>NC_136065.1:93494587-94729587 GCF_964261635.1 Lissotriton helveticus | reverse complement strand
TCCAAGCGCCCAAGCCTCCATTTTACTCATGGAAACAGCATCTACCCAACGCCTATTATTTGTTTTCTTGATTAATAATCATTGGCGACCCGTATTCACCATTTTCTTCAACCTGCCGCCTTCCCATTTTCTAACCCCACGCACTATGGTATTATTTTCTTAGTTCATTCATTTTAAAACGTGTTAATAGTTTTCACAATCAGGAAGGTTCGATCCGAGCAGGATTATTTTGTGCAAACCCTGCTCCATCAATTGTGATGCCCAGTGCGCCATGAATGGGGGGGGGGGGGAGGCACAGAGGGTGCCAGGGCCCCCAGGCCTGGGATGGGATTTCTCCAGTAAACACTGAATGTACAGAGTTCCCCGAAACTTAGTGTTCAAATGGCCTAGCAGTCTCTCTCTCAGCTGCTCCGAGTGCCAGACCACTCCGACCCTTGGCGGAGGTTCCTTGAGGCACCAACCTAGTGCTGACAGGGTATTTACTCAGCGGCATGGGTGCCACCTGAGCAGACTGTGAGGCGATTTCTAAGACCGTGAGGGGTGATGTCCTCATAGGACCACTGACCTGCCCTGGTGTGTTTTGTTACCCCTCAGGTTGTATACTACATACACTTTAAACGCCCCAAGTGGGCATTTTCACTGGTTTATGAGCACGACGAGGTCCTGAAGAATTGCCCATAGGGCATGAAACATGTTGACCACTTGTGAGGGTTGAACGAGACCAGAATACATTGACTCCTTGGTCCCGGTACCCCTCCTTCACTATTTTTATTAAGGCAGTTAGCCACACCAATAAAGTCTTCTTAGTGGACTAAACAACCTTTTTTTAATAATACACTTTTCACGCTCACTACTCTATTTCCCTGGGTCCCTCATACATAACCGAACACGGCAAGGAACAAAAGATCTCCAACAAAGAGTAGCACATAGTGCTACCCGTCAGGCATTGCAGCGCCGGCTTGACGCTGGAGCAGGAAGCCGGTGATGAGGCCAGACAACTGCCGTGCGGGATGAAAATACAATCATTCAGCTACCCAGTTGTATGAGGTTTCCTAGTTCCGACAAGGGACTCTCGCGGGTCCCTGTTCACTATTTTTCACTTCGACTCCTTTTTCCTGAGAGAGAGACTGCTAGGCCATTTGAACACTAAGTTTCGGGGAACTCTGTACATTCAGTGTTTACTAGTTGAGAGGACAAGTACATTGGACCCCTATAAATATCGTCTTTTTGGTCCCCCTCTGTTGTTCTATATGGGATTTCTCCAGCCCTGGTAATCTCTGCCTGAAGACTGGTACAGGGACCTTCACGTGTCTGCACCAGCCATCGGACGGAGACTGTTGCCGGACATGGAGGATGTGGTATGTTTATAATTTCAAGAGTGAATTATACATTATTATTTGCTCTTGGTA
The DNA here is from genome assembly GCF_964261635.1 of Lissotriton helveticus. Lineage (NCBI taxonomy): Eukaryota > Metazoa > Chordata > Amphibia > Caudata > Salamandridae > Lissotriton > Lissotriton helveticus. The sequence continues at coordinate 94,728,178 of NC_136065.1, read as the reverse complement.
TACAAAAACAAACAGGCAGGGATACAAGGAGGGCGTGGCCTCTCAGCCCATTAAGAGGAGCCGCCACTGGTTTAATGGACGCTGTGCAGAAGCCAAAGGGTATGTAGCTAAGGAAAGAGGCTGCTGACTAGCTTCACCACATCAACAGGAGTTGGATAAAACCCTTGATCCAAATCACTTAGATCGATGTGCATAAAGGAGACCCAAGAGTTAGTGACACTTGCAGGCTGGATAGGAAAATTTCATGAGATATGTCATGAGAATCTGGGATTGTTAAAGATATAAAGACATTTAAATATAGGATATTCAATAAAATCTGGTTACTGATCTTTATATGTATAGTATTCACCGTTATGTTAGTTCCTGCAATATTGGATGTTTTTGGAAATGGCCCTCTCTTTAGGTCACCCCCAAATATTTTGCCTTTCTCCTCCTATTGATGCTGGATATGTACTGCTGTTGGCCATTGGGCTTTGTGCACTTTACCACTGCGAACCAGTGCTGAAGTGCTTGTGCTCACGCCTCTAAACATGGTCAAATTAGTTTATACCCAATTGGCATATTTAATTTACTTGTACATGTAGAGTGGAATACCATATACCCTGGTAAATTAAAGGCTACCAGTGTCCCTTCAGCTCTTATCGTTCCACCCACCTACATAGCACTCTAAAACGTATCTCAGGCCTGCCATTGCAGTCTGAATGCACTGTCACACTGCTATGTTGACATGGCATTTATGCCCCCTTGCAAAGACATAAATTCTCCTTTTATTTCATATGTCACCCCTAAAGTAGGCCCTAGGTAGCTAATAGGGCAGGGTGCTGTGTAATTTAAAGGTAAGACATGTACTGGTAACTGTGTTTTCACCATTATGAGGCCTGACCCTCCTATAGGATAACATTGAGGATTCCTAGTTGCATTTAATAAACTGAAATTCCTAATGAAAGGATATTTCGTGTTTGGTACCTAAGAAATTGTAATGATAAGCCATCTTTAATGGTGAAGTTGAATTTATCCCCCCTCCCCTCAGCGCCTTGGGACCCTCACGGGTAAGTAGCGTGCTCTACAAGTACTCTGATTGATTCTAGCGCAAACATTTCTAAAAATGCTGCTACTCGTGTTGCCGCACAGTGACTGGTCACATTTCAGATGCTCAATGCTTTATTTTGATGTAAACCTAATACTAATGAGGTGAGACACTTACCCAGACAGTGTTAACATTTTGAAAAATCACAAAATAGTGCAGTAACACTACCACAAAATGTGCTGCATACATTTCCCTTTTTCTTTCCGCATAATTTGGTAATAACAGCCGCACTGCACTCATTCCAGGAACCGTACCATACTTATGTATCTGTATTACTACACACAGCCAACAGTCATTGTTTTTGTGGTGGTTGTTGGCCGTAATTTTATTACTCATTGCATACAACTCCCCTGGACACCTTCTCGGAGCCGGGGTCATAAATAATTATCATACATTATAACAACAGTGGGTATCACTCAGTGTCATTTGGACATCGTAAATCAGGGGTCATACATCATTGGGTATCTTAAATCATTCTGTCACAAATCTGTCATCATTTTGTTGTCATAAATCCTTCTGCCTGGGCATCATAAATCATCAGCCATAAATCATCGACTGGCCATAAATCACTGGTTAATCTTTTGCTCACTTGCATATCTCAGGGTCGTAAATCACCCTGACAGCTCGTAGATTGTTCTTTGTTGTTTTCCATGCCCATTTGTGTGTGTGGGCTAGCCTTTCCCCGGAGCCAGGCCGGAATTCGCTACCTTGCTAGTCTCTCCTGCGCCCTGCCGTCTGGTGGGGGCTGGGCTGCGCGTGCCGTCTCCATTTGCTACTCCGATTTTTTTTGTCAGGGGCACTCACCCAGCTGTGAAGCATCCCAGGGTGAGTGGCCCTCCTTCTACACACCGCCCTGTTGGTGTGTTTCCATAAACAAACCAATACACCTTTTGTTTCCGCCACGCTGCCAGGGAGGCCTCCATCTTCCTGCCGCTCTTTCTGTGGACCTGCCCATGCCATCGCTCCACTCAAGCGCAAGGATACCCACCTCTATCTGTAACTCCGGGAGGCTGACGTCTTGTAAGCTCTGACGGCAATCCTCCCACCAATGCCATGGTGTGCTCTGCTCCGTTCTTGTCATTATTTCGTGGCACGCTTGTGTCCTGTTAGGAGTCTTACAGCACTGTCTCCTCTAACCATGGGTCATACATGAAATCACAAATTGGGAGCCAGTCAGATACCAGATTCCAGAGCAGTGATGATGATGCTGATGATTACAGTGTTAGCGGTTGTGTGCTAATCCCACCAAGGTTCTAGAGCAGTGATGACTGTGATTACAGTGTTAGCGGTTGTGTGCAAACCCACAAAGGTTCCAGAGCAGTGATGATGATGATTACAGTGTTAGCGGTTGTGTGCTGATCCCACCAAGGTTCTAGGGCAATGATGACTGTCATTACAGTGTTAGCGGTTGTGTGCTAATCCCACCAGGGTTCTAGAGCAGTGATGACTGTGATTACAGTGGCAGAGATTGTGTGCTGATCCCACCAAGGTTCTAGAGCAGTGATAACAGTGGCAGGGAGTGTGTGCCTGTCTCCCTCTGTAGTGAGGGTTTGTGGGCAGAGATCTCTCAAAGTACTGCAGCTTTTGAGTATTCATCATTGCTGTTAATAAAATAGATATTTTCCACTTTGATGATGTGTAGTGTAACAGCCCGAAAAGGATGAAAGGATGAGTTTGCCTTGCTGGAATTCACAATTGTGTCTTACAGGCCTGACAGATTCCAGCAGTGAGCTCTTAACTCACCGAGCCCTCTTGTAAACTTGAAGATACATTTTTAGAGGGGTTTTTGTTCTAAACTTCCAGAGCAGTGATGATGGAGTTTGTGGTAACCAAGGTTTTGTGTTAATCCTTTCAAGGTTGTAGAGGAATGGTTTCAATTTTTGCCCTTATATCACCATCCAGATAAGTAAGCTGTAAGCCAAGGCACCGTCATACAGAATGCCCAGCATATGTGTTTGCTGATATTTCATAGGTTTCCCCTTTTGTAGGAAAGAGAACTGCCCACTTCTCGGCAAGATAGAAGTGTAATCATAGGACGTTATCATTTATTTTGTCATATCACAAAGGGACGCCATATTTTCTCTACTGAGGCTAATTTACATTCCAAGTCCAGTCTACTGACATCTCTTGCAGATCCGACCCATTCTGATACCTTTGGTGCGTTGGGAGCACTCATCCCAGTACGGCACAAGTCCATCACAAAAAGGTTCAGGCAGGGGCTTACTTTAATTTTGCAGCCTATAATTTCTTGAAACACATGACTTGCATACCCCCAGAAGGGCAAGAATGGGCAGTCCACAAACATGTGTATATTATCCGCTTCTGTCTCATCGCACTTCTTATATTTTGATGGTTCCAAGGTGATCTTAGCCAACTTCGCTGGTGACCAATAAGCTCTATGGAGAGTTAACTAATGATTCTTTTTAAGTGGTGCTGATTTGACCAGAGTGTATGACGGATTTAAAGATGCTGGCCATAATTGCTCTTTAGCCAGCTCTGGATCTTTGCAGTTATGGAACTCCCATTTTCTCATCTGCTGTTGAAATAAATATCCAATACCACTGGGAAACCTCTTTCTTAGGTTGTTGTTTAGCTCTCACCCGCTCAAGAAAATTCTTGACAACATTTAAGATGACCACCAAGAACATAGCTGCGGGTATTTAAAATATGAATGCCTTCCCCCATCCGTTAAAAGGTCAGAGAGCTGTTGTCATTTGCCGAGGGCATCGCCCTTCCTATAGTCTTCCCAGGTGGAAAAGTTGCCATGCTGGAGACGGTTACTAAGTCTGTAAGCCACTCGGAAGTTCCGAGAGAGACCTAAATTTGTGCTAAGTCCACAGACTAATCTATCCTGAGAATTTTTCTAAAGAAGACCCACACCCTCAGGGCTGTTAGGAGTACCTTCCACTTAACTTGTTTAAAAGCTTTGGGTCCCCAAACTTAAAAACGTATTTAGGCCTAAATGCTTGAACATAGCTCTATAAAATTGACCCATGTAAGAATGATCTCGTTCTCCAGCCGAGAGACGGGAAGTCTTTAACTGGAAAGTATAACAATTGGCTTGAAAATCCAGAATAGTCAGCCCCCCTTTCTCAGTCTCCTCCAGAGCATTTTTAATGGGCTACTGGCTCCCCTGGATGTCTATATAAATCTGCCAACTCTCCATTGCAATTATTACAAAAGCTTTTTAAGAAAGGGGAGTGGTATAGTCTTAAAATAGAGGAGAACCAGCATCTTAATATATTCACTCTCCCACAGGTACCGAGGGGCAGAGTTTCCCACCATCTTGTAAGGAGGGCATCTATATCATGGTGTTGCTTGAACATGAAATATCTTTGAAAAACACTAAACAAGAGTGGTTTGGCAAAACAGGAACAGTTTGTTTAATTAAACATAGCGGCCGTGAGAACAGTTACAGACACAGGGCCTGAGGACTGTCTCAAATTACAATCTGTAGGATTCTTATATACAGTTCATTATAGGCAAGTACATGTTTCTGGCGATCCTTGTTTGGTGAGGAATGTAAGTTGCTGCCTCTAGAGTCATAACTTCATTTAAATGTATAATACAGGTGGGCCTCGACCTTGTATGCAAACAATGCGGCCAGTGGATAACGTGACCAGATGTCTGGGGAGCATGTGATCACTGCTTGTGCTGTGTTCTGATTGGCAATATGTTCCTAACTTATGTGGCATCTGAATTTATGGTGTTTTAGGAGTGCGCGTACCCCCTCCCGCCAAGCATGCTTTATTAGAGCCAATCTCCCTTGACCAATGTAGTATTGCTACACCTATCTGTGGGATCGATCTAAAGTTTCCTGTCCGTGCATTTGTCTGTCCACTATCTGCCACCCCACCCGTGACCTCTCAATCAATAACCCCGGGACTAAGTCTCAGTGCTTGCCTGACTACTTATTTGCGAGTCGGGGTTGATGTGAAATTCACAATGGGTGAATTTGTTAATAAGGACGCAATTTTGTTCACATAAATGAATGTCTCGTTTCTCATATCAGCATCGATTTATTTCTATATTTACAGTGGCATACCTTAGTTAGGTTTACTTCTGGTATTTTCTCCAAACTCTGAGTCACCGCAATCCCTAGATATCTAATCTGGTTTCTACTTTGAAGCCCTACCTTCTCTTTCTGTCATAAACTCTGTCTTCCCCTTATAGATTAGATACCCTGACAGACTCCTAAAATCTCTGACATGCATCTCAAGCTGTGGATTAGAGACCTCTGGGTTCGATGTGTACAGAACTATGTCATCCGCATACAGTGCTATTCTGGTTGGTAACCCTGCAGCTTCAAAGGGAAGAATGGTCTTGTACTGCCAAACCATCTGGGAAAAGGGTTCAATATATAGACAAAACAGAATTGGTGACAAAGGACACCATAGCCTAGTTCCCCTGGATATCTGAAATTAAGCTGTAAGTTTGCCATTAACCAAAATCTTGCCTGCTGGCACCTTATATAACATTTGTACGACTTCATTAACATTGCTGCTGAAACCACAATACATTAATACTGCCCAAAGATAGACCCAAATAACCCTATCAAATGATTTAGCAGAATCAATTCTTGTGATTGTCAACAGGAGATTAAAGGCCTCAGCCATATCATTCGCACCGATAAGTCGATGGGTTAATTCATACAGCTGTCTGCCAGGCACAAACCCCTTTTGATCAAAATGAATTAATGTTTGCAGGACATCTGACAAACTCTTAGCCTAGATTTGTGTGATCATTTTTTAATCTCAGTTCAACAACAATATAGGTCTATAGGAATCCGCTAACCTTGCATCTTTACCCGGCCTAAGCATCATAACTATAGTTGCCTCATATTAGGAAGGAGGAATTTAACAGCCCTGAAGATAGATCTCATTAAAATACAATAACCAGTAAGGGACCAAAAGTTGATTTTTTTTTTAAGTATTCAGATGGGATCCCGTCTGGCTCTGGTACTTTCTTATTACTGAGCCTCCAAAACTGTTCCCTTATCTCTCCTTCTGTGATCCTTCCCCTAATGCCTAAAATCTGCTGTTCCGTAAGACGTTGAAATTTTGTTTTGCCACCAATCTTTCATTACTAAGTGGTCTGGGTTTGAATCTTCCTTATATATCCCACTAAAGCTACCCAATGTCTTGGTTGTAGAGGAATTTATTATATACACAAGACTCCAACTAAAGCATATCTAACCTATTAGCCAGATCCCCTCTCACTGCGATAACCGTCACTCCTAGAAGACCCAAGCTGAGGCACTTCATAGCATCACATGAAGCACGCTGGTCACACTGAGCTATCTGCCTTAGAACACCCAGATTCTGTCATAAGATATTGAAGGTACTTTTGGATATCCTTAGAGCTTTGACTGTTGTGTATGAACAGTAACTCACACTGAGCTCTAGTCCGCAGGCGCTGCTCTTAATACTGAATCTTATTTCAAATACAGGTCTTATGTGATGTTCATCTTTTGTTCCTGTAGCTGTAATTGCTCTATAATACTAAGATGATGTGTGTGTTCAGAATCAGAATCAGAAAGATGCTTTATTCGATGCTTACAGAAAGATCATAAAAGCACAATAATCACTATAAAAATACCCGATATAATACAAAATAAACACAATATATTAAAATATTTTACCTATACATATTAACTGCTCTGTCCTAATCCATGGAGTTTCTATATTTAATCACTGCTTTTTGAAAAGGCACCACATATTCAATACACTTTTCACATTCCAGCATTTGTAATTTAAGAAAAGCAATACGAGACTGTCTTAGGCCTAATAATAACAAAATTGGCTTTAGGAACCTTTTTCTTGGAAGTACATAAAATCTGCAAAATAGCGTGGTATGTAAGGTGGTTTGTCTCGACATGTCATCACATGGACAGATAGATGTGTCTACAGACCAGTCCATGTTTCTAGGGAAGCTAACAAGCTTGTGAAAATTGACCAACCTAAATCTGGTAAGAAGCATCCTTTCATAGCTACCCTGTGCAGTGGTCCGATATAATTGCAAACCCCAGTTTGTTATAAGCAAATTGTTATCTCTCACGCTCACTTTTCTACATTCCTCTATCCATCTCTTGTTATTCAAAAAATTCATACAGAGTTCTTTTAAAAAATTTCTGGACACACTACTCAGGCTCGAGGGACAATTATAGAATTCTGGTCTGCCGAGCTTAATAGATAAAGTTTTAATGAAACATAGCCAACCAATCTTGCATGCCCTGTCCAGCTTTAGGCAGTCCATGATAATCTGTCTATTGAAACTCATCTCTTCCATTGTCCAAATCCTGTGCCATAATAGGATTACATTGGTAATAATTATGTCCGAAATATATGGTAGACCAAGTTCTCTGTGACAGATATCGGTAGAAGGAGAATTAGGAACTGCTAAAAGATAACGCAGAAAAGCATTTTCCACTAACTGCAACGCGCTAACATTAGAGACACCCAAGATACCTGAACCATATACAGCAGTAGAAATACATTTGGCTTTATAAATATCTATTAGTTTGAGGACTGGTCTGCACCCAAGTCTCTTCGCAAAGTTCTTTAAAGCGCCCGAAGCTCTCAGAAACATTTGTTTCCTTGCGTTTATTGCAGCCGACCAGGAGCCAGAATGTTCAAATACAATTCCCAGATAGGAAACATTTTCGGTGCAATCAATCTTACTATTTTCTATGTGGATGTCACATCTTTTTCCTCGCTTGGCTCCACATTTCATGGTATAAGTTTTACTACTGTTAACGTTCAGGCCCCTCGTTTCCATATACTCCACAAAATGTGTCACCATCATTTGTAGTCCAACCTGGGTTCTACTCATTAAAACGGCTGTGTGTGTTATTACAGGTTTCATCATATGAAGATTCTGAGCCCAGAGGTGGTGATGAAGAGTTGTAAAGGTAAATTATTATTGTGATGACTAACTCTGTATGTTAGTGTTCATGAAAATGGGTTGGGGTGGTATGGTATGGTGTTGTGTGCTATGGAATGCTATGGCATGTATGGTATGGTATATAATGGAATGTTTTGGTGGTATGGTATGTTATGGAAGGCTATGGTGGTATGGCATGGTATGGTATGGAACATTATGATTGGATGGATGATGTCGTATACTATGGAATGGTATGGTATGGAGTGTTTTGTTATGGTGGTATGGTATGGCAAGGTATGGGATAGGAAACGATGGGGTGGGATAGGATGGTGTGGAATGGTATGGTATGGAGTGTTATGTTATGGTGGTATGGTATGGCAAGGTATGGGATAGGAAGCGATTGGGTGGGATAGGATGGTGTGGAATGGTATGGTATGGAACGTTATGATGGGATGGGATGGTGTGGTGTGCTATGGGGTGGTATCATGATATGGTATGATTTGGTGTATGGTATTTAATTGTAATGTGTACTCATGTCAGGGTACAGATACTGGATTTGTGTCTGTAAACTTTGTCTTTTCCAGACTTTTCTACATTTTTACTTTTCTATTCTGTATACATGCTGCTGCATTTCCTTTGTTTAAATCATTCTTCCCCCTTGGGCAATCATGTTAAGTTTATTGGAAATCCTGATGCGGTAATTTCACACCTCAAATTAACAATAATGCTAGGATTGACAACTGCGGGCAATGCAGTTATTGAAGTATTCTGAGATTTTTACTATTGAATGAGAAATTACCTCAAAAATCGGTATTTACCGCATAAAACATTCTATGTTCTAGAGTCTACAGGGATCTAGCGCATGCATCTACAATGGCCAGCACATGTATCTACACTGACCCAGCACATGCACCTACACGACCTAGCACATGCACCTACACTGGCCTAGCGCATGCAGCTACATGGACCTAGCACATGCACCTACACTGGCCTAGCACATGCACCTACACTGACCTAGCACATGCACCTACACTGACCTCGCACATGCACCTACACTGACCTAGCACATGCACCTACATGGACCTAGCACATGCACCTACACTGACCTAGCACATGCACCTACACTGACCTAGCACATGCACCTACACTGACCTCGCACATGCACCTACACTGACCTAGCACATGCACCTACATGGACCTAGTGCATGCACCTACACGACCTAGCACATGCACCTACATGGACCTAGTGCATGCACCTACACGACCTAGCACATGCATCTACAGTGACCCAGCTCATGCACCTACACTGACCCAGCACATACCTCTACACTGACTTAGTGCATGCATTTACTTTGACCTAGCACATGCATCTACATTGACCTAGAACATTCATATATAGAGACATACTACTTGCACCTACACTGACCTGGCACCTGCATCTACGATAACCTAACGCATGCTCCTACACTGATCTAACATGCGTCTACACTGACCTAACACACACATGCATCTACATTGACATAACACACACATGCATCTACACTGACATAACACATGCATGTACTAGTGCATGCACCTACACTGACCTAGTGCACACACACAGTTCATAATATCTTTCCTCACAGTCTACACTCACACTTTGCAACCACACTTAGGCCCGCCGCATCCCGCACATCTGCGCTCATGCCATGCACACACACATACAAACACAAGACAACATTAGAGTACCGCTACACTGATGTCTGCTGATAATTCCCAAATTCCAAGTCATTTTTCTGCAACAATTTGTGCCAGATGCGGAATGTGTGTCCGGTAATATCTGGTGCAGTGGTACTGCATGTGGTAATACTTCACATGGTTATGCTGCATGTGGTTATACAACATGTGTTTATACTGCATGTGATAATACTGCATTTGGTAATACTGTGTCATTTGGAATAAGTGAGGCAGAAACTTAAATTGTTAGTCCAATTGGTGTTTACACAAAACTGGAAATAGGAATCTTTGGCCTGTCGCTTCTGACCAGGTGGTGGAGTTCAGTAAGATATTCTGGCTCAGCCTCTGTAGTGTTTCTACCAGATCCCTGGGTCTCAAATATGTCTGTAAATAATCAGACACCCACATTTTACTATTACTTTGTTCCCACTGTAACTTTCTAACTCACAAATGATGTCTGGTGCTTTGTTTCTCTAAATACTGGGATTTTTAAATACATTTATTGGGAAAAGTGAAAACCCTCCTACACAACACTGTAGTCTTGACTTCACTAGCTCTGGCGCGGGATTCCCTCCCCCCTCCCACCCCCCGCCTTGCTGGAAGTTAATCGGATTCAAATGATCCTCTCTCTAGCTAGACAGGGGCCCTGCAATCAAAGACCTCTGCTTTCTTCATGTCACAACCAAATTTCTTTTGTCCACACCACTTCTAATCAGAACCATAACTGTGACCCCCAAATCCAGGTTGTGGTCTAGTAGGGTTAGAGAGGCGGCATCTGTGAACTGCAAAAGCCGAAAGCAGTGTCTGCAAAGTGTGTGGGAATCAAAAACACAATGGGTCCAACAACAAGATCTGCAGAGTGGTATCTGTGCATGAGTTTATCTGCTGCGGAGTTACTCCTGGAACAACAGCTGTATCTACACTCACTACATCTACCAATGCTAACCAATCGAAGCATCCCTAAAGGAGGGACTCTACCTGGGTCAATAAACTAGTACATTATAGTTTCTACTAGCTCCGTCATTCTGTACCATCTAATATAGTGTGCTGACTAGTACAGTATACCTTGGGTAGCTCTACCACTGTGCACCATCTAATGTGCTGTACTGACTAGTACTGTATACCTTGGGTTAGTTCTAACACTCTGTACCGTCTAATTTAGCATACTGATTTGTACGGTATGCCTTCTAGTAGCTCTGTCACTCTGTACCATCTAAAGTAGTGTACTGACTAATACAGTATACCTTCTAGTAGTTACTCTGCCCTTTATACTGCAGTGTACTGACTAGCACTGTTTACCTTCTAGCAGCTCTGTCACTCTGTACCACCTAATGCAGTGTACTGACTAGTACAGTTTATCTTGGAGTAACTATGGTACTCTGTACCATGTAATACAGTGTACTGTCTAGTACACTATACATTGGAGTAGCTCTGTTATTCTGCACCATCTAATGCAGTGTACTGACTAGTACAGTATACTTTCAAGTAGCTCTGTCACTCTGTGCCATCAAATGCAGTGTACTGACAAGTACTGTATACCTTGGATCAGATCTGTTATTCTATACCATCTAATGTAATGTACTTAGTAGTTCTTTATACCTTGTACCATCTAATTTAGTGTACTTACTAGTACAGTACACAATCTAGCAGCTCTCTTACTCTGCACCATCTAATATATAGTACTGACTAGTACAGTATGCCTTGGATTAATTATGTTACTCTGTGCCATCTAATGCAGTGTACTGAATATTACAGTACACCGATTAGTAGCTCTGTAGCGGCGGCCGACATAAATAAAGGGTGTTGAGGCCGTGCGGCAGTTGCGCCTGGTGGGGGGGGGAAGGCGATACGAAAAGAAAACACCTTACCTTTTTCCGCTTCCAGCATTGCGTCTCCTTGGCTGCATCTCCTCTTCCAGTTCCTGCCTGCTGGTCCTAGCAGCCCTGGGACAGACTCCCTGTCCAATCCCCACAGTAAGATGCCCTGCTCAGACCAGGGCATCTTAGTGAGCAGCCGGGCTGGAGAAAACCTAACTGTGCACATGTGTTTTGGTTGGCCTGAGCAGGCGGCCGAAACACAAATGCGCTCTTAGGGAGTGGAGTGCACGTAGTACACCTCTCTCACCCCCCTCCCATGCCTCAGCTCCGCCCCTCCCAACACCATTGGCTAAGACCCAGCAAGTGTAAAATGAAACAATGCAAGATCATAGTATTATTTTACATTTGCTGGCTCTGAGCCAGGCAGTGCGGCGACGCTCCTCCGCCATTGCGGAGGAGCCGCCACTGAGCTCGGTCACTCTGTACCATCTAATGCAGTGTACTGAGTAGTACAGTACGCATTATACTCGCTCTGTCCCTCTGTACCATCAAATGCAGTGTACTGAGTAGTACTATATACCTTGGAGTGGGGCTATCACTCAGTATAATGCAGTTTAATGCCTAGTAAAGCATATCTTCCAGTACCTCTGTCACTCTGTACTACCTAATGCAGTGTACTGACTAGTACTGTACACTTTCTAGTAGCTCTCTTACTCTGTACTATCTAATGCAGTGTACTGACTAGTACAGTGTACCTTCCAGTACCTCTGTCACTCTGTACCATCTAATGCAGTGTGCTGACCAATACTATATACCTTGGAGTTGCTTATCCCTCTGCAGCATCAAATGCAGTGTACTGAGTAGTACTACATAGTACTATATACCCCCCCAGTGGCCCAAAACCGGCTCCCACCCTAGCGGCCGATCGGGGAAATACCCGGTGCCCGCTCCGGCCAGTCCGGCCCTGACTATATACCTTGGAGTGGGGCTGTCACTCTGTGCAGTCTAATTCAGTTTAACGTCTAGTATAGCATATCTTCCAGTAACTCTGTCAATCTGTGCCATGTAATGTAGTATACACTGACTAATACAGTATATCTTTCAGTACCTCAGTCACTCTGTACTATCTAATGCAGTGTACTGACTAGTACTGTACACTTTCTAGTACACTTTCTAGTAGCTCTCTTACTCTGTACCATCTACTGTACACTTTCTAGTAGCTCCCTTGCGCTGTACCATCTAATACATGTTCTGACTTGTATAGTATACGTTCTAGTAGCTCTGTCACTCTGTACCTTCCAATGCAGTGCACTGAATATACTGTATACCTTGGAGATTAGTGCTGTACACCTTCTAATAGCTCTGTCACTCTGCACCATCAAATGCAGTGTACTGAGTAGTGATGTATACCTTGGAGTGGGACTGTCACCCTGTGCCATCTAATGCAGTTTAAATCCTAGTATAGCATATCTTCCAGTACCTCTGTCATTCTGTGCCATGTAATGCAGTGTACTGACTAGTACAGTATACCTTCCAGTACCTCTATCACTCTGTACCATCTAATGCAATGTACTGACTAGTACTGTACAATTTCTAGTAGCTCTCTTACTCTGCACCATCTAATACAGTAGTCTGCGTTGTAGAGTACACCATCTAGTAGCTCTGTCACTTTGTGTGAGACGTTGGCCTGGTATATTCTGTCCACTAGTTATAGTGGGCACCTTGTACCAGTCCAAACAACCCCTTATTGATGATAGGTTAAAGACAACCTTTATTGAAAGGTATCCTAGTGGTACCTATGGAGAGCAGCCTTCAAGCTAAGTCTTGAAGGAATGTAAAGCAGCTTGTTTTACCAGTCTATAATCTCTAGAATGATTAAATGAAAGAGATCCACACCAGGTATATATATAAAATATATGTATTTATTCTAAACACAAACCCCTAGTCTCTTTATGAGGATAGAGTTTGAAGTACATAGGTTACAAGAAGAATTAGCACAGTAGGTAGCACAATACACGTTTAGGCCCTAGGGGCGTACCAAACTATATATCAATAAAGTGGTATAAGAACCACGACTGAGCTAGACACAAAGCCTAGAGCCTTTAGAAGTGCTTGGACCTCAATGAACCACCCATGGTAGTGACACAGGGGACCCACGGGGACGCGTGCAGTGTAAGAACACAGCCGCGAATCACCGTTTACTTCAATAGGGAAAGTCGCTGTTTGGAATTTTAAAGTTTAAGGACACTAAGAAGATGACTAGAAGCAAACCCTTTTGGACTTAGAGGTGCCTAGGGCCAACACCGATGGGAGCACCGGATTACTCCAGTTATCTAACCCAGGGAAGCCGGGTGCATAGGTGTCAAATGGTGTCAGGTTGCGGCATCGTTTTCAATGTAAGCTGGCGAAGAAGTGCTGCTGGCGGGAAGATGCAAAGTGTCCAAAGAGGTCCAAGCCTGAATAGAAGATGAGAAGAACCTGAAAGCAGAGGGGACAGAGTCTGGGTACTAGCCAGTGACCAGGAGCACGATAGTTTGAATGCCCACCAATTCCGGGTGCTTCAAGTGAGTTGACGGGAAGCTTGTCTCTTCAGCCACGAAGACCAGGAGGCCTCAACGACGACTAGGAGCTGGATTTGAGCTGTCCCACGAAGGATATCGAGTGCTGCAGTGTTGGTGCCCCAATTGGACACAGCGAGCCTTGGCAAGAGCAACCAACGCAAAAGGAGAACAAAGGCTTCGGTGCAGACCAGCGAGGTCTGAGGGACTCATCCAGCGAGGGCGAGTGAGGGCACGTCTGGAGCAACCAGGGAAGCCCAAAGGAAATCAAAGTTGCCTTCACAGGGACCCACAAGCCGACTGACAAGGGAACGAAGGTACCGCGAGTGGACTCACAAAAACGGCGGCCCACGGGTCACTCGGAGTGGGTAGGCTAGCAATGTTCTGTGGATTCTCTGCTTGGTATCTGGGCTACAAATAACCCAAAGCACAACTTTGAGAGTCGTTAGGAAGTTGATGCACTAGCAAATGTGCACGTGTCCATGGGTTGCGGATCCACATCAGCTACAGATCTCAGCTTTGCTGGGGCCTCGGGTCATCTTCGGGGAAGTCTGGAAATCCTCCTCTGGTATTGCAAAGTCTTCGGCATCCGGCGGGAGCTTCAGAGATGCAGACCGGACAGATGCTTTGTTGGTGCCTGCCCAGCAGGGGAGTCACTCCAAGGGGAATTCTTCAGTCTTCTAGTCTTTAGTAGAAAGTCGAAGGTCCAGGATTCAGTTTCAGAGTTTCGTCCAGTGATATCTAAAGTTCTGGTTACGAGGTTCCTTCCTTATACCTAAGGAAGGGGTTGGACTAACTCAGGGGACCCACCTATGGGAGGGTTTGGAAAGAGGGGATTGCTACACCCATTTCCTTTGTCCAGTTTCGCACCAGAGCAGGGGCTGGTAGCCCCTGGGGCCAGTTTGTACTGCACTATGCACAGGGACACCAAATGTGCCCCCAGTGCAGACTTCAAAGCACTCCTGGAGTGCTCTGGCCCAGCCCCAATACACCAAACCCTGTCTGGGAGGTGGTTGCATCTCCCTGTGACAGGAAACCTATTGTCCAGGCCTCCCCTGCTGGAGTTTCAGTCAGCAGCAGGAGGCCAGACTCGTGTCTGTGGCAGCAGCATCCATTTTGTGATGCCAGGGCTCTGGAATGTCAATACCGGGTATACCGGTGGGTACATGTCTCTCCCTCTAGAAGGGAGGAATCCTACCGCCGCCGCCAGAACTGGCGAGGGTAGGATTCCAAAGTGTTTGACACCAAACACGATATGTTACCGCGCAGCCATCCCAAAGTTAGCATTTACCGCAAGGTTATAATGCACTTAAGAGTATATGGTCAGGCTGCACCACAAACAGCTTCAGAGAATGTCTCTGAACTCTACAGAGGGGCTCTGCTCATGCAGGAACACCCTCTCACATGAAAACGATGCACTCTGCCTTCAGGATTGATAAGGCCTGCCATGGGAGTGACTTATAGGTTTATATGTGTGTGTATGGTTAGTGAGATAGGTAACCTATATCATAGTAAGGGGTGCATGCGCCACCTTACCCAGTCTGCAGTAACAGACCTGTGGTGTCATTTTGGAAGGCTGTCCAGGGGTGCCATAATACATGCTTCAGCCCCTGGTAGGACTCTGGGGTACCTATGCCCTGGATACATAGTATACCATATACTAGGGACTTATAAGGGCACTCCAGAATCCAATCTGTAGGGTACCTAAGGTACCTGGAATCCATTTAAGGAGGAAGCAGATAGACTGGTGCCCTGAATAGCAGGATCCCAGTCCAACACAGTCAAAAACCAGCAAAAGACCAGGAACAAAGTCAGATTCCACCTTCCTACACTCTGTACCATCAAATGCAGTGCACTCAATATACTGCATACATTGGAGTGGTTTTGTCACACTGTGCCATTCAGCTAGTGCAGTGTATGGACAAGTACAGTATACCTTCTAGTAGCTCTGTAACTCTGTGCCATGTTATGCAGTGTACAGAATAGTACAGTATACCTTCCAGTAACTCTGCCACACTATACCATCTAATGCAGTGTAATGACTAGTACTGTGCTAGTACAGTATACCTTCCACTACCTTTGTCAATTTCAATTTCAAAAGACTTTATTCGGTTATATTTCATGAATAACCATAAAAGTACATCAAATCACATCAAAATGTTACATTAAAATATTTGTCACTCTGTACCATCTATTACAGTGGCTTACTCACGCCAGTGCAACAACGGACTAGGAGAATCTGTAAACAAACGAAGACGATAATTTCCAGCCTCACGGTTTATCAGGATCGGGATGGGGATTTAATTCCAGGCAAAGACGTCAAATTATATGCTATTACGTTTCAATAGAGGAAAGGAATCAATGAATGTTGGACGTCTATTCCCACCTTGGATACAAAAAGTGTTTATGGACATCACTTCTATATGTTTGATTCTCATCATTGCTTACTCTTGGATTTATGATACTATTTGAAATTTTGGACCTTTTTCTTATTCTGAAGCCTTGAAAAAGCCCTGTGGGCGAAACGCGCGTCGGCTGCTGCGTATCAACAATGCTATGATTGGAAAATAAATGAACTCATGGATCTGATTGAAGAGTGTGACTGGATCCATTTTTTAGACTGAAAATTTGGAATCCTATACCACAACATTGAAAGAACTCATTCATTTGTAGACCTTTGAATATGTATTACATCAGGTGGATTATAGATATAGTGATTGGGTGTGCTCTGATATATTTTTGCATCTATTACAGTGTATTGGCCGGTACTATATACCTTGGAGTAACTCGGTCACTCTGTAACATCAAATGCAGTGTACTGAGTAGTACTGTATAGCTTGGAATGGGGCTGTCACTCTGTGCAATCAAATGCAGTGTACTAGTTTTACTGTATACCTTGGATTGGATTTGTCACTCGATGCCATCTAATGCAGTGTACTGACAAATACAGTATACTTTATAGTAGCTCTGTTACTCTGTTCCATCGAATGCAGTTTTCTGACTAGTACAGTACACCTTCCAGTACCTCTTTCACCCTGTGCCATGTTATGCAATGTACTGACTATTGCAGTATACCTTCCAGTACTTCAGTTACTCTGTACTATCTAATGCCGTCTACTGACTAGTACTGTACACTTTCCAGTAGCTCTCTTACTCTGCACCATCGAATGCAGTTTTCTGACTAATACATTATACCTTCCACTACCTCTGTCACTCTGTGCTATCTAATGCCGTGTACTGACAAGTACTGTAGACCCTGGACTAGCTTTGTCACTCTTTAACATCAAATGTAGTGTACTGAGTAGTACTGTATACTTTCTAGAAGCTCTGTCACATTTGAAGTGGCCTACAAAGAGCAATTAACGAATTAGGGAACTTTGCCAAGTCTAACTTGTTAGCGATAAACGTCACAAAAACAAAAGCCATGATTATAAGTCATTGCACCCTCAGTCAGTCACCATTTACAATCACTAATGCCAAACTGGAAAAAGTTAGCAGTTAAAATATCGGGGATACACTTGGACAAAAAGATAACCTTTCAACAGCAGAATGAAGCAATACTAAAAAAGGGAAATGCCCTAACATTTGCATTCT
Organism: Lissotriton helveticus; assembly: GCF_964261635.1. Lineage (NCBI taxonomy): Eukaryota > Metazoa > Chordata > Amphibia > Caudata > Salamandridae > Lissotriton > Lissotriton helveticus. The sequence continues at coordinate 94,710,524 of NC_136065.1, read as the reverse complement.
GTATGATGTTGAAGTGTTTAATAGGCCCATTGTTCACTCCATTATTAGTGACCATCAAAGCAAAACTTCTACCAACTGTAGCTTACGGAAGTGAAGTACAGCACGGGAAGGACACAGTAATGCTGGATAGCCTCCAAACGCGGGTGTACAGAATGGTATTCTCCTTACCACGCAATTCTTCTCAGGCACAGATCTGGCTGGAATTTGGGCTACAGCAGCAACTAACATACAGAATATATGTAACAATTTAAACTTGGTATAAAATCTAGAGTAACCCAGGAAATTAGATTAATAATGCATTTTGGAATGCATTACAAGGCGATCTTCAGTCCGCCTATGCCAAGTTCCTGCAATCATCTTTAAAACTTACCAACATGACAGATCGTTGGCACTGGAACCTACCATTTACCCATTTTCAACAAAAGCGAAAAAACGGAGGCAAAAAAGCACTCACTAAAGGAGGACAAATCCATGCTAAGCAAAGAAGTCCCAGTTTGCCTCGCCGCGGACTGGAATTATACCGGGTGATTCAGGTCCATCTAGCAGCTCAGATTTACTCAGACGCTGCTTGGTCGTCAACTTTAATACAGACGCCACTTTTGACTCAGATACGCCGACTCTGAGGCTGTTTCCAGCTCTCCGAGACCCGCGCCATTGACCAATTAGTACTTCCATGGATCCTATCACGTATTGACGCTATTGGGGCCAACTATACCAACCTCAGCCCCCTCCTAACCTCTTCAGCACCATACCAATTCGACAACCCTGTCCTGAAGAAGATCCCAAACAACTGTGGATCGAAACGCCGTCGACACCACAGCGCTACTGTTTGGCGCACTTTAGCGTTTGGCTCACAACTATGATTGAATGTATTATAATTGACTAATATCTTCTATTTATTGAGCCTTCATTGTATATAATTTTGTCACCTTGCGCCGTTCACGCTGTTTACCTCCATCACTTGCGTCGTGACTCTTCACTTCTATATATATCACTCCGTCACCAAGTGCCTTGGGTTGTCACATGAATTTTTTTGTACAGTGCTGCCTTCAACTGTATTTCCATGTGTAAATATTTCAACAAATTGGTGAATTACAAGCCATGCACTAACCATTTGAGTCTCCTTGTTTCCTTCCAATGTAATGCTCTGTGCATACATATCTAAACTGCCTTTTGATTGTTGGGACATTGTTTTTTCTACATACTTTATACCCAGTCCCAGTGTGGTCTATGGGTTTTACTCCTGTTCTATATCACTAAGCAAGCAAGTCCTTGCATGGATGGTACTGCAATCGTATGAGAAATTGCAACCAGCTCCATACCTCGGCTTGTCCTTCTGTCCTTACCTAAAAATCAAGTTTTTAGTAGTACGAATAGGAATATTGCCGTCCTACGGGGACCAGCCATGCTGGAAGTATCAGGGCCCAGTAATGTGCTCTTTGCAGATCACAAACACAGGACTTTATTCATCTAATATGCATTCGCCCAGTCCTAAGTCACCAACGTCCCAAACTGCTAAAGAAACTATTCAACAAAAGAGGCATTGATTCTGTTGCTCTGTACCATCTAAACAGTGTGCTGACTAGTACTGTGTACGTTCTAGTAGGTTTCTTACTCCGTACCATCTAATGCAGTGTACTGACCAGTACTATATACCTTGGAGTAGCACTGTCACTCTTTACTATCAAATACAGTGTACTGAGTAGTACTGTATACTTTGGAGTGGGGGTGTCATCCTTTGCCATTTAATGCACTGTACTGACAAGTACAGTATACTTTCTAGTAGCTCTGTTACTCTGTGCCATGTAATGCAGTGTACTGACTATGACAGTATACATTTGAGTACCTCTGTTGCTCTGTACCATCTAATGCAGTATACTGACCAGTACTATATACCTTGGAGTTGCTCTGTCACTCTGCACCATCAAATGCAGTGTACTGAGTAGTACTGTATACCTTGGAGTGGGGCTGTCACCCTGTGCCATCTAATGTAGGTTAATGACTAGTACAGTATACCTTCCAGTACCTCTGTCACTCTGAACCATCTAATGCAGTGTGCTGACTAGTTCTGTACACCTTCTAGTAGCTCTCTTACTCTGCACCATATAATGCAGTGTACTGATTAGTACTGTTCACCTTCTAGTAGTTATATTACTCTGTACCATCTAATGCAGTGTACTGACCAGTACTATATACCTTGGAGTACCTCTGTCACTCTGTACCATCTAATGCAGTGTACTGACTAGTACTGTGCACTTTCTAGTATTTCTCTTCCTTTGTACCATCTAATGCAGTGTACTGACCAGTACGATATATACCCTGGTGTAGCATGTCACTCAAATGCAGTGTACTGATTAGTACGTTATACCTTGGAGTGGGGCTGTTACTCTATGCCATCTAATGCAGTTTAATACCTAGTATAGTATATATTCCAGTATCTCTCTCACTCTGTGCCATGTAATGCAGTGTACTGACTTGTACAGGGTACCTTCTAGTAGCTCTGTCACTCTGTACTATCTAATGCAGTGTACTGACTAGTACTGCCACCTTCTAGTAGTTCTCTTATTCTGTACCATCTAATGCAGTGCACAAACCAGTACTATATACATGCGAGGCTTTTTGTAATCGAGAATATGTCAGAAGGGGACTTGAAGCCCGCCCATTATTCCTATTGGCTGGTATCATCATTTATGCTAAACGTTGGCTTCCCATTGAAAACGAGGCTTCTTTGTTACGGCCTTGTCTCCTTTTGAGCTCGCCCATCCAGACTGGATTGTTTACTTACGGCCTGACACTGTCTCCTTTAATTACTGGGTAATGCACTTTTTTATTTTTTGTGTAATGGCGACAGCTTTGTTCAGTCTCCTTTGGCAAGGGCGGCCACGTGTTTAATTATAAACAAGCGGCTGCCTTTGCGCAATGGCGAGAGCTTGTTTTATTTGCAGTGTGGTCGGTCCTCTTAGTGCCAACATCGGCCAGACCCCAACCTGCTCACGACAACTTCCCAAATAACAGACACGACACAATGTTTTTTTTTTTTGTTTGAGTACGTTGTTACAGCTTTATTTGCATAAACATTACGTCAACATGTTGGGTTATGTTACGGGCGATCCAGGGTCAGGCCGCCCCTCGCGACCTGCCCACCTGATGAGCCATAAACCCCCGTGGTGTTAGCCGCGGAGGCGTTGTCAATATTGATTGATTTTAGCTTTTACTGTCACCCTACGGGCATCCTGACGCTTAAGAACAGAGGGCAAGCCGTGACCAGAATGGAACAGGTCGCCACAGAAGGGAAGAACACAGACTAGATCGTGGGGTAGAGCCAGGTCTTTAAATTCCTATGGAATTCTAACAGAGAGCTTGCTAATCTAAGGTTCTGAGGGAGCTCATTCCATAAACGGGTGCCAACCCTACTGAAAGCCCTACCTCCAAGCCTGGCCCTCTTAAACCGAGGAATTGCCAACAGGCCAGTACTGGAAGAGCAAAGCTGCCTTGTAGGAAGATACCATTCAAACCTTTCCTGCAGGGGAACCGGGCCAAGTTCGTGCACCGTGCGGAAGACCATACACAGGGCTTTAAATTGTACCCTTTCCCTAACAGGCAACCGGTGGAGCTCCCGTAACGCCGTGGTAGAGGAAGAACTCCACGGCCTACCAAGAGCCAATTTAGCTGCTGCAGACTGGATTCTTTGCAAGCCTTGAAAGATGTAACCAGGGGCTCCCAAATAGAGGGCATTGCAGTAATCCAGCCTGCTGCCCACAATGCTGCTTACCACCAAGGTGCGATTCTCATTAGGTATTAGAGGAAGTATTTTGCGCAGCATGCGGATCAGGGTAAAGCAAACACTCGCAGTGTTAAATTGTAGGGAGTTCCTACAATTCCTTCTAAGCCAATCTGATGTCTGCTGCATACATTGCTGGAATACCTCCATCGATATTGCGTGGTCCCCTTCCAAAGAAAAGGCCAGCTGCGTATCGTCGGCATAAATGACTAAGCTGACTCCGAAAGATTTAATAATAGAGAACAGGGGCTGCAAATAGACATTAAAAAGAATAGGGCTTATTGCAGAGCCCTGCGGCACCCCATGAGCCACGGAGGATTTAGCAGAGGAGAAATTTGCAAGGGTTACTACCTGCTGGCGACCCTCCAAATAGGACTGAAGCCAATACAGTGCCCGGCCTCTCACTCCCAACCTCCTCAGCCTTTCCATCAGTAGGAGATGGTTTACCGTATCGAAAGCGGCCGACATATCAAGAAGTACTAAAATAGTAACATTCCCGCTGTCGGCCTGCATACGTAGGTTATCCATCATTGTAGTCAGGGCGGACTCAGTCCCGTGCCCCGGACGGAAGCCAAATTGATCTTTATCCAGTAAAAGATTCTCTTCCAGAAAGCAGGATAGAGTCCTGCTGACTGCTTTCTCCAGAATTTTCACAGGAGGGAGATGGGCATGAAATTAGCCGGTACTGATGGGCCCAAAGAAGGCTTTTTAATCAATGGGGACACCACTGCTAATTTCCAACATTCCGAGACCTTACCTTCTGCCAAGGACTGGCTGCAGATCTGCCTCAACCAAGGAAAGGTGCTACGCCCTGGAGATTTCCAAATTTTATGGGGAAAAGGATCCATGGGAGAACCGGAAGAGACCTTGTCACCTAAGTTGTCAAAAACCGTATCAGTTAACGTCTGGAAATTATCCAGATAGGCCGGCAAGAGCGGCTCGCACTGAGTCAGATGGTCTGGATTAGGTAGTACAATGTTGGCATTATCCTGCAAAGTGTTCACGATACTTGCGATCTTATCCTGAAAGTGCTGGTTGATGCCATCACATAGTTTTTGGGATGTTACAATTTTATTTTCTAAGCAAGTGGGGGTCGAGAGATCTTTGCCTATTTTGAATAGGGCTCTAGTCCCATTGGGCGCCTGAATGATAGACTTGGCATAGAAATCTGCCTTGGCCCTAAGGATTTGTTCTTTATACTGCAGTTGTAACTGTCTGAGAGCTTTTTTATCTTCCTCAGCGTAATAATGCCTCCACTTCCTTTCTGCCTTCTTACGGAGCACGCAAAGCTGTTTCAGCTCCTCACAGTACCAAGGCGCCGAGATTCTACTTTAATTTTTTTTTTTTTATAGGGATAACTTGATCCAAAGTGTGCCCCATATAATTAGAGAACACATTGTAGTTATCATCGACAGACAGAGTGGCTGAGAAGTGGGTAAAGCCCAATTCCAATGCGGTAAGGCCAATCCGCTCCAGCTTAGCCCATTCCCTGCCTCTCCTGTAAGCCCTTTGCTGACCTGTCCCTATTCCCGAATGTGGCAGCCCGATAATAAACTGAATAAGATAGTGGTCGGTCCAGGTCTAAGGAGTAATACTCAAAATTTTCGTTGTGGGCTGATTAGAGAATAACAAATCAAGGGTATGCCGCCCTTGATGTGTAGGGTCTACCACCAGCTGGGAGAGATGTGAGTTGGCCCAGGTCAGCCTCAGATCACGCGAATGGCTGTTGACATTCCCTTCTTCCCAAAGATTGAAGTCGCCTAAAATATTCATATTGGAGTGAGCCAGTGTAAGATTCGTAATACTGTCAAACAGACTATGAAAATCTGTGGTCCCTCCTGGCGGTCGATAGCACACCAATCCTGTAAGGAGGTTTCCGCTGGGAGAGTATAGGGAGAAACCCAACATTTCCATCCCTTCTACCTCATCCACCTGCAGGGCTCTAAAGTCCAATTCCTCCCTGAAAATCATCCCCACTCTCCCACCTCTGCCACTAGTTCTTGGTTTGTGGAGAATTTTATACCCAATCGGGCAGGCATTGCCTAAGTCAACAGTGGACTCAGCATGAGACCAAGTTTCCGAAAGAAACAGAACATCAAGGCCCATATCCTCTATCAGGCTCGATACCTCAAATGAGTGTTTAATAAGAGACCGGCTGTTGATCAGTCCTGTCGTGAGTGTGTTCCTGGACCGGGGTCTCTATCTCCTTTGCCTTGTCTAGTCCCAGCAGTTGTCTCTATCATACACTAAGCTGCCTTGACCGCAGGCGACACGAGCAGCAGGCCCAGCGCCGAGCGCCTCCAGAGCGCCTCCGGAGCGTGGACGGGCGCAGACGGGCTTGCCTCTTGCGCGTTCGCTGCGCGCTTGCATCTCCTGGTATATAAAGGAGGTGACAATATTAACAAACTACATAGAAGGGAGTCTAAGGGGTAGTTTACCGACTCATACTAGATACATGCCCCTAACAGTAACCTAATTATACACAAAAGAATATCTAGGAGTCTACAAGTGAAATCAAATATTGGAGGAGCTACCAGCAACTAGAGCGCCTCTCAAAATGGCGCCTAAGGATGGAACCTAGGACAACCCTCCCTCAACCAATATGGCGCTGGAGCTATAGAGCTACATATTGGGGGAAGGTCTAACCCCCTCCCCCCGGCGGACCTCCAGTCCACCCCTTACTCACGACCCTCCCCTACGGGGGTTGAGCGTTGCAGGCAACCCCCGGTTGCTCAGGTCCACAACCGCCCGAAGGACTAACGAGGCGCCGTCACTCCTCCAGGATCCCACCGAGGATCTCCCTGGGGATAATTTGCTCTCGCACCCTTCCTGTGCTCCTGTAGAGGGTACCCTTCTGTACCTACCTGCGTTGGATCGCCCTGTAACTCTGCCTGCAACACAAAGAAAATTGGTATTAGAAAACTACCCCCCCCCCCTTGCCGCCCGATAGCCGGGTTAGCGGTAGGGAGGGAAAACAGCGTCCCACGAGGGTCGAAGAGGGTGTCAGGCCCGCGACCCCAGGCCATATACCCTTGGCCCCTGACCCCTCCCCCACCGGAAGTGACATCCCCGGGGGGTAGGGGGACCCTTCGAGTCCCCAAACACTAGACCGCTCTTTAGGGTCTGTGCCATCATGTGGCACTAAGGGTGGCCGCCCTCTTAGGTGGCCACCTTCGGTGGCCCGGGGCAGCCTGTCATAGTGCCAACATCAGCCCAGACCCCAACCTACTCACGACAACTTCCCAAATAACAGACACCACACAATGTTTTTTTTTGGAGAAAGTTGTTGCAGCTTTATTTGCATAAACATTATGCCAACATGTTGGGTTATCTTACGGGCGATCCAGGGTCAGGCCCCCCTCGCGACCTGCCCACCTGATGAGCCATAAACCCCCCAAGGTGTTAGCCGCGGCGGCGTTGTCAATATTGGGGGAAGGTTTAACACCCCCCCCCCCCGGCGCACATCCAGTCCACCCCTTACTCACGCCCCTCCCCCTATGGGGGAGCTGAGCGTTGCAGGCAACCCCCGGTTGCTCAGGTCCACAACCGCCCGAAGGACTAACGGGGCACCGTCACTCCTCCAGGATCCCACCGAGGATCTCCCTGGGGATTATTTGCTCTCGCACCCTTCCTGTGCTCCTGTAGAGGGTACCCTTCTGTACCTTCCTGCGTTGGATCGCCCTGTAACTCCGCCATGGCTCTGGGTGTGGCCGCCGCCGCCCCAGAGCCCCCCCATCTTCTAGAATTCTTTCTTTACGACCTGCTGCTACTAGTGCTTCCGCTGAATCTATCAGGATGAGGGCCACCTTCACTTCTGATAGGTGTATACCATCTTCATCAAAGCACCCTGTGCATTCTGCATGTAGCAACCCCTATCTTATAAACCAAATCCACGTTGTTCGGTACATTTATGCATAGCGACTCCAGGTCGCACAACAGCACATCAAAATTGAGGTCTGTGCCTAACTCTGCCTCTTATGGACGTATGTAATACTTGTAGCAACTTGACTCTCAACGCCCCACTTGTTTTAAGTGTTCCACTGGCAAGCCTGCCTGGAAAGCCGTGGTTGATGCCCCTACTCTAGAGGCGTGGCTGCAAAAGCGCTTTTCCTGGACCTCGTTGCTTGAGAATTCCAAACACACCTGTATTATGTGCTGTACTTGTTATTTGGTCAAAGGGTCCCATCAGCATGCATCAAGAGGCCCCTCGCCTGGGGGGGGCGCAGCGCCAGGTATCTCGCAACTAGGCGCACTGAGCAGTACTTGGCACTTCCAACCTGTTTAACAATATAACTTTTCTTGCCCCTTCCTGGTCCGTTTTAGATCTCCTCAACCTTAGAGTCAGGACCTCACCTGTCAGGACAGCATCCCGTCTGCACACGGCTACTCCTGATGTTGAACTTGGAACTCACCACCAGCTCCCCCATTCTAAATGCACCACAGAAAGTCAGCGCAAAAGTTGCTGAAAAGAGAGCTGCTTCAAAAGCGGACTGAGTGGCCCTCTCGACCCAGTGACCTACAGCCTGTTCATTCGGAGGCCTCCCTCGGCTTAAGCATTTACATGTCCTTTCCACCTTTGAACAGCAGTGCTGTCCAGCAACCAAAATACCCTATCAGTTCTGCCGGTCCACAGGACTGTGAACTGTATCAGTAATGTCCCTGAACCTCTTAACTAACACTGCAAACTATGCTTCGGAGATGTCCCTATTAGTGCTCCATCCCCTCCATTTCAGCACTGTCAAGGCCAATCGCACCCTCCTGTGAATGGCTCACTCACACCCCCTGCACAAAGCAAGGCCTATCTATGTGTAGCCCATAACCTTGCATTTATTCCAGACAATGTATCAGGGTTCTGTTGAAACAGTTTTCTTGACTGCTGCTGATCTGGCCCGCCCCAACCCTGGGCGAACTAAAGGAGTCTATACTGCTATCCATATGAGCAGCCATTGTTGCTAATGATGGTCCCATACAGAACTGGTAAACTAGATGCTGCACCGTATCATTTACACATGGTGCAGCACCCTTTGGCCCATCACATCAACTTATACAAACCCAGGAGCAAGCCTGAGCTGGGTACCCCAGGTCCATGCTGCACACGCCTTACTCTAAGGAGCTCTACCCAACGGAGCATACGTCCCACAGAACTGACCCATTTGTATCCCACAGCAGAGTGTCAAAAGAAGCGAACCAGGCCCCCTCACGCCTAAAAGAATGTCCTGGGCTGCAGGCAATTGTCCCTCATGATTTTGGCAGGCCCTAACTGTGCTTACGGAAGTCGAGACTTGACAATACCATAGCCCCTGACCACCTGGACACGCCCTCTCCCCTGTCGTGCGCCAACCCTATGGTGTGACATAAGGGCTGGCTTTCAGATAATTTCTGAAAACCATACCAGTCTTCTGCCCATCTACCCTTGTGGTTACCCCTCCTGTCACCTATGAGCTGAGGCCAGCAGTTGCATAAGGTACTTGAGCACAACTGAGGCTGATGTGTAACGGGGGCATGGTAGTTGCCCAACCGCTACACTTAACACTGCTTCTACTCACCCCTGCATGAAGTCAGATCCGGGTTGACACCTTGCCCCCCAAGAGCACTTGACCAGGAACAGCATTCAGGCTCCACGCCTGGAGCACCCCTGGCCATTCCTGCTTCCGTTCCCACCTGACCTTCTCAGAGTGGTGCCTGTGTACTTGATCCAATTGTCCTGAAATTAAAATACAGGTTACACTCCAATCCTGGACATGCTGACCCACAACCCCACATTCCCCTATTGCACATGGGATGCATGATATGCCTAGATACAGCAGTCATTTCAAAGGAAACTCCTTTCGTTTTTGTCACAGGGAATGCATGATTTACCCACACTTTGCCACTACTTACAAAGAGAACAGCCCAGTAAAACAACAAATTGCCCAGCCGCATCAGTTGTTATTCCAAGAGATGGCATCCAATTATTGCACATGGGCTACCTACTATGCCCAGACTCACCAGTTCCTTACCCATGCATTACTACCATGGGGTGTAACCTGCGTGTCCCACAACAGGGACAGTAATGACACCTGGGGAGAACCAGGGAATCCCAGACCCTAGCACACTGACCCCAGTGTGCTATGACCCTTCTACCTGTTGATAGTTCTGGTGGCCTACTATGTTAGTATGGCGGTTCTCCAGCGCTGATCCTGCATTTGAGACATAAAACATCCATTAGAAGCCATGCCCCCCTCATATCCCAAATGGGTTCTCTGCAATGAGACAGGGGCTATCAATGCCCCCAACGCTACCAAGGCTAAGCCTGGTTGTAAGTTACGAGAACCAGTTTGCTAACTCGATCACCCGAATCAGAGCCCCTTACTTGCGCACCAGTTGCTGTACAAAAGAACCTATTCCATTATTGCACCTGGGATGCAAGATATGCCCAAGCCCCTCAGTTGTGTAAGAGAAAACTCATTTCCATTTTGTCACAGGGCATGCATGATTTGCCCACATTCTCCCCCTGCTTACTGACAGAACACCCCAATTCTACCCAGCAAATCGACAAATTGCCCAGGCTCCTCTGATGTTTTACAAGAGAAAACAACCATGTATTGCACAGGAGTTACCTGCTAAGCTCAGATTCACCCGTTGACTATGAATGTAATAATTCCCTGGGGTGTAACCTGTGTGCCCCACAACCGGGACAGTCCTGACACCTGGGGAGAAACCGGGTGTCCTAGACCCTAGCACACTGCCCCCAGTGTGCGATGACTCTTATAACTGTTGACAGTTCAGGTGGACCCCCATGTGAGTAGGGCTGTTCTCCAGCGTGGTTCCTGCATATGAGACATAAAACATCCATTAGAAGCCCTGCCCCCCTCCATATAGCAATATGGATTCTATGCAATAAAACCGGGCCATCAAAGCCCTCCCACGCCACCGAGGCCAAGCCTTTTTGTCCATTAAGAGAACTATTTTGCCCACAATACATTCTCGTAAGGAGTTTGGTGGGGCACATACTTGCGTACCTCCAGCGCCTGCTGCAGAAGTGTAGTGTCTTGAAACTAAGTCAAATATCCACAAGGTAAGTCTGCTAATGACCCTTGCACTTACTATTCTTCTCATAAACACCTCCTCCTCCCAGGCCTTCAAAACTGACCTCAGAGTTCACCTCCTCCAAAGACACTTCCAAATTTAATTCATGCCCTCTCTATTACCTGAAGGAATACCTTTTATTATAGAGAATTCTATTCTCCTTGACTATGGAAGTGTCTTTCCAGTGTGTTCTTGTAGTTTGCGAGTCTGCCCTATATTGCAGTATTATCCTTCTACCTGAGCTTGGTACTCTATTGTAACAAGCACACTTCCTCTTGTAACACCCACTTTGCTAATTCTTACCTTGAGTTTGGTTCCTGGTACTTGCACAAGTGCCACCATTGCCTACGTAACATTAGTTCTTGTGTTGAGTGTCTGCCATGTATTGCGGTATTTTACCTCTACTTGTACTTTGAAGTCTCTTCACACCCCAATGTGCATCAGCAACCCCTGGATGCGCAGCAGTGGCCCACCTGACACCGGGGCTGCCATGCCACAGAACATAGGCCCGCCCTTGCAGCCAGAGGCTGCCGCAGGAGAGGTGCTGGATCAGCACCGGATTGGATGGACGCCCATAGCATCCAGCAGCCTAGCAACATCCCAACCCGGCTGTGGGCCCTAGACCCATGTCGCCCTAGCCCCAAAACTAAGACTCAGTCTACACACAATACACACTAGGCTGCTGCCCTTCCTGTCTGGACATTCGCCCTCTTCTTCCCTGTAGGAATTGTACACAAACACGGCTGTGGCATGTAGCCACATTATGCATGCGTTGTAGACCGCTCTTTAGGGTCTGTGCCATCATGTGGCACTAAGGGTGGCCGCCCTCTTAGGTGGCCACCTTCGGTGGCCCGGGGAAGCCTGTCTTTCACTTTGGGGACCGTGCTTGTCTTTCGCGTTTGCGGCTGGAGTGGTGAGCATCACCACCGAGCAGCGTGCTGGTATGTGGTTTGTTGCTTTGTCCTTTTATGATTCCTCATCCCACCGTCGTGGGGGGGTTTCTTGTGATTCACTAGTATGCCAAGTGACTGGCTTTGCACACAGCTGGAATTTGCGCATTATTGTCACTAGGAGAACGTCACAGAGAGGAAGATCTGTCTCAGTGATAGGCGCTCTTTGTTGGTCAGAACCGGAAAGGCGAAGCTCGGGTCCAAATCTCCTCTCGGTAATCTGGGGCTTAATGGCTGCGGTGCGGGAGCCCTAATAATTGCGTGATGCTTTGCATATTGAAGGGCTGTGGTTTTCGGGGTAAACAGAAAGGGAACGGGTCATCTCAGCTCAGGCGCTACCAAGCAGCGATAGTCTCAAGATGGTGCCCAACACTTTCCATGCTAGGATAGTTTATTTACCCAGTCCCGTTTAGAGGTGGGCTGAAGCCAGTCATGGAATTAAAAGCAGACTTAGATTCTGAACATAAGAGTATGTGTGTAAATACTAAGTGGGCACCTGAACGTCTTCAGACCAAAGACCATGCCTGGCCTCAGGTCACCTAGGTACACTTGTTGGCCGGGATTCTGCTGCATGCACCGTGGTTAATTCGTAGGTTAAATCTCTTCTTAAGTGCCTGCCAAATGTCGTTATTCTTTGCTCTGGCTTTTATGGCTTTCCTGGTCCCCGGCCGGTGTGTGTCATTTGGAGTGTAGCTCAAAAAATTGTCTGCAGCATTTTGTGGTCACAGGCACCTCTGGATAATATTATAGACTCTTACTCAGAAGGTTAAGTGTTCAATTCCTGGAGTTTATAGGAAAGGCTGGGAATGTGTAAACAAAAAGAAACAAGCATTTGCAATGCAATACGTCTCGCATTTGCGCAAGTTTGAGGTATTGATATTGCAAATGACAATACCTTTTATTTTTTGTTTTTAAAACATAAATAAAAGGCATTGTCATTTACAATGCCAATAGCTTGAATTTGTGTAAATGTGAGACCTATTGCATTGCAACGTCTGGTCTGATGGCTCAGTGGACTAATACGTCCATTGCAGGGGCTTGTGTTCAACCTCATGGTCACAGGTTCAAATCCCGGCGGGTCCACTCAGCCTTTCATCCATCTGAGGTCGATAAAATGAGTACCATTGAGTTGGGTAACAATAAACATCTGTTATTCAGCGCCAAGAGACCTCTGGGTGAACATGCGCTTTTACAAATACACATGTTATGTTAAGTTGTGTTATGCAAATGCTTGTTGGAACTGTGGGGCCGCCTTCGCTTTCCTACCAAACTGTCTTTACTCTGGCGAGTTTTCAAACAGCTTGGTCTTTGAACTATGCCCTTGTTGGAGTTCATTCAGGCACTCACTCAGCCTGTCAGGAACTTGCTGTGAGACCAGGCGGCCTTTGCGTCTCCATCTCTGATCCTTTGACGAGACGCCGGGGTTCCTGGTGGTGCCGCTTTCTTCCGTGGTACGCCTTGTTCTCCTCGCGCCCGCCCTACTGAGGAACTTCTTTGCCTTTCCGGCCCCCATGCCTTCTGATTCTTCAGTCATCGGGGTGTCAATGGAGGTGTTCCTGCTTGCCAGCCTCATAGTGTGATATTCCATCCAGGCCTTCATCCACACCCCATGCCTCAATTAACACCACTCCCTAGACTCGGCAACTGCATCATGATTCCCTGAGGCATTTCACGTGATTGTGGGACTGAGGGAGTAACTAACCTAGACAGCAGCCACGCCACACATCGTGTCGATCACAGGACAGGCACACTTCGTATAATTCCTGTACAGCCTGTCGACCTTCCACCATTATGTACGTCTTCAGTGGAGACATTTACCCTAGCCTGCCACTCTGGTATTTCACAGTGACAGGCACACTCTTCAATTCACTATTGAAGAAGGGATGTCCCTAGCCTGTCACCCATGTTTAACCCCTTCCATGCTCATGACGAGCAGTACACTGGTCGTGTGCTTATGACAAGGTGAGCTCGTCATGAACAATGGGTATGAAGGATTTCCAGCACAGGAGGGGAAAACCCATAGCATCCAAGGTGTTAATTGATAGACACACTTCATCTACTTGCCGATACACCTCCCCAGGTGTCATCTTGGTATCCCTTGTGCAATAAGCCTGCCGCCTTTGTGCTTCACGGTGACAGGCACACTTCCTCATATTTCTGCCTTAATTGCTGCCACACCTCCAACTTGTGTCTCGCCTGCCACCTTTGTGCCTCTCAGTGACAGGCATACTATCAAATATAACGTCTACATTTTTATCTGTTCACGCAGTGACAGGCACACGAATACGTGTGTCACGTTTGCATCCGTGATACTCACACTAACAGAATTTCTTCAGCTCATCCTTGATTATTCATCATTTCTCACGGTGATGCGCACACCTATACCTGTGTTATAACTGCACCAGTGATGCTCTCCGTTCCTCCTTTTTATTATTGTTTATCTTTCCTCCATCATTTTTCAACCAGGCTGCCAGTATGGCTCAACCTCCACCATTTCTGAATGAGTTTGGTGAGCCTAATAGCCCTTTGAAAGAATGGGTTAAAGTTTTCGAATCTGTAATAGCTATCGGGGGGAGAAATTTAGCCCTATAAGGAAGCAACATATTTTACTACATAATCTTGATACTCATGGCAGGAAGATTGTTGACACATTACCAGACCTGGATCAAGGTCCCAATATTGACGAAGAAGAAGTAGATCTTTACCAATTGGCCCTACTTAAATAAAAAAATCCACTTTGGAGACAAGGTGAATATTGTCCTTTTTTTTTTTATGTTCAAAAGATTTTTTATTAGGAGCTGCAAAGAGATTCATCAGTACAGGAATAGTCGGTTCAGTACAAATAGTTACAGAGCGTTGAAACAATAAAAAGTCACATGAATAGGAATACAGAAAGTTGGTACCAATAAAGCAAATGAGTCCATAAAACAATGAGTCCATCACGTTACATAAGGTTCCCCTTAAAATGTCCACATACATTCCGATGATACCTGATGTCATGTATAGCCTGACCTGGAAGGAGATAGGCACCACCCCACTAGCGCAGAAGCTTCATAAGATGTACATTATCGTAAACCAAACCTGTAGTACATGAGGGAGATGGAGTCATCTCACTGTTGTAAAGATTGTATAAAACATAGACTGGCTAACAAACAGAATGAAACATTGTGTGATGACACGCTCTAGAACCTTGTAGACAAGATTCAAGGAGGTTTGTATGCATCAAAATGAGTGTCTAGCGAGGACCAGATTTTCCTTGATGGGGGTCTCCACGGGGTGGAGGTCAAGGATATATTGTCAGCACCTCTCAAGTACGATACCCAGTTCAACCAGTGAGGAAAGGAGGCTTTGTTCGTGCTTTTCCAGTTGTTAAGTATAATTTTAACCCCAGCCGTCAGCAGCAGGTCCAGTAGGGCTTTATCGTTTTCATTGAGAGTGACGGCTTTGGCAAAACCTAGTACAAGCGACGAGAATTCTCTTGGTAGAGTAATATGTAGGACTTCCTTCACGAAACCAAAGATCTTGTCCCAATACGAGATAACACAGGGGCATTTGAAGACTAGGTGCTCCAGATCTCCTCCCACCCCTGAACAGTTCCAACACGTGTCATCGTCCTTGATTTTGTGAAGAAACAACCTCCTGGGAGTCCAGAATGCGTTATGTAGAAGCCAGAACTTGGTTTGAGACAGTGTAGGGCATATTTTGTGGCGGGTGGTGGATTCCCACGTTCTGGCCCAAATTGTGTCCGAGTTCGGTACGGAGGAGAATGAGTCCCAGTATCGTTGGATGGGTGCATTTAGGGAGGACGCTTGCGGACGCATTAATTTGTACAAGCTAGAGACTTGGTGTCCTTGCTTGTTAAGGGAGGGGAATAATCTAGGAGGGATGGAGTGGCATCTTTCAGGTTAGCCTTTGCTAGAGCTACTTTAATGTGTAGGGAGTTATAAAATTCAATATTATTGAGGTGGAACTTATCCTGAATTTCTTTAAAGGTTAGGGGTAGCGCGTTTCCGATGAGTTGGTGGGGGAATATGACGCCCTTGTCTATCCAGGAGGGGTAATTGAGAGGTTTCCCTTTGTATGTGATGGCTGTGTTGTGCCATATTGACTCCCACTGTGAATGACGGAATTGATGTGGTAAATATTTACTGACTTTTAAGAGAGCCATTTTAGTGTTTTTGAAGATTAGACCTGGACCTAGGTTGGGGCTGGGTTTGACAGTGAGTAGGGCGCTGGGGCTGAGCCCCTTCAGTATGGATTTTTCTACAGACAGCCATACTGGGCTATAGTCCGGTTGGGAGGAGATCCAGTAAGACCCCTGTTTTGCTAAGAAGGCTATTTGGTATGTTTTAAAATCCGCCAGATTAACTCCTCCTAATTTCTTATCCAATCGAAGTTTTTTTAAGCTGATTCTCGCTTTTTTGCCCTGCCATAGAAAAGCCGAGATGTGTTTATCTACTTTAGCATGGAATTCTTTGGAGAGGACGAGTGGGAGCATCGTGACGAGGTAGTTAACCATGTGGGATATCATCATTTTTATAGTTTCAATACGGCCCCACCAGGTGATGAAACGGGGTGACCAACCGTCCAGCAGATTTTTGATTTTGTTCAGGATTTTGTTTTCGTTATGTTTAAGGGTACTCAATAACTCATCCGTGAATTCGATTCCCAAATATTTAATCACTCCTGTTTGCCAGAGAAGGCCGGAGTCGCCCAGCACCTCTTTCGAAGTGTGGACATTTAGAGGTTTTACTTCGGATTTATCCCTATTTAATTTGTATCCGGAGAGGGAGGAGTATTTGTCTATAGAGGTCATTAGGGCAGCAATGGAGGTAGTAGGGTTTTCGGTCGCTATCAAGATATATGTCTGCATATGCAGCTAACTTGACTCGCGTGTCCCCAAAGGAGATACCCGCAATGTCTCTGTTAATTTTGATGTCTGTAATGAGGGGCTCAAGGGCTAGGAGAAAGAGTGCTGGTGAGAGAGGGCAGCCCTGTCTTGTACCTTGGTATAGACGGAATGGTTCAGAGAGGGTGCCGTTTATAGCAATCCTGGCCGAAGGTGCAGAATAGAGGGCCATCACCATCCTGGTATAGGTATCGCCCAGGTTGAAGGCGTACATACACTGGCGCAGAAAGGACCATGAAACCTTGCCAAATGCCTTTTGCGCGTCCAAGGTTATTGCTACCATTGGCGCGGAAGAGGATTTTGCCTTTTCTAGGATGTGGCATAGTAGTCTTGTGTTGTCGTTGGACGTCCTGTTCTTTAGGAAGCCAACCTGCGAGGGGCTAATTACTTTGTGGAGAATGGAGTTTAGTCTGCTCGCCAAGATTTTAGCATAAATCTTGCAGTCCAGATTTATCAAGGATATGGGACGGTAATTTTTAGTGAGTAGTGGGTCCTTCCCCTCTTTTGGCAGTACTATTATTGTGGCTTCGCTCATTGATGGAGAAACACCGCCATTGTTTGCAGTGGAGTTAAAGAGTTTTAGGAGTGGGGGGCTAATTTGGTCCGCAAAGGCCTTAAAAAATGGTGCAGTGAAGCCGTCTGGGCCGGGGGCTTTATTGTTCTTCAGGGTGTTAATCGCTGTTTTGATTTCCGAACCAGAGATTGGGGAGTCCAGATGGGATCTGTCAGTTTCCGAAATTTTCGGGAGGTGGAGTGAAGAGAGGTAATCAGCGCAGGCAGATTCATCTAGTAATTTGTCATTTTTGTAAAGGTCTTCATAGAATTTTTTTAAAGTGTAAAGGATGTTAGACTGTTTGGTGCGTGTGACGTTGCCTGAGTCTTTAATGGACGATATGGTAGTCAGTTTCTGTTTGTGTTTGAGATAGGAGGCCAGCAATTTCCCTGCTTTGTTGCCCTCGCACAGTTTCAGGGCCTTGAAGCGGTTAACCCATACCCCCGCCCGTTTGCTGGTGATGGTGTTATATTCGTATTTTTTCTTGGTCAAAGTATCAGACGGTAGAGTCAAGCGGGTTGGATTTGTGTTGGGTTTCTAGTGTGTTAATCTGCTGCTCTAGAGCTACTAGCTCTTTATTGAGTGCCTTGTTTACCCTTGCCCTGATTGTGATGATGGTCCCGCGGATTGTGGCCTTCAGAGCATCCCACAGGGTGGTAGGTGTAGTGTCGGGGGTGTCATTTAAAGAGAGATAATCCTCAATGGCCTCTGATATTAATAATTTGTTTGCGGGGTCTGTAAGTGTCTCGTCATTGAAGCGCCATCTCCTTGGTGGTAAAATCGATCTGGAACCAGCCAGTTTGGTTCTGATACATGCGTGGTCAGAGACTAGTTTGGGGGCTATCTCTGTCTCCTCTATAAGGTGAGTGAAGGGGCTTGAAACTAATATGAAGTCGATACGTGAATAGGAATTGTGAGGTGCAGAATAAAACGTGTAATCCCTACCGTCTGGATTTTGTAGGCGCCACGAGTCTTCCAGGTGGTATCTGTCACATATGCGAAGGAGGGCGTCATGTGAGCGGGAGGGGTGGAAGGCACATTTGGATTGCCTATCGAGGATCGGGTCCAGGGGGAGATTAAAGTCACCTCCCACTATCAACAGATCATCCGTAGGGATAGATTCAAGGGAGCGGGAGACCGATTCCCAGAAATCTGGGTCGTCTGCGTTTGGGCCGTAGATATTTAGTACATGAATGGGGTCATCCTCCCTGAGAAGATTAGTAATGGAAAGCCGGCCTACTTCGTCGTGGGAGTGTGAGATTAGAGTAAGGTTTGCTTTTTTCGCTAAGATGGTAATAACCCCTCCTTTTTTGTGGGAAGCTGGTGAGGACAGGATGTGTGACGCCCAATGAATATTGAGGAAACGTAGGTCGTCTTCGGACAATTTGGATTCTTGCAGCAAAATAATGTCACCCTTTGACTTGGTGATATAATCAAGAATTTTCCTCCTTTTTGGGTTTCGCCTGCCGAAGGCTGTGCTCTGCGCAGCTTTTCGGCGCAGGTGAAATCCTATGTTGACCATAAGGACTTCAGGGAACGTCCCCCGGCTCTCATTGGCTAGCTCCATAAATGGAGGCTAGCCATTGAGTGCCGGATCTGTCCGTCAAGGCCGGACCAGATTCGGGGGCGTTCCCGAGATTTTTTCCCAGGGCGGAGTTACGTTTTTTCCCGTTCCCTCCCCTTTCACTGAAAGTCTGTCCATTCCCGCCCCCTCCGTGTGCCTTTCCGCCCCCCCCCTCGCTGTCCTGTGCACGTTTCCTGCCGTCCGTGTCCTCTCCCGCCCCCTCCCGCCGTCCGTGTCCTCTCCCGCCGTCCGTGTCCTCTCCCGCCCCCTCCCGCCGTCCGTGTCCTCTCCCGCCCCCTCCCGCCGTCCGTGTCCTGCACCGGCTCTGAGTCACTGTGTTGTGCACCGAGAGCGCCGAAATATGGATGCCGGCATGGAGAAGGAGTGCAGCGCCCTCGGGGGGCTCTTCCCGACCATCATCAGCGACATGAAGGTAGGAGAGGCTCCTGCGCGCATCGAGAGGGGTCGGTGGGGGGAAGGGCGCCTCTCCGGGGACGGGATGCAAGGAAGTTCTCTTTGGAAGTGGCCCGCTCGGTGTCTGCACTTCCCCACACACACTGCGGCATAGGGCCTCTTAGCAAAGGTCCCTTCTTGATGCGGGGCCCGTGGGCGGTGTGGTTTAGAGGGAGTCTGCCCTCGGATCGGGCGAAAGAGCAGGCCTGATGGGAACCGCGCCGCGCGGCAGTCACAGGCAGATGGAGGGGCCGCAGCGGCCTCTCTAAACAGAAGGCCTTCCCCCGGTCCCCGTGGTTTATTGATGCCTCAGCAGTGTGACGAGGATTGGGATTGGGGGGGTTAGTGATATTAGACTTCCACTCAGACATGACCAAAGAAGAGCATATGGCTGTGGGACAGTACTGTAATAATTAGAGGTAACTTGTTTTCATGCTGCGTTTAACACCACAGTTTATTCCGTTTTCAGTCCGTTGTTTTTCATTCGATTCCCATTGCCTTCTGGGAGATGTAGTCATGCATTGCTTCCATTAACCCAATAGGACTTGCATGTCTCAATACACTTGTTCGGAACAGAAAAGACCAGTTTTGAAAACCCAGTGCCCTGATGACATGGAGCTGGGTGTTAAACCTACACCAGCTGTTACTGTTTCCCAGTTGAATTCAATTCACAGTATTGACCTCCGAAGGATGAAAGGCCGAATTGTGCTGCCTTCAATTGAAAGACGATTCAGAAAAGGGGGGTGGTGATGAACAGAGTGTCTGAATTAAGCAGACCACTCTTACCCAGTCCAAAGATCAGGGCTTGATCCATCACCGTTATTTATCTCACTGCCCCATCCCAGCTCAGAACCTGGCTATATGCAAATTAGTCTGTCCCTGGCCCAGTGCATCATGGGAACAGGGCAGACCAAACTACCAAGCCAATTCTTCACCAGAAAGGAGACAAGCTACCGGGGACCGGTTTCTGGCATTTCAGCCTCTTCGGCCCGGCTTGCTTGAATCCTGATGGAGCAGTGAGAAAGGGACTCATGTCTGAGTATACCCTGCCACACCTATAGTGGCCAAAAACGATTCAGAAAAGGGGGTGGTGATGAACAGAGTGTCTGAATTAAGCAGACCACTCTTACCCAGTCCAAAGATCAGGGCTTGATCCATCACCGTTATTTATCTCACTGCCCCATCCCAGCTCAGAACCTGGCTATATGCAAATTAGTCTGTCCCTGGCCCAGTGCATCATGGGAACAGGGCAGACCAAACTACCAAGCCAATTCTTCACCAGAAAGGAGACAAGCTACCGGGGACCGGTTTCTGGCATTTCAGCCTCTTCGGCCCGGCTTGCTTGAATCCTGATGGAGCAGTGAGAAAGGGACTCATGTCTGAGTATACCCTGCCACACCTATAGTGGCCAAAAACGATTCAGAAAAGGGGGTGGTGATGAACAGAGTGTCTGAATTAAGCAGACCACTCTTACCCAGTCCAAAGATCAGGGCTTGATCCATCACCGTTATTTATCTCACTGCCCCATCCCAGCTCAGAACCTGGCTATATGCAAATTAGTCTGTCCCTGGCCCAGTGCATCATGGGAACAGGGCAGACCAAACTACCAAGCCAATTCTTCACCAGAAAGGAGACAAGCTACCGGGGACCGGTTTCTGGCATTTCAGCCTCTTCGGCCCGGCTTGCTTGAATCCTGATGGAGCAGTGAGAAAGGGACTCATGTCTGAGTATACCCTGCCACACCTATAGTGGCCAAAAACGATTCAGAAAAGGGGGTGGTGATGAACAGAGTGTCTGAATTAAGCAGACCACTCTTACCCAGTCCAAAGATCAGGGCTTGATCCATCACCGTTATTTATCTCACTGCCCCATCCCAGCTCAGAACCTGGCTATATGCAAATTAGTCTGTCCCTGGCCCAGTGCATCATGGGAACAGGGCAGACCAAACTACCAAGCCAATTCTTCACCAGAAAGGAGACAAGCTACCGGGGACCGGTTTCTGGCATTTCAGCCTCTTCGGCCCGGCTTGCTTGAATCCTGATGGAGCAGTGAGAAAGGGACTCATGTCTGAGTATACCCTGCCACACCTATAGTGGCCAAAAACGATTCAGAAAAGGGGGTGGTGATGAACAGAGTGTCTGAATTAAGCAGACCACTCTTACCCAGTCCAAAGATCAGGGCTTGATCCATCACCGTTATTTATCTCACTGCCCCATCCCAGCTCAGAACCTGGCTATATGCAAATTAGTCTGTCCCTGGCCCAGTGCATCATGGGAACAGGGCAGACCAAACTACCAAGCCAATTCTTCACCAGAAAGGAGACAAGCTACCGGGGACCGGTTTCTGGCATTTCAGCCTCTTCGGCCCGGCTTGCTTGAATCCTGATGGAGCAGTGAGAAAGGGACTCATGTCTGAGTATACCCTGCCACACCTATAGTGGCCAAAAACGATTCAGAAAAGGGGGTGGTGATGAACAGAGTGTCTGAATTAAGCAGACCACTCTTACCCAGTCCAAAGATCAGGGCTTGATCCATCACCGTTATTTATCTCACTGCCCCATCCCAGCTCAGAATCTGGCTATATGCAAATTAGTCTGTCCCTGGCCCAGTGCATCATGGGAACAGGGCAGACCAAACTACCAAGCCAATTCTTCACCAGAAAGGAGACAAGCTACCGGGGACCGGTTTCTGGCATTTCAGCCTCTTCGGCCCGGCTTGCTTGAATCCTGATGGAGCAGTGAGAAAGGGACTCATGTCTGAGTATACCCTGCCACACCTATAGTGGCCAAAAACGATTCAGAAAAGGGGGTGGTGATGAACAGAGTGTCTGAATTAAGCAGACCACTCTTACCCAGTCCAAAGATCAGGGCTTGATCCATCACCGTTATTTATCTCACTGCCCCATCCCAGCTCAGAACCTGGCTATATGCAAATTAGTCTGTCCCTGGCCCAGTGCATCATGGGAACAGGGCAGACCAAACTACCAAGCCAATTCTTCACCAGAAAGGAGACAAGCTACCGGGGACCGGTTTCTGGCATTTCAGCCTCTTCGGCCCGGCTTGCTTGAATCCTGATGGAGCAGTGAGAAAGGGACTCATGTCTGAGTATACCCTGCCACACCTATAGTGGCCAAAAACGATTCAGAAAAGGGGGTGGTGATGAACAGAGTGTCTGAATTAAGCAGACCACTCTTACCCAGTCCAAAGATCAGGGCTTGATCCATCACCGTTATTTATCTCACTGCCCCATCCCAGCTCAGAACCTGGCTATATGCAAATTAGTCTGTCCCTGGCCCAGTGCATCATGGGAACAGGGCAGACCAAACTACCAAGCCAATTCTTCACCAGAAAGGAGACAAGCTACCGGGGACCGGTTTCTGGCATTTCAGCCTCTTCGGCCCGGCTTGCTTGAATCCCGATGGAGCAGTGAGAAAGGGACTCATGTCTGAGTATACCCTGCCACACCTATAGTGGCCAAAAACGATTCAGAAAAGGGGGTGGTGATGAACAGAGTGTCTGAATTAAGCAGACCACTCTTACCCAGTCCAAAGATCAGGGCTTGATCCATCACCGTTATTTATCTCACTGCCCCATCCCAGCTCAGAACCTGGCTATATGCAAATTAGTCTGTCCCTGGCCCAGTGCATCATGGGAACAGGGCAGACCAAACTACCAAGCCAATTCTTCACCAGAAAGGAGACAAGCTACCGGGGACCGGTTTCTGGCATTTCAGCCTCTTCGGCCCGGCTTGCTTGAATCCTGATGGAGCAGTGAGAAAGGGACTCATGTCTGAGTATACCCTGCCACACCTATAGTGGCCAAAAACGATTCAGAAAAGGGGGTGGTGATGAACAGAGTGTCTGAATTAAGCAGACCACTCTTACCCAGTCCAAAGATCAGGGCTTGATCCATCACCGTTATTTATCTCACTGCCCCATCCCAGCTCAGAACCTGGCTATATGCAAATTAGTCTGTCCCTGGCCCAGTGCATCATGGGAACAGGGCAGACCAAACTACCAAGCCAATTCTTCACCAGAAAGGAGACAAGCTACCGGGGACCGGTTTCTGGCATTTCAGCCTCTTCGGCCCGGCTTGCTTGAATCCTGATGGAGCAGTGAGAAAGGGACTCATGTCTGAGTATACCCTGCCACACCTATAGTGGCCAAAAACGATTCAGAAAAGGGGGTGGTGATGAACAGAGTGTCTGAATTAAGCAGACCACTCTTACCCAGTCCAAAGATCAGGGCTTGATCCATCACCGTTATTTATCTCACTGCCCCATCCCAGCTCAGAACCTGGCTATATGCAAATTAGTCTGTCCCTGGCCCAGTGCATCATGGGAACAGGGCAGACCAAACTACCAAGCCAATTCTTCACCAGAAAGGAGACAAGCTACCGGGGACCGGTTTCTGGCATTTCAGCCTCTTCGGCCCGGCTTGCTTGAATCCTGATGGAGCAGTGAGAAAGGGACTCATGTCTGAGTATACCCTGCCACACCTATAGTGGCCAAAAACGATTCAGAAAAGGGGGTGGTGATGAACAGAGTGTCTGAATTAAGCAGACCACTCTTACCCAGTCCAAAGATCAGGGCTTGATCCATCACCGTTATTTATCTCACTGCCCCATCCCAGCTCAGAACCTGGCTATATGCAAATTAGTCTGTCCCTGGCCCAGTGCATCATGGGAACAGGGCAGACCAAACTACCAAGCCAATTCTTCACCAGAAAGGAGACAAGCTACCGGGGACCGGTTTCTGGCATTTCAGCCTCTTCGGCCCGGCTTGCTTGAATCCTGATGGAGCAGTGAGAAAGGGACTCATGTCTGAGTATACCCTGCCACACCTATAGTGGCCAAAAACGATTCAGAAAAGGGGGTGGTGATGAACAGAGTGTCTGAATTAAGCAGACCACTCTTACCCAGTCCAAAGATCAGGGCTTGATCCATCACCGTTATTTATCTCACTGCCCCATCCCAGCTCAGAACCTGGCTATATGCAAATTAGTCTGTCCCTGGCCCAGTGCATCATGGGAACAGGGCAGACCAAACTACCAAGCCAATTCTTCACCAGAAAGGAGACAAGCTACCGGGGACCGGTTTCTGGCATTTCAGCCTCTTCGGCCCGGCTTGCTTGAATCCCGATGGAGCAGTGAGAAAGGGACTCATGTCTGAGTATACCCTGCCACACCTATAGTGGCCAAAAACGATTCAGAAAAGGGGGTGGTGATGAACAGAGTGTCTGAATTAAGCAGACCACTCTTACCCAGTCCAAAGATCAGGGCTTGATCCATCACCGTTATTTATCTCACTGCCCCATCCCAGCTCAGAACCTGGCTATATGCAAATTAGTCTGTCCCTGGCCCAGTGCATCATGGGAACAGGGCAGACCAAACTACCAAGCCAATTCTTCACCAGAAAGGAGACAAGCTACCGGGGACCGGTTTCTGGCATTTCAGCCTCTTCGGCCCGGCTTGCTTGAATCCTGATGGAGCAGTGAGAAAGGGACTCATGTCTGAGTATACCCTGCCACACCTATAGTGGCCAAAAACGATTCAGAAAAGGGGGTGGTGATGAACAGAGTGTCTGAATTAAGCAGACCACTCTTACCCAGTCCAAAGATCAGGGCTTGATCCATCACCGTTATTTATCTCACTGCCCCATCCCAGCTCAGAACCTGGCTATATGCAAATTAGTCTGTCCCTGGCCCAGTGCATCATGGGAACAGGGCAGACCAAACTACCAAGCCAATTCTTCACCAGAAAGGAGACAAGCTACCGGGGACCGGTTTCTGGCATTTCAGCCTCTTCGGCCCGGCTTGCTTGAATCCTGATGGAGCAGTGAGAAAGGGACTCATGTCTGAGTATACCCTGCCACACCTATAGTGGCCAAAAACGATTCAGAAAAGGGGGTGGTGATGAACAGAGTGTCTGAATTAAGCAGACCACTCTTACCCAGTCCAAAGATCAGGGCTTGATCCATCACCGTTATTTATCTCACTGCCCCATCCCAGCTCAGAACCTGGCTATATGCAAATTAGTCTGTCCCTGGCCCAGTGCATCATGGGAACAGGGCAGACCAAACTACCAAGCCAATTCTTCACCAGAAAGGAGACAAGCTACCGGGGACCGGTTTCTGGCATTTCAGCCTCTTCGGCCCGGCTTGCTTGAATCCTGATGGAGCAGTGAGAAAGGGACTCATGTCTGAGTATACCCTGCCACACCTATAGTGGCCAAAAACGATTCAGAAAAGGGGGTGGTGATGAACAGAGTGTCTGAATTAAGCAGACCACTCTTACCCAGTCCAAAGATCAGGGCTTGATCCATCACCGTTATTTATCTCACTGCCCCATCCCAGCTCAGAACCTGGCTATATGCAAATTAGTCTGTCCCTGGCCCAGTGCATCATGGGAACAGGGCAGACCAAACTACCAAGCCAATTCTTCACCAGAAAGGAGACAAGCTACCGGGGACCGGTTTCTGGCATTTCAGCCTCTTCGGCCCGGCTTGCTTGAATCCTGATGGAGCAGTGAGAAAGGGACTCATGTCTGAGTATACCCTGCCACACCTATAGTGGCCAAAAACGATTCAGAAAAGGGGGTGGTGATGAACAGAGTGTCTGAATTAAGCAGACCACTCTTACCCAGTCCAAAGATCAGGGCTTGATCCATCACCGTTATTTATCTCACTGCCCCATCCCAGCTCAGAACCTGGCTATATGCAAATTAGTCTGTCCCTGGCCCAGTGCATCATGGGAACAGGGCAGACCAAACTACCAAGCCAATTCTTCACCAGAAAGGAGACAAGCTACCGGGGACCGGTTTCTGGCATTTCAGCCTCTTCGGCCCGGCTTGCTTGAATCCTGATGGAGCAGTGAGAAAGGGACTCATGTCTGAGTATACCCTGCCACACCTATAGTGGCCAAAACGATTCAGAAAAGGGGGTGGTGATGAACAGAGTGTCTGAATTAAGCAGACCACTCTTACCCAGTCCAAAGATCAGGGCTTGATCCATCACCGTTATTTATCTCACTGCCCCATCCCAGCTCAGAACCTGGCTATATGCAAATTAGTCTGTCCCTGGCCCAGTGCATCATGGGAACAGGGCAGACCAAACTACCAAGCCAATTCTTCACCAGAAAGGAGACAAGCTACCGGGGACCGGTTTCTGGCATTTCAGCCTCTTCGGCCCGGCTTGCTTGAATCCTGATGGAGCAGTGAGAAAGGGACTCATGTCTGAGTATACCCTGCCACACCTATAGTGGCCAAAAACGATTCAGAAAAGGGGGTGGTGATGAACAGAGTGTCTGAATTAAGCAGACCACTCTTACCCAGTCCAAAGATCAGGGCTTGATCCATCACCGTTATTTATCTCACTGCCCCATCCCAGCTCAGAACCTGGCTATATGCAAATTAGTCTGTCCCTGGCCCAGTGCATCATGGGAACAGGGCAGACCAAACTACCAAGCCAATTCTTCACCAGAAAGGAGACAAGCTACCGGGGACCGGTTTCTGGCATTTCAGCCTCTTCGGCCCGGCTTGCTTGAATCCCGATGGAGCAGTGAGAAAGGGACTCATGTCTGAGTATACCCTGCCACACCTATAGTGGCCAAAAACGATTCAGAAAAGGGGGTGGTGATGAACAGAGTGTCTGAATTAAGCAGACCACTCTTACCCAGTCCAAAGATCAGGGCTTGATCCATCACCGTTATTTATCTCACTGCCCCATCCCAGCTCAGAACCTGGCTATATGCAAATTAGTCTGTCCCTGGCCCAGTGCATCATGGGAACAGGGCAGACCAAACTACCAAGCCAATTCTTCACCAGAAAGGAGACAAGCTACCGGGGACCGGTTTCTGGCATTTCAGCCTCTTCGGCCCGGCTTGCTTGAATCCTGATGGAGCAGTGAGAAAGGGACTCATGTCTGAGTATACCCTGCCACACCTATAGTGGCCAAAAACGATTCAGAAAAGGGGGTGGTGATGAACAGAGTGTCTGAATTAAGCAGACCACTCTTACCCAGTCCAAAGATCAGGGCTTGATCCATCACCGTTATTTATCTCACTGCCCCATCCCAGCTCAGAACCTGGCTATATGCAAATTAGTCTGTCCCTGGCCCAGTGCATCATGGGAACAGGGCAGACCAAACTACCAAGCCAATTCTTCACCAGAAAGGAGACAAGCTACCGGGGACCGGTTTCTGGCATTTCAGCCTCTTCGGCCCGGCTTGCTTGAATCCTGATGGAGCAGTGAGAAAGGGACTCATGTCTGAGTATACCCTGCCACACCTATAGTGGCCAAAAACGATTCAGAAAAGGGGGTGGTGATGAACAGAGTGTCTGAATTAAGCAGACCACTCTTACCCAGTCCAAAGATCAGGGCTTGATCCATCACCGTTATTTATCTCACTGCCCCATCCCAGCTCAGAACCTGGCTATATGCAAATTAGTCTGTCCCTGGCCCAGTGCATCATGGGAACAGGGCAGACCAAACTACCAAGCCAATTCTTCACCAGAAAGGAGACAAGCTACCGGGGACCGGTTTCTGGCATTTCAGCCTCTTCGGCCCGGCTTGCTTGAATCCTGATGGAGCAGTGAGAAAGGGACTCATGTCTGAGTATACCCTGCCACACCTATAGTGGCCAAAAACGATTCAGAAAAGGGGGTGGTGATGAACAGAGTGTCTGAATTAAGCAGACCACTCTTACCCAGTCCAAAGATCAGGGCTTGATCCATCACCGTTATTTATCTCACTGCCCCATCCCAGCTCAGAACCTGGCTATATGCAAATTAGTCTGTCCCTGGCCCAGTGCATCATGGGAACAGGGCAGACCAAACTACCAAGCCAATTCTTCACCAGAAAGGAGACAAGCTACCGGGGACCGGTTTCTGGCATTTCAGCCTCTTCGGCCCGGCTTGCTTGAATCCTGATGGAGCAGTGAGAAAGGGACTCATGTCTGAGTATACCCTGCCACACCTATAGTGGCCAAAAACGATTCAGAAAAGGGGGTGGTGATGAACAGAGTGTCTGAATTAAGCAGACCACTCTTACCCAGTCCAAAGATCAGGGCTTGATCCATCACCGTTATTTATCTCACTGCCCCATCCCAGCTCAGAACCTGGCTATGTGCAAATTAGTCTGTCCCTGGCCCAGTGCATCATGGGAACAGGGCAGACCAAACTACCAAGCCAATTCTTCACCAGAAAGGAGACAAGCTACCGGGGACCGGTTTCTGGCATTTCAGCCTCTTCGGCCCGGCTTGCTTGAATCCTGATGGAGCAGTGAGAAAGGGACTCATGTCTGAGTATACCCTGCCACACCTATAGTGGCCAAAAACGATTCAGAAAAGGGGGTGGTGATGAACAGAGTGTCTGAATTAAGCAGACCACTCTTACCCAGTCCAAAGATCAGGGCTTGATCCATCACCGTTATTTATCTCACTGCCCCATCCCAGCTCAGAACCTGGCTATATGCAAATTAGTCTGTCCCTGGCCCAGTGCATCATGGGAACAGGGCAGACCAAACTACCAAGCCAATTCTTCACCAGAAAGGAGACAAGCTACCGGGGACCGGTTTCTGGCATTTCAGCCTCTTCGGCCCGGCTTGCTTGAATCCTGATGGAGCAGTGAGAAAGGGACTCATGTCTGAGTATACCCTGCCACACCTATAGTGGCCAAAAACGATTCAGAAAAGGGGGTGGTGATGAACAGAGTGTCTGAATTAAGCAGACCACTCTTACCCAGTCCAAAGATCAGGGCTTGATCCATCACCGTTATTTATCTCACTGCCCCATCCCAGCTCAGAACCTGGCTATATGCAAATTAGTCTGTCCCTGGCCCAGTGCATCATGGGAACAGGGCAGACCAAACTACCAAGCCAATTCTTCACCAGAAAGGAGACAAGCTACCGGGGACCGGTTTCTGGCATTTCTTGGTAGTTTGGTTTGCCCTGTTCCCATCATGCACTGGGACAGGAACAGACTAATTTGCATATAGCCAAGTTCTGAGCTGGGATGGTGCAGTGAGCTAAAAAACGGTGATGGATCAAGCCCTGATCTTTGGACTGGGTAAGAGTGGTCTGCTTAATTCAGGCACTCTGTTCATCACCACCCCCTTTTCTGAATCATTTTGTCCACCATAAGCGTGGAAGGGTATACTCAGATGTGAGTCCCTTGCTCATTGCACCATCAGGATTCAAGCAAGCCGGGCCGAAGACGCCTGAAATGGCAGAAACCGGTCCCCGGAAGCTTGTTTCCTTTCCAGTACAAGAATTGGCTTGGTAGTTTGGTTTGCCCTGTTCCCATCATGCACTGGGACAGGAACAGACTAATTTGCATATAGCCAAGTTCTGAGCTGGGATGGTGCAGTGAGCTAAAAAACGGTGATGGATCAAGCCCTGATCTTTGGACTGGGTAAGAGTGGTCTGCTTAATTCAGGCACTCTGTTCATCACCACCCCCTTTTCTGATTCAATTGAAAGACAACATCTGCAGCCCACGCGGATGTCAGCAACGGATGCTTAACTCTGTGAGGTATAGGGTGTGGAACAATAATAATAATAATTCCAGATTTGTAAAGCTCGATTTATCACCCCTAAGGGTACCCAGACGCTGAGGCCGTCAGGGAGGAGCAGGGCTGCTCTGATGAGAGCTTGTGTGATACTGTGATATGTCCATAAGGAAATGGAACTTCCCTCACTTCCAGGAATTAGCCGACCATTTAGCCTGCAGCCAGGACCAGTGCTTAATATACCCAGGCCAGGTGGTAATGCTGGCACTAATTTCTGGGATGCCTGATTTATCTTTCATTATCAGATTTAGACTCCGAGCAAGAGAGAGAAAGGGAGAAATAAAGAGGAAGTGAAGAAATGCAAAACAGAGAGAAAGGAGGGCATGAAAAAGCTTATGTGTTATTGTTTTTGCTTAGGAAAAAACGTACAACAAATCAAACTACAACAATTGAAAACACTCGAGTAAATGCAGAGATCTCAAGAGCACAAACTTTGCG
The DNA here is from genome assembly GCF_964261635.1 of Lissotriton helveticus. NCBI lineage: Eukaryota > Metazoa > Chordata > Amphibia > Caudata > Salamandridae > Lissotriton > Lissotriton helveticus. The sequence goes on along the minus strand of NC_136065.1, from coordinate 94,680,251 downwards.
TTTAACACCACAGTTTATTCCATTTTCATGGCGCCGGTGCCTGCTGAGGGGAAGATGGCTGCCTCTGGGGTAGCGGTGAGCGGACTGCTCCTGGAGAAGGGCTTGGACATTAGCTTGGCTGCTCTGCGTAGACATGATCCCTATATTCGGGGAATTCTGGACGTAGCCAGCCAAGTAGCGCTCTACACTTTCAGCCACACAGCGAGCGAATGGGTGAGTGCAGAAGGAAAGGCTCAGCGAGTAGAATAAAAAGCAACGGGGGAAATTGTATGTATTTATTTATGCAATTTTATATAGCGCGGACTTTACCCAAAGGTGTCGGAGCGCTTTACGATAGAACCAAGTACATGAGTAAATTTACATACTTACACGTTACAGATACAAACTTGGAGGATACCTGGATGGTAGGGGGGAGAACGTGGTATCCAAGAGTCGGTAAGTGAGGGGACCATCAGAAAGTGAATGCGACAAGAAGTGAGGCCAGTCAGGAGACTGAAGTGAAGATAGAATCGAAGAGGAGACCGAGAAGCGAGATTCACATGTAGTCTGAGTAAAGTGGTGGGAGCGAAACAGGGTTTTAAGAGTGCGCAGTAGAAAGCGTTGTGTTGGAGAAACAAGTGGGTGATAAAGAAACACAATTAAGCATTGGCGAAAGAGCGCGTATGTTAATAGAAAGTACTCTATGAAAGCGGGAAGCATAGAAGAGTTGGCAATCGTGGGTCTGTTGAAAAGGGGAATCGAAATAAGCCGCGAAGATAAATCAACACTGGAGGGAAAGACGGGAAATGAATGGCAGCTGAGCTGCGGGATACTGTTAACAGGTGTAGAGCGATGGTGAACAAGAATCCGAGGACGAAGCAATGAGGAAAATATGACCGAGGATGTGGACAGTAGACCATATAAATATTGACACTTAAATATACATATGGGGTTTTATATAGAGGGTTTTAATCAATCGAACGTAATTTTACCAAGCATCATGTCAGTATATATGTATGCAGAAATGATTTATATTTTGCTTATGTCTTATTTGTTAACTAACTTGCCTGTTCCGAACATCCTGTAGAATCTGCGTTCAGGAACTGGACACTGTAAGCGTGACCAATAGGACAAATACGTGTAATATCGCCTATAATAACCATTGCATATTAATGATTAGCACATATTTTCAATTGCGGACCACAACACAGTCTTGAGAAGTGCTCACGAGTTTTTGTAAAGGGAACATTTATGCCATGCAGGCACCTGACACGCCTCAAACCCACACAAGGCTGTAGAAAGTGACTTTGTGTCAAAGAGAGCACCCACACAGAAGTAGCACATGCAACTAGTGGTGGGACAGCAACAGATTGATCGTCTCATAGAGGCAAGGGTGGTTTCCTTGGCTCATTACCTGTTGGAGTTGCTGGATTTAAGTACCAAAGGCACTAAACGAGCACTAGGGAGACATTTTTACTATTATTTCAGACAATGCAGAGGCCAACGTTGCTGCTTTGCCATCTGATCTCACCCCATGCCCTCACTCACTTCTTACCCCTGTACTCTCAGCTCTTACCCCTCTGCCCTCAGCTCTTCCTAGGCCCTCACTTCTGGCACCTGTGCCCTCTGACCTCAACCCAGGCCTCCAGCCCTCACCACGCTGCCCTAACCTGTGCCCTCACTGACTCCTGTGCCCTCAGCTCTTACCCCTGTGCCCTCAGCTCTTACCCCTGTGCCCTCAGCTCTTACCCCTGTGCCCTCAGCTCTTACCCCTGTGCCCTCCGCTCTTACCCCTGTGCCCTCAGCTCTTACCCCTGTGCCCTCAGCTCTTACCCCTGTGCCCTCAGCTCTTACCCCTGTGCCCTCAGCTCTTACCCCTGTGCCCTCAGCTTTTACCCCTGTGCCCTCAGCTCTTACCCCTGTGCCCTCAGCTCTTACCCCTGTGCCCTCAGCTCTTACCCCTGTGCCCTCAGCTCTTACCCCTCTGCCCTCAGCTCTTACCCCTCTGCCCTCAGCTCTTACCCCTCTGCCCTCAGCTCTTACCCCTCTGCCCTCAGCTCTTACCCCTCTGCCCTCAGCTCTTACCCCTCTGCCCTCAGCTCTTACCCCTCTGCCCTCCGCTTTTACCTGTGCCCTCAGCTCTTACCCCTCTGCCCTCCGCTCTTACCCCTCTGCCCTCCGCTCTTACCCCTCTGCCCTCCGCTCTTACCCCTCTGTCCTCAGCTCTTACCCCTCTGTCCTCAGCTCTTACCCCTCTGTCCTCAGCTCTTACCCCTCTGTCCTCAGCTCTTACCCCTCTGTCCTCAGCTCTTACCCCTGTGCCCTCAGCTCTTACCCGGCCCTGTGCCCTCAGCTCTTACCCTGCCCTGTGCCCTCAGCTCTTCCTAAGCCCTCAGCTCTCACCCCTCTGCCCTCAGCTCTCACCCCTATGCCCTCAGCTCTCACCCCTCTGCCCTCAGCTCTTACCCCTGCCCTGAGCTCTCACCCGTGCCCTCAGCTCTGACACCTGTGACCCTCGCCGGTGACCATGGCCAGCATGGCGGGGGAGATCGTGGCCTTCCTGCTGGCCCTGTCAGGCTGGGTGCTGGTCTGCTCCACGCTGCCCACCGACTACTGGAAGTGTGCGGCTCTGTGTGTGGCTCTGTAGGTATGTATGTGTGTGGGACTCTGTGTGGGTCTGTGTGTTTGTGTGTGGCATTTGCGAGAGATTAAGCTATTGGCATTGTAAATGACAGTGCCATTTATTTATCTGTTTTGAAAACCAACACATAAATAAAAATGTTGTCATTTACAATGCCAATAGCTCTAACTTTTTCGAAGGCGAAACCGTTGCATTGTAAATGCTTGTTACCGGGTGGTTTAGGCCCTTAACATTGAGAGAGACTATTGTGAGGTCGTCGGCTAACGAGTTTTTCTTAGCCATTGGGGATGAGGAACGTCGTTGAGATAGTGCGCTGTGATCTAAGGCAGGCAGTGGAAAAAAACCCCGGCTGCACAACATGTGGGACAATGTGTGGACGCATAGTGGACTGTAAAAAAATACAATTGACATTTGTGGCATAGGTAACCTTAAGAACAAAACAGCATAGAACGTACAGAAAGGACATTAAGGCTCTTTGGACCCTTTCAGCTCCATTTTCTCCCCTTCCTACCCCCCCCCCCCCCCTCTCACAACCCCCACCCTCTGTCCCTCCCCCCCCCCCCCCCCAAAAACGTACATCGGGAGTGCGACGGCAGACCCGTGCAAGGCGGAACTATGGGATACATAGAAGATAACTAGAAGCTTCCAATCTTAAAATAAAACACTGTAGGAATAAAGCTTGAGAAATGTACATATGTCAACTAGTACAACCATCCCTGACGGTGAAGCTGAGAGGCCCGCGAACTTAACCGTGAGCATGGGCGGAATGAATAACTCTATAAATCCATTAAATCTATAATCTAGAAATGCAAAACATTGTAACTGTCCTGTGATGGTGATCACATAGGAGCATTTTCTGAGCAATAAGAACAATATTGTTACATCAAAGTTACCTCCTTCTATCTGGGCACAAACCAATTTGCAGAACTAGTTTGTAGAGGAATCAACGTAGCCTATAACATGAAGATGCAACGTACGTGAGTAGAACACGTAATAATAATAATGCATGGGGCACAAGGCCTACTCACATTACAGATGAGGATACCTGTGGAGACATGTGGAGACCTGTAACCGCAAGTTAATGACTAGCACCATTAAAGCACGATAAATCCATTAAATCTATAATCTAGAAATCCAAAACATTGTAACTGTCCTGTGATGGTGAGCACATAGGAGCACATAACCGTAACCGCAAGTTAATGACTAGCACCATTAAAGCACGATAAATCCATTAAATCTATAATCTAGAAATCCAAAACATTGTAACTGTCCTGTGATGGTGAGCACATAGGAGCACATAGGAGCATTTTCTGAGCAATAAAGAACAACGTAGCCTATAACATGAAAATGCAACGTACGTGAGTAGAACACATAATAATAATAATGCATGGGGCACAAGGCCTACTCACATTACAGATGAGGATACCTGTGGAGACCTGTAACCGCTAATTAATGACTAGCACCATTAAAGCACGACAATGACACTTTACACTTGAGCTCGAGATTGAGAATGAGCCTGACTGCGTGTGAGAACATATGATATCAAGTCTTCCTCTTGTTCGAGAGGCCTAACGCTAGGTCCATTTCTTGTTCCTGACGATCTTCCAGAAGAGCTGCAAGGTTTTTGGGGTCTGTGAAGTATCTCGGATGGCCGTTGAAGACGATCCTGAATTTCGCTGGTCCAGCAAAAGAAAAAGGAATGCTTTTGGATCTTAGCCTGTCTCTGAGCTCCAGGAACCCTTTGCGGATTGATACCGTGTCTCTAGAGTAGTCTTGTGTGAAGATGATTCTATGGCCTTCCCATGTGATGGAGTGGTTTCTTCTCGCGAATTGGAGGATCATCTCTACGTGTTGAAATCTAAGTGGTTTGCAGATCAGTGGTCTGGGGCCATTGGAGTTCTTGGTAGTGAAGGTGGGGATCCTGTGTGCCCTATCCAATTCAAGGCCGTGTGGGAAGATCAATTTGGTTATCATGGGAATCCATGATTCGAGGAATGCTACGCAGGAATCCGCATCCTTTTCGGAATTCTCTGGCACACCAAAGATCTTGATGTTTCCTCTTCTGTTCCTGTCCTCCAACTCTGCATTGTGACGTTTCATCTCTTCCGTGATCTTTTCTAGACTTTTGATTTTGGCGACTGATTGTTTCGATATGTCCTCCACGTCGCTTATTCGTTGCTCAGCTGCGCCCAAGCCAATATTAATCACATTTATATCTGCTCTGATTGCAGTGAGCTCCAGTTGCATCGAGTCGGTGTTGGTTTTGGTAGATTTAGAAAGTTCGTGTAGATCTGCCATCTTTCTTAGGATCATTTCTATATTGGCTGCCATGTCGGCCTTACTTTTGATGGGTGAGTCCAACAGGCTTTCAGGCTTTACTTTTTTAGGGTTATTCCTGCCCTCTATATTTGCCATTGTTGCCTGGTTTGAGTTCGCCCTCGTTGGGAGCCTGCTCGAACTTAATCGCTGTAGAAGGGCACCGCTTGTTGACGAGGCTGGCACCTATGTGCTAAGAGATGGCAGTGGAACCACTGATGCTGATCACTGATCGCGTTTGCGGGGAGCCAGCCAGATCTTAGATACTGTAGGAAGACGCTGCTGGCTGTCGCGACTGGCACCCACGCAAAAGGAGGGACGTCTGCAGGAATTACATACGCCCCTGTGGCCACCTGAGAGGACAGGACCAGATTCCAATGGATGTATGACCCTGGGTAATGGCGACTGGATTGCGGATGGGCAGGGTGCAGAGACCGATCAGTGCCTGTTAGCGGGGGTGTGCTGCTCTTGTAGTTCGTGGAAGTAGAACTCCTCTTAGGATGTTAATGCTGCCTGTGGCTATGTGGTCGGACAGGAAACCCCACGTGGGTTTAATGATATGAGCTCAGTCACTGGCCACCATCGACAGAAGTGGCAAGGCAGGTAGGGCTGCACATACCTTCATTTGGCAGTAGGTTAGGTCATCAGATGGCTGAGGATGGCAGCAGATGGGCTTGTGGAGGGCCCTGAAGCTCATCAAGGGTCTGTGAGCACATTCCTCGTGGAGATCGCTATCGGCGACGCCGCCATTTTAGGGTCAGGCGCGTGGAGCCAGGCGATTCCTCCACAGCTGCTCACGTACCTCCCTCCGATGGCATTCGGATACCGGCTGTGTTTTTGTCCGGGGCTGTGAGTCCTCCGCCGCCGGCGGGGGTCGTTTGCAGAACGTAGGAGCACCTTAGCTCACTCGGTGATCAGGCGCTGGAGCCGCGACAGGACGCCGCCATTTTGGGCAAAGCCCGAGGTGAGGATCGCGCGTCCGCTCAGAGGCCAGCAAAGACCTTCAAAAGTGGTCTCAGACCTATTTCAGGTCATCGGTGTGTGCAGCGAGGGGCCGGATGCAGGCGCTGTGCATCTGGGCCGAATCACGCCGCTGGAAGCAGTGGTAGCTGAGAGCTCACTCTCCCTTTTCCGCGGAGCACACGGTTCAGGCGGCCATTCCTCCTGCCGTCCAAGCCACGCCCCGGTGAATATTGTCCTTGAACGGCACACATTTTTCAGTAGAGTTCAAGGAAAGCAAGAGAGTATTTCTAATTACATAAGTGTTAAGAGGGCTAAGTGAACTTCGCGAATTCAGGGATCTCAACGATTCCCTTATTAGAGACCAACTCGTAAGGTGTACAAACAACCCCAAAATTCAAGAGAAGCTGTTACAGAAGCAATCTATTCTTCACAATGCTAGCAAGTTAGCCAAGTCAATCAATCAATCAATAAATAACTTTATTCGATTTGAAAACAAATCATAAAAGCATATGTAAAACCAAACATACATAAAATATCACTCTGCGATACAATTCAATACATTAGAGAAGGCATTGGGAGGTTGTCACATGATTACTATAGCCCTGTTAGATCAGAGTTTGCATGCCAATAACCCAGGAACCCCTCCTCTCTACATTAGTCGCCCCTAGTTTTCCTAAATTTGACAGCGACTCCAAAGAAATTAGCCACACAAAATAGGGTGTGTACATCAGAAGAAAGCTTTAAAAACAACAAGGCTACTCGCGCCTGTCTAAAACCAGCTCGATTTAATAAATCCTTTAAAACTTTTTCCTTGGAAAAGCATAGTAGGGCCAGGTGAAGGGTATCCTGTGGAGACCTGTTGTCGCAGCCACAGGGCCCTCTGTCTTCGATATTTTTAACAAAACCTGCCGGTACCGCTCGTAAGTGATGGAAAAAATCTAACCTAAAACGGCTAATTGAAAATCTATTGTGTGGGTTTTTCATTACCTTTAAATATGGTTCAATTCCCAGGGTTGTCTTTACTAGTGTATGGGCTCTCACTGTGGGTTTAGCAAGTTCAATAGCCTCTCGATGTGCCATGGCGAACCTTAGATGCAGGGCTTTAATCTCATCCCGGTCCTTTGATTTTATTGATTCTGGTGTATTAAACAAGTCTGCCCGGCCTAACTTGATGAAAGCCTCCTTTACATATTTTATCCAGAGAATACGCATCGAGTTAGCCAAGTCAATAGAACACACTGCTTTATGCATAACAGAAATAAAATCACCTAGCAATAACGAACAGGTGTCAGAAATTGCTAATTTATCTATGGAAGATGCAATTAAAAAAATTAAAGAGAAGAGCCCTGACCACATACAAAATAATGAAACAAGTAAACTGAAATGTTATCGCTGTGGCAGTAGTAACCACTTAGCCAACCATCCAAATTGTCACGCCAGGACATCTACCTGCAGAAAGTGTCATAAAAAAGGGCACTTAGCCAGAGTGTTCCGTAGCATTCCCAAAAAAGCTACCAATGTTAATGACGCCTCCGACAATAAAACCCAAGGTGTGAAGAAAATTGTTTTTCAGATACACAACAACAATGTAATAAATCAGATTAAGTACCCACAATGTGATATTGCGTTGGATGGCAAAATGATTAAGATGTTTGCTGATTCATGCTTGCCATTCACATTCCTCAACATCTCTGACTTCAAGAACATGAAGATTTGCAAAGAGAATGAAGTTCTGATTGCTGACATTTCCCCTAGTAGCTATACCAGGGATTCCATCCCGGTAAGAGGGATAGTTAAATCTGGCATTACTTTCAAAGACCATTTCACCACAGGCAAGATCTACTTTGTTGCTGAAGGGTCTTATCTTCTTGGCTTGCAACAGCAAAAGGAGGTAGGTATCACCCTTGACACAAATAATCCAGAACAAGTACTTGCGATAGACCGCTCTGTGACAGGCAAAGAGATTTGTGGTCAGTTCCCTGAAGTTTTTACTACCAAATTAGGGCTCCTCAAATACTTCCAGCACTACATTAAGTTAAAACATAACGAAAAATCTATAGTAAACAAAACTAGACCCATACCACGCCTCCTGTGGGGACCACTTATACAAGAATTAACTAAGTTACAAAATCTAGGCATCATCCAACCTATTGACTGTTCCGAATGGGTCGCCCCTATTGTCATTGCAAAGAAAGTACATGGGGAGGACATCAGACTTTGCATTGATCTCAGAGATCTTAATGACAGTATCCTTATTGAAAGACAACCTTTGCCCCGCATACACGAAACCCTGAGCACCATGGGAGAAGCATCATGCTTTAGTGTTCTGGACCTTTCTATGGCATACCACCAGGTGGAATTACACCCCAATTCTAGGGAACATAGAGCATTAACCACTCCCCTAGGATCATTTATGTTCTGCAAGATGCTGTTTGGTCTGGCCTCAGCGGCTGCTGTTTTTAAACAAATCATGCAGCACATTTTAGATGGCATACCCAAGACATGCTTCGAGGATGATGTTTTAATATATAAAATGATTAAGATGTTTGCTGATTCATGCTTGCCATTCACCATCCCTCAACATCTCTGACTTCAAGAACATGAAGATTTGCAAAGAGAATGAAGTTCTAATTGCTGACATTTCCCCTAGTAGCTATACCAGGGATTCCATCCCGGTAAGAGGGATAGTTAAATCTGGCATTACTTTCAAAGACCATTCCACCACAGGCAAGATCTACTTTGTTGATGAAGGGTCTTATCTTCTTGGCTTGCAACAGCAAAAGGAGCTAGGTATCACCCTTGACACAAATAATCCAGAACAAGTACTTGCCATAGACCGCTCTGTGACAGGCAAAGAGATTTGTGGTCAGTTCCCTGAAGTTTTTACTACCAAATTAGGGCTCCTCAAATACTTCCAGCACCACATTAAGTTAAAACGTAACGAAAAATCTATAGTAAACAAAACTAGACCCATACCACGCCTCCTGAGGGGACCACTTATACAAGAATTAACCAAGTTACAAAATCTAGGCATCATCCAACCCATTGACTGTTCCGAATGGGTCGCCCCTATTGTCATTGCAAAGAAAGTACATGGGGAGGACATCTGACTTTGTATTGATCTCAGAGATCTTAATGACAGTATCCTTATTGAGAGACAACCTTTGCCCCGCATACACGAAACCCTGAGCACCATGGGAGAAGCATCATGCTTTAGTGTTCTGGACCTTTCTATGGCATACCACCAGGTGGAATTACACACCAATTCTAGGGAACATAGAGCATTAACCACTCCCCTAGGATCATTTATGTTCTGCAAGATGCTGTTTGGTCTGGCCTCAGCGGCTGCTGTTTTTAAACAAATCATGCAGCACATTTTAGATGGCATACCCAAGACATGCTTCAAGGATGATGTTTTAATATATAGTGCCACCACAGAAGAACATAATAAATCTCTAAATCAAGTACTTTCAAAATTCAAAGAGGCAGGTTTAACACTCAAAGAAGAGAAATGCCAAATAGGGGTAGGGGCAGTCGACTATCTTGGGCACACTATTTCAAAGGATGGTTTCAAACCAAAAATGTGCCTTGTGGAGGCAGTGAAGAATGCTCCTGCTCCCACCTCGAAACAAGAACTTTTGTCATTCTTAGGCCTTGCTGAATACAAGGTACCGCCAAGGAGCAGGCGAAGAGGCTAGAGCCTGCAGTTTCAGGATATCGCGTCCGCCGGTCCCTCGAGGAGGCCATACTTCGGCACTTATAAGTTATAGGTACCACTGACTTGTGATGTAGAAGAAGGGTGAGTCAAAAACCCCACCCATTTAGGGTGCTTAAAATAGTAGCAACCCAGTACTTTCACATAGGTCCTGAAGAAAGCCCTCTGGCCCCTGCTGGGCAACAATACGTGGCTGAAGCATTTTGACCTTTTGACCTTCACGAGAACTGCACGGTGCTATAGAACAGTAACATTTCTCTAGAAGCACCACCATATTTTCAATCTTGCCACCTCTCTTCCTGAATAAAGTTTGTTTAGGAGGGAGAGTGAGGCAATTTTAGCTCACTTTTGTCTTTTTTCACTACACTTTTTCTACCTTATTTTTGGTCACTACTGTACAAACCAGTGGATCAACCTCCAGGTGGAGGAAAGCATTTTATAAAAAAAAAAAACAATGATGATGCTTTCACGCCTCTAGAAGTGGAGAATCAAGGTACACTGCTATTACGCTCCTGTACGTGAATGTGGGTTCTTATGTTGGTTACCACATCTGACTCTGGTATTACAGGTACAAGTGATCCATTCCTTCTTTTATTTTTGATACATGACGAAATATGTCAAAACTTTTGCCGATTTGACAAACAATCTTAGAAACTTACAAGAAACCACACGCAGTTCAATTGGCAAAAGGAGCACCAATTATCTTTTGAAAAAGTTAAGTGTGCCATTCTCTCTACTCCTTACCTATGTAACTTTGATCCATGCAGAAAAACTCACCACCAACGCTAATAACAAGAGTCTTGGTGCCACCCTGTCCCAAGTCATTAATGGGAAGGAACACATCGTAGCCTTTGCCTCACGCACCCTAAGCAATTCTGAAAAAAATTACTCTGTCCTTGAGAAAGAAGCTCTCTTGTGCTTCTGGGCTATCAAAGCACTTTAATTCTATTATGGGGTATCATATTTACTGTGCGAACCGTCCACAAGCACCTCATTTTTATGTTCAACCCTAAGGTTACTTTCAACAGCACTCTCAGGGTGGCTAGATTGGTATTGGGATTAGAAAGTTTCTGTTTCAAACTTGAATACGTTGCAGGTGAACTCAACTCAGCTTCCAAATTCCTTTCAAGAGCGCCCTTAAACATGGAAGAACAATATGAAACCACAGAGTACCCCACTTTAGCAATCCACTCATCTACTATTAGATCTACTGAATGGTCTGTTAGCCAGAGGCAAGATACAGTTCTACATCAATTGGAAAATTACACTTTCTTTGCATGGTTGGCCAAATACACATAATGAAGTCGAGCAAGAAGTAGGTAAATTTTGGGAAATCAGGCGCAAAATTAATCTGCACCAAGACCGTATTTGGAGAAATGACTAAATATTACCTCCTGCAGGATTAAAAAACTAAATTATTGATCTTGTCCTTTAAGGCCACCTAGGCCTAAGTCTAACCAAATCCAGACTCAGAGAGCGCTTTTGGATTCCTAACATGGATTCACTGGTGGAAGCCAAAGTAAAGAACTGTTACGTGTGCACCAACCGTGACAAATCTAAAGTTACACAAAAAGCGCCATTGTCGCCAGTATCTATCCCGTGCAAACCATGGGACAAACTAGCTCTAGATATTATAGGTCCTTTTAACAGAAAAGGAGTAACTACAAATTATACATTTGTACTAACTGATTATCAATCTCACTGGGTGGTCATCAGGATGATTAACCAACCTACAACTGAGACACTTATCAATTTCCTAAGAGACACATTCGCATCAGAATGCATGCCCTCAAGTATAGTTACAGACAACGGTGTGCAGTTCACTTCTGTAGCTATGGCATATTTACTATCTAACTTAGGCATCACACACTTCAAAACTGCTCTTTACTTTCCCCGGGCCAGCTGTATGGTAGAAATGTTCAACCCAATGATCAAAGAACACATCCAACTTGCTTGCATCAACCACTTGCCAGTGGAAAGAGTCCTGCAAGACATGCTATGATCCTACCATACTACACCCAACCAAGACACAGGCATCTCCCCTTTCTCATCTCTCAAATGGAGAAAACCTGGTAATAAATTCTTTCCAAATTGGATTGGTGGGGGGGAAGCAGTTAAGCTGAATGTTAAAGTAAAAAGCACCAAAGTTGCTGCATATCAAGCCAAATACAAACGTTACTATGATGTCAAACATGGAACCAAACAACAGAAGTGGGCTGTAGGAGACTGGGTATCCATAAAAAGGCCCACATGCAGGGAGGAAAGTGAATCCAAGTTATTTGATCCAATGAAAATTGTGGAAGTCAAATAGAACACTGTAACCCTTGAGAATGGTCAAAACTGACCCCGCTGATCCGACCAGTTTTCCGGCGGCATAACTGCCCACAATCATAGGACATGGTAGCGGAAGACCCAAGCTACTGAGCGATGCAGGTCTGAAGCACCGCGCTGACTCCCTGCCGCAGCGGTGGCGAAGACCCCTCGACGGCCTATTTTCTCGTGGCAGACCGGGTTTCTAAATTAGTGATGAGGCCGACAGAGGCGGAATGGTAGAGCGGATGCACAACGACGGCAGTAGCAGCCAGTAAAACCACGATTGCCACGGCGGTGGCACAAACAATACAGGATAAAGAAGCACCGACGAGCCTGACTGAGACCTCTCCAGAAAGGCAGCATTTTGTGGGGAACTACACGGCTGAGCACCGGTAAGCGCTACCGCCAGCAAAAACACACGCAACTCCCCGGGTGCTACGCGGCTGGGATCCAGCTCTGTAACTGGCTCGGGCGGGCCGGTGAGCGTGCTTGGAGGCTACCCCCCATATAACACGACGACCCCAGGAGGAATGTACAAACGGTGCAGCAGAAGCCCACATTAATAGTGACAGCATAATCCCGTTGAGGGGCCCCAGATTCATAGCGCTCAGCAGGAGATCGGTTGGGCCGACACCATTTAATCGGAGAACACAGTATACTCGAACAGCAATCCCTGGACTTCCCAGGGGAGAGACCTGTCTCTGCGGACCCCCCCCTCACGCTTAGACCAGCAGCCTCAGTGGTGATACTATACATGACACAGCACATACATGCATGACTCATCGCAGTAGGATCCCACCGCAACGGCACCAACACAGAACGCGATGCAGGAAGAGGGCCAGGACCGAAGAATCTTGCAGGGGAGAGGGACGCTCCCGAGGGACAGTGTGTCTTTATCCTAGGGCTGAGCTCAGTCAGATACACAGGCCACACACAAGAGGTTTCCATCCAAATGAGAGCAACAGTGAAGGCATCAAGAAAGTGGTGAAGGGGTGGGAAAGCCGACAGGCTGCGAGGGCCTGACTAACCCTCTGTCTGGCGGCGGTGACTACCGCCCTCGATCCCAGGACAGGTGCGCACTCGCTCCAACGGCCAGGATGAGCATTGGGAATCTGAAAGGCCTGAATCAGGCAAAACTGGATAAATATGCCTACTCCAAGGCGCAGGCGGACCCTGAGGATAAGGAACGCCAACCTGTGCCAAGTGGAAATACTGCTGTGTCGCAAGAAGTAACCCTACAAGACATTATGGCCGCTCTGACCAAGGTAGACACGCGCATTGGGACCCTCACGGTAGAAGTTTCCCTGATCCGAGCAGATTTTAACAAACTGTCCACTAGAATAACGGAGGTGGAGGGAACCGCGACAACTCTAGTGTCGGACACGACCACTCTGAAAAAATAAGTGAACCAACTCATGGCAGACAACAAGCTGATGGCCGCGAAACTGGAGGACCAAGAAGGGCGCTCACGGAGGAACAACATGCGCCTTATTGGTGTACCGGAACGGACGGGTGGCCCAGCCCATGATCTCTTTGTTGAAGATCTCATCACTAATCACCTCCAACCATGAGGCCTATCCAACTACTTCTCCGCTGAGTGGGCGCATCGGGTCCCCGGAGGAAGGTCGAAATCGGGAGTGCCCCCACACCCCATTCTGGCCCGCATATTCAACTTTCGAGACAGAGACATAATACTGCAAGCCGCACGTACTGCTCCCCTGATACGCATTGACAATGCCACACTCACCATTTTCCCGGATTAAACAGCAGCAGTTTCTAGGCAGCGGCGAGGATTTCTTGACGTGAAGAAGACCCTTTGCGAACGCGGAATCAAATACTCCATGATGTTCCCGGCGAAGTTAAGGGTGGAGGCAGAGGGGAAAACATGGTTCTTTCTGTCACCATAAGACGTGCAGTTCTCGCTGGAGGGATGGCGAAAGGCCACACGATCGGGAAGAACAGGAGGACTTGAGGCGCACCGCGGGGAACACGTGATGGGAGACGAACGAGAGTGAGAGAACCCACCAGATCACGACCGGCATCGAAACAGAACTGGATGCTGCAGTTCACGGGGAGGAAACCAGCTGGACCATCTTGACCTCAAGCACACCGGGGCCACTCTGGCACCGATCAACTGGGCTTAAGACATGATCCCCTTGAACTGACCATAGGCCACAGGAGAACTAAGATGTCCAACTTCAGAGACTAATGGAAATTGCCGCTGGAACCTATCCTCCTTGGAACGAAGTTCCAGACTATATATCCGACAGACGGAGAAGCTGCGTTTAATGAAGACGCTTGGGGGGTTCTAATGGACAGCGGACGCTAACTCTCAACTCCAAGTTATGGTAACGGGGAGGGGTATCAAGCACTCTGCACAGTTGGGGTGGCGGGTAGTTGTAATTCCGTCAAGCAGGGAGGGGGTGCAGGGAGTGGGATTGTTAATATGGTTATGTTTTTTCTTGTTTTCAGTTTTCACGAGGGCACTTTTACATAAGACGTTCTCAAATGTTGCACTCCAGGTGCATTGCAGGCACGACTCCACAACAACGCATACCCACAATATTAGTAATGACGTCACAGGACCCACGAGAGCCTGACCCGCAGACGTTCCCCATGTCTCCAGTGACTCCACTATCGCGGATTACATAGAATGTGCATGGCCTGGGGGCCAAAATAAAGAGAGGCCTAGTTTTACAGTGTTCAAAACGGTATTCACCGATGGTGGCTCTGCTGCAAGAGACGCATCTAACCGGCACCACTTGTAAAGCACTAGATAGATGGTGGTTCAAGATGGTAGTACACTCCGAGTTTTCCTCTGGTTACATTGGTCAGAAAGCAGTCACCACTAATAATACTCCAGACGAAGTCGGACGACTATGGCCACTTTACAGCTCTTGTTGGTCAATGGGAGGGGAGATCTATTAATATAGTATCAGTCTACATTCCACCAACCCTTCACGCAGTGACACTCCCAGCACTTAGTGCCTTTTTGCTTACACTTCTGGAGGGGGAAATACTAATTAGGGGAGACTTTAACGCCACGATTGATGGGACCCTGGACCGACACCCCACAGAGATACACACGACTGGCGTCACCCGTATGGGTTTTTTTTTAGACGCTCTTGGACTCACTGATGTATGGTGATACCGCCACCCCACAACACGACAATTTACTTTCTACTCCGGAGTCCACAATAGTCTTTCCAGAATAGACTATTTCCTCGCATCAGCAGACAGCCTGAGAAACGTGACAAATATTGATATCCGTCCCTGGGGCATATCGGATCACTCCCCAATATTGTTAACATACGAGTGTCACCACAGGGTGAGGCAACGTACCTATCCTATATACCCTGGTTACTTACATATTCCCAAGATCTTGAAAGCAGTCACCACAACAGCACAATACTATTTCCTAGAAAACATCACATCGGTTCGCTCTCCAACCATTCTGTGGGAGGCCTATAAAACTGTTATTAGAGGGCAGGCCATTGCTTCTATTACAGGCCATAAACACGAAAAACAGCAAAAACTGAATGCAATAGAATTAGATCTCCATGACGCCGATGATCAATACACACGCAACCCATCTCCAGCCACGGCCCAGTGCCTGCGTCTCAAACAACAGGAACGCAGAGAATACCTCGAGGAAGTGACTAGGTCACGACTGAAGGCCACACAACATAAGGTGTACAAGACCGGCGATAAGTCTGGGAGCTCCTGGTATGGCTCGTCAAAAGGGAGCAAGGTAAGAAATGGGTAGCACAAATCCGAACACAAGATGGTCTAGTTGTAGCTGACCCACAGACAGTAAATAGTACACACATTGGCGCACCACTTTCAGCAGGTCTACACGTCATTGTCCACCATGACTACGGAAGAGGCTCTGACTTACATACAAGATATCAATATGCCCAAGCTCACACCAGAAGCGGCTCTCACGCTCGAGGCCGATCTTACGGTCGAGGAGATACAGGTGGCGATCGGATCTTTGCAATCAGGGAAGGCGTTGGGCCCCAATGGTGTACCCATTGAACTTTATAAAAAGACGGCTGGGATAGTTGCCCCACATTTGTTAAATATGTACTTTGATAGTCTACAGTCAGGAGAACATTCCACTAGATTAGCGGATGGCCACCATTGTAGCGATCCCAAAACCCGGTAAGCTCCCGAAGACTTTCCCTCAAACCGCCCCATATCTTTAATCAACGCAGAGGCTAAAATCCTCACGAAACTCCTTGCGATAAGACTGACCTCGCATCTTACGACTCTGATACACCCGGATTCATGCCAGGTAGAAACACGTCTCTTAATTTGAGACGCCTGCATGGGGTGATGGCCCTTATACCATATATCCAGAAGCCAGCCATTATCATTTCCTTAGACGCCCTAATGCATTTCGATATGGTGGAATGGCCCTTCCTTTTCGCAGTGCTTACTGATCTAGGCTTCAGCCCTAAATGTTGTGCTTGGATACGCCTACTGTATACTAAACCAATGGCACATGTTACAGCAAATGGTCATATCTCTAAAGACTTTCCATTGACACATGAGACACGCCAAGGCTGTCCACTATCACCGCTACTGTTCGCTCTTGTGCTGGAACCACTGGCAGCGTGGTTTAGATGGAAACCGATGATTTGTGGGATTAGGTGGGCGGAAGGGTGAGAAGACCGCATTTCATTATATGCGGATGATGTTTTGTTGTATATGGCCTCCCCTAAGCGCTCCATTGTGGTGCTCCTAAATATTTGTGAACTCTTTGGCCGGGCATCTGGCTATACCATAAATTGGTCCAAATCGATCTTGTTTGTGCTTCATGGCCCTCAGCCGCAACTCCCCAGGGATTGTCCACTGCAGGTTGCTGGGGACAGATTTAAGTACTTAGGTATTCATATAACGCCTAATTCAGACGTGTTCTTCAAAAAGAATCTAATGCCTCCCCTAGAGCGTTTAAAAAGAGATGCAATACACTGGGGCGCTTTACCGCTTACGGGGAAGGCAGCGCTTTTTAAAATGATGGTGCTTCCTTGATTTCTGTATGCTTTAGAAAACGCACTATTCCCAGTGCCGCCCAGTTACTTCAGGGCGATAGCAGCTGAGTTCTCCAATCTGCTGTAGGAAAACAAACCGGCGCTCATAGCACAAAACAAATTAGTTAGAGGGTGGTATGATGGCGGAATAGCTCTTCCAAACATCCAATTGTACTATTGGGCAGCTCAGTTGAAAATTATCAATCAGTGGATTCATGCCCCGCAAATGGACCCCGCGTTCCAAGCAGATAGACATGGGCTGGGAGAAGAGGGAATTATGTCAGCACTTTACAACAAAAAACGCCCCCCTTCGCTAATCGGACCTACAATCCATACAGTCAACATATGGCACGCAGCACACGCTAAATTGGACTGGCAAGGAGTTATAACCCAACTTACTCTGCTTTGGGATACATGGCGGCTTGGGCGACTTAAGAACAGTAAGGGATTTGCCCAATGGGATGCGATCGGCATCTCCACGGTGGGTGATCTATGAAATAAATGGGAAGTGATCACATTTGAATGTCTGCAAGGACAGTATGACCTAGCACCCTCGGAAATATTCCAATGTCTGCAGATCAAACATGCACTGCAAGCAGCCTTACCCCCTGGCACCGAGGTCCCAGAGGCCACTCCCCTAGAAGATAGGCTGTTGTCTGACTACATGCATAAAAAGGCCACTTCCTTCACTTCCCGAAAGCTAGTTAACAATTTACCTGATCCTACTGAGGCGCTCAGGGAAAAATGGGCCCGAGATATAGGGGAACTTGATGACACTGACTGGCAGGAGGCACTAGCGTCCCCACCTGAGGTGGGAATACCCTCGAAGCTCAGATTAGTACAACTCAAAATACTACATCGCACCTACTACGCTAGACTAACCCTCTGCAAAATAGGGGCAATCCAGCACCCATTCTGCCTACGAAAGTGTGGGGAGGAGAGTATGTTTTTTTACACCATATGGCAATGTCCGAAGATAGAAGCATATTGGGTAAAAGTGATGAGAACGATATCACAGACTGAGGAGGTGTCACTGGTACCGGGCCAGACAGGTGTATGTTGAATGATTGGGAGCCGAATGACCTTACTCACCCAGCACAGGATTGGGCCACACTGGGGATAACGATTGCAAAGCGTAATGTTGCCTAAAAAAGGGTGTTTGGAAGAATCACCGACGCTTGCTGCATGTTGCAAAGACATGGACACCGCTATGGTGGTCGAAAAAGCAGTGTTCGTTAATCGAGGCTATCCTCGAAAGTGGAATAAGATATGGGGGGCCTGGAATAAATTTAGGGGCTACATCTGTGAACCGCCAAGAGTGGAGACAGATGAGGTATCTGATGGGGAGGATGGAGGGACGCTGCGAGATTAATATGTGGAATAATACTATGCCTTTTGTATTGTGGAAATTAAGGTGGTAAAATGTCAAGTGAATGTGTAACAATGAACTGCAATGTATGTAAGTGCTCTGTGATTAGTTTATGCCCTGATCTAAATAAAAAGAATACAAAAATATATATATATCTCCTGATTTGTGAGACAGATGTTTTGGATTTTGTGCCTGGTGCTTTCTTGCATAGACACCTCATACCGGCGGAGTCTTTTGTATGCTGTCCCTGCCGCTGAGTATATTTTTTACCTTTCTGGAAGTGTGGGCCCGCCTTCGCTTTCCTACCAAGCTGTCTTTACTCTGACGAGTTTTTTAACAACTTGTTCTGTGACCTATGCCCTCGTTGGAGTTCATCCAGGCACTCACTCAGCCTGTCAGGAACTTGCTGTGAGACCGGGCGGCCTTTGTGTCTCCGTCTTTGATCCTTTGACGAGATGCCGGTTAACCTGGTGGTGCCGCTTTCTTCCGTGGTGCGCCTTGTTCTCCTTGGGCCCAACCTACTGAGGAACTTCCTTCGCCTTTCCGGTTGCCATGCCTTCGGATTCCTCGGCCATTGGGGTGTCAACGTAGCGTTCCTTCTTGCCAGCCTCGCAGTGTGATATTCCATCCAGGCCTTCATCTACGCCCCAAGCCTCAATTAACACCACCCCCTAGACTCGGCAATGGCAAGATGATTCACTGAGGCATTTCACGTGATTGCCGGACTGAGGGAGTAATTAACCTAGACAGCAGCCTCGCCACACATCATGTCGATCACAGGACAGGCACGCGTCGCATAATTCTTGTTCAGCCTGTCGACCTTCCACCATTATATACGTCTTCAGTGGAGACATTTAGACTAGCATTCCACTCTGGTATTTCACAGAGACAGGCACACTCTTTAATTCACTATTGACAGAGGGATGTCCATAGCCTGTCAGCAATGTTTCAGTGATAGGCACACTTCATCTACTTGCCGATACACCTCCACAGGTGTCATCGTGGCAATAAGCCTGCCGCCTTTGTGCTTCACAGGGACAGGCACACTTCCTCATATTTCTGCCTTAATTGCTGCCACACATCCAACTTCGGTCACGCCTGCCACATTTGTGCCTCTCAGTGACAGGCACACTATCAAACATAACGTCTACATTTTTATCTGTTCACGTGGTGACATGCACACGAATACGTGTGTCACGTTTGCATCAGTGATACTCACACTAACAACATTTCTTCAGCTCCTCCATGATTATTCATGATTTCTCGTGGTGACGCGCAAGATGGCCTTTCAAGATGAGCTATTCCCTCCTCTGCACTCCATCTGTTGTCAATCATTGACTACAGCGACAGTCCCAGACAGTTGGAAGATGGCAATTGTAACACCTTTGTTGAAAAAGGCTTCTTTGGACCCTCTCTGTTCGGCTAATTACAGGCCGATTTCGCTATTACCATTTGCGATAAAAATTCTCGAGAGATGGGTCACAAGAGCTTTATCCAACTTCCTGGAAATAAATCTCTGCCTGGATGCTGCACAATTTGGCTTTAGGCCAGCTCATGGCACCGAGACGGCCTTGGTCACCGTGTTGGATGACCTGCGAACGCGAGTCGACAAGGGCAAGTCTGCATTTTTGGTGCTACTTGACATGTCGGCCGCGTTCGACACGGTGGACCATGAGGTATTACTTGGCCGTCTTCGGAATGCGGGAGTGAGTGGTCTGGCCCTAGACTGGCTCACTTCTTATTTGGACAATAGACAACAAGCCGTGGCATTACCACCATTTCGATCAGCCACTCGGCAGGTGAAACAAGGAGTCCCCCAAGGATCGGCGATTAGTCCGATCCTATTTAATATATATCTCCGTCCCTTGGTAGCACTGATAAAGTCATTCGGCATATCAGTCATCAATTATACCGATGACACTCAGTTGATTTTTTCATTTGAGGGATCGGAGGCTATTTCAAGGGATGCCTTTCACCGTTGTATGTCGGCAACAGCAGCATGGCTGCGAGCCAACGCGTTGCAATATAATGGGTCAAAAACGGAGGTACTTTACTGCTCCTTGGACCGAACTCCTCGTACATTACCGGCTGATTATTGGCCAATGTCCATCCCGGGTTCGGTGGAGGCTGCAGAATCAGCTTGCAATTTGGGAGTTCTATTTGAACCCAATTTGCAGCTTGATGCTTCCAGAAATAGGACGGCAGCGACGTGTATGGGCTTGCTCCGTGCCCTACGGAAAATCTTGCCACTTCTTCCTCTGGGTTCCAGAGCAGAGGTAGTGCGTAGTTCCATCCTCAGTAGGTTAGACTACTGTAACGCACTACTTCTGGGTGCCCCGAAGACTCTGGTCCTTAAACTCCAAAGGATCCAGAACATGGCCGCTAAATTGGCCTTGTCTCGACCGCGATCCGCCTCTTCATCGGCAGCTCTGGCCGACCTTCATTGGCTTCCAGTCCAGCAGAGAATTGCATTTAAAGCTCTATGTCTTGTTTTTAGGGCCCTGCACGGACTGGGACCAATACCCCTTCAGAATCTTTTCTCCTGGTATCAGGCAGCCAGACTTTTGAGATCCTCTTCGGCTTTCCTGGTAAGGGTCCCCAGGATAAACAGAGTGAGGATGGGTGGTCGTGCCTTTAGTTTTACGGCCGCCACGTTGTGGAACACTCTACCTCTGGCACTGAGGAGTTGCCATGATCTGCCTACGTTTAAAAGGGACCTTAAGACCCACTTGTTCCCTAGAGTAATGTAGCTTATTTAACAGATGTATGGATAGGTCTCAGCGGCAGGATACCCTTTGGGTGACAGCTGCGCTTAATAAGCAATAAATACATACATATACTTGTGTCACAACTGCACCCGTGATACTCTCCGTTCCTCCTTTTATAATTGTTTCTCTTTCCTCCATAATTTTTCAACCAGCCTGCCAGTATGGCTCAACCTCCACCATTGAGTTTGGTGAGCCTAATAGCCCTTGGAAAGAATGGGTTAAAGTTTTCGAATCTTATTTAATGCTATCAGGGGAGAGAAATTTAGCCAGATAAGGAAGCAACATATTTTACTACATAATCTTGGTACTCTTGGCACAAAGATTTTTTACATATTACCAGACCTCGATCAAGGTTCCAGTATGGACGCAGAAGTAGATCTTTACAAATTAGCCCTACTTAAATTATAAATACACTTTGGAGACAAAGTGTATATAGTCCTTGAACAGCGCAAATTTTTCAGTAGAGTTCAAGGAAAGCAAGAGAGTATTTCTAATTACATAGCAGTGTTAAGAGGGCTGAGTGAACTTTGCGAATTCGGGGATCTCAACGATTCCCTTATTAGAGACCAACTCATAAGGTGTACAAACAACTCCAAAATTCAAGAGAAGCTGTTACAGAAGCAATCTATTCTTCACAATGCTATCGAGTTAGCCAAGTCAATAGAACACACTGCCTTATGCATAACTGAAATGAAATCACCTACCAATAACGAACAGGTGTCAGAAATTGCCAGTTTATCTATGGAAGATGTGATTTGCAAAATAAAAGAGAAGAGTCCTGACCACATACGAAATAGTGAAACAAGTTAACTGAAATGTTACCGCTATGGCAGTAGTAACAACTTAGCCAACCATCCAAATTGTCTAGCCAGGACCTCTACCTGCAGAAAGTGTAATAAAAAAGGGCACTTAGCCAGAGTGTGCCATAGCATTCCCAAAAAAGCTAACAATGTTAATGACGCCTTTGACAATAAAACCCAAAGTGTGACGAAAATGGTTTTTCATATATATTAACACAATGAAATAAATCAGATTAAGTACCAACAATGCAATATTTCGTTGTATGGCAAAATGATTAAGATGTTTGCAGGTTCATGCTCGCCATTCACATTCCTCAACATCTCGAACTTCAAGAACATGAAGATTTGCGAAGAGAAGGAACTACTGATTGCTGACATTTCCCCTAGTAGCTACACCAGGGATTCCATCCTGGTAAGAGGGATGGTTAAATCTTGCATCACTTTCAAAGACCGTTCCACCACAGGCAAGGTCTACATTGTTGATGATGGGTCTAATCTTCCTGACTGGCAACACCAGAAGGAGCTCGGTATCACCCTTGACCCAAATAATACAGAACAAGTACTTGCCATAGGCCGCTCTGTGACAGGCAAAGAGATCTGTGGTCAGTTCCCTGAAGGGTTTACAACCAAATTAGGGCTTCTCAAACACTTCCAGCACTGCATTAAGTTAAAACCTAATGCAAAACCTATAGTACCAAATACTAGACCCATATCACACCTCCTGTGGGGACCACTTAAACAAGAATTAACCAAGTTCCAAAATCTAGGCATCATCCAACCCATTGACTGTTCCGAATGGGTCACCCCCATTGTCATTGCAAAGAAAGCACATGGGGAGGACATCAGACTTTGCATTGATCTCACAGATCTTAATGACAGTATCCTTATTGAGAGGCACCCTTTGCCCCTCATACACGAAATCCTGAGCACCATGGGAGAGGCATCATGCTTTAGTGTTCTGGACCTTTCTATGGCATACCACCAGGTGGGAATACACCAGATTCTAGGGAATTTACAGCATTCACCACACTTCCATAGGATCATTCATGTTCTGCAAGATGCCATTTGGTCTGGCCTCTGCCGCTGCTGTTTTAAAAAAAATCATGTAACACATTTTAGATGGCATACCCAAGACTTTATGCTTCCAGGATGACGTTTTAATATATGGTACCACCACAGAAGAACATAATAAATCTCTAAATCAAGTACTTTCCTAATTCAAAGAGGCACGTTCAAAGAAGAGACATGCCAAATAGGGGTAGGGGCAGTCCACTATCTTGGGCACACTATTTGAAAGGATAGTTTCAAACCAAAAATGTGCCTTGTTGAGGCAGTGAAGAATGCTCCTGCTCCCACCTTGAAACAAGAACTTTTGCCATTCTTAGGCCTTGATGAATACATGGTGAAATATGTCAAAGATGTTGCCGATTCGACAAACAAGCTCAGAGAACTTACAAAAAACCACACACAGTTCATTTGACAAGAGGAGCACCAATTATCTTTTGAAAAAGTTAAGTGTGCCATTCTCTCTACTCCTTACCTATGTAACTTTGATCCATGCAGAAAAACTATACTCACCACCGACGCTAGTGACAAGGGTCTTGGTGCCACACTGTCCCAAGTCATTAATGGCGAGGAACGCAATATAGCCTTTGCCTCAGGCACCCATAGCAATTCTGAAAAATATTACTCTGTACTTAAGAAATAAGCTCTCTTGTGCTTCTGGGCTATCAAGCACTTTAGATTCTATGTATGGGGTATCAAAATTACTGTGCAAATCGACCACAAGCTGGTCAACCCTAGGGGTGCTTTCAACAGTACTCCCAGGGTGGCTCGATGGGTATTGGAATTAGAAGGTTTCTGTTTCAAACTTGAATACGTTGCAGGTGAACTCTACTCAGCTGCCGACTTCCTTTCAAGAGCGCCTTCAAACGTGGAAGAACAATATGAAACCACAGAGTACCCCATTTTAGAAATCCACTCATCTACTATTAGCTCTACCGAATGGTTTGTTAGCCAGAGTCAAGATACAGTTCTAACTTAATTGGAAAATTACACTTTCTTTGCATGGTTGGCCAAATACATGTAATGAAGTCGAGCAAGAAGTTGGTAAATTTTGGGAAATCAGGCGCAAAATTAATCTACACCAAGACTGCATTTGGAGAAATGACAAAATAATACCTGTTGCAGGATTAAGAAACAACATTTTTGATCTTGTCCATGAAGGCCACCTAGGCCGAAGTGTAACCAAATTCAGACTCAGATAGCGCTATTGGTTTCCTAACATGGATTCACTGGTGGAAGCCAAAGTAAAGAACTGTTACGTGTGCACCAACCGTGACAAATCTAAAGTTACACAAAAAGCGCCATTGTCTCCAGTATCTATCCAGTGTAAACCATGGGACAAACAAGCTCTAGATTTTATAGGTCCTTTCAACAGAAGTAACTAAACATTGTGCATTTGTACTAACTGATTACCAATCTCACTGGGTGGTCATCAGGATGTTTAACCAAACTACAACTGAGACACTTATCAATTTCCTAAGAGACACATTTGCATCAGAAGGCATCCCAAGTATAGTTACAGACAACGGTGTGCAGTTAACTTCAATAGCTATGACATCTTTCCTATCTAACGTAGGCATCACACACTTCAAAACTGCTCTTTACTGTCCCCAGGCCAACGGTCCGGTAGAAAGGATCAACCGAATGATCAAAGAAAACATCCAACTTGCTTGCATCAACCACTTGCCAGTGGAAAGAGTCCTACAAGACATGCTATGGGCCTACCATACTACACCCAACCAAGTCACAGGCATCTCCCCATTCTCATCCCTCAAAGGGAGAAAACCTGGTACTAAATTCTTTCCAAATTGGATTGGTGGGGGGGAAGCAGTTAAGCAGAATATTAGAGTAACAAGCACCAAAGTTGCTGCACCTCAAGCCAAATATAAACGTCAAAAATGGAACCAAACAACAGAAGTGGGCTGTGACTGGGTATCCATAAAAAGGCCCAACACGCAGTGGGGAAACTGAATCCAAGCTGGGGCATGGATAGGTTATCGAGATTCCCTGCTCCAGACTTGGCGCTAGCAGGAACCTCCTGCTCAACGAATCTCATAATAGTTTTCCCGCACTACCGCAAAGAGTCAGCGAAAAATCCCTGCTAACTACTATTGACTTGAAGAATTAGATTTTGTCTGTTTACCTTTATTACTAATCTTTGTCTCCTTTTCATTATGGGAGGAAGATGTTATAATTTCATATCTTTTACCTGTCTTATTTCTATGCATTTATTATTCCTCTCCTATTATTGGAGCTGCCCTTTGTCATTCCTTCGCCCTCTCACCCCTCCTCTTTTTCCCCTTTTAGTACAACCCTACTGTTGCCCGTGAGGCTAATTTAGAATGTGGGTGACAGACTGTGTTTCATGACTGAGCAGCTGCTGGTTATGGAACTGTGGAGGTATAAATAAAGAGTTCACTTACCTTTACATAGTGTCCTCTACTTCGTAACAGCAGTTTAATGCCTAGTATAGTATATCTTCCAGTTCGTCTGTCACTCTGTGCCATGTAATGCAGTGTACTGCCTACTACAGTATACGTTCCAGTACCTCTGTCGCACTGTACAATCTAATGCAGTGTACTGACTAGTACTGTACACTTTCTGATAGCTCTGTCATTCTGTACCATCTAATGCAGTGTACTGACTAGTACTGTACACCTTCTAGAAGTTCTCTTACTCTGTACCATCTAATGCAGTGTACTGACTAGTACTGTACACCTTCTAGAAGTTCTCTTACTCTGTACCATCAAATGCTGTGTACTGAGTAGAATAGTATATCTTCCAGTACATCTGTCACTCTGTGCCATGTAATGCTGTGTACTGACTAGTAAAGTATACTTTCCAGTTCCTCTGTCGCTCTTTACCATCTAATGCAGTGTACTGTCTAGTACTGTACACTTTCTAGTATCTCTCTTACTCGGCACCATCTAATGCAGTGTACTGTCTAGTACTGTACACTTTCTAGTATCTCTCTTACTCGGCACCATCTAATGCAGTCTACTGATTAGTACAGTATACCTTCTAGTAGCTCTGTCATTCTGTACCATCAAATGCAGTGTACTGGTTAGTTCTGTATACCTTGGAGTGGGTTTGTAACTCTGTGCCATCTGATGCAGTGTACTTGCACGTACAGTATACCTACTAGTAGCTCTGTCACTCTGTGGCAAGTAACGTAGTGTACGGACTATTACAGTATACCTTCCAGTACCTCTGTTGCTCTGTACCATCTAATGCAGTATACTGACTAGTACTATATACCTTCTACTAGTTCTCTTACTCTGTACCATCTAATGCAGTGTACTGACCAGTACTATATACCTTGGAGTGAGGCTGTCACCCTGTGCCATCTAATGCTGTTTAATACATATTATACGTGTGCCACTCCGTGCTATGTAATGCGGTGAACTGACTAGTAAAGTATACCTTCCAGTACCTCTGTCACTCTGTACCATCTAATGCAGTATACTGACTAGTACTGTGCACTTTCTAATACCTCTCTTACTATCTACCATCTAATGCAGTGTATTGATTAGTTCTGTACACTTTCTAGTACCTCTCTTGCTCTGCACCATCTAATCCAGTGTACTGACTAGTACAGTATACCTTCCAGTACCTCTGTCACTCTGTACCATCGAATGCAGTGTACTGACTAGTACTGTATACTTTCTAATAGCTCTCTTACTCTGCAATATCTAATGCAGTGTACTTACTAGTACACTATATCTGTCAGTACCTCTGTCACTCTGTGCTGTCTAATGCGGTGTACTTACTAGTACTGTACACCTTCTAGTAGTTCTCTTACTCTGTACCACCTAATGCAGGGTACTGACCATAACTATATACCTTGGAGCAGCACTGTCACTCTGTACCATCAAATACAGTATACTGATCATTACTATATACCTTGGAGTCGCTCTCTCACTCTGTACCTTCAAAAGCAGTGTACTGAGTCGTACTGTATACCTTGGAGTGGGGCTGTCACCCTGTGTCATCTAATTCAGTTTAATGTGTGGTATAGTATATCCTCCAGTACGTCTGTCACTATGTGCCATGTAATGCAGTGTATACCTTCCAGTACATTTGTCTCTCTGTACCATCTAATGCAGTGTACTCACTAGTGCTGTACACTTTCTAATAGCTCTCTTACTCTGCACTATCTAATGCTGTGTACTGACTAGTACTATATACCTTGGAGTAGCTTGTCACTCTGTACCATCTAATGCAGTGTACCGACTAGTACAGTATAACTTCTAACAGCTCTTTCACTCTGTGCCATCTAATTCAGTTTAAAGCCTAGTATAGTTTGTCTTCCAGTATGTCTGTCACTCTGTGCCATCGAATGCAGTGTACTGTCTAGTACTGTACACTTTCTAGTAGCTCTCTTACTCAGCACCATCTAAGGCAGTGTACTGACTAGTACAGTGTACCTTCTAGTAGCGCTGTCACTCTGTACCATAAAATGCAGTGTACTGAGTAGTACTGTATACCTTGGAGTGGGTTTGTCACTCTGTCTCATCTAATGCAGTGTACTGACAAGTACAGTAAACCTTTTAGTAGCTCTGTTACTCTGTCATCTAATGCAGTTTCCTGACTAGTGCAGTATACTTCCCAGTGCCTCTGTCACTCTGTGTGAAGTAATGCAGTGTATTGACTAGTACAGTATACCTTCCTGTACCTCTTTCGCTCTGTACCATATAATGCGGTGCACTGTCTAGTACTGTACACCTTCTAGTATTTTCCTTACACTGTTCCATCTAATACAGTGTATTGACCAGTACTATATACCATGGAATAGCTCTGTCACTCTGTACCATCAAATGCAGTTAACTGAGTAGTACTTTCGACCTCGGAGTAGGGTTGTCACTCTGTGCCATCTAATGCAGTTGAATGCCTTGTATAGTATATCTACCAGTAACTCTGTCACTCTGTGTCATGTAATGCAGTGTACGGACTAGTATAGTATACCATCCAGTAGCTCTATCACTCTGTATCATCTAATGCAGTGTTATGTTATGTTGTTATGTTATGTTAATTATTATTTATTCAGCGCACGTACGCCCGTAGGCTTCATGGCGCTATCGAGGTTTGTGAGAACACAGCATAACATCTGAAAATACGTTTGTGCAAAGGTACATTTCACCCCTATTTATGAATAGGCCTGTCTAAAGAGCCATGTTTTAAAAATTTGTCTGAAAGTAAGAAGAGTATCACACTGTCTTAGAGACAATGGGAGGGCATTCCATAGGGAGGCGGCAAGATAATGAAAACCGCTGCCTCCCTGACGTTTTTTCTTGAATGGAGGGACCCTTAGTAGTTCTTGATGGGCTAAACGGAGAATACGTAAGGGGGTATATTTGCATACCAGGTTCTTTATGAATTTGGGGCCCTTACCCTGCAGAGCTTTAAAGATAATGCAGCCGGCTTTAAATGCAACTCTCTGGGCTACCGGTAGCCAGTGCAGGTTTTCTATTTCTGGCCTAATGGATTGCCATTTAGGTTGTTTACTTATAAGCCTGGCTGCCTGGTTCTGGACATACTGTAATCTCCTAAGCTGACCTACTGGGAGACCAAGATACAAGCTGTTTGAAAAATCAAGCCGAGATAACACCAAAGCGATAATTACCTGGATCAGGGCTGAGTGAGTTAAAAAGTGGGCGATTTTTTTTATTTTCCTCAATTGGAAAAAACTGGATGAAACTACCATCCCTATATGGTTTTTTAACGATAAATCCTCACTAACAGTCACTCCCAGGCTCTTCACAGTATGGGATTTAGTAGGAGGAGTTCCCATATCGGATGGCCAGAAGTGGGGTCCCCAGCTGATTTCACTTTTCCCGGGCAAGATAAGTTCTGTCTTGCCCGGGTTAAGCTTGAGATGGTTCAGAGTCATCCATCTCTGGATATGGGACATAGTTTTTTGAAATTCAGCCACTGCATCAGAGGAATCCAGGAAAAAAATAAGTTGCAAATCGTCCGCATAATTAAAAATTGTAACTTTGTGGCTTTTCAAAGAATACAATAGGGGACGTAAGTATAAATTAAAAAGTAACGGGGACAAAGACGATCCTTGCGGTACTCCACAAGTAGAGACAGTTTTTGGGGCTGTGAACATCCCCAATCTAACGGACTGAGAGCGTTCAGAAATAAAAGATTTTAACCAACTCAAGGCATGGCCCCTGAGGCCGGCCTGCTCGACACATTTGACAAGAATGGAAAAATCAACCGTGTCGAACGCGGCCGACAAATCCAGGAGCACCAATGCCTGATGAGCGTCTCTGTCTGCGTTAGATCTCAGGGTGTTCTGGACCGCCAGTATCACTGTCTCAGTCGAGTGGCCTGGGCGGAAACCTGCCTGATTCGGTTCCAGGTATTCAGTAGATTCAATAAAATTTGACAGACAATTAGACACATGGGCTTCTAATATTTTTGACAGATAGGGTAAAAGGGAAATTGGCCTATAATTCGTAAGATCATGTGGGTCAGTTCCAGATTTCTTGGTTAAAGGAATCAGCAAAGCATGCTTAAACCCACTAGGTACCTTGCCTTGTGCAAGTGAGTTATTCAATAGAGGAAGGATACTTTGAGGAATGGCAAGTCCTATTTCTTTAAAAATATAAGGCGGGCAAATATCATCAGGGGATCCAGATTTGACACGGGTAAGGAGATCAAACAGAGTTTTGAACTCGATGGGAGAAAAGGTGTCTAGTGTAAACGGATTATAGAATATATCATCTATTGGAGTTGGCATGGGAAGACTAGATATATTCTGTTTTATAGTAATAATTTTGTCCCTGAAAAAAATCATTCAGTAAATTGCATAATTTTTGAGTAGGAATTATTGGGAGAGCTGTCCTATCGTCGTTGCAAAGATTGTTTACTGTATCAAATATCTCTTTTGATTTATTCAGGGAGTTCATAATTTTCGATGAAAAGTAATTGATTTTGTATTGTAAGAGAGTTTTTTGATATTTTTTCTAGCAGAACAGTAAATCTCTTTATCCTGTGGTAAATATTTGGCTCTCCATTTCCTTTCTTTCTGTCTAATCTCAAGTTTTAATTTCTTCAATTCTGGAGTAAAACCAGTGACCAGTACTATATACCTTGGAGTAGCTCTGTCACTTTGTACCATCAAATACAGTGTACTGAGTAGTACTGTATACCTTCTAGTAGCTCTGTCACTCTGTACCATCAAATCATGCGTACTGAGTAGTACTGTATACCTTAGAGTGGGGCTGTCACCCTGTGCCATCTAATGCAGTTTAATGTCTCGTACAGTATATCTTCCAGTATGTCTGTCACTCTGTGCCAAGTAATGCAGTGTACAGACTTGTACAGTATACCTTCCAGCACCTCTGTTGCTCGGTACCATCTAATGCAGTGTACTGACTAGTATTGTACACTTTCTAGTATTTGTCTTACACTGTACCATCTAATGCGGTGTACTGACCAGTACTGTATACCTTGGAGTAGCTATGTCACTCTGTGCCATCAAATGCAGTGTACAAGTAGTACTGTATACCTTCAAGTACCTCTGTCACTGTACCATCTAATGCAGTGTACTGACTAGTACTACACACCTTCTATTAGTTCTCTTACTATGTACAATCTAATACAGTGTATTGACCAGTACTATATACCTTGAAGTAGCTCTGTCACTCTGTACCATCTAAAGCAGCGTACTGACCAGTACTATATACCTTGCTGTAGCATGTCACTCTGTACCATCTAATGCAGTGTACTGAATAGTACAGTATACCTTCTAGTAGCTCTGTCACTCTGTATCATCAAATGCTGTGTACTGAGTAGTACTTTATACCTTGGAGTGGGGCTGTCACTCTGTACCATTTAATGCAGTTTAATGCCTAGTGTGAGAAGTTGGCGTGGTATATGCTGTCTACTGGTTATAGTGGGCATCTTGTACCAGTCCAAACAACCCTTATTGATGAATAGGTTTAGACAACCTTTATTGAAAGCTATCCTAGTGGTAGCAATGGAGAGCAGCCTTCAGGCTAAGTCTTAGAGAAATGCAAAGCAGCTTGTTTTTCCAGTCTATAATCTCTTGAATTACCAAATGAAAGGAAAACCACACCAGGTATATATATAAAATATATGTATTTATTCTAAACACACCCTACTTCTCTTTATGAGCCTAGAGGTTAAAGTACACAAGTTATAATCAGAATATCAACAGTAAATAGCACAAAACACGATTGGCTCCAGGGAGAGATCAAACCATTTACTAAATAAGTGGTGTAACCCCACGGAACCACCAAGGTAGTGACACAGGAGACCCACGGGGGACGCGTGCAGTGTATGAACAAAGGCGCGAGCCCCGTACAATGCTATGGGAAAGTCATGGTTGGATTTTGAGCAAACCCCTTTAGACTTAAGAGTTTCTAGGGCCAACAACCACGGGAGTACCGTAGTACTCGAGTTACCTCACCCAGGGAAGCCGGGTGAATAGCTGTTAAATGGTGTCAGGTTTCGTTGTCGTTTTCAATGGCGACCTGCTGCAAAGTGCTGCTGCTGTGAAGAAGAAAAGTGTCCGATGAGATCCAAGCCTGGATCGGAGATGGGAAGAACCTGAAAGCAGAGGGTACAGAGTCTTTGTCACTTGCCAGTGACCAGGGGCACGATAGTCGAATGCCCACTGATGTCGGGTGCTTCAGGTGGGATGATGTGAGCTTGACTCTTGAGCCACATTGACCAGGAGACGTCTGCGAAGACCAGGACCAGGATTCGAGCTGTCCCACGAAGTCTGTCGAGTGCTGCGGTGCCCAAATTGGACCCAACAAGTCTTGGCAACGGCAAGTCTTGTGGAAAGGAATGAATGGCTTTGGTGTGGACCAACAAGGTCCTAGGGACTCCCCAAGCGATGGAGACTCAGGGCAAGCCTGGAGCTACCAGGTAAGCCCATTGGTTTGAAGAATGGCCTCCTTGGGAACCCACAAGTCGACGGACAAGGGATCACGAAGGCACCTTGACCTGCATCAGAAACTGCCAGCTCATGAAGCACTCGGTGAGTGTAGGCTGGCAATCTTCACTGCTCGGGGTCAGGGCTATATGTAACCCAAAGCTCAGCCTCAGAGGTCGCCTCTAAGGTGTTGCTGCTGCAAATCGTCGCGTTGTCCAGGGGTGCGGGTTGCACGGTTGCCACAAGAGATACGGCCCTCAAACTTGCTGAGCGCGCTGATCTTCCTCTTAGACATTTAGAACTCGCCCCCTGAGTTGCAATCTCCTTTGGAGTCCTCAGGAGCTTCGGAGATGCCAACCGGATAGATGCGTCTTTTGGTGTCTGCCAAGCAGGGGAGTTAATCCTTCACTCCAATGGAGATTCATCAGTTATCTAGTCGTGTAGAAGTTCCAAGATTCAGTATCAGAGTTTTGTGCAGGTGTAATCTAAAGTCCTGTTGCTAGGGGTTCCTACTTTATACCCAAGCAAGGGGTCGGACAAACTCTGTGGGCCCTCCTATGGGAGGGACAAGAAAGAGAGGTGGCTACACCCACTTCCTTTATCCAGTTTCACGCCAGAGCAGGGGCTGGTAGCCCCTGGACCGGTTTGAACTGGACTATGCACAGGGACACCAAATGTGCCCCCAGTGCTGACTTCAAAGCACTCTTGGAGTGCAACCACCCAGCCCCCAATACACTAAAGCCTGTCTGGGAGGTGGTCACACCTCCCTGCGACAGGAAACCTATTGTCCAGAATCCCTTGCTGGAGTTTCGTCCAGCAGCAGGAGGCCAGACCCATGTCTGTGGCTAGTAGCATCCATTTTGTGATGCCAGGCCTGTTAAGCTGGTATCGGGTATACCGGTGATGGCATGTTTCTCCCTCTAGAAGGGAGGAATCATACCTTCCCTGCCAGTTCTGGCAGGGAGGTATGATTCCAAGGTGTTTGACACCAAACACGACATGTTTCGGTGCAGCCATTTTAAAGTTAGCATTTACCGCGAGTCGATAATGCACTTGAGTATATGGTATGGCTGCATCACATACAACCGCGGAGAATAGATTTCAAAAGCTGCCGAGGGGCCCTGCTCATGCATGGGCACCATCTCACATGAAAACCAAGCACCCTGCCGTAGGGGCGATTTATATGTGTGATCAGTAGAGATATAGTGAACCTATATCTCAGTAAGGGGTGCATGCACCACCTTACCCAGACTGCAGTAGCAGACCTGTGATGTCATTTTGGATAGCTTCCCAGGGGTGGCATAATACATGCTGCAGCCCCCTGGTAGGCCTCTGGGGTACCTATGCCCTTGGTACATAGTGTACCATATACTAGGGACTCATAAGGGTACCCCAGAATCCAATCTGGAATGTACCTAAAGTATATGGAATCAATTTAGTGGCGAAAGCAGATAGACTGGGGTCCTCATTAGCACTTTCTAGTAGCTTTCTTCTACTCTGTACCAGCTAATTCAGTGTACTGACTAGTTCAGTATACCTTCCAGTACCTCTGTCTCTCTGTATTATCTAATGCACTGTACTGAACAGTCGCCCTCATCCTCCTCGACCTCTCCGCTGCCTTCGACACAGTCTGTCATAGCACCCTTCTACAGCGCCTCAGAAACGTCGGAATCCAAGGAAAAGCACTGGAATGGATCACCTCGTTCCTCACCGGAAGAACCCAGAGAGTCCGCCTCCCACCATTCAAGTCAAAGGCCTCTGAAGTCATCTGCGGCGTGCCACAAGGATCGTCACTCAGCCCCACCCTCTTCAACGTATACATGAGCCCCCTTGCGGCCATCCCTCGCCAACACAATCTCAACATCTCGTACGCTGACGACACTCAACTGATCCTCTCACTCACCAAAGACCCTAACACCGCCAAAACCAACTTACACGAAGGAATGAAAGAAGTAGCCGAATGGATGAAGCACAGCCGTCTGAAACTGAACTCAGACAAAACAGAAGTCCTCATCTTAGGCACCTCCCCCTCCGCCTGGGATGACTCTTGGTGGCCAGAGGCCCTTGGAAAAGCACCCATCCCGACGGACCACGCACGGAACCTGGGCGTCATCCTGGACTCCTCACTCTCGATGACCAGACAAGTCAACGCCGTTTCATCATCTTGCTTCAACATTCTTCGCATGCTCAAAAAAACATTTCGCTGGATCCCCACCGAAACTAGAAAAACGGTCACCCACGCACTGGTCACGAGCCGCCTGGACTACGGAAACACCCTATACGCCGGTACCACCGCAAAACTCCAGAAAAAACTCCAACGCATCCAGAACGCGTCAGCCAGGCTCATACTAGACATCCCGCGTAAAGAACACATCTCTGGTCACCTGAAAAACCTCCACTGGCTCCCCGTAAATAAAAGGATTACTTTCCGCCTCCTAACCCACGCACACAAAGCACTTTACGAACTTGGACCCGAATGCCTCAACACACGACTGTCCTTCTACACCCCCTCCCGTCAGCTACGATCCTCCAACCAAGCCCTTGCCACTGTACCTCGCATCAACAAAACCACCATGGGAGGTAGATCCTTCTCCTACCTTACAGCTAAAACCTGGAACTCACTTCCCGCTCACCTTCGCCTTACTCAGAACCACCCAGCATTCAGAAAGCAACTTAAAACTTGGATATTCGACAAGTAATTCCCCACCCTTCCTCAAGCGCCTTGAGACCCTATGGGTATGTAGCGCGCTATATAAATATCTTGACTTGACTTGACTTGTATTGCACACGTTCCAGTGGGTCTCTTACTCTGTATCATCTAATGTAGTGTACTGACCAGTACTATATACCTTGGAGTAGCTCTGTCACTATGTACCATCAAATGCAGTGTACTGAGTAGTACTGTATACCTTGGAGTGGAGCTGTCACCCTGTGCTCCTTCCAAATGTGGTATAAATTAATCATATGTAAAACAGTAAGCAGTAATTACAGCCTTTATTTGTGTCATTAAATCTCTAATTTTGAATCTCTTCTCTGCAGTGATGGTGACTCTGGATCCTGACACGGCTCATCCTACCCTCCTCCTGTCTGAGGGGGGGAGACGTGTGAGATTGGCAGACACAGAACAGCCCCGGCCGGACTCCCCCATAAGATTCACGTACTACTCCCGTGTGCTGGGCACAGAGGGGTTTACCTCCGGCAGACATTACTGGGAGGTGCAGCTGCTACAGGACGAGGGATTGTGGCATGTTGGGGTCGCAGCAGAGTCTGTGGACAGGAAGGGAGGGTCCACATGGTCACCTCCGTGGGGAGTCTGGGTTGTGCAGGGGTGTGAAGGTCAGTACATGGCTCTCACCTCCCCTGACACCCCTCTGTCCCCACGTGAGAAGCTCCTGAAGCTGGGGGTGTATCTGGACTACGAGGGGGGGCAGCTGTCTCTGTACAATGCTGACTCCATGGAGCTTCTCTACACCTTCCTGTTGGCCCCCTTCAGACAGAGGCTCTTCCCGTACTTCCTGTTCGGGGGAAGAAGAGCGGAGCTGAGGATGGTGTGAGAGCTGCAGGGAGCCTCAGCCCCTCATCCTTCCCTTGCACCCCCCTACAAGGGAGGAGCAGAGCTGAGGCTGGTGTGAGAGCTGCAGGGAGCTTCAGCCCCTCATCCTTCCCTTGCACCCCCTACAGGGGAGGAGCGGAGCTGAGGCTGGTGTGAGAGCTACATGGAGCTTCAGCCCCTCACCCACCCACCCCCTGCAGTGATAACAATGTGACCAGGAGCACAAGGAGAGGCACTTTTAAATAATAAAATGTTCCCTTTGGGGATATGTCTCTTGATATGAAACTGACCCCTACATATCTCTTTTCCTTGTACAATTTTAAAACAAGGGCAGAAAATGTTTGCTATGTGTTTAGGGATAAGTCTCTCAGGAGGGGGCAGTTATTAGGATGTTTATTTCAGCTTTAAAGGGCTCCTCTACCCCTGCAGGCTGCACAGCATGCCCCCATCAGGATTGTTCTCATCGTGACAGAGATGGTGTGGCCCTATAAACAGGCAGCTTTGTGACTTGTCATTATTAAAAAATCATTGACCCTGTATTACCCCGTCGTGACTTACGTCCCACAGTTCGGAGCTCTTGCGCTCTGCTGCAGCCCCTCAGAGTCTCTGCATTGAATGCATTGTTTACACTGGTTCTGTAGTGAACGCTGGGCCTTGCGTGCACACATTGCTATGTAGCTTCAGCTTATTAGACATTTAAACACCATTTTGCCATTTTACAGCTTTTGCACACGACACTGCATGTAACTGTTATTGTAAGTTAGACTGTGTGAATTCATCACATGAAAAAGGCTTGTTTTTAACATTCCTAGACTTACATCGTGACCTCAGTCTGTACAGTATGTGCAGAAGCCTCCAAGGTTATCATAACTATGTAAGCTGTTATTTGGGCTGATTGGCTCACGTTGAGACACAACGGGCCCGATTAACAGAACTAACTTAAGACAAAATCCTAAACTTACTACTTTTGATATTCACAGAAGGCATTTAGTAGTAGTAAAGTTAGGATTATGTCTTAAGTTTGACTTAAGACAGACTTAAGAAAAAATCCTAACTTTACTACTACTAAATGCCTTCTGTGAATACCAAAGGTAGTACGTTTAGGATTTTGTCTTAAGTTAGCTCTGTGAATCGGGCCCAACATGCACACAGTTGCAGCTACCTGAAATTCTGGCGCCTTTAATATTGCACTGCATGCATGATTAAGGCACTTGGAGAAAATCAGTTTCCAGCAAGAGAGAGATTTGCTGATCCTGATGTAATCCACTTCTGCTGATCTTAGAGGTATGGGGTTCCCCATTCAAGCCTAAGAACCTTCTATTATCATATATAATAGTTCTTAGCAAGGGAGGGTGTTATACAAGGCACTGTAGGTCCTGTTTCCACTCGCATTATAAAATGCTTTCTCCTTTTGTATTTTATGGAATTGTAATAATGCTGATTGTATTATTTTTAATCATATGTCTGCTTATGTTAGCAAAAATACTGCATCTCATAACACGTTGTTAAAATAAATATTTTAAACTTTTCCGTGTCTCTATTTACTCACGTTGTGGACTGATATGATAAAACGAAAGAGTGTTCTTTATTCCCACCATTCCTAAGAGTAACCTAAGTTGCATGTTCCGGGTTGTCTAATCATTGGTAGCTTCCCTATAGGATGGAGAGCTAATGTGACACTGATGTTACTTGATTAGGGTTTCTAGGTACTGAGGCGAGTTTTTGGTCCAGCACAATTCACTGAGGTCCTGGGTCTCTGTGCACAGTCCTGTGTATGAGCAGAATCCCTG
Source organism: Lissotriton helveticus (assembly GCF_964261635.1). Taxonomy (NCBI): domain Eukaryota; kingdom Metazoa; phylum Chordata; class Amphibia; order Caudata; family Salamandridae; genus Lissotriton; species Lissotriton helveticus. Next base: position 94,643,029 of record NC_136065.1, on the reverse strand, counting down.
CGACAGTTTTGCAGCGTGAATCTTTCTGGATTCACTATACTGTGCATATTCCGCAATCTGGTGGTTGGGTCCGGAATCGTAGTCTTTTTTCTCTTTCTTTTTTTTGTAGCCCAGGTGGGCGTCGACGTCCCACCATTTGGTGTACCTTCGGTGACGTCGGCATGCTTCCGGCGGAAGCTACCACCCTTGGGCGCCATCTTCAGATTCTTTTTTCCGCCGTTGGGTCTGGATCGTCGCGTGAAGCTCCAGAGGTTTTGGAGGAGAAAAGGAGGAAATACAACAACTCTTCGACGGTAAAGACCTGAGAAGATTGGGAGAAGAAGACCATCAGAGAAGAGACGACGAAGAAAGGGTAGAACATTGAGATCTTCGACGTCCTTGGAGGAATGCGCACACAGGGGGCCCCCTGAGCGCTGGGATGTACAAGACAACCTTTAAATTCTGCAAAACTGCCACCACAAGTTCGCGCAGAAGGACCATCACCTGGTCTGCAACCTCTGCCTGCCAATCGACCACGAGAGCAGAGACTGCAACGCCTGCTCCGTCTTCAAGCCGAAGACACTCCGAGTTGGAGAGAAACAGAGGACAGCTCACCACACGATGCAGGGCAAGGGACAGGCCCGACGCTTTACGAACTGGGCCTCTCCACCGACGACGAGGACAACATCGCCGAAGGTCCAGATGACTGCACGGTTGCAGAGACCGATAAGAAAACGCCTGACAAGGTAGGAGAGTCTACGACCCCGAAAACTCCCACAGGGCCTCGAAAGCCAGAGGCAGACTCTCGAAAGTCAGAGTCCAGAGCCTCGAAAGGAGCACCGGCGCCGAAAAGTTCGACGACCGAAGCTGCATCCTCCGAAAAAGAGCCCAGCGGATCCTTCGAGAAGGACTCCCGGAGGCCGAAGACCGGCGAAAAGCAAAGGTCGTCGAAGCAAGCCCCCGAAAAAGGGTCTTCGACTTCGAAGGAAAAGGAGCCGAAGAAAGCTTTGACGTCGCCGCCGCCGCCGAAGAGAGCAGCCGAAACGCTCGACGGCGAGCAGGCCGCAGAGATGCTGAGAAAGAAAAGAAGACTCGAGGCCGAAATGTAGAACATCCTTCAGAGAAAGAAAGACTTCGAGGAAAGGATGAGAAGTTACAGGATCTCCTCGAAGCCGGCAACGGCCGTCGCTGAGGTGCAGGAGCACGAGGAGTTCGACGTCGAAGAGCCGCCGAAAACTCCGGAGCCCTCGGAGCACGAAGAGGAAGAGGACCTCTATTACACAGAAGGTGATTACAGGGAACAGCAGTCAAGCTACGGCTCAGGTTCCTCGACGGCCCAAGACCAGGTTTGGCAGGACATCAAGGCCTAAAACCCGGAGGAGGCTGTGGAGACCTACCCCTCAAGGCCTTCGCCGCCGGATGACATTGGGGCATACAATGAGGTCGTCAGGAAGGCAGCGGCAGCTTATGGGGTTAAGCTGGAAGAGGAGAAGACAAAAGCAGATTTCCTGCTGGAAACATTGCTCCCCACGCAGACAAGAAGCCAATTCCTGCCCATGCTGAAGAGTATCACAGACCAGGGGAAGGAAGCCTTCAAGGACCCGGCTACATGCAGATCAGTAACGCCGAGGACGGAAAAGAAATACAAATTCTCCTCCCAAGACCCGGCTTACATCAAGGGGTCCGTCACAGCAGATTCAATAATCGCTGTAACGGCCAGAAGAAGGGCCAACGTCCCAACAACATCTGGGCCTCCACCTGACAAGGAAAGCAGGAGGATGGACCTAACGGGCAGGAAAATAGAGAGGAACGCCGCAACGCACTGGCGGATGGCGAACTCCAACGCCCTCCTGAACAGACATCAATACCAGCATTGGGATGAGATGGGCCAATTGCTCAAGCACCTCCCGGAGCAATACCATGAGAGGGCATCACACCTTGTGGAAGAGGGGAAAAGCATTGCTAACTCGTGCCTGAAGACAGCCTTGGATGGGGCTGAAGCATCCAGCAGACTGATGGCTATAGGCATCACAGAGAGAAGGCAAGCCTGGTTCAGTATCTCAGGCTTCAAAGCTGAGGTTCAGAACAACATCCTGAACACACCCTTCAATGGTGAAACACTGTTCGGAGCCCCAGTTGATGAGAAGCTCACCCAACTGAAGAAGGACAACGAGACGGCAAGGTCCATGGGGGCCCTGCAATTCAGGGGGATGAGAAGGGGCACTCCGACACGGAGGCCAAACGGCAGGGGTGGAAACCAGCGAGGAGAATCACACCAGGCGTTCCACCAGGGACAACAGAGTGACAACCAAGGCCACCAGGGCCAGCAGAGGCAAAACTGGAACTACCAGAACAGGGGCCAGTCCTTTCGATCAAGAGGAAACGGACGAGGCCAGAGAAGGAGAGGCTGTGAACAACCCCCCTCTAAGTGACTAAGTGACTGCACACGGGAAAAGGTGCTCACCCACTCGAACCCTCCGGGGGAGGAGCACGGAAAAACAAAGAGGAGAGGGCTACACGGACAAGACACAAAGGAACATGTAACACCAGTAGGAGGCAGGCTGAGATTTTTTCTCCAGGAGTGGAGAAAAATAACCACAGACAAGTGGATACTGAACATCATGCAGTTCGGATACTGCATAGAGCTGGAAAAGAATCCACCAAACAGGAAGCCAAAGAGAAGAGAGCACTCGGGAAGAGAGCTGCAATTGCTCCAAGAGGAAGCTCAGAAACTCCTCCTCAAAGAGGCCATCGAAACGGTCCCATTCAAAGAACGGAACAGGGGAGTGTACCAAGACCCATCCTGGACCTACGGTTCCTAAACAAATATGTAAAGACCCCAAAATTCAAGATGACGTCCCTACAAGTGGTCATCCCGCAGATAAAGGCCGGGGACTTCTTGTCCACCATAGACCTCAAAGATGCGTACCTGCACATCCCCATGAACAGGCAGCACAAGCACATGCTAAGATTCACAGTGAACAAGGATCACTACCAATTCACAACCCTGGCTTTCGGTCTAAAGTCCGCACCAAGGGTGTTCACCAAATGCCTATCGGCAGTGGCGAAGGGAGGGGATACACGTGTACCCCTACCTCGACGACTGGCTCATAAAGGCAAGCTCTTACAGGACATGCAAAGTTCACGCAGAGCAGGTCACAAGAACGCTAACAGGCCTGGGATTCTCCATACATTGGGGAAAATGCTCAATGGAACCGGAGCAGGTGAAAATCTTCCTGGGAGCTCAAATCGACACCGTCCAATGCAGGGTGTTACCCAGCGAAAAGAGAACACTCAGCCTACTGAGGGAGAAACGTCGCTACCAGAAGGGGCGAGCTCTGACAGTGAGCAAGATCTTGGGAATGATGGCGTCATGCATACACCTGGTCCCCAATGTACGCCTACAGATGAGACCGCTCCAAGAGTGGCTACAACAGCAATGGTCACAAGCTACAGGAAGTTGGGAGGATCTAGTGGTTGTAACGCACAGGGTGCAGGAAGAAATAAGGTGGTGGACCAAAGAAAGGATAACAGTAGGGAAACCTCTAACACCACCGGACCCAACAGTGACCATCACCACAGACGCATCCCAGAAGGGATGGGGCGCACACATGAACAAGCTCAGAGTGAGGGGTCTGTGGAGCCCTACAGATGCGGTCAGACACATCAATTACCTGGAGCTGAAAACAGTGTTGCTTGCCCTCAAGGCCTTTCAGAAACACCTGTACAGCCAGAAGGTGCTGATACAAACAGACAACACCACAACGATGTTTTACATCAACAAACAGGGGGGAACTCAATCATTCCCTCTGTCAAGCTTGGCACAGGAAATCTGGAGATGGGCAATACCACACAAAATAGACCTGCTACCCATACACCTGCCAGGGAAGGACAATGTAGAAGCGGATTGGCTCAGCAGGCAGACTTCAGCATCTCACGAGTGGGAACTCAATATACAGGAAACAGAGAGACTATTCAGGAGGTGGGGCACTCCAACAATAGACCTGTTTGCAACACGCCGGAATGCAAAATGCCAATACTTTGCAACCAGAGGCACTATCACAGGGGAATGCCCTATGGATAAGCTGGTCAAAGACATTTGCCTACGCTTTTCCCCCGATACCACTGATCCCCAGGGTTCTCAACAAATGCAGTTCGAGCAACATGACGCTCATCCTGGTGGCACCACAATGGGCCAGGCAGACCTGGTACTCTCAGATAATGGAGATGGCGCAGGGCCCCCCCCACAAGTTCTCAAAAAGAAGAGACCTACTCTCCATGGAAAACGGAGAAGTTCTACACCCAGAGCCGGAGAGCCTCAACCTCTCAGCTTGGCTCCTGAGGACTTAGAGTTCGCACATCTAAAACTACCAGAGAGCACCCTGCGGGTGCTGCGAGAGGCAAGAAGACCCAGCACACGCAAATGCTATGGGGAAAAATGGAAAAGATTCACTCAATGGTGTTGCAAGAAAAAACTCCATAGAAAACTGACCAGGGAATCTACGGTGCTAAGGTACCTCACGCACCTAATAAAGGCTAAGCTAAGCTCATCCTCGCTAAGGGTACACCTGGCAGCGATTGTGGCATACACAAGAGGAGAAACAGGGAGAAGCTTCTTCACATCTCAAGTCGTAAAAAGATGCCTGGAAGGGGCTAAAAGAATAGCGCCACCAAAAAGAATGCCGCCACCGGCTTGGAACCTGAATGTGGTACTGACAGAGCTCATGAAAGCACCTTTCGAACCCATCCACAAAGCATCACTGCAAATGCTGACTATTAAAACGGCCTTTCTGGTAGCAATCACCTCGCTACGGAGAGTGAGCGAACTGCAGGCTCTAACACTGCAGGAACCCTACATCCAGATACACAGTTACAGGGTCGTGATGAGAACAGACCCTCACTTCATGCCGAAGGTGGTGTCAAGGTTCCACATGAATCAGAGTATTCAGATCCCTAGCTTCTTCCAAAACCCCACTACAAGCGCTGAGAGGGCACTCCACACTCTAGACGCAAGAAGGGCAGTGATGCACTACATTGAAAGGACGAAGGGACACAGGAAGACAAAACAGTTCTTCGTATCCTTCGCAAACAGTTACATGGGTAAACCAGTGACTAAAAACACCATAGCTCGATGGATCGCACAGACAATACAATTCTGCCACAAGCAAGCTGGCCAGGAGCTAACAGGAGGGGCACAGGCCCACTCGACCAGGAAGAAAGGAGCAACAATTGCCTTTCTGGCCAACACACCAATTCAGGACATATGCCTGGCGGCAACATGGGCTTCAGTGCACACGTTCACTAAGCACTATTGCGTGGATGTACAAATGAACAAAGAAGCACAAGTAGGACAAAAGGTGCTTCAACATATCTTCAACAACCAACGCTCATCTTCCACCCAACCGCCACAAAAGTAACAAAAACCGCTACAAAATCTATGCACAGCATAGTGAATCCAGAAAGATTCACGCTGCAAAACGAATAGTTTCTTACCTGTCGGTGTAGTTTTGCAGCTTGAAGATCTTTCTGGATTCACTAGCAAACCCACCCGCCTCCGCCAGAAAGATGAGGCTGGAAAAGAAGGTGGAAACATATAGAAAAAGAAAGAAAGTTGAAGCTTACAAGATACGTGAAAAGAATTACGTTGAAAAAAGGATTAACAAACATAGCCATGTATTCACTACAAACACAGAAAAGAAAAAAGAGACAGAAAAAAGAATCCAAAGATGGCGCCCAAGGGTGGTAGCTTCCGCCGGAAGCATGCCGACGTCACCGAAGGTACACCAAATGGTGGGACGTCGACGCCCACCTGGGCTACAAAAAAAAAAAAGAAAAGAGAAAAAAGACTACGATTCCGGACCCAACCACCAGATTGCGGAATATGCACAGCATAGTGAATCCAGAAAGATCTTCAAGCTGCAAAACTACACCGACAGGTAAGAAACTATTCGTTCTCTCTTTACCATGTGCTGGGTCAGAGGTCAAGGACTGCGCTGCCAAGTGCCAGTATCTCAGTTTAAACTAACACAAATTGATAAACTCTCCGGGAATAATCACACAACTGTGGGCACTTGATAGGGTTGTCACAGCTGAGCAAGTTAAATAAAGTACATCCTTGTAAATTTGTAATATTTTTTTCTTGTACATTCCTCACCCTTGCTTGCTGTGTTTGATATTGTGTTCTTGCCTTCTATGGTTTTATCCTACCTCTTCTAGTCTCCTGTTTATTTTTGTGTAACGTTCTATTTTGTAACATTTCTCTCATGTAACGTAACTGGTTCTATTGTACAGCGCTCTGACACCTTCGGGTAAAGTGTGCGCTATATAAAAATGCATTAAATAAATAAAACAAATAAAAAGTAGAGACTTTCCGGGCGGGAAGTGACGCCCCAGGTCTCGGGTCACAGCACAGCACACAATGGCCCGCTCTACCTTCAAAACCTGAAGTGCTTCTTCCTCCATAGCATCCAAGTGCCTTGGGTCAGCTGTGGCACCCCTAATTAGGACTGCAGATAGAAGCCCTTGTGAGAGCACAGGGGGCCCAGAGGAAGGTGGTTTTACACTGAAAGAGGGAGGGAGGGAGAGATTGGGGGGGGTTAGATTTTGTGCGCTGTGGGGGCATTGTACATTCTGCTTGGTCCCCAGACCCCACCGCTTTCCTCTCAGTGCCTTACTGTAACTTTAGTCCATGATAGTTGTTTTCTTCCATGCCGGGGCTGTGTGTCTTTATCATGACACAGCTGTGTTGGCGTAAATTGCTGGGCATAGGACGTGTCTGGGACCCTCTCTGAGCGAGTTGAGGATGAAGACCAGGGGTCACCAGGGAGGCATTGTGTGTCCTCCTGCCTTATGTTGGCACCAAAGATAGAAATAGGTGTTTAAGTGTGTTTCCTGAAGAGCCCCCACCTCCTCTCCCCCCTTGAAAATGCCCAGGACCTGCTGCTGCCCCCGAACCTTCTGTACAACTGCAGCTGTTCCTTAAAATAAAAAGTCATTGGAGAAGCAACATCTGAAGTGTTATAACCCAAGCTGTCAAGAGTCCATGTAACAGAAACTCACAAGCCCCAGAGTGCACCGCGGCTTTGGCTTAAAAAACACCACTGACTGGACATGTTACAAAAGCATCAGTATTCTCCAAGGATGCTAGGTTATTGAGCACGTACAAAAGGGATGTACCTGACCGTGCGTGAACACTCCTGGAGCCGAGGCAGTGTTTCAAGATCATTTATCTGCCATAATATCACACAGGGTGGCAATTTCTGAGCCCCTCACATGGACACGAATGCATTGGTCATTGTAGTATCCTGCGAGACACATTCTAGTGTCCCGCAGGAAGTTGTAACGCCAGCCACTCCCCCGAGGGCTGGACATACTACACACACGCATCCATCACGGTGTCACGAGTAACATGGCCCCGTCAGTAAAAGGGCCCAGGTGCACGTCCTCGAGGCTAGTTACAGTCCATTACTACCCTGTGTCTGCGTCAGTCATTCGCCACCATGTGGGCCTGAGGATCAACACTACACTGGCGACGAGGCGGGTAGCCCATCCCGCCTGCCTGCAGAGCGGCACTTTATCATCCCTCGTGGGGGAGGAAATGAGCCCGAGAGGCGGCACCCCCCCACAGCGCTGTCCACGGCCACCAGTGACTGCCGTGGTGACCAGGCACGACACAGCTTGTTACAATCCACGGAGCGTTGACCGGAGTCTAGCTGTGCCTCAATCCCCACTGCTGCATGAAAAAGGGAAGGACATACCAGCGATTCCGGTGAGTGTGGAAAATCCACTCACCAGCAGGCCTGCCAAGTGTCACACATCAGGTGTGACACTCACGCATTTCAGTGCGGTGTTCCGCATCACCGCACTGAAATGCATTGTCACGCATTTTGCCACTAGTTGGCACCGGCTCTGCAGCAGCCTCCGAGAGACGTGCTTCTGCCTTGGAGCCTGGGTTGATAAATAGTTAATCCAGATTTGCTCTCAGCTGGAGTGTCTGAGAGCGTTACAAAAACAATGTAACACATCAGACTGCCCACCCTGCTGTGTCGATTCATCCGGCCTGGCTCGAGACTGCAAGGCGCCGCGGCGCAGCTTTAATGACACTCTCACTTGACACTGCTGTCAATTATGTAAACTGGGGTGCGGGGGCTGCCCTCAGTCGATGCTACTGCCTGGCTGTCAGTCAGTGGCACTGCACACCATGGGGGCGCCCGGGATATTACCCGGATGTGTGCAGTGCCATCACGTCCGGAGGAAGAAGATTCAAAGTTATTGAGGCATTAGCGCGGGGGACTCTATCTGAGTCAGTCGAAGTCCTCTGCTCTCATGGCCGCGCAAGAGGCTGCATCGGTGATCGGCGCGGGCAGCGCAAATTGCTATCAGAGCAGGGGGGGGCGACTCGAGTGAGTTACAGCACAGCAGCAGTGTCAGGGAGAAAGAAGACTTCTGCTCAGAGTGAATAATGCAGTGCTGCAGGCCGCAGGTCGGGTACCTGTGAGCAGCCGGACGGGACGGTCACAGACGGGAAGAGTCTCTGAACTAAGTTCAGTAAGTGTGTTTAAGTACATGAGTCATCTGAAAAAATTAATTTCACGCAATTCTGCAGGGCTTCTCTGTCTCATCATCCTCAGTGAGCCTCCCGAGTCCTCCTTTATCTGCACACACATAGCTGCCAAGGTTTCTGATTGCTGAGTGTGACATTTTCATAATTTCAGTGTAATTATGAGTGACATTTGAACAACTATGAGTGACACTTTCTCACGAGCAAAATCAAGCAATGTAGATGACGGAAACATATAAATATTCAAAATTACACCCATTTGAGCAACAAGAAATTCTAAGAAGATCCTAAAACTGCTGCAAAACACCAGAATTGGAAGTGCACTAACCGGAGACAGACTGCGTGACTTTAGTTCTCAGTGACAGAGGGCAGACAGGCACTGCAGCTGCTCAGATTTCATTGATCATTCATGACTGCATGCTAGCCGAAAAGCTAATTTTATAGCTTAGCCTAGCAAGTGTAACTAGGAGATTAAACCATTTCTCAGTCTCAGGCATAATCGGGTGCTAATGCAATAAGGTAAAAAAAATATATACGGTTTCCACCTTTTGTTCCTAAGTTGTAAGTGTGTAAATTTCCACTGAGATGAGACACTCTTCTAGCTTTGTCATTTATAGGATGACCACTTCCATGATAATTGTACTTGTTACAATCGCTGCCTCTCTGCTTGACAAAACATAAATGCTGTGTGCTACTGTTTAGCTTCTGCGCAGAGCGCTAATGGACTGCTTCCTCCCATCACTTCTCTTGCACTCCTGTGAGCAAAATCAAGCAATGCAGTACATAGAAAAAGAAACATCAGAAATTACAGCCACTTGAGCAACGAGAAACTCCAAGAAGATCTTGAAACTGGTGCAAAGCACCTCATCTATGCAGCATCCATTTTAACCCTCTGCCCTACTTTATGGTGATTAAAAACTGCTACTAGGCAAAACTCTGATCTTTCTCCAACATGAACATTATTTATCAGTTAACTTTGATGTTTTTATTGTGGGAAAACTGCTGGACCCACAAGTAACTCTTCAGCAGGAGCTTTTACACCCATAAATTATGTCTAAGCAAAGCACCCCCTCTCCCAACTCAGCTGCAGCTGAACCATAAGAAACAAAAGGATCTCTGTGGCAAAACCAATAACCCACTGAGCTATCTACATAAAATGCAGTTCGGTTCTTTGCTGAAGGCATGTTAACCCTCTGCACTACTATATGATGAGTCATCTCAAAACTGCCACTAGAAAAAACACCGATCTCCAGCAAGTCTTTGACTTACTAAGATGTACTGTAAGTGCTGGGGAAAATGCCTGCTGCCTCAGGCTGCTACCAGTCTATGGAATCACAATATCCTGGGCTAAAACAGACACTGTGTCCATGGGCGCTGCCTTCTTGGCTGTGACGGTAGACCCCCAGCCCCCAACCTGCATAAAGAAAAACAATGGGAAACTGACAGATCTTGCCACTCATAAAAATTGAAGACGACTTAAATATGGATCGTGACTACATAAATGTTCGAATATTGATTCAATTGTACTCGATTGTTAGCCTTGTAACATAATAAAACTCGTTTCAATAAGGAAAAAAAATCAAAAAGCAACTTCTATAGAATCATTGTCTGTTGTGTCATATATTAAAACAGCTCTCCTTTTTCATAATGAAACCGTTACGCTTGTATGAATTAAGTAATTCTCTTTTCTCATAGAAAGATTTCATTAGCAACTTCCCATTATATGAACGGTTCAGTGAGAGAGAGACTTCATATTTAACAGTTTCACATGAGAAACGTCAGCTTTCACCTACACACTTGGTAGAGAGCTTCTGCAACAGCCGGCCCACGAATCTGCCTTGAAACTTTATTTTGTTGCACACAGAAAAATTCACGAATGCACATGGGGCTGAACCAGGACCATGATCAGAAGGTCGAGTTAAGCTTGGCCTCACATCCAAACTTTTTAGGCCATGGGTGGCGAAGCCTGGAGGGCAGAGAGCTCAAAACAGCTTTCAAAATGCAGATATACCTCAAAGAGACAAAAGGACAAACTGCTCGAACCTTTTGATTAAATGTGTACACGGAATTCTTTTAAGAACAGGTCATCATCCAAAAGAATGTACATTTTGGCGTACGTACACACAGCTGACACTTCATATCTAGCCTTCATTCTGTCACTGTACAGAACACGTATTGAAGTGAATAAAAATGAAAATAGACAGACTGCTCATACAGACCCGACAAGAAAACTTATCTACCCCCATGGTGTGCTACAGCCAGTGGCAACCACTGCTGAGGGCAGCCCCCGCCCCTGAGAGGGGCATCTGAGTACACTTACTTTATCAATTATGAACTTCACAGAGACTGCTGTGTCTCTGCGTTCCGGTCGGTCCAGCGGCCGCGGCGTAATCCACACTGGCACCCGCGCTGCAGCACAGCACACCACAGTGCATGATGCAGTCTTCTCCCGCAGGCCGCAGCTGCTGACTGACTCGTCCCCCGCCCGGCGGGCCGCACTTCATAGTTTGTGTCCGCGGCGATTGTCACCAGGATGTTGATGTCGCCTCTGATGATGCGCCACGGCAGCAAAGCCGGCGCGTAGCCAGTTTCAGACTGGCATGATTCAAAATGCGTGACAATGCATTTCAGTGCGGTGATGCGGAACACCACACTGAAATGCGTTAGTGTCACACCTGAAGCGTGACACTTGGCAGGCATGCACACAACATTCACGGCACAGTTTCCTCAGAGCGGGGGCGGCTGATGTAACGATTTCGCTACACTGGCTTAAAGGTTCACTTGACACTGTTTTACTAATGCCAATGCCACGACACATGATGATCTATTACTAATCTTCTGCAAAGCGCCACCGTTTGATAGTTTTCTCTTGCAACTGACAAACACAGGTATTCTTAAAGGAAACTCAAGTATCGTTTTTTATGTTAATCATTATTTTAAAAATACTTACGTTATAACCTGGTTCAATTTATCAGTGGTGATGGATCGATGTTGCTTTCATGAAAGTGGCACAGGAGTTCCAAGTTTTTTTGGTGGTGAATCTCTGAGATTACTAGGCATTGTCTTGATTAACTGTTTGGTTTAACAAACCATTTGTTTTAATTGAAATGTGTACAAGACATAACATTCAAATTTAGGAAACTATAGTCATGCTCCCAAAACATGTATTTTATTGGTTATTACGATGCCAAATATATCTGCTAGGTGTCCCTGTTATCAAAAGAAAGTGGTCAGCGATCTTGTAATACTTTAGGAGCATTGGGAAGTTTTGAGGCAGGTTTCATACCACAAAAGGGGTAATTTATCTTACTAAATAGGCATAACTGTTGATCTCTATTCAGTTCTTGGTTCTCTAACATGCATCAGTAAAAGTGCTACACATCAGACATTTATATGTCACACGTAAAAAGACTGAATATATGGCTATGACACTCATACGCAGTCTCAAACTTTGACAGCTATGTATAGGTCACTGCAATTACTCCAGTTAGTTTAAACAGAGGCATGCTATTCTTTGAAAATTCCAGGGATTAACTTGTTTCGCAGTTAAAATGAATATTATGTATGTGTGTGAATGGTGTGTGCTGATTTCCAGCTGCAACAGAGTCCAATAATCCAAGCTGTCAGTAAACCATGAAATATGATATTGTGCTGCTCAATTTTAATGCATATTGCTGCACACGTTTTGTGTCTAACCAGATAGAAACATAATACAGTACTGGTTGGCGTAATGGTAAACAGTGGCAACGGTATTATAGTGCTGTGAGGTCCCAGTCTGCTTCAGAATGCACTGTGAATATGCAAGGCTATAAACGTTTTATACGCTGTGGCACAGTGATAATGATCAGATCAATACGATCCTCTTCTGAGCAGCTGCAGTGCCTGCCTGCCCTCCGTTACTGAGAACGGCAGTCACACATTCTATCTCCAGTTATTGTGCTTCCATTTCTGGTGCTTTGGAGTAGTTTTAAGATCTTTTTAGCGTTTCTATTGCTCAAATGGCTGTCATTTCTGATATTTATGTGTTTCCCTCGTCTTCATTGCTTGATTTTGCGTGCGAGAAAGTGCCACTCCTAGCCATTGAAATGTCACTCATAATTACATTGAAATTATAAAAATGTCACACATAACAATCTGAAACCTTGGCAGCTATGCACCAGCGTGTCTGCAGGGCCCAGTAACCCATGAGCGGATTCCCCCGCATCACCTCCCCTCGCCGATGCAGCTATCACCCACTCTGCGCTGCCACATCGCATGTGCGAGGAGGGGACATACTGATACCGCCACAACGAAGGACACGGCGTGCGAGGGCACAGCTCCCTGCACAACAAGGTCAGCCCGCCCCACAGTGGAAAGAGCCCACACTGGCTGCGCTAGTCCCGTCCTGCCTGCCGGTTCACCCATTGAAAGTACAAGCCACTTGCCACAAGCCACTCAGTGCAGCGACCACCTGAGTCCAGAAAGAGCGCCTACCTCTACAGCAGAGTTCTTCAATCTGTGGGGCGCGCCCCCCTGGGGGAGCACGACACCATTTCAGGGGGGGGGCGCGCACTCCTCCGTAAATCTCACCTTTGTCCTCTACTGATTGAAGAAACAAACGGCAGAGTGCTGCAGGGGCCCGAAGAAGGGGTGAAAACCATTAAAGACTCATTAACAAAAAAAGGTCTTTTAAAGACCTGTGAAATACTCGTGGCTGTGTGCACAGGAAGCTGTTTCATCCAGGCTGCCACACACTGGGTTTGTGGGGGGGGGGCTATCCTGGTTAATTCCTACAGCTGAAATGCTTTAGCTGCAGTGGGAGGCAAGGAGCCCCCTTTTCTAAAACTGAAAGCAACTATTTCAGAGCAGAGGAGACTCCTTGCCTCACACTGCAGATGAAATGAATGTCTGTTACTTGCTTTCAGTTTTAGCAGAGAAGGTTTCCTGCCTCCCACTGCAGCTGAAGCATTTCAGCTCTCGGAATTTAACCACGTCCAGGGAGGGACAGCTCTTCCCAGAAAGGTGACAATGTTGCTTTTTAAATTACACTGGCAGGAGCACAATGATCACAGGGCTAAAAGGGCTTTAAGTTGCCAAAAGACAAATCCCAGTCAGGTGTTTAAACAGTCTGCAAATTGCTTCTCTTGACATTAAATATGGGTTATAAAGAAGTATGTATTCATTTATGATGTGACTTTTCTGTCTTTATTCCCTTTTATTATCAGTCATTTCATTCAGGCGGCCCTAAGACACAATTTAAAGTGCTCTCTATTTGTATTTGCTGTTCAGAGTAGCACAGATAAGTGCTGAAAATAGAGCTTTAGGTGACTGCTTATTTTTGTACCAACTGGGACATCAAAATAATGAGCTGGCAACCCTAATCATAAAACTGGAAATTTGTTGCAAGATCAGCCCAGTATTTATTTCCTCCACCCTCGATCCCTGGTTAATGCCATAATTGCAATAGCAATAGTTTAACATATCTGAAACCCTGAGCTGCCGTCAATAGCATGCTGAGTTACTGCAAGTGTCTGGGATTGCACCCTGCATTCAGACAACTTGCTCTTCATTCTCGCCCTTCACTTTCATGCTCACCCTGCACTCACAGCGATCACAATTCCCTCATACTGACCCCCATGCACTCACACCATTCCCCCTGCACTCAGTGATCACTTTGCTCTCACAATGCACTTCCGCGGTTTTCCCTGTACCTCAACCTGTAGCCACACAAGCACACTACACACCCTGCACTCATGTGACACTTCACTCACCTGTCCCCCTCACTGCTCAATCTGCAATCTCACTTAGACAAGCCCATCACTAACAATGCATTCATTAGTCCTACTCTGCACTAACTTGCACACCCAAATTCATATGGTCACCTCAGTCACCCTGCAGTCACTCCACTTACCCTACTCTCACACTGTTGCATACCTCACTGTGCACTCACATGAGCACTCCTGCCACCCTCACAGCTCAGAGGGTTGATGTGTCTGCTACAAAGGTGTACCATGCAGATCAAAGAACTGAGGGGCATATGTTCAAGGAAGTTGCGGAGTGAGGCGTGAGGCGTTAGCAGTCATGGGTTAAAGCCTCTCTCCGCCACTTCAGAAATGGAAGGCTGCACCATATTTACAACAATATGGTGCAGCCTTGCGTTTCCCCTGCACTGGCGCTACACTTAGCAGTATAGCGCCAATGCAGGCACCATTGCGCCATAGTGCAAGGGTGTCTGGGTGCAGGGAAAATATTCTTTATGTTTAGGAGGGGGACCTTCCTGTACATAAACAATCTTTAAATGCCATTTGTCTCACTTCCATGTCTGCTGCTTAATGCAGCACACACACAAATCACAAAATTGATTTTTTTTTTAAAGAGTACAAATACAAGGCATTTTGCTTTTTCCATGTGTGCTGCACAAGGCAGCACACCTGGATGAATAAAAAATGAGGAGAAATAATGCATTTCTCCTAGTTTCGCCAGCTTAAGACCAGGTTTTCCCTGTTCTTAATTTTAACGCTGCCCTTGTAAATAGGGCGCAACATCAAAATCAGTGCCTGTTGCAGTGGAACGCCCACCGCAACAACCACTGCCCACCCTTTCACGCTAAGCATAGTATGAAAGAGGGCCTTATTTACAAGGCAGCGTTAAGCCAAGTTAAGTGGCTTAACTCTGTCGTGTAAATACGGCAATGCCCCCATCACCACCACAACGTCTTAAAAAGTGACCGTGTGGTGTCTATAGGGGCTTGTACATATGCCCCTGAGTATGATGAAACTATGAGTAGCACTATAAAAAAAATTATATGTTTGCCAGAAAGGTGCTATAGAGAGATGAGGTGCATTGTTGGTGAGTGTTAGTAAGGGAATTCATGGAGAAGGAGGAAACACTCATGGTTTTGAACATTATTTGCCGGATATGGCCAGGGATATGCGGGTGGCGGTTCATTATGTAGTGTACCAGATTCCAGAAATTTCTGTCAGGTGGTGGGGGGGGCCCGACATTAAAAAAAATTCAGCTGGGGGGGCTCAACCTTCAAAAGTTTGAAGACCTCTGCTCTTCAGTGAAAGAGAGGAGCGCCGCGCGGCCTTAGGCAGGCTGCAAGCACCGAGCCGCCTCACACAAAGCAGAGAGCACCGCCCCCGGTGGCGCCACCCAAGGAACGGGAATCTTGCACTGCGCCACTGCATCGCTCAACGTACCTGGCCCGAAGGTGACTCGGAAGCAGCTGCCTACTGCTCACTCACCACACCAGTGTCCCCACCAACATTCGCAAGCTGCGGTCGGAGGACAAACTACCACAGCCTGCGAGGTCAGCCAGCACCACAGCGAATAGAGAGCAACGCCCCTGCAGGTCAAGCCCAACTCATGATAAAAGCATAGACAGGCACTCAGACAAGTCGTGCCACAAGCAGCCATGTCCCTGCCGCAACTAGCACAAACAGCCAGCCAATAGTTGCTCGCCTACCAAAGCACAAGAGGCCACCACCTCCCCTTTCAACCACTTGCCCATACGTGTCCAGACTCTAGCAAGGAGCCAGCAGAATCAGCATGACACCACACACCTAGTTCCTGCAACTCTGAGTCGGCAGAGGCCCGCAGTTCTAAGACAGACTGCCGGGGCCTGCGAGTTTGAAGCGCAGCACTGCCATCTAGTGGGCACCGGGCGCACTGCACCCAAAAGAACACAACACAATAAAATGCACGCAATGGTACACAGTCTGCGGTGATCCCTCAGCGCTACGCCACTTACTAGAGTGACGTGGAGGAGGACACTTAACCCAGAATAACAGCAAGAAAAACTGGGAACGTGTTAGCACCACCAACTCATCGTCGAGCTGCATCTCCACCCCAGTGTGGCATCCACTGTCAGCAACACTGCCACACACCAGCATACAAGTACCGAGTACCACACTAACACGCTGCCACCCCGAAGAGCTGATGCAACCAGACATCTGCTGAGCCAAGTGGTGCTCACTGCAAGGCACCAGGAGGTATCCTCATCTTGCCCGCGGCCAGCAGTAAGGAAAGCCGAGAGTCGTCCACACCCAGCAATGCGGACATCAGCTCTGGCAGACAGTCACTGAGAAGCAGGAAACTCTAAACGGACATTGTCCGGTCAGGCTGCAACAAAGTACGTCCAACTATCTCTCCAGAATCTCTGCTGCTTGCACCACATGCCCCCAACGGGCTGCCTCCCTGTCAGAAGAGAGCCCCTGACACCTCACTACCCTGCCGGACGTGGCAAGATCAGCCAGAGGAGATTGCCAAGTGATCCTAGCAGGAGGATCCCCATCAGCGCATCCAAAGAACAGTCCAGCACACTGACTGACCAGCAACAAGAGTAGCCCTCTGCACCCTGTAAGCGAGAGCAGCACTGGCATGGTTAGAGTCCTTTCTATCGGGCCGCTCGTTCCAGGTCTGGGATGGCAACTCCCGCTCTGATTCTATGCCTTTGACTAGTGGGGTACCCCAGGGTTCCTCACTTAGTCCGACCCTTTTTAATGCCTATATGGCCCCTCTTGAGGACGTAGTGGTCCCCTTTGGCATCAAGATTGTGAGCTACGCGGACGACACGCAACTGGTCGTCTCGCTCTCACATCTTGACCAACGCCCAGACAATCTCTTACACTGCCTCCAGGAAATCCATCACTGGATGTGCGAGTCCTCACTCAAACTCAACGGGTCCAAAACTGAAGTCATGCTGATGGGCAAGAAATGGTCAGCAATTCCATCATCAGTTTGGCCCGATGTTATGGGTGAGGTGCCCGTCCCCAGGAAGGAAATTAAGAGTCTAGGGGTTTGGCTCGAACCTGATTTGTCTATGAAAACTCAGGCAACTAAAACAGCGGGAACTTGCTTCGGACTGATGCGTTCAGTTCGTAAGATCCTGCCGATGCTCCCTCCGCATTCCAGGAAACTCCTGATGCAAGGACTTATCCTTGCCCGATTAGACTATAGCAACTCTGTCTACTTAGGAGCCCCCGAATCCACCCTGGGCAAGCTACAACGAACTCAAAATGCGGCTGCCCGGATGCTAATGAATCTCCCCTCTAGAGCCTCAGCCAGACCAGCGCTCAAGGCTCTCCACTGGTTGCCAGTGCGAGAAAGGATAGAGTTCAAGGCAATGTGCATCGCGCACAAACTCCTCAATGGACAAGGTCCTTCCATTCTGAGAGATATGGTCACTCCTTACAAAGCCTCGAGATTCCTGCGCTCGGACAATGAGCGACTAGCTAACGTCCCCAAGTTCAGGAGGGTACGCACCGGAGGCCGCCATTTCTCAGTAAAAGCATCTTCCTGCTGGAACTCGCTCCCCCGTTGCCTACGGTTGGAACCTGTATACTTACGCTTCCGCAAACAACTTAAAACTCTGCTGTTTCCCAAATAAGCTTTTTTTTCCCTCCCTTCCAGCTGACTCAAGTCCTTACAGCGCGGGGATGCCTCCGGGTCACCAGGCGCTCTATAAACCGTTAAATAAATAAAATAAATAAATAAGGACACCTTCAAAGACAGCAAAGTCTCCAGGTAGCTGCCACACCTTGGGCTGCAAGGGAAATTGAAGCCAAGCGCGCACTACCGGTAGATGCCTGACTCCACCTCCAGCAAAGACACTGCGACACAAGCCCCACTAGCAAGAGTGGACAACCAGCCAAAACAGCACTACCTCAAAGAAGCTATCCCCACCGACAGCACGAGCAAAGACTGGTGCAGAGCATGCACCACACGTGGCTGCCCAACGCCATCGCCATTGAAGAGGTCGCATCATCCGCTCCGTCTGGTGAACAGGCACAACCGCCAACCACACCGCAGGCACCCCAAGTGCCAGAAGAGAGCATCCAGGAAGAAGGAAGAGCATGCAAAGTCAGAGGCGCGCAGAAGACAGCGCCAGTGAACCTGACTGCGCAGACAACACCCAAGAGACACATCCACAAAGAAGCACTGCTGAACGCAGGCAGGAGAGCACCCACGCCTCCACCACCCCAGCGAAGCCCCGCAGTAGGCCGAAGACCACATACAGTGTCCTCCCTCACACTGCCTAGATGGAGTCTGCCCCGACCCAAGATTGGCAAGAGCGGAGTCGCACACCCCACGTGGCAGGCCGCCATAGCACCATGCGCGCCAACGAACAGCGACACAAGACCGGACGTCACGTCGCCCAGCAGGCAAGGAGCACGTCACAAAGTGACCAGTTCCGACAAGCAAGCCGGAGCGAAGGCAGAAGCCGGTGCCATGACAGCGCCGCCTCGAGGTCCAAGCGCAACACCCTCGAAGAAAAGAAGAAGAGTGACAGCTCTGTCACCCCAAAGACCGGATGAGCACAGGTGGGCTGAACAAGCCAACAAAGGGAGAAGACCGAGGACTCACAGCCAGCCAGGAGCACACCCTGACACACCAGACAGCCACCAAGGTGGACCGACATCCCTGGATACAGCCTCATGGGTGAACCGAACGTAAGCCGCAGCAAGTGCCAACCGTGTCTCATCAGCAGTCTAAGTCAAGTGGCATTCCTGCTCCTGCCCGCAGATGCCACGGGTGAAGTTCAGCACCGATTGTCCGTACTCACACCGCCTCAAAATGGAGTCGGCAGTGGCCCCAAGCCAGGCAAGAGAGGATCCCCACACTCTACGTGTCAAGCCGCCACAGACACTCCAGCTCAGCAAGGCGGAGGCACATGGCTGCCAAGTCCCTCCAGACATCCAACACTCCCAGCAAGTCGCCACCACCTGTCATCCCGAGTCACTGCATGGCTGGCAACCACCATCATGCCAGCCATCAGAACTTGCATCA
Organism: Lissotriton helveticus; assembly: GCF_964261635.1. Lineage (NCBI taxonomy): Eukaryota > Metazoa > Chordata > Amphibia > Caudata > Salamandridae > Lissotriton > Lissotriton helveticus. The sequence continues at coordinate 94,623,720 of NC_136065.1, read as the reverse complement.
AACAATACCACTCCCAGAAGATCGGCGGACTGGGGTCCTGCACAGTCGCCACACCAGCCGACAAAAGAAACCAGAGGCTACCTGTGAACCTGACCTACACCGGAACCGCGGCAGCGAGTGCAAGTCTTGGCCAAGACTCATCCACCTGTGGGAGTTGGGCGTGCGACTAAGTAACAGCTCCTCGGCGGTCCTGCAGCTGCCCCCAGACGGCACACAAGTGGCACCCAGCACAGCCCTCCTACAGTCCCGCAGCTACCCCGACAATGGGCCTCCCCAGGCGGGAGAGCGAGAAGAGACATTGCCCCACCGACAGGTTACCGGTCACAGCCCAGCAGTTCAACAGGGACAGTCGGCCCAGCCACACCTCTGTGAATTCTCACCTGGGACTCCATCCAGGTTCATGACGCAACCCACTAAATGGAACTGTTAGAACTTACCACAGACCATCACCGACGTCAGCCAAGCGGAAGTCATGCAAGACAGCAGGACATGTCATCTTCAGCGAACGGATGGTCTGCAGCCCATGTCCCCAAGCCAGCGGCCGTGTCCTGAGCCCTCAGGTTAAACTACGGGTGCCCGCGGAGAAGGTTCTGCTGCAAGCAAAGTCACCAGCCCAGGTCTACTGTCGTCCTGCCACCTGACTCGAGCGACTGATGGACCCTGTGGTATCCAGTTAACTGTTGTTTTATCCCCACAGGTTGGACTAACACGTTGTTTGTTCCTCAATAAAGTTGGGGAGGAATGTAGTATCCTGCGAGACACGTTCTAGTGTCCCGCGGGAAGTTGTAACACCAGACACTCCCCCGAGGGCTGGACATACAATACACACACACATGCATCCATCACGGGTGTCACGAGTGATGTGGCCCCGTCAATAAAAGGGGCCCGGGTGCACGTGCTCGAGGCCAGTTACAGTCCATTACTACCCTGTGTCTGCGTCAGTCATTCACCACCATGTGGGCCTGAGGCCCAACACTACAGTCATCTCCTGACAGCGTCACACGAAGGTGTTAAACATCACACACAAACACCCAGAAAAGGCGAGAATGTCACACACGCGCAAGGTGAAAGCTTGTCAGCTGTTGGGGGACGCTGTGGCAAGGGTTACACAGGGAGCGATGTGCCATGTGTAGAGGTGCGCAAGCCAACACATCTACAGGGCGAGCCAGAGACGAGCCAAGGCTCTGAATTGGCTCTTAGAGCCTGGGGACCAGCCTAGCCCAGAAAATATCTTTTCACCTTCACTTGCATAATTTGGCACAATCATTTCACTGTTGCTCCTGCAGTATGGCGCAGCCTTTCAACCTCACGAAGGAGCAAATGCAGCTGCCCCCGTTCGAACATGCTTCAATCACATTGAAACTTCTCACATACTGGCAGGGTTTTTTTAACTTTTTACATAGTGCGAACTCGACCTGAGGTATCGGAGCGCTTTAAAACGAGTAACAGTCACATTATTATACAAGGAAAAATTAATTTTTCTAGACATATAGATTAAGTGGATTTAGTGAGAAAGTGATTTTGAGACTTTTGTTAAAAGATTGAAATCTTCATGTGTGTTGGGAGGGCATTCTGGAGGTTTTAGGTGTTCCTAAAAAGGAGGAAATGCCATACTGTTGCCTCTCTTGTGCATCAGGGCCAGCGCTAGGCATGGGCAGTGTGGGCAGCTGCCCAGGGCCCCGTACCATCGTTGCGTCCACTTCACCTTCAGAACACCCACCATCCACAGACACCAGCACCTGCTTCCACAAAGAAACTGGACCAAAATCACCGACGACCAGCTCACCTCCTCACTCAACAACTCCACCCCAACCATCGCGGAAAACGACGACCCCAACAGTGCAGCCCGAACCCTGCATAGATGGATCTCGGACAGCACCAACACCATAGCCCCCCTCAAGAAAAACAACAATACCCGTGCCAAGAAAGCCAGATGGTTTACCACCGAACTTCGAGAGTCCAGGCGCACATGCCGCCGCCTCGAAAAGGCCTGGAGAAACACCAAATCCACAGAAGCCCACAACAACTTCAGAGCCGCCACCAACGCTCACCATCAACTCATCAGAGAAATGAGGAAAAAAGCGATTGAAGACAGAATCTCCACCCACGCACACAACAGCAAGGAACTCTTCAGCATCAAGGAGTTCGCCCAACCCACCAGCGAGTCTACTGACATCCCTCCCTCACAAGACCTCTGCGACAAACTCAGCACCTTTTTCCACCACAAAATCAAGAGCATCTACGACAACTTTGACGAAGACAACCAACACACTAAACCCTCACCAACCACCCCTGACACCCGGAAACCAGCGATTGACAGCCCTCACCACCGAAGACACACTGAAGACAATGAAGTCAATCCACTCAGGGGCCCCCACGGACCCCTGCCCCCACCACATCTTCAACAGAGCCGCCGACACCATCGCACCCATGCTCCGCCACACCATCAACCGCTCCCTGGTGACCACCTTGTTCCCCGACGACTGGAAACACGCCGAGGTCAACCCACTCCTAAAGAAACCCTCAGCAGACCCCACCGGCCTCAAAAACTACAGACCCATCTCCCTGCTCCCTTTCCCAGCGAAAGTCATCGAGAAAGCCATCAACAGCCACTCACCACATTCATTGAGGAACACAACATCCTCGACTCCTCCCAATCGGGCTTCAGAAAAAACCACAGTACGGAAACCGCCCTCCTCGCCGCAACAGACGACATCCGCACCCAACTGGACAAAGGAGAAACAGTAGCCCTCATCCTCCTAGACCTATCAGCGGCGTTCGACACAGTCTCCCACCGCACCCTAATACGCAGACTCTACGACGCAGGAATCCAGGACAAGGCCCTCGACTGGATCTGCTCCTTCCTCTCCGGCAGGACGCAACGGGTCAGACTCCCCCCTTTCCTCTCAGACCCCACACATACCACCTGCGGAGTCCCCCAGGGCTCCTCCCTCAGCCCGACGCTCTTCAACGTCTACATGGCTCCACTTGCCCCCATCGTCAGAACCTACGGACTCAACATCGTGTCATACGCAGACGACACCCAGCTCATCCTCTCCCTATCCAACGAGCCCAACACCGCCAGACGCAACTTTCGAGAAGGCATGGAAGCCGTCGCCAAATGGATGAAAAACAGCTGCCTACAACTAAACACCAACAAAACAGAAGTACTCATCATGGGCCCAAACCCCGACGCCTGGAGCGACACCTGGTGGCCCACCGCCCTCGGAAACCCGCCAACCCCCACAGACCATGCACGCAACCTGGGAATCATCCTGGACTCCGAGCTCAAAATGGACCGCCAGATCAACTCTGTCTCATCTTCCTGCTTCCACACCCTCCGCCTCCTTCGTAAGACCTTCAAATGGATCCCCCTCGAACACCGAAAGACAGTCACTCACGCCCTGGTCACCAGCAGACTCGACTACGGCAACGCACTCTACACCGGAATAAACAAAAACCTCCTCCGCAAGCTACAGAACATCCAGAACGCCGCCGCAAGACTGGTCCTCAACCTGCCAAAACACTGCCACATCTCCCAGCACCTGCGCACACTCCACTGGCTCCCCGTCGAGGCGAGAATCACCTTTAAGATGCTCACCCACGCACACAAGGCCCTCCACGGCACCGGACCAGCATACCTGAACAGCCGGCTCAAATTCCACGCACCCCAAAGGACCCTACGATCAGCCCAGCTCTCCTACTCCGTGGTCCCCCGCACCAGAAAGACCAGATCGGGAGGCCGCTCCTTCTCCTTCCTCGCGGCCAACGCATGGAACGCCCTTCCGCTCCACCTCAGACAGACAACATCGCTCCCCATCTTCGCAAGAAACCTCAAAACCTGGCTCTTCGACAGACCCCCTCCTTGATGGAATGGAACCTGCCCCCCCCCCCACCCCCACCCCTAGCGCCTTGAGACCCTTACGGGTGAGTAATTGCGCTTTAACAAACTCCTGATTGATGATGTAGTCAGCCCTTCAACTTGGGGCCCCGCACCAATGCGACACAGTCAGGTTATGGCATTAAAGGTGCGACCTTGGAAGTGCTCCACCCTAAGAGGCCCCCTCCTGTAGCTTCATTGCTTTGGTGTAGCGAAGCGAACCTGAGGGGGTTGAGGGGTGGGGGGTAGTCCCAGTTGTAAGAGAACACATTCTTCTGGTGTGTTCAGCAACTAGGCCTCCCCCCCCCCCCTATGCGGTGGGACAGTGGGGTGGCTACTGTCCCTCTGTTTGGCTCCCTGGCAATATTAACACTTTCTGCAGATAACCAACCCTCTCACCTCCAGCCCTTTAGGAGTTGTTAAGAGGCACTTAAGGAGAGGGAGGGGCTGCAGTTAAAGGTGCAGGGGCATCTATTGACATGCCAGGCAGCCCTGAATGTGTAACGTCTGTGCAAATTAGAAGGGCCTCGCAAATTCACTTTCTGCCCAGGGCCCCCAGAATCCTAGAACCGGCCCTGTTGTGCATGAAAGAGTTAATATGTGAAGTGCAAAGATGACGTGTGAGAACAAATGCATGTGAATCCATGATGACTGTGTCTTCTCTTGAAAGAGAATTTGTAATAGAAACATGTCTGGTCTGTAACCAGGATACTGTACCCTTGACCCAGAAATGCCAATGCCAGGCTGACAAGGGCAGGAAGCTTGGTGGCTGGTGAAATCTAGAAGTAGTGGGGCGTGAAAAGCATTGTTCACCCCTTTCACCTAATAAACATGTGAAGCAAAACAGTGTGTCAGCACTGGTACCAGGCAGCTAGAGAGAGAATTAAACACACATGTGCAGTGATACACACGCTCTGACACAAAGACACACACGCCCACGCCCTCACAGAAGGCTAAATACACACTCTGAAACAAGGATGGACACATATTTGCTTTTACACAAGGACACACACACAAATACATGAGCCCTGACACAAGGACAATCATACGCTCCTCACTTGCACGCAGAATGAATGGTGTGTGTGTGGCTGTGAAAATAACTAATACTGTGCAGTCTGTACACAGGTGGTTTAGTAGACTTCTTAAAAAGGTTAAGTCCCCCCAGGTTCACAAATGCTAATGCCACCAACTGACTGCCTCTCCATAGTAGGGGGGGGGCTCCTTGTCACTGTGCAAGGGACAATAATGTATCTCCCCTACCAATCCCAATACTTTTCACAATGCTACTGCTGGCCACGAATCTGAGACCAGTTAGGGGAAAAATAAAGAGCCATGGTGATAAAGTGTGAGGGGCAGCATCGTTGCAATAATGCTTTTAAAAGTGTCCACCCGCTCCCGCCTCCGCCTAGAAGCCTCACATTCTAGGGCAGCACGCTTGAAGGATTACTCTGGCAGAAAAATACCACTTTCCAAAATAGCTGCTTTTACTAGCCACGCGTTCTTGTTTCTATAGTACTGATCATTTCTTGGCATTGAATTTTGTATTTTTAATTGAGTTATTTTTTGTGCTGTGGAATTCGATGAAGGCATCACCCCTTGGCGTTGACATCCCTCGTAGTTAGGGGGGAGAACGGGAGAGGGGCTTATGGGAGAGGTGTGGCGCCGCGGCCAGGGCGACTGACGCTGGAATCTGGGGATCACGGTTCGATCCCCGGCGGCAGGTTAGCCCAGCACCATGTGACTCTGGGCAATAGCTCGCTTAATCTTCCCGATGGCCCCCCAGCGCCTAGAGACCCTAACGGGTGATTGTGCGCTATACAAATGTGGATTATTATTATTATTATTATGGTAGAGGAGGGAATGGTCATTGGTGGTTTGTTGCAACAATCTCGACACCTGCAGCGCTGATGGGCTCCTCTTTCGCGGATCACGAGGAGCTGAACGAGCGAGCGCTGCTTGTCCTCTGAGAGGTTTAAACAAGAGGGAAGCAACGTGTGGGACAGTGGGGGCCCCACACTGACGGCAGCTCTCTCTGTTTAGGATTACGGCACGCCACATCCAGGAGGGCCTAGCATCAGAAATATTTCTAACTACAATAACTGTTATGTTTCTGAAGCTAGGCCCTGCTGGCACGCACCGAGAAGCATACACGCTGCTGCAATGCTTTTCGGAGGTGCGCGTGCGAACCAGCAGGGCCTAGCAGTGAGTGGCAGCCGGCAAAACGGACGGGTGGGATGTTATTTGTTAAGTGGCCATAAATAAATAAAACTTACCTGAAACCCTGTCAGGGAAAGCCAAATCCTACGCGCGCGGGCAGGGGTGTGGGGGGTTGCATTTAATTAAAATAAAAAACAATACATTTTAAACTCACCGGGATAAGGCATCTCTTCCGCCGGTCCCGCGTCGCATCACGTCTCACTCCGAGTCACAGCGTCACGTTGGCAAATCTTAAAACAGGATGCGACTGGGGGCGGCTACACGGATAGATCCTGCCATTTCACAGGGCTTCGGGCGAATGTACGTCACCGCCCGACTGGATCCTATCTTTAGACTCCTGCATTACACTAGGCATGAGCAGCATACCTAATGTAAAGTCAATGGAGTGGCCGTGACACTCGCGCACACACGCACTAGCTTACAAAATGTCACCTTGCATGCACAAAATATCCGCACATTGGAATGTGCATGAATACCTTCCTGAAATGCTGCACATATACAACCATGTTCACAGGCATGTTTTGAAAAGTTGGAAATCCACGAATCGTTGCAAAGGATATCCTGCAGCGGTCAAAGAGACACCTAAATGAAAAGGTTTATGACCACAAATGCAGCTTAGTATCAGTTAAATGCAGTAGTGTCTTGTTCTCCACTGTAGCAGTCATTGGTGTTCAGTGAGAGGGGGACCTGTGAAGGTTCACACACTAACACTGGGAAGGTATGCTGCATGGATTTACTGCAGTTAAGGCAAAGTAGCATTTTGCCTCTAGATCACTCCGGGTCTTTTTTGAGCCTTTTGCTTGTCATTGGGCGCCACCTAGAGGATACGGCCTCTGGGAGGCGTGTTATGCAATCACAGCCCTGCATGCAGCATTGTATGTATTCACAAAAATATCACACTGCAATTGTCTTCACAGGCAGTGTCAGGTCTGGAGGCCGCATGCGCATGATGGGGAAGGCGCTGCGGCTGCACATAGACCCGGGACACCAGTTTTACTTTCCGCGTGGTCCGGACTGACTCGCCCGGCCACGCCCTCTTTATTTTATAGTCCACCGCGTGACGTATTACGCCCGCGTATGCGCACGCCTACGTGCGCTGCTAACTAGACTGCTAACCCGCAGTCACGAACATTACATTCCTTTCAACCTTTATTAAAACAAAACAAAACATCTCTCAAAGTCATTAGGTATTATAACATTAGTAAAGTACTGTTAGGGCCGTCCGGCCTGTTACCAGTCTGGTGAATAGGAAGTCTCTGAACAGCCCACGGCAAAGTCCGCCAGTTGTGAAGACGGGGCCGGATTCCTTCTCAGCCCATACCCTGCTGCTTCTCCACGGGTGAGTACCCTCCGTGGGGTCTCTTGAGGTGATTCTCTGGCCTGCTCTGGATCAGCAGGGGATCGGGGGCTGCCGATTCTGGGCGCCACCTAGAGGATATGGCTTCTGGGAGGCGTGTTATGCAATCACAGCCCTGCATGCAGCATTGTATGTATTCACAAACATATCACACTGCAATTGTCTTCACAGGCAGGAGGAAGTGTCTGTTCCAGAATGGGAACGTGTGTGTCCCAGCGCCATGTTGCTTATAGTTGTAGGGGAAGGCGTCTGTCAGTGAGCATTGCGAGCTGGTGAGAAGCGTGGGTAGTTCAATGGGAATACGAGAGCAAACTTGTATATTGGGAACCCTTACCTTGGAGATTGCATGCAGCAAGGGAAAGTCTGCACATCGAGTGGATTCCAGCAGATTTTAGAGCCTTCACGAGCCTTTAGGATTTTAGAGCCTTCACGTCGCCACCTTTAACCTCGCGGTACCCGCTTCGCGGGTCCCGCAGCGCCTCGAACACAGGAGGCAGCAGACCGTGGACATTGGTTTACCTGAGGACAGGAGGCGCGGGCAGGTGAGCAAGCCGGCGGGGCTGCGAGCACGCAGGCAGGGACTCCGATGACCAGGAGCCCCTGCGCGCCCGTTTAACACACCTGGGCTGCTCTCCCCGCTGGCCACGCCCCCCGCCCTCGGTCCAGAAAAAGCGGTGGTTTGCAATTCTAGTCGGAACCCTTACCTTGGAGATTGCACGCAGCAAGGGAAAGTCTGCACATCGAGTGGATTCCAGCGGATTTTAGAGCCTTCACGAGCCTTTAGGATTTTAGAGCCTTCACGTCGCCACCTTTAACCTCGCGGTACCCGCTTCGCGGGTCCCGCAGCGCCTCGCACACAGGAGGCAGCAGACCGTGGACATTGGTTTACCTGAGGACAGGAGGCGCGGGCAGGTGAGCACGCAGGCAGGGACTCCGATGACCAGGAGCCCCTGCGAGCCCATTTAACACACCTGGGCTGCTCTCCCCGCTGGCCACGCCCCCCGCCCTCGGTCCAGAAAAAGCAGTGGTTTGCAATTCTAGTCGGAACCCTTACCTTGGAGATTGCACGCAGCAAGGGAAAGTCTGCACATCGAGTGGATTCCAGCGGATTTTAGAGCCTTCACAAGCCTTTAGGATTTTAGAGCCTTCACGTCGCCACCTTTAACCTCGCGGTACCCGCTTCGCGGGTCCCGCAGCGCCTCGAACACAGGAGGCAGCAGACCGTGGACATTGGTTTACCTGAGGACAGGAGGCGCGGGCAGGTGAGCAAGCCGGCGGGGCTGCGAGCACGCAGGCAGGGACTCCGATGACCAGGAGCCCCTGCGCGCCCGTTTAACACACCTGGGCTGCTCTCCCCGCTGGCCACGCCCCCCGCCCTCGGTCCAGAAAAAGCGGTGGTTAGCAATTCTAGTCGGAACCCTTACCTTGGAGATTGCACGCAGCAAGGGAAAGTCTGCACATCGAGTGGATTCCAGCGGATTTTAGAGCCTTCACGTCGCCACCTTTAACCTCGCGGTACCCGCTTCGCGGGTCCCGCAGCGCCTCGCACACAGGAGGCAGCAGACCGTGGACATTGGTTTACCTGAGGACAGGAGGCGCGGGCAGGTGAGCACGCAGGCAGGGACTCCGATGACCAGGAGCCCCTGCGAGCCCATTTAACACACCTGGGCTGCTCTCCCCGCTGGCCACGCCCCCCGCCCTCGGTCCAGAAAAAGCGGTGGTTTGCAATTCTAGTCGGAACCCTTACCTTGGAGATTGCACGCAGCAAGGGAAAGTCTGCACATCGAGTGGATTCCAGCGGATTTTAGAGCCTTCATGAGCCTTTAGGATTTTAGAGCCTTCACGTCGCCACCTTTAACCTCGCGGTACCCGCTTCGCGGGTCCCGCAGCGCCTCGAACACAGGAGGCAGCAGACCGTGGACATTGGTTTACCTGAGGACAGGAGGCGCGGGCAGGTGAGCAAGCCGGCGGGGCTGCGAGCACGCAGGCAGGGACTCCGATGACCAGGAGCCCCTGCGCGCCCATTTAACACACCTGGGCTGCTCTCCCCGCTGGCCACACCCCCCTGTACGCCAACCAACAGGCAAGAGCCCATTGAATATACATTGAACCATTGTTCCCGCTTCGCGGGAGCGAGCGGGAGGCCGCGGGAGGGCGCCGGGAGAAGCCCGGGACAAGGGCGGGACCGTCTGTGGCCGTCCGGGGCCGCAGGAGGCTGGGCTGGGCCAGGGTATTGTCATCTCTGTTTTAAGGCTGATGTTATTTATATTTTAATTATTTAGTCTATTGTTGGTTGCCCATTGCTTCGCCCCTGCTAATATCGTTACAAGGTATAAATAACGGTTAGACAATATATCTTGTTTTTCCCCTTTAGACATGAGTCACTCAGCCCCCCCTGGTGTGGGCACCTTTCCACTTGGCCCTCTTGACAAATTTTTTTTAAAAACCACCAAGGAAGTAGATAGGGATCTCCTCCTTGCTGAGAGAAGAGCTGTGCGACGACGCTCTATAGAGCAATTAAAGAGAAGCCAATTGCCCTTCCCCTCAGACTCAAATCTTACTCAGGCCACGGACGTCAGAGGGCTAAGTTCGATTGAGGATGATGGTACAGATATAAACCAAACTCCCAGCATATTTAGGTTTCCTATTATTTCGCCGCCCTGTGGTAGTGCAACTAGTGGTGACCAGCTACGTTGCATTCCCATTGATCACTCGAGCTTTGTTGATGCACATATACCAGATAGCCAACCTAAGGACCTCGGGCTTTGTCCCACGTTACCCAGCTCTTCACTGGTTTGTGTTGAACCTGGTGAGAACACCCCCTTGAGGAGTGTGGGTGACGTTGCTACTAAGTCTGATGATGTAAAGAGGGTGGTGCGTTCCCCACCGAGAAAACGAAGGAGAAAGGGTGGGGTAAAAAGGAAAGGTCAAAATCGCCAGATCGTATTATCTCCTACTCCAATTGTTATCCCTGATCAACTTATCCCTCCTCACACAGAGCTACGGAAGCCAGAAACACCAAACTTGCCTACTCCTGACTTAGCTACTGAAGGGCTTGGTGAGGCCTCTTGTGCCATCTTAGAGAAGCTCATCAAATCATATATGTTACCTTTGTTGGAGCGTGTTAGGATTGTGAGTGACAAATTGGATCGCCTTCTGGTGTCCTCTGAGTCAACACAACCCCCCACCTTAGTTAAGGGCAAGGGTGTTTCCACTAACCCACAAAGTACTTTACACATGGCAGGTAATATAAATACTAATATCAGCCAACATCCTAAAAGTGTAACCATTGCAGCCACTATCCCAAATCAAGTGAAGGATGTGGCTGTTAAACCCCCAAGACCAGCTAGTACGGCCAACACGAATCAAAGGGCGGTTGTTAACAAACCCCCCCCACAGGGAATTGTTCAACAACCAAAGAAAGGGGAGGGTAAATTAGCTCCCTCTACTGGTAAACCCCACAAACCCCCACCAAGGAGGCATAATGTGGACTTTCCACCAGATTCCTTGAATTTTGTTATTGTAATGACGGGTGTGCCACCCGTCTTGGAAGGGGATCGGGAAAACAATGAAAGCCTAAAAAATAAAGTCATCTTTTGGCTTAAGACTAATAGACCCCTTCCTGCACATCTTAATGGGGACATTGTCTCGGTCAGAAGATGTCAATGGGTGGGGGTTCGCCCAAAGGATATTGAGGGAGATATTGTTATCATTAACTTTATGGACAACAGAGTAGTATCCTATATCTCAGATTGGTTTGTGGGAAAACATGAGGGAGGGGTCTCCACTAGGAATCTTAGTTATTTTTATCCTGAGACCCTGATTAATCCAACTGAACAACCCCACATTAAAAACACCAAAAGCCTCCTCAAGTGGTCCAATTTTACATCTAGTTTCCATGGACCCCAAATTAACCCTGAGGAACGGTATCGATCCTACATCCAATCTAGTTATAATTGTCCCCCGTTTACACCTGGTTGGGCTAAAATTAAACCTCAACCTCTTGGCCCACCGGCAATATCGAACTATCCTGTTCCAAACAATCCTCTGTATCCCATAGTTCCTCTCACCCATGTCTTTCCCCAGGTCCAACAGCTCCCTAACATGTACCCAGCATTATATCATCCAACCAGCCTAAACTCCAAAGACTACTGGAACATACCATTGAGGAATCTTTATGACCCCTTATCAGGGTTATCGACAAATGATTGACCAGTAGTGTCGATAAAGGATGTTGAATCCAACCTGGATTATATGGGAGGGGGGGTTGTTTTGTTTAATTCATCAAAGATTACTGGAAGTTTTGTTGAGCATCCCTGTAATTGTATGGAGGGGGGCATGACTAACAGAGTGGAGTTAGACACACAGGATATGGCTTTAACCCCTTTGCCCTCAATGTGTGTTATAAAAGTGGATGCAAACCCAGAGCCATGCCCTCAGGCCGGGTCTGTGGGTTTGATGATGCCAGGTACGAGTTTAGGTGCCTCTGTGTCTGAAGCCTCCCCTCCAAGCCGGAGCGAAGGCAGAAGCCGGTGCCATGACAGTGCCGCCTCGAGGTCCAAGCGCAACACCCTCGAAGAAAAGAAGAAGAGTGACAGCCCTGTCACCCCAAAGACCGGATGAGCACAGGTGGGCTGAACAAGCCAACAAAGGGAGAAGACCGAGGACTCACAACCAGCCAGGAGCACACTCTGACACACCAGACAGCCACCAAGGTGGACCGACATCCCTGGATACAGCCTCATGGGTGAACCGAACGTAAGCCGCAGCAAGTGCCAACCGTGTCTCATCAGCAGTCTAAGTCAAGTGGCATTCCTGCTCCTGCCCGCAGATGCCACGGGTGAAGTTCAGCACCGATTGTCCGTACTCACACCGCCTCAAAATGGAGTCGGCAGTGGCCCCAAGCCAGGCAAGAGAGGATCCCCACACTCTACGTGTCAAGCCGCCACAGACACTCCAGCTCAGCAAGGCGGAGGCACATGGCTGCCAAGTCCCTCCAGACATCCAACACTCCCAGCAAGTCGCCACCACCTGTCATCCCGAGTCACTGCATGGCTGGCAACCACCATCATGCCAGCCATCAGAACTTGCATCAAACAATACCACTCCCAGAAGATCGGCGGACTGGGGTCCTGCACAGTCGCCACACCAGCCGACAAAAGAAACCAGAGGCTACCTGTGAACCTGACCTACACCGGAACCGCGGCAGCGAGTGCAAGTCTTGGCCAAGACTCATCCACCTGTGGGAGTTGGGCGTGCGACTAAGTAACAGCTCCTCGGCGGTCCTGCAGCTGCCCCCAGACGGCACACAAGTGGCACCCAGCAAAGCCCTCCTACAGTCCCGCAGCTACCCCGACAATGGGCCTCCCCAGGCGGGAGAGCGAGAAGAGACATTGCCCCACCGACAGGTTACCGGTCACAGCCCAGCAGTTCAACAGGGACAGTCGGCCCAGCCACACCTCTGTGAATTCTCACCTGGGACTCCATCCAGGTTCATGACGCAACCCACTAAATGGAACTGTTAGAACTTACCACAGACCATCACCGACGTCAGCCAAGCGGAAGTCATGCAAGACAGCAGGACATGTCATCTTCAGCGAACGGATGGTCTGCAGCCCATGTCCCCAAGCCAGCGGCCGTGTCCTGAGCCCTCAGGTTAAACTACGGGTGCCCGCGGAAAAGGTTCTGCTGCAAGCAAAGTCACCAGCCCAGGTCTACTGTCGTCCTGCCACCTGACTCGAGCGACTGATGGACCCTGTGGTATCCAGTTAACTGTTGTTTTATCCCCACAGGTTGGACTAACACGTTGTTTGTTCCTCAATAAAGTTGGGGAGGAATGTAGTATCCTGCGAGACACGTTCTAGTGTCTCGCAGGAAGTTGTAACACCAGACACTCCCCCGAGGGCTGGACATACAATACACACACACACATGCATCCATCACGGGTGTCACGAGTGATGTGGCCCGTCAATAAAAGGGGCCCGGGTGCACGTGCTCGAGGCCAGTTACAGTCCATTACTACCCTGTGTCTGCGTCAGTCATTCACCACCATGTGGGCCTGAGGCCCAACACTACAGTCATCTCCTGACAGCGTCACACGAAGGTGTTAAACATCACACACAAACACCCAGAAAAGGCGAGAATGTCACACACGCGCAAGGTGAAAGCTTGTCAGCTGTTGGGGGACGCTGTGGCAATGGTTACACAGGGAGCGATGTGCCATGTGTAGAGGTGCGCAAGCCAACACATCTACAGGGCGAGCCAGAGACGAGCCAAGGCTCTGAATTGGCTCTTAGAGCCTGGGGACCAGCCTAGCCCAGAAAATATCTTTTCACCTTCACTTGCATAATTTGGCACAATCATTTCACTGTTGCTCCTGCAGTATGGCGCAGCCTTTCAACCTCACGAAGGAGCAAATGCAGCTGCCCCCGTTCGAACATGCTTCAATCACATTGAAACTTCTCACATACTGGCAGGGTTTTTTAACTTTTTACATAGTGCGAACTCGACCTGAGGTATCGGAGCGCTTTAAAACGAGTAACAGTCACATTATTATACAAGGAAAAATTAATTTTTGTAGACATATAGATTAAGTGGATTTAGTGAGAAAGTGATTTTGAGACTTTTGTTAAAAGATTGAAATCTTCATGTGTGTTGGGAGGGCATTCTGGAGGTTTTAGGTGTTCCTAAAAAGGAGGAAATGCCATACTGTTGCCTCTCTTGTGCATCAGGGCCAGCGCTAGGCATGGGCAGTGTGGGCAGCTGCCCAGGGCCCCGTACCATCGTTGCGTCCACTTCACCTTCAGAACACCCACCATCCACAGACACCAGCACCTGCTTCCACAAAGAAACTGGACCAAAATCACCGACGACCAGCTCACCTCCTCACTCAACAACTCCACCCCAACCATCGCGGAAAACGACGACCCCAACAGTGCAGCCCGAACCCTGCATAGATGGATCTCGGACAGCACCAACACCATAGCCCCCCTCAAGAAAAACAACAATACCCGTGCCAAGAAAGCCAGATGGTTTACCACCGAACTTCGAGAGTCCAGGCGCACATGCCGCCGCCTCGAAAAGGCCTGGAGAAACACCAAATCCACAGAAGCCCACAACAACTTCAGAGCCGCCACCAACGCTCACCATCAACTCATCAGAGAAATGAGGAAAAAAGCGATTGAAGACAGAATCTCCACCCACGCACACAACAGCAAGGAACTATTCAGCATCAAGGAGTTCGCCCAACCCACCAGCGAGTCTACCGACATCCCTCCCTCACAAGACCTCTGCGACAAACTCAGCACCTTTTTCCACCACAAAATCAAGAGCATCTACGACAACTTCGACGAAGACAACCAACACACTAAACCCTCACCAACCACCCCTGACACCCGGAAACCAGCGATTGACAGCCCTCACCACCGAAGACACACTGAAGACAATGAAGTCAATCCACTCAGGGGCCCCCACGGACCCCTGCCCCCACCACATCTTCAACAGAGCCGCCGACAACATCGCACCCATGCTCCGCCACACCATCAACCGCTCCCTGGTGACCACCTTGTTCCCCGACGACTGGAAACACGCCGAGGTCAACCCACTCCTAAAGAAACCCTCAGCAGACCCCACCGGCCTCAAAAACTACAGACCCATCTCCCTGCTCCCTTTCCCAGCGAAAGTCATCGAGAAAGCCATCAACAGCCAACTCACCACATTCATTGAGGAACACAACATCCTCGACTCCTCCCAATCCGGCTTCAGAAAAAACCACAGTACGGAAACCGCCCTCCTCGCCGCAGCAGACGACATCCGCACCCAACTGGACAAAGGAGAAACAGTAGCCCTCATCCTCCTAGACCTATCAGCGGCGTTCGACACAGTCTCCCACCGCACCCTAATACGCAGACTCTACGACGCAGGAATCCAGGACAAGGCCCTCGACTGGATCTGCTCCTTCCTCTCCGGCAGGACGCAACGGGTCAGACTCCCCCCTTTCCTCTCAGACCGCACACATACCACCTGCGGAGTCCCCCAGGGCTCCTCCCTCAGCCCGACGCTCTTCAACGTCTACATGGCTCCACTTGCCCCCATCGTCAGAACCTACGGACTCAACATCGTGTCATACGCAGACAACACCCAGCTCATCCTCTCCCTATCCAACGAGCCCAACACCGCCAGACGCAACTTTCGAGAAGGCATGGAAGCCGTCGCCAAATGGATGAAAAACAGCTGCCTACAACTAAACACCAACAAAACAGAAGTACTCATCATGGGCCCAAACCCCGACGCCTGGAGCGACACCTGGTGGCCCACCGCCCTCGGAAACCCGCCAACCCCCACAGACCATGCACGCAACCTGGGAATCATCCTGGACTCCGAGCTCAAAATGGACCACCAGATCAACTCTGTCTCATCTTCCTGCTTCCACACCCTCCGCCTCCTTCGTAAGACCTTCAAATGGATCCCCCTCGAACACCGAAAGACAGTCACTCACGCCCTGGTCACCAGCAGACTCGACTACGGCATCGCACTCTACACCGGAATAAACAAAAACCTCCTCCGCAAGCTACAGAACATCCAGAACGCCGCCGCAAGACTGGTCCTCAACCTGCCAAAACACTGCCACATCTCCCAGCACCTGCGCACACTCCACTGGCTCCCCGTCGAGGCGAGAATCACCTTTAAGATGCTCACCCACGCACACAAGGCCCTCCACGGCACCGGACCAGCATACCTGAACAGCCGGCTCAAATTCCACGCACCCCAAAGGACCCTACGATCAGCCCAGCTCTCCTACTCCGTGGTCCTCCGCACCAGAAAGACCAGATCGGGAGGCCGCTCCTTCTCCTTCCTCGCGGCCAAAGCATGGAACGCCCTTCCGCTCCACCTCAGACAGACAACATCGCTCCCCATCTTCGCAAGAAACCTCAAAACCTGGCTCTTCGACAGACCCCCTCCTTGATGGAATGGAACCTGCACCCCACCCCTAGCGCCTTGAGACCAATGCGACACAGTCAGGTTATGGCATTAAAGGTGTGACCTTGGAAGTGCTCCACCCTAAGAGGCCCCCTCCTGTGGCTTCATTGCTTTGGTGTAGCGAAGCGAACCTGAGGGGGTTGAGGGGTGGGGGGTAGTCCCAGTTGTAAGAGAACACATTCTTCTGGTGTGTTCAGCAACTAGGTCTCCCCCCCCTATGCGGTGGGACAGTGGGGTGGCTACTGTCCCTCTGTTTGGCTCCCTGGCAATATTAACACTTTCTGCAGATAACCAACCCTCTCACCTCCAGCCCTTTAGGAGTTGTTAAGAGGCACTTAAGGAGAGGGAGGGGCTGCAGTTAAAGGTGCAGGGGCATCTATTGACATGCCAGGCAGCCCTGAATGTGTAACGTCTGTGCAAATTAGAAGGGCCTCGCAAATTCACTTTCTGCCCAGGGCCCCCAGAATCCTAGAACCGGCCCTGTTGTGCATGAAAGAGTTAATATGTGAAGTGCAAAGATGACGTGTGAGAACAAATGCATGTGAATCCATGATGACTGTGTCTTCTCTTGAAAGAGAATTTGTAATAGAAACATGTCTGGTCTGTAACCAGGATACTGTACCCTTGACCCAGAAATGCCAATGCCAGGCTGCCAAGGGCAGGAAGCTTGGTGGCTGGTGAAATCTAGAAGTAGTGGGCGTGAAAAGCATTGTTCACCCCTTTCACCTAATAAACATGTGAAGCAAAACAGTGTGTCAGCACTGGTACCAGGCAGCTAGAGAGAGAATTAAACACACATGTGCAGTGATACACACGCTCTGACACAAAGACACACACGCCCACGCCCTCACAGAAGGCTAAATACACACTCTGAAACAAGGATGGACACATATTTGCTTTTACACAAGGACACACACACAAATACATGAGCCCTGACACAAGGACACACATACGCTCTACACTTGCACGCAGAATGAATGGTGTGTGTGTGGCTGTGAAAATAACTAATACTGTGCAGTCTGTACACAGGTGGTTTAGTAGACTTCTTAAAAAGGTTAAGTCCCCCCAGGTTCACAAATGCTAATGCCACCAACTGACTGCCTCTCCATAGTAGGGGGGGGGCTCCTTGTCACTGTGCAAGGGACAATAATGTATCTCCCCTACCAATCCCAATACTTTTCACAATGCTACTGCTGGCCACGAATCTGAGACCAGTTAGGGGAAAAATAAAGAGCCATGGTGATAAAGTGTGAGGGGCAGCATCGTTGCAATAATGCTTTTAAAAGTGTCCACCCGCTCCCGCCTCCGCCTAGAAGCCTCACATTCTAGGGCAGCACGCTTGAAGGATTACTCTGGCAGAAAAATACCGCTTTCCAAAATAGCTGCTTTTACTAGCCACGCGTTCTTGTTTCTATAGTACTGATCATTTCTTGGCATTGAATTTTGTATTTTTAATTGAGTTATTTTTTGTGCTGTGGAATTCGATGAAGGCATCACCCCTTGGCGTTGACATCCCTCGTAGTTAGGGGGGAGAACGGGAGAGGAGGGAATGGTCATTGGTGATTTGTTGCAACAATCTCGACACCTCCAGCGCTGACAGGCCCCTCTTTCGCGGATCATGAGGAGCTGAACGAGCGAGCGCTGCTTGTCCTCTGAGAGGTTTAAACAAGAGGGAAGCAAAGTGTGGGACAGTGGGGGCCCCACACTGACGGCACGCCACATCCAGGAGGGCCTAGCATCAGAAATATTTCTAACTACAATAACTGTTATGTTTCTGAAGCTAGGCCCTGCTGGCACGCACCGAGAAGCATACACGCTGCTGCAATGCTTTTCGGAGGTGCGCGTGCGAACTGTTATGTTCTGGGCCCATGATCCGCCCCTGGCGTAAGGGGCGTGCAGTGTTGAAGTCATGTGACCGCCTATAATAAAGAAAGGCTCCGCACGCACGTAGGCTATTCCAAGACGGGCGCACGGAGAGCCAGCAAGTTATTTCTAGTGTCTGATTCCTTTATTTCTAGGGCCACGTGTCAGGCCTAGTGCCGATTAGCTAGGTTGGTCCAACCCCTCCACAGGACACAACAATTGGCGACGAGGGTGGCTGCTGAATCCTCGCTGGGTGAGGGTACCTGCCTCCTGCCCCGTGTGGCGGCCGCGAGCCTGTCCCTCGGCTCGTGGTGCTCGTGCCGTGCGGTGTACTCCACCCCCGCGCAGACCGCCGGGAAGAGCGGCCTGGTGCATGGACATCGAGTAGGTGACTCCGACCCTACTGCCGCACAGCTCACATCTGCACGGTGCTCTGGGCGGTGCCCCGTTTCAGCACACGCATCAGGCGGTTGTGCGGAGTGCCTGATCCGGCGCGGCTGGGAGGATGGCGACGATTCCGCCCATTGAACCCTTTGTGGTGGAGGGTGCGCCCACAGCGCTCGCTCCCAAATGGAAGGAGTGGGTGGATAGACTCCTAGTTTTCTTCGAAGCTACAAAGACGCACAAGGAACAGAAACGGGCCATGGTGTTACATCTCGGCGGCAAGGACATCCATTCCATTGCTCGGACCCTCCCGGAGGCGACCCCCAGAACTCATCACACGCTGATTAATGCCCTCAATGCCCATTTTGAGCCCATGGCCAATCAAGATTATGAACGATTTGTGTTCAGACAAGCGCGCCAGCTGCCCGAGGAATCGCTGGACACATATCACACCAGGCTCAAAAGGTTGGCGCTCACGTGTGGGTTTCAAGACACCACTGAGGAAATTCGGGGACAAATTATACAGGGATGTGCGTCGGCCAAACTGAGGGAACGGATTCTAGAAGAGTCTGGCAAGCCGCTGACGGACATCCTAACTCTTGGCCGCACGAAAGAACTCTCCAAAGCTAGGGCTGCGCACATGGAAGCGGCTTTGCAGGTATCGGTCAAAGTGGAACCGGTTAACAAAATACAGACACACACGCCCACCAAGTGGCCCAAGAGACCGCCCACTCAGGGTGGAGCGTCGGGACAGTCATGTGGTTATTGTGGAGGTCCACGACACCAGATGGCAGACTGCCCAGCACGGGGCAAGCGGTGTTCGGGATGTGGCAGGCAGAATCACTTTGAAAAGGTGTGCCGGTCGAAGAACTTCCGTAAACCACGCCCCGCTGTGCAGGCCATAACGGAGGGGGAACAGAGTCACAGCGATATGGATGACGATGAAGAAGAAGAACGGTCAGTGCACAAAGTGCACATGATCGGCACCGCTGCCCGCCGTACCAGGCCACTGCCTCAATGCGCCATACAGGTAGCGGACCAAGATCTAATAGCAGTGGTGGATACGGGCGCATCCATAAACCTTATGAGTGTTTCCCTCTACAGGACCATGACCACGCCTCCGGCGCTGCGTCCCACCCCCATCACCGTCTTCGCGTATGGGCAGGACACCCCTCTCAAGATTCGAGGGAAATTCAAAGCGGTTATCCGCCATGGGAACAAGACAATCAAAACCAACGTCTTCGTGTCAGAAGAAGGCCAAGGTATGCTGCTGAGTTGCAGAGCGGCTGAAGACCTGGGTGTGGTGACATTTGCCTTTGGGGTCCATGAGGAATCCGTTCAACATCTCCTCATGGAATACCCGGACCTTTTTGAGGGCATTGGCAAGTTCAAAGGCCGAGAAATTCATCTACACATCGATCCAACGGTACAGCCGGTGGCTCTGCGACACCGCCGCATTGCGTTCCATCTGCGGCCGCTGGTGGAAGAGGAACTCCACAAACTGGAAGCGGCGGGCATAATCGAAAAGGTTTCGGGTCCCACCCCATGGGTCTCGCCCATCGTGGTCACCCGGAAACCGAAGCAACCCGGAGCGGTCAGGATCTGCGTGGACATGCGCCTCCCGAATGCCGCCATAAAACGGGAGCGTCACATCACGCCCACCATAGATGACCTCATTGGAGAGATGGCAGGTGACCGTTGGTTTTCCAAGCTGGACTTGCGATCAGGGTATCACCAGTTGGTGTTAGACATGGAGTCGCGCAACATCACTACTTTCTCCACCCACATCGGCCTTCGACGATACACTCGCCTCAGTTTCGGAATTTCCAGCGCAGCGGAGGTATTCCAGAACGTCATCCAGGAGCTAATCGCTGGAATACCTGGAGTGATAAATGTCAGTGATGACATAATGATACATGCCCGCACCATCCCGGAGCACAATCAAAGGCTGGCCCAAGTATTTCGGAGACTCAAAGACGCAGGACTAACGCTCCACCGAGGAAAGTGCGAATTCCTGCGGGACCGGATAGGGTTTTTTGGATACGTCTTCTCAGCCGAGGGTGTCAACCCGGATCCGGATAAAGTGAAAGACATTAAAGATGCGCCACCCCCGCAGACCGTTACTGAAGTCCGGAGCTTCCTGGGCATGGTCAACTATTGTGGCCGGTTCATCAGAGACTTGGCTAATCTCACGCTCCCCCTGCGGGACCTCACCAAAGACTCCACTCCCTGGCACTGGGGACCTGAGCAAGAAAAAGCTTTCCGAGACATCAAAGATTCTCTGTCCAATAACACCACTCTCGCCTTCTTTGACCCACGCAACTTCACGCTCATTGCTGTGGATGCGGGGCCTGCTGGACTGGGAGCGGTTCTCATGCAAAGGAAGAGAGACGACATCGACTGGACGCCTGTTGCTTTTGCGAGCAGATCTCTCACGGACACGGAACAACGGTACTCACAGATTGAGAAAGAAGCAATTGCCATTCATTGGGGGTGCCGACATTTTCACCTCTACATCTATGGCAAACCATTCACTGTGGTGACTGATCACAAACCCTTGCTGTCTCTGTTTGCGGGAACCTCATCTAAACCCCCGCCTCGCATAGAAAAGTGGCTACTTCAACTGCAGGAGTACAACTGTACAATCGAGTATCAGCCCGGAGCTAAGAACCCGGCAGACTATCTGTCACGACATCCCAGACCAGCCACGGCCGAGGAGATGGAGGAAGCTGAAGAAACGGAAGCCTATGTCAGGTGGGTGGTGGCGCGATCTTGCCCTCGTCCCATCTCTCTCAGTGACATTGTGAGTGCCACAGCACAGGACGCATGCCTCCAGAGGGCCAAAGAACTTGTTCACACAACTAACTGGCATCGGGCCAAGGAGGGGTGGAAGATGCTTACGTCCGAAGCTCAAAAAATAATGGAAAGCCTGTATCATGTCAGGGAGGAGCTCAATGAGGATGAGGCCGGATGCCTTCTGCGGGGGCATCGCTTGGTGATACCTTCAGCCCTCACTGATCAAGTAATACAGTTAGCGCATGTAGGTCACCAAGGAATAGTCAAAACCAAGGCACGCTTACGGACAAAGGTGTGGTTTCCCCTGATGGATGACATGGTGGAGCAGGTGGTAAGGACATGCGCTGCGTGTCTAGTGACCGGGGAAGCTCCTCGTGAAGCTCCGATTGCTGTGGAACCTCGCCCACAACAGCCATGGGAGAAGGTCAGCATGGACTTTGGCAGTCTTCCGGATGGAAAGTACACGCTGGTCATGATTGATGACCATTCCAAGTATCCGGAAGTAGAAATAATAGCCAGCACCAGCGCCGAGTGTGTAATCCCGAAGGTAGAGAAGATTATTGCCACACATGGGGCTATGTGTGAAATCCGCACAGACAATGGGCCCCCATTTCAAGGACAGGAATTGGCCACCTATCTATCATCTCTGGGCATTCGGCATCGACGCATCACTCCCCGATGGCCACAAGCGAATGGGGAAGCGGAACGCTTCATGAGGACCCTCAATAAAGTGATTCGCATTGCTCATGACAAAGGACAGTCCGTGGAAATGGCCATTTTCACCTTTCTCCGCAGCTACCGACAAACCCCACATTCAACCACAGGGATAGCTCCGGCGCATCTCTTGATGGGGCGGATTATACCCGATTCCATTCCTCACCATCCCCAATGGGCCCCAGCACCCGCGAATGAAGAAATAATTGCCCGCAAACGAAAGACTGCCTTTGCTAAAGTTAGCCAAAAGAGGAGAGCCATGGTGACACACTTCAGCAGAGGAGATGTGGTACTTCTCCGTAACAGGGTGACCAGTGGAAAATTCCGTTTGAACTATGAAAGAAGACCTTGGCGAGTGGTTGGTGTGAAAGGAACCCGCATCACTGTGGTCCGAGGAAGAGAGACTGTAACCAGGAATGTGTCGCATTTTAAACATTTCCATGGGGGTTTGAGAGCATCGGATTCACCAACTCTGGCAACAGAAACCGAAACTGCACAGGACTTGCCAGGAAGAGAGCCGACGCCTAGTCTCGAGGTCACCCAGAGTAACACTCCGAGGGCGGTGATCAAGGAGACGGAAGGCGGCGCGGAGGCCCAGGAGGGGATGTCAGATCCGGAGGAGCCCGACATGGAGGCGCCTGAGACTGGCCCCGCCCCAGAGACAGACTGTTCAAGCCAGAGGGGCGTGGATCAAAGGCTGAGACGAAACCCGACGCCTTCCTGTCGACTACGCGATTACCTCACGTAAGACTGTTCTATGTATCAGTATTGAATACAATGTCCAGTATTGTGTCCTACTTATTGGTAGTGGTTTTGGAAAAGTGAACTCGAAGTCTATGAAGATCAGTACAATAGACTATCCATCGAGATTGCAGGGTTGCAGCTGTTTTTGAATTTAGTTTTGAGTTTTTCTTGTTTTAGGAGGAATGTTATGTTCTGGGCCCATGATCCGCCCCTGGCGTAAGGGGCGTGCAGTGTTGAAGTCATGTGACCGCCTATAATAAAGAAAGGCTCCGCACGCACGTAGGCTATTCCAAGATGGGCGCACGGAGAGCCAGCAAGTTATTTCTAGTGTCTGATTCCTTTATTTCTAGGGCCACGTGTCAGGCCTAGTGCCGATTAGCTAGGTTGGTCCAACCCCTCCACAGGACACAACACGAACCAGCAGGGCCTAGCAGTGAGTGGCGGCCGGCAAAACGGACGGGTGGGATGTTATTTGTTAAGTGGCCATAAATAAATAAAACTTACCTGAAACCCTGTCAGGGAAAGCCAAATCCTACGCGCGCGGGCAGGGGTGTGGGGGGTTGCATTTAATTAAAATAAAAAACAATACATTTTAAACTCACCGGGATAAGGCATCTCTTCCGCCGGTCCCGCGTCGCATCACGTCTCACTCCGAGTCACAGCGTCACGTTGGCAAATCTTAAAACAGGATGCGACTGGGGGCGGCTACACGGATAGATCCTGCCATTTCACAGGGCTTCGGGCGAATGTACGTCACCGCCCGACTGGATCCTATCTTTAGACTCCTGCATTACACTAGGCATGAGCAGCATACCTAATGTAAAGTCAATGGAGTGGCCGTGACACTCGCGCACACACGCACTAGCTTACAAAATGTCACCTTGCATGCACAAAATATCCGCACATTGGAATGTGCATGAATACCTTCCTGAAATGCTGCACATATACAACCATGTTCACAGGCATGTTTTGAAAAGTTGGAAATCCACGAATCGTTGTGCGTGCACCGATTATATTGCAGTCACCAAAGGTCAAAGGACAAAGGATATCCTGCAGCGGTCAAAGAGACACCTAAATGAAAAGGTTTATGACCAAAAATGCAGCTTAGTATCAGTTAAATGCAGTAGTGTCTTGTTCTCCACTGTAGCAGTCATTGCTGTTCAGTGAGAGGGGGACCTGTGAAGGTTCACACACTAACACTGGGAAGGTATGCTGCATGGATTTACTGCAGTTAAGGCAAAGTAGCATTTTGCCTCTAGATCACTCCGGGTCTTTTTTGAGCCTTTTGCTTGTCATTGGGCGCCACCTAGAGGATACGGCCTCTGGGAGGCGTGTTATGCAATCACAGCCCTGCATGCAGCATTGTATGTATTCACAAAAATATCACACTGCAATTGTCTTCACAGGCAGTGTCAGGTCTGGAGGCCGCATGCGCATGATGGGGAAGGCGCTGCGGCTGCACATAGACCCGGGACACCAGTTTTACTTTCCGCGTGGTCCGGACTGACTCGCCCGGCCACGCCCTCTTTATTTTATAGTCCACCGCGTGACGTATTACGCCCGCGTATGCGCACGCCTACGTGCGCTGCTAACTAGACTGCTAACCCGCAGTCACGAACATTACATTCCTTTCAACCTTTATTAAAACAAAACAAAACATCTCTCAAAGTCATTAGGTATTATAACATTAGTAAAGTACTGTTAGGGCCGTCCGGCCTGTTACCAGTCTGGTGAATAGGAAGTCTCTGAACAGCCCACGGCAAAGTCCGCCAGTTGTGAAGACGGGGCCGGATTCCTTCTCAGCCCATACCCTGCTGCTTCTCCACGGGTGAGTACCCTCCGTGGGGTCTCTTGAGGTGATTCTCTGGCCTGCTCTGGATCAGCAGGGGATCGGGGGCTGCCGATTCTGGGCGCCACCTAGAGGATATGGCCTCTGGGAGGCGTGTTATGCAATCACAGCCCTGCATGCAGCATTGTATGTATTCACAAACATATCACACTGCAATTGTCTTCACAGGCAGGAGGAAGTGTCTGTTCCAGAATGGGAACGTGTGTGTCCCAGCGCCATGTTGCTTATAGTTGTAGGGGAAGGCGTCTGTCAGTGAGCATTGCGAGCTGGTGAGAAGCGTGGGTAGTTCAATGGGAATACGAGAGCAAACTTGTATATTGTTTGCGCCTCTGAGCTGACTGGCCATTCTGAAAGCTGCACAGCGCTGTGTTAGTGTCTGGCAGCGCAGCAGTGACACCTGAGTGAAGGTCATTCATGGCGAAAACACTGCATCTGGGAGCCCCCTGCCTGTGGCAGCCTGGCACCGCATGTCTGGAGCCTTGGTATCCCACCGTATCTTGGTTACAGACCAGCCTTTATCCAATAGAAAACGTCCCTTCTTGCTCAATTTAAGACTCACGTGCATCTGTGCACGCACTCCAGCCTGGCACGGCTCACTTGTACTGTACAACAAGTAACACTTTATAGGCCTCTTAACCAAATCCCTTCCGCTGCCGGGAAACGTGTGTTTTGAAGCAGCACCGCACGTATGTCTTTGTAGTGTATTGGACGCTTCTTTACATGTTTGTATTGGTTTGAATGTCGTTCCAGGATCTTGCCTACACTTTCACGGTGATAGGCACACCTTTTGAAACTTACTATAAAAGAATTTTCTTTACCCTGTTTGGTACTGTGGGCTCTACAGTGCACAGCATTTCACTTGTTTGGCCTGTCTTCTACGGTGACAGGCACACCGCTTCACAAGTTACACCATTGTTTTCAATCACTCCATTTCCGATTTGAATACTCTAGCATTTATAAATATTTATCTTTAATTTATTTTTTCTTTTTTTATGTACCTTTAGTTTTGTTTTTTTTCTCATTATTTAAACTTAAAATTGGATCACAGTTATGGCTTCTTCACAACAGTTTGCGCAACCTCCTCCATTCCTTCAACATCCTTGAAAACCTAGCATTCCATGGCGTCAGTGGGTAAAGGCCTTTCAAAATCATATTGTTGCCATTGATGCTGTCAAGTTTACTCCTGAACGGAAGGTGGCAATTTTGTACGGTTGTCTAGGTGTTGCAGCACAACATGTATTTGAGAACTTGCCTACGTTTCCAGCTCCCTCTGGAGAGGCTGGGGATGCTGATCATTGGGATTCATAAAAGGAATCTTTATCTCGTCTAGCATTGCATTATGATGAGAAATCAAACGTTATGCTAGAAAGACATAATTTTTTAAAAAGAAGACAACGTGAAGATGAGACTGTAGAAGAGTATATTGCTCAATTGAGAGTTTTAGCCTCAACATGCGATTTTGAGGCGAACCCTGAAATTTCCATTCGTGATCAATTTGTTTTTGCCTGCCACTCAAAGAAAATTCAAGAACGCTTACTTAGTTGTAGAAAACCTACTCTTCAAGAAACTATTGATATTGCCAAAAGTATCGAGAGGTCTATTACTACTTCTAAAGTTCTCCAAAGTGATCTTCCTCATAATTCTTTCAAAACTCAGCCAAAGGATGTTACAAATTTAGTCAATGTTGTTAGTGTTAACAAACCTTTTAAGCAAGTGTTTAAGAAAACTAATCCTGTTTGTTACAGATGTGGGTCAAAGTCACATTTAGGAAATAATCCCACATGTCCTGCCATTGGTAAAAGATGTGTGTTATGCAAGAAAATTGGGCACTTTCAAGGTTCTTGTAGGTCCGTTAAGAGACCTACCAGAATCAACAGTATTGAATATTCTGAAGCTGTTGATTGTGTAGATCATTTCCAGAATATGGTTGTTTCAATTGAATGTAACTCTATTTTTTCTCCACAGCGAGTTAAAGGTCCATTAGGTACTGCACTTTTTGGGGACATTGAAATACCCATCATGGCCGATTCTGGATCTCTGATTACAAATTTATCGGATGTTATTTTTTATAATAAGTGGCAAGGATCAACTTCTTTATTTCAAACCGATGTCAATCCCAAAGCCTTTGGCGAATTTGATATTGTCATGCTGGGTTATTTTAATTCTAGGGTTGAATGTTTGGGAAGATCTATTATTACAAAAGTTTATGTTGCGGTCAAAGGACGCAATATCATTGGGTGGCAAGATCTTGCTAAAATGGGTCTTTATTTAATTCCAGGTTCCGATAATCTTATTGCTGTTGGTGAACCTCCCAAAGGCTATACGCCCATTCCCATCGCTAAAACTGACTATTTAAGTGTTATTGATCATACATCTGATATAAAACAAATGTGGATACCTTTCCAAATGTTATTTTCAAACAAACCTGAAACTGTCAAAGGGTTTCAACACCAAATCAAACTTAAGCCACAGGCTCAACCTGTTGTCCACAAGGTGCGACCCTTGCCCCTTAGAGCGAAAGATTAACTCAAATCTGTTCTTAAGTCCTTGTGTGACGATGGAGTTATTGCATCTTCTGACTCATCAGAATGGGTTTCTCCCATCATTATTGTTAGAAAAAAAAAGGTGAGTTCAGATTATGTGCGGATTTGCGCACATTAAATAAAAAGATTCTTATTGACTGTCACCCCCTCCCTAAAATCCATGACCTTCTAGCTAACTTGGGTGGAGAAAATATTTCTCGATCATTGATTTACCCTCAGCCTACCATCAGGCACCACTGACTAAGGATTCCCAAGAACTTACCACATTTATTACACCTTTCGGGGTTTACAAGTATTTAAAACTTCCCTTCGGCCTCGCCTCCGTGGCCAGTGTTTTTCCAGAATATCATGGATAATCTGTTTCAGAACATGCCTGGAGTTCAGGCCTACCAGGACGACATCGTGTTTGAGGCAGCGCGTCGCGGTCTCGCGAGAGGAGGAGGGGGCAGGTTCATAAATTCCACGGCGGCCTCCCGCGGCCCGGGACGCCCTTACCTGGTTTTTGGGGAATAACTCTTGCTGCCTGGATTCTCTTGCTGCCTATATTCCCTCGTTGCCCTGCTGCAGTGCCCCGCATGGGTGAAGACCTCTTGTTGGCCCTCAGCTCCTGCCCCCGTACCCGACGCGGACCGCCGGCTGCCGAACTACACCACCCAGGAGGCAGTGCGGCGCGGTCTCGCGAGAGGAGGAGGGGGGGAAGGTCCATAAATTCCATGGCGGGCGCCCGTCCTTGCCCGTCTGTGGCTGGCTGAGGCTGGGCTGGGCCTAATCTCTTGGTTATGCACCGGAAAAAACAGTGACTTCATCAACAATATCCAGTAAGAGCCAAAGTACTATCTGTCCTTGCCCAGTGAATACTTTTATTTCTCGAGAAGAGACTAGAAACTGTGACTCATTTAATATATCTGGTCCAGTGAACTGGCAACCAGGGGACGGGGTGGACCTAAATTTTGCATGCATCAGACTTATTTTCCCTTCTATATATTTATACCTTTTACGTACTATTATAATATTTAACATACTAGGATTATGGGGAAAAGGAAACTACCAAGCCCGAAGCAACCTGCGGGCACAATAACTGTAGATGCATCACAACAATCTTTACTGAGTTATCTTACTGGGGCCATGGGGGCTATAAATAAGCAGATAACTTCTGCAGAAGAATCCTTAGAGGCAGGTTCCACACAATTAACTATCATACAAAACCAATCAGATGTTCAAGTGTCATTGAGGCAACCTGCAGCCCCCAAATCTCCCACGAATGGTTGTATACAAAATATCTCTGATGAGATTTCAATAAGTGACCCTGAATCCCTATCACAGCCGCCACAGGAAAAACATAAGTGTCCATCTCGTGTTGATAATTCACGTACCGGTATGGCTACGATAGACAAGAATCACTCAGAAGCTACTACCCCCATGCCAACAAAACCCGATAATTCTGTAGAAAAAAGGGCAAATGTGAGGAAAGGTTCCCACAAGGGAAAGGAGAATTCTTTAACAAAATCCGATGGGTCAAGTAGTGATATAAAAAGATTAATTACCACAGTGGAAAGATTGGACCTTTATTTAAGAGTGACATTGGACCAAATGCGGGCGAGATTAAGCAATATTGAAGACTTTGTGTCCTTTGAGAAGCAGAAATGTGGTGACCCCACATTTGACGTCCATGAGCTAAGGGAGGGAAACAAGGGAAATCCCTTGCAGACTGACAACTGTAGAATCCCACAAAAAGCTCATTCGAATGCCAAGGATAAAGAACGCTCCCCAGGGGACACAATCACTCCAACCGTTAGAGCAAATCAACCAACAGGAGCCCCCGCTTCCCAGAGGATGATAAGTAACACCTTACCCACCCCAGCCCCTGATGTCGGGTCCGGGGGCTTAGTAAATGTAAAGTAGGGTGTTTTCTTCAAAGAAATGATTCACAGAAATCAGTTGACATTTTCTTTGTAGTTTATTCTTCCAAGTAATAAGACACCGCGGGAGTGCGTCCTTCCCCTCTGCAGTTCAAGCGGAATCTCGTTTGAGAAACCGCTTTCCCAGCAGAGAAGAAGTTACAGTGACAAGAATGCATATTCTAATAATGCACATTTTAAAAGATACTTTAATAGCATGCGCACATAACTAGACATGTGCGCATGCCGACAATAACAAGACTAACGTTCTAATAGTGAAGAGCGTGTGAAGCGCGCACATTAAATGAAAGCCATACATTACATCACCCTTCCCCTTTCATAAACAAAATAAAATAAAACTCAAGACAAATAAAAATATTTGTACTTTGAAGGAAAAGAACAATTTCGAGTTGGTCTTATTGTGTTAGAGTTAAAAGGAATAATATCAACATGTGAGGAATCATCATCAATCAAAGAGTTTGATAACGAAACATTTGAGTTTGACAAAGAGTCATTTACATCTTGTGCACCAACAATTTGAGTTTGAGGGTTATTACTAGAAATAATCTCACAATTGAATTAACTTTATCCAAATCTCCTGAAAAATGTGAAAAATGTAAATCTTCAAGATGAATGTTCTTCTTTGAAATAATCTCACTTGCCTGGTCAGGTGTTAACTTGACTAACATTCTCCTACTCCACCAACCTTTTTGACCAAGAAATAAAGATCCCATCCTCGTCGCAAAATGTAAAGTAGGGTGTTTTCTTCAAAGAAATGATTCACAGAAATCAGTTGACATTTTCTTTGTAGTTTATTCTTCCAAGTAATAAGACACCGCGGGAGTGCGTCCTTCCCCTCTGCAGTTCAAGCGGAATCTCGTTTGAGAAACCGCTTTCACAGCAGAGAAGAAGTTACAGTGCACGAGAATGCATATTCTAATAATGCACATTTTAAAAGATACTTTAATAGCATGCGCACCTTACTAGACATGTGCGCATGCCGACAATAACAAGACTAACGTTCTAATAGTGAAGAGCGCGTGAAGCGCGCACATTAAATGAAAGCCATACATTACATTAAGCCATCTAAAACACATAGGTCTCACATTCTCTTCAGATTTTGTAGAAACTCACCAACACCCACCGCCCTTTTTTCCAGGCCAAAACTGGGTAAACCCTGGGACTGATCCAGTCATTGACCTCCCACCGTGTGCTACACCGTACGTAATTGTTTTAGCAAATGTCCCAATCAAAGGTCCAACAGAGGTAGAATCCTGGGAATCACTAAGAAATAAAGTCCTTCATTGGCTGAGTAGGAAGACTAGCTCAGAAGGCCAGTTGTTTAACGAATTTAAGATGGCGAGAAGGGTGCAGTGGGTGGGTAATACCAGGAAGCTGATGCTGGGAGACTGTATTGTACTTGCATTTAGATCCCCTTTGTTGGTCAGGAAAATTCTCTGGGAGGCTGGTAATAATGTTTTGGCCCCAGGTACAATAAATATTCTGCCACTCGGTTTCTTCTACCCTCTCCGTAATAATTATCTAAGCACATTTAAGACCAGAGTTACTGCCCCAACTACAGTTGATTATTATGGCGTTCCAACTTTTAACAGATTTAACTTGTTATCCGGCTTAGAGGGAATAGATTGACTGGTAGAATATAATCATATTGACTCTGGGCTACAAGTAACCTTGGTCGAGACGCTAAATAATCAAATAAATAATCCTCCTCTCCCTAACTGCCACACTCACAACAAAGTAAACAGTAGTGAATTGACTCAAACTTCCCCGCCTATAGCGGAGATTTTGGGTCAACCTGTAAAAACCAAAACGGGTGTAGCAGTATAAAGAACCTTGAATTGCATGGTGACCAATTATTCAAGGTCCCGAACCCCTTGCACCCCCGGTTGACTCAGCCATTGAAATAGTTTTTTTGGAACGTAGCAGGTCTACGTCCCAAACTTTCCAACGACATTTGGCTTAGATTCGCTGGACTTTTCAATGTGCTTTGTCTCCAGTAGATATGGGCTACCTCAGCCCTTCATATTGAGGGCTACAAAACATACTTTTCTAGCGCGATTCCCTTCACCTTTGGGAGAGCTAAGGGTGGCTTGATAATTTTTTATTTCTAATTTACTAGTGATTAAGAGAATTGTTTCAATTAAAGTAGAACCAAACTTCCAAATAATAACACTAGATATGAATAAATACGACATATATGTCTTGGTGAACTTTTATAATAATCTCGCCCAGACTAATTTAATAACGACCTTAAAAGAAATCCTGTTGTTATTACAGGATTTAAAAAATGAATCTATTAAAAATGTAATAATTATTTGGGGGGGTGATTTTAATTTTACTTTATGTGCGCAAAATGATAATTACAACTGTGTCTTTCAGGATGAGAATGAAAATACCTTGACCCACTTCCCCCACACAACTAGCGGAGAGCGAATGAATGAAATATTATGTGTTTTGGAACTAGGGTTGGCAAACAAATTAGTGATACCCGCAGTTCCGCTCACAAAAACTTTTAACGGCAGGGGAGCTTCCAGCATCATAGATTTTATTTTTGTGTCAACCAAAGCAGCGTCCCGCATTGTTAATTTTAAAACTCATGACAACTCTACTAGCGATCATTTTGCAAATAGTATCTCAGTAACGTATTCAACTAATCGACCCAAGCGAAATTCTGTGAGTATATATGGGCAAGGAACCCTATTGTTGCATAGCTTAAACGGATACTCGCTTAAATGGGCAAAGATCGATCCGACTAAAATCACTAATGAAATAGTGACAAATTCGCTAAAGTCAGTTAATACGTGTTTAGATCTCAACTCCACTAATGCTGAGATTCTGACGAGCTTTTGTAATATAACATCAGCAATAAAGGTAGCACTGCATAGGAATTTAAAGAATAGAACGAATAAAAGCAAAGGATGGTTTAATAAATCCTGCTCAAAAGCCCATTCTAATTTAAAAGCTGCCCTTCATAAAACGCAAAGGGATAATCAGGAAATTGCCCATTGTAGACGGGAATACAATAAGGCCATTAAAGTAAGGAAAGCTCAACTGAAAGATGATCTATGGGCCCAATTGCATAGTAGCTGTTTAATGAAAGATAATACTGCGTTTTGGAAAGTTATTAGGTCACCTTTCCTTTCAGAAGCTAGTAACACTGCGAATATAGATATAGCTATTGATGAATCAGCATGGGTTCAGCACTTTCTGGGGATTTTTGGTTTACCATCTCATGAATCGCCTATTAAATTCTATAATGAGAACTCAAGCCAACCGCCAATTAAATCAGTCTTCCCCATTGCTCTAGAAATAACACACTTGGAGGTAGAACACGCCTTACTAGCCAGTCAAGGCGGAAAGGCGCCTGGTCCTGACGGGGTCCCAGTAGATCTGTTTAAGCATAACTTAGAACTGTGGACCCCCAT
Organism: Lissotriton helveticus; assembly: GCF_964261635.1. Lineage (NCBI taxonomy): Eukaryota > Metazoa > Chordata > Amphibia > Caudata > Salamandridae > Lissotriton > Lissotriton helveticus. The sequence goes on along the minus strand of NC_136065.1, from coordinate 94,591,050 downwards.
ATTGACCAGAGTCCTTGAGGCATCATGCGCTGTGGGTCTCCTAGATTCCTGGTCGGATTCTATCTTGATCCCAATCTATATAAAGGGGGACCGTCACTGCCCATCTTGCTATCGACCTATATCCCTGTTAGATTCTATTGGGAAAGTAGCGGGTCGTATTATTCTTAACCGCCTTCAGCTTTGGGCAGAAGATAATAAGAAACTCTCAGACATCCAATTTGGTTTCAGAGAATGTCTTGGAACCCCAGAGCAAGTGCTCAATTTGTCCCTCCTTAGTGGCAAGTATGTAAATGCAGGAGGCGGAAATCTTTACATGGCGTATGTTGACTTGACCGCAGACTTTGACTGCGTAAGTCACTCTAAATTATGGCACATTTTAACGGATATGGGGCTAGATTCTTTATTGGTAAATTTTCTTCGAGAGTTATATTGTAATGCTATAGCTAGTGTGTGGTTTGGGAACAAGGGGGACCTCACGGCCCCATTTGGCGTCAAGAGTGGTGTCAGACAGGGATGCGTCCTGGCCCCCTTCCTTTTCACCCTTTACACCAATGGGTTGGAACTTGCTATGATGGAAGGGTGTCAGGACCTACCACTTATTAAGGGTCGTCCTATACCGGCCTTGTTATACGCCGACGACGCTGTGATCTTGGCCCAAGCCCCCCTAGAACTTCAACGTGGCTTGAAAAGATACCACAGCTACATGGCAGACCTAGATCTTAAAATAAACATCAAAAAAACATTTGTCATGTCCGTAGGTAATAGAAGTAAGAGAAATAAGGTTATCTTTGTTGAAAACACTAACCTTGAGACCACAAAGACTTATCCCTATTTAGGTATCCTAACGGACGACAAATGTTCATGGAGGCAGCAATCGAGGCAAGAAAATTGCTTTTTATATGGGCAACAATAGCACTGACTAGCTTTGCACAAAGGCTAGGAAGAAGACCACCGGCAGAACTGATACAAATTTATCGGGCAAAGTGTATTAGTGTGGTGACCTATGGGGCAGGGGTGTGGGGTCACGAAAAAGTGAAAGCCCTACAAAAAGTCGAGAATAGCTTCCTTCGATTTTTACTCGCTGTCCCTCGAAGCTCCTCCACCTACAACTGTCATTTGGAGCTTGGCCTTTCATATATTACCGACATAGTCAAGCTCCAACCAATACGTTTATGGTTTCGCCTCTGGTCTTCTACCATTGCCACTTTTAGCCAAGGGCTTTTAGAGGATTGTCTGTCCCTTGACAACGGGCATAATATCAAATGGCTCATGTATATCAAAAAAAATTCTATGACTTGGGTCCGCCAAAGTATTATCATTCCCCCACAACAATTTCTGAAATACCCAAAAAGGAATTCAAAAAAATATGTCTGACCCATTTAGATCAACTTAGGATGTCAACGAGGCTAGTAAACCCACTGTCCAACATGTATTATCAAAACAAACAACTTTGGCGATCCAACCATATCTTACTTTTGACTTAAGCGGTTATGAAAGATTCTTGCTGATACGATTTAGGTGGAATATATTCCACCGTCTGGTCTCTTTCCCGGAAACAAACGACTGGTCCATGTATCTAATGACCTGTCCTTGTGACGAAGTTTCAATTCAATCTACGTTGCATATAGCCTTATTTTGTAAATTTTATAAAGAGCTGAGAACCCGTTGGCTGATTCCGTTATTAAAACAAATGGGACTAAGGAGATGTCGTCCAGCTTTTCTTGTTCTGCAATTTCTGGAGGTCCCTTTTATGGCAAAAAATTTTGAACGATTTTTGAAGTTTTTTGTCAAGCACAGGGCGAATTTAGGATATCCATGATTTGTATAGAAGCAGCAATAATTAGAATATTGGCAATTCCTGTGTGTTTACAATTATTCGTTGAACCGTGTTTACAATTACTAATAGTGCACCTTTTTATCGGTTAGTTTGCACTGTTGCACTTTGTACTCTGGAAAAGTTATCAAATTTTTAGCTATCGATATCCCCAGTGGACGTGTTTTCTTTTTTTTAAACCAAGTGTTTCATGTAAATTGTGAAAAGGAAATTGTACTTTTATGGTCTTCTTTACTTGAATACCGAATAAAGGATTTTTGATTTGATTTGACTGCTAGATGTTTTATAATGGTGGATGCCAGTCTTACAGGATTGGGGGCTGTTTTGGGTCAATAGGTCTCGGGAAAGGAGCACACTATTACGTTTTCTTCAAGGATGCTGAAAACTTCAGAGACACATTATAGCACCTTTGAACGCGAGTCACTCGCCTGTATTTGGGCTATTGATAAATTTAAAAATTATATTTGGGGACGTGAGTTTGATTTGTTTACAGATCATAAACCTCTCACGCAGCTGCTCAATGGTGATGGACTTGGTAAAGCTTCAGCCAGACTTGTCCGACTTTTGTCTAAGTTACATGAATTCCACTTTTGTATTAAATACATTTCAGGTGGGAAGAATTTCAGGGCGGACTGTCTTTCACGCATGGCACTTCAAGATTCTTCTGAAGTTGAGAATATTGAAGACATTGAGTGTGTAGTCGCTGCCCTTGATGCCACCAAATTGTGCCCTTGTATTTCTGAACAGTTGTGGTTTGATGCACAGAACAACGATGAAAGTTTGAAACTAGTAGCTGAATATATTGTCAAGGGTTGGCCAGAAAATAGAAAACTTTCTAATGAGTTAAAAGCATTTGCCATGGTTTCTTCGGAATTATCCTTGGTTAATGGTTTGATTATGAGACATGATTCATTTGTACCTCCCTTCAGTCTCAGAAATGACATTATTCAATTTGCTCACCAAGGCCATCTTGGAATTTCTAAAACTTCACAACTCAATAAATCTCACTATTGGTGGCCATCTCTTGAATCTCAAGTCAAGTTTTTCATTGACTCATGTCCAGAATGTCTTTTATCTGACAAAAAGTGGAAAGTCATGAACACACCCTTACATCCTGTTCCTTTTCCTGAAAAGCCTTGGGAAAAAGTTGGTTTCGATTTTTCTGGACCTTATGAGATTCTTTCACACGATTTAAAAGATCTAATTTTGTTAATTGATTATCATTCTAAATGGGTTTATCACATGTTCTGTGATTCAGCAAATTCCAGTAATACTGTTAAGTTTAAAAAAAATATATTTTTGGTTGAAGGTTCACCTTCCATTGTTGTTACGGACAATGGAACACATTTCATTTCTGAAAAGTGTACTTCATTTTTGGCTGAGCATGATGTCATTCATTATAAAGTTGCTTTATTCACCGACATCAAACGGTTTGGTTGAACGAGCAAATAGATTAGTTAAGGATGCCATTCAAGCAGCTATCTATTCTCATCACGATGTACAAAAATTTCTGGAGGCTAAGTTATGGTCTTGTAAAATTTCTCCCCATTGCACCACAGGTGTTTCCCCATTTTCCCTTTTGAAGAAACGGAGCTGCTCACATAAATTTATGTCCCAATTGGTTAATTCATAAGAACAATAAGAGAAATGTTGAACATGGAAAAGTGGCAACTACTGTTTTACAAAAACAAGATCACATGAAATCTGTTCATGATTCTGAGAAAAGATTTAGTTTGCTCGACTTGAAAATTGGCGATTGGATTCTCATTAAGAATCCCGAAAAAGTCACTAAAGGTTTATCCAAATTTTCTCCTCCTGTACAAATTACTGGAGTCACCAGAGGGTCGGCTTTACTTGGTTCCAGAGGTTGGTGGAACAAAAGATCTCTTGTACATCTTTCTGTTTCACAGGCACGTTTATTACTCAATTTGACTAGAGAAGAATTTGAACACTGTGACTGGTCTTTTTGGTTAAAAAACCCAACTTTTGTTGTTGGAAATTCTTCTTCAGGTTGTTTTACAGCAATGCATTCTAACATGTCAAATCCATCAACTTCCACTACTGTTCAGATGTCAAGTCCATCAGCTTCTACTACTGTTGTCATGAATCCCAGCACATATTCTTTACCTCCGGATTTAGGAGTTCGCTGCAGAAAGCTATCTGCAAGACTGAAGGATTATGTGCTTTCATGATTTGAATTTCATGTTTTATTGTGAACTTTTCTTTTCTCCTTTGTAAAAGGGGAGAAGTTGTAGTGTATTGATTTCCGTCCTCGCACTGGGATGCAGCGCGAGGACGCTTCTTTACATGTTTGTATTGGTTTGAATGTCGTTCCAGGATCGGGCTCTGCCGAGGGCATTCCAGGGTTCTGACAACGTTTATTCAGTTGTCTGGAGTCAATTACTACAGTCTTATGTCATGGAAATGGAAGCGGACAGCCGCTGCCCGTGCAGGTAAGTGCGTTGAGTTGGTGGGACCGGATGGTGGGGGGGAGGGGAGGTCTGAAGGACAATGATAGCTGATAGACAAGATGTGGCCTAATCCGAACGGCTGGCATCTACGGGGATGGAGGAGGGAGTGGGTGCACAGGCATGAAAATAATATTAAAAATGATAAAAAACATTCTACCTACCTGGTAATAAGAGCACCTATTCCCTCCGGATCTCATCGCGACTACGACGCAGGCCAGCAAACTCCCTTGACCAATCAGGGTGCACAGCATTAGAGCAGCGCTCTGATTGGAGGGAGCGGCCTGTCTCAGCCTGCACTTACTGTCAGCTACAGCTTGGTTGAGAGGTTTAAAGTGCCCATGTGTGACTGGCCATCTCCAGATGCCAGCCGAAGGGACATGCGCACTTTAAACAGTGCAAAGGCAGCCTACCCTCCTCCCTGCTGCTGTCACTCAGCAGCAACCATCCTAACGCTCTTCTCTGGATGTGGTTATTGAAAAATAAAATGGTAATATATTACCATTGTATTTTTTTATCTCGGGGCATTTAAGTGGCGCGACGCTCCTCCACTCCAACGGAGGAGCCACCCCAGGGTTACTGCCAAACATAGCGCATTGTATTCAGATTTAATTAATATAGCGCTTTGGACAGCTAATGAGGCGCTAAAGCAGACTGAAGTTAGACTGGAAGTGGACTGGGCCACGTGCTGCAGAAAGAGGGGATGATCCTAAAAAGAATGGACAAGAGGTGTGTGAGGCGAACAAGTTAGGAAAGAGTAGGGGGGTCACTTTCCTCACCAATCACAATATACTTACCACCCGTGGCTCTCGCGGGGCAGCGCCTGCAGCACGTGGGAACGCGTCATTCACGCCCCTTCCCTATGTGCTGTAAGAGAGACACATTTATGTGTACAGCACAATATATCTACTGAGTGTTTGAACTATTAATGAAAGATGCAAGAGTGCATTAAACCATATTTATGTTTGAAATGTATTTGCCATATAAACTATAGGTTTAGAAGGAAAAGGGGAGGTGCTACATGCGGCATCCCAGTGCATTCCCTGTAGGGACTAGACCTGAAGAGTTGCAGTTATGTGTGCTTTGAATCCTGTTGCTTCTAGTGGAAAGGTATCTCTGTGGCGCCGCGGCCAGGGCGACTGACGCTGGAATCTGGGGACCACGGTTCGATCCCCGGCTCCGGCGGCAGGTTAGCCCAGCACCATGTGACTCTGGGCAATAGCTCGCTTAATCTTCCCGACGGCCCCCCAGCGCCTAGAGACCCTTACGGGTGATTGTGCGCTTTACAAATGTGGACTTTACTTTACATATTAATGTATAGATGTTATACATTCATACTGTACCTGTGTGTGCACCTATAGCCATGTACTCGGAGTGCACTTTGTGTTTGTAAGTTGACATACCCGGAGGCTGTAGCATTTGGTTTTCAGGATTCAGCCTTCAACATAAACTGTTGTTGCTTGTTTTGCAACGTTTCCTCTTTCCCTCAGGTGCATTCACCTGATCTCATCAGCTAAAGACCATTCTGCCAGAGAGATGGAGGGGCTGGGGAGGGGAGCTTCTGGCAAGGATGAGAAGAGCCAACGACCCAGAGGGCGGGTTTCACCCCTGTCTGGCTGGAGTTGGGAGGCCCTCAAGGCCCCCCTGATGTTCTCCTGTGAGGTGGGCGGATCAAGCAAGGACGCCGATTCCTGCTGTTTCATTGTGGAAAGTTTCAGAAGCTGGTCACGTGGTTTCCTCGAAGGTTCTGTCACACACAGATGGGTCACAGTTTCAGATTCCCCTGGACTCCGAGGGGTACCGGCCTCTCTGCCTTATTCTCTTTGTGTAGCTGTAATGTAATGTAAATATTAGTACGGCGTCATACGCCGCGTGGAGCTTCTCGCATCATGGAGAATCCCACGCGACGTATGACGATAGGGATAGATTTCGTGCACATAACATGTTATGATATAAATGTATGTCCACCCGTGCATGGACGTTGGTTGATCTACGGTTGGCATTGTACAGTTGGCTTACCGCTGATCAGACGCTCCGCTGCCGGGTGGAGTTTGTCATATGGAATAAATCCTGTTTCTTCATACATCACTGTTTCCGTATCCTGTTTACCACATTTGGCGACGCTGGGGATTTAACTCCACCCTTTTTCCCACGCAAAGAGAAAATTTCGTTTAATTTATTCGGATGCTTCGTCTTTGCATTGGTCACACGACGGAGCTCTTCAGCACGTTAAGCATACAACGCGCATAATCCTCCAATAGGGTTACTGAGGTTTAAACGACTCCATGGATTCGCTACTTATTCGTTTCCATTAAAACAAACCTCACCCATTGGACGAGTACAAAAGCGCAATTTTAATTGGACAGCGCTCATCAAAAACAAACTAAGAGGTAGACGTGTTTACCGTCGGAACAAGGTACTGTTTATCTTTCGTTTGTAGGGTCTTTTCAAGATAACGTAATTTCAAGTTTGAGACGCGTGTCCTTTCAGCGATACGCACGCTATTATTATTATTATATTTAGTACATTACTGATTACCAGCATCATTCGAACTGGAATAAGTTATTCTGTGCACCCGTTACAATGCGCACATGGATGCTTTCTAACATTGCGCATAATTGAACATCTTAACCTGCGTATCTCTACTGCGATACGCACGCTCATACTATTCAAGTATATATTTATCAACGATGCACATATCTAAATAATTTACTTACTGCATGTCAGTTCTGCTACACGCACGCTGCGTGTCATTACTACGACACGCATACTGTTCATTTCAAAACTAATACTATTCATTACAAGACTAATTATACTTTGTATTTACAAGGTTACAATTTTCTGATTATTATTGAAATATATACACCAAGATTTAAGATTATTCGTATTCATACATTCAAATTGGTAATTGCTCTTAAACATGTCTGACAATCAATGGCACCAAATTACACAACCGCCTCCTTTCCTGAGCAAACCAGGCACACCTAACATTATTTGGTCAGAGTGGTTTGACTTATTCGAGAATCATTTGGTGGCCATTGATGCGACTGGTTACTCTGCACAACGAAAATTCGCATTGCTGTTTGGTTGCTTGGGCCAGGCTGGTCAACGAATTTTTAAAAGTGTGGTTCCTATTGCCCCTCCTGTTTCTCAAGATGAAAGTGGAGATAATATATGGAATGTATATATCGAAGCTATTGCCAGACTTAAAAAACAATTTTGTGATGAACCTAACGTTATGCTTGAGAGACACTATTTTTATTCCAGGAAACAGAAGGAGGAAGAAAAGGTTGAGGAATATATTGCAGCGCTTAGAGTCCTAGCTATTACTTGTGATTTTGAACCTTTTCCAGATAAATTTATAAGAGATCAGTTTGTGTTCAATTGTAATTCTAGGAAAATTAAACAAAGGATTCTTGGATGTAAAAACCCATCTTTGAATGAAGTCATCGACCTTGCTCTCAGCATTGAACGATCTACTTTAACCAGTAAGGTAGTAATGGAACCATCTAAACAAGGAATTAATGCTTTGGACTACTCAGATTCAGATCAGGAAGGTGCTGTTTGTGCTATTAATCCTAAAAACGGGAGTTTTAACAAAAGTTTTCAAAAGAAAAAGAACACTTTATGTTACAGATGTGGTTCAAGGGACCATTTAGCAAATGCTACAAATTGTCCGGCTGTTAAAAAACGTTGTTCAATTTGCAAAAAAATAGGACACTTTCAAGGTGTTTGTAGATTTGCAAAGAAAAATCCTAATATTAATTGCATTGAGGTGGATGATTGTGCAAATTCTTTTAAAAACATTATTGTAACTCTTGATGCTAATGGTGATGTGGAATCTATTAAGGGTCCTTTATGTTCAGCCATTATTGATAATGTCCATTTACAGGTTATGGCGGATTCGGGTTCGCCATATACTATTCTCAGAGATTCCACTTTTTATGAGAAATGGGACAAAAGAGTTGTATTAGTAGAATCTGATGTTAATCCAAGAGCATTCGGAGAAAAGGATATTAACATGTTAGGTTATTTTGAAGGGAAGGAAAAATTTAGGAAGGGAAACAGTTACAAAAATGTATGTAGCTGAAAAAGGTAAAAACATCGTAGGTTGGAAAGATTTAGCCTTGATGGGACTTTATTTAGTTCCTGGTGACGAAAATCCCATCAAAGTTGGAGATTTGCCTAAATTTAAAACAAGTTCTGATAAAATGACTATAGCAAACATAGAGAGTTCTAGTGTGAATATTCAGGACATTGTATCGGAATTTAAACCGGTGTTTGAAGAAAAAATTGGAAGCGTGAAAGGATTTGAACATAAAATCAGATTAATTCCAGGGGCCCAACCAGTCACTCACAAAGTCAGGGCTGTTCCATTAAGTGTTAGAACAGAATTAAAAGGAATGTTAGATGATTTATGTAAACAGGGTGTCATTTCTCCTGTTAATTCCTCACAATGGGTCGCACCTATCGTAGTCATTCGAAAAAGGACAAATAAAATTAGGATGTGTGCGGATTTACGCTCTTTGAATAAGAACATTATTATCGACTGCCATCCTTTACCAAGAATTCACGAATTACTGGCTAACATTGGTCGAGCAAAGTGGTTCTCATTGATAGATTTGAGGTCAGCGTATCACCAGGTGGCTTTGTCAAAGGAGTCACAAGAACTCACCTCTTTTATTACTCCTTTCGGAGCGTTCAAATTTATGCGCCTACCTTTTGGGTTGGCGTCTGCAGGTAGTGTGTTTCAAAAGTTGATGGATGAATTATTCCAGGGAATTGAAGGGGTCCAGGCATATCTGGCCGACATTTTAATTTTTGCAGAAACTTTGGACGAACATAACAAAATACTTAAAAAAGTTTTATCAATTTTAATGTCTAGAAATATGACAGTTAATAAGGAAAAGTGTAAAATTGCAGTAAATGAAATTGAATATTTGGGGCATACTGTCTCAGACAAAGGTATTACTCCCAAAGTTTCTGTGGTTAGGGCTATTGAAGATGCAAAACCCCCTCCAGATAAAGACGCCCTGCGATCGTTCCTTCGGCTGGCAGAATATTACGCCAGGTTTGTGCAATCTTATTCGCAGTTGGTAGAGCCACTGAGACAGCTTTTAAGAAAAGGGGCGAATTTTATATAAAGTTTTTAATGAAGTCAAGAAAATGATTGTTTCAGCAAAAGCCATTCATGCATTTAGGGAAGATGCCATTTCAACTATTACAGTAGATGCTAGTATTTCTGGTTTAGGAGCAATTCTTACCCAGAAAGTGAACGGTCAGGAACAAACCGTCGCATTCGCTTCAAGAGCATTGAAAGAGTTTGAGCAAAGATACAGTACGATAGAAAGGGAAGCGTTGGCTTGTTCTTGGGCGGTTCACAAATTTAAAATGTATATTTGGGGAAGGAAATTCGAGCTAGTGACCGATCACAAGCCTTTGATTTATATTTTTACCAAGTCTAGTCCATCTTTATCAGCTCGACTTATGAGACTAGTATCAAAATTGCAAGAGTTCAACTTTACAATTAGGCATATAGTAGGTGGAAACAATTTCCGTGCTGATTGTTTATCCAGAATGGCTATGTCCAATGATGATGAAGAGGACTCTGTTGAGGAAGATGTAGAATGTGTTACATTAATAGATGCTGTTAATGAAATTAGTACTATCATTTCAGAAGAAGACTGGAAAAATGGTACTAAGGAGGATAGCGTTTTGTTGAAGGTCATAGAATTTTCAACTCAACGTTGGCCTGAACCGAGAAATTTGAGTGGAGAGCTACGGAGTTTTGCCCAGGTGGCAGATCAACTTTTTGTGGAAAATGATATTGTTCGCAAAGGTGAGAAATGTGTTCCCCCTTTTAAATTGAGAGAATCCATTATTAATTTGGCACACCAAGGGCATTTAGGAATAACAAAGACAGCTATGCGAATCAAGCAAAACTATTGGTGGCCGTCTTTGGATACTCAGGTCAAGAATTTAATTGATACTTGTCCTGAGTGTTTGTTGTCAGATAAGCATTGGCGTACTATGAAAATGCCATTGCACCCCACAGAATTTCCTGATACCCCTTGGGAAAAAGTTGGTGTCGATTTTTCGGGACCATATTCTGTTCTCCAACAAGAGAATAAATATGAGATCCTTTTAGTTGACTATTTTTCGAAATGGTTATACTTTGATTTCGTTAAGTCACCAGATTCAAACTCCACCATTGCTTTTCTGAAGAAAGTTTTTGATTTAGAAGGGACCCCAAAGTACATAGTTACAGATAATGGTACACATTTTGTGTCTGATAAAATGCATACATTTTTAGAAGGTTTAGATATCAAACAACTCAAAGTTGCTTTATATTCGCCATCTTCAAATGGTCTCGTGGAGAGGGGAAATAGAGTAATTAAAGAGGGTGTCCAGACTGCAGTCTCTTGTGGTTATAAGGTGGGAGAATTTGTTACTCGGAAAGTGTGGCATTACAACACGTCCCCTCACTGCGTAACAGGTGTATCCCCTTTTTCTCTGTTAAGGGGAAGAGAAAATCGTTCTGTTTTGTTTCCATCATGGTTACAAAGAGATTCTGTAAAGAAACCACTTGAGTCTCAGTCAATCAAAAATGTGGTTCGCGTAAAACAAGACCAAATGAAATTGAATTTCGACAAGGGGTTAAATAGTAATTTTGCTGATGTTACTGCGGGTGACTGGGTGTTAATCAAAAGTCCCGGGAAAGTAACGAAAGGTCATTCAAAATTTGGTACACCTGTTCAAGTGTTAAAAGTTAGCAACGGGTCTGCTTTTCTTAATAAAAGAGGTTGGTGGAATAAGCGCCAGTTAGTAATGATTACAGAACGCCAAGCTGAAATTATTAAAGGTAAAGTGAACTCTAACATCTCTGAAAACTTAGACTGGTCCTTTTGGATCAAGGAACCCCAATTAGTGGAAGATTCTAATCGTCCTGATGAAACATGTTCAGTCAGACATGAGTTGGAAATTCCACGTCATTTTGATGAACCTCTTTCTGGAGAACGGAGTGTAGATGTTCAAAACTCTGTTGATAGTCAAAAATGTTCTTCCTTTGGTAGATGTATTAAAATGCCAGAAAGATATAATGAATTTGTGAAATTCTAGGTACCTACTGACTTTGTTTTGTTTGTTGTTATAAGGGGGAAGGTGGTGTAATGTAATGTAAATATTAGTACGGCGTCATACGCCGCGTGAAGCTTCTCGCATCATGGAGAATCCCACGCGACGTATGACGATAGGGATAGATCTCGTGCACATAACATGTTATGATATAAATGTATGTCCACCCGTGCATGGACGTTGGTTGATCTACGGTTGGCATTGTACAGTTGGCTTACCGCTGATCAGACGCTCCGCTGCCGGGTGGAGTTTGTCATATGGAATAAATCCTGTTTCTTCATACATCACTGTTTCCGTATCCTGTTTACCACAGTAGCAATAAACACACACTGCCCACACCACAATTACTCAATGACTAGTTTGAAAGAGTAAGAAGCCAGTTTAATGTAACTTCTCTTAGACAGCGTTACTTTGTGTCCATTATTTTATACTTTTTTTGTGTTTTCAAAAACTCATAACAGAAAAAAGGGGGGACAATAACTTCTAAGATTTACGAGACTAAATACACTATGTACATACATTCAATACAAACATTATTTACACAGTAAAAAACATTTCTGCATCAAACATTACAAAAAAATATATCAATACATCACAAAAAACAATTATTACAAACAAAACATGAAAGAAACTAACTTTGAGGGGGAATATAAGCAACTTAATGACTTGTAAGCACTTGAATACTGGACCGGCCGGTCCTAGTATCTTAAAGAAGACAATTTATTCCACCCAAACAACACTGCCGACGCGTTTCAAGACCAGGCGCAAAGTCACTGGTCTTTCATCAGGGCTGTAGAATCTTTGTATCTGAAAGATGCAAAGACAATGTTTTGTTTAACCGGGCATATGGGTTCCTTATTTTTATTCAGTGGCTAAAAGTAATTCTGAGCTACATACCAAATCTGTTTAGAGAAGGACTTCGTGATCAATCTTGTACGGCGGGTTCACTCGTGCGACGCGACCATCCGTTTTAATTCTGAAACAATGATGTAAATTTATATTACTGGCGGGGCAGTAAAAAAAAAAACAATGTGTGTCGGTAGGTATAGTCTACCAAACAGGGGAGTTAGCCTACCTTCCTTCGATATTGTATTCTCACAGGTGTGTAATGCCTCGATCACCGTCCTGTAATAAAACAAAACGCGATCTTAGGGATATATTCAAGCCTATATTGGTGCAAGCTCGATGCGTGGTAAAGCGATTTTAGAACATACCTGCTGTTCTGCCACAGCACGCCGCTTCTGGGGTCTACTTTCTCTCAATGAAAGATGGCCGCCGCACTTTTCTGTTTGTTTTTTAGGTCTCGTGACCTACAATGCGCGCAAGCGCATTGAGGGAGCGAGAATTCAAGTGCTCAAAATCCTCGTGAGACCACGGGCTTTTTGCTGCGGTTTTCTTGGAGTTCACGTGGCCACAGGCACGCGCTTTTGGGCCATAAACTTGCATTTCTCCTCCCCAGCCAGCTTCCCCCAGGCCGTAGCAGCACTCCTCCCACACCTTTGAAGTGAAGCTTAACTTCACTTCAAAGGCCCCTGCTGCTTCACACCGCGTCGCATTTCTCCTCCCACCTCCCCTTCTCTGCCTTCCCTCCGTCTTGTTTACCTACCCACCAACCCACTCTCTGAACAGACAGTTCAGTCTAACTTGTCTCTGCCTCTCTCTAACTCGGCCCCCTCCCCTGCCCGCCGTGTCGCATTTCTCCTCCCCCCTCCCCTTCTCTGCCTTCCCTCCGTCTTGTTTAATCACTAAAACATGTACTCTCAAAATTCTAGGCTTCAGAATGTTTAGTATTCCTAAATAAGTAAGGGCTTTCGAGCATGTACGGAGCACTTTTCTTGTGTTACTAATTCACAACCTGTGCACTATCCATAGTCTGTTGTTCCCATGTAGATTTACTTGCGCCAACATTTAGGTCACATTACTTTTTGACAAACGCCACAGTCTGTTTAAAAGGCGTCCGGATTTCTCACTTAGTGAACGGAGCATGGTGATGGCGGCATTCCCGAGAAAGGATTGAGGCACGTTTTTGTAGCTAAGCTCCCACACACTGTATATCACACGTTGCACTGGTTAGGAGGTTGTAACTAGCCTTAACTTAAGGACTGTTCACTTTGTTTTCAGATTTAATTGCTGTAAATAGCAGTTGTTATAACTGTCCGAACGCCGAACGTATGGGCTGTATTTAGCACACTGGAGCATTTGGCGAGTTCCTGGCTTCGGCTAGTTAGCTTATGCAAGTTTCTAGAGGTATCTGGAGTTTTTGTGTTCGTTTCCGAATATGTGTATTGTCTGACTCATCTGTAATGATAGAAGACTGATATGTTGGCAGTTTGTCTTTAGTGTTAGTGTAACGCCCCAAGCATCAGAGACCATTTTACCATCATACAACTGCCTCTTTGATTGCACGAGCACCAAGTAATTGTCATTTTCGAGTTTGGGCAGGATTTTTCCCGGGCATGTTTGTGAGTAAAACAGTAGAGGGGCCAATACTTAGCATTAGTGGTTTACTTCACGCATGGTATGCATGCTATAAATGCACATCCAGATTGAACTCAATTCCTTTGGACACGTTTTAGGCATGAAGCGCATTTTGCTGTACGTTACCTTTTTCATGATAATTGATTCCTGCAATTTTTTCAGTTTTTGATACAACAATGCTAGCTCAAGTTGAGACTTCATGACATCATGTGGTGACCCTGCATCCACGTAAACCTATTTGTCCCTGGACAGAATTAAAGGATTACTATGTGCAGCGTCACTGCGCCTGTGCGCTACTGTCCACGCGCCACACGTGCTGACTCAGCCATGGCCGCACGTGCAAGGAGGTTTAAAAATAGCTCACGCTGTGATGCGCTTTCCTAAATCTAGCACGCTCTTCTTGGCACTGTGAGCGAGCATGAGAGAAAGATCTTTCAGTTTCACTCACATGGTCAGCGACTGGCTGCCGCCCCCTCCCTAAGACCACACCAACCCCCGGACACATGCACATGAGACATGGTTATCTTTGGAAGGCGGGAGTCGCAAGACCCCCCGGCCGTATTTATTAAGATATAAAAATAATACATTTTATTGCATGGAAATCAATGTATACAAAAATCAGCAGGACATTAGATACAATATTGTCAACAAGTTTGAGCGACTATCCTTAACAGAAACTCTAATACAGATTGTTTCCTAACCGAATCTAACATCCTCATCTCGATTTTTGTATACTACATTTCTGGCCATATGGCAAGGTCGCTAACCGGTGTCAGGTCCTACTAGCTGCGCCTCACCTAGAGATGTGCGCATGCGCAGCCGGGCCTGGTAATTACCCGGTCCACGCCGTGAACTCCATTTAATCACTAAAGTAGGGCCCTTACTCTGCGCCATCCGGTGACGTCATGAGTATGCGCGCGCGGGGTGGCTACCAGCCTAAGGAAAGCGTGACTCCTCCAACCCGCGCTCCTTTGAAGCACCAATTACCTTGCCCCTGAAGTTCTAGGAGGGGCCAATGGCCACCTCCAACTGGGCGCCCCCCACCCAGCCCTCTCCTGCGGCCCGCCCCCCGACCCGGATGTCCTACAATGCCATCCGGGTCAGGGAGGGCGCCAACCAATCGGTGGTGGGGCGCGCCTGCGAGGACACACCCCACCAACGAGAGGCACGGAGGAGGGGGCGGTCGCCGCGCCGCCATGCGGGCGGGGGGGCCGAGAGCCCCCCCTTTTCAGTTTCCCAGCCGCTCACAGCACATCAAAGGGCTTCGCCCAGCGTGCGCTCTGCGGCTTCTCCTCCCCTATGCCCCCAGGCTGTGTTCCCTCCCCTGCTACCCCATCCTCACTCATCCCTCGCACCCCCTCCTACTTCAGGCCCCCACCATTTGCTTTTGCTTGTTTAGGTCGAGTTTATTCGAACCTTTTGCTGTCCTTTAACTCTTCCCTGCAGGAGGGGCAGCCCAGCCTCGAGGCTGCTCATCTACGGAGTAATCTCTCTCTGCTTGTGACTTTTCTCTTTTATTTCTGGCAACATGGTGAATCGTTAATCAGTATTACAACTCGGGCGAGACATGCCTGCTCTCACATAGGATCAGTATTGTTAAACAGCTGAGAAATGCTGCTGTCCATATGTCATGACTACAGTAGCCCGGCAGAGACACGTGTGTATTTCCAACCTATTCTTGAATTGCCAATGCTTGTTAGAATGTATTGTGACTAAGAAGGGTGTGCTACAATGTGCTTTCAGAAACTACTGTTTTATAGCGCTGTAGGGCTTTGTCATTTTCGTTTTGGCACTAATTTGGCTTTTTTTTTTCTAAATGCCACGTTGCCCACTTCATTGGTCGCTATGCGCATATATTTAATATGCATGGGTGCCACGGCGCCCACTTTCATCATTAAGAAGAACCCTCCCACCTCCAACACAGCATGGACGCACACAGCAGCGTTGTCACTTTGAATCCCTTGTTAAAGTTGTTTGCTTTTCCTTTCTTGCTTTGCATTAAGAGCCTTCCCCCCTCCCCCCTCCCCACTCGTCGCAAACACAACCTTTCCCTTAATGAGGCGGCAATGCCTCTTCAATACTCACTCCTCCTCCGCAGCATTTGCTGCTCTGCCCGACCCCCTCCCTCCACCCCCAGAGTTCTCCCCGCTCCGCCATGGCACAAATCCGCCTTCACTTTGTAAGTTCACATATTGTTAATGAATCACACTTTTTTAATCAGTTCAGTTGCATTTCTGTATAGTGTCTTTGGTTGTGCGTGTTTGTGTCTGATGCTTATTGGTTTGCGTGTGTGAGAGACTGTGTGCACGCATGTGTGAGAGACTGTGTGCACGCGTGTGTGAGAGACTGTGTGCACACGTGTGTGTCTGTGTTTGGGGTGAGCCTCACTCTTGTTACTTGTTTGATATGTTCCTTAACGGTCACCATCCTTACCTCTGCCCGCATTCACCCTTGAAAGACTCCTGTTGCTAAGTGACAACTGGCACTGCCCGCATTTTCACCTTCTGCCTTGTAATAGGGAAGAAACCATTTGCAGCTGTAGGCAGCCGAGCTCTGTATTTCTGATGCAGAAATGATTGTTTCTCAGCCGGCTATTAAAAAAGTTAAAGCCTGCACATCTCCGCCGAATTCAGGAGCTCATAATGGGCAAGATCATAAAATGGGCGAGATTATAAATCTCGGTCTATTGTCCCTTCTCCGATTTGCATATATGCTACATGGGGAGAAATGAAATAGTGAATTTCACTGGTCCTGGTGGCAGCACCTTAGGGGAAACTATTGTTAATGAATGACCCCAGGACTCGTGTTTGTTAATGTTGGCACACTTGTCTGAGGTGTAGGTAAGTTAACAACATTGTGAATACTTCTCTGTGGCGCTACTTAGCTCGCTTCCTTCATTCGGCAGCTCATTTCGCTGAGCTTGAGAATGAGGCTTGAAAGACCCCAAAAGGACATCTGAAGAAATAGGACTGGCTAAATCACACACTGTAAGCTCCGCTATTGCTAATTATGTGGGCTGTGGTTAGGAAATAACCCTCGTACGTGCCTATTCCGTGGGCACCCCAGACACAGATCACTTACCGGCCCGCATCCTGTTGTTACCCATGATGGGAAATAATGTCAGCCAACAATAACTGTTCTTAGTGGTGGTCGTTGTTGGCCGCAATTTTATTAATAATAAAACACACATCTTAAAAACATAAAACTGGTTAAGTAATTATCCATTTGCGAACTGTACCCATCAACACATACATGTCACATTACAAATTCTGACACCATCTTGTGACAACAGGTGTCAGTCTTTTGTGCACTCCTCAGTTCGAAAATGGCACTTGTACAAAACCAGTTCCTTGTCAGTCTATTGGTGTTCCAGTGGTTGGTTGCCCACGCCTTCTGCGTGTCGTGGAGGGGAGGGGAGCTTATCTGTCCGGAGTTAGGTCCCCAGCTCGCTACCATTTGCGCCCTGCCGTCCGGCCGGGTCTGGGCCGCGAGTGCCGTCTCCTCCTGTTACTCCCCTCCTTTGTGCGGCCACGTCACCCTGCCGTGCGGCATTCAAAAGTGAGTGGCCATCCTCCTACACACCGCCCGCCGGTGTGTTTCCTTAGCCAACCAGTGTAGGATTTCCGCCACGCCGCAGGGAGGCTCACGTCTTTCTGCGGCTCCCCCCTGCCCCTGGTTCGCGGCTCCCCCTTTTTTTTTTTTTTTTTTTTTTTTTTACTTACAACCTGCGAGCGCCATCGCGCCCCACAAATTATCCCAGAACACCTTCATCCCCTTGTCAGAGAGATGTACCCCGTCTTGGCCATAAAGTTCCGGGCGGCCCGGGTGGATGAGGCCGTGCCGGATTGATTCCAGGCCATTGGTGGAGCAGAACTTGTGCATTGCGATGTTTAACTTTCGCCTCGCATTATCAACAGCCTTGTTGGAGTCAGCACCTCTCCAATGCATCCTGCTGATCATTTCGGACCAGACTACCGTCGTGGGGCCCAGCCATGCTGCTGCTTTGGTGAGGTCCTTTTGAATGGCTTGCCCGACTGCCTTGCGCCCCAGTCGGGTCGGGTCGTTGCCCCCGAGGTGAATTATCAGGACGTCGGGCAGCCACGCCGAGTCTGCCATGAGGCCGTCCAGCGTTGGTAGTAGCTGTTCCCATCTCATGCCTGGTTGCCCTATCCAGCGGATGTACGTTGATTTGGGCCTGCTTGCCCTGTGGCCCGATTGCCGCCACCAAGACTCCATTCTGGACACGAACGAATGTCCCACCACCCAGACCAGCCGCGGGCGTCCCCCTGTCAAGAGAAAGCATTCTGTTAAGGTGGCCTGCTGCGCACCGGGTATGGTTGGAGGGCAAGCACCCTGCCGTGCGGCATCCCAAAGTGACTACATCCTCCCACCCCTTTTTTCTTTTTTTTTTTTTAAACGAGGTGTGGGCGTACGTATGACTTGTATGCCCCGGAACGCCATCTGCCCACGGCTTGGATCCTGTCCTCAGGCATGCCATGCTGCCATGCTGAGGTCGCTGCGCCGATCCTGAATGAGTGAGGAGCAAAAGACGCCGCGTGAAACCCGGCTTTACCAAGGCCCTGGCGCATTACGGCCGTGAATTGAAACTTGCTCAGGTTCTTCCCATCCTGATGTATGAAGAGGGGGCCCTCGCCAGCCGGGCGGGCCACCATGTACTTAAATAGCCAGCACACTGCGCAGAGCCCAGCCTCTGGAATGCAATGGAGACGCACCGTCGTCCCCTTCCTTGCCCTGTCTGTCTTGGACTGTCTCAGTGTGAGTTCCACGGCCCTTACCATCGGTTTGATGTCCCTAGCCTGTAGGCATTGCTGCGCCGGGACTGACTTGCTGGGTGCAACTATCTCGCTGATTCGGAATGCGCCAAGGAAGGCCGTGGTGAATGCTGACTTAAATAACAGTAGCTCGTATTTGTCTGAAATTATGCCTGTTAGAGCTCCCAGGAGCTGCCCCAGCTTGCTGAAGTCTATGGGGCGCCTGTTGTCCTTCCTTGTCCCTTCAACCCTCCTCCAGCCTTTTAAGGCTGTCTTTAGATAGGCAGAGGCAGTGGGGTCCTCACCTGTGTAAAGCCTGGCAAAGTGGGCAATGGCGGACAAGTGCGCCTGCGCCCAGGATCTCGTTTTCTTGGCGTTGAATGTCCATTGCACGAATTTTTCGACTGCCGTGCGAGTCTCTGCCTTGTCTTCGAGTGATTTTATGCCCCCAACCCTCATTACTGTGCTTGCGTATTTCCTGTATCTTCTGTTTGCCTCCGCGGTGAGTGAATGCCCTATCAGCCTAGACAGGTCTACCCCCCCAGGTCCCAGAGGTACGGTGGAAAGGGGGTCATCTCCCTGGCCGCCCCGGGTACCAGCTCTCTGAACCGCTTCATTTGGGACCGGGATAGTGCGTCTGCTGCCGTGTTCTCTGACCCTAACACAACAATACAAAAGCCAATGCTGAGGAGTAATTTAAACCATTTTAACTGGAAGTGTTGAATTTAAACAATCACAACCTGCTAATATTAGCATAGAAAACAGATTTATTTTTGTAACAATTTTTGTTTCGAATTTGGACAAAAGTTTTAGTGCAAGGAGAAAACAGTTAAATTCTATATATACAATATATACAACAGTGTCAAGGAAAGAAAAACTTTTTCATACTTCCAACATACATGGCCGTCCAGTCATACAAAGACACATTCACACAAGCAGTTATATAACAACCATTAAACAAAAAAACAAAAAAACAGGTGAATCCACGTTTGGGTCATGAGTCAAAATGGAAACAATTATTCTCGAATGTGCAATTTTAAAGTCTTTTTTTGATAAATCAACAGTCAACGTGTATTATTCTGATATTGTTGGAAAGACTTTGTTATTGTCACAAAGCATGTAGACCCAAAAACGGGGATGAGGTGGTCGACGCGTTTCAAACCCCACTCGTTACGGGGGTTCTCCTCAGGACCAATAGATTCTAAAACAAAACAATGAAAGTGTGCTATAAGCAAGGTTCCATACCAAGTAAAACAAGAGACACAGTTCCCGTGTTCACACCAGCCTACCTTAACCTGCAAACCACAACGTATTGAATTTTCAATTTTCAAAACCGGCGGCTGATTTGATTGCGGAGCAAGGACGCGTGGCGACTGTGATCTAGACAAAAAAACCGTGATGGTTTCAATTACACGAACTCGCTCCCACTCATACGCTCTATCTTAAAGTGATGCTATGTGGGGCTCTTACCTGGACTGCGCCCGGCTAACGACTTGCCGTCGGGTCCATACTTCTCCTTCTCCCGTGGGGTAGCTGTGTTGTTACTGTGAAACGAAGGAGAAACGTGAGCGGTTCATACGCATGCTGGACCTGGATTCTGCTAGCGGTTGCGAGTAGTTTCAGCATACCTGTCAAGCGGATGGCATCCCTCCTAGTTTCCACAATTCGTTTGGGAGTAACTTAGGAATACTGGGATTCCACTTCCTGGTTTATGAACCCAGAGGGAATTCTGGGACTTGTAGTTCCGCTGCCAAAACCGGAGTTTTGGGGGATTGATTGGTGCCTACAGCTTAATTCTTATAGATCTCAGAGATCTCATTTAGTCCTTTAACGGCTGTGTTGAATTTCATGATAAGTAGCGCCTCGCGTTGAGACAGTTTAGCGTCCACATCTCCTCCCCTTGGGTCTTTTTCAATTTTCGAAAGAACAGTCCATTTAAACGCATTCTGTTCATGTTTCATTCTAGTCCAGTGATTGACTAGTGGTGCATTTTCCACTCCTCTTTTAATTCTAGATTTATGCTGGATGATCCTGCTTCTAACCTCTTGCGTAGTTTTCCCAATGTATACCAATGGGCACGGGCAAATGATGGCATAAACGACGTTTCTACTTTTACAATTAGTAAAGGTGTCATGCTTCCAATGGATGTTATCCTTACTGAACACAGAGTCCTCAATTGTGTCGTTACAGCATGTACAAGTTCCGCACTTATGGTGACCTTTGGTAGGGGGAAGTCCAAACAGGCTTTTCAGAGTGGGTGCTTTTGCTTTAGGGAGGGCAGCTCTAACAATATGGTTGGCTACACTTTTTTCTTTTTTGTACGCGAATAATGGAGGTGACAAAAAGTCTTCATGAAGGTCTTTCAACAAATGCCAGTTCGACAAGATCAATTTCTTGTATGGATTAGCTGCTGGGCAGAATGTGGTCACACAAACCAATCTTTTCAGATCTTGTTTAACTCTCTTTTCCAAAAGGGTTTCCCTCGGGGTCCACCAGGCTCTTTTAATGGAATTCTTCAACAATTGTTTAGGGTAACCCCTTTGTATAAGACGCTCTTTAAGGTAGTCAGCATGTTTGAAGTATTCCTCCTTTTCTGAGCAATTTCGGCGTATCCTTAGAAATTGGCCGTAAGGAAGGTTTTGCTTCAAGTTGCGAGGATGGTTACTCGTGAAGTGTAATGCCTTGTTCCTATCAGATGGTTTTCGGTGCAAGGTCGTCATTAGTCCCTGTATGGTGGATTCTATTTTCACGTCCAAGAACGTGATAGATTCGTTAGATGATGTGATGGAAAATTGAATATCAATAGTTCTAGAATTAAGCCATGCCACGAATTGGTTTAGTTCCTCCTGGTTCCCTGTGTTCTCTGACCCTGGCACGTGTCGGGCCTTCAGCTCCAGGTTCCCCTCCAGCTGTAATTTAATCAACCGCCGCATTAGCCTCAACATGTCAGGGCATCTCGCTGCGCCTCTGTTAATGGCCTGCACTACTCCCTTGTTATCCGACCATAGAGTGAGTTTCATGTTTCTTATCTCCTCTTTCCAAATGGTCAGTGCTACTATTATTGGAAACCGCTCAAGGAATGTGATGTTTTTTGTGAGCCCCTGCGCATGCCACCTGTCAGGCCACTGGCTGGCGCACCATTTGTTCCCCAGGACTGCCCCGAAACCCAGGCTCCCGGCTGCGTCCGTGTAGAGAGCAATCTGCTTGGCGGTCACCCACCCTTCTCTCCAAATGAGAACACCATTGAAATCCTGCAGGAACTCGTCCCATACTTGCAGATCCTGTTTTACACCCGCACTCAACCGGATGTGATGGTGCTTGTGGGTGACGCCGGCTGTCAGCCCTGTCAGGCGCCTAGAAAACACTCTAGCGGGAGGGATTACCCTAGCCGCGAAGTTCAGTCTACCTATCACTCCTTGGATATCCCTAAGGGTGGCTTTGCTCCGACCCCGTAATTTAGCAACCTCTTCCCTGAATTCTTTTACTTTGTCTGCGGGTAGCCTGGCAGTCCCTGCTATGGAGTCCAACTCTATGCCCAGGAACGTAAGTCTCGTGGTTGGGCCTGTCGTTTTCTCCTTTGCTAGGGGGACCCCAAGGGACCTGGTCAACATCTCAAAGGCTGCTAGTGTACTAGCACACATCGGGGATCCTGCCGGGCCTGTAAAAAGGAAATCATCCAGGTAGTGCAATTTTCCGCCTTCCTGGTGTCCATCGTGAAGAGCCCATTCCAAAAAGGTGGCGAATTGCTCAAAGTAGGCACACGATATGGCACAGCCCATGGGCATGGCCTTATCAATAAATACGTCCCCCCCCATTGGAAACCCAGTAGGTGGAAACTGGAGGGGTGGACCGGCAGTAGGCGGAAAGCAGATTCAATGTCCGCTTTCGCCATGAGGGATCCCTTTCCTGACGCCTTCACTAATGCAATTGCGTCGTCAACTGACGCATAACCCACTGAGCAGGCTTCGGGGTCAATTCCGTCATTCACGGATGATCCTTCGGGAAATGATAGGTGGTGTATTAGTCTAAATTGACCTTCCTCTTTCTTGGGGACCACCCCCAGTGGAGAGACAACTATGCCTGCGTGCAGCTCCTTTGGGAGGGGGCCCTCAATCCTACCCAAGCTTTTTTCTTTCTCTATTTTTGCGCTAACCACCTCGGGGTGTTGCATTGCCGACTTGAAGTTGCTCGCCCCATCCAGGGGTAATGGGCCCTGGAATGGGATAACAAAACCTTCCTCAAAACCCTCCACCAGCAACCTGGCGTCCACTCTGTTTGGGTACTTGTTTGCCAATCTGCGCAGCTGTTGGGTATTAATGGGGGATCTGGCCAGCTTGCAACTTTGAATGTCTACCAGAGTCCCGCTTCTCCCTGCTTTGGGGCTAGTGCTTCTTGCTCTTTTCTTTCTTGTCCCCTTTTGACTCGCGCTTGGACCCTTTGCACGCCGCGGCGGCGTGCCTGCCCCCGCAGCTAGAGCATGCGTGTTGAAACTTGCAAGAAGAGCCCCAGGAGCAGTCCACCGCCTCATATCTCCAACAGATCGCCTTGGTTGCGGTTGGGGAGTAGGATCTCCCCGTGGACTGCTTCTGATAAGCTCTGTTCTTTCCTTTTTGGAAAGAGCTCCGAAAGGGCTGCTCGCTTTTACCTGCCCAAGTTCTCACTTCTTTGGCTGCAAGCATTTTATGGATGAACCCCGAGACATCCTCCTCATTCCACTCAATTTCCGGATGCCTCTGCATCTTTAATCTAAACCCTTTGTCGTATTCCAGCCAGGTGTCCCCAGGGAACTGCCTCTGTGCTAGGTGGATGTTGGCCTCGTACAACCATAAATCAGCGGCACAGTGGGGGAACCTCTCCACTATAATGCATGCCATAATTCTGAATGCATCCAACCAATTTTCGAAATTGCGCTCCTTTCTAGCCCCGCGCCTTTCTCTCCTGTCCTCTTCCTTCCTGTCGCACGTGGTAAGATCAAGGCCCTCTAGCTGTATTTCAAGTAGTGAAAATATATCTATGAATTCCTTGCGCCATATCCTTTCCTTCACTGCAAGGGGGATGAGACATGCTAGGCCGGTGGCTTTTGTTGTCAGGGACGCCGGACCCGGGGATGGCCTGACGTAAGGATCATTGACTAGCCCGCCCAACGCTGGGCCCTCTGCCGAAGGGCCGTACCCCCAGCCGGATAGCGGGGAAATTTGCTCGCCCTGTGTAGACAGGCCCACTTGCTCTTGTACCCTTGTCTGACGGGCCCACCCCGGGTCGACCATGTGCCATGTCAGGCCTGCTGACTCCTCTGCGCGCTGCTCCCTAGGCCCTGCTGCCCCCTGCCCTGTGCCATTAAGTAAGCCTGGCGCTAGCGACTTCAAGCATTCTTTAACTATGTCACTAATATGCTCACCATTTACTCCTCTGCTAGTCGTCTCGCCCTGGTCACTGACATCCGGCCTCGGCGGAGGGGGCTTCTGACGTACTTTCTTTGGGGGGTTCCTCTTGGAAGCCTTCTTCAACGGCGTGCTTTTGGGTTTCTTGGGTGCAGAAGGGCCTGGTTCCTCCTCCGCCTGGTCCTCCGGTCTGTTCTCCTTCCCTTTGCTCAAATGAGGGTGGAGCCAGTCGTCGCCGTGGATGGCTGATATTTCACGAATCTTCCTCAATACCTCTGCCATCTCGTCTGACTGGCCCTCTGTCATGTTGTAGACCCCTCTGCGCACCTCCTGTGTGGCTCTTATGTCCCCTTGCGTCTGCGTCAGGCCGTCCGCTGTGGCACCGCACGATGCGTGTGCTTACACAGGGCTCTGAGCACGCTGCACACCTCCTGCCGGCCGCTCCGCCTGCTGCGAGAGCTCTGGTCGCGAAGCCGGGGCGGGCGCGTCCGCGCTACGTGCCCCCGCTCCCTACGCGGTCGGCGGGTGTGGTGTGCCCGAGTTCAGTTGTGCGGCGCCTTTGCGGGCTGTTCCCTGCGCCGCCAGCCGCTAGGATCGAGGGACGGAAGTCTCGATCTGGGACAGCTGTAGAGGTACTCGGTCCGCCTGCTCTTGGGACCGGTTCACACGCTGGGGCGGGTAAGAGGGAGACCGCGCCTACCGGCAACCGTTCTTCGCCCGGGTTTCGCTTTCTCTCCCCCTTTCTAGGTGTAGCGGCTCGATGCGCGCTACGATTGGGAGGGGGAGAGACGGGGAAGCGGCAGCTCACCTCTGCTGTGATGGAGCTTGGCAGGCAGGCCGAGCTCGTGGTCTGACGCCTTCGAATCTTCCGTGTTTTCTTGCCTCGAAGGAGCTGGAGCGGCGCGATGCACTCCACGTGGTGTCCTCGACGACGGTGACCTGGAGCACACCGACAGGGCCTTGCCTTCTTCCGCCTCGTCCTTCGCCTCGCAGTCTCCTTCAGTCGTTGTTGTTGTCGCGCCGCTCTCCCAGCTCCTCGAAGACGTTGTGCTTCTGCTGGGAGGGCGGCAGCGCTTAAATCCTCTTGAACCCTCCATGGGGCCTCAGGTGGGCACCCCCTGATTGGGGGGTTCAAATAAAGCCAAGTTGACCATTGGGCGCCCCTTGGGGGCGCCCGGGTCAAGGGTCACTTCCGGTCGGGGTGGCTGGTGCGCACCCCGCTTCCGCTGGTTCATGGGCGCTTTTAGGCGCCCAGAACCAGTTTACCCCACTGGTGGCACCGCGAGGATTATGGCGCCGGCCTCCAAGCCTCCCCCCCCCCTGCGGGGGGGTGCGGCGGCCTCTGCAATAACGCCTACAATGCCCTTTGAATCGGCCGTTTATCACCAACCGCGTCTGTCAAGCAGAATTATGTAGTGTTTGGTAGGTCTCCACACACAACATGTATCTTGTTTTATCTTGGAATCATCATGCGTTAACTAGAGATTAGTTGTTTTTTAAAAATGTGCTTCTTAGAAACGTTGGCAACTGAAGCAACTAAAGCACTATTCTAGAAATTGCAGTGTTTGCTGCTCATGTTGTGACGTTTGCTTTGCCTGTAATGCAGTATATTATTATAAAAAGAATGCAGGCCCTTAGAAGCAAAGCTTTTATAATGCAATTTGACCCTGATGTAATCATCAGGTGGGTTATTATTTTGTTCTTTCTGATAAGATGTTCAACTGCATCAAGGGTTAAAAAAAAGCACTTATAATACATGCTCAATTGAGAGCTTGTCGGTCTATGTGGCTTTTTAATATGCTAACGTGTGTAGGCCCTTCTTATTCTCTAGTTGTATCATTATTTCCTTTTACGTTTAACAATGTACATATGTATACACTGCACCACGTTTTCTGTTCGAGACAATGCTAAAATCTAAAACAAAACATTTTGATCACGGTTTACATATAAATGTTGTTTTTTTCTAATGTATTCACATTTAATTTCTTCTGAATTTTGCAACGCAATAGGTCTCGCATTTTTTTCATGTTGGGTTAAGTCTTCACAAGGACGTCAGGCTTAGCAGGAACCCGTGCCCCCTCTAACATAGCAAAGGCCGCATCTGTGGTTTCTAGAAATGGGTTCCGTGTATAGGATTCATTGTCTGACTTCAGCATGCACCTTCTCACAACCCCTTCGAGCACTGTTATCTTAACATTTGTGTTTCTCTCTCTTACGATGTCTGCCCTGCCACTATTTACTTGGTACCCTCACACCTCCTCACCCTCACACACCTTCAAACCCTCTCACCCCCTCACACACCCTCACTCACCCTCACACCCTCACTCACCTTCACCCCTCACACACCCTCACTCACCTTCACCCCTCACACACCCTCACTCACCTTCACCCCTCCCACACCCTCACACACCCTCACTCACCCTCACCCCCACACACCTTCACCCACCCTCACTCACCCCCTCACCCACCCTCACTCACCCTCACACATCCTCACACCCCCTCACCCTCTCACACCCTCACCCTCTCACACCCTCACCAGCCCTCACACCCTCACTCACCCTCACCCACCCTCTCCATCACACACCCTCACCCACCCTCACACCCTCACTCACCTTCACAGCCCCTCACCCACATTCACACCCCCTCACCCTCACACCCTCACACCCTCAACCCCTCATCCTCACACACCCTCAACCCCTCATCCTCACACACCCTCACACCCGCACCACCCTCACAACCCTCACCCCTCACACCCTCACTCACCATCACACCCCCTCACACACCCTCACTCACCATCACACCCCCTCACACACCCTCTCACCTCACACACCCTTTCACACTAAGATATATACATCTAAGTCACGTAAATACAAAACATGTGGCATTACAAATGCTATAAGTGTCACATTAGCTAAAGTTAAAATTATTGGCATTGTAAATCACTAAACATAAATATAAAATGTCATTTACAAAAACCAATAGCTCCAACTTTCCTACTGCGAGACCTATTGGCAACGCCAGTGCTTGTTTTTTTTACTGCCCCGCCAGTAATATAAATTTACATCATTGTTTCAGAATTAAAACGGATGGTCGCGTCGCACGAGTGAACCCGCCGTATTCCGGCAGTTCTCAAATAATAAGGTATGCCCCCTTTTCTTTGATTCTTCAGCTCGATTTTGATAAGTAGAGAGACGAGCGGGCCTAATTGTAATTTAAATACATTCTCATAAAATCTTTTTAGGCATCTCTGTCTGGCCACCACATTAATTAACAACAGGACCACTTACAAGATTGATCACGAAGTCCTCCTCTAAACAGATTTGGTATGTAGCTCAGAATTACTTTTAGGCACTGAATAAAAATAAGGAACCCATATGCCCGGTTAAACAAAACATTGTCTTTGCATCTTTCAGATACAAAGATTCTACAGCCCTGATGAAAGACCAGTGACTTTGCGCCTGGTCTTGAAACGCGTCGACAGTGTTGTTTGGGTGGAATAAATTGTCTTCTTTAGATACTAGGACCGGCCGGTCCAGTATTCAAGTGCTTACAAGTCATTAAGTTGCTTATATTCCCCCTCAAACTTAGTTTCTTTCATGTTTTGTTTGTAATCATTGTTTTTTGTGATGTATTGATATATTTGTTTGTAATGTTTGATGCAGAAATGTTTTTTACTGTGTAAATAATGTTTGTATTGAATGTATGTACATAGTGTATTTAGTCTCGTAAATCTTAGAATTTATTGTCCCCCTTTTTTCTGTTATGAGTTTTTGAAAACACAAAAAAAGTATTAAAAAAATGGACACAAAGTAACGCTGTCTAAGAGAAGTTACATTAAACTGGCTTCTTACTCTTTCAAACTAGTCATTGAGTAATTGTGGTGTGGGCAGTGTGTGTTTATTGCTATTCAATATAGGGTCTAGCCCCCACCACATGTATACGGACCTATCCCCTTTTGTTCACAATTATTCTTTTTGTGTGGCTTTATGCTCTCCATTGCTGTCACTGGAGAATCTTTACTGAAGTCTCCACTATGCTGACACCTTTCTTGATTCCTTGGATGTACCTTGGTGTCCCTGCTTCTCCATAGTTCAGTAGTGCAGTGGACGTGGTTTATTCATAAATAGACGGGAGAATCCAGACGTTTAACTAAGCATCAGCCTCATTTCCTCATTTTCTGATTTGCTGAAACCGAATTTCTTGTATGTTTAGCTTTACTGAGACTTAATATCGTTTGACGCTTTTTATTTAACACGATTTTCTATAGCGCGAACATTACCCGAAGGTGTCAGAGCGCTTTACAAAAGAACCAGTTGCGATACCTAAGGATTTAGGATTACATGAGTTACATAAAAGATACAAACAGGAAAAAAATGTGCAAATGTACAAGTTGTAAAGTCACACAGGGAAGAGATACAAATAGAAAAAATTGCAAATGTACAAGTTGTAAAGTCACTCAAGGAAGAGATATAAATGGATAAACTGTAAGAATCACATAGGAACGGTAGTGAGTACAAAGATCTACTACATATACTAGTGGTTAGAGTTATCTCTATATACATATACTAGCAGCCCGCCCGACCTTGTCCGGGAGCAATCAGGCTTCCCCGACGCCCGCCCACCCCGACATAGCTGCCCGTCCCGAAATGAGTGTTCAGGGCCCCCGCCCGCCCTGTCCCCCGCCTGCCCCGACCCCCGCCTGCCCCGACATTGTCTGTGGGTCTCCCGGAGTCTTACCTCAGCCGCCGCTCCTACCCCGTGCTCCTCAGTTCGCCTCTCCTCCCCGCTCGTCACTGCTCCTCCCCGCCTGTCCGCCGCTCCTCACCGCCTGTCCGCCGCTCCTCCCCGCTTGTCCGCCGCTCCTCCCCGCGCCATGTCCGCCGCTCCTCCTCGTGCTCCTGGACGCCGCTCCTCCCCGCGCTCCTGACGTCAGCACGCAGGTCGCGGCCGGCGCTTCTTCCACGGGACTACTTTTTTTTCCGCAAAATTTTTTAAATAACGTATATTTTTTTACTTTATATAGCCTATGTCCATCTGCACACCCTGACGATTACAACGATGTATCGGGTGTGTGGATTGGCGCTGTGGTTCCCGAGTTTACCCGCCTCAAAGGTTCAAAGTTCTTCCTTTATAATAGTAGTATAGATATAGATGTACAAATAGTAGATTTGTTCAGGATTCCATTTTACCAGCGATTCGGCTTGGGCAAGTATACATCACATATTTACAGAGTGAAAAGAGAAATAAAAATAAATAAATAAATTAAAATAAAAAGGGGTTGAGAGTGGTATGTGGGGGAGAAGAGTTGGAGGCTGAGATTAGTGAGAGGAGAGAGGGGGGACCTGAGGGGGAGAAAGAGATAAGGCAGTCAAGCGTAAGTGAAATGTATGAAGGTCAGCAGGATGGAATCAAAGGGACTAAAGGAAAGGACAAGAATCCACAAAATGGTGGACCTGGGTCGTGGGCATCGATGGAAACCATCTGAACATGGCATGATGCACCCAGGGCAAGAGCGACAACAGGAGATTTACCATTGGCGATGCTG
Organism: Lissotriton helveticus; assembly: GCF_964261635.1. Lineage (NCBI taxonomy): Eukaryota > Metazoa > Chordata > Amphibia > Caudata > Salamandridae > Lissotriton > Lissotriton helveticus. The sequence continues at coordinate 94,561,438 of NC_136065.1, read as the reverse complement.
TATCTCTGCAATGTATTATTACATTTTCTATACATCAGATTGGCTCTAAATTTGTAATAAGCCTTTGAAACCTTCATATCGACTCCTGGCCCTTAACGTGGGGCCACATGGGCTTCACTGTTCCTTCGAATCTCCCCTTTACCCCTGAGGCTGCAAAGAAAGGATCATGGCGGGATAAAGGGTAAGGTTGGCCCCGCGCTCCCTCACAAGGCTGTTTTCAGGTCACCCCTCATTAACACAAACCCCGAAGAAGACCCGTGAAGAGGCAGTGAGAGGCCATTACTGTTTCTTTCTCTGTGTCACTGACACTTCTAATTGCGGCATCTCGCTTGGTTCTGGTAAACAGTGTAGTTTGCCTATTTCCCATGGAAGGGTAATGTTTGCCCATTAGCAGGAGGTGATGGCTTTTGCGTGTGAAAGAGCTCTCTGCCCTCTCAACCTCTGGCCTGGGTAACCCGTCATAGCCTATCAGAGAAAAGAAAGGCAGAGAGGCCGGAGCTGAGGTTTATTTTGGATATCACAAGTCTACCAAGTGGCACCAAGATATATGATGCCCTCCCCGGCTTTTCAGCCAACACAATGTTGCATTGTGGGTCTTGTAGTTTTGCTTTTAAAAGTGGCTTTATGGTCTCAAAGTCCCACATACAAAGTGCTGTCAGCTAAAACTCAAGAATTGGCTAAGTGTGATCCCTACAGTGGTGGGGAGCAACCAGTGTTGTTTAAATACCCCTCACACACCAAAAGGCCCCTTGGTGTCATGCTTCATCATCGGGGTCTTCGCAAACCTCTACGGAATGCGGCGTGCTACGACTCACGACTACGCAGGAGCACTAACATGTGAACTATGTGTTGGTGTGTGTGGGTAAAATAGTGTGAGTGGTGTGGTGAGTGAAAAAATTTTAAAATTAAAAAATACCTGGCTCGTGGGTTTCCAAACAACTTTATTCAGTCCCCGGCTGGTATCATTAAAAAGTGCTAGGGAGGTAGTCTTGTCTATTAAGGGTAAGACTAACTCACAAGTGCGTCGTCGACATGTTTCGGAGTTAAAAAACTCCTTCTTCAGGACAAGGATATGCACTAACTATCCTCACCTTACTCACATGGGTGTAAATATAAAAGTGTGCTCTACAAAAATAAGTCTAGGTGAAATGTACCTATCTGTTTTATTTATTTAAGTTCGTTGCGCCCAATTGGCGAAAATACTGAACTTAGGAAAATGGGTCTAATAACCTCATGAGCCAGGTGCGTAGTGTTGGGGGTCTCCTGTCCTGCCCACTCTGGCAACGGTTACAGCAGTGCCTGCTTGGCTTCTTCCCCTCAACGTAGAGCACACTTTTATCTGGTTTCCTGTTTTCTCAGCCATTTTAAGATGACAAAGCAGGTGGAGGCTACTTTGACCGCTTGTTGCCTCATTGTCAGTTGGTCATCGACAATGATGCCAAGGTTTCGAGCGGATTGCACAGGAAGCGGGGGAGATCTCATCTGGGACGGCCAATGTTCAGGGCCCCAGAGGGTTTTGTTGTTACCGAAAAGGAGGAGTTCGGTTTTCCCACCGCTAAGTTTTAATTTATTGGCGTGCATCCAGTCAGCAATGTTTGTTAACCCAGATCGGAGCATAGAGGTGTTGTAATTAGTTTTGGCCGAAAGTGAGAAAATGATCTGGGTGTCGTCGGCGTAGGAATATACCATGAGCCCAGCTTGCTCAGCTATTCTAGCCAAAGGTCTTACATATATGTTGAAGAGCACGGGGCTCAGTATGGAGCCTTGAGGGACTCCATACTGAGAAACATGGACTTTGGAGCTAGAAGTAGTGGAAAAAACTTGGAAGGTCCTATTCAATAGGAAGCTGGATAGCCACTTGAGTGCAAGGCCAGTGATACCACAAGATTGGAGGGTGTTTAGGAGGATGGTATGGGAGACAGTGTCGAACGCGGCACTTGAGTGAGTGAATGGCTTTATTTATATATAAAAATATCATAAAAGCAGATACAACAATTTTAAGATCATATAAAAACAAATGCATTCTATCTAATGCGGCACATAAATCAAGAAGATTAAGTGCCACGGTTTCAGTGACACCCAGCAATGTTGATTCCGTGGAGAAACCTGCCCTGAAACCGGACTGGGAGGTATGAAGTACATTATGCGTCTCCGCAAAGTTGGTAAGCTGGATGTTAATATGCTTCTCCAGGATTTTCGAGAAGACAGGAAGAAGAGAGATGGGGCGGAAGTGACAAAGAAGCGACTTCGAGTCAGTAGAGCCACAGGGGCGCAACACAAACACAATAGAGGCCCTGCGTGCACAGGAGGATGGCAGACAGAACATTGCGCGGGCCGCTTAAACATTCACAGCTGTCATCTCGCGGACGTTAGCAGGAAGCCGCCGAGTAATCCCGAGATGAAGTCCGTCATTAATAGCCACCACCATGAAGTTATGTTATGTTATGTTAATGGGGGTGCTTCTATAGCGCACGGCTACTCCGAGAAGTGTCCCGGCGCTGTCCGAGCCTCAGCAAGTCCAGAGAGGAAGAAAAACGGACGAGTGACAGAGCATAGCTCAGCAGGCGATGTTATTACAGGAAGAGGAAGGTCTTCAGATCTTTCCTGAAAGCCAGAAGACTGGTGCTGGATCTCAGAGATAATGGGAGATCATTCCATAGCTGCGGGGCGAGATGTTTAAAAGAGCGCCCACCACAGCGAGCACGACGGATCCTGGGAGTAACTGCCTTGGCCTGAGAGGAAGAGTGCAAGGATCTGGATGGGGAGTAGAAACAGACCCATTTCTGCAGATAACGGGCACCCATACCATGCAAAGCTTTAAATGCAATGGTCAGGGCTTTAAAGATGATACGCTTCTTCATAGGGAGCCAGTGGAGAGTCTTAAGAAGCTCGCTGGCCCTTGCTCTTCTGGGGAGGCCAAAGATGGCATGAGCCGCCGAGTTCTGTACCACCTGAAGACGTGCCAGGAGGTAATCGGGCAGACCAAGGTAGAGAACGTTAGAATAGTCCAGCCTGGAGCCAATCAGGGCCTGGACAGTGATCTTCCTGTGTTCCAAGGAAAGAAACGGCAGGAACTTCCTCAGCATCTGAAGTACAGCCCCACCCAGTAGCCAATGCAACTGGTGCTCATAGCAAACTCTGTGGCGCGAGGAAAGCCAACCCAACTACATACATAAACTCAACTACATACATAAACTCATAGTTAGAAACAGGCTCTTCCATTGCGAGCGGCCCCGCTGCTGCCCGCATTGCAGAGCTCGTAAGGCCGTGAGGTTAAAAACCCGGCCATGAATAGCAGACACACCACAGGCTCAGCACAGCACCCGGAAGAGTGCGCGTGCGCGGCTCTGTACCAACAGATAGCTCGAGGAGCAAAAACCGCTATGCGGGACTCACCCCGGGGCAGGAGCCGGACACCACCAGCAGGAAGGCCCCCACCCCAACAGCAGGAAGGCACGGTACACAGGCGAGGCGGCACGTCTCTCCAGCAGCAGGAGACGAGCCCTCAATCCGGAAGCACTCCAGGAGCCGCACCAGCCGCAAAGGGCCCGCAGACCAAGCAGCACACCTGCCCTCAACTTCATGACTCCCAGCAAGCCCGGCAGGCCAGGGGACAGACCCCCCGGCCCGCCCACAAAGCCAGGCAGCAAGGCGGGGGGAGGAAGAAAGGAACACCACTCCAGCCCAGCAGGAGCAGCAGAACAGCACACCACGTCCATCTTGTCGACAGACAGAAAAAAAAAACAGACGGGATGCTGGGTAAGTACTGCTTATGTACTCCAGGTGGGAGGGGCAGTATTAGGGTCCCAGCATGCCTCTGCTCTTTTTTTCTGTCGAGAGATGGTTATCTCCACATTGTAATGAATGGGATGAGGACATAAGGGACCTGGGGGTAATTACAGCTCGTCCAGGCTGTGACTTTCCACGTGCTTCTATCGTAGTCCAGTCTGATTTGTTTGAGGGGCCTGTGTCATCACTAGAGTGATTGTGGGATAAAGATAACCGGTGCGAATCTCTTCTCTATATAAAAGTTGTCTTTATTATATTTATTGGAATTGTTATTTTTAGAAATCTAAATATAGTTTGTATTAGGTACACATGAATTTATACACTAGCATTGTCTTTATATCTTTAGCTTGTCCTAATTGTGAATTTCTGTCCCAGGCAATAGCTAGATATTCCTTCTTCAACTGTTAGTGGCAGGGGAGTCCCTTTGTGGTTTGTTCCATCATCACTAGAGTAATTGTGCCACTTTCAACAAGTTCAGAGTTTTACTGTATAGCTGAGCATATTTATTTATGTATTTCACAAGTTGTTACAAATGCTAATTACCCAGAAAATATCCAGGTGTGGTTGGTCGCTGCCAACAGCAAGTGCTTTTGGATGAATGAATGACAGATTATCTAAAGTAAACACGGAGCACAACTGTAGATAGGAAGTGAAAGAGTGAGGGTTTGAGTGCAACTTGGTGTGGATTGCACATCCACTAATTACAGTTTGCACGGGTGTGATATCTGGCAGCCAGGTGCACAATTTGCACCCACCTTGAGTTGCAGCCCTCGCAGCAGAGAATACATTCACATTTCCAAGCTTTCACACTGTCCAGGATGGACAAAGAGGCATTTATTCTTTGTGCCCCTTCATTTGTGTTACGTTTCACCTGATTAAAATAGAGTGAGCGAAACAGCATGAATGATGATCCAAGTTCAGGCGCAAATTGACGTTTGCACTTGAAACAGAATTAGTTGGCGATTCTATTCAGGGACCTAAGATCTAGGCCCAGATGTACGAAGCTTTCTTAAATAGCTACTCCGTAGGAACGACGATTTAAGTAATGCAAAAGGATATGTACTAAATTTGCGATTACCTAATAGCGATTTCTATAAAGTAGAAATCGCTATTAGGGAATCGCAAATAGGTAATGCCATTGCACTCCAGCCTATGGGCAAAATAGGAAATGGTTTGCTCTTCCTAAATTGCGATTTCCTAATAGGAAATCACAATTTAAGAAATGCAAATCAAAGGGTGCCTCTGGCTTAAGCGCCCCTGTAGGCACTTCGAATTTCTTAGTGCACATGTAAGTGCTCATATGCCCTAGTGGCATATGTGCACTTCATGTTACATTAAAAAATGAATTTTTAAATTTTGCACATGGTTAACATCAACTTCAAGTCAATGGTAATAGCATTGACTAAATGCCTGATTGGCATTTAGGAAATGCTACATATATATGCTTTAGGAATCACAAATAGCTAATCCCAATTTGCTATTTCTAAATCAGTAGGAATCGCAAATTGCAACCAGTTTTGGGCATTTGTACAACTGAAAAGGCCATTTAGCATTTCTTAAAGGGCAGAAATAGCTATTTGGCCCTTTAAAAAAGGGTAAATGGCTTCGTACATCTAGGCCCTAGTGCACGGGTACTCATAGTACGGCCCGCGGGCCGCCAGCGGCCCGGCAAGCCTTCCTTGGGGGCCCGCGGACGTTGCAGACATTGTACCTGTGTTTTAAACAAAAAAAAATTAAGAGTGTCAGCAAACACCGCCGCAGCAGCGCGGACTCTGAGAGACTCTGCTCTATGGCGTCCGGCGATTCCAGGGGTAGAGTGGAGCTGCAGGGGCGCTAAGAAGAGGTGAAGTACAACAAAGCCTCATTAACAAATAAATGGTCTTTTTAAAACCTGTGAAGTACTCAGGTGTGGCTGTGTGTGAGCCCGGGAAGCTGTCTCAGATCGGGCTGACACACACGACTAGGTGAGGTGACAGAGGGTGACCGAGGGAGGGAGGGGGAGAGAGACAGAAGGAGAGGGAGGGAGAGGGAGACCGAGGGAGGGAGACAGAGGGTGACAGAGGTAGGGAGACAGAGAGAGAGGGAGACATAGAGAGGGAGACAAAGAGGGAGGGAGACAGAGGGAGGGAGTCAGGGGGAGACGGGGAGGGAGCCAGACAGAGGGAGATGGAGGGAGACAGAGAGAGGGAGACAGAGAGAGGGAGACAGAGGGAGAGAGAGAGAGAGGGAGGGAAAGAAAGGGATGGAGACAGAGGGACGGAGACAGGGAGACAGAGGGCAACAGAGGTAGACAGACAGAAAGAGGGAGGGAGACAGACATAGGGAGACAGAGGGAGGAGGGTGACAGAGGTAGGGAGGCCGACAGAGGGAGGGAGACAGAGGGAGGGAGACAGAGGGAGGCAGAGGTAGGGAGCCAGGGGGATACACGGAAGGGAGTCAGGGGGATACACGGAAGGGAGTCAGGGGGAGACCAAGGGAGGGAGACAGAGGGAGGGAGATGGAGGGAGGAAGGTGGAGGGAGAGGGAGGGAGAGAGATAGAGGGAGGGAGACAGAGGGAGGGAGACAGAGAGAGAGAGACAGAGGGAGGGAGACAGAGGGAGGGAGACAGAGGAAAGGAGTCCGGGGGAGACAGAGGGAGGGAGACAGAGAGAGAGGGAGAGGGAGGCAGACAGAGGGAGACAGACAGGGAGACAGGGATGGAGACAGAGAGGGAGACAGAGGGCAACAGACAGAGGGAGGGAGACAGACAGTGGGAGGTAGACAGATAGAGGGAAACAGGGAGACAGAAGGAGGGAGTCAGTGGGAGTCAGAGGGAGGGAGACAGACAGTGGGAGAGAGACAGGGGAGACAAACCGAGCGAGACAGAGAGAGAGGGAGACAGAGAGAGACAGACAGAGGGAGGGAGACAGACAGAGGGAGAGAGACAGGGGAGACAGACCGAGCGAGACAGAGAGAGACAGAGAGAGAGGGAGACAGAGAGAGAGGGAGACAGAGAGAGGGAGACAGAGAGAGGGAGACAGAGAGAGGGAGACAGGGAAGGAGGAAGGCGGAGGGAGGCAGAAGGAGTGAGACAGACAGAGGGAGACAAACATACAGAAAGAGGGAGAGAGAGGGCACCAGACAGACAGAGAGAGGGATACAGAGAGAGGGAGACAGAGGGAGGGAGATAGAGGGAGCGAGACAGATAGAGGGAGGGAGCCAGAGAGAGGTAGACAGACGGAGACAGACAGACGGAGACATACAGACGGAGATAGACAGAGGGAGACAGACAGAGAGAGACAGATAGAGGGAGAGAGACTGAGGGAGGGAGACGGAGGGAGAGAGAGGGAGGAATACAGAGAGAGGGAGGGAGACCGAGAGAGAAAGAGAGAGAGAGAAAGATGTGTGTATGCCGGGTCTGGTGGCTTAGTGGACGTAGGCATCCGCTGCAGGGGCCTGTGTTCAAACTCATGGTCACAGTTTTTTTTTGCTCTACCTGCCCCCACCTACACTGATCCCGCCCTCACCGGTGCGGCCCTCGGCCTCAAATCACAATGTAAATTTGGCCCCCGAGAGAAAGTTTGCCCATGCCCTATTGTCTTAAAGAGCAAGATTAATCATGAAAGTTTAAGTAAGAATTAGAATACGTGAAAGAGTGAGTTTGATGGAATAAGCGAGACTGCGTGTCTCCGAGGATGCAGGAGCACAATGGCTTTCCCTTGTAATTTAAGAAGCTACTGTAGACAAGTACGCAGAAGTAAGCAATCTTCTTCATTCCACCATCCATTCTCCTCAGCTGCGCTTCACCAACTGTCAATACCATGAGCATTCTACGGCAAGCTTCATTTGGAACGTGCCATTTAACAACTACTAGGGGTGAATGGGGAACTTTCCAAATGGTACAAATTACATATATAAAACATTTCTTATTAGATGTACTTTTAATAATTATGATTCCACCTCATCGTGACAATACTGAATTATAAAAAATCTCCCTCCCATAACAACCTAAACATTTTTAATACATTTCTAAAACATTACTAAATTATCATTCTAATGGGGATGAGCAAAGACGAAAATACCAGGGAGACTATTTTACATGCCAATGTGTCTGGCTAATTTAACATTTGTCCATTGATCAACTGTACAACATTATGATAAGTTTGATTACTTGACAGGGAGGATTGTATTTGCTCTGATGGTCATCTTTGGTATTCCTTCTAACTTGTACCCCATCACCAATTTTCCATTTCTGGTCCTAATTTTGTGCAAATCCAATGTGAAGGATAGTCATTTAAACAAACATACATTTTGTAAAGCTCCTATACCTTCCATTGGTCCAATTATACCAACGTACTCCAGGGCGTATGAGGTACTTCTACCGGAGACAAAGGTGCTCTGCGCGTGCTTTTGCTCTTGTCACTATGAGCACAATTTACACAATCTTTTACCTTTTTTTCAACAATATAGTCCATTCTGAGGAACCAAAATGTTCTTCTTACTTTGTTTTTAGTTATACTTCGGCCTAGGGGACCCTCATGTGCTAAGTAAACAATTTTTTCTTTCTATTCTTCAGGTGGAATAATTTTACCATTTGTGCAACTCATGTCTCACCTCCCAATGGTCTCTTAACTATTCCTTGAGCTTACTTCACTTGGCCAACCCTCTACAATTAAGTATTTTAATTGACTGAGATTGACATCTTTCTCTATATAGTCATTTCATTCAATTTCGGACAATGCAGGTACAGGTATAGGTATAGAAATAATAGGGTTATCTGTTCACTACTCTTTCTCTTCCTTTTCTTAAGGTGCCCATGAAAGACTGTCAGAAATCTTGTTTTCTTCTTCTGGCACATATTTTATTTTAAAACAATAGTTTTCAAAACAAAGAATCCCTTTGGCTATACGAGGTGTGCTGTATTCATCTCCCTTAATTGAAAATATGTACATTAGAGGCCTATGATAAAGACGTATGGTGATCTTAATGCCTCAAATATAGAATTTGAAAGGTTTTACAGCCCATTAGTAGGCTAGGGCCTCTCTTTCAATCACAGAATAAATACATTTTGCTTAAGTTAGACATCTTGAAGTAAAGGAATTGTTTTCTCTCCACCCTCCTCTTTTTGTGATAGTGTGGCCCTGAACCCTTAGTTACTGGCATCTGTGGTTAAAATAGTTTTCTTCTTAAAGTCAAATGTGCCTAATTTGCACGTAGATTTTCACATTTATCAGAGAACTTTTTTTTACATATTTTGACATGTGTTCAAAAAAAGCCCCATAAAGAATCTTAATTCATCCTTACATTTAGGGTAAGGTGTTTATTTTACCGCTTGAATTAGACTGTGTTTTGGTCTAAAACCTTCTTTTGAAACGGTGTGCCCCAAGTAATCTACCGATCCAACGCTTATTGGGCCATAATTTTTCTTTCGAGTGACCCCTGCATCCCTCAATCTTTTGAATACTTCACATAGAATACAGTCATGTTCTTCAATAGATGAGTCATATAAAATTATGTCATCTTCGAAGCATAGAGTACTCTATAAATATTCCAATATTTGGTGCATATTCCTATGGAAAACAGCTGCGGCCGAGGCAAGCCCAAATGGCACCCTTGAACAGATATAAACTCCCATAAGAGTTATGAATGCAGTTAATGGTCTGGATTCCTCGGTGGAGACCTATTTGATGATGTAATTGACAAATCGATGACACTAAAATACATTGCCTTTCCCATTGTGCTTAACATTTTGTTTATGTGGCGAACAGAGTGTCTTTCAACCCAAGTGTTCTCATTCAAACTACGTAAGTCTATACATGAGCATATTCTTTCTCCACTGGCTTTAGACGCAATAACTATGGAGGCCAATCATTCTGAGGATTCTATTGGTTGGATAACTCACATTTCACACAATTTACTCAATTCTTTTTCAACATGTTGGAAACAGGACATGGTTTGTGAACTACAGGTTTAGCTCCTTATTTTAGTCTAAGTGTTGATTTTCCTTCAATTAGCCAAGTTTGTCTAAAAATAAGTCTGGGAATTCATCACAGGTGTCCATGTTACCTATAGCTCTGTCTACAAGGAGCCCTTGTTCCTTATTATTTGTATCTCCTATTGATCCTGCCACCCTAATAAATTGGAATCCTTTCCCACAATACATTATCCCAAAAGTGGACCTATCTCTGAAACACATATGCATCTTTTACTTGCCCACAAGAAATATAGGCTCTTTGAGGTACCCCTCTGGTAATATATCTTCTTTTTCTAATTTCACGTTATCATTATTCAATATTTTATTAAACTCTTCCTGATTCAACAATGTGAAAGAGAACATGAATCCGCATATATATCTACTGAATTACCATTAAAATACACTTTGCATTTAGGATAGTTCACTTGAGAATTCAAGCCTGTGTCAGTTACTTCAAAAACATGTTTTGGTTCTCTGTTTCTGTATTTTTAATAATCTTCACTTAAGTTTTCACTTACGTTTTCACCATCTCTACAAACTCTGGCAAAATGCCTTCTGCTGTTGCATTTTTTGCCAGTAACCTTTCAGTCTTTACATTGTCTGTTGTTAGCTAGGTAGTTACTTACTACTACCACATTTAAAATATTTCAACTTATTTTCTTCTTTATTCACTCTAACTTTGCATATTTGTTTGCTAACAACTTTATATATTTCACTTCCAGCATTCTCTTCCTGAATTTTTGTGACTAGTTCACTTGGTACCTAAGTTTCTTTGAGACAGTTTACAGTAAATTCTATAGTTTGTGCAGTGTCTGTTGCTTTTCTAAATGAACGATTTTTAGCAAGTAACTTTTCTGGAATGTGGCAATTATTTGTACATCTTACCAACTGGTCTCTTATCAAAGAGTCCATGAGATTGTCAAAATCACACACAGTTTTTAACCCTCTTAGTGCTGCAATGTAATTGGTGATACTTCTGTGCTTCTCTTTCACTTTATTAAAACACTATGCTGCTCTAAAACAACATTCATTTTGTCACCAAAATGAGCCTCCAGTTTCATAGAAGTTATCTTATAAACATCATATTCCCCCTGTTCACCCTCCCTTTCAACAACTGGTTCAGGTAGTGTTTCATATATTTTACACCCAAGAACTCCTACATTGTGCAACAGTATATGCTATTTACGCTCAGCACTGAATGTCTCACTCCTGTTGCTATTAGGTATGATTCAAATAACTTGACCCAATCCTTCCAATGTATATCAGGTTCCACTATTTCCACTAAGAAGTCTACACCTAGAACAGTTAGATTAGAGTTATAACATCTACAAGAGCTAGAACATGGACAGCTAGATTAGAGTTAGAACATCTCCAAGAGCTAGATTAGGGACAGCTAGATTAGAGTTAGAACATCTACAGGAGCTAGAACAGAGATAGCTGAATTAGAGTTCGAACATCTCCAAGAGCTAGAATAGGGACAGCTGGATTAGAGTTAGAACATCTCCAAGAGCTAGAATAGGGACTGCTGGATTAGAGTTAGAACATATCCAAGAGCTAGAATAGGGACAGCTAGATTAGAGTTAGAATATCTCCAAGAGCTAGAATAGGGACAGCTGAATTAGAGTTAGAACATCTCCAAGAGCTAGAATAGGGACAGCTGGATTAGAGTTAGAACATCTACAAGAGCTAGAACAGGGACAGCTGAATTAGAGTTAAAACATCTCCAAGAGCTAGAATAGGGACAGCTGGATTAGAGTTAGAGCATCTCCAAGAGCTAGAATAGGGACAGCTGGATTAGAGTTAGAACATCTACAAGAGCTAGAACAGGGACAGCTGAATTAGAGTTAGAACATCTCCAAGAGCTAGAACAGGGACAGCTGGATTAGAGTTAGAACATCTCCAAGAGCTAGAACAGGGGCAGCTGAATTAGAGTTAGAACATCTCCAAGAGCTAGATTAGGGACAGCTGGATTAAAGTTAGAACATCTCCAAGAGCTAGAATAGGGGCAGATGAATTGAAGTTAGAACATCTCCAAGAGCTAGATTTGGGACAGCTGGATTAAAGTTAGAACATCTCCAAGAGCTAGAATAGGGGCAGCTGAATTAGAGTTAGAACATCTCCAAGAGCTAGATTAGGGACAGCTGGATTAGAGTTAGAACATCTCCAAGAGATAGATTTGGGACAGCTGGATTAAAGTTAGAACATCTCCAAGAGCTAGAATAGGGGCAGCTGAATTAGAGTTAGAACATCTCCAACAGCTAGATTAGGGACAGCTGGATCTGTCACTTGACCTTCCCAGGTTTCTAGGCACGATTTAGAATGTTGTTGTGAATCAGGAGAAGACGTACATCTCCGACTTATTTTTACATTGCTTTTATAGTAAACAGGGCCTAAAATTCCTAAATTAATATTAACGCCAACAGAGACAAAAGTGAAATTTAAGAAAAGATTATAGAACATTTTACAGTAATTCTAACTCAAGTGCAAACTTCAAGCCCTTCTAAAATCTCAACACCGGAGCAAATGCCTTTTATTTTTTTATCACAAAAAGGTGGCATCCCTGTTTTCACCTCTCTTCTCTCCCCCTCTAGATACAACCCCATGCCCGTTCCCTAATCATTTCTTCTTTCCTGCAGCTGCAAGAGTCTCTTTCTCTGCTCAGAGTGTCCAGGGTTAGCCCACTGCTCATCCCTAGATGGTGGGTGCCAGGGCACAAGTCCTAAACAAAGAAGTGGGATGGACTAACTAGTTCAGCAGTATGCAAGTCACATCATGGTGAGTGACATCACATTGCATGACATCACGGCGCATAACAATGCACGTGGCATGACAGGAAGTGGCATCACAATCAATACATCCCAGAAAGTGAAATTGCGATTCTCCTATTACCATGACTAGAGAACCTGGATTTCATTAAAGACACGGAGGCTCACATTATGCATACAACTTTTAATGCGTCTCTAAGCAGCCGCAAACTTCATAATAGAAAGGTTCCATTCAGAACATACATAACAAATAAACTCCAAGAGCCATCAGAAGACTGCCTCTTTTAAATGAGGAAATTACAGAGAAGTCATAAAACAGCAACAAATTCCAAATACAGAGAAGTCCATAAAACTGCAACAAGTTCAACATTTTCGAGAAACTTCTGAGGAGCTTAGGATGAGAAATTCCAAACAAGTCGAAGTTCAACAAGGATCCAAACATCCCAGGATTTAAGATGGATTATCTGAAAAGCATAAAAAATTTGTAAATTTGGAGTAAACAAAATTAAAGGATAGAATAGAAACATTTCAACACTATGAAAATCCAATAATATATTAGCGGTAAGTGAAAATTAGAGACAATTGTAAAGAGTACATTTGAAACAAATACATCTCACATCCGAGGGAGGGATGGGTGGGATAATGTGAGCCTCCGTGTCTTTAATGAAATCCAGATTCTCTAGTCATTGTAATAGGAGAATCGCAATTTCATTACAAGAACAGAGGCTACACTATGCATGTTGGTAGCTTTGTAAAACTACATCAGACATATGCTCTATAGGTTTGCAGTAATGTCGAGCAAAAGTGCTAGCGTTTGACCAATCAGCAGCTTTAAGAATATCATCTAATTTACCTCCAGAACAAAGTGATTTGCTGGCCATAGCACCTCTTATAGAATGAGCTTGAAATTTACGTAAATTAATACCAGCTAGACCCATAACTGATTTAACCCACCTAGAAATAGAGCTAGAGGAAATAGCTTTATGAGGTTTAACAAAAGAAACCAGTAATTGATTTACGTTTGGAAAACGGAGAAGGGACATTCTGTGTTCATACTCCTGAAAACAATCGACAACACAAAGTTTAGGACAGGAGTCAAAGCGGGGATAGAACATAGAATCAGACATAGTCTTAGTTCTTCGATAAATTTCAAATTTTACACCAAACATGTTGAAAGATCTATTAGAAATGTCTAATGCTTTAACATCAGAGACCCTTCTATAAGAAATGAGACAGAGAAGAGTTGCGAGTTTGAAAGAGAGAAATTTTCTACTAAGAAAACTGTTGTGAGGTCAAGAAATAAAGAGGTCTAAAATTAAATTAACATCCCATAGAGAATCATATTTCGGCTTAGGTGGTCTTCTCAGACGGATGCTCTTCATAACTCTACAAATAATAATATTTTTACCTACCGTCTTACCATTCACCAGAGTATGGCCAGAAGAAATTGCAGATCTATAGCAATTGATGGTTCTATAGCTTAGACCTCTATCAAATTGTTCACATAGGAAATTAACTATGTGGACAATGGTTGCCTCAAGGGGATCCAAGTTTCTTTCCAAGCACCAACGAACCCATGTTCTCCAGATGTTGTTACATCTGTAATGGGTTCCCAGAGACCATGACTCAGAGAGGAGAGTCAAAGCCATTGTCGAAAGTCCTGAGACTTCTTTTTTTTTAATAATTTTTTTTATTGAACAAGGCAGTAGAAAGACATTGGTACAGAATTAGTACTAAAAAAAAAAACCTAAAAAAAAACATTAAATTCTTCATCATTAGACAAAATTTCTAAACAATATACAAGAGACAAACCTAGAATATACAATACCACAGCGAAAGTGCAAAAACTGCAATAGCATACGACTGTGCGTACCGATATTAAGGTGCTAGTGCAAGGTAGTGCAAAGAAAACAGCTGATAAAGGACATCAAAATTACTATTACGATTCATACAAAAACAGCCGATATAACGCGGCGAGGATATCATTGCCATTCTTAAAGTGCTAGTGCAGTAACGTGCAAAGTTGGCTAATATAAGAACAGCTGATATAAAGCATCAGGATTACTATACGATTCATAAAGTGCTAGTACAATAAAGTGCAAAAAAGTGCAAAAACAGCCGATTTAAAGCAGCGAAAATATTATTGCAATTCTTAAAGTGCTAATGCAGTATCGTGCAAAATTGGCTAATATAAAAAGAAAACTGATATAAAGCATCAAGAATACTATTATGAATCCTATAGCACTAGTACAATAAAGTGCAAAAACAGCTGATATAAAACAGTAAGGATATTGTTACGATTCTTAAAGTGCTAGTGCAGTAACGTGCAAAGTTGGCTAATATAAAAAACCACTGATATAAAACAGCAAGATACCTATTACAATTCATAAGGTGCTAATACGATAAAGTGCAAAAACAGCCGATATAAAACAGCAAATATATACTTGCAATTCTTAAAGTGCCAATGCAGTATCGTGCAAAGTTGACTAAAATAAAGCAATAGTAAAGCATCAACTTCCTTTTAACAATTCCAGCTTCTCAAAATATTTCCAATTCCTTTCAAATCTTGCAATCGCTCCCACCCTACCTCTCTCGAAATTACGTGTTCTTCTCATTTTATTAACCCATTTTAATTGACATGGAATCACCACGGATTTCCAATTTTGTAGAATCAAGGACCGTGCTACAACAGTAGAAATAAAAATAAATACTTCTTCTGATTTATTAAACCTATTCCTTTCTTTACAAATACCGAAAAGAGCCACCTCTGCTTCTGGTACTAGTATTTTCCCAATTGCCAGCTCCATATCTGCAAAAATCCCCTTCCAAAAAGATTCTTACTTTGGGCAGGAAAAAAAATATGATACCAGCCACCCTGACCCCTAATTTTGCATCTAAAACATTTATTCTCACATTCAGGGAACATTCTCTGCAAGGCCTCCGGGGTATAGTACGCCAGCCAGCGAGAAAGAAAGGACATTCGTTTATAATTAGCTGCCCGGAGTGTTTTGTTTCCTAAATGACATACTACCTCCCAGTCTTTATCTGTAAAAACGCACTGTGTCGTGAGGCTTATTTTTTCTAGATGACTAACAATTACAGGAGATGATCCAGAAACAAATAACTTTTTATACCAAAATCCTATACCCTTATGTTTCTCCCCATATAGAGCTGTTAACAAGACATTGGGGGAAGTATCTAAACCCCCTACCTCTTTTCTTATAAAATAGACCAGCTGTAGGTATTCAAAAAACATAAGCCGCCTAGGATACGCTCTATCTATAACAGTTTGCCAGCTAATTACCTTGTTTTGAGCAAGTAGGTGTCTTATTTCGCAAAATCCGGTAGATTCCCATTCTATCAGGTGATTCAAGGATATCTTGAGACCCATTTTAACACATTCTAGCAATTTCAAATAAATAGAACCATCTGAACCATGTTTTTTATATGAAAGCCGTAATCTTGATGAGTACCCTATCAATGTCTTATATCTTGTTTTCTTAGGAAGCTTTGCAGTTTTTAAAAATAAAAAAATTTGAGAGCCTGATTCCTCTAGCATTCTATCTAAAAAAAAATTGTCTCTTGTCTGTCTAATCCTTAGTAATCCTGCCACTATGTCGAAAAATGCTGCTTCATAGTATGTCTTAAAATGGGGAAGAGCCAGCCCACCTTGATTCACGGAAAGTTGTACCACCGAGAGCTTGACTCTTGAGGCCTTTTTATTCCAAATAAATCTTCTCATCATGGATTCAAGTTCATTAAAAAAAGCCATATTGACTTTAATTGGGATATTACTAAACAGGAATAAAAGCAAAGGCAATACATTCATCTTTATCAATGCCACTCTACCAATCAATGACAAGGGCAATAGGTCCCATTGTTCAAGCAGGCTCTTTATTTTGTTCTTCATTTTTGCATAATTCAACTGAAATAGTTCTTGATACTCTCTGGTCACGTAAATCCCTAAGTGTCTTATTGGATCCCGTTTTTCTGCTTGAGACTGAAGATCTAACGGAAGAAAATCTAGATTAGAATTTAAAATAAGAACTTCCGTTTTTTTCCATTGATTTTATACCCCCCAATCTTCTCATATTTCTTAAGCTCCTTCATGAGATGTAAAATATTTTCTTTTTCGGGAGCCAGATACAGGACAATATCGTCGGCAAACAATTTTAACTTTGATATTCAAGCAATGGGGGGTAGTATTGCGTCATTGTTCCTTATTTTTATAACCAAAGGTTCGATAAAAAAGGTAAAATGCAAGGGAGATAAAGGGCAGCCTTGCCTAGTACGGCAAATTTATTTTAATCTTCCCTGCTTGCCTAGCATTGACTATTACCTGTGCCGATGCCCCTTCATAAATATTCTGTAGCATACGAATAATTGGGGCAGGGAATCCAAAATAACCCAAGGAGAAAAATAACGCTGACCAGTTAACTAAATCAAATGCTTTTTCTGCATCAATCATTAAGATGCATGCAGAAATTGAATTAATATTAAAATAGTCTAACGCCTGTATCAAATATTCTGTATTAGCTGCCATATATCGACCGGCTATAAAACCCGTCTGGTCTTGATGGATTACTTCCTGGGCCGAAAACACAAATCTTTGAGCCCAAATTTTCATAAGAACCTTGTAATCCGAGTTCAATAGACAAATTGGTCTGTAGGAATTCACATCCTCCGGATTCTTATCTTTCTTGACAAAGCTAATAATTGTGGATTCTTTAAACTCAGAAGGAACCTTACCGCCTACTCTAATATAATTAAATACATTTTTCAAGGGATCTTCTAGTTCCTTCAAAAACATCTTATAAAATTCAATCGGGAACCCGTCCAGACCTGAAACTTTTGTTCCCGCTGTTGCTTTTATGCTATTTTGAATTTCCAGGGAGCTTATTTCACAACCTATTTGATTGCTCCTAGAAACGGAGATTTTGGGAATATCCAGATTATAAAAATATTCCTTAATCAGTATTCCCTCCACTTGAAAATCTGTGGAGTAAATTCTCTCATAATGATCGAGGAATATTTTCGCAATTCCCTCGCTCCGAGTATCTATTCCACCTAGAGGATCTTGAATTTTCAGAATGATGGAAGACTCTTGTTTTTTTCTAATTGAATTAGCCAAAAGCTTCCCCATCAGTTGACTATCTTCGTAGAGCCTTTGCTGAAAGGCTTCGAACTGTTTATCTCTTCCAGAGTGAAAAAATCCCTGAGCGATACTTTAGCTTGTTCCCATTTATTAGGCAGTTGATTGAGTTTTAAAGCATACTCCTTCTCAGCAGCACACTGGAGGGCAGATATTTTTACCTTGTGAACATTTGCCTTATTACTGGAAAATGCAATAATCTGCCCCCGGGCTGCTGCTTTAAATGCGCCCCATACAGCAAAAGGCTCTGCTGAATCCCTATTCACAAAAAAAAAATCTTTCATCCACTCTTTGAAGCCCTCTACCCAAACCATATTCTGTAAAAGGGTGCGATCCATCTGCCACCTAGGACGCTCCCCTTCTATGCCTTCTAGCATCAGTTCCACTACAACCCTCCCATGATCTGAGAAGGGGTTACAACGTATCAGTGCGCTGGAAATTTGACGTGATCTTGAAGATAAAACAAATCTATTCTAGAGGCTGTATGAAACCTGTTAGAATAACATGTGTAGGACTCTGTATTGGGATTCAGGGAGCGCCAGGAGTCCCGCAGTTGGTATTCTGTCATAAAAGCTTCCAGCACACCTTTCGTCTTTGGTTTTAGTTGCCTCTTATTCTTGTTAGAGGTATCCCTCCTTAAATCCTGAATATAATTTAAATCACCTCCTTCTATGATTTGCCTTGGAGTGCCCCTCAAGATTTCACTAATTTCCGTCAGGGCCGAGGTGTCATCAAAAATTTGGCCATAGTAATTCACGAAATTAAATACCTTTCCCACCAATTTTACTACAACCCAAAGCCATCTGCCTCTAGAATCTCTTCGCACCTGCACAATTTCCCAGGGTAGATTCCTTGAGAAATAAATAGCAACTCCCCTCTGGGCAACCCCAGCTGAGGAAAAAAACCCATGAGAGAAATACCTTGGCAAAAACAGCTTTGTAGAATTTGTCTTCAGGTGTGTCTCCTGAAGGAAGACCACCTGAGGATTAAGGGCAATTGCCCATTTCAAAAAGGGCTACATACTTTTGTTTGTTGAGCAACCCATTTGCATTAATGGACAGGATGCTACATGAATCAAATCTCATCTACAAATCTGTAAAATCTTATACATATTCCGTACCAACCAATATTGAAAATCAAAATAACAAACCTACTGTACTTGTACTTTTTTACTGCCTTTCCCCCCCCCCCACCCTAAACCCCCCCAAGAATGCGGGACCTCCCTCCCCGTCCACACAGCCCAGATCCCTCCCTCTACTTTCTTCTTCGGGTGTCCTCTTGTTACACCCTAGTGTGAGACTTCGTTAGATCTCCTGACACTCTCCAAGCAAGAAGGTTCAAATTTCCTGTCTGTATTAGAGGATGAATTTTGCCATCTATGTCTATTAGTAGATGATCTTGGCACGTGTTTAGGAAGGGGGTGTCGTAACTCAGTTCCAGAGCTGTTGGGAACCATGCTTGGGAGGGCCAGAAGGGAGTGACTAGAACAAGGCAGCATTGATCGACTCTGACTTTCTGTAAAACTCTCTGGATCATCGCGAAGGGGGGAAAGGCATAAGACCTCAGATTCTTCCATGATTGAAGAAATGCATTCACAGCTAGAGCTGCGGGACTGGGCATCCAACTGAAGTATTTTTCGAGTTGGAACGTTAATCTGCTTGCAAAAAGATCTATTTCTAAAGGTCCCCAAACTGTATTGAGCAAATTGAAAATGGAAATGTCGAGTTTCCAATCGCTGTGATCTCTGAGGAATCTCGAGTTCCAGTCTGCAGAAATGTTCGTTTTCCCAGGAAGATATTCCGCCTTTAGGGCAATCTTGTGTTCTAAGCAGAACATCCAAAGTTTTTTCACCAGATTCGAAAGGTCTGCAGATCTTGTGCCGCCCAGGCGGTTTATATAGGCCACCGCCGACATATTGTTCCTCTTCAAAACGACCGATCTCCCTTGTAGGGAGTGTTTGAAACTCATTAAGGCGTAAAGACCAGCGGTGAGTTCCAAATAATTTATGTGTTGGGAAGATTCTTCCCGCGACCACGTTCAACCAGTATTCTGGTCTAGAAGGCAAGCACCCCAGCCATGCAAGCTGACATCTGATTCCAAAACGAATTTGGGTTTCGTCCCAAAAATCGCTTTTCCGTTCCAGGCTTCCAGGTTTTCTAGCCACCAGTTCAGTTCTAGACTGGCATCCTTGTCTAACGAAATGAGGTCCTCGTACCAAAGACCGGATCTTAAAGCTCTCCCTTTCACTCTTTGGAGAGCTCGATAGTTCAAGGGTCCAGGGAATATTGCTTGGATAGAGGAAGAAAGGAGACCGAGGAGTCTTGCAAGATCCCTGAGGGGAAATTCTTTGAGTTTCAGAACACGACGTATTTCTTTTTTGATTTTCGTAATTGTTTTGGAGGGAAGAAGAAGGAGACACTTGGATGTATCCACAGTGAACCCCAAAAATTCCATCGACTTTGAAGGAGCCAAGACAGATTTTTCTTTGTTGATTATGAAACCTAAATTTTCTAAGAGGTTCATAACAGTTTTCAGATCTTGGGAGATTTGAGAGCGTTCTTGAGACATAATTAGAATGTCGTCTAGATAAATGATCAAACTTATTTCTCTTTCTCTTAGAAAGGAGGCAATTGGTCTCATCACCTTGGTAAAGCACCAAGGGGCTGATGAAAGACCGAAAGGAAGGGCCTTGAACTGGAATAAACGATCTTTCCAAATAAATTGTAGGAAGGGTTCGTGAATTTCCGCCATGGGAATGGTGATATAGGCATCTTTCAGGTCTAGTTTTACTAGCCAATCTCCTTCTAGAAGAAGATCCCTTAAGAGATGAATCCCTTCCATTTTGAAGTGTCGGTACACCAAATATTTGTTGAGATGTTTTAAGTTTATAACTGGTCTCCACCCTTTGTCTTTTTTCTCTACAAGGAAGAGTGTGCTTATGAATCTGAGTTCCTCCATTGGGACTTGCATGATCGCCCCTTTTTTGAGCATGGAAGAGATCTATTCCTCTATTATACTTTGTTGTTCTGGGGGTATCTGAAGATTTTTTGGAAGAAAGAACTGTTTTGGGGTTTCTGTGAAGTCTATTTTGAAACCTCGGACGGTGTTCAAAACCCAAGAATCTTGAGTGATTTTTTCCCAGTTCTGGAAAAAGAATCTGAGTCTCCCTCCCACCTCTGAGGGGAAAGAAAGAGGGGCAGGAGGGGAAAAGGTACTCACTTGATGTGGTGTCACTGGAGGATTGTCCGCGAGATCTGTAACCTCTTGAGCGCATGCCACGTCCTCTTTGCGGAAAGAATTGCGAATAGTTGGTCTATTGGAAGCCTCTTCCAAAGCCTCTTGATCTTGAAGTGGGCCTTTGATTATATCGACCGGAAGAGAGGCCCCTTGTTCCGGCCCGACCAAAAAGGTTGTTGTTAAAAACCTCACGCATATTCTGCTGTGCCTTATCCAAGGCTGTAAACATGGACACATATCTTCCCAGATTTTTGATGAGTTCTTCACCAAAGAGAAGACCTTTCGGATTTTGAGATGTTTCTTTATCGGCCAAATCCGAAAGCTTTGGATTAATCCTAGTTAGGACAACTCTTCGTCTCTCAGCATTCAAGCCTGAATTGGCATTTCCGAGGAGGATTAAGGCTCTTTGACTAAGGCCTCTTATTAAATCAGTGTTAAGTGGGGTTCCATTAAGGTGGCTCTCCTCTGCAGCATCTATAATTCTTGCAAGGACATCTAGGACACGGTCCTGGCAACCTTTAAGAGACCTCTCCATCCCTTTGCGAGGGTCCCGTCCAAGTTTAAAAAGAAATTTTATTAATTCAGGGTCCAAATTAGGGGTTTGGCACACCTTATCATCAATAGAAGGTCTTGCACACTCAGCCCACAGGATATTACGAGTATTGCGCTTGAGGGGCAATCTTAACCATTTATTAATTAATTTAGCCAAGTGATCGTGGGGCCACCGTTCAGAGCTCCTAGGGTGTGTAAGATTAAGGGGTGAAAACATTTCCTCCCCAAGAGGGTCAAGAATGGTATCTTTAGGAACAGAAGAAGAAGAAGACTCTGGAGGGTTAAAGAGATCCTCATCATAATCATCATTCAAATCTAGCATGTATTCGTCAGGAGTGCTATCGGAGTTATCATCTCCATAATCATTGTTGAGCGCAGGGTCATTAGTACTTAGATTTTGTGTGACGCTAAGGACACCAGAATATCTTGTGCCGCGAGGGACACCATAATAAGTTGTGCCGCGGTGGACACCATGATAAGTTGTGCCGCGAAGGACACCCATTTGGTTTGAGGTGCGAGGACCTCCCAGATATAGTGAGGTGCGAGGACCTCCCACAGTGCTTATAGGGGGTAAGACTTGTAAATTTTTAATCTTTTTTGTTTTTTTACCCCTTGATTCGTAAGAATCTTGATAATGACTATCAATAAATTCATCTTCATTAGGGGAGATGGTCCTCTTTGAAGATAAAACTGTGCCCAAAGGATTGTGCGGATGTGATTGCGCTTTATTACATTCAACACCAGGGGTAGGGGCAGAGGCACCCTCCGAGTCACAATCAGACATGTTTCCCTTTTAATTTATTTATTTAAATAAAAGCAAGGGGTCTTGATAAAGTAAATGATTCCCCTGCATAGTAATGTTAAGGACTTGTACTAAGAAAATAACTTCAAATGAAACGAGTCAAATTCGTAATATGCTAAAGTGACTAGATTTAAGTAAAAAATAAACGAAATTCGGATGAATAATAGCTCCGTGTATGGGAGAATGTACAGCTGATCGCGGAGGTCGAGTAACGAACTCGTAGTCTCTCGCGCGCTCAGCTGATGCTTGGCAACCACATGACGCGAAGCATTGTAATAAAGAATGCACCTTGGCAACGCGCTAAGGCGACGTTGTTCCTTCCAAGGTCCTTTCCTCTACGTAACAAAGATAAAGTCGAGCTTGCGCCAAGGCTTGATTTGAAAGGAAACTCCGTAAAATAAATAGGCACGCGAGTGCAAAAACGGTGAAATGACATAGCGAAGGTGGCGATTTTTTGAATATCGTGATTTCATCAATAAAAAACGCAAGTTCCCAAAGAAATCATAATAATCGGTATATAAAAATAGAGATAAGCAGCCTAATATACTTACGTGGCTGAAAAAGAATAAACCATTAGGACAAAGGGATATAAATTACATAAACAGTAATCAATCATAAACATAGCAGTTAAACATAAAATCCGACCAATGAAAAGGAGGGAAAAGGGGGATTTCCGTAAATTGGAAATCAGTATGGAGAGAAAAGGGGAGGAGGAGGGAGGGAATGTTAAACCAAACCCTTGAAATCTCCTTCAAATAAAGTATAATAACAATAAACTAACAATGTGAAAGGCAAGAAGTAAAAGGTTACTTATCTGCTCAGAGCCGCATTTAAAAGAGGCAGTCTTCTGATGGCTCTTGGAGTTTATTTGTTATGTATGTTCTGAATGGAACCTTTCTATTATGATGTTTGCGGGTGCTTAGAGACGCATTAAAAGTTATATGCATAATGTAGCCTCCGTTCTTGTAATGAAATCAGATGTTAAGCCCTCACAGATGTTTAGCAGGTCTATCACAAGTATATTTGAGCGCATTGCAATATTTAACAAATTAGATTTTGCTTTGGGGACGTGCCAAAAAATGACGCATTCCGCACTCCAAATCTAGGCCTCAATTTATGAAAAATATTTTTTAAACCCTGCCACAATGAAATTGGCAACACGGAGATGTGTGGCAGTAAATCTGTTATGCTTAATCGGTTGCAAAGTCTGTATTTTAAAATATCTTATGGTGTTAAGGCACCTGCTGCAGACATCTTTGTGTGCCAGGTAAATCTTGGGGAATAACAATAATGTTAAGATAACTCTGGAGGATAACATATTTTCCTGAGGGGTCTGTGTTTTGTGCAGTCCCAGTTTTAAATCAACGTAGCATTGAGGGTTAATAAGTCTCCTTCAATGCACATTGTATAACAGCAAATGACAGATTTATGTAAATGGGTTACTGCTTTTAACACAGAGATCCTTTTGTTAGTTGCAGCTGAAAATTTGAATCCTACTACCATACCACAGTGAGCTATGAAGGACATGGGCTCCTACACCTTGTAACTATCACTGTCTTATGTAACGTATTGTGTACATAATGTGTATGTGTGATGTAAAGTGCTCTGATACCCTGCATTGGGATAAATAGTGCTAAAGCTCTATAAATGAAATAAAACAAAAAATCCCTCCATTGCATCTAGGTGTGAGGATCCTGATAGCACTCAGCCAGGATTGAAAGGAGGCCTGATGGTCTTTGGCATTTGTTATGGATGAGCTGGAATCTGATTAGCCCCCTTCCGGCCTGCACGTTGCTGCTTGGAAAAAACAGACAATGTGCAGGCGCTGCTATTATTGTCCCACTATGATCATGACAAGTTCAGCATATTTCTGTGGGGCCCAACCTATTGGCATGGTAGACGGTGTCCACTGTGTGAAAATAGGGGGTAGATGCAGTATTCCTGTTGTGTGCAACATAGTCTGTGTGCTCCAGTATTTGGAAGCGACACCAATGATACCTGTTGTTTGTGACATAGTCTGCGTGCCCCGATATTTGCAAGTGACACCAAGGATTCCTGTTGTGTGCGACATAGTTTGCATGCCCCGGTATTTGCAAGTGACACCAAGGATTCCTGTTGTGTGCGACATAGTCTGCGTGCCCCGGTATTTGCTAGCGACACCAAGGATTCCTGTTGTGTGCGACATAGTCTGTGTGCGCCGGTATTTGGAAGCGACACCAATGACTTCTGTTGTTTGTGACATAATTTGCGTGCCCCGGTATTTGCAAGTGACGCAATGATTCCTGTTGTTTGTGACAAAGTCTGCGTGCCCCGATATTTGCAAGTGACACCAAGGATTCCTGTTGTGTGTGACATAGTTTGCGTGCCCCGAGATTTGCAAGTGACGCCAATGATTCCTGTTGTTTGTGACATAGTCTGCGTGCCCCGATATTTGCAAGTGACACCAAGGATTCCTGTTGTGTGTGAAATAGTTTGCGTGCCCCGGTATTTGCTAGCAACACCAAGGATTCCTGTTGTGTGCGACATAGTCTGTGTGCTCCGGTATTTGGAAGCGACACCAATAATTCCTGTTGTTTGTGACATAATTTGCGTGCCCCGGTATTTGCAAGTGACGCCAATGATTCCTGTTGTGTGCGACATAGTCTGCGTGCCCCGGTATTTGCAAGTGACGCCAATGATTCCTGTTGTGTGCGACATAGTCTGCGTGCGCCGGTATTTGCAAGTGACGCCAATGATTCCTGTTGTGTGTGACATAGTCTGTGTGCCCCAGTATTTGCAAGTGACGCCAATGATTCCTGTTGTGTGCGACATAGTCTGCGTGCCCCGGTATTTGCAAGTGACGCCAATGATTCCTGTTGTGTGTTACATAGGCTGTGTGCTCCGGTATTTGGATGTGACACCAATGATTCCTGTTGTTTGTGACATAGTTTGCGTGCCCCGGTATTTGCAAGTGACACAAGGATTCCTGTTGTGTGTGACAGTTTGCGTGCCTCGGTATTTGCAAGCGACACCAACGATTCCTGTTGTGTGCGACATAGTTTATGTGCCCCGATATTTGCAAGTGACACCAATGATTCCTGTTGTTTGTGACATAGTCTGCGTGCTCCGGTATTTGGAAGTGACACCAATGATTCCTGTTCTGTGCGACATAGTTTGCGTGCCCCGGTATTGCTAGCGACACCAAGGATTCCTGTTGTGTGCGACATTGTTTGCGTGCCCCGGTATTTGCAAGTGACACCAATGATTCCTGTTGTCTGTGATATAGTTTGCGTGCCCCAGTATTTGCAAGTGACACCAAGGATTCCTGTTGTTTGTGACATAGTCTTCGTGTCCCAGTATTTGCAAGTGACGCCAATGATTCCTGTTTTTTGTGACATAGTCTTCGTGTCCCAGTATTTGCAAGTGACGCCAATGATTCCTGTTTTTTGTGACATAGTCTGCGTGCCCTGGTATTTGCAAGTGACACCAATGATTCCTGTTGTTTGTGACATAGTCTTCGTGTCCCAGTATTTGCAAGTGACGCCAATGATTCCTGTTTTTTGTGACATAGTCTGCGTGCCCTGGTATTTGCAAGTGACACCAATGATTCCTGTTGTTTGTGACATAGTTTGCGTGCCCTGGCATTTGCAAGTGACACCAAGGATTCCTGTTGTGTGCAACATAGTCTGCGTGCCCCGGTATTTGCAAGTGACGCCAATGATTCCTGTTGTGTGCGACATAGTCTGCGTGCTCCGTATTTGGAAGTGACACCGATGATACCTGTTGTGTGCGACATAGTTTGCGTGCCCCAGTATTTGCAAGTGACACCAAGGATTCCTGTTGTGTGTGACATAGTTTGCATGCCCCGGTATTTGCAAGTGACACCAATGATTCCTGTTGTTTGTGACATAGTCTGCGTGCCCCGGTATTTGCAAGTGACACCAAGGATTCATGTTGTGTGCGACATAGTTTGCGTGCCCCGGTATTTGCAAGTGATGCCAAGGATTCCTGTTGTGTGCGACATAGTTTGCGTGCCCCGGTATTTGCAAGTGACACCAATGATTCCTGTTGTGTGTGACATAGACTGCTTGCCCCAGTATTTGCTAGCGACGCCAAGGATTCCTGTTTGTGACATAGTCTGCATGCCCTGGTATGTGTTAGCACCGCAAAGGATTACTGTTGTTTGTGACATAGTCTGCGTGCCCTGGTATTTGCTAGTGACACCAAGCATTCCTTTTGTGTGTGTGTGCACCTCATAGCCAATCACAATGCAGTGTTGTGATTGGTCTCAGTGCCATGTTTCAGCTCTCAGACGGGGAGCGGGAGCCTGTGCATCTTCCCCACCAGGCTGTGTCTTACAGCCTGGTGGGGAACATACAAAGTGCGCATAACTGTTTGGCCTGCCCAAGACGGCTGACCAAGCAGTCATGCACACTTGGAGTATGCAAACCACTCCTCCCCCTGTGGCCCCACCACCGCCCTAACCCAGCCCCGTAGGACAGAAAAATAAAATGAATAAAAACAAGGTTATAATCATGTCTTTTTTTTGTTTCCTGCTCGTCGAGCATTGGGGCGAAGACAAAACCGGGGCAGCTTTTGACTCAGCCATTCTATAGAGAGGGGGAGAGAAAAAATGTGCGTGGGAAAATGAACAATGCTTATCCAGTGATAAGAGGGGAAGGCTGCTGTCCCTTGGGGCAACCCATTCTTCTTATCCCACTGTTGTCCATGCCACTCCATGCTTAACCGGAAGACGCTAAGGCCAGCACTCCCCCTGCCCGAACACCCTGCCCAGACTCATGCATCGAGCCAGCTGATCTGCAGTCTTGTCTTTTTCTGAACTCACTTTGTTATGACTGGACTCGGACAGTTTTCACTGGTGATGGGGAGGAAACAATGCCGCGAACTGCATCTTTTACCGGGGAAAAGCATGATTGCAGCATCCTGGACTTCTTCAGTGTTACAGTTTATGGGGGAAACCTTCAGGAGTGTGGATGAATAATCGCACTCCTGTTTCTTTTCTCCCTTCTCCATCGTATCCTTCTTGCGGTGTGAGTAGAAAAACCAAAATAAACATGAGTGCTCGTGTAAAGCCTTGAGAGCCTTGTGAAAAGTGTTCTTGAAGAAACAATAACAAAGTAGTGCAAAAACAATGTCCTAAACAGCCGCTGCTTAGGTCCAGGAGTAGATGGGCAGATCGCTTCGGGAGGGCAAAACACGGAAGAGGCATGACTTATGCATGCCCTTAACAAATGGCCAGATGGATAAAATGGACTAACGATGGTGCCAGCAAATGGGAAGCATATGGGCGGGCTGTATGCCTAGAAGTAAATACAGGATGTCTCGGTTCAAGACAGTGCATGCGCGCCATCTAGAGCAGAGACCTAACAAACCAGCATTGGTAAATGCATTAGCTTTTATCCATGTGTTTATTAATATGTTTTTTTTTTATCTTAGATTGTCGAGCAGTTGAGCAATATAAGTTAGAGAAAGTGGGCGGAGGTGGAGGTGAGGGTACTTAGACACACCAGAGAGCAGGAAGGGCATGGGAAGAGGACGGGTGGGTGGACCCCAGGCAGAAGGAGACCCACAGGTAGCCCCTGAGATACTTTAAATGGTAATCAGCACAGAATGCCATCCTTTGTCACCAAGGGATGATTGAAATCTGAAATTTGGAAAGAGTCCAATCAACACAAATTTACAAGGGGGTTTGATGACCGCCTTTTGCTTTAATAGCGCACCAGAACCATTTACCCTTATAAGACAGCTGCTGTTAATGTGGGTTGTAGCTGTGCAGGAAAAAAGTCTGGGACATATGTTTTTTGTACAAGTCCATCTGTAATAAATGGGCCCCGGTAGCGCAGGATAAGCTCACAGCGAGTCACTTCATCCGATACTGCCCCTCGGGTATTTTAACTCCTTGCGTGCTGGTGACGGAACCACTCCGTCACCAGCCACGGACGCGCTGTGCTGATGACGGAGTGGTTCGGTCACGGCCCCACTGATTTTGCGCCTCGCGGCGCGTTCTATTGAGCGGGCGGGGCCATGACGGAACCACTCCATCACAAGCACAGCGCGCCCGAGGCTCGTGACGGAGTGGTTCCGTCACGAGCATTACGGCGCCGCGTGGACCCACCTCCCCCCTAGCGCTGCGGCGGAATTACCACCGCAGCCAAGGGCTTAAAGTGTTAGCCTGCTGAGTACAAGCCCTGATGCCGCGCTGTTAAGTGGCTGAAAGTGCTAGACTGACGAGAGCGATCCCAGACATCGTTTAATGCTGTTTCTGCAACAAAAGAACCCCTGTCGCGCCCAGTGTGCTGGCGAGGGGCACCAGCAGGCACATATTTACAGACATAGCAGCTCGATCATGTAACAGTGCAATTGCCTGAATTCAAATGCTTGTAAACCTAAAAATGAATAAGCAAACCCAGGTTTAAGGTGGCATCACCACGTTTGCATGCGAGAGCTAGTGAATAAGAGATGAAAACAGACAGGAAAATCTGATGAATTGCTAATTGCATTCAAACAACAGCAAAAAAATTCAGTATAATGAGACAAGCAAAATAAGAAATATTATGAAATGAAAGCCAAAGTATGCACAAAACTGGGAAAAGATGCAAGATTAACCATAGTCTCAAATAAGCATAACAAGTACTTTCACAGAAGTGCTATGTGTACAAAAGCAGCATGCAAAATGACATAGAAACAAATTATGTGAAAAAATTATAATTTGTGACTTAGAGTGAGAACATGTGCTCCGAAAAAGAAATGCCTACTCAGCAATAAACAGAAGTGCAGAATTGTAATTGCACTATAATCAATAGAGATCTAATTTATACCATAGAAAGAAAATATATAAAGACCCTCGAGGTTAATCAATACACTACAAACCCTTAATCGCTACAATAATGAGCCATAGTCCAAGAACAATTATATATACAAACAAAAAGAGTTAAAG
This sequence comes from Lissotriton helveticus, assembly GCF_964261635.1. Lineage (NCBI taxonomy): Eukaryota > Metazoa > Chordata > Amphibia > Caudata > Salamandridae > Lissotriton > Lissotriton helveticus. The sequence goes on along the minus strand of NC_136065.1, from coordinate 94,532,250 downwards.
TTACAGGTACATTAGATGTCAAACAACCGGAAGTGATGTGAAAAGTTAGAGTTGTAAATACATGCGCCGGATATTGAAATAATAGAGTCAGGAAAAACCAATGTGGTGGAAAGATTGACAACTCAGTCGTTGATGAACAGAAGGTGAAAAAACTAAATACAATTTGAGATAGGCATCAAACAAAATATGCTAGTACACGTAACAATTAAGGAAATAACTTTAAATGGGTTCTACAAGACCAAACATAACTCGCAGTGGAGAGTGTGAAACGCACGGCGCACACCCATTTATTAGTGATAAATGACGTGTATGAAATAGGGCAAAAGTTAACTCGCAGCAATGTGTGATAAACCAAAATCATGAAAGCTAACATGGTCCGCTTTGGAAATGCTGGTATAGGCTCTACATGCCCAAAAGTCCATTAATAATTTGTGTAAAAAATAATATGCAGTGAATGGATGTTAAAATGGGAATGCTTACTGTGAGAAGGTGGTTCTGACCATCTGAGCCGCCCAGATTTTTCACTTTTTTAACACCTGATTTTTTAGCTTGTACTGTGCGAGAGCCTCATAAGCTGGGACTCACCCACGGTAAACTCATGATAAAATGGACTGCATGTGGATTTCACCGGTGTCCACCTTGTGAGATAAAGCTGCTGTGCTGCAGCCAGGGTCAGGGGCACTGGACTGGTTACATGTGGACACGTGTGCAAACGCGTGTGCACCTGTGTAAGGGCTGCACGGGGGAGATTCCTGTTGTACGCAGCCTGGAAGTAGATACAGATAGACTGGTGTGGCAGGGATTATGCAGAGTTGGGTGGTGACATGGAATAGGCTCTATAATGTGGGGAGGCACATGTAAGGGAAAGTCAGTGTGCTTCACTGTTTCACAGTAGGAACACTCCATCACTCTCCTATGGAGATAAAGGCCATATGGGGTCGTTTCAGTTCTCTAGGGCCTACAAATTCCAGACACGCACCAAAGTACACTGTAAGTTGTGTAAACATAGGTATTCCGCTGAGTCCAAAACCATATCTGTACTGCTTATGGGTCATCCAGAAATGTCATATTCCTCTGACTTGGCTCACAACCAGAGCCTGGCTGGGTGTGACCCTGCCAGGCTGGGAGAGATGGGGGTGAGGCTGCAGGTTATCTATCAGCAGCTGTCAGCTGGTGCCAGGCACAAGGCCTGTTCCAGGTCCGGGTCTTGAAGTCAGCAAGAGAGACCGGGGGATTTTCAGAGACCAGGTGGCCATTGACCCCTTGATCAACTATATCGTGAATTATCCCAGAGGCCTGTGCAGGAAAAACGGGAGAAGGGGCAGGGAGGTGGTGTGTCATTGCAAGATAGGGCAGAAGTGCCTTTCTGCACACCCCTCCAATTTCTCTTAAAAGGTGTTGCACAGGAAGCGGAGCTCTCTCTGGGGTGTGGTCTTGCTGAGGAAGACTGGTACTGGAACCTGGTGCCATGGGCAGTTGGAAGGAGGAACCCTTTGACTGTCCCAGGACTTTGGACTGTGCCTTTGAATGAGCCTAGGGCCAGTGAGGAGAAGCCTGGGCTTCTGCGCAAGGAGAAGAGAGGACCAGAAGGAGAGCCAAGTGAAACGCGGGTGCAGAGAGCAAGTGACTAGGGTGCTCCTTTGAGGCAAGGAGGACATCACAAAGTGCTCCATATGGCTAGGGCTGGCCACCAGGAGTGAGAAGAGGCCAAGATTGTGAAAATCGTCCACAAGGGGGCCCGAGTTATGCCCCCCGGAAAGTAGGCGACCTCTGAGCAGACCGATTGCGAAGCGCAGGGGGATCTGCCGCCAGTCTTGGATTTGGCTCCGGGTGGGTCAGGTCCTGGGGGCTGCCACCAGAAGAAGGAGATGCTGAGGAGCCCAGTTGCACCCCCGTGAAGGTGCCTATGGGGCCCATGCTCTCCATCCATGAACTGGTGCCAGGAAGCTGGGACCACCAACTCCGGGCCCCGCAGAAGTCAGAGAGCGCCATCTCGCCCCATGTAAAGAGGGAAGCCGGGGAGCACCGTCACGCTCCCAGTGAAGAAATTCCTGGGGCTCGCGACCCCCAACTCCGGGCCCCGATGTCAGCAGAGAGGAGGAGGGAGGGCCGCCGCACTATCCCCGTGGAGGGTGGAGCCCATAGACCAGAAGAGAAGGCCGGCTCCTGCAGCAGAACGCAAGAGTGCTGGCCAGTCGTGGAGCTGGCGGGTGGGCTCCCCAAGCTGCTTTCTCACTCACCTGGTTGCATGGTGCCCGGGTGGGACCGGGCCCCCAAAGAAGTGCAGATGCGGTCTGAGGCCCCCAGTGAGGGCAACGCGGATCTCCTCGGAGCAGCGGGAGAGCTGCTGCTACAATATTCAGGCAATGGGATGGAAAGTGCCCCAAAATGCCTTGGAGGGCATAATGAAGCCTGCAGTGAAACCTGCCAATTTTCAGCATGTGGTGGCCCCAGGAAGATGGGGTCACCACCAATTGTTGGCAAAAGTGCCAGAGGAGCTGCAGGAGCAATACAGACTCCCCCAGCACCGAAGAGGAAAGACTCTGGGGGTCTTAAGGAAACAACCCCTCAAGGGATCAGACAAGTTTCAAAACTTCAGGCTGGACTGTTCCCATGGGGCACAGGGTCAAGACTGATTTGCATATGGCTGCGTTCAAACTGGAATGGCATGGTGAGCAAAAAACCGATGGATTTAGGCCCAGATCTCTGTACTGGGGTGAATGTATGACATTGTTCTGCATTCTGTCCATCACCTGTTGTTCTTGCATTTGTCACCCCGAGTGGGACGGGTATGCTCAGACGTGAGTCCCGTGCTCTCCACGCCACTGGAATCAAGCTATCCAGGATAATGAGGGCTGAAAGCCCGAAACCGGTCCTTGGATGCTTGATTCCGGTCCAGGGAAGACATGACTTGGCAGTTCGGGCTGGACTGTTTCCATGGGGCACAGGGTCAAGACTGATTTGCATATGGCTGCGTTCAACCTGGAATGGCACGGTGAGCAAAACAACGATGGATTTAGGCCCAGATATCTGTACTGGGGTGAATGTATGACATTGTTCTGCATTCTGTCCATCACCTGTTGTTTTTGAATTTGTCACCCCGAGTGGGACGGTATACTCAGACGTGAGTCCCGTGCTCTCCATGCCACTGGAATCAAGCTATCCAGGCTGATGAGGGCTGAAAGCCCGAAATCGGTCCTTGGATGCTTGTTTCGAGTCCAGGGATGACCTTGCTTTGCAATTCGGGCTGGACTGTTCCCATGGGGCACAGGGTCAAGGCTGATTTGCATATGGCTGCGTTCCAACTGGAATGGCATGGTGAGCAAAAAAACGATGGATTTAGGCCCAGATCTCTGTACTGGGGTGAATGTATGACATTGTTCTGCATTCTGTCCATCACCTGTTGTTTTTGCCCAGGAAGATGTGGTCGCCACCAATTGTTGGCAAAAGTGCCGGAGGAGCTGCAGGAGCAATGCAGACTCCCCCAGGACCGAAGAGGAGAGACTCTGGGTGCTTTAAGGAAACAACCCCTCAAGGGTTCATCCAAGTTTCAAAGCTTACCTATGTCTGAAACTTTTGTTCTGCAGCAGGGTGTGGGTTTTTAGAACTACATTGAGGTGTGAGAGTTTGAACTTGGGATGTCTTTGGAGAGACATCTCCTAGAGGTGTAGAGCTACAACTGGAACTTTTGTTCTGCAGCTGGGTGTGGGTGTTTGATATCTGGTCAGACGCGGTTCCGGACACACAAGGCAGTTAGGGCGTACTCGCCTAAGCTTCTGTTTACGGCGGATGGTGCTGTATTTACTTGGTCTGGTCTACACAAGGCATTTTGTTTTGATATTGGACAAGAGATACGAACGTGGATTTTTACACCATGAGAGGGTCTTGATATTATTTGCATTCTCTTACTCATAAGATATACAGATATCCATTAGAAGAAAAACAATTCTCACTGAGAGACTGAACTTGGGATGTCTTTGGAGAGAGCTTCAACTGCACAAATAGTGCATTCACATGATGTTGTTCCTAATAGGGACTGGAAGTCACATTTAATATGTGAAATGATAAGTGAATTGGAAATATGTTGCTAGGCATTCCCGCCAGGACCCAGACCACACTAGTCACTCGGTTTAGGACTGTGTTGCATGAGCCGAAGTGGCAGAGGGGTACCTTGTGGCTATAGAGAGTATAAGTTTGTCTCCTCCCACAGATGGAGATGACAGAATAAGGCCCCCGACTCCGGGCATCAACCTTGGAAATGGCCAGGATAGCCATCTTTTTACATTATATTATATATGAGTGTGACATACTTTCGTACAGAGTGACTTATATTTATATTTGGTCCTGATGAATGCCCAAGAACTCCTGTTGGAGTGGAGGTGAGGCAGAAACATGTTGACCTTTGAAGGGTTATATTTTTTTGTGAACCCCCATCCTCTGCTTTTTAATCCTATCCAAGGACACTACCCAATAAACTTATTTGAGCCCTTGAAATAGATTTACCCTTCACTTCATTTTCTGCCCCTTTAAAACACCTCAGCTCCACCCCACACCACTACACTAGGTGGGGAGTTGTAGCCCACATCAGGGTCCGGTTGGCCCAATGTGCAGAGGAAGCCCAATGAGGAAGCATGTCACCCTTGGGTGAGTAAGGGTTCTCGTCCAAAAAGGACACTTCATCCCTATATATATTAGAAGTGAACCTTATCTTTAGTAGAACATATCTTGAGTGAGTTTTCATATATAGATAGGGAATGAAATGCTCTCTCCTGATCTCCCTTGGATCCTATCTTTGCTATTATTCCTGCCAGGGTGTCTGGTTGTAATTGCATAATCATGTGATTATAAATGTGATGCGTTATAGGGGCTGGTATTGACTTGCATTATACCTGTTATCAGATATGATAAGTACCTGTTGTTCTAAGTGATGCTTAGACATGTATTCTTGCTACTGCATTCATTAGTAGAACAACCCGACTGTCAGCCACTGTGATGTAAGTGTGTATACTGTAGAGTCAGTATGACATGCTCAGCCAGGGTTATGTGTCACTATGTCAGGTATTTCCATTATAAATGCTTGTTGAGATAATGGGGTGGGCCGCCACCAGGATGGTGCCAGTGGGAAGGTTTATTCATTGATGCATGGTATTGGGTAGTGTGTGTGTAATAAATGTACTCTTTCTTTTTATAAAGCAAAGTACAAACTGGACAATACATTATTGAGTGTTATTTCTGCGTACCTGTACATGGCGATTACTAGCCCACACCACCTCCCTTGAGTAAGCCTTAGACTGCTCTGCCACGCTACCCTCTGAGAGTCAAGCACTACAATGGGGTTTTTGGTTCCCATTGAAGGACAAATGTAGACAGATTGTTTTTGCAGGACTCACAAATAATGCCTCGTTTTCCAACACTTACCATGTAAATAACAAAATAAAAATAATTAGGCGGTGTTTCCCTTGGTTGCATTGCAACAGCCACTACTCTTTATAAATAATTTTATGCAGCAAAGAAGAAGGAAGAAGCATCCCTGCTTCCCATGAATGCATGTCACCAGGAACATAATTTTGCAGCCCTAGGTTTGTTGTTAACAACCTGGTGATGCATTCTGGGAGTTGTTGTCCATTTCAACAGAACCAATTGTACTAACACAGCTGCAATCAAGGATTTCTAAAAGGAAAACCCAGGATTGCATTGCTGCATTCTTGGTGAGTCATGAAGAAAGTTAGATCAAAATAGGGTCCATCACTATCCCCTTTTGTACCGCTTTGGTCGTCATAAGTTGGCAGGGTATGCTCAGACGTTGAGTCCCTTGCTAACTTTGCCACTGGATTCAAGCAAGCATGGCTGAAGACGGCTGAAATGCCAGAAACCGGTCCTAGGAAGCTTGATTCCGGTTCCAGGGAAGGCATGGCTTGGCAGTTCGGGCTGGACTGTTCCCATGAGGCACAGGGTCAGACTGTTTTGCATATGGCCATGTCTGAACTGGGGTGGCAGAGTGGGCTAAAGAACGGTGATGGATTAAACCCAGATCTGTTGACTGGGTCTGCGTGTTTGATTGGGTCAGAAACCCATCCATAACCACCCCCTTTTGTACCGCTTAGATCTAAAGAACAACAGGGACAAAATTAACTCAAAGGATGGTGCGTGGACAACTAGAAAACACCATAAACACTAAGTTTTAAAGATGAAAGCCTATTAAGAAAATGGAACATTGGGGATGACAGGGGCATAATGCAGGCCACTGCAGCCAATGCAGCACCCCACCCCCCCCAACCATTCAGAGGGCCGCCAAGGCTTTAAGGGACCCATTCAGTCCAAAGCCAATGAATACTTTGGAGTCCTGGGAGACTCGGAGTAGGGGGCATCACATTCTGCAGGGGGTAGCATTTTGCTTTACGCCACTGGGAAACAAAGCTCAACTAGTGCACCACAAACGAAGAGTAAAGAAATATAATGAAGAAAGAGGAAATCTGTAAAAAAATAAAAAAACAAACACAAGGGGAAAGATGAAAGGAAATAGAGTAGACGCGAAGTACAGCAAGCAACCTGAATAGGACGAGTGGGACAGAAAAGGGAGAATGGCAATAAAACAAAAAATGAAAAAATGGTCAGGTAAGGCGTGCCGTTCCCTGGTGACTGTGCGCACTTTTCCTGGTAAACCGACAAGGTTTTTCATCCAAATTTATACAAATCATGATTTGTTTGATTAATCTTAATACTTTATTCGATAAAAACAAACTTTATCATAAAAGTACATACAATTCATTGTTAAAAAGGGGTATAAAAACTTTAAAAAGGTGAGATCTTTTCAAGAGCAAATGGAGACGATATAAAGTTTAAAAAATAGATTAGATAAGGTCCTAGGACAGAGAACAGACAATCGGAAATATTCTAGTGGGTATGTAGTGCACAGTTTCCTACCCCGTTCTCAATTTTATCAGTCTTGAACGTATCTGCCAGGCCTTTCCCAAGAATTTGGCAACTCCGCAAAAAAACATCATAGATGTTGTGTCCGTTGTCAGTATGCGGAGTGCCGTCACATGGTGCCTGACTCCCAGTTCTCTGCATACTGGCTTTAACCACCTTCTCCTGGGTCCGCTATATGCTCTACAGGCAAATAAGGAGTGGGCTAAGGACTCATTAGGGTTTGAACAACCATGATTTGTTTTATTGTTTTATTTTAGACCCCTGAAGAAGTGTCCGGTGTATGGACCCGAAATGCATTGGGTTTATAAAATTCATGGATAAAACACAATTGGAGATTGATACCGTTGTTTTAGAAGAATCTAAATGGATGATCTTGAATAATGATAATTAAAATTCATGAAAAGAAAGAAGAACCATTGTTGGAATATTGCGTTTATTGAATGATTGTTTTGTATAAATTTGGATGAAAAACCTTGTTGGTTTACCAGGAAAAGTGTGCACATTCACCAGGGAACGGCACGCCTAACCTGACCATTTTTTCAGTATCTATAGGCACTGATGGCACCAGTGTAACGAATGGAACAGCACATGATATAATTTTGAGAATTTGAAAGTGTGGGAAATCAAGTGTGCACAGAGTACCCACAATTTTTTGCATTTAAAACAAAAAATAACTCACCAGAAAAAATAAGAAACTCAGGAGGAGATTTACTATGATTTTGCTGTGTTTGCGTCACAAAAGTGATGCAAAATGGCATAAAATCTTTTTTTCTCAATTTACTTTCCAGCGCTAAACAAGTTTAGCGCTGGAAAGTAAATTGAGAAAAAAAGATTTAATGAAAAAATAATGTGAAGCAGCGCGTAGCGCTGCTTCGCATTACTTTTGCGCCATGGGGGCATACCAAGGGTGGTCCATGGGCATTCCCATTCAACCATCTCATGCTAAACCTAAATTACTAAATAAAGTAGATTGGGTTTAGCATAAGGACGGAGAAATGCTTCCATTTCTCCTTTCTTGTCCGACTTTGCATGTGTGCTGCACTTTACAGCACACATACAAAGAGGTAAAGGTTTGAAGTGAGTGTCAGCATAGTATTTTGTACTGGAAGGCTGTATGTTATGTAAACAAGCACAGCAGGCGTGGGAATAAAAAAATATTCATTCATTCATTTCATATGTCTTTATTTCGAATATTTCATCATAAAAGACACTACCATAAGAAAATACATCATAAAAAAACACATCAATTTAAAAAAACATAAAAATAGGTTGAATATACACTTTATAGCATATTATACTAACATTTTAAAATGAAATTTCTACTCCATAAAATACAATCAAATCTGGGTGACATAAAACCAATCCATTGCTTGCTATTTTAATCAACGGTATGGTTCATTCAAGAGAATAAACATATTTATGAGGCTTAGCAAGGCAGACCTCTGGTAAGTACAGTGGGTTGCTGGTGGTAGACCAAGTGCTGTGCAGGCAAAACCTAAAAACAGCTTATAATTAGCTTATAATTAACCACATAGGCGAAACCTAATGCATTTTCCAATGCTTGTTTAATTGTCTTCCCAAGTGGTTATTTGAAAAAAGATATTTAGACAATCTTTTAGTAATCTGTGACAACATTGAGGCCTTTTTTTGAAAGTCATTTGGGAGAGGTCGTGCCTTAATGGCTAGAGCTGCTGATTTGGATGCTGGGGAACTAGGTTCGAGTCTTGGCGTGGACGCTCAATATTCTGTGATTCTGGGAAAATCACTTTATTTCCCCATTTATTTATTTATTTATTTATTTATTTATGTATAAAGTTTTATATAGCGCAAACTTGACCCTAGATGGTATTAGAGCGCTTTACAGATTAGTTAAATAAGTAGAAAATAGATAACTAAGAAACATAAACGATGAGGATGTTCTTTACAATCAGGAGTGAGACAGTGAGTTATAAACCAGTACTTAGATGGCGTGCAAGCCCTGGTTGGAGAACAGCTGGTCAGATCAGTATCCAGAGAATAAGTTTGTGGGTTCAGGGTAGAGATGTGTTCATTAAAAGCAGTTTGACTTTTTTTTTTAATGAAGTGGTTGAAGGGATCAGTCTTATTTCAGGGGGCAGGGAGTTCCAGATTCTAGGGGCCAATCCGGAGAAGGCTCGGTTGTAGGTTTTCTTTTTTCAAAATATTTCTACAGTAAAGTGCTGGTGCTTCTAGATGATCTGCCACAGTCAGACAGTTCCAGTTTGTCAGCTAGGTACTTCGGTGTATCGAAGTGTAGGGCTTTGTAGGTCATGCAAGCTATTTTCATCTGAATCCTTGGCTCATAAGGGAGCCAGTTTAGTGCCTTCAGATCTAGAGTGATGCGGCTGTACCTTTTCGATCCAGTGATAAGCCTTGCAGCAGAGTTAAGAGATGCCCTTAGTGGAGCCATCCTGGATCGTGGCAGGTCACATAGGGTAGCACTCCCATATTGTAATCTGGGGATAACTAGCGCTTTCACCGCTGATTTAAAGTCGTCGTAGGGGAGGAAGGGTTTTATTTTTCTTAGAATACTCATTTGAGAGTTTACTCCTCTGGTGGCTGAGCTGATGTGCTCTTGCATGTTGAGATTTTTGTCAAGTGTAATTCCCAGTGATCTTGTGGAATCTATAATGTGTGGAATGCAGTTGAAAACTGTTAGGTGTTTCATCCAATCTTCGATGTCGATGGATCTTTTTGGTGGGGCAATTAAGAGGAATTCGGTTTTGAGCGTGTTGAGTTTAAGGTGGTTTCTGGTTAGCCAGTTTTGGGTTTTTTGGAGAGTTGTGTTGAGTAGCCGGATATCCTCAGGGGAGGAGATTTTAAGGTATAGTTGGGAGTCGTCTGCATACGTGTGGTATTATACATTGGAAATTTCAGAATTTCGGTTAGAGGCTCCATGAACAGGTTAAAGAGAGTAGGTGATAAGGTGGACCCCGAAAGTGACAGGAGTGGTAGTGGACAAGGATTGGTTAACCTTAATTCTTTGAGTTCTGTTGTGTAGAAATAAGGCAAACCACTTTAGGACAACCCCTGATAATCCAATTCTGTGTTCAAGTAATTCAAGGAGGATGTCATGTTTGACCGTGTCGAAGGCTGAGGATAGGTCTAGCAGGATTAGGAAGCAAGATTTGTTCTGATCTAGCATTTTAAGTGTGTCATCTACTATGTAGGTAAGGACTGTTTCCGTGCTGTGACCCGGACGAAAACCAGATTGGAATTGGTCAATAAGGTGGAACTGATCAATGTGATTGCATAGCTGGGTATGTACGCATTTCTCAAGGAGCTTTGCCAGAGAGGGTATGGTTGAGATGGGACGGAAGTTATCGGGGTTCGTATGATCGGCTGTGTTTTTTTTTAGAATGGGGGTTACCTGCCCTGATTTCAGGCAGTCTGGTAAAGCCCCTTGGAGTAGTGAAGCATTCACTATCTTAGTCCAGAGAGGGAGTAAAGAGGTTTTAATCTCATTGAAGATGTTAGCTGGGAGTGGGTCGCCAAAGTGGTTTGACGGTTGAAGTGTTGTTAAGATTTAAGAATGGCATTTTCATCAAAGGTTTTGAAAGTGTCACACAACGTGTTGTTTTTGAGGGAGAGTCCATGTAGGTATGGGTGCTGAACAATCATATGCTGGCCTGGGCTATTGGGGGGTATAATCGGGAGGAGCTCAATTGCTGTCTGGAGATCACTTTCAATCTTTTTGGACTTTTCAAGAAAGAAGAAGGCAAATATATTGCAGTTTGGCAGCGGAATGGATTCCATTGTGCAGGGGTTGGGTTTTTTAGTAGATTGATGTTTCAAACAGTTTTATGGGACGATTTTTGGCTTTGTCTAGTTGAACTCTGATGAAATTTGCTTTGGAGTTTCTGATGTGAATATTGTAGGTGTTCCTCAGTGATCGCAGGTGCTTGATGTTTTTGTAGGGACGGCGAAGATCTCCACACTCGTTTGGATGATCTCAAATTGCGTCTTTCTTCATTTAGGCTCCCGTTGTACCATGGTTTAGAGTCTCTAGTGGATAGTCTTTTTTAGCTGTAAGGGCGCAACAGTATCAAGAATGGTTGCCATGGAGTTGTTGTAGTGGTTTGTAAGGTCATTGACATCAGACATGTCTGCTGGAGGAGGCAAAACGGTATTGCTGAGGGATTTGAAGTCATTAAGGTCTATGTTATGAGTGATCCTTTTCCATTGTCGGGTTTCTTAAGTTGCAGTTAGTTTGCCCTCACTGATTCAGTGATGAGAAAGGTAATGCAGTGGTGATCTGTCAAGTCACATGGGACGATAGACTCGAGTTGAATGGCGTTTGCTTTAGCTATGATTAGGTCCAGGGTCGCACCCAGGTTGTGCGTTGGGCTGTCACAGATTTGGTTCCGGTTAAGGTCCATTAGAAAGGATTTTAGGCTGTCAACTGAGGGGTCATTAGGATCGTTCCAATGAAGGTTGAAGTCTCCGAGGAAGATCTGGGAGCAGTGTTGACCTACGTTAGTAGTAATGATTTCCATGATTTGTTCGATGAATGAGAGGTTGTCATGTGGAGGGTGGTTGATCACATGTAGTGTACATAGTGGTTTGTTGTTACTTGCAATGTTTATGCAAAGGTATTCACAAGCGGATAACTCGACGGTTTGCAACTGGTTCACTGCGAGATCACTGTGGTATATGACGGCAATGCCTCCACCTAGTCCATTCGGTCTGTCTAATCTTATAATGTCTTAGCTAGGCGGAAATAATATGTCTAAGATTGGTGCAGAGGAGTTATTTAGCCATGTTTCTGTTAGGAGTAAGAGGTCAAGCTTGTGGGCAAGAATGAGGTCAGCAATGTCCACTGCATGTTTCATGGCAGATCTGCAATTTAGAATCATGCATTTCATGTGTGGTTTGGTGTCTATTGAGGTTGTCGGTACAATGGGGACCTGCTTAAGGTTGAACTTATTTACTTCTCAGGAGTTAGGCCTAGGCTCTATGTATGGGTTTGAGGCAATTGTTAGTATGGGAGTCAGGATGTCTGGGTTTTCATGGTGTCCCAAATTATATGTGAGGAGAAGGGAGTGTATGTCATTGTCTGATAGCGAATGCTTAAGCCTGTCCGGCCTCGTGGGGGCGTTGTGGTAGGGTATAGATTGCCAACTTGTGAGAGGGTGTGAGGAGATGGTTGCCAACCTGTTGAAAGGAGTGCCTGTTTGTGGTATCCGTGAGTGGGATGTGTTGGGGTATGGGTGGATGTGCCTATTACTTTCTGGAGTACTTTTTGGCCATCCGTTATAGGCCAGCTCTGACATGATATTTATTAGTCTCTGTAGGTCATACTTGAGTTGGTATAGGTCTTGTGTAATTTTGTCAAGTCTAGATTCTATTGAGGTGTGCGAGCATGTGGCTGTAGTTTGGGTCAGGGGGCCGGGAGGTAGAAGGGTGCTTTGGATTGTGTAGTTGGGTTGGTGCTGGTCTGAGGGTGATGGTAAGGGGGAGGTCTGGCTAGCGATGGTTTTAGGCTGGTATTCTGAAATTGGGGGTGGGGTCGGAGTGGAGGAGATATATTTGTTGCTGTGTGACTCGGTGGCCCTTGTTGTCGCAGTGATTTGTGGGCACGTATTGGTTTGGTGATTCGATGGGAAAGACTCTGGACCATCAGGGGGTATAGAGGAGTTGGTATTGTGTTGGCTCATTGCTATGGTGGGGTGTGTAGGAGATAAGAGTGGACTGTTTAATGTGGCTAGCCTGGGCAAGGACAATATTTGGGGTGCATGTCGGTCGTCTATAGATACAGGATGATCTAAAGAGGGGGCTGAATCTTTATTAGATACTGCGTGTTTGATGATGGGGAAAAATGTGTTGAATGTATCTAGGTTGTGATCTAATGACTGGATGAGGATTATCCCATTATTATGAATGAAGATGGTTATTTTTGCAGTGAAGGTGGGTGAGGGGGCAACATATAGTCTTAAACTGTGCAAGGTTTTCCTGGATGTAGAGATCAGGAGCGTCGAGTAGATGGCTTTCCTCCATTGGGCTCTTTTCTTTGTGTAAAAGATTAGATTATTGTTGTAAATAATGATGATAGTCCATTGTAGATGAATATATAATATTTATTATGTACTACAGAGAATAACTGGTGTTCCCATCAGAAAGCAGGGTGCTAACTGACAAGACAGAATACAGAGACCTGTGACATCAGAAACATAGAATGTGGGTCTTAAAGCTATACAACAAAATGGAAGTGATGAGAATACAACATATCCTCTCCCCTTCGTATAGATAACAAAAATAAAAATTGAAAAAAACAGAACTCATGTCCTTCGTTACAGAACCCACATCAATGTGAAACAAAATCTCGCAAGTAGCTAGGAGGCTTCCTATCCCTCTGACCTCTACCAGTATCGGCAGAACCCCTACTTACTGGTTCTGATACATGGTCAGGTTGAGGTAGCTTAACTTCTTTTTCTGCTCTCTTATATAATGCTACTCGCCTCAAGTTCCAACACTCACCATTAAACAAAGTAACAAACCTTTTATGAACAGACTTAACTTTAAACGGACCCCTAAATTTCGTTAACCCTACACCTACTCTTCCAGGTTTCACCTTCACCCAATCATTCACTGACAGATTGCACTGACTCTCTGACATTTTCCTGTCTTTCAGCTTGTCCGATCCTTCTCCATTTTCATGTTTCTCAAACACCCCAGTATTCAAACATTCCTTCATCCATGCAGCAACTAGTTTGGTACCAGCCGAACGTCCTCTCATCAAGCAAAAGGGAATCTCCCTTGTCACACCATTTTCAGTAGTCCTATAGGCCCAAACCATGTCATTAACCAATTCTCTCACATTGGCTTTAGATGAGAGGGCCATTTGAATCGCACCTTTGACCATACGGTTCGCCCTCTCCACTATGCCATTCCCCTGTGGGTTGTAAAGTGAAGTTCGTGAATGTGCAATGCCACATTCTTTCAAGAAACTAGTCATTTGTGTGGATGTCAATTGCGTTCCATTATCCGTGATGATCTTCATAGGAAAACCATCTTCCCTGAAAATATCCTTCAATGCAGTGATAGTGCTGTTGGTGGTGATTTCCTTAATGAATTTGACTACCAACCACTTTGATGAAACATCTACAACCACTAGACCAAACCTCATATCCTGACTCAACTGATAAAAGGGCCCAATAAAATCAAGACATATGGTGTGCCATGGACACCCTGGATCTTCAATCGTACCACAACTATTTTGACTACCTACCTTAAGCCTCTTTTCACTTTCTCTGCAATCAGAACATCTTTCCACCCAATCAGAAATCTCACGGTCCATGCCTGGCCACCAAAAGTGTTCCCTTACTCTTCTTTTTGTAATAGACTGCCCTAGGTGACCTTCATGAGCTAACTTGAATAAGGTAAATCTCACCTCCTGTGGCGGGATGAACTTGTCTTCTTTCAGGACGATCAAACCCTCATCATCCAAAATAGATAAATCTTCCAACACTTTTAAATATGGGCGAAGAGCAGGAGACACACAACTCTCCCTCCTTGAACCCTTGATAATAAGGTCTTTCACCCCTTTCAACACCTCATCCTTCATCATGGAGGCATTCCACCAACTTCTACTAATTGCTCCTGCACACATCTCTACCATCTCATCCACAGCTGCCACAGACTCTTCTGAATTGAGTGAATCCACACCTGGTTTGTCTACTGTCTCCCAGGGTAGTGGAAGTCTGGAAAGGCCATCAGCTTGGCAGTTCTTCCAACCAGGAATATATTCTACAGTGTACAAATATTCTTGGATTCTTGCAGCTAGTCTGGCCAATCTTGCCGATCCTTTCCCAGCCCCACCAGGTGATAAGATTTTAACCAAAGGTTTGTGGTCAGTTAACAGTGTAAATTTAAACCCCCACAAATACATTCTATAATACTCGCAACCCCATGCTGCAGCAAGTGCCTCTCATTCTATAATAGAATAATTTCTCTCTGTGGTTGTGAGAGTTCTTGACGCAAAAGCTACGGTTTTCAAACCGGAATCATGCATTTGAGCTAATACTGCACCGACACCTACAGCGCTTGCATCCACTGTCAATACAGACTTACGATTGGTGTCAAATGGTGTCAAGATACCAGCTTCACATATTTCTCTCTTGATTTCTTGAAAACAATTCTCCTGTTCCAGATCCCACACATACTTGCACCCTTTTCTCAAGAGAAGCTTAATTTTTTCAGTTTTCTCTGCAAAACCTTTTACAAATTTCGCATAATACTCGATGAGGCCAAGAAAAGACCTCAACTGATCTTTGTCACATGGAACTGGTGCATTTCTGATGGATTCTAATAAATCCCTTTTTGGTCTAACTCCTTTGACTGACAATGTATAGCCTAGGTATTCTACTTCTTCTACTGTAAACTTGCACTTCTCCTTTTTCAATGTTAACCCTGCCTGTTCCATTCTCTCTAAAACAGTCTTCAATATGAGGTTATGTTCCTCTACAGTCTCTCCGAAGATTAACACATCATCTTGGAAGTGGACAACTTTGTTCACTCCCTTTAACACAGCACCCATCATCCGTTGAAAGACTCCTGCCGCAGATGCAAGTCCAAAGGGCATGCGGGTGAATTGATAAATCCCTTCAGTGGTTATGAAAGCAGTCAGTGCTTTAGAGTCCTGATGCAATCTAATTTGGTGGTATGCACTGCGGAGATCCAATTTGGAAAAATACTTTCCACCCTTTAGCGACAGGACCAACTCGTTGATATTTGGCAACGGAAAATTGTCTACAACAATGTTCTGGTTCAATGTGCGAAGGTCTACACAGAATCTGAAACTCTTGTCAGGTTTGGTCGTGATAACAACTGGGGAAATCCAGGGTGATGTTTCAATTTGTTCTATCACTCCCTGATCTAACATTTCCTTAAGCATTTTCTTAACCTCTTCACGCGCTATGAATGGAACTTTCCTGACTCTGTGTTGTACTGGCATGGCACCATCACGCAGTATAATTTTGTGTACGTAACCCTTCAATTCCCCGAGGTGTTCATTAAACAAACGTGACATTCCATTGACTATCGACTCAGTTGTTATGCTATCTACTACCATCACTTGTGGTACTGCCCTGGGGTTGATTATTATACTGAGATCGTACTGTTGTTCCCAACCTAAAATTGCAGGGCCTGACTCTGCTATGTAAACCTTCCCTGTCGTGAAACGATTTTCGAAAGAAATTTCACACTCCATGTACCCTAATAACACTATACTTTCCCTTTGATATCCACAAGGACTAATATCACTAGTTAACAACTGTATATTCCTCCACTTTTCCAAGTACATATCTTTTGGAATAATAGTCCAGAACGACCCTGGGTCAACCATTAATTGGACTTCTTTTTTATCAATAAGGAATAGGGCCTTGGGTCTATGCCTCCTGCCAGGTTCTCCTTTACTCACGTTCTGTCCACCTAAGCATAATAATTTATTGGTGCCCTCAACCCCAGTGTCATCTCTCACCATTTCCCTTTTTTCCACTACTGCTACTTTTTCGCCACTCATCCCTTTGCACATTTTAAAAAAATGGCCTTTTCTCCCACATTTCCTACATACTTTGTCTACGGCAAAGCACCTCTTGTAATCCGAGGTATGGAATGTGCTACCACACCTACTACACATCCTTGTTTGGAATCTATTCCTCTCAGTACTTGGAAACCCACTACTATATCTCTTGGTGCTCTTTTCTCCTGTATCTATGTTTTTCCTATTCACAGCCGCAACTTCTTCCTGTTCTACACAAGAAACATCATTCCCACTCTCCTTCACTCCGTCCTTTTTTTCCATCTCTTTCATACATGCGTTAGATTCTTCAACCACTTTGGCTATGTCAATGGCTGTCTGTAGAGTGGGATTCTTTGCTGCCCATAATTTTTCTTGCATTTTCTTGTTCCTACACTGTACTATTAGTTGATCTCTTATCATTTCATCTCTTATCTCTCCGAAATTACATTTGATGGACAACTCACGTAATCTGGTTACAAACTGATCCACAGATTCCTCCGCTCTCTGTGGTTGGGTGTAAAATTTGTGTCTCGCCATGACTATATTTACTTCTTTCGAATACTGTTTCTTCATCCTCGCTTTAGCTTCAGTATATACATTGGACAATGTCCTACCATCTTGGTTTAGACCTACTGGTAAGTATTTAAAAGTGTGCTGTCCCTCTTTTCCTAGAGCGCTTAACAAAAGAGCTTTCTTCCTAATAGCACTGAAATCTTTCCCATCAAGTGCCTCTATGTAATTTTCGAAAATATCGATCCATTCATCCCATTCGATGGGAGGATCTCCAGCTGACTGTAAGAACATTGGTGGTGTTATAACGTTAATGTTCTCCATGGTACTGGTTCTTTCGTGGATATCACACCCTTGTAGTTACTCTAGATTATATACTGTTTCGATGAAGTATGATAAACAACCAATGTAGGTCGCTTACTTATAACTCACTTGTACAAAAAGAAACAATTGTGGCTTACTTGTGAAGAGAACTATATATTTTTTTTCAATTTGGTACAAATTATTGTTCTCGCTTCATGCAGGTTGCTTACTGTGGTGATAACGTTGATTTTTTTTGTTTCCTTTTAGAAACAATTTGCCGTCTTCGCCGCTTCGACAAATAGATTGGTTGCTAGGTAACGCGTGACACACAAGATGGCTACCACGCAACGTCCGTCGCTCCGTCGCTTACCGTGGTGACGTTGCACGTTCAGCTGTGAGCGAGAAGGACAACACTGTTCTGATGAAGTCGCGGGGAAGGCAAGTTCCAACCGTGAGTACTCACGTGCAGTAGCGCTCATGCGATTTTTAAATAATGCCGTGTATGGTTGTAATGGCTATGTGACTGCACCCGGTTGAATGAGCTTCATATAACGTTATTCCCAACTGCGTTTGCACCAATATCCAAGTCTATGTGCGTGTCACAATTTCACACTTCCGCCGCAATTTCGCTGTAAATTCAATCCCAGCACAGCGAAAAAATTAACGTTAGAGTCTGGACTCACCGGTTGTTTGGGGTCACGCTTGGTACTTCCCTTGAGACTTTAGTTTCTCCTCTCCACAGCGACAATTTTCTTTTTTGGGAAGCGTGAGTCTGTTTGTCTAGGTGATCAAGTAGCGCTTCATTCACAGTTTCCTTCTGTTGGAAATATGCTCCTCTTTTGGCAATGGTTCTCTTCAATTAACAAAAGTTCACGTATCTCACCCTTTTGAGTACGATTTCTTCATCTTTTTCTTTCTTTCTTCTTCAGCTTCGCATTTCCTCTTCTTGGTAGAAGTAACTGGTTCTCGATTTTCTTATTATTTGGAAAGGTTAACCAAGAGAGCTTGCGTGGTTTTTGCTCACCAGTGGAGTCTTCTTCTCCCTCTGTAGTTGATTAGCTCTTCCTGCTCATCGTCGCCATGTGTTGTAAATAATGATGATAGTCCATTGTAGATGAATATATAATATTTATTATGTACTACAGAGAATAACTGGTGTTCCCATCAGAAAGCAGGGAGCTAACTGACAAGACAGAATACAGAGACCTGTGACATCAGAAACATAGAATGTGGGTCTTAAAGCTATACAACAAAATGGAAGTGATGAGAATACAACAATTATTTATTATGCTTCCTTTAGATTTGCAGTAGTAGGGGTCAGAGATAAGGGTTTCTGGGTGCAGATTGAGAAGTCTGTGTTTGAAGTTCTTGGAGGCCTTTTTGATTAGATTGGGCGGATATTTAATTTTATAGGCATTACAGCCTTCAAATTCCAGGTAGGTGTCTATTGCATCGAGTGAAACGGGATCCATGTCTGATAGGGAGCTGGACGCAGATGGACAAATTAAAGAGCAACAGGAAGTATTCTGATTGGAGTGGAGTATAGCAACATACCGTTAGAGCCGGGAAAATGTCAGATAATGGATTAGATTAAGATCACAGGTTACTTGTATGGAGAGTTTTAGAGTCATTACTGTTCTGAGGATGGAGAATGTGAACCTGAAAATGGTAGTGCGGACCTTCCTGGTGTGAGAGAGGTACCATTAGGCATGTTCGAGTGTATAGGAAAAGGGGTGGGAGATGGGAGATGATCGTGATCGGATCAGCAATGAAGGAGTTCTGAGGAACAGTTCAGTTAAAATATGATAATTCTCTCAATCGCAATTGCCTTCATGTAGGTTCACTGAAAATTGTTTTCTGTCATTTTTTATTTTTTTTTATGAGCAGGGGGCAAGAAGGAGGCTCTATCATGTTTAGCTTGGTTTAGAGATGTTTATCTGGTAGATGTATAAAAAAGGGCCAGAAGATGGAGCTGAAGCTTCATTTTTAGGGCTCGGCCTAAATCCCACGAAGTGGGTGTGGCTTCAGAGTCCTCTAGAGAGCAGTTCGGCGAGCTAACCTAGACATTCCAGAGAAGCGCGTGAAATGGGTTCGGAATTTATGGCAGCTGCATGTCAATTGGCCCGCGCATGGCTGTGTTTTTACAAGCCAGCACGCAATAGGCCATAGGCTTTTGAGCTGCTCCGCTTCCTGCATATTCCGTGCGAGGACGCGCACCAGAAGTCTATATTTCATCAATTACCAGCTGTCAGGGGCTGTGGTAATTTAAGGCAGATGCTCTGTGCGCATTCACCTTATCCAGGTCATTTTTTTTTCAGCTGTGTGTGGGCGCATGCTGGCTCCCTGCCAAAGCTTGTGGGCCTGTGGTAATTGAAGCCAGATGCCGTACCACTCGTTAGTATAAACGCA
Source organism: Lissotriton helveticus (assembly GCF_964261635.1). Taxonomy (NCBI): domain Eukaryota; kingdom Metazoa; phylum Chordata; class Amphibia; order Caudata; family Salamandridae; genus Lissotriton; species Lissotriton helveticus. Next base: position 94,512,560 of record NC_136065.1, on the reverse strand, counting down.
GACCTCCTCTGTACTTTTCAAAACTAGGTAGATTGCATAAACACCTATAGTGTCGCCTCAGCACAAAAGAACCCTTTATGTACACACATCTTGTAATAATAAACGTGCCACATTTATTTATTCTGTGCTTGCAAGTTATGCTATGGGAGTGACACCCACAGAGAACAGGCACTGCACCAGTGCAATGGTAGTGACACCCATAGGGAACAGGCACTGCACCAATGCTATAGGAATGGCACCCATAGAGAACAGGCACTGCACCAATGCTGTGAGAGTGACACCCATAGAGAACAGGCACTGCACCAATGCTATGGGAGTGACACCCACAGAGAACAGGCACTGCACCAGTGCAATGGGAGTGACACCCATAGAGAACAGGCACTGCACCAATGCTATGATAGTGACAACCATAGGGAACAGGCACTGCACCAATGCTATAGCAATGACACCCATAGAGAACAGGCACTGCACCAGTGCAATGGGAGTGACACCCACAGAGAACAGGCACTGCACCAGTGCAATGGGAGTGACACCCATAGAGAACAGGCACTGCACCAATGCTATGTGCAATGGGAGTGACACCCACAGAGAACAGGTACTGCACCAGTGCAATGGGAGTGACACCCATAGAGAACAGGCACTGCACCAATGCTATGATAGTGACACCCATAGGGAACAGGCACTGCACCAATGCTATGATAGTGACAACCATAGGGAACAGGCACTGCACCAATGCTATAGGAATGACACCCATAGAGAACAGGCACTGCACCAATGCTGTGAGAGTGACACCCATAGGGATCAGGCACTGCACCAATGCTATAGGAATGACACCCACAGAGAACAGGCACTGCACCAGTGCAATGGGAGTGACACCCATAGAGAACAGGCACTGCACCAATGCTATGATAGTGACACGCATAGGGAACAGGCACTGCACCAGTGCTATATGAATGACACCCATAGAGAACAGGCACTGCACCAATGCTGTGAGAGTGACACCCGCAGAGAACAGGCAGTGCACCAATGCTATGGGAGTGACACCCACAGAGAACAGGCACTGCACCAATGCTATGATAGTGACACCCATAGGGAACAGGCACTTTACCAATGCTATGATAGTGACACCCATAGGGAACAGACACTGCGCCAATGCTATAGGAATGACACCCATAGAGAACAGGCACTGCACCAATGCTATGAGAGTGACACCCATAGGGAACAGGCACTGCACCAGTGCAATGGGAATGACACCCATAGAGAACAGGCACTGCACCAGTGCAATGGGAATGACACCCATAGAGAACAGGCACTGCACCAATGCTATGATAGTGACACCCATAGGGAACAGGCACTGCACCAATGCTATAGGATTGACACCCATAGAGAACAGGCACTGCACCAATGCTGTGAGAGTGACCCCCATAGAGAACAGGCACTGCACCAATGCTATGGGAGTGACACCCACAGAGAACAGGCGCTTCACCAGTGCAATGGGAGTGACACCCATAGAGAACAGGCACTGCACCAATGCTATGATAGTTACAACCATAGGGATCAGGCACTACACCAATGCTATAGGAATGACACCCATAGAGAACAGGCACTGCACCAGTGCAATGGGAATGACACCCATAGAGAACAGGTACTGCACAAATGCTATGAGAGTGACACCCATAGAGAACAGGCACTGCACCAGTGCAATGGGAGTGACACCCATAGAGAACAGGCACTGCACCAATGCTATGATAGTGACACCCATAGGGAACAGGCACTGCACCAGTGCAATGGGAATGACACCCATAGAGAACAGTCACTGCATCAATGCTATGATAGTGACACCCATAGGGAACAGGCACTGCACCAATGCTATAGGAATGCCACCCATAGAGAACAGGCACTGCACCAATGCTGTGAGAGTGATACCCATAGGGAACAGGCACTGCACCAGTGCAATGGGAATGACACCCATAGAGAACAGGCACTGCACCAATGCTGTGAGAGTGACACCCATAGGGAACAGGCACTGCACCAGTGCAATGGGAATGACACCCATAGAGAACAGGCACTGCACCAGTGCAATGGGAGTGACACCCATAGAGAACAGGCACTGCACCAATGCTATGATAGTGACACCCATAGGGGACAGGCACTGCACCAGTGCTATAGGAATGACACCCATAGAGTACAGGCACTGCACCAATGCTGTGAGAGTGACACCCACAGAGAACAGGCAGTACACCAATGCTATGGGAGTGACACCGACAGAGAACAGGCACTGCACTAGGTGGCTCTATGTGAGGGTGGCTCTGTGTGTGTGGGTGGCTCTATGTGAATGACTGTGTGGGTGGCTTTGTATGTGTGTGTGGGTGGCTTTGTGTGTGTGGCTCTGTGTTGGTGTAAATGCAATAGGCCATGCATTTGCAAGCGATTAAGCTATTGGCATTGTAAATGACAAAATGCAATTTATTTATGTTTTAAAAACCAAAACATAAATAAAAATAATTTCATGAGCAATGCCAATAGTTCTAACTTTAACAATGCCGAGACCATTGCATTGTAAATGCATGTTCTATTCTTGCTTTCCTTTTCAACAGTGTGCACTGTTTTCGAAGCCATAGGAGCCAGAGTTTTAGGTTCCGGCCTGCCAATGCGCTTGCGCATTGCTGGCTGAGATTATGGTAATTGGGCAAAAGAACAGTCTACCAACGGCGGATTTGGCACAGTTCATGTGACCTATGCATGTGCACAAACCAGCCACGTCACAAACAACCATTTGTCTGTGCCTCCCGCCTCCCGTCACACTTCAAAGCTGCCGCTCCCCGCCCCTCGCATCAGACTTCAAAGCAATGCGCTTCCTCCCCCCGCCCCAAGCAATGCCAAGAGCTTTCCCAGCGCGCGCCACTCTCTCTCTGTTGCCACACGCATTAGTAGGCAGCCCACCCCCCTCCTTCTCCATATGGTCGCTCGAGTTGCAGGCAGCCCACCCCCTCCCTCTCTAGTGCCTGCCTCCTCTCTGCCCACGCATCGCGCCTTTTCTATTAAAGCTTTTTTTTTCACAGGGGTCATCTTGTGCCTTTCCTTTCTGCTGTCCCTCCCGCACTTTTTTTTTCTCATAGGGAAAATTATTTTCGTGTATTGCGTGTGTCTGTACTGTGCACAGTCATTTCACTTTATGCGCCTCATGTGAAGTTACTCCTGTTGGCGCTTTATAAACTATTTCTCCCTCAAAGATACAAGCTAGTCAAAAAGCAAACAAAAGTCTCCCTTTGCCTTCCCGAACACGCTCAGCAGCTAGTTTCTCCCCATCCCCCAATCAACCCCCTCCTGCTGTTTAATACTTGCTGTCAACAGCAATGCCAAGAGCTTTCCCAGCGCGCGCCACTCTCTCTCTGTTGCCACACGCATTAGTAGGCAGCCCACCCCCCTCCCTCTCCATATGGTCGCTCGAGTTGCAGGCAGCCCATCCCCTCTCTCTCCAGCGCCTGCTTCCTCTCTGCCCACGCATCGCGCCTTTTCTATTACAGCTTTTTTTTTACAGGGGTCATCTTGTGCCTTTCCTTTCTGCTGTCCCTCATGCACTTTTTTTTCTCATAGGGCAAATTTTTTTTCGTGTATTGCGTGCGTCTGTACTGTGCACAGTCATTTCACTTTATGCGCCTCATGCGAAGTTACTCCTGTTGGCGCTTTATAAACTATTTCTCCCTCAAAGATACAAGCTAGTCAAAAAGCATACAAAAGTCTCCCTCTGCCTTCCCGAACACGCTCAGCAGCTGGTTTCTCCCCCGTCCCCAATCAACCCCCTCCTGCTGTTAAATACTTGCTGTCCGAGCCTCTCATCGCCCCGCCCCTCCTCCATTCTCAACCATTCCCTTGCTGCTTGCTCCTGAACGCTGCTCGTTTTAGGACTTGTTAAATTAGGCAAGCGTTGGTAGCGCTATGCTGTCTAAAACTTGAAGTGCGGTATAGTCCAACACGGCGCTTCACATTTTGTTCACTTCCACCCCAACATCTTCTAACATTTATATTGCACCTCCTAAACGCAAGTTTGAGCAATTACCTACTTTTAAGGTAAAGTAAGCCTGGTCTCCAGCTGGCTGGAGTTCAGAAAAGGAAGCAATTCGATCTCTATGAATGCGATCTATATTAAGTGATTACTGATAATGGGCCAAGCTAGCAACAAAGGCGAGCTTGTGAAACTTCAAACACATGCAAGGGAGCCAGCAGGACTCCCTAGACAATCCACCAGAAAGCTGATGAGCAGCAGGTTTTCGTCATCTTGTTTTCTTTTTGTCAGTGATTTCCTATCTTTCTTCACTTTCTGGCTTTCTCTCTCTTTCTCTGAGTCCTAGTCTGATGATGAAAAATAAATGTCAGTACCCGCCTCCTGCTAACACCTGCTAACACCTGCACGGAAAAGGCACGATTGCACCCAGAAACCATCACGCAGACTGTTTATGGATTTTTGAAGGCATTGGTTTATGCTGCCACGCCCCTCTGGTTGACCAGCTCTTCAGTGAGAACTTTTTAGCAATCTCATTCAGTTCCAATTTCCCATTGGTTTTGTATGGGAATGCGTCCAGTACAACACTTTATCCGTTTATTCAACTGTCTGCGATTTTTATTTACTTGTTTCTTTTCTCCACCATGCGAGCCTTGTGACAGTACGAAGATAACATATATTTTGATGTTCTTCATATCCTCAACCATCGAGGTGTATCCGATTATATTATACACAGCAAATTCTCCCCACCCCCAAAAAATGGCAGCAAAAATGCTTGTTGGTCAAATGCGCCCTTCCCTTGTTGGTGCAGTGTTTAGAGAAAGTGCTCTGTGCACGTCGCTCCCACATCCATCTTTTAAACACCTGGAAGTGCTCTTATGTGCTCACCTGTCACTCTGAGGACTGTGATAAGCCTCTGAAAAGGGTGTTCCTAAACATCCGAGGCACTATGTGTGCGGCCTCTTTGGAAGGATCTGCAGCAAGTCTACAAAACACCCTTTATGCCTACCTTGGGAGAGGAATGAAATGTCTCTGACTTGCAGCTTTCAAAATATCCGGAAATAAGTATGCCGGCTATGGGCTTTCTGGGTATAGCGTTTTTGCCCTCTAATGGGATATGAAAAGTATTTTCTCTCTCTCTTTTTTCTCCCTCTTCCTCTTTCTCACGCGCTCGCTCTCTCTCGCTCTTTTTCTCTCTCTCTCTCCCCCTCTTTCTCTTTCTCTTTCTCTATCTATATATTTTGGTACTAAGCTTTGAAAGGACAGTACTCTCTTGCACAAGGCTACCACAGCATCACTGAATGCCACAGCATCACTCGTTCGCCATCACAAAATCACTCACCACCACCACAGCATCAATCTGTGCTACCATTCAACAACAACTGGTTAAAATATGTTCTCTCAATGTTTCAAGCTTTATTACAAACTAGCAGCCCATCCCGACGTTGTACGGGTATGAATTGCTGCCGGCCAGTAGTATATTGTTTTGTAGGATTTCGTTTTGATAGCATTTCTTATCCGTGACAGGCCTGTGAAACGCTCCGATTAACAGTGCACTGCTGATGCACTTAAGAGTGCGCGTTCAGTAGTGTGTGAACTCGAGTTTCCCTACTTTATTTTTCCTTGCAATATTATATAGCGCAAACTCGACAACATGGCATGAGCACAATTTACATTACAGAAGAACACATTTATTTGTGGTAGGCACGGGGAGACAAAGCGATTTGCCTGGAATCACAGGATGTTGAGCTGATCCCGAGATTCGAACGTAGCTCCCCAGCTCTAAAGTTCGCAATTCTAGAACTTGTGACGGGAGGTGTGTCTAAAAGTGTATGTCGGTGCTGGCCATCAATGAGAAAGACCTGTGCATTTTTCAAATCGATGGTGAAAAAATATGAGTATGTTGCTGGAGATGTGGGCTGCCGAGCCACCAATGTACTTACCGGGGGAGGGTAAACACCCATTATTCCGCAACTTTCTTTCCGCATACCATCACTCCGCATACTTTCATTAGGAAAGTACCATGACTCCGCAATGCCATTATAACGCATGGCATTACATTTTATATGCTTTTACCACGCACACATTTACAACGAAATTCGTTGTAAATGCACGAATGGTAAAAGCATGTTTTTTTAATGTTTGGATAAGGTAAGTATGGGTATAGGGTATATGTTTTGGGGTACTGAGGTATATGTTTTTGAGTGTTTGGGTATTTTAAGGGTTCAGATATAGTTTTGGGTTATGGGGTACAGGGGTAGTTTTAGGGTTTAGGGATAGGTATGGGTTTTGGGGTACAGGAGTATTTTTAGGGTTCAGGGCTAGGTTTGGGTTTTGGGGTATAGGTGTATTTTAAGGGTTCAGGGCTAGGGTTGGGTTTTGGGGTACTGGAGTATTTTTAGGGTTCAGGGCTATGTTTGGGTTTTGGGGTACAGGGATATTTTAGGGTTCTGGGGTAGGTTTGGGTTTTGGGGTACAGGGTTATTTTTATGGTTCAGGCTAGTTTTGGGGTACAGGGATATTTTTAGGGTTCACGGGTAGGTTTGGGTTTTGGGGTACAGTAGTATTTTAAGGGTTCAGGGCTAGGTTTGGGTTTTGGGGTACAGGGGTATTTTAGGGTTCGGGGTAGGTTTGGATTTTGGGGTACAGGGGTATTTTTAGGGTTCAGGGGTAGGTTTGGGTTTTGAGGTACAGGTGTATTTATAGAGTTCAGGGCTAGGTTTGGGTTTTGGGGTACAGGGGTGTTTTTAGGGTTTAGGGATAGCTTTGGGTTTTGGGGTACAGGGTATATTTATAGGGTTAAGATGGGTTAGTGTTTAAGGGTGTTGGGGTATTTTAAGGAGTAAGGGTGGGTTATGATTATGGGGTGCAGGGGTATTTAAAGGGAGCAGGGTGGACACCCGGAGCTGGAATGTACAGAACCTGGGAAGAAAAAACAATGAAATATTAGGCACAACGCTCGCTTTTTTTCCCCCGTAATCCCGCGCCCTGCACACGCCCCCAGCACACACCCACAGCACACGATATGAGACATGGCATGAAGGGCGGAACGTACCACACGCCCCCAGCGTTTGTCACGCCCCCAGCACATGCCCACAGCACAACGCAGACACGCCCACAAGGGACTACTTTGCTGGCATGGTTCTTTTACGTTTTAAATGTATACGGTGGGCGTCTGCATAGCCTATGTCCTTCTGCTGCAACTGCCCTTTCCAACGCTGAATTGGGTGTTGTGATTGGTGCTGTGGTTCCTGAGATTACCCGCCTCAAAGGTTTGGGCTCTCTCTTTATTATATTAGTATGGATGGATGTGACAAAAAAAATTTAATATTTCACTTTTGTTCTTGGATTTTCGTCACAATAAAATACACTGAATATAATCTTCACAAAAGTTATTTACAAAAGTTTAAGCTATTACCATTATAAATTACAGTAACTTTTATTTAAGTATTAATTATTTTAAAAAAATAAGACATTGTTATTTGCAATATCAATACATGTAAGTCACGTAAATACAACACATATTGCATTACAAATGCGATAGGTGTCACATTTGTGAAAATTATAACTATTGCCATTGTAAATGACAAAGCTATTAATTTCGCTATTTTAAAAAATAAAACATTAATAAAAAATGTGTCATTTGCAATACCAATAGCTCAAACTTTCCTAATGCGAGATCTATTGCATTGCAAATGCTTGTTTGATGTTGGAATCGCATATGAAGTTACAAAGGATGACACTCACAATTGGCAGACCAGCCAGAAATTTCCCGGTGTATTTTGTTTCCTCGAAGCAGAGTAGACAATTTGTGTTGCACTATGCAGCTCCCACTTAGTCTACCATTTGGATGAGGTGTGCCACTGTAGATTTTCGTTTATTTTGAAGAATTTCTATTTTTTTGTGCAATGGAAGACACTGGTGGTTGCAGAAAAGTTACTGCAGCGCAGAACTGTAGTCCTTTTTAGATTGCGCCTAACGACCTCGCCTAACAAAAGTAGTGTGTTCCTGTGCAATGCAAATGGTGCTCATGTAAAGCGCTTTGATACCTTCGGGTGGAGCTCACGCTATATAAAACTAAAAAAACTAAAATTAGTTTTTACTCGGGTTCTAACCCGCGCTTAGCCCTTTTAGTAGGAATTCGTGAGTAATATTTGAAATGTGACCAATCAATGAGCAAGAGAGGGTTTATCGGTCTCCTCTGTGGTCCTCATCATGGGTTTGTGAATGTGGGACGGAAGATACACAGGTTGCTTATTAGAAGTTACCCTGACCTAATGAACAAGCACGTTTGTCGGATTCCTTTCTGGTCGTGAACTCACGAGCCTCACTGTGGTGTTGTGCTCGTGGTGCATCATCTGGTTACCATAGCTCCTGATGATGCACCACATCCACACTCCAGAATGTTAGTAACGACTGTTGATGCACTGTACCTGACTGGAAAGGACCGACCTGCTTACTCTCCAATAAATATCTTCTACTTACCTTGGAACTACCTCCCTCATTCATTACACTCACTGTTCAGTCAATCGTCCACAATCATATTTTTTTTGTACAAAACTAAGACTGCCACTCTCGCTTGCAACTTTGAGTTGACATAAAGGTCCGTAATTGGCTCTTGGCCAATGAGTAGATTCGCTTCATTCTACCTTTCCGCCCTGTATTTACCGAGTTTGACATACTTAGACACTGTATGGAGGCGACCTATTGGATGGTACTTTTGTCCAATGAGAGGGCGTCGTTGGTCAACATCATGGCCGTTTCAGGAAGTATGGATGATATGGAGGCTTGCTATTGGAAGATTTCTTAATCCAATGAGTACACTGTCAATTTGTTTCCTCTCTGGTCGGTGTCTCCCGCTAGTGGAGAATATCGTGGGTTATAAACAGACGAGTTCTGAGGTTTTCTCACCGGTCCGCTGTCCGCACCACTCCTGTACGTTCACAATTTTGATTAGAAATAAATGTTTGTGATTGGAGGCGGCTCTTCGCTTATGAGCGGGCTAGCGTCGTGCACTTTTCGTGGTGAAAATAACGAGTTTTTTCACACTTAGACACCTTCTAAAGGCGTGCTACTTCATGACATTTTTAGGTCGAGCCTATACAGCGCATCATGCGCTGTTGCTCTGCATAGGAGATAATGGGGCACATGCATCAAGGTAGGCAATTTCGATTATTAATGAATCGCAATTATAGAATCACAATTGCCTATGCATGTAGGTTTCGCTAACATATTAGCGATTCCTACATATTGCTTAATTGAGAATAGAAAATTGCTATTCACAATTAAGGAATAGCTTCCCATTCATTCGACGCAAATTGCGAGTACCAAATAGGTACTCGCAAATTGCGCATGCAATTTCAAGGGTGCAAGGGGGCCAAAAGTCCACCCTAATGCACCACCGAAATTTGCATGTGTGCACGTGGCACACACACATGCCCCAAGGGCTTGTTTGTGTGCCCCAAGGCACTTTGAAAAATGCACTTTTGTGCATTTTTCAAAGTATTTGCAAATTACCATCAACTTGCAGTTGATGGTAATTAGCGTTTCCTAAATGTGAAGTCGCATTTAGAAAAGGCTTGTTGCATCCCAAATAGAGAATTGCAATTTGCGATTCCCTAAATGCATTCGCAATTTAGGTAATCACAAATTTTGCGAATTTGCATTTGGGTTGATGCATCCCAAATGACAAAATAATGGTCGCAAAGGGGCCGATTCTGCGAATTGGCCCATTTGCGACCAGTATTTTGGTTGATGCATGTGCCCCAATGTTCTTTCCATGGCTGCTGACAATGCTGGCTAGGAAGGTCATGTAGGTGTTGAATAGATTAGGGCATAGGGATAAACCAAGAGGAGCACCACAGAGGATGTTCTTGAGCTCCGATGTGAATGGTGGGAGGCAGATCCTCTGTGTTCTTCCGTGAGGAAGTATGCAATACATTTGAGGATGTCCTCTTCAATTATGATTTGATTAAGTCTCTTGATCAGGGTGTGATGGGCCACCATGTTGGAGGCTGCTGAGTGGTCCAGGAGCATAGATGAAGCCACTTCTCCCCAATGTAGCAAGGTTCTGATATCATCAATGGCTGCGAACAGAGCAGTTTGGTGCTGTGGTTGGAGTGGAATATGGATCAAAAAGATCGGTGCTCTTAAGGTATTCTGTGAGCTGGTGGTTGATGGCCTTTCAAGGACTGACAAGAAAGGGAAGCAGGGAGATGGGCCAGTAGGTTTTGAGCTTGTCGAGTTCTGCGTCTGGTTTCTTGATGAGGGGTTTGACTTCAGCATGCTTCCACTCAACTGGGAAGGTGATGGATGATGAATGTGCTAAAGATGAGTGTGAGCTTGTTGCTGGTGGTCTTGTTTCTGATGTTGAACATGTGGTGGGGAAATGGGTCCATGGGTGCTCCTGAGTGGACATAGAGCTTGATGTCAGTGGTGCTCTGTGTGATGAATTGGTCCCACGCGGTGATCCGGTAGTTGGAGGTTACGACTTGGAGGGTGAGGAGGCTGAGGATGTTGTCGTCGTCGGGATGGGGTTCAAAGGTTTTGTAGATGGTGGGGATTGTGTCATGGAAGAAGTCCTCCAGGGTGTCGCAGAGTTCCTGATAGGGGCCAATCTTCTTTTAACTTGCTGAAGTGTTGGAGTACTGCTTGATGATGCTGAAGAGTTCTTTGCTCTGGTTGGAGCTGGCTTTGCTGGAATCGGCTAAGGCATTCCTTCTCTTCTCTTACAGCAGTTGGTGGTACTGGTTGAGCGATGTCTTGAAGGTAGTCTGGTCAGTGGGCTCCTTGCTGGCGCTCCATTACCTCTCCAGTTGCTTGCATTTGCGTTCAGTGGTTCTCAGTTCTGGAGTGTACCAGTTGGTATGTTTGATGGATCTTGGGAGTTTGGTGTGTTTGATACACAGATTACAGCAAACCCATACACAGAGTACAGCAAAAGCAGTCACAGTGAAATATTTTTGTATACACAATCTGATTAGCGCAAACGCCATCAGAGTGCAAGCTGCTCACTCACACAAAAGATGGCTACAGCATCAGCAGTTCTCACAGAGTAAACGGGCACAGTGCAGGATCAGACAGGTACAGACAGATCAAGCTTACTTAACACACAGGATTGGTACAGTTGCAGTAGTGCTTACACATGGAAGAGGCACAGTGTCGGGTCATGTAGGTTGAGGTAGATCATGCTTCCTTCGCACACAGGATGAGCACAGCAGCAGCAGTGCAAACTTCTCTAATGCACGGAACAGTCAGGACACAGCCATACCTGCCCATGTTTGGTAAAACGCAAGAGGAGGATTTTGAAACCCAAGGCACATTAAATCTGCCCTTGGCTGAAATTGAGAAAGTAATAACATGCAGGTAAAAAAGGGTCACAGATATGACCACAAACTTCATCACACTCATAAAACTGTACGAACAGCACAAGCAACAGCACACAGAAGAGATGCATTATAGACACAAGCAGTGCACGCTTCCTTCACACAGGAGAAATGTAGCACAGACAGCATCAGCTCAAACTTCACTCACACAGAAGAGGTGCAGCACAGACACCAGCAGTACAAGCTTCCCTCACACAGAAGGGGTGCAGCACAGATAACAGCTGGCTGATGAGACAATAAGAAGGGGTAAAACCAGTCCTGAGTTGATTTTTTTGTTTTAGGGGGTATCAGTTATCAGATAACAGCTGCTCGAGCTCCCCTCAAACTAAAGTACACAAGACAGTGATAGATGAAATACTTGAAATATTCTCAGCCTCTGGCAATTATTTGGGGCTGCATTCCTGTACGTTATTTGTTTGCACGTCACGCCACCACAGTATGGACTTAGCTACATGAAATCTTTCTTAAGTGTGTTCCAGCCCAAAGATACCCCCTAAAACAACAAAATCAACTCAGGACTGGTTTTACCCCTTCTTATTGGCTCATCAGCCAGATAGTGCTTGGTTCAAGCGACACAGTGTGCAAGGGACCCATGTCTGGTCATCCCTGTTCCAGTTAGGGTGACACACTATAGAATACAAACAAGTGATGGATAGAATTATTGAATTAATCTCAGCCACTAACAATTACTCGGGCCACATCCCAATCCATTGCTATTCTGCACACAACGCCACCTCAGTGGCAAACAGAATAGCAGTAGCACAAGCAGCAGCGTTGCAAGCTTCCCTCACACACAGAACAGAAGTAGCACAAGCAACAGCAGTTTAAGATTCCCTCATACAAAGAGTGCAACACAAGCAAAAACAGTGCAACTTCCCTCACACACAGAGACAAGGGACAGCACAAACAACAGTAGTGCAAACTTCCTTCACACACAGAAGAGGTGCGGCACAACTAAAAGCACTGCACCCTTGACTCACACACAGTACAGTTAATCAGAGCTTCCACCACACAGACACAAGGGGCAGCACAAAAAACAGCAGTTTAAGATTCCCTCACACACAGAACAGATGCATCACAGACAGAAGCAGTGCAGGATTCCCTTACACAGAAAAAGTGCAGCACAAGCAAAGGGAGGTCACGGTTCCCTCCCACAGGGAAAAGATACAGGCCAGACAAAAGTAGTGCAAGCTTTCTTCACACACAGAACAGGTTCATTATAGACAATAGTTTGGCTCTCAAGAGGTGCAATACAGGGAACCATTCAAGCTTCTTTTCACACAGAACAGGTGCAGCACAGTCAAAAACACGTGAAAGGTTTACTTACAAAAAAGTTCAGTACAGGCACTGTGTTTCCCTCTCACACACACCAGATACATCAGGCAGCAGCAGTGCAAGCTTCCCCCACACACAGAACAGGTACATCAGGGCATCAGCAATGTACGCTACATTCATTCATAGAACAAGTACATCGGGCATCAGCTGTAAGCCTTCCTCACTCACAAAATAGGTACATGAGGGTATCAGCAGTGCAAGCTTCTGTAAAACAGAACAGGTACACCAAGGCATCAGTAGTGCAAGCTTCCCTCACACACAGAACAGGTACAACAGGACAACCGAAGTTCAAGTTTCTGTCACAAAGAAAAGGTACATCAGACAACAGCAGTGCACGCTTCCCTCACACACAGCCCACGGGCATCACAAGAAACAGCTGTGCAGGCTTCCCTCACACTCAGCACAGGTTCATTATAGACAGCAGCAGTTCACAGTTCCACTAAACAGGTGTGGTACAGGCAACTGACAGGCAGCAAGGGTGCAAGCTTCTCCCACCCACAGAACAGGTAATCACAGGCAGCAGCAGTGCATTCTTTCCCCACAAAGAGTTAATCACAGGCAACAGCAGTGCAAGCTTCCTTCACACACAGAACAGGTCATTACAGGCGGCAGTACGCCAACTACCATCACACACAGAACAGGTAATCAGAGGCAGCAGAAGTGCACGTCTCCCTCATACAGAGAACAATCAATCACAGGCAGTAGTAGAGCAAGCTTCCCTCACACACAGAACAGGTAAGCACAGCAACATGAGTGCAAGCCTTCCTCACACACAGAACAGGTAATCACAGGCAGCAGCAGTGCAAGCCTCCCTCACACACAAAACATGTAATCAGAGGCTGCAAAAGTGCAAGCCTCCCTCATAATTAATTAATTAATCACAGGCAGCAGTAGAGCGAGCTTCCCTCACACACAAAAGAGCAAATCACAGGAACATGAGTGTAAGCCTTGCTCACACACAGAACAGATCATCATAATCACAGGCAGCATCAGTGCAAGGTTCCCTCACACACAGAACAGATAATCACAGGTAGCAGCAGTGAAAGCTTCCTTCATACAAAGGACCGTTAATCACAGACAGCAGCACAATCTTCTCTTAGACACAAAACTGGCCTGACTAGTATTTGTATGAAAGGCAGGAACAGATTAAAAAAATGCAGCAAAACAGGTTTTTTACAGGCGTTGAAACATAAAAAGGCAAACGCAGGAAGAAATTACGTCCAAAATATTTTAAAGGTATCTGTACAATTCTTAAACAAATATTATAATCAACAGATGCAGACTTGACAGAGGAGTTTCCATAAAATTGGTCCTGGCACTTACAGAATCTGAGAGCAAAACCAAGAGACCCATAATTTAGCTGAGAAAGGAGCCAATCCTAGAGTCAAAGCACAGGCTGCAGAGGAGTCAGTTTTCTGCTCTGTGGCTGTAAGATGATCCCAGAAGTCCCAGCGCACACACAGAGAGGCAGACGCACAGACACACCCTCTCCACAAAGAGAGAGAAAATAAAACTTACCTTCACTTCCTGCATTTCTGCATCATGGCGGCAGCAGCTCAGCTCGGGAACCTACAGGTAGAGGCCACTTGTTCCATCTGTTTGGAATATTTTACTGATCCTGTGTCCATAGAGTGTGGACACAACTTCTGCCGCTCCTGCATCACCCAGAGCTGGGGGGGAAGAGATGAAAACTTCCCCTGTCCACAGTGTAGGGAGATATCTTCTGGGAAAAACCTCCGACCCAACAGGCAACTGGGGAACATGGTGGAAATGGTAAAACAGCCTCATCTGCCCCCAGTGAAACCCCAAGGGGAGAATCTGTGCGAGAAACATGATGAGAAGCTGAGGCTGTTCTGTGCAGAGGATCAGAGGATGATATGCTGGGTCTGCCGGGAGTCCAAGGAGCATGAAACTCACTCAGCAAGTCCCGTAGAGGAGGCTGCAGAGGAGCACAAGGTATGTGTGTGAGCATTCGGGGATCACAAAGTTCAATGTGAAGAACTTGCAAAGCAAAGGGGTACAAGGTGTGTGTGTGGGGGCTCTGGAACTATAAGTGAAGATCACAGGGTATTTCTGTGGTTAGGCTTAATAGAAGTGGCTGAAAGAGGCAAGATACGTCTGTGATCATTCGGGGATCACAAAGTCGCACTGAGCCCCAATGAGGTATCTACAAAGGAGCACAAGGTGTGTGTGGGTGTACTGGAACAACATGTGACGAGCACAAGGTATGTCTGTGAAAACTGAGGGATCACAAAGCCACTTGATACTTTTCACCAAGGGGCAGTCGAAGAGCAGAAGCGACGTACATGAGTGTTCAGATATCACAAGTCACCCTTGGTATAGCGTGGCCAGATGGCTCAGTGTCACTGGGACACAACTTTTCCATTCCAGGACTTTGCTTTTTCATATCGTTTTTATCTGGTGTGTTGAAGGCATAGGGTCAAGTAAAACTAACCAAGACCACAACTCCCAGAATGCACTGATATGTTGAATGAAAAGCCCAGAATTTGAAACGTTGTGTCCCAGTGGCATAGAGTCATCTGGTCACTCTCCCTGTGTTATGCCACCGAGGAGGCTGCAGAAGAGACCAGGGTATGTCCCTAGATAATCAGGGAATCACAAGGCACCGGTGAGTCAGTAGAGGAGGCTTCTGCAGAGAACAGGGTATGTGTGTGGATGTTTTTTGGTCATAATGTACCCATGGGCCCCAAACAGAAGTCTTTGCAAGGTGTGTGTATGTGGGTGTTCAGGGTCTACAAGTAAACTCATTTGTTAAGTCTTGAAGAGGATACAAAATTAGTTTTGGGGTGTTTCACCTAGCAGGTTCCCAAAAGAGGAGTGCCCAGGGTATGTTAGTGAGTTCCAAAAAAGAATAGCGCCTAAGAGCACATAGTATGTATGTGGGTGGGCAGGCTCTACAGGTGATGAGACTCAGAAGATCTTTATACAGTTGAAAATATAACCACAAATGAAACAAGTAATAGTAGAGCAGCACATTTCTTAAGAGCCCCTGAACAACTACATCATTACAAACAGATGGTAATGGAGAAAATATTCAGCATAATGAGATGTATTATTAAAATTACTCAACATGCTGAAAAGTCTCATCATAAATATATAATTTCAATAAAAATGTACTGAAGGTCGAGGAGCTACTCCAGCAACCAAGATGGCCGCATAAGCTCCCGGCTCCGCCGACCTCCGCTAGCGGCTCGTATATCCTGCTGTTAATCCTGAATTTGCACCAGACTCCCGGGTTCATGAAGTATTTCTGCTTCTAAAGGCGTAATCCCGAGGTTTTTCTCTTATCGGACTCCGAAGATACGCCGTGTTCCCATTCTCGGCCTAACATCGTGTTGAAGCCGGGGCCTCGATTTCTAGACTATCCGGGTTGGAGTTGATCAACAACGGCCGCTGGACCTGGACTGAGCCCGGTCCCCCCAAGTGTCTCTTAACCTGTTTGTTTTCAGACGGTGGCATTGTGAACGGTCTACACCGTGAACACAACAGCATATCGCGCCAGCTGCCGTGTCTGGGGGTCCGACGCCCGGAGGCCCTGCTGACCTCCCGGGGTTGACGGGCCGGGGCCCTCGCTATCGGCGTCGGTGTCGATCTTACGAGACGGGGAGCGCCCACTGTGATCACTGGATTTGCGTGACCTGTTGCCCCGGAGAAGCCGGCCTCAAGGGTACAAATCCAGCTCTGCCTCTTCGTGAGAGGAGATGGGGCGGACGGAAGGTACGCCATCGCTGCAGGCCGTCATGGCCGCCATTGAGGCGCTCCATTCACAGTTCACCGTTGTATTCCGGACACTGAGCGTGCAAGTGGACGGTATCATGGGACCGGTCTCTGACTCTCCGTTAAGTTCTCATCCACCTGCGATACCAGTGGTGCAATGTACACCTGAGCCCGAGGTCCCCGTGCATAACCCAGATTTACTGTGCTTTTACGATTCCCAATTCACAGTCAGCGAGCCCGTGTTTGTCGCTAGCGTTCCCTGCTTGCTCCTGCTGCCGCCTCATTTAGCTATGGACAGTTTTCTGTGCTGTTACAAATTCCTCAGTGACTGTTGGAAAGACTTGACATCTCTGGACACTTTCCGTTGCTCGTTTTGTGGAACTCGTAAAATTTTCTCCGTTTGCCGATCCTGCAACACCGAAGTGAACTTTGACGATCGTCTTGCATTTTCGATTGAGATGGTGGTTCGAGTGGACAAGACTTTCATGAAGTACCGTACTGGCCAGGGTTGATCTTGAGGGCTTGGGTTCGATAAAATAGCTTGATTTAACGCCGGGATTGTACCTGTAACGGGACGGGAGTTGGGTGGTGCCTTGCTATACCCCCCCCCGATTGGTTTGTAAATTGCTTATGTCGGTTTGATTGTATCTCGGGGTGATGGCTTCTGGCGGGGGGGTACGGGAGACCGGGGGTGTATTTGCTTTGCTTTCTACGATTCTCCTACTCCATCTTTTCCCTTCCTTGGGGTTAGTTTAGAGGGCGGCAGGCACGCTGCTAGTGGGGTTAGGTCGTAGCCATCCGCAGGGGTGCAGGGTGGGGGGTTGAGTTGTTTTTTTTTTTCCTTTATTTTGTGAAATGACCTGTCTATTTCCCTTTTTCCTTCTTCACAAGAAATGTGGCATGTTCTCCTGATCATTTAATCCTCATATCCGGGTGTCTAGTTTTGGAGTCTCATATTCTGTATTCTGGCTGGGCGGGATCCGATGATGTTTGCTCAAGGCTATCTGTACCGTATTGCTTTATCTCAGTTCCAATTTATATCTATGCCTTTCAGATGCCTATAACTATTGTGTATTCCTAGACTGATCTGCCCATTCACTATTATGATATGTTACATCAAATGATGCCCGATATGTGTATTTCTATTCTTGTGTTATAATTAATAAAAATATATATATAAAAAAAATGTACTGAAATAAAAAAACATAACAAACAATACAATTATAAAATGCAGAATTAAGCGATGGTGCAATACTGTTATGTTTTCTAATGTACTCCAATATAGGCCTGACCAAGACTTTCAGCTACATTTTCCCTGCCATTGAACTACATGATGGTTTTTGGTATTGACCTTTTACCTAGTTAGGTGCTGCATAAATGTTGTGTAGTTTTTGAAAACTAGCCTCATTTATTATGCATGAGGGTTCTCAGAATTACAGCAGGATTTCAATCTTCTGCACAATACCTATGTATAAGGGTCATCCCTTCCTCATCCTCGCCAGACATGACACAGCAAGGTAGAACCCCTGAGGCTACCTTTTTGGGTATAAAAACATCATATC
Organism: Lissotriton helveticus; assembly: GCF_964261635.1. Taxonomy (NCBI): domain Eukaryota; kingdom Metazoa; phylum Chordata; class Amphibia; order Caudata; family Salamandridae; genus Lissotriton; species Lissotriton helveticus. The sequence goes on along the minus strand of NC_136065.1, from coordinate 94,494,537 downwards.
TTTGCTGGGGCAGTCAGAGGAGATAGACTTCCATGCTGACACTCTGACGCAAGACGCTGAGGTTCCTGTACGCACACACTCCAGCTCGCAGTGGTCTGACATCCCTCACGGGGTGTCCATCTCGAGACCAAGACCGGGTCCGACAGTCGCTCACTTCAGGTAACAGGGTTGGCTGTATCCTAGGGGGATGCTTGGCTTACACCTACATACATGCTAGGTACACTTAGGTACATCTAGTTAGGGTTGCATCGTAGGAGTACACATTATTAGTGTCATGTATTTATATACCTGCCCATATTCATTGTTTTAGCACTACGGTAAAATCTCCCATCCATTTACTCTGATAGGTACAATTGCTGGTTTCATAAGAATCTTTCCCAATATGTACCATCACATTTACAAACAGGCAAATAATGGATGAAACCCTTTGATACATCAGCCCTCTTTTCTAGCGAGTCAGTATTGATAGCATGTGAATTGCCAAACACCCCAGACTTTACAAATTCAATGCTAGGTGTTGTGACAGGTATATGTGAAAAGGGTGCTTTCACCAAGCATCTTGAATAGTGGTTAAAACATGGCACCAGACGTTTGGAAAACTTGGAACGCTGTTGGAAAACATTCTTACCAAGTTCAACAAAGATTGGAGTGATATTGTTTGTATTTGAAATGATTCAGCTACATATATGAATTCATTGTGTGTTGACCTGCAAAAAAGTGATACCTGAGCTGAAGTGCTACCCTGTAAAGCAGAGGTCTTCAATCTGTGGGGCGCGACCCCCAGGGGGGTCGTGGAGTCTTTGGAAGGGGGTCGCAGAATCTGTCAGAGCATGCAGTTCCTGGCGTTGGGCTGATAGAGGCTGCTCACGGCGGAGGCCGAGTTCACACCGAGGAGTGAAAAACATCAAAGCCTCATTAACAAGTAAAAGGTCTTTTAAAGACCTGTTAAGTACTCGGGTGTGGCTGTGTGTATGTACAATTCTGTCATCTACCACATACCAGGCTTACATGCCAGGAACTATCACAAGGAATCTGCTGCCCTTCGGGCCTGCAGGGAAGGTAAATTAGGATTTTAAACACAATTGCTTCACAGAAAAGCAGTTCCTTTTCTGCATGATAGTATCGAGAGCATAAAGGGTGTGACTAATGATTGATTATTTTGTGAAACAAAATCACAATTCACATGTGCTACCTACATTAGATATGCAGGTAAAGCACACATTTTACTTTTAGTCCTCATTTTGAAATTATATTAATGAAACAATTCACAATTTAGTCGCATCGGGTTTCGTTTCGTTCCGGAAAGGAAAGGTTGACAAATAAAAGTTTAGATTAATTAAAGATTGTGTCTAAATTTCTGCTGCTCCCAAAATGGAAAACACACTTCTCAGGAAGTTGGAAATCATGGGAACTCATATTAGTTCATCTTTGGTCTATCGTAGCATGCGAACTCCCAGTGTTTAGGGTAGCTAATATTTACAGTTAGTGGTAGTATGTGTTCGTCTATAGCCCCTTCTGGTGTCCTTGTAGGCAGCAAACGTTTGGAAGAAAAATAGGCTGACATATGGCTTATTCGGGACCATTCTGTTTTTCCTGCATTTCTTTTAAATGTATTCACGTCTTGAGGAAGACGATCACTGCTTTCCTTACAATTGCATACTGCTCATATAATAGGAAACTTGTTATATGCTGCTTTTAAGAGCGAGCTTCACAGCGCAGCTGTCGCCAGACAAATGTGAGCATCTCTACAGAGGTTTTGGCTCCGCCCACATTTTGAGAGCCAGTAGTACAGTATGTATTGGAATTCTTACGCTTTTCAAGAGAGGCTCCCTGTAATGAGAATTCCTCGTTTACAGCTTTTCTTGCTTCTTTACTTTCGATTGAAGACTGAATATGTTGTTCTGTAAAGAAATAGACGGGTTTTAGATTTGTGAATCTCCAATTCTTGCTATTTGGATGGATGAAAGGGTGGATGGATGAAGGATAGATGTATGGATGGATGGATGAAAGGGTGGACGGATGAAGGATGGATGGATGGAAGGATGAAAGGGTGGAAGGGATGAAGGATAGATGTATGGAGGGAAGGATGAAAGGGTGGACGGATGAATGATGGGTGTATGGATGGATAAAAGGTTCCATGGATGAATGATGCATGGATGGATGTGTGAAAAGGTGGGGGGATGAATGATGGGTGGATGGATGGATGTATGTATGTATGGATGGATGAAAGGGTGGATGGATGAAGGATAGATGTATGGATGGAAGGATGAAAGGGTGGACGGATGAACGATGGATGGATGGAAGGATGAAAGGGTGGATGGATGTATGGCTGGAAGGATGAAAGGGTGGATGGATGAATGTGTGAAAGCGTGGGTGGATGAATGATGGATGGGTGGATGTGATGAGGTCTAACAGGCGCATTTATGGTTGTCAAAAGTTGAGGAGTACCAGTTTCGAGAATCTTTTGTCGGAAGGGGGTCCTTACGCCTAAACAGGTTTTACAAGGGGGTCTCGGCATCAAAAGGTTTGAAGACCTCTGCTGTAAAGGATCCTTGCTACTTGCTAGATGGTAGGCTGAAAGCATCTTTACAATCTTCAGAGTTAATGAAGAATTCTATTGACTTTGTAGTCCATTCTGATCATCCCAACTGTGTCATTAAGCCAATAGTTCTCAGTCCTAGAAGCTGTGAATGGTATATTATCCATGTGGCAACTGTTTACAGAATTTTTGCTTTGTGATGATGCCAAAGGCAAGAAATGTGAGGAGGATCTTTTGTTGTATATTTATAGTACAGGAAAGCATGACTGATTTAGTGGATATAATAACAAAAACTAGAGTCTGAAAATGCCCTTGTCTACCAAGTATTCAGCGTAATTGGTGTAGATGTGAAACATCTCCTGGAGAGACGTCTGGACAACACTTTTAGTGACTTTGGCACTGCAACACGTTCCATGGTTGAATGCTTGCCAGTTGGTAAGCAAAGAAATGCTGAGGTGCAATTCAGGACATTTTATTTTCACCGGCCATGTCATTTGAAGTCAACGAAGCCTCACTGTGGTACACTATACAATTTCCATAAAATTGAATTTTCTCCGTACTGCTTCATTTTTGACTGCTTCAATAACTCTGAAGGAATATGCGCCCAGTTCAATGCATATGTTGCAGAACCTGTCCCAGAGAATTGCTATCTTTAGGTGCACCAGTATTGGCATGGAAAGCTATGTCAGTGGCTAGAGTTAGCAAATTGAGTACTGGCTGTTTTGGCATTGCCCGTCTCTAGTGCCAACGTTGAGAGGGCCTGATAAAATCTTACGTGGGAAGGAAAGAGCAAGACGCATGACTAAAAACTCACTGAAGAAATATTGTATGGAATACTACAATAGGTTTGATTTGTAAATATGTATTCAGACCTCATATACACTGTACATACACTGTCAATAAACCACGCTCTATCATTGCAGAAGGAAAGCAATGATAAAAGGAAACCGTTCCATAACCACCGGAAAAACACTGATTCTGTTGATTTTAATGGCTCAAAAAAGTGTAACACCTGATAACCAATATTTTTTAAGGTATTGATATCACTGACAAACACCACCAAAATTGACCAGAAATAGACTATGAAAAAAGGGAAGCCTAATTATAGTGGACAAGGCTATATTAGGAGGCTCCCATCACTGCCGATGTCCGAATACCTATATTCTAAACGTGAAATACAGAGGTTTCATGGATAGAACCCAATTTCCATTTGTCACTCTAGCTGTGCTCTCCGTGAGTGTGATGTCATCTGTAGGTCTTTTAAAATGTTTCCTCTATGGATGGAACTCATTCATGAGTTCTAATATTTTGGGAAATCGCCCATGTGCTGAGTCATGTGACACAGATTAGAATATGACAGACAATGCAGGGTCATCAAACCTAAAAATTGAATATTAACCTCTTTTACCATTGCTGTTGAATCTGAATTGTGAGCTGCACTTCTGTACTTTTCACAATCGCTGCGCGGTGGGAGCAGCCAAAAATACGCTTTGCCTAAAAATCTGTCTTTTTTGTATATGTAGACAACTAGAGGCATCATATTAGGGCAGTATGTGCTCTATTTGTTTCTGACCACATGAATAAAACAGGGTGAGATGCAAGCCTGTCTGCACCCATCTGTGCCCACCTGCTGCCGTCAGCATCCTGGAAGCGGCCAGCACCAGCCATGCTGCCCAGTGTCTGTTAGAAGGTAATCCACTGAAAGGTTACAGCAGAGACCTGGTCTGGAGTCTCACCCCTGTGAATAAATGTGATGTTCAATAGTATTTATTCCCAAGCACAGTGATCATGTCTGCCCTGTATGTGGCTTTCAGTTTACTCCCTCATCCTGGGGTAGGGACCTTTCCCCTATGAAGGCACATAAGAAAGGCACGGTACAGTTCTCTGCAGCCCTGATTATTGTCCGTACATTGCAGAAGCATGCAGGTAACATCCATGACCTTTGAGTGAGGATACTGTTGATCCACTATTTCTTATGGGGACTTAGCTCTCTGAAACCTCTAATCCCTCCACTGCTATGGCGACTCCTAATCTCCTAATGGCTTTAAAATATATAAGAAGAAACAGACCGGCAGGGAAGGAGGGCTAGCTTTGATTCTCAAGGATGATTTAGACTGCTTTTGTGTCACTTTGTCACATCAGAAATCTGTGGCAGGTGTGTTAATTTACAGACCTCCATGGGCAAAGGGCCCATTTCTGAAATCTTTATTGAAATGCTGCTGCATACTTAGTGCTGAGTTATTCACACTTTATTCTCTTAAGGGACTTTAATCTCCCCACCGATAAGGTGCACGACAGTGAGGTAAAGGAATTATAAGAATTGATGGCAACCTTGGATCTCATTCAACAAATATTCAATACCACTCAACAAACTGGTCATGTGTTGGACCAGGTGTTATCTAATATTACTTTGCAAGCAGAAGATCTCACACCTCAGGTCTGGTCAGATCACTCCCTAATTAGATTTTGTTGGCACGTCCTTAATAAAACACACCTCCCTTCAACTAGTTCTCCACGCATATTGAAAGCATTTCATAAAAACCTGTTTGCGGAATTCACAGGTACCCTGGAAGGTAGTACCCCCTTTTTGTTAGGCCACATGAAGAAGGATGATATAAGGCTATATCATCGTATTAGAGACTCTGCGGATAAACTGGCACCACCTCTCACTCGTTGATCGAAAAGCATTAAGACATCCAGTCCTTGGTTTTCTAACAGTCTCAAGGTAGAAAATAAAAGGTGTAAAGTCTTAGAAAGGTGTAGTAAAAGAAGATGCACAGACTAACTGTGTAAGTGATTAATCCTTTATTGTAGATTGCTTTTAGGATAGGTAAGTAGGAGAAGATAGGAAGTATAGATAAAACCCTACCATGAGCAAGCTCCAAGCAGCTCAGCCTGAGTTGACCAACTGACACTGTGAGCACAGAGAGACACCCAGGCATTCCATGATGTCATGGTACATTCTATTAAGTGGAGAACAGTAGAGAAGTAATTTACTACACATCCTCCTTCCTTAGGGAATGACAGCAGAAATAGAGAGAAAGATAGGTAAGATACCTCAAATATAACATTTACATGAAAGTACAATATAGAGATACACAAATCTAAAAATGTACTACATGAGTTATCAGAAATACCGCTAGCATGAGCAGAAATATGCTAACATTACTACTACAAGCCCCATCCTCCTCCCTTAGTGAAAACAAAGCATGGATTAGATGAATACAAATAAATGCAACTAAGAAAGGTGGTCACCCCGACAACCTCCCCAAACATGGGTACACCACAGGGTAGACACCCTGGTAAACAAAGGTGGGCGTGGACACAGACCTTTGGGGGAAATACAACATCCCAAATAAAAGGTACAACAGGGGTAAGCTTTATTCTAGATTACCGGAAGAGTGTAACCCCCACAACAGAAATACACCAGAGAAAAACGGTCTGGAAAGTTCCCCTGATCAGGATAGAAGGCATGCTGACACTGAAAACTAGAATAAAGCTTCTCACTCAAAGTCCTACCAACATAAAACACTTGGCTATGAGTTCCAAGCAGGTGGACATCGACCGGAGCATAGTGTCAACAAAATGAAAAGGATATATAGATAGTAACCCTTAGAACTGACAAATCACCTTCCACCAAACAATAGAACAGCACAGGGTATTCACCCTGAAAATTACACCACCTCCCCTAAGTAGGGTACACCACGGCATACTCACCATGAAAAACTACTGAACCTTCCTTTAGTAGAGTACACCACAGGGTACTAACCCTGGGAACAGGTATGGGGCATTGACTGCCCACAAACACCACCACCTCCCCAAAGTAGGGTACACCACAGGATACTCTCCCTGGGAATTGATATGGGGCATTGACTACCCACAAACACCACCACCTCCCCAAAGTAGGGTACACCACAGGATACTCACCCTGGGAACTGATATGGGGCATTGACTAGCCACAAACACAACCTCCGTAAAGTAAGGTACACCACAGGGTACTCACGCTGGAAAACAAAAACTACACATCCCCTACATAGGGTACACCATAAGGTACAACATCGCCCTAGAAAACAGAATTGGGTATTGACTGGCCCCACAACCTCCCCAAAGAAGGGTACACCATAGGGTTAAAAGATGTCACCCTAGGAAATCTAACTCCCCATTATAGGGTACAATCTCCCCAAATAGAGTATAACACAGAGTACTAGTCATCCTAGAGAGAGTTCCATGTAACTCTAGCTGTAGGTCCATCCAGCCACCACAGCTCCCAAGACACTTTCCATAAGAGCATCACAAGTTTCCCAATTGAAAAACAAACAACTTGTTCAAAACAGAATTGAAACTCCCCGCAAAAAACACACAATAAAGCAAACACTCCAGAAACCTCCCCAAAAATAGTGCAACTTGAGACTATGCCCAAACAGGCGTGCACCCAAAACATGCACTGAGATGCTAAGCACCTCAAAAATAAATAAATAAATGACTTGAGCTCCGGTGAGCGGTCTCTCCCCCGGGGTCTCCGTACCCAGCTCCCTGCAGTCGCCACTGAAATTCGCCACAAAAGTGAAATGTCAGGCAGTCTATAAGGAGAGTCAAGAGTTCCGTTGCTCCGCTGCCTCTCCAACCGATATATCTCATGTTAGATCTGTCGCCCAGAGTATCCACAACCGGAAGGAAATGAGGCACCGACCATACATGGCAAACTCGTGCAGGCCGGGACACAGACAGCACCACGTTAGCCAAAACTTTGTTGCCGTGATTGCCAAAATGAAGGAAGCATATCGAACATATCCAGCTATCTGAGGCGTTGTTAAAGAAGTAGCGTGAACCAGGGCCACACACAAAATGGCGGCACGCATCCCTGACGCTGTGCAGGGAGGCTCGCGGCAGAAACGTGCACCAAATCGTCAAGCACAGTAAGGAGCTCACAGAGAAGGCGGACGTCACAGAAGAAAGATTGCAGGCATCATGAAATCGGTAAGGCTGCGCGTGTCGAGTGCATGCACGCGATGTGGTCTCGTGGGCTGTTTGAAAGTTAGCGGTTAAACTGCCATGGAGCCGGGGTAACATGTTGAACACCCAAATTGGCAAAGAAAAGTGTCTCACACCCCGGTTAAACACAACTCTGGTCCCTGCTCTTCCGTACATGCGCATCAGCACACCAAGGATGTCACCCGTAATATAGTAACGACAGATGGCAAAGTACTCCCAGTCACTGAAAATCATTTACCAAAATAAGCGCATGAGCTTACCAACAGTGCCGCTTTTGTGAACACTCTTCTTGCAGACTAATACACAGGCATACTCTGCTGGAAACTGGTTTTAGATCCAGATACATCAGTAGTTCACTGAGGAAGTAGATGAAACCTACTGTTATACCACAACGCTTCCCACTCTGAATGAAGGCCAGATGAAATAGATAACTACCGGAGGCCTCAGGGAAGAGCGTTGCTGGAGAGACTTTTCCTAGACAGCAGCAGGGTGACAGCAGGCTCATCAATAACAAACGCCCAGGTTTCAGGCTGTCCAGATAGTACAGGGCACTGGTGGGGCTAGCTGGGGCGTTAACTTTGGGTTTTAATTGATGTTTTGAAAGTCCTTAATGTCTTTAGTTCCTTTTCCTTTAGTTCCTTAGTTGTCCTTTCTCCTTACTCCACGCGTAGGTTCAACATTGTCGCCAAATTGTAGTAAAGGAAGATGCACAGTCCAACTGTGTAAGTAGATAATCCTTTATTGTAGATTGCTTCTAGGATATGTAAGTAGGAGAAGATATGAAGTATAGATAAACCCCACCAGGACCAAGCTCCAAGCAGCTCAGCCTGAGTTGAACAACTGACACTGTGAGCACAGAGAGACACCCAGGCATTCCATGATGTCATGGTACATTCTATTAAGTGGAGAACAGTAGAGAAGTAATTTACTACAAAAGACAGTGGAGGAAAGCCTATAATATGAATGGAAGGGAAAGCTACACACTAGCACTCAAGAAATATCAGGGTGAAATTAAAACTGCTAAGTGGTACTTGGCGGATATGATTGCAAGAGCAGGGAACAAACCCAGGGACATTTTTACAATTGTTATGGCCCCTGCAGCTTGCTTTCAATTTATCTTCCTATCACTCATAGCACATATTTCCTTTGTCGAGAAACCTTTTCCTCTTCCCACAACATAGCTACCTCAAGCACTCTTCATTTAGCCCCTACTCTAGTTTCTACCGGCCTTTACTTTGGGGCGCCACATCTCCCTATTCTCAGAATAATTATGGACAACTTAAAAACTTTTGGCTTCTCTGATGAAGACTTCCTCACTATGATGGATCAAATTACAGGTGGGAATAAGACCAATACCACTGGGACACCTAGCACTAACACAGATTGGTTAAAACTAGTAAACTTAAAAAAGAAAGCTAAACGAATGGAATCACATGCCTTCTTTATGGGGGAATATTTGAAAGCAGGAGCGATCCCTATAGGGCTCAGAGTCAGAAATATGCCGGCCCTTTTTGTGGAGGTTCGCAGTTTCTTAGAGCGCTGGTCCCTAATTGCAAATCGCTGTTCACGCGACTGGATGCTACTCATTATCAATACAGTAAAAGACATGCTAACGGCATTACAGAAGGAAATCCACGAGCTAGAAGAAAAATTAAAAGCCAACCCATCATTAGAGGACGCGAAGAAAACATTACAAGAAATAAACGAAGAAATAGAAGAATTCGACACATATCTTACCAAAAAGAAAATGGACAAACTAAAAAAAGATGTCCGCTGGTTTGCACAAGAAAAAATCTATCCTTACCTCAGACAGGATTTTTACACCCAGCAGCAAGATGACTTAACTGAGGGAGGCAGGCAATACGATCAGACATATTACAACTCTAGAACCAACAAGAGAGTCAGATTTCAAACCTTTTCGAACACCAATTCCTCAGATTCAGAACAGGAAGGGATGATGACGGAAGAAGATTACGACTACGGTCTACCTAACCTCAATCAAAGAGGGCATTTCTCAGGAAGACCAAAACGGGGCCCACGCCAGCCTTTTTTATCGAGGGGCAGAGGACGAGGAAGATCTCGCTATCCAACAGGGAACCAAAATCATTACCAACAACCGAACCAATACCAACAGCCGAACCCTCCACATCTGCAACCATACGTCCAAACGAGACGACAACAATATTGGAAACAATAAAAAACAGAAATAACACCTCTATACCAATTTTTAATCTCTCTTCTCACAACCTGTCATCAGAAGAAGTGAAAGTATTAAGTAAAGGTCTGTCATATGTTCCTAGCACGGGAGCAAACAGATTTCAAATCCATCAGGACATCTTCTCATTTTTTAGGAAGATCAGACTAAAAAAATACTTTAACAATATGGAAACAAGAGAAGAAGAGGAAAATCTATCAGGCTGCAAACCTTCTTCCACATTCACCCCGACTTTGGACATGCTAGGACCAGAAGTGGCAATTTTCGAAAGAAGCGTTCTTAATGAACTAGAAAGAGTTCTCAAGTACATCCCAATGCCCCATTCAAACTTAAAAAATGAGGAAAAACAAGCACTGGAAACTCTACAAGATAACCAAGACATCATAATAAAACCATGCGACAAAGCAGGAGGAATTGTGATCATGAACACGAACCACTATGCAGACAAAATCAATCAGATGCTAGGAGTGGAGGAACACTATAGAAAAACAAACAAACGATCTCTCACCATTTTGACAGAAGAGATCAAAGAGACAGTATCTAAAGCCTTTGTTGAAGGGCATATTTGCCAAAAAGAAATGGACTACCTAATTAACATCAATCCGGTGGTCCCTGCAATCTATGGTGTTCCAAAAACACACAAGAACACAATGGACCCACCACTGCGACCAATCGTAGCCTCTATAAATTCAAGTACAGAACCTCTTTCAAAATATTTAGACTGCTTTTTGTGTCCTCTCACCACTAAATATGCCTCCTACATCAAAGACACGGGGCACATGATCAAAGTTCTAGAACATTCTCCATTCAACAATGCTACCCAATTGCTTGTCACCTGTGATATAGAATCGCTATACACGAATATTCCTCAAAACAAGGCTATAGAATCTGTTGCAGCACTCCTAGAAAGAACACCTGGATCCAGACCTGACACCTTCATTCTGGAATGTTTAAGGCTGGTCCTACAAAACAACTTTTTTGAATTTAAAGATGACGTATACCACCAAGTCAAAGGAGTCAGCATGGGGGCATCTTGTGCCCCCAGCATAGCCAACATATACATGGGCGAATTTGAGCGCAAGAATATTTTCAATGAAATCGCGCCCTTTTTTGAAAACATCACCAGATGGCACAGATTTATAGACGATATATTTTTTATATGGTCGGGAACAGAAGAACTCTTGAAAGAATTCATTGAATGGCTCAATTTGGCAGATAAAAATCTCAAATTTACTCATAATTTCTCGCCAAATAAAGTGGAATTCCTCGATATATGGATACGACATACTGATGGAGAATTGACAGTCAACCTATATCGAAAACCGACAGCCAAAAATACCATTCTGGAACATGGAAGCTACCATCCCAACTGCCAAAAGGACTCCATCCCCTTTGGAGAATTCCTACGTATAAAAAGAAATTGCACGTCTATGAAAGACTTTATGATACATGCCAACCAACTAATGGAACGCTTGTCAGCAAGAGGATATCCAAAACGTCTCATACGAAACTCAATGAAAAGAGCGAAATACTATGACAGGGATGCGCTATTAAATCCCATTCCAAAATCCCAGGAACAAAAACTCGTATGTGTACTAAACCATTCCACTATGAACAACAAGATTAGGAAGGTGATCCACAGCAATTGGAAAATCCTGAACACCAATGACCAGGAAGGTAAACTAAGCAAACCGATATTAGCTTTCAGGAGAAATCAAAATCTCCGAGACAAGCTGGTACACAGCAGATGGAAAAATAAAGAAAAGAACAAACAGAAAACCATAGATGGAAACCCTCTACCGAAAGGCAACCACAAATGTGGTAACTGCCACGCATGTGACCAAATAATTCCAGGTGAAAAATGGAACTATGGACAAAAACAAGGAAACTTAAAAGAAATGACCAATTGCAGAACTACAAACGTCATATATCTTATCAAATGTCCGTGTGACATAGGATATATAGGCGAGACGTCCAGAGAATTCCGGGTCAGATTCTCGGAACACAAGTCTGCAATAAGAACGAAAAAACCCAATGCCCCCATGGTGCCCCACTGTACTCAATATGGCCATAATGAAAAAGACCTGCGTTGGCAGATTCTGGAACATGTCCACACACCACCAGGAAAGGACCCATCAACTTTCCGCAAAAAACGAGAGACCTTTTGGATCCATTTTCTGGACACAGTCCGTTTTGGACATAATGAAGAGATTTCATGGATAGTTACATTGTAGAGATACCACTGGTCTTCAAGCCCACTATAATGATACTACTACCCCTTTTCAACCCAACTTTACCATAACTATACACACCCTGTATCTCAGGGCACATGTATAAGTTTACCACCTATCAGACCATACTGCAAACTTCCACAAAATCGGCGTCCTCACCAATGCATATCATAATTCTTATAAACGCTCACAAATAACAATGCTTTAGAGTGCATTTTCGACTTAAAACCCACTCCAACATGGCGACCACGCTTCGAGCACGCCACTCTTAGTCTGTCAACTATGTTAAGCCCTCTGCAAGAACGCTTAGCCTCAGTCCTATCTCTGTATTTATGACCCTTCAGCTGTTGACAATCGGAGTTGCATATAAATTGGCCCGCTTTTCCGATATCCCCCCACACTGGAAATAATTTCTACAGAACCCTCGCTCGAAACAATAGCTCCTTGCGAAAGAAGGTAAGAAAATACTGCGACTATACTTCGCTCATGCCCGCTCGCTTTATTGCTGTTAAGCTCGCACCCTACGACTACTAACTTCATGTAGCCTTAACTTAACATAGCACTAAATATAAGCGCGACAACCCAGTTTAGCACCGCAACCGCAAACCCACCCACGTTTTCCGAGGTCCCTGCCGTTTTAAATCGCGTTGCGCGAATGTAAATCCTGTGCAGCCTAAATTTCTAACAGCGCCGAGCGCGACAATCCAATCACCCCACTAAAGTCGCTTAAACCCTCTCATGCTATATTGTTGCCTCTTTAGACCGCCTTACGTGACTGCAAACTCTGTGCAGCCTCAATTCTAAACAGTGCTGTGCGCGTCAGTCCTATTACTCCACAAAAGCCTCTGAACCTCTGTCACGCTATCTCGCACCCCTGCCAGCAAGACCGCACCATACGACTGTAACTTCTATGCAGCCCCTATATAAAACGGCACCGACACAGTGCGTGATCATTTTAACGGCTCATAATAAGCATTGAATGTTATATCTCACGAAATCATGCTTAGCCATTTATCATAGTCTAAATATCACCCTTTTCTTTTAAGGCAAACGTCCGACCTTCTTCAAAATACCCGAATAACCTTTCGCACTGGGCTCACCCCTGAAACCTTGGCCTCAGTGCCATATCTCCCCAGACCAGTAAAAGAGGCTGGCTGCAACGTATCATCTGAGATTTATATCTGTTCCAGCGCACAAGAACAGGTACCATAAATCCTCGTCTATTTTAAGCTTTCTAAGTTTGCTAGCCATCGAGTTATCGAGTTAAACCAATATCTTACAAGTTTTTCCACTTATTTTTGAACAGTAAAACTATAAGATACATCGAGGTCCCTGTGATTTCCCACTATTAAGACCCCAAGCTAAGAAAAATAGAGGGAATTAACTTCAGTATCTGAGGTAACATACGAAAAAAAGATATATATATAAAAAACAACTTATGTGAGTGTCTATGACTTAGCTATCCTTATGTTTTATCTAGCGCATGCCTTAAAAAGAATGACCAGCATCTGCTCTACAAAACAGGATTTATTTTAACCACCGACGCCATAGGTAAAGAAATCTTTTCCGACACACCAAGGTGATAGAATAGCACTTGAGAATACCTCACCAACACCTCATGTACTTTATAATTTATTTGTGAAACACACTGGGTGCACTATGTTGATGGGAACTTTCCTGTTCAGTCTTGTACTTCTCTTACTGCTCCTCTATCTCGACTAGAATCTATATGACCTAACCAGACTACAACCGTTTTAAGGTCTATATGCTGCTATGCTCAATTATAAATAAAATGTTCTAATGAAGACTAGCCATGTACTTACCAGATGCCACTGAGCTAAAATGTAAAAGTTAAGAATAAGAAGTGACAATGAAATTCACAATTGCTTTTTCTATTTTCAGAAAACTGTATTATGCTCTCGACCCTTTAAGTATCACCCATGTCCTTTTATTGTTGTATATTTTGTCTACGGCCCTGAGGAAGGTGACACTCACCGAAACGTACGTCGGCCCTACATCTTCTGTTTCGGATAAGAACTGGTTAATTCCACCCTTACTAGCAGAACTGTACCATCTAGTTTCCCATAACATCCCACGTAGCACACCTTAGAGTTGCCATTCATGTTGGTCTCATGTTATGTATGATTTACATTCTCTGTTTATGTTTGATAGGTAATCCCCTTTTTAAAAAAATAGAAATAGTATGACTGGTATGTGAGTATGTATGTATGAATGTTAAAACCAATTGTTATGGGGGCGTGGCTTAGCGGGCGATCATGGCGGACGTGGCTTCTTAGAGCTCCCGCCGGCCCGATGATTATCCTACCAATTCTCCTGGCCCCCGGACCCGCAAAGCATATCGGAGTTGGGGCACAGGTAGCGGACGACTCAGGGTGCATTCCGGTGCCGGGACTGGCGAGCCGTGACCCTCCCTGGTGGTGCAGTGAGCTGGAGCGGCGGGCGGCCTAGAGCCAGTCGGACGAGCCGGGGCCTCGATTTTGGCGCACCCGGATCAGAGAGCCCGTCCTGAGGTCCGCGGCGCCGCTTCCCTGCCACGATCCGGCGCAGCCTGCGGCGGGCGGACCATCACGGGCCCCCCTGCCCTTCCGCGCGGAGCAGGCCAGGAGAACTAGCGCTGAGGGGCGCCTCGGCGACGCTGTGGCCTACCTGGCCTTGGAGGAGCCGGGGCCTCGAGTTTGGCGACCCCTGCCCGAATTCGCATCCACAGATCCTTGGCCCGGAGGTACAGGCGCCTGGGAGCCCCGGGGACCGAGGGGCCAGGGGCGAGCCCTGTCTGGTCTGCTGTCTCTCCCATTCCGGGGATTGCCGGAGCTGTGGGGCCCGGAGGCCTGGACTGCAGCGGCCCGTGCTGCATTGGGGGTGCCCGGCGTGGACCTGGTGCCGACCCTCAGCGAGACCCGACGGACAGTGAGTGTTGGCCGCCCCCCCCCTGTTGTGACTGCTGAGGGACGCTGTGCCCGGGGGGGTCATTGGGGGCCTGGCCCAGACTGCCGGACCTGGGGGATCCCCTGGCAGCCTCTGGGACACGCGGGGTACACCGAAGCCAGCTGGCATAGAGCGGAGGGTGCCCCGGGAGAGGCTTGCACGCGCTGGGACCTGGCCTGCGGGGGTCAGCGGAGTCGCGTCTGGGGAACACCCCCCCCTTATCACCTGGAGTGTACGACAGTCGGGGGCGTGAGGAGGCCATCGCTGGTGAGGGTGTCCTGCTCTTGATAGCTGTTGGAGTGAAGGTTGCCCCGCCGTCAGCAGCCGCCGGCGCGTTTGGGGACAACTCGGCCGGACTCAGCCTTCGCCATGACCAGGGGGGGAGGAGGGCCCGCTAAGCAGGGGCCCATCGACAAATTCACGGAACCGCATGGCGGGCCCGGAGCGCAGGGCGGCCAGGGACCGGGGCCGGACAACGCGGCGCTGATGGCAGCCATCACCCTGTGGAAAAGTAAATTTTGCCATGTTCTGTGTCCCTACGCCTCATCCATCATATGTTATGTGTGCATGACCAATATGCATATGTTATTCCCCATTTCTGATTGAAGACGCAATTACAGTTGTGTCCACCTCTAATATGTTAGTTTCCAGTCCTCGTGAATACTACGAATATCAGGCCTATGTAAGTAATGTTGCCACGTTTCTCAGTGTGCACGTTATTCAATTATAAAGTCCCCGTTTCCAGGCCTCAAAAGGGCCCGGACCACAGATTCAGCTCCTGTCTCCTGAAAGCCTCGCTGAGGAGCGATACAGCCCCCACCTGTATCCTCGACCCTTCACTTACTTCCTGCCTTGCAGTGCCCGGTGCACCCCGGCTCTGCCTCTGAGTCTGCCAAAAGTATGTTATAGTTCCTGCTATCAGTTCAGTCCTCCTCCTCTGCATTCCTAAGCTACTGAACTGCATCAATAGTTTCCGTCATTGTCTAGCCTTCTCGTCTCCACGTTAGAGAAATACTGTATTTAATGGTCATTTAATATTCTTCACGCACTACATGTAGAATAATGCATGGTCCAGTCTTAGAATCAAGTTAGCTTTTCCCCTCATGACTTCTAGTTTATATCAACATGTTCCCTAAACATTAGATACCAGATAGGGTTTAGGTACATGTCGCTCCGACCCTCCAGACTCTAGTCTCTGCTCCTAGAACAGAGTTCGTAGCCCCCAGTTTCTCCTAGTAACACGTCATTGCTAGTTTTCGCGCACCATTAGGTTAGAGGTCCCGGCTCCTTAGGTAGCCCCCTCCAATGTTTCCGCCCATTCATGACATATTCTGTTACGTTTTGCATCACATGTCTAAGTAAACTCCCAGTTACACCTCTTATTACTGTTATCTCTCGCGACTGCTACGCGTCACGCCTTCTACTCCACCCACTGTTACGCCTATTGCAATGTAATGCTATGTGTTTGCGCTATGTATATAAGTCAATGTTTTGTTATTAAATGTTAGCGCGCTCATCCCAGACCTAGCCCCGGCAGCTGCCGGGCCCTATTGTCCTATTCCCATGCAGGTTGTCCTGATCCTGTCCTTATGCTGTAATAAACCTGCAGAAACTCCTACTACCTCGAATCTTGACTCTTATTTATTGAGCTATCTGTTATGCTATAAGTCTAGTCAAAAATAGGGTATTATTTATTTATTTACCACATAATGGCGCCCGAATAGGGACTTGCCCTTTCCCCACGCGTCGGTGAAGCCACGCCGACCCCCTGACCCTCTGCAGTCGTGACGGAACCATACTGGCCAAGTGCAGATATTTCTGCTTCAAGTATCCCTCAGGCCCACGGAGGAGACGGAGGAGGCGGTCCAGCATCCGAACGAGACGGTGGAGGAACGCGGCGAGTCCCGACCAGAGCCCAAGCCGAGAGTCCAAGGTCCGAGGTATCCGGAGGTCCACCCGTAACTGAAGTCCGAAGTCCGAAGTTCGTCGTCGTAGTCCAGTCCCGTCCGAGGCCTTCCGTTCCGTGCTGCCCGGTGAGTACCATTGCTGGGGTAGTGTCTAGACAGGGTCAGTCTAAATTGACTCCTGGTCCGTGGGTTGGTGGTACCCAAGCCCACAAACGAAGTGTTCACCTAGGTGGATACGGGTCTTGATGCGTTCCTTTATGGGACCGGTATGTTCCGTACTGTTACAGCAGTGCATCCAGTAACTCTAGTCTGTTCCGTTCTCGAGAATTCTGTTCTGTTTTCAGTATTTTCAGGTAGTATTCTGTTCGAACTGTTATTTATAATGTTGTTTAATGTATTTCCAATGTCGTGGTATGCCTGAATTGTTTTCCCAATTGTTATTGTTTTTCGTGTATTGTATTGTGTTCCGATTCAAGTTTAGAATGCCGCTCTTTTCCAAGTTACGTCAGTTAAAAACTAGAAAGGGTCTGCTGGAAGCAGCAGTTCCTGTTCCGCCTAGGGACAGTCCAGGTCACTTTATGTATCAGAAACATGGCATAAGCGCCATATTGTATCTAGATTTATGGGTAGAGTATACCAAACAGTTAGAAGAAAAGTATAGATGGCCCGTATCGGGTACATGGGATGCCGAATGTATCATGCGAGTAGAAGAAGCATTATGGAAAAAGAAAGCCAGACAGTCACAGAAAGATGCCATCGAGTTATGGCGTAAGGAAGCGCATAGAAGAACGGAAAAGGAAGTCAGAAAGTCAGAGTTAAGTAGAGAATCCCAAGAACGAGCCCAAGAAAGAGAATTAATCGAGATAGGTGAACAAGTTAAAGCCGAACAGTCAGACAGACAGAGGCATGCCCTCATTAAGGGTATGTATCCTCTCCTTGCCGAAGGCTTGCCAAAAGCGACCCCAGAGGCACCCAGTAATTTCCCGCCACCATTAGTTCCGACCAAGCTACGTCACAAACCGACCGCAGCTGATATTTTTATTTCGTCCTATTTGGACGACACAGTTCCAGAATATGCAAATCCAGTTCGCGCTCCACCAGTCCCTGTAAATCAGGCACTTCCCGTTCCTCCAGACACCGGAGTACCTGTTACGGTACCCCCGGGTCAGTCTGCCATACAAGTTCAGCCCACGTTACAATTACCGACCCTGCAAGCACGAAGAATGTCAGTCGACGATTCTAGTCTAGGGGCCGCAGGAGGAGGTCCTCCTCAAACCCCGCCGCCTCACAAGCGTTTATCAGCACTCGAATTACATGCTCAAGCATCACAGCGTACTCCTAAAAGTAATAAGTCTGTTACAGAAATCAGACAAGCCCTTGCCGAATGTGTCTATGACACAGTCCCAGGCGAGTATAATATGGTTTTATATTCCGTACGCGTAAGAAGGGTGACCGAGTATCTAGTCACCTTACCAAATATGAAAGAAGATCTAGACAGAATATATCGTTTCATCCGTACAGGGGATGATCCAGAAAGTATAGGCGAGATTATGTCTCAAAGGAAAGCCGAGATTCAGCTCATGATATTAAAGTTCCTGATCAATTGTTTAATAAGAGAACAAGATTACCCGTCTAAAGATCCCGCCGAAATGAGAATCCTGACAAGGTGGAGTGATAATATAGCCGAGGGTAAGCACAAGACCATTAGTGCCATGGAAAGTATGTACAAGAAAATTCGTAAAGAAATAATAAGGTTACACGAACAGCGTAAAACAGCACAAGTAAGCGAGAAAGAAAGTGTCTCTGATCCTGAAGAGGAAGACGAGAATCCCGCCAGAATAGCGTATGTAGGAAAATCCAGATTTCCAGATCGCCATTCACGTCCAGAACCCAAGTCTATTTTTCATCATCCAGCACCAGAACGAGGTTCTCTAGAACAAGTATTTCAAGCTACAGATCACATCCTTAAATCACGAGTCGGTTATAGCGAATTAAGTACCATGCACGAACAAGAACTAGCCCGATCAGCAGTCCGATGGATTACTGATTCTACCACTTTTCCAGACGAAATAGTGGCACAAATGTTTCTGAAACTGCCCCCAGCCGAGCAACGACTGGTGGGTATGTATATGATCCAGCACCTCATTACCCTGTATGAGGGTCAACATTCTGATCCAGGCCCGTTACACGATATCCTGAACGAGTTACTCCAGTATAAATGGAGAGGTCTAGGTACCGATTTAATTAGTGTCATTCTAGAACAGCGCCACAAATATAGAACGTTTTTGAACCCGCATTTTGTTCATGTCTCACCCCCGGAAAGTAAACCATTCTACATAGACAGACAGAATCCGCTACGAGAAGTCCACCCAGTCCAAGGGGCGGGTGGCGTAATGCAACGAGTGTTTGTATACACTCCGATTTCAAAGATGGAACTTCTTGAAATGAAGAAATTAATTCCCTGTCATGACAAAGATCCAGCAGGGTTCCATAGAGAATTAAAAGACATGCTCCGTATGGGAGAATACACGTACCCCGATATCATTAAAATGTTAAAGGTCCTGCTACCCGCAGGGGTGTATGAAAAGTTAAAGGAAAAAGAATGGGAGGTGGGAGAGAAAAAGATCGATTGGGCAGCTCTAGAAGCTGAAGACAAGGCACGAGTACCAGGTACCGGTCTTGGAGATAAATGTAAGGAATTACCAGAATTATTGATTCAAGTTTTACCCAGATTATTGACAACTAGGAAAGAAGACTGGGATGCAATCTCAGCCTGTAAACAGAAACAAGAAGAGGATATTAGTGATTTTTATTCTAGATTCGAAAAATGTTTCAGTATTAACAGTGGTCTCAAGACAAGTAGTGAGTCATACCCTCATCTTTTCGTTACCAAATTAGTCGAGAATTCAAGTCCACAAATTAAAAATCGAGTTTTGAAAGTCGAAAGCACCTGGCAAGCAAATACTCCGTCCCAGATGCTCCAGATGCTCCAGTATCACCAGAATAGAATCAGAGAAGAGCAAGAACACGAAAGAAAACGTATGAAAGACACAAAAATGAAAGTGCTAGTTGCACAATCTATTCCTCACGACAGTCAGAAGAGGGGTCCGAATCAAGCCAGTCATCCTGCGGCTCCCGTTAAAGGGAACTGCAACTATTGTAAACAGCCAGGTCATTTTATAAACGAGTGTGCAGTTCTGAAGCACAACATAGCTACTGGTAAGACTAAAGAAAGACCACGTCCGCCGAGACAAGAACAAGTTTCACAGACTCCTCAGTCACAGAATGCACCACAGACAGTTACAGTACCGCAGCCTATTGCTGCAACACAGCATGTTACGTCGCAGATGTACCAGTATGCACAGTCCGAGTATCCAGAGTACCAGTCATATTCATGAAACAGCCTAGAGAGGGAGGTAGGCTTGCCTCTCATCGAGATACCTGTAGACCAAGAAGGTCCCTATGTTCATAGTCAAGTACTAGGGAAAGACAGAAAGTTTTTGATCGATACAGGGGCAAGTAGGACCACAATTAGTCACGCCGAAGTTCCAGGGGCTCCGCTCTCAGGCTCAAGAAATGTTTCCCTTGGATTTTCAGGAAAACCCATCGTTAATGAAATATCAAAGCCAGTTACTCTAGAAGTAGGTCCATTGTCCCGTACTACTGATCTGTTACTTACTAAGTCATGTCCAGAAAATCTATTAGGTATTAAGACACTGAAAGAATTAGGTGCAGTTATTTGCTGTTCCCCAGAAGGAATACGTCTGTTCCTACGTGACTTTAAGGGTCACTATGTATTACGAGATTTTGATTCAAGATTGTCTAATGTTCCGCAGCATTTATGGGCGCAAGGTCCAACTGATGTAGGTTACATGCAAATCACACCCTATCGTGTGACTCTCAAACCAGGTGTAGTGTTACCACGAATCAGGCAGTACAGATTGCCACCTGAGGCTGTAGCAGCCTTATCCAAAATTATTGACGAGCTCATGGCTCAAGGAGTAGTTGTAGAAACTGACTCCAATGTATGTAATTCTCCGATCATTCCAGTCATGAAACGTACTGATCCGAATGCACCCCCAGTATATCGATTAGTGATTGATTTACGAGAGCTTAATAAATGTATTATTCCTCAGTACCCAGTTGTCCCAGACATTTCTTCCCTGTTAACAGCCATTGATTCCGAAGCCATGTTTTTCACTGTCATTGACCTCAAGAATGCATTTTTTAGTGTTCCAATTCATCCAGACAGCCAGTTTCTTTTCGGATTCTGTTTAAATGGAAGGAGCTATATGTTTACACGCGCTCCTCAAGGTTTCACAGAAAGCCCTAGTATTTACAGTCAAGCACTCAAGAGACAACTAGACAACATTCACATGCCAACTGACACTGCCCTGCTCCAGTATGTCGATGATCTACTGATCACAGCCCGTTCTGAACGTGACTGCGAGCGAGCATCACTTACAGTTTTGTATTTTCTAGCCGAGATGGGGCACAAGGTGTCACCTTCGAAGCTTCAATTCTGTGTCCAGCAAGTGGTATACTTAGGACACTTGCTGTCCAAGAGGGGTAGGCAGTTGACACCCGACCGTATCCAGTTAATAGCGAGTCTTCCCCAGCCCAGAACCCAGAAGGAGGTACGTGCCTTTATCGGCCTTACTTCCTATTGTAGACAATGGATTCCCCAGTATGCATTCCTAGCCAAGCCACTGATACAGTTAACGACACAGGAGGCAGCCGTATCGACTGTCCTCCCTTGGACATCTGACCATACACTTAGTTTCAACGAGTTAAAGAAAGCCCTATGTCAAGCTCCAGTTCTAGCTACACCGAACTACAGTAAGCCTTTTACACTTTTCGTTACAGAACGCAAAGGTACAGCATTATCTGTTCTCACACAAGATCAAGCAGGTCAATACAAGCCCTGTGCTTATTTTTCGAGCACATTAGATCCAGTCGCCCAGGCGTTGCCTGCGTGCCTCAAGTCAGTTGCAGCCACAGCACTAGCCATCAGACAAAGTGATTCCATAGTTTTAGGACATTCCCTGACAGTACAGGTCCCACATTCAGTAGAAGTTCTTTTAAACCGAACACAAACCCAGCACTTGACAATTGCACGTTTAACAGGTTATGAACTGACACTGTTCCAGCCACACATAGAAATTAGACGCTGCAACGTCCTGAATCCTGCTACACTGTTACCATCAGTTAGTTCAAATCCAGACACACATGATTGTGTGGAAGTAGTTAACATTACGACAAAGCCAAGACAAGACCTGACAGATATTCCGTTACCAGATCCTGACCTGACACTTTATGTGGATGGTTCATGTATGAGAACTAGTACAGGAGAACTAGTCGCCGCGTATGCAGTGACTACTGACACTGAAGTTATTGAAACACACCGTATTGATACTCTGTCCGCTCAAGCAGCAGAGCTAGTCGCTCTGACACAAGCCTGTATACATGCCAAAAACCTGAAGGTTAATGTTTACACAGATTCACGTTACGCATTCGGAGTTGTACACGACTTCGGAGTACTCTGGCAGGAGAGAGGTTTTATGACTTCTCATGGAACCAAGATTCAGCATGGTCTCCTTATTCAAGCCCTGTTAGATGCCATACATTTACCGACATCTATTGCTATCATGAAATGTAAAGCACATACGAAAGTCACTGACATTATTTCCCAAGGTAATGATTTAGCAGACCGCACAGCCAAGCTTACAGCACAGACTCCAGACATTCCAGTTAATCAGACACATATTCCAGATCTGACTACATGCATGACAGTTAAGGACCCTACTCAAGACGTCATAGATATCCAGTTACATGCTACTCCCGATGAAATCAAGAAGTGGTCTGTACAAGGAGGGGTCCAGACAGATCAAGGATGGTTAACGAAGGGTAGAGCCACATGGTTTCTCCCCGATTCTATGGTTCAAGTCATTATCAATACCGCACATAGTCCAGCACATTTAGGAGAAAAAGCTATGTTAGACAGTATCCAGAACATTTGGTTCAACAAGCATTTACGAGCTGCAGCCAAGCAGAAAGTCCGTACCTGTATGATATGTTGTCAGTTTAATCCAGGTAAAAGTGTCCCGGTGGAACAAGGTGGTTTCCAGCCCCCTGACCACCCTTTTGAGGTCCTCCAGATGGATTATATTCAGATGGAGCGATGTCGAGGTTTCAAGTATGTCCTTGTAGTTGTATGCGCCTTGTCCAGATGGACAGAAGCATATCCAGTCCCAGATTACACAGCCGCGACCACTGCCAAACAGTTGGTTCGTGAATTCTTCCCTAGATATGGACTCCCCAGAGTCGTATATTCTGATAACGGCCAGCCATTCTCATCCGAACTCATGAAACATGTTTCCCTTTTGTTAGGGTACCAGTGGAAGTTCCATTGTGTACGCCATCCAGAAGCAGCTGGACTAGTCGAAAGACATAATCAGACTCTGAAAATCCGTATAGCAAAAGTTTGCAAAGACAAGGGTGTGGACTGGTTAGTAGCTTTGCCAGTCGCTCTGTTTTACATGCGTATGGTCGCACATTCCAGATCAGGTCTGTCCCCGTATGAGGTCGTTTTCGGCCGCCCCCCTAATATGTGGGGTACTCCTAGACCCCGAAGTATTACCGATGTTTCATGTAATATGCTGACAGATTACCTAGCTTCCTTGATGTCTGCCCTCAACTCATGTCGTTCACAGGTTGCCGCCGCATTTCCAGACAATACCGAGGTGGCACCGCACGAGATCGTTCCAGGGTCCCTTGTGATGATCAGAAATTTTGACAGATCAAGTCCGCTGGAACCACGTTGGAAGGAGCCACGTCAGGTCCTCTTGACCACCCGAACTGCCGTCAAGTTGGAAGGCAGGAAGGGGTGGGTCCACCTTTCTCATGTAAAACTTTTCAAAGGATCGAAACCAGACATTGCCAAGAACATTTCCCAGGATTCGAAGGATTGCCAGAACATTGTTTTGAAGGACTGTCCCGCACCAGACTTTATTACAACCCCTCCCTTGTTAGAGAAAACTCCGCAACAGGAGTATAAGTTAAAGCTCAGGTCTAATAAGTCAGCCAGTTTGATTGTATAAGTCCTCCCCTAGGTGAAACGGTTAGACTGTTTCTGACATGTATAAAATAGACCCCCATAGTGAGAGAGTCAGTCAAAGCTCAATCACATGTATCGTTTTTCTGAGTTTCGTATTATTCATCAGCATAATGATTTCCTGCACCAGCTATGCTTTCTATCTGTGTTTTTCAGTTCCTCATGTAAACATGTCTGCTCATGCTACAGTAGAGCACACGTTTAGTGATCTGCCTCCTCACGAATATTCATACCGCCTCGCCATGCGTAATAACACATTTATCCGTATGTTACATTATTCACACCAGACCAGCAATGCCACTAATTGTTGGGTGTGTGGTCGACTCCCCCCTTTCCAGACACCGAAGGGAGTTCTGCCACTTTTTCCTTATCCATTCTCACACAATGGTTCGTGTGGAGCATGGTCCACGTTAACGTCATCCTCAACAGATATGTCTTTTCTTAACAGTACATGTTTCCCAGACAAGCAAGGTTTCCCCCACAGAACAGGTTTAGATTTAGAAAATGAAGTATATAATTTAGGAAATTATTCGTCGAATTTTATGGTTCTGAATGTTCAGTCTGATACTACTCCAGACTCACCCGCTATGTCAGTACTACCAGTCAAAGGCAAATTATGTGTCCGAAGTTATGGTTCTGTACATATAGGTCATAGTGAATGTACTACTGTTATCAAGTATAGTGACAGTGGGAAATCTATTTTCAAAGCTTCACGTCATTCTTATTTTATTTGTGGTCAAACTGCATATGTCCGTCTGCCCCTCGATTGGGAGGGAACCTGTTACATTGCTTTCCTACTGCCACCTGTTTTTCTAGCCCCACCTGACTATCATAGGAATTCTTTCTTAGTACACACTAGACACAAGAGAAATCTCCCGATTGTCGATTATACTGAAACCGCCGCAGAGCAATTCATTGATATAGATAAAGGTGTTTTTCCTTATTTAGGTACAGTTGTAAATAGTAAGCTCATTCGTAGGTTAACAAGAACTCTTGAAGCAGTAGTAGATGGGACTGCCTCCGCTCTAGGTAACTTAACTGAAGAGCAATCCTTTATGAGAATTGTCGTTTTACAGAATCGTCTCGTCCTTGACGTCATACTGGCCGATAGGGGCGGGGCCTGTAGAATTCTCGGATCCAGTTGTTGTATTTTCATTCCAAATAACGCGCCGTCTGTTTATTCAGCTATAACCAGACTCCATAAAATTGCCCATCTGTTACACCAAGATCCAGGCACCTGGACATGGTCCGGTTGGTTCTGGAATATAATTTCCGCCTGGGGTTGGAAAGTCCTGTCCTTTTTAGGTATTGCAGTAGCGATCATATTTAGCTGCTGCCTCTGTATACAATGTGGCCCTGCGATTTGCAGCATGTGTGCTACCTCTTGTATTCCCAGTCCCAAGCCCTGTTCTAAATCTCGTTCCAAGACAATTCGAGACGAGCAAATGGTACTGTATGAAATGATAGACGGTATCATGAATATTGATGTTTCCTGATGGAAACGTAGTGACAAGGAGGGAATGTGGAAAAGTAAATTTTGCCATGTTCTGTGTCCCTACGCCTCATCCATCATATGTTATGTGTGCATGACCAATATGCATATGTTATTCCCCATTTCTGATTGAAGACGCAATTACAGTTGTGTCCACCTCTAATATGTTAGTTTCCAGTCCTCGTGAATACTACGAATATCAGGCCTATGTAAGTAATGTTGCCACGTTTCTCAGTGTGCACGTTATTCAATTATAAAGTCCCCGTTTCCAGGCCTCAAAAGGGCCCGGACCACAGATTCAGCTCCTGTCTCCTGAAAGCCTCGCTGAGGAGCGATACAGCCCCCACCTGTATCCTCGACCCTTCACTTACTTCCTGCCTTGCAGTGCCCGGTGCACCCCGGCTCTGCCTCTGAGTCTGCCAAAAGTATGTTATAGTTCCTGCTATCAGTTCAGTCCTCCTCCTCTGCATTCCTAAGCTACTGAACTGCATCAATAGTTTCCGTCATTGTCTAGCCTTCTCGTCTCCACGTTAGAGAAATACTGTATTTAATGGTCATTTAATATTCTTCACGCACTACATGTAGAATAATGCATGGTCCAGTCTTAGAATCAAGTTAGCTTTTCCCCTCATGACTTCTAGTTTATATCAACATGTTCCCTAAACATTAGATACCAGATAGGGTTTAGGTACATGTCGCTCCGACCCTCCAGACTCTAGTCTCTGCTCCTAGAACAGAGTTCGTAGCCCCCAGTTTCTCCTAGTAACACGTCATTGCTAGTTTTCGCGCACCATTAGGTTAGAGGTCCCGGCTCCTTAGGTAGCCCCCTCCAATGTTTCCGCCCATTCATGACATATTCTGTTACGTTTTGCATCACATGTCTAAGTAAACTCCCAGTTACACCTCTTATTACTGTTATCTCTCGCGACTGCTACGCGTCACGCCTTCTACTCCACCCACTGTTACGCCTATTGCAATGTAATGCTATGTGTTTGCGCTATGTATATAAGTCAATGTTTTGTTATTAAATGTTAGCGCGCTCATCCCAGACCTAGCCCCGGCAGCTGCCGGGCCCTATTGTCCTATTCCCATGCAGGTTGTCCTGATCCTGTCCTTATGCTGTAATAAACCTGCAGAAACTCCTACTACCTCGAATCTTGACTCTTATTTATTGAGCTATCTGTTATGCTATAAGTCTAGTCAAAAATAGGGTATTATTTATTTATTTACCACAACCCAGTCGAGAGACATGCTGGATGCTAAGATTGGGGCTGTTGGGGCCGATGTGACACTTCTAAGGCAGGACCTGCGCAATGCAGTGGAGCGCATAACTGAAGCGGAGTCCAGGGTCTCAGTTGTGGAAGACGATGTCGGGACCCTGAAGAGGAAAATGGCGGCGATGGAGAATATCCAGAAGGGTCTAGCACTTAGGGTGGAGGACGCCGAAGGGCGGGCGCGCAGGAACAACCTTCGCTTTGTAGGTTTTCCGGAGGATTGTGAGAAGGGGGACATGGGACGCTTCCTTTCTCGATGGCTGGAGAGCTGGCTCCCTCTGGATACCCTGTCCAGATGCTTCGTAGTCGAACGCGCGCACCGAGCCCTGACGCAGAAACCGCCGACAGGTGAACGACCCAGGCCGGTGATCGCCAGGATTCTGAACTTTCACGATCGAGACGTTATCTTGCGAGAGGCGAGGGCCAAGGACTCTCTTTCATTTGAATCCCACAAGATCATGGTCTTCCCCGATTACACCAAGATGGTGCAGCAACAGAGACGCTCCTTCCTGGACGCCAAGGCTAAACTCCGGGGCCTAAAGATACAGTACTCCTTACTCTATCCGGCCCGCTTGCGGGTGGTCTTCCAGTCTAAAACTCACTTCTTTGAGAAGCCGGAAGATGTTTTCAGGTGGACAGATGAGACAGTGAGGGTCAGGCCGCATCCCCAACCGGGCCTTGATCCAGGCCACACGAGTGATTCCTCGCAAACCCAGAGTGACCACCAGGCCCGTAGCCGGAAGAGTAGGAAGTCCAGGTCCAGGCGCCGCAACGCCTCCAACACTGGGCGCAGTACCGCTGAGCCAGCTGATCCGGACGCTTCGGGGGGCTCTGGATGAGGTGCAATGGGTGGTCCTGACCGCCGACTGATACCAGCCGCTCCAGCGATGGCAGTGGTTCCACTGGTGCCTTGTATACCTGACGACTGCATCATGTGCTAACTGTTACGTTTTCTAACTGTCCCACAACAGGTTCAGACTCTGGGACGGGTTCGGGGTGCTCCGATACAGGGGCTGCTAACCTCCTGCATAGTTGGGAGTAGTTAGGGGGAGGGGGGAAGCTTTAGAGTCAGTGGGTGTTCGGGATCCATTGGTATGGTAGGCTTTGGGCGCTCTGTTTTGGGCCCGAGGCCGCCCATATCGCGACAGGTACTTCAATGTTTGGTGAGGTATAGGGGGGGGGAGGGGGGCAGTTGGGGAGCTTGGTTGGGGGACAGGTTGGGGTTGGGGTAGTTGGGGGGGTGGGGGAGGGTGGCACAGTGTCTGCATTACTTAGGCTACTTTCTTGTGTGTGTGTGTGGCTCCGAGAGCCCGAGTCCTTACATCTCCTCCCCATTGACTATGGTTGATCACCAACGGTCAGGCCTACCAAGGGCAAAATTGCGAGTGGTGAGCTGGAATGTCCGGGGGATGCTGGATAAAATTAAGCGAGGGGCGGTGCTGCAGCTGGGGAAGAGGGAGGGGGCGGATGTCCTCCTCCTCCAGGAGACGCACCTTCAAGGCACCAAGACCCTTAGCTTACAGAGGTTTGGCTATCAACAGGTGTTCCATGCCGGGTTTGCAAGGGGGTCCCGGGGGGTGGCGGTCCTGATACACCGAAGGCTCTCATATGTACACGAAACTCATTGGGTAGATGCACATGGCAGATACGTGTTTGTTAAAGGAATGATTGGGAATGAGCCGATGGTCTTTGGTAGCGTGTATGCCCCGCCCCCGCTGCAGGATGCCCTTATTGAGAAGTTGTTCGAGGTGTGGATCGGTATCCCGGATGTTTTGGCGATTGTGGGAGGAGACTGGAATGATGTGATGGATGGGCGGATGGATCGCTACAGGCCCGGTAGGGAACCCCAGACAGCGGCGCCGACGAGGCTTCATGGCCTGGCACAGGGCATGGGTTGGACAGATACATGGCGCTACCAGCATGCCTTGAGCCGAGAATACTCCTATGTGTCGGCTGTGCACAAGTCCTTCTCTAGGCTAGACTACCTGTTCGTACCGACTCCTTGGCTGTCGAGGGTCGCTACCACGGCCGTACTCCCCCGTGGCGTCTCGGACCACTCCCCCGTGTCCCTTGACCTGCTGCTGGACAGGAGGCGACAGCCCTTCCGCTGGCGCCAATCAGCGTGGAACCTACAGCAGGATGGCTACCGCACACGTTTGCGCGAGTCTATCTCCGATTATTGGACAGAGAATGGCGGGCCAGAGGTCGACGCCGTCACCCAGTGGGAGGCGATGAAGTCGGTGCTCAGGGGAGTGGACATTGCCTGGTGTGTGGAGGCCCGCAGGACCCATCTGCGCGAGGTGGAGGAGGCGGCGGGGCGGGTTCGGGACCTGGAGAGGGACTGTACCGCGAGTGACACGGACGAGGCGGTGGGGCCGCTCCTGCAGGCACAGCAGTTGTACTCCTCCCTGCTACACAATGAGGCACGCCAGCTTTGGCTGGCCACTCAGAGCAGGATCTATCAATGGGGGGATAAATCCAGTACCATGCTATATAGACTTTGCCAACACACCTTCCAGCCCCAGGCTCTGCCGGGCATTTGGGATGACCAAGGTGTCCAGTTGGCGGCCCCTGAGGCCATAGCTGCCAGCTTCGCGAGGTATTATGCCGATCTTTATGCCCCCCGTGAGGTCCTCTCAGCGGACGATATAGACAAATTTTTGGCAGATATCCCGCCGCGCGCCCTCCCAGAGGAGGCCAGGGATCGGCTAGACCTTCCCCTTTCTTTGGAGGAACTGGGCACGGCACTTGGGGAATTGAACACCGGCAAAGCCCCGGGACCGAACGGATTCCCGTGCGAGTTTATGAAGACCTTTCATATCCAGCTGGAGGGGCGCTACCAGTTGGCACTGGAGGCGGCCAGGGAGAGTGGACACCTACCAGCGGATTGGCGACACGCAGAAATTGTTGTTTTCTGTAAGCCAGGGAGGCCCCCGGAACAGCACTCTTCGTACAGACCGATTTCCCTCTTAAATTTCGAGGCGAAAATATTGGCCAAGGCCTTGGCCAACCGCCTTCTCCCGTACATCACTGACTTAGTACACCCTGACCAGGCGGGGTTCATGCCCCATAGAGCAACTCGGCACAACATTCGCCGGGCGCAGGTGGTGGTGGAGACGGCCCGGGCCGCCGGGATCCCAACGGCGCTCCTCCTGGCAGATATCGACCGAGCCTTTGACTCTCTCAGCTGGGTGTACCTTAGGGCACTGCTGTCCCGCCTTAATCTCGGGCCGGTTTTCCTCTCATACTTGAGCTTGCTCTATACGGACCTGACCGCGTCGGTGCGGGTGGCGGGAGCGGCGTCCGAGTCCTTCCCCATCGGACGGGGCACCAGGCAGGGATGCCCTCTCTCCCCCTACCTATTCGCCCTGGCCATGGAGCCTATGGCGGCGTGGGTGAGGATGGATGCGCAACTCCGGGGACTGGAATGGGACATGGGCCCCTCCGACCGTATTGCGCTCTACGCCGACGATGTCCTGTTCTTCCTCACGGACCTCAATCGGTCCGGACCCAGGGTCCTGGAGATAATGAAAGTTTTCGGGGAGATTTCAGGATTGCATCTGAATGTGCAGAAGTCCAAGCTGTGGGCTCTGGGCGGCGGAGACAGGCCGGGTGATTGGGCCTTGACACTGCAGAGCGCGGTGGGGGGCCTCAAATACCTGGGTATCTTTCTTACAGATGTTCCGGACTTGGCATGGGAGCGCAATGTGGTGCCTGTGTGGGACAGGGTGCGTTCGGACATAAAAACCTGGTCCAGAATGCCACTGAACATATATGGCCGGTCGGCGATCTTTAAAATGATGGCCCTGCCGCGCCTTCTATACCAATTGCAGAACCACCCATACCCCATTGCACCGCAGTGGTTTCGCCAAGTGAACGCCGCTCTCAGTCAGTTCCTTTGGGCTGGGGGAGTGGCGAGAGTGGCTCTCCGCACCTGCTTCCTTTCTACGTACTGCGGGGGCCTGGCCACCTCGGACATCTTATCATACTATCAGGCGGCGCACCTGCTGGTGCTTAACGACTGGTGGTATGGGGATCGGGGCGACCCGACTTATGCCCTGGAGCGGTACCTGATGGACCCAGACACGGTCCACACCATTCTTTATTCGGCAGCTATCAGGAAACGACTCCCCATGGTCACTCAGGTGGTCTTCCGGGTGTGGCGCGCTGCCTTGCGCCGTATGGGATGGTGGAACAGATTGACGAGGGAGACCCCGCTGTGGCAGAACGGCCGTCTCCCGGAGCTGGCGTCCCTACAGGGATTCAGGAGCTGGGATGATATCGGTATCTCCACGCTCGGCAGCGTCATGAGGGGCACCACCCTTAAGTCTTTCCAGATGTTGAGGGAGGAATATGACATGCCCAAAACTCAATTCTTTAAATATTTGCAACTACGTCATGCACTATCTCCCTCCCTGGTGGGCTTGGAATCTCTGCCCGAGTTTAGCCCCCTGGAGGCCAAGGTGTTCATGGGGGAACTAGAGGAGAAAAAGATCTCCAATATATACCAAACTCTGGTCACGCACTGTTCCTCCTCTCTTGATGGATTACGTTCTGCATGGGAGAGAGATCTTGGTGCGTTCGAAGAAGAGGACTGGAGAGAAGCCCTGGAGGCCCCTAAGGGGGCGGCCATTGCGATGCGCCTCCGCTTTATTCAGTTTAAATACTTACATAGGGCCTACTTTACCAGAGAGCGGTTGTGGAAAGCAGGGTTGATTGCCTCCCCCGAATGCTTGAGATGTGGCCGGGCGGTTGGAACGTTTGTCCATACTGTGTGGTCGTGTGCGAACTTGGCCAGGTACTGGGTGGGGGTCTGGGACTGTTTGGCTGAGGTTCTGGGCTGGGACCTTCCCCGATCACCGCAACTTGGCTTGCTTCATGTTATGGAGCAGGTGGGGGGCAACATTTACAAGCGTCACTTACTGGTCCTGGGCCTTACTGTAGCCAAGCGGGACATAGTCAGGGCCTGGAAGGACCCCAGGGCCCCTTTGTTGGAGGTTTGGAGACGAGGATTGGACTTTTGCATGGGACTTGAGCGCCCGATCTTTGAGGCCAGGGGTTGCCCCCGGAAACATTTTAAGATATGGAAAAGATGGGCGGACTACAGGGGACTGTGGCTGGAACCACCGATGGCCCAGGACACTGGGGAAGACCTTTAACTACTGTACCCTGGGCGACAGGGAGTACGCACACTGGCTATTATTATATTCTAGGCCTTGAGATTAGCAGACACTGGGAGGGGGGCGGGGTTGGGTCAGGGGAGTTAGGGAGTTGGGGGGTTGGGTGTTTAATGCAATAATGCTTGTACTGAATGCATATCCTTTTTTCTATATGCTTATGCTCGTTGGTCCTGCGTTGTGATGCGGGACGATGTCCTTATGCTCTGTGTAATGTCAGTACTTGAAAATAAAATTTTGTTCTGAAAAAAAAAAAAACAATTGTTATTAGAGAGCACATCTACTGTGTCTGTATGTAACATTAGGAAAAAACGAAAAAATATGTGTAAAAATGATGAACCTTTTAATGCTAACAAAATGATATGCACAGTTGTATAAATGTTCAGAAAAATTTTCATTTAAGAAAAAGAGAAAGATAAATAAAAATAAATGTGTTTTTGATAAATAACTTGTAGTTTCCTCTCTGGCATCTCCTCTATAAATGTTTGAGATTTATTCAATGTAAAAAGAAATATAGGTCCCCACAGAGGTATTTGTATCTTTTGCTTGCGCTAGGTCGCACCATCCTTCGATTGACTGGTGTGAACAGCTGGCAACTTACTTCCAGTCTAAGATCTTTACCATTCAAAGCCAGTGTGTCCTCCGGCTCTCGGCCTGGTGATGGGTTAATGGATATGATACAGACAAGCATGTTTTTTTTTTAACTTATGCAATTTTCTCCAACTTTCATCCTATTTCACTGGAGCGGTCTTTTATAGCCTTGAGTAACATTAAAGCTTTCGGGGCGTGCGTAATTAACCCTTTAGCGTATAATGTGCTTAATTTGTCATTAACAACAGCCACGTGCCAAGATCTTGGGAGCAAGCTAAAATTCTGCACTTGTTGAAGAAACCATATGCTGATAGGGGGGGTATAGTCTAATTATAGTCCTATTTCTTTGCTACCAGCGCTATCCAAGATATTGGAGAAGCATGTGAATCCACAGCTCTGTCTATATCTGAAATCCAAAAACCTGCTCCACCCTAGCCAGTCCTGCTTCACACCCACCACTCAGATAGCACTTGTGTAGGTTACTGAGTACATCAAAGACACGTAGATGTCGGTGGAAAACCTGAGCTATTCATGTTCTCCAATTCTAGACTCCTGGCTTGACTACAGTCCATTGGCATAGTGGGTCCTGCTTTGGACAGACTTGTCTCCTTTTTGGAAGGCAGAAGTCAATAGGTTTGGGTTCCTCCCTTGTCCTCAGAGCACGTGAGTGGACAGTGAGAGTTCCCCAGGGTTCTGCCTTGAGTCCAACAATATTTATTATATATCTCACCTTCGTGCTCATGTAGCAGAAGCCCTGGGAGAGAAAGTTATATCTTATGCTGATGATACTCAGCTGTTGTTCTCATTGGCAAAGGAGAAGAGTTTGCAAGGTGGCTGATTAACACCCGCCTCACGGCAATCTTTAGTTGGTTAGCGAATCATCACGTCAAGTGCAATGCTGAAAAAACTGAGATTCTTTTTTTGGGGCAATACTTCTCCAGAAACCTGGCAGACTTTCTGGCCCGAAAATTCCCCCCTCCCCTGGCCTCCCTTCCAGACCCTCAGAGAGACATTGCCAAGAACTTAGGGGTCGAATTTGGTGATAGCCTGTCCTTGTGGAGAATCAGGGGTCCCTACCTCATCTGAAGGGCGGAGCAGACAGGGGTCTCCCGCCCCCACGCCGGCACGAACAGCATCCCTAGGTCATCGGACTTCCTCTCTTCACCCACAGGGTCCGCTAACCGACGACGACCCGGAAACTGACAAACCGGAAACCGGAAGTGAAGTCCCTACTAGTGACCCGGAACCCGAACCATCCGGAAGCGGAAGTGCGTCTACTACGCTCCACCAGGAACATAGAAAAGTCAGGAGAGCAGTCAAGACGGAGTTCAGCCCAGCGGACTCGTGGCAGGAGAAAGCGAACGGCGCGGAACCCCCGACGGAGAGCGGAAGACGAGAGGAGATCGTAGAGAAGACGGAAAGCGGAGAGGAGGAGGACGAAGAGGACCTGTGGTCGGAGGACTGGTGGCGACCTCCGGAGGTGGCTGGAGAGCGGCCGCAACTCGGATGAGAGTTGCGGCGGGGCACGTGAGTACCCTCTATCCTTTCTCCGTGTCCCTTTGTAATTATAGTGTACATACCTGTAAGACCTGTATATAGAGCGTCACGAGCACCCTGCACTGCCCCCATAGATAAAGGAAGTGTCACGAGCACCTTGTATATATACATCACCATCCTCGCACTGACCCCGACACCCCAGGCACTGTACCCCTCCCGCTTGCTCCGTCGACCTTAACCCCCTCTGCCCTTCCCCCCTCCCACACGTTTCCTTTCCTGGCCACTCACTCCCGGTGAAGGTGACGGTACTCGGTAGTCCTTGTCGGACTGGACTAACCCCACTTTGTTCTCTCTCTTACATATCTCCGAGGAGACCCATCACTCGACCGACATCTGATTACAACAAACTACCGAGGATCCTGAACAAGACATCAACCCTACAACAGAACCCACCCGCCACGACGTTCTCTCCGGACTACCTCCCCTATATCTCTGTGGAACCCTACTGTGTGTGCCTTACCTGTGAATAAAATCCTAAATCATAGCTCACTACCTCCGGCCTCCCAGCCTGTTATTCCGGCCCGCCCAACCCACAACTCCACAGTCCTTTAGGCCCACATTAAGTCAATGGTTGGCACTTGCTTTGGTGTAATGTGTTCTTTGAAAATGTTCTTATACAATTTGTCCTTCTTTGCAAAAAAAAAAAACAGTTATCCAGACCTTGATAACCTCGAGTTTCTTTTGAGTTTGCCACTTAGAGCATATATGTCCCCTCATCTGCGCACTCTTCGTGGGTTTTCCCTCAGGAAAGAAATCCTGTTCAAGGCACTAGTGCTAGTTCACGGAGCACTGTATCAGACCGGTGCGGTCTACTTCAGAACAAGGTTCAGTTTCCATGTTCCATCAAGAAACCTGAGGTCTGCCAAAAACCTACTAGCAGTGACTCCCAGAATTAGGCATGCTAGAGCGGGAGGTAGATCACTGGTCCATCTTACACCTTCAGCTTGGAACAAGCTCCCTCCTGAGCTCCGTGCTCTAAGCATCGTTGTAGCGTTTGTGCAGGATTGAAACGACTGGACCTATTTTCAAAGAATTTAGGTAGCACCAAGCAGATGGGTCCTAGACGACTGCACTACCAGGGCTAGTCACAAATTTTGATACAGTATATTGCCCACCTCAAATGGCCTGCTGCTAGTAGACCACAAAAAAATATATCACAAGCTAGTTTGAATGAGGCAACATATAGAGAACAGAAAAATGTGTAAGCATTCAATGATATGACATATTCAGATGCTGTTTTTCAACTTTTATTTTCAGCAATGTAAAGTATGCAGATGACGAAACCAGCCAACGCGTTTCACCCAAACATGGGCTTCTTCAGGGCAAAGAAAACCATTTTTAGGTGATGAAATGATCCTTCACATGTAGTCAATGAGGCGGCAAGAACTGTTATTTCTGAGTGGAGAATAGCAAAGCTCTCAAGTAGATGGGGGATTCGCACTTGAGTAACTCCGAATCCCATAGAAACCTCGTCGTGTCCTTGTGAGCCGTGTCCGGAAGCCGTCTGTCAGGCAGCAGAATCAAGTGCCAACTTATAATAAAAGATGAAAAACAGCATCTGAATATGTCTTATCATTGAATGCTTACACTTTTTTCTGTTCTCTATATGTTGCCTCTCATTCAAACTAGCTTGTGGACCTATTTTCACTTCAGACTTGGAGAGCTACGGGACAGTCCTTGGAGTAGCTGCGAGCGTTACAAGTCGCATTCAACATCAATCAAAATATCACACACTGTGTCGTGTGGACTCATTCAGAAAATTGCAGACTGCACTGGTTCATGTGATAACATTCAGAATATCACAGATTGTGTCGGGTGAACTCACTCATATTACCAACTGCTGTGTCATGGGACCAAGGACCCTGATTCGACAAATTGCCAGAGGTATTGGAAGTGACATCACACACTCTTTGAAGTTAATGGCATCACAGGAAATTATTTCATATGACCTTTTACCCTAAATGTCCATTGGAAGTTGTGTCACATGACCTTAACCCTGAAGACATTACAATAATTGGAATCACTGACGTTCTATAATAACTGCAGGCTAGTAATACACAACACAGACAGGTGGCCATATTAGAAACCACCTGTATTAGGGAGGTGACCAGATCTTTGGAAGTCGTGGGATATTATACTTACCCTATATTTTAGTGAGCCAGAACTCTTCTAGTGGGCTCGGTGGGAGGGAAAGGGAGGGAGAGTTCCCAGCAAGAAATGTTTTTAAAAATCTGAGCTAATAGTGTATTAGGAAGCACAATTTCCACATAAGTTTCACAAAAGCCAGCGGTTCTGAAAGGGTACTCATTTATATTCAAGTACTTTCAAGGTGTGTCAAGCCAAAGAAACCTGCCACCCACCCCCAAGTAGTTAACCCCTTTGTTTTTCGGATGTGCTATGGATGCCCCTTGAGGTCAAAGATCAGCTCCATTGTGCCAGGGTCAACATGTTATCAGGGGTGCCCCTCATATGCCATACATGTCCCTTCATGCCACATATTACCTACAATATCCCAGTGCCAGAATTTAGCAATGAATGCCATCACATACCTTAGGTTACCCTTAGGTCAAATGACATCTTGTACATCAGAGATAGAAGTCATGGTTGCCCCCCCCCCCATATGACATGGTTTCCTCCCTTATGCCTAAAAGCATCTGCAATGAGCTAGTGCAAGCCTTTTGCTATGGGTGCCCCCATGCCAACCATTTCTTTAAGTATGCCAGTATTTTTCAATAAATGTAAATGTAAATGTAAATGTAGTTTACTTGTAAAGCGCACAGCTGCCCCAGCAACGGGGCGTCCCGGCGCTGTATAACTCTGGGGAACCCGTCCTGGCTTTCCCTGTGGGAAGGTCCCTGCTGGAGTCCCCAAGGTGGAGCCAGGCATCCCCGGAATTGGTGGGGCCATTGTGGAGATTAGGCAAGCTAATGCCCAGAGTTGCCGAGTGTGATCCCTGATTAGAGTAAGCGCCGAAGCGAGAATTATCGAGTCCGCTGACCAAGGTACACAACCCTGCCGCGTCGGGAATCGAACCCTGGTCCCGGCCGACTTCTGCTCTCGGATCTGCCACCTCTAACCAGTGAGCCACACTATTCCACATAGGTTCCCATCATGCCATGAATTACCTCCAGCATGCCAGAAGCAGTAGTTTTCACAGGTGCCTGTCATGCTAACAATTCCCTCTAGTGTGCTGCATTTTTCAGTTGGTTCCCTTTATGCCATGAATTGCCTCCAGGATGCCAGCAGTAGAATTTTTCCACGGGTCCCTCTATAAACTACAAATTACTTTTAATATGTAAGGGCCAATGGCAGACCTGCAAGCATAACATCACATTCTTACTCACATTTACTTACATTCACTCAACCACACTCATTCACACTCACACTCAATGATTCATTCTCAATTACACTAATTTATTCTCAAACACTCTAACTCACTCTCACTCATTCCAACTCTGACTCCAACATACTTACTCATCCTCACACACACTAACTCAGTCATTCTCACACACTCTCACTCATTCTCACTAACATTCACTCTAACTCATACTTTCTCACTCATGTGCACTCACTCTTATTGTCATTCATTCTGACTTACTCATACTCGCTGACACTAAGCTAATGTATTCTCACTCACTACCTTTAAGTTGCTCTCACTCACTGATACTCGCAGACACTCATGCTCACACATACTGACACACACTTACAAGCACACACTCTCTTTCACACAAACACACTCTCACCCACAAGCACACACACTACATACATTTAAAAAACGTTTTTACTTACAATATTCGTCACTGAACTTCTCATTCTGGATCCTGGTGCTCCTTTTTGCATTACAAAAATAGTGAATAATAAACTATTTTTCACTTTTAGTGCAATACAACATTGGTAGAAAACAAAGGGGGAGCAAGACTTCCAAAAGGGCGAGATGCCTCTGTCTTCTTGGTACTCATTGTGCTACCTCTGAAGCCAGAGGTCCAAGCAGTGCCAGAGGTCACAAGGGCAAGCCAGGAGTTGCAGTTGTGACCCTTGGCATTCCCTTAATGATGCCCATGCATGTGACCCTGTTGAGAACGTCATACAATGTGTCAAGTGACCCCATTCAGAATATCACAATGTGCTGTGTTTTGTGTCTCCGTTCAAAATGATACTGTGCTATGTCATTACAATTAGGAATATCAGTTTCTGCTATGTCATGTGACCTCATTCAGAATATCACATTCGATGCCACTGAATGTGCTGTGTCATGTGATACGGTAAATGTTTTAAAACTATAGATGTTAAAAGTGTTTCACCCCCTAAAATACTGCCATAACTTTAACAGCTTCAGTGGAAACTGATTTCACTGTGTTTGTTTCTTTGTTTTGCAGGATGTCAGAAGCACCCTGAGCAGGTAAGGCTGGTTTATTATTCTGCTCTCAGTGGAGAAGGTCTCACTGCTGCAGTGTGTAAATTCCACTATTAAGCTCGCACAAAGTGCTAGGTAACTCTCAGATCCTCATCAAATCACTTTGCACCCTCAAAAAACCCTGTAAATACCAGGAAAATACCTTGAAATCTTCTGAAAATGTAAGTCCTCAAAAAACTCCCTTGTGCCATCAGGAAACTCTCTTAAATTTCCATAAATCCCTGCTAGTCCTGAAATAATTGCTAAAGAAAGGAGCTGCTGCACTCACAAAACATAGTTGCATCTTTAAAACTTGATTGAAGTGCTCAAAAAAATCTTGTAAGGAGAGCACCTATATCATGGTGTTGCTGGTACATGAAAAACCTTTGAAGAAAAGAGACAAGAGGCGTTTGACAAAACAGGAACAGTTTGTTTAATTAAACACAGCGGCCGGGAGAACAGTTACAGTAACGGAGTCTGAGGACTGCCTTAAATTACAATTGAACTGTAGCATTCTTATAAACAGTTCATTATAGGCAATAAAATGTTTCTGACGATCCATGTATGGTAGGGAATGTAAGTTGCTGCCTCTAGAGTCATAAATTAATTTTAATAGATAACCAAGATGGGCCTCGACGCTGTGTGGACACAATGTGGTCAGTGTGTGACGCGCCAGATGTCTGGCATGGAGAGCATGTGCTCAATACTTGTGCTGTGCTCAGATTAGCTTTTTATTCCTAAATTATGTAGCATCTGACTTTATGGTGTTTTAGGAGTGCACTGTTAATTGTGGTAATTGATTTAATAATTATGTGTTCATTATTAATTTGTTAATTATTATTATTCAATTGGTAATTATTTTAATTGTGTGCATTGTGTGTTAATAGGGGAGTAGAGTGGGAAGTAATTTAATTGTAATATATGTTTTAATATTTATAATATAATGTTTATTTAATGTTATTTTATAGTGTTATTTGTGTGAATTAATTTATTGCTAATTGGTTTTATTTTGTTTGGTAATTGT
Source organism: Lissotriton helveticus (assembly GCF_964261635.1). NCBI lineage: Eukaryota > Metazoa > Chordata > Amphibia > Caudata > Salamandridae > Lissotriton > Lissotriton helveticus. Next base: position 94,455,085 of record NC_136065.1, on the reverse strand, counting down.
TAGTAAATAATTGATTAATTGTTAATAAATTATGTTAATTGTGTCATGTGTGGTGTCAATTATAGGGGAATATGGTGGGAGGTAAAATATTTATAATTAAATAGTTATTTGTTAATTAATGCTAAATAATTAATTAAATATTAAATATTCTAATTGTGGAATAAATTAGATGTGTGAGTTGTGGCGGTTATGTGTAAAAGTTGTGAAGGCATTTAAAAAAAAAAGAATGATTTATTGTTAATTTATTATTATAAATTTAGTTTGGGAAATTGTGTTAATATTTGTAGGTGTGTGTTTTTGTGTATATTGGGGTAGAGGGTTGAAAGTAATATACTTTAAATAAAATAAACATTAGTTGATAATTTATATTCATGTATTAATTGATAAATATTGTCAGTAATTGTTTTGTTTTTATTTTGTTTGGTGATTTAGGTTCAATAGCTGCTATGTTTTGTTTTATCCCCTCCGCTATTCAACACTTTCCCAACTGTTGCACTCATTGGAGTGGGAATAGTAATTTTTACCCCTCCGCTATCCAACACTTTCCAGCACCTGCTGGTGTGGGAATAGTAATTTTTACCCCTACACTATCCAACATTTACACATCTTTTGCACTTGCTGGAGTGGGAATAGTAATTTTTACCCCCCTGCTATCCAAAACTTTCCCTACTGTTGCACTCCCTGGAGTGGGAATAATAATTTTTACCCCCACGCTATGCAACACTTTCTCTAATGTTGTATATGTTGGAGTGGGAATAGTCATTTTTACCACTCCGCTATCCTACACTTAGGGCATCATTAGGATGCTCACGGTAAAAGGGACCACCCGTCATATGTGCGGGGTCCCGTGAGTGACATTAGGATGCACCCGCCATACTGGCAGGCATATCCTGCATTCAGCACCGCCCGCCGCAATGCCAAAAATGCATGTTGTGCGGTGACTGTCATGTTGTGCATGCACATGAAGGGGAGTACCATAGGTACACCCTATGTGCCCCCTCCAACCGCCTAACATCCTGGGGGCCCGCAACGGGCCCCCAAACTAAAAAAACGCATGCCTTTCCATGGCGGCGTTGCCGCCACGGACAGGCTCCCTTCCTCCTGCATCCAGCGGTGGAGAGTCTTCCCATCCGCCGAGGTCTCCCCGCCATACTAATATGGCGGGGGGAAATGGGTCGCGAGCAGGCTAGGATTTAGGGCGGATCGCCACCGCCATGTGGGCGGTGGCGATCCGCCCTACATCCTAATGGGCCCCTTACTCTATTGTTGCACTCCCTGGAGTGGGAATAGTAATTTTATCCCCTACGCTATCCAACACTTTCCCTACTGTTGTACTTATTGGAGTGGGAATAGTAAATTATTCCCCTCCACTATCCAACACTTTTCCTACTGTTGCACTGGCTGGAGTGGGAATAGTAATTTTTACCCCTCCGTTCTCCAACACTTTCCCTACTGTTGCACTCGCTGGAGTGAGAATAGTAAATTATTCCCCTTTGCTATCCAACACTTTCCCTACTGTTGTACTCAATGTAGTGTACAATGTAGTTAAAAAAATAATAAATATTTAAATTTAATATATTTATATATATTTTTTTTTAATGTTTTCTAACATTTTATATTTTATTAAAATAATTATTTCTTTAATATTTAGTAAATATATATATATTACATTTTATATATGTACGTCTAATTTATTTTTACCTACATTTATTACTTATAATTGTTAACATTTTCTAGTACTTACCATTATAAAGATAGGATGTCGAGATTTTTTACATCAATATTTATTTCCCGATATTTTGGGAACACAATATTCTGTCTGTAGATATTCTGTCAGTAATCCCTCCATCCATGTGTGCTTTATTGGGGCCAATCGCAGGCCATGCATGCTTAACTGGGGTCAATCTCCCTTGACCATTGTAATGTCACTGCGCGTATCTGTGAGATTGATCTAAGATTTCCAGTTCGTGCATTTGTCGGCTGGCTACCTGCCACCCCACCTGGCAATCAAAACCTCATGCCTAGGTCTCAGTGCTTTCTTGACTACGTATTTGTGAGTCAGGGTCGATGTGGAGTTCACAACGGGCAAATTTGTTAATACGGACGCAATTTTGTTCACATCCATGAATGTATTGTTTCTCATATCAGCATATATATTTTCCAAATTAATAATGGTACACCTTAGTTAGGTTTACAGCTGGTATTTCCTCCGAACTCTGAGTTACCATGATCCCTAGATACCCAATCAGATATCTAGTGTGAAGACCAACCTTCTCTTTAGCCCATGTCATAATCTCTGTCTTCACCTTATAGAGAAGATATTCTAACAGACTCCCAAAATCTCTGGCATGCATCACAAGCTTAGGAACAGAGAGCTCTGGGTTCGATGTACACAGAACTATGTCATCAGCGCACAGTGTTTTTTTTGGTTAGTAATCCTTCATTATCAAAGGAAACAATGGTCTTATCCTGCCAAATCATCTTGAAAAAGGGCTCAAAATATAAACGAAACTTAATTGATGACCAAGGAAACCCCTGCCTAGTTACCATGGATATCTGAAACAAAGCTGTAAGTTCACCATTAACCAAAATCTTGGCTGCCGGCACCTTATATAACATTTGAAATCATAATACTTCGATACCTCCCAAAGATAGACACAGTTAACCCTATCAAATGCTTTAGCAACATCAATTCTTGTGATTGGCAACAAGAGATTAAACTCCTCTGCCATATTATTCAAGCCAATTGGTTAATTCATACAGCTGTCTGCCAGGCACAAATCCCTTTTGGTCAAAATGGATCAACGTTTGAAGGACACCTGGCAACCTCTTAGCCAAGATTCCTGTGATAATTTTGTAATCACAGTTCAACAACAATATAGTTCTATAGGAATCCGCTAACCTAGCATCCTTTTCCGGCTTAAGAATCATAACCACAGTTGCCTCATATTAGAAAGGTGGAATTTAAGAGCTCTTCAGATGGATCTCATTAAAATAAGATACATAGAAAGGGACCACAGAGTTTAACAATTCTTTATAGAATTCAGATGGAATCCCATCTGTCCTGCTGCTTTCCCATTACTGAGCCTCCAAACAGTTTCCCGGTTCTCTCCCTCTGTAATCCTTCCACTAAGGCCTAAAATCTGCTATTGCGTAAGACGTGGGAGATTTATGTCTTGAACCAAGCTTTGATTACTAAGGGGTCTAAGTTCAAATCTTTCTCATATATCTCACTAAGACTACCCAACATCTTGGTTGTAGTGGAATGGAGACAAAGTTTCACTGGCAGGGATTGGGTGTGGCAGTGTTGTGTTGTGGTACTGGCAGGAATAAACAGTGACCTCAATTAATAAGGTATTTATTAGGTATTTACTCAAGACTCCACCAGGAGCAGATTGTTGTAATGTAATAAGTCCAGTAGCCGAGGTGTAGAATAAAGATGAAGGTTTATTGTTCTTAGTTCATAGATGGTCTTGTAGTAATCTGTATTCAGTCCCACCAGGAGCAGCCTCCTTCTGCTCAGCCCATACTCCAACTGACACTCCACATCCAGGCATCCTCACATTCCATTACATCACCAACATTCCACTGCACATTCACAATGACTGGGCAGCAAAGGCAGGGAAGCAGGAAAGATGCATTATACCATAAACCAGATACAACACAGATGTAACCTGTTAGTCAGCCCCCCTCTCACTGAGCTAACCACCGCTCCTAGAAGACCCCCGCTGAGGCCCTCCACAGCACCACATTAAGCGCACTGATCTCACTGAGCTATCTGCCTTAGAACACCCACATCTTGGCATAAGATATTAAAGGTACTCTGGGATATTGTTAGAGCTTTGGCTGTTGTATATGAACAGTTCCTCACACTGAGCTCTAGTCCGCAGACGCTGCTCTTAATACTGAATATTATTTCAAATACAGGTCTTATGTAATGTTCATCCTCTGTTCCAGTAGCTGTCATTGATCTTTAATACAAAGATGATGTGTGTGTTATTACAGGTGTAATAATGTGAAGATTCAGTGCCCAGAGGTGGTGAAGAGTTATAAAGGTAAATATCATTGTGATGATTAGCTCTGTATGTAACTGTTCATGAAAATGGTATGGTATGGTGTGACATGGTGTGGTATGGTGTGGGGGCTGTGGAATGGTATGGTATGGATGTTATGGTGCTATGGTATGGTATGGTAATGGATGTGATGCGATGATGTGGTATGTTATGGTATGGTATGTTATGGGATGTTATGGTGGTATGGTGATGAATGGTATAGAACGTTATGATTGGATGGGATGGTGTGGGATTGGATGGTGTGGCGTGAGATGGGATGGTATGGTATGGTATGGTATGGATGTTATGATGGGCTGGGATGGAATGGGATGGCGATATGGTATGGGATGGGATGGGACGGGATCAGATGGTATGGTATGGTATGATTTGGTATGGCTGAGAGGCAGGTGCATACGTGGGCCCCTAGGGGCCCCGGGGGGCGAGCCCGGGTTCTGCCTTCCCCTGTCTCAGCATCGCCGGACCTCACGGAAGTATGCCTGAGCAAACTCGGAGAAAAAGCACCATCAGCAAGGGACTGCGAGGCCGGAGCGTCCCCAGGCCCCTGGGGGCCCAGGCGGGGGGGCCCGGGTTCTGCCTTCCCCTGATTCAGAATCACCGGACCTCAAGGAGGTCTGACTGACCCTCTCCCTAGTAATCCAGAGGAAAATTACCCCCTTTCTTGTAATCCGTGCACTCGAGGTGACAGAGGGGACCCAAGGCGCGAAAGTATCCAACCTCCTGGAGCCCTCGCTGGGATCGGGGAGGCAAATGGCACCTCATCGGGACTTCCAGGGAAGCTCGGCCATCTGGTCGCCCCATAAGAAAGCATTGGGTGCGACCAGATGGCCGAAGGGACAGGGGCGACCAGATGGCCGAAGGGGAAACAGTGCGATGGCCGTGGGGATAGGGGCGACCAGATGGCCGAGGGGGAAACAGTGCGATGGACGAGGGTGAAACGGTGCGACAAGATTGCCGGGCACGAGGAGGAGCTTGGCGGGCATCAGTGATGGCCGCGTGAGCACAGCGCTCTCCGGACCCCCGCCACTCTCGGCATGATATCCTGACCATATCCTGATTCTTTGCGAGGATTTGTGTAGAGGACACTGGGCTGATCTTCCTGGGACTTTTGGAATTTGATTTGGACCCGGGACGCCGAAGATACGACGGCTTGAACTTTCGGGGTCCGCCCTTGAGGTGCGCCCGGGACTGGGTGCGGCGTTGTGGCCGTCTTGGAGTTGAACAACAGCGGCAGGGGGATTGGACTTGTGGGTCCCCCTCTTAAGTTTCAGTTTCGATTCTGCCTCTGACTGAGACATCTGGCAGAAGAGTCCGGCCTTTGCTGGGTCCGGCGCACGAGACGGCTGTCGGGCCTTTGGCTTGCTTACTCTCCTTCCAGGCTAGTTCACTCCTAGTGGTACCCTCGTCGCTGCCTTTTGGTCCCGACGCCCTACTTTCCTGCGGCCATTTCCATCGGGTCGAGTGAGTCTCCTGGTGACGCGGCCTCCGACATGGCGGGCAGGGGGGACCGAGAGACCCGAAAGACCAAGACGCCCCTGCGTGGGGGCCCGGTCCAGTCTAACGTTATGGACCGTTACACCCATACGAAGGGGTCCCCTGGAGCCGCCCTGCCTGGTCCAAGTGCGGTTGACCACATCGTGGACGCGTCAACGGAGCCGTCCTTGCAGGACATCATGGGCGCCATTTCTGGCATGAAGGAAACAATAGGCCAACAGTATGAAGCTCTGGCCCACAAACTCGACACCGTGGCCATTGAAGTGAACTTGATTCGGGCCGACCTATCTAAAACCAATGAGAAGGTGAAGTCATTGGATCTCAAGTCATCCAGCCTCACGGCAGACGTCTCGGAGATACAGACGGAGATTGGCAATCTCCGTAGGGTGAACAATTTCATGACCCGGCGCTTGGAGGACTTTGAGAACAGGGCACGTCGCTGTAATGTGCGTGTGGTTGGCGTTCCGGAGAATCCAGACCCGCACTCTGTTGATCTCCTGGTCGAGGACCTGATCCAGAACTACCTCTCTCCGTCTGAGTTGAGTAAATTTTTCGCAGTGGAACGTGCCCATCGTGTTCCGGGAGGCCAGGGTAAGCCGGGCGCCCCGCCGAGGCCTATTGTTGCAAAACTCTTCCACTATAGAGATCGGGACGCTATCCTGCAGGCATCGCGCGTGAAGGGCCCGGTGGCCTTTGAGAATGCCACGGTGAACTTTTACCCGGACTTTTCTCAACAGGTTCAGAAACAGCGTATGGGTTTCCGTGGAGTCAAGAAGCGCCTCCGAGACATGGGATTGCGATATGCTATGCTTTTTCCGACCAGGCTGCGAGTTGAGTACAATGACCGAACCTTTTTCTTTGATCGGCCTGATTCAGTGAATGACTGGTTGGACTCTCTGCCGGACCGACCTCCTGTGACTGAGCCCGCCGACCACCCGGGTGGTGCTGAGGGTGGTGCAGAGAGCTGAACTACTTGTCTATGCCCGGGTCTTCGTGTAGAGTAACTTCTTCTGGGATTTTATGCCTAAGTGCCTCTACTGTCTGTGTGTTCTCCTCGTTAGTTGTCTTGATTGGGGTGGCGGGTGGGTCAGGGCCTTTCCTCCTCCGGGGTCTTTTTGTAGAATGGGGGTTCTTGGGCGACAGGCACACTGCATGTTGGGGTGGCTTTTTAGCTTCTTGCAGGGGTGCAGGGTGGGGGGTGTTTCCTTGATCGTTGGGGGGTGGGTGGAAGGGATGTTTGATGTTTGTGTTTTGTTTTATCAAGGCGATTCTATCTTGCTAATGATGTTTTTGATGTCATGCTCATTGAGGGGGGGTTTCGGCGTTGCTGTGTGGGATGGTGGGTAGCGGGTTGAGGTTTATTTCGTGGAATGTCAATGGTCTGGGGGATCGTATTAAGCGAGGTGTGGTGTTGCGATGTCTACGACGTTTGTCTCCGGATATTGTTTTTCTACAGGAGACTCATTTGGTGGGCAATACATGTCGTGCAATGAATAGGTGGGGCTATCGCCTCGCCGCGCATTCGGGGTTTACCACGGGTTCCAGGGGGGTGGGTATCCTTGTTCGGGCTTCCCTCCCCCTGGCTATTGATGATGTGATCCTTGATGATCGGGGGCGTTACGCCGTCCTCGTGGGACGCTATGAGGGTCGGACCCTTTCCTTGTTTGCCGTCTATGTGATGATCGGGGGCGTTTTCCGATTTGGGACGGGTGTTGTTGAACCTCCCTGATAGTACTCTTTTTATAGCGGGGGACTTTAATTCAGTGTTCTCCGGTCTACACGATCGTCACCCCCCTAGGGATACTCCTTCGGCCCAACAGTGGCTGGGTGGGTTTCTGGATACGTTTGGCTTGGTGGATTGTTGGAGGCTTATGCATCCTACTCAGCTTCAATACACTTTTCATTCTGGGGCCCATGGGAGTTTGTCTAGACTGGATTATTTCCTGATGCCTGCGGCGCAGTCGCCGGCGGTTCGCGAGATTAGACACCTCCCCCGGGGCATCTCTGATCATTCACCGCTCTGGCTTTGTTTTGAGGTGGGGGTGGAGGCGGCGGGCCGTGTGGCTCCTATTAACCCATGGTACCTCACCTCCCCCGAGACCCGCGGTCTCTTGATTAAGTCTTTGGACAATTATTTCCTAGACAACAAGGGGTCCGTCTCATCGGCGGTATCCCTGTGGGAGGCCTTTAAGACAGTGATTCGCGGCAGGCCCTTTCCCTTATTGCTGATTCTAAAAAGGCGAGGAATCGGGAGGTGGTGGACCTTGAGAGGGAGATTGCAGAGATAGAGGCTGACCTGGAGTCGAATGTCACACCTGGTAAACTCCACGCCCTGGGTCTGAAACAATTTGCCTATAGGTCTTTGGTTACAGATGCGGCTAAATTGATGTTTCGGGAGCAACAGGGTCGTTTGTATGATGTGGGGGACAAAGCGGGTAAATTGCTGGCATGGCTGGATAAGAAGGAGAGGGCGAATCGTGTGGTGCCTGTGATTCAGACTTTGAATGGTGTGAGAGTGACTGACCCGGTTGGAATAGTTGAATGTTTTGCGGACTATTTTCGTGTGGTTTATTCCCCTGTGTCTGCACGGGATGTTGATGACTCTCGCCTTTTGTTGCGTGATATAGCTCTGCCCAGTGTTTCCGATGTAGACCGAGTTTCTTTGGAGTCCCCTTTCACTACGGACGAGATAGCGACGGCTATTCGCTCCGTTCGGGCAAAGCTTTGGGCCCGAATTGATTGCCTATTGAATTGTACAAGCTAAGTCCTGATAAGCTGGCGCCCTATCTTCGCACTATGTTTTTGGAATCCCGGGAGCGGGGTATTCTCCCATATGATCAGCGTCTGGCTACGATTGTTGTTATTCCCAAAGAAGGTAAACCTCGGGACCTTTGTTCGTCTTATAGGCCCATTTCCCTGTTGAATGTTGAACCCAAGGTTCTGGCTAAGCTTCTGGCTACCCGCCTCTTGACGGTCATTGGTGGCTTGGTTCATCCGGATCAATCCGGATTTATCCCGCATCGCAACACGGCTCTTAACCTACGTCGTCTCCACGGAGCTGTTGCGAGGGCGGGGCTTCTGACGGAGCCGGCCATTTTGGCTTTGTTGGACGCCTCGATGGCCTTTGATACGGTGGAGTGGCCCTATCTTTGGGCAGCTCTTGAGAAATTTGGTTTCGGACCTGAGTTTATTGGTTGGGTGAAGTTGTTATACGCCGAACCCTTGGCACAGGTGGTGGTAAATGGTCGGGTTTCTGTCCCCTTCTGCCTTGGTAGAGGGACCCGTCAGGGATGCCCCTTGTCTCCGTTGCTTTTCGCGCTCGCCCTGGAACCGTTAGCTGCGTGGCTTCGATGGGAACCTTCACTCAAAGGGATCCGTTGGTCACCGGATTTTGAAGACCGCGTCTCGCTTTACGCGGATGACATTCTTCTGTATCTTACTTCCCCGCGTAAATCTTTAAATGTATTATTTGACGTTCTTACTTCGTTTGGTGCTAACTCAGGTCTGGTTATTAATTGGGCTAAGTCTTGTGTGTATGTTCTTTCAGGTGTGTTGCCCCCCTTGCCAGACAGATTTCCTATCCAGGTTGTCCAATCTGGCTTCAAGTATTTGGGGATCTTTATTTCACTGGACTCTTCACTCCGGTTCGAGCGTAATCTCCTCCCCCCGCTTCTTAGACTGGGACTGGACGTGGCCCGCTGGCGTAAGCTACCCCTGTCTCCTCTGGGCAGGGCTGCCCTTTTTAAAATGATGTCTTTGCCACGATTCCTATACGCACTTCAAAACTCTTTTGACGACGTTCCCGCTACCTATTTCCGAGAGATCGAGAGTCTTCAAAGACAACTGATCTGGGACGGGCGTCCACGTATTGCCCTGGCGAAACTTACCATCCCTTGGTACGACGGGGGCGTGGCGCTCCCCGATATCAAGAGATATTATTGGGCCACCCAGCTGTCTGCCATTAACCACGCAATGTATTCCCCGGGTCGCGATCCGGCCTTTGAGATGGATAAACTCCAGCTGCCGGGAGGGGATTTTAATAGAGCGCTTTATTCCAGATCGGCCGGGCGCCATCTTACGGGCCCGTCCAGGATCGCAGTCAATGTGTGGCGCGCCGCGAATGTGAGTTTGGGATGGGAGAATCGACTGACAATGGCCACTCCGCTTTATGCTTCCGAACGTTTGGGATGTCTCTGGTCCTCTAAGGGCTTTGACCGCTGGGATATGATTGGGATATGCAAAGTGGGTGATGTCTGTGTGAAGGGTGGAGTGAAGTCTTTCCAGGCCCTTAAGGCCGAGTATGACTTGAGTGACAGAGAGTTTTTTCGGTATCTGCAGGTCCGGCATGCCCTGGCCTCAGTTCTGACTCCTGATGTGCCACTGCCCGAGTCCTCCCCCCTTGAGGACCGCATTCTGGATGGACACCTGCCCGATAGCACTATCTCCCTGATTTACAAGAAACTGATTAATAATCGCGCTGACTTACTGGTCCGACTTAGGGAGGTTTGGGTCGGGGACGGGTTGGACTTAGGTGACGAGGATTGGCAGTCGGCACTCTCTTCTCCGAAAGAGGTCGCCATCCCAGCCCGTCTTCGCTTGGTTCAACTTAAGATCCTCCACCGGGTGTATGTAACTGGTCCGCGTCTGGTAGCAATGGGTTTTTCCCCGGATGGTTTATGCAAACGTGGTTGTGGGATGAGTGCTACATTTCTGCATATTCTTTGGGAGTGCCCAGTGGTGGCAGCCTATTGGACTGATGTGCTTGCGGTGATGACTGCTGTGACTGGTATTGCCCTGCGGCCTGAGGCCCGACGATGCCTGTTGAATGTGTGGGAACCCACCGACTGTTCTGTGGCTCAGACCCGATGGGCGACCTTGGGATACATGGTCGCGAAACGGGACATTGCGCAACTCTGGGGCGCTTCCAGACCTCCCGAGGTCTCGGTGTGGGAAGATAACATGGACTGGTCCATGTTTCGAGAGAAGACCGTCTATGTGGCTAGGGGCAGACCCAGGGCGTGGACGAAGATTTGGAGTCAGTGGAACGAATATCGTGGTGACATCTGTACCCCTCCCTTGGTTGACACTCCCGATGTTACCCTATCTCCCTAGGCTGGCGTTCCCGAAATTTTCATACTGTTCTAAGATTTTCCTGTCCTCCCCGCTGTCCCCCCCCCGGCCTTGCCGAGTCCCATTGACTGTGCTTTCGTCTTCCTGATTAGTGGCTTTCCCCTCCGCCTTCTGGGCTGACTTTGATTATTGTGCATTCGCCTTGTTTAGAGTTAGTTGTTTCTATGTTTGAAAAAACTAAAAAATGTTATGTCCTGTCCTATGGTTTGAGCAATACTTGATATCTGATTTGTGCCTGGCCACGGAAGTGTTCGTTTGCTTCTTATGTTGTGCGTTGCTATTAGCGGCCAGCCCGTGTGGTTGTAGGCCCATCTTTGTACTTTTTATTTTAATTGCTCAATAAAAGTAAAAAAAAAAATAAAAAAAAGATTGCCGGGCACAAAAGGGAAGCCATCTGGTCACTCTGTGCCCCAACGAAAGAGCAAGCGAGCACCGGGGCATGGGGGACCAGAGGCCCAGGGCCCCAGCTGGGTCCCAGCCATGGAGGCTGCGAGGGGGACACGACAGGCCCTCTGACCCCGGGCCCGTGGACACCACGACAAGCAGGGGAGGCCTGCACGGGAGTAACAGACCCTACCCCGGGCCTTTGGCGGTGCAGCAGCCCAGGGGACGGATGCTCAGGGCCGGAGCACCCGACCCGAGGCCCGGCGAGGCCCCTGGACCCAGCCGGGGGTCCCAGGCCCAGAGGCGCAGGGGAAGCCTCCACAGGCCCGCTGGACACCGTCCCGGGCACCCTGCCACGCCATGGGCCTGGAGATGGGAACCCCGGTCGCCCGAGGGAGGACTGCCCGGGACCCATGGAGCCCGTCCCGTGTACTGTGCCATGCCGTGGGCCTGGAGATGGGAGCCCCGGACGCCTGGTGGAGGACTGCCTGGGACCCATGGAGCCCGTCCCGGTTGCTTTGCCATGCCTTGGGCCTGTAGATGGGAGCCCCGGACGCCCGGGGGTGGACTGCCTGGGACCCATGGAGCCCGTCCTGGGTACTTTGCCATGCCATGGGCCTGGAGATGGGAGCCCCGGACGCCCGGAGGAAGACTGCCCAGGACCCATGGAGCCAGTCCTGGGTACTTTGCCATGCCGTGGGCCTGGAGATGGGAGCCCTGGACCCCCGGGGGGGAGGACTGCCCGGGACCCATGGAGCCCGTTCCGGGTGCTTTGCCATGCCGTGGGCCTGGAGATAGGAGCCCCGGACGCCCGGGGGAGGACTGCCTGGGACCCATGGAGCCCGTCCTGGGTACTTTGCCATGCCATGGGCCTGGAGATGGGAGCCCCGGACGCCCGGGGGAGGACTGCCCAGGACCCATGGAGCCCGTCCTGGGTACTTTGCCATGCCGTGGGCCTGGAGATGGGAGCCCTGGACGCCCAGGGGGGAGGACTGCCCGGGACCCATGGAGCCCGTCCCGGGTGCTTTGCCATGCCGTGAGCCTGGAGGAGGGAGCCACGGATGCCTAGGGAGGTGTTGCCCAGGCATAGCCCATCTGGTCCCCGGCAGAGAACCACCAGCCCGGGAGGGGTGTCCTTGCATAACCATTCCCCTAGGAATCCGGAGGAAGGCTTCTTCTCTTTCTTGGAACCTGTGCGCACTGTGAGACTCAGGGGACCCTAGGCCCGGACGTGCCCGAAATCCTGGAGCCCTCGCTGGGATCGGGGAGGCGGACAAGCACTCATCCGGACAGCCGGGCCAGGCCAGCCCGGTCCCAACACTGTCCCTGCTCGACTTGCTCTAGATGGCGCTCCAACATAAGGAATGTTCCAACACCTTCCCTGCTCGACTTGCGCTAGATGGCGCTCCAACATAAGGAATGTTCCAACACCTTCCCTGTTCGACTTGCGCTAGATGGCGCTCAAACATAAGGAACGTTCCAACACCCTCCCTGCTCGACTTGTGCTAGATGGCGCTCCAACATAAGGAATGTTCCAACACCTTCCCTGCTTGACTTGCGCTAGATGGCGCTCCAACATAAGGAATGTTCCAACACCTTCCCTGCTCGACTTGCGCTAGATGGCGCTCCAACATAAGGAATGTTCCAACACCTTCCCTGCTTGACTTGCGCTAGATGGCGCTCCAACATAAGGAATGTTCAAACACCTTCCCTGCACAACTTGCGCTAGATGGCGCTCCAACATAAGGAATGTTCCAACACCTTGCCTTCTCGACATGCTCTAGATGGCGCTCCAACCTAAGGAAAGAATAGTTTTGGAATTCTCAAATTCCGATTCGGTAAAAAATCGGTATTACTGAATCGCAAAACTATTGTTTGCTACATCCGGCCCTTAATGCTTTGGAGGCACACGCTATAAATTTTTCCTGGCCTTTGATCTTTTGTCTCAACACCACTGCCAAACCCTTGGATTGCGTGTTACTCTAACTGCATGATCGAGGAATGATGTGAAGCTCTTTCAAAAGGAATGGCGTGCGAACCTTAATTGATGCTCCAAACGAAAACGGATGACTACACGGAGGACATTGGCACCTTTGTGACAAGAGGAAGCCAATTTCAAGGCAATGTTCAGGCTTTCAAAAACATTTCAGGAAACGAGCATTGGGATGAAAACGCTCAAGTGTGAGGCATGATAATTATTTTGGGAACACGCATGAAAATATCCAGTACTTGGCCATTGTATTCCAAGCAAAAGAATAAAGATGCATAGCAGGTGCTAGTCACCTTTACACACATCAGATTACACCGTGGTTCAGCCCTGACAATATTCCCCAAACACAGAGGGGGATTCGACACGCATCAGCTTTTTTTCCTTTCAACCTACGAGGGAATCACATTGTGTTGGACTGTTGTCAATCAATAAATCAATCAAGGTATTTATAAAGCGTGCTACATACCTGTGAGGGTCTCAAGGCGCTTGGGGGGGGAGGGGGAGGGGAGAGCTGCTACTGATTGAAGAGCCAAGTCTTGAGACGTCTTCTGAAGGCCAGAGTGAGAGTTTATCAACAAAAAATATACCCGTAGAGAGAACAAAATTATTCATTTCCCCTGAGCGAGTCTGCTTTTGTGTTTTGAAAAACAAAAAGTGTAAATAATCTTGGCACAGGCAGGCTGATCATTAACAATATTGACTGGTGTAACTATGTGAAAATGTCCAGGAGCCTTAATGTATTGACATTGTTTTAATGTTTTTGTTATATTTTGCACAAATTTATTTCAGTTTGTTAGATGAATTCTTTTCTGAAAAATTAAATGTGTAACCTTGAATGCATCAAAGAAAAAGGATGTTGCTTAAAGATGATTTAAATATATTACAAATGATAAAGTAAGGTAAAATGACTGAATGCATTGTATCTAAAATCTGCTGAATAAAAAGTAGTATTGTGAACTGGAGGCCAGGTAATTTCCCTTTTTTATAAACCCTTGGAACTGGCATCCTTAAGAATGTAGGTATTTCCCCTAGAGTAAACGCCTGTAAGCATGGTGACTCATTCAAATCCGGTTTAATCACTTTCAATTCTTGCTCACATAGATCACTCCAGACAAACTCATTGCCTTTCTTTACCAAACCTCTAAGTTTGACTGACTTCGCTGATACATTCTTCATTTATCTCCCATAATATTCCACCATTCCTAAAAATGAACTAAATTCCTCTTTAGCCTGTGGTGTTTTCAAATTGTCAATAGTGTCAACCAAATGTTGTCTGGGCTTCACAAATCCTCCCGAAATCAGGTGTCCTAAATAGCTCACCTCAACCATGCAAAACTGGTGTTTACTTCTTTTGAGGGAAAGCCCTGCCTCTTTCAGTCTCTCCAACACTCTACACACATGAACATTGTGTTCCTCCATAGCACTTCTGAAAATTAAAACAGCCTGATGGCACTTCACCCCAACCAAATCCTTTAAGGCCCTACATATTATGTGTTGAAAGACCGAGGACACTGATACAAGGACAAAAGCATTCTCCTGAATTTAAAAGCACCAATGGGAGTTATGAAAGCCGTCAGGTCCTGCGACCCACCATCCAATTCCACCTAATGGCAAGCTAACGCTAAATCCAATGTAGTGAAGAACTTCACCCACCCAATGGAGAAATTGTCTCCTCAATGTTAGGGAAAGGGAACTTGTCCATCACCACCTCTCTGTTGAGGGCTCTAAGGTCCACACATAACCTGATGTCTCTATTGCCTTTTCTCGCCACAACAATGGGGACCAACTATTCATTTGCCTTGATGTCTTCTATTACCCTGCAGCTTCCTATCTCTTGAGTTCCACAGTAACCTGTTCCTGCAAAGCAAAGGGAATTCATCATAGTAACCGGATTCGCTCCATCTTTCAACTTTATATATATTTTGTAATTCTCAGGCACCCCAAGGATTCTTGGAAAACCTCTAAGAACTTACCAACAAAATCCGCATCTCTCCCTTGGATCTCCTTCACCTGAACTTGTGGCTGAGCCAGCATTGAGATTTAGTACTACTCCCAACAGCCTTTGATGTGGCCAACTCAATAGATTGTCCCATTTGTTGGACAGATATACTTTGCCTACCAAGTACCTTCCTCCTAACTCCAAACACCCATCAAAGTAACCCAGCATTTCGCTGTCCACCGTACCCTCATAGATTCAAGTCCATTTAGTGTAACGTAATCCTCTACTCAAAACTTCATGCATAGCATTGTTTTGAAATAATAGTCAAATGCGTACAGGTATCCAACCGCATTAACGCCTCTACCCCATCAATCACCACGTTCTCACTGGGATGTTCATCCTTCCTGTGACTTGTTTCTTGTGAGACATCCTTAACATCTCTTCTTTTTTTGTTGAAACTTTTTATTGAAAGTAAAAACAAGAAAACAGAAAAACAAAACATGGCAAGGCATTACAATAGAATTGTGTCACCATTCAGCTCGTGGGGGGGGTACAAACGTAAATCAGATATCATTGCAACCAGTAAATCGAGGGGAGGGGGGGAGAGGAGACCAGAAGTATACAAAACATCTATAATCCTGCGGAGGAAACATCAGGTTGGGAGGAAGACAAGTCAATATCACATTCCGATATGGGGGGAGCACATATATCACCACGGTATGTGTTCCACTGAGTCCAGATTTTCCCCCATTTGCCAGGTGTGCCACGGGAAACATAAACCGTTTTTTCTCGAAACATGCACCAATCCATGTTTTGTTTCCACACTAGGACTGTTGGAGGCCTCTGGGCGCCCCATAGCTGGGCAATGTCACGCTTGGCGATCATGTTACCCAAGGTCGCCCATCGAAGCTGCGCCAGATTGTAATCATTCGGCTCCCAGACGTTCAGCAAGCACCTCCGCGCTTCAGGCATCAGCCGTACACCCGTAACCTCACTCATTACCGCATGCACGCGATTCCAATAGCTCAGCACAACCGGACATTCCCAAATCATATGGAGAAATGTGGCCACCATGCCGCATCCACGCCTGCACAATCCATCCGTCGAGAATCCCATTCGCACCAGACGCGGACCAGTCACATACACCCTATGCAGAATTTTGAGTTGGACAAACCGAAGGCGTGCCGGGATAGCCACCTCTTTCGGGGAAGAGATCGCGGCCTGCCAGTCTTCATCATCGAGCTCCAGACCATCACTGGTCCACAACCCTCGGAGGCCTTCCAATAAGTCAATCCTAGTATTAATCAGTTTTTTATAAATGAGCGAGATAGTGCTATCAGGGACATGCCCATCTAGTATCCTATCTTCAAGCGGGGATGCTTCCGGCACGTCCGAGCCTCGGGGAAAAACAGACAAGATTGCGTGCCGGACTTGCGCGTACCGAAAGGATTCCCTATCATTCAATCCATATTCAACTTTCAATTCCTCAAAAGTTTTGATCCTACCCTTGATCCACACATCATCGACCCTGCTGATCCCTATCATGTCCCACCGATCGAATCCCTTCGATTGCCAAAGGGAGCCAAGTTTATCCGAGGCATAGAGTGGAGTAGCCCGGGTCGGTCTGTCAACCCATCCCGTGGCCGCCGTAGCCCGATACCACACCTGCACCGCTGTTTTAGTGGGACCCGTAAGAGATCTACCGGCTGACGTCGCGTATAAAGCCCTGTTGTAATCGCCGCCGGGCAGCAACCATTTATCCATCGCAAAGGCCGGGTTTAGTGAATGAGCATAGGTGCCGTGGTTGATGGCCCCTAACTGAGAGGCCCAATAATAGCGACGGATGTCCGGGAGTGCGATGCCGCCATCATACCAAGGGAGCGTGAGCTTCGAAAGGGCAATACGAGAACAGCCCCCCCATATCAACTGTCGCTGTAGACATTCAATCTCCCGGAAATACCCGGCTGGTACTACGTCAAGCGTGTTTTGAAGCGCATAAAGAAATCGGGGGAGCAACATCATCTTAAACAACGCCGCTCGTCCCAGGGGAGAGAGAGGGAGTCTGCTCCATGTTTCTATATCCGCCCGAAGATGTCGGAGAGGGGGCAACAAATTGCGCTCGTAACGAAGCGTAGGGTCTAGGGTAACAAAGATTCCCAGATATTTGAATCCCTCGAGCACCACCGAAATAGGACATCCACGTGGCAAGAGGGGAGCATCGCCGGAAAGAACATAAACGCAAGATTTTGACCAATTGATGACTAGACCGGAATTTTTACTGAAAGAAGTCAAAACGTCGAAAAGGACGATCAACGACTTCCGGGGCGACGTAAGGTATAAGAGTATATCATCCGCATACAGAGATACACGGTCTTCAAATTCCGGAGACCATCTAATACCCTTCAAGGATGGTTCCCATCTCAACCAAGCCGCCAATGGCTCTAAGGCAAGAGCAAACAGAAGTGGGGACAGAGGACAGCCCTGGCGCGTACCCCTACCAAGCTCAAAGGAGGCCAAAACACGCCCATTCACCCCTACCTGGGCTAAAGGGCCAGCATAAAGCAGCTGCACCCAACGAATAAAGGCGGGCCCAAAACCGAATTTAGAAAGGACCGCCCAAAGATAAGGCCACTCAAGCGTATCAAACGCCATAGTGGCGTCTAGGGACGCCAAGATGGCCGACTCCCGCAGAGTCCCGGCTCGCACTAGGACTCCATGGAGGCGCCGAAGATTAAGTGTCGTATTGCGATGTGGTATAAAGCCGGATTGGTCCGGGTGAACAAGATCTCCTATAACAGATATCAAACGAGTAGCAAGAACTTTGGCCAGGATCTTAGGTTCAACATTGATCAGGGAAATAGGTCTGAAAGATTCGCAGCGGTCACGCGGCTTTCCCTCCTTATGTATAACCACTATGGAGGCCAGCCTTTGATCAGGAGGAAGAGACCCTTTCTCTAGGGATTCCAAGAACATCGATCGCAAATACGGCGCCAGCACGTCGGGACGGAGCTTGTAAAGCTCGATGGGGAGTCCATTAGGGCCCGAGGCCTTCCCGGAGCGAATCGATCGGATAGCGGTCGCAATTTCATCAACCGTGAGCGGAGCTTCCAGTAGGTCCCGCTCCGGGTCAGACAAGCATGGCAGCGAGATATCGCGTAGAAGCAAGCGGGAGTCCTGCTCTGGTCGATCGGACACAGGGGAGTACACTACCCGAAAATAATCGGCGAACCGCGCAACGATCCCAGCAGGGTCAGTGATACTTTCACCATTCACATCAACTATGACGGGGATAACTTGACTCGCGCATTCTCTCCTATCCAACCAAGCAAGCAACTTCCCAGCCTTATCTCCCACATCATACAGACGCCCCTGCTGTTCACGACCCATCTCTTTCGCAGCGTCAGTCACAAGTGCTCTATATTCGTGCTGTTTTAGGTCTAACAAGTGCAGCTTCTCAGGGGAGGCTCCAGAGTCCAACTCTCCCTCAAGGATGGTAAGTTCAGTCTCAAGACGGACAACCTCTTCCCGCTTACACCTCTTAACATTGCCAATCGATGAGAGGGCTTGTCCCCGAATGACAGTCTTATACGCCTCCCACAAGGAGATAGAAAAGGACACTGAACCCACATTCTCAGCAAAGTAACGATCGATCGCTTTAAGTAATTCCACTCTAATCTTAGGATCACGGAGGTACCATGGGTTAATCGGGGCAATCCGACCTCCCGACCCCAGACGAGCGCTCACAACTAACCACAGCGGGGAGTGATCCGAAATACCCCTGGCAAGATGTTTCACCTCCCCTATGAGGGAAGCCTGGGAGGAGGGCATCAAAACATAATCTAATCTCGAAAGGCTGCCATGGGCCCCGGAGTGAAAAGTATACTGCCGTTGCCCAGGATGATGTAAACGCCAGCAATCGGTTAGCCCCATTGCCTCCAGGAAGTCCCCCAGCCAGGATTGAGATTTAGCGAGGACACGGGGAGGGTGACGATCATACATTCCAGACACTACTGAGTTGAAATCCCCCCCTACTACAAGTACACCCTCGGGCACTCCCAGGATCACTTTTCCCAAATCAGCATAGGTCGTAGTTTGAAGGCCTGGGGGTATGTAAACCGAGAGTAAAGTAATCACCCTCCCTTCCCAGCACCCTACAATAGCGGCATAACGCCCCCTATCATCAAGTATAACGTCATCAATAGCAAGGGGGAGGGAGGTCCGAACCAGAATGCCCACCCCTCTGGAGCCGGAAGTGAAACCCGAGTGGGCCACGAGGCGGTATCCACGCCTATTCATGGCGTGGCATGTATTACCCAGCAAGTGTGTTTCTTGAAGCAAAACCACATCAGGAGACAAGCGTCGTAGCAACTGTAAAACCACCCCCCGTTTAATTCTGTCTCCCAACCCATTTACGTTCCAACACAGAATGCGTAGTCCCCTATCCCCCATCCCAGACTCCACCCCAGGCCCCCCCCACACCAGCCGCGACACTGCAACACAGGAGATCATCAGTACTATGCCTTGAATAAAACAAAAAACCCTAAACTTAAACCCCCCAACCCCCCAAACCAACATTATACCCCCCACCCCGCACCCCTGCGTGAGACTCAAAAGCCACCCCAACTTGCAGTGTGCCTGTCGCCCTAACATACAACTAATCTACGAAAAGAACCCCAGAGGAGGAAGACACACCCGACCCACTCCCACACCCCATTAAGACAACATAGTAGCGGACAATAGTAGCATAGCATCAAACCACTGCCGAAAGTCAATACGTCGGTCCAGGAGCCGATTCACTCCCTATTCCTGCTCCATCAGGCCGCCCTCCGCTCCACCGGAGTGTTCCGAATGATCAAATTGTTCCTGTCCAGGGGGCAACGAGTCCAACCAGTCACTAGCAGCTCCAGGATGGTCAAAGAAAAACGTTCTATCATTGTGAACCACACGCAGTCGAGCCGGGAAAAGCATGGCATATTTCATGGCTCTATCTCTCATGCTCTTCTTCACCCCTTGAAATCCCAGTCGCTGCCTCTGAACCTGTTGGGTGAAGTCCGGGTAGAAGCTGATCGCGGCGTTTTCATATTTCGTAGGGCCCGATGTGCGGGACGCCTGCAGGATCGCATCTCTGTCACGAAAGTTAAAGATCCGCGCAATGATGAGGCGCGGAGAAGCTCCCAGCTTGGGCGGGCCACTCGGGATTCGGTGGGCCCGTTCCACTGCAAAAAACTTGCTCAGGCCCTTGGGCGCTAGGTGATTCAGGACAAGGTCCTCCACCAGTAGGTCTACCGCTGACGAGTCCGTCGTCTCCGGGACACCAACCAACCGGACGTTGTTCCGCCGTGCGCGGCCTTCAAAATCGTCCAAGCGTCGAGAGAGGTAGTCACGGGCGGATCTCAAATTACCGACCTCCGTCTGTAATTCAGAGACGTCGGCGACAAGACTGGATGTCTTCAGGTCAAGGGATTTGACCTTCTCCTTAGTCTTTCCGAGGTCTGCCCTGATCAGAGTAACATCTATAGCAACCGTGTCCAGCTTGTGAGTCAGGGCCTCATATTGTTGTCCCAACGCGGCCTTCATCCCAGCAATGGCGCCCATGACGTCTTTCAACGACGGTTCTTCACCCCACAGGGAGTCATCCCCAAAGGTGGCCGGGGGTTTAGTCATACCGCTCGGAGAGCCCTTAGGGAGGGTATAGCGATCCATGACGTTGGACTGCACAGGACCTCCCCGAGTTGCCGGTCTGGTCTTGCGCCTCTCCGCCTCGGGCTTGGTAGTCATTTTAGGTCGTGCGCCCCGGAGGGTATTCTGAGACCTAGTAAAAATGGCGACACCCTATACGCCCGGATCAATTCGGAGAATAGGTGGAGGGCCAGCCACTGATCAAAGAGCAGCGAAAGTCCAGATCACCAAACGATGACGTGGTAGTGAAAGAATTGGTAGTGGGATCAGTGGGTCACTGTCCCATCCTGTGTTGCACACCCTAGTTCCTCTCCAAAAGAAAAGAGGTTCCAAACTTTGTTTTAACGTTTCAACTATGCTTTTATTCAGCAATGTTTAATTTTTTGCGTTTTTGAATAACTTGTTTATGTCATTTTTGCGACATTTTTACGATTTATCTTCACATATTTAATCATATCAACACTGTCCTTTTAAAGCCATCCAATGCATTTCGAGGTTTTTCCGCCTCTTCGTCAGGGAAAAGGATACTGGAATGAAATAAAGTGTACAGAATAATGCATGTTAGGTGAGAAACGTGAAACGTGGCTGGTGTTTGGGGTTGTTCTGTGAGGGGAAGGAGGGGCTGTGTTTGGAATCGTGTAGTTTTATGGTGACACCTTAAAAAAATTGTCCCGCAACCTGTGTAACGTGATCTGTAAATATTAACTCTGAGCTTACGTGTAGCTCTTTCTTGGGGGCTCGTGCGTTCTGTGGATTGCAAAATAGCTGTTAGAATGCTATTGGGATTTCTCAAACGGAAAGGCTATCAAAAAGTTAGTGCTCCATGGAGCTATCGGCGTCACGACTGACTGACCTGTTAGTTAGTGCTGGTGTCTCTGGAACGTTATCGCGCTGCCGCCATCATCCGAACGGGAATGTTTGTGTGGGTTAGGTGCTGGCATCATGTGATGTTAGTTGGGGTCACGTGGTCATGGAAACTAAAGAAAGCCTCTCAGTGTGCCTGTTAGTCTGTTTTTCTATGGTTTGTTAATCCGGTGTAAAAACCAATACAGTGATTGCCACCATAATAAAGTTATGCGATTTTAACGGAAGTGAAAAAAATAAAAAATAAAAAAGGATAAAACGGTAACAAAAATTAACAACAAATAAATTTAGAATTAGAACAATGATACATGACAGTAATTAACATAAATACGAGGGTCAGCCTGAGGATGCACAGGGTTCCATTGTCACTCCATTCATGAGTCCCATTATGCTTCATCATAAATAGCAAGAGAGTTCAATTCTTTCATTAAGCCCAGAGGGCTTCTGGGTAGATAGTCTTTGAATCCATACATTTTCACGTTGAAGGAGATGTTTCGTGTTATCTCTACCTTCTATTTTCACAATTGTTTCCAATATAATGAATTTCAATTGAGAAATGTTATGGGCATGTTCTTGAAAATGCATGGCCACCGTGGATTTAATGTTCTTTAGTCGTATGTTTGATTTATGCTCAAACAGTCTTGTTTTAATTTTTCTTTCGGTTTTTCCGACATAGAGTTTGCCGCAAGGGCATTTTAAGGCGTAAATAAGATTGCTGGAGTCACATGTGGCATTTACATGTAATTTGATTGCGTTGCCTCTCATAGGATGATTGATCACATTTCCTTTCATCACGTTATTACAATTCCCACAGTTCAAACATGGTTTGGTGCCCATGTATTTGGTAGTTGGTGTCTGTTTATGTTGAACTAGTTCGCCAATGTTTGATGCCCTTGTGAATGCAAACAGGGGGGGTTCTTGAAATATCTGTTTGAAATCTGGTTCCAGATTAAGGAGTGGCCAATGTTGGTGTATGATGCTTTTGAACTTGGAACTAGCAGTTGAATACTTAGACACTGCAACAATGCGGTTTTGTACTTTATCCTGCTTAGGTTCTAGCAATTTAGATCTTTCAATTGTATTGATCTTGTTGATGGATTCCTTAATGATTTCAGGAGGGTAGCCTCTTTGATGACATTTCTGAGCTACTTCTGAGATTCTTAACGTGATTTTGTGGGGGTCTGATGTTATTCGTTTAGCTCGCGCCATTTGGGAAAATGGGAGATGTTTTCTGAGGTTTGGTTCATGGAAGCTTGAGAAATGGAGCATATTATTCCTGTCCGTGGGCTTCGTAAATAGATCAGTTTCAAATCCTTGAGAGTTCACTGTAACTTTTACGTCCAAAAAATTAACACTTGTGTCTGATATTTCCCAAGTTAATTGGATTCGTTCGTCAATCAGGTTGAATTGGGTTAACAAGTTGGTTAGTGTCTCCTTGCTGTTCTTCCATACGATAAAGATATCATCGATGTATCTCGTTAACAGTTTCAAGGGATACCACTGACTTTATTTCTAAACTACACAGCATTGAAATCAATCCGGAAGAGAAACTAATCCTATGTACAGCAGACGTACGTTCCCTGTACACGTCAATACCTCACTCATTGGGCATTGAAGCGATCGAGAAAGCTCTGCTAGACTCCTCCATAGACATAATGGGACTCATGAATGGAGTGACAATGGAACCCTGTGCATCCTCAGGCTGACCCTCGTATTTATGTTAATTACTGTCATGTATCATTGTTCTAATTCTAAATTTATTTGTTGTTAATTTTTGTTACCGTTTTATCCTTTTTTATTTTTTATTTTTTTCACTTCCGTTAAAATCGCATAACTTTATTATGGTGGCAATCACTGTATTGGTTTTTACACCGGATTAACAAACCATAGAAAAACAGACTAACAGGCACACTGAGAGGCTTTCTTTAGTTTCCATGACCACGTGACCCCAACTAACATCACATGATGCCAGCACCTAACCCACACAAACATTCCCGTTCGGATGATGGCGGCAGCGCGATAACGTTCCAGAGACACCAGCACTAACTAACAGGTCAGTCAGTCGTGACGCCGATAGCTCCATGGAGCACTAACTTTTTGATAGCCTTTCCGTTTGAGAAATCCCAATAGCATTCTAACAGCTATTTTGCAATCCACAGAACGCACGAGCCCCCAAGAAAGAGCTACACGTAAGCTCAGAGTTAATATTTACAGATCACGCTACGGGACCCTTGGTGAATGTACCCCGTTTTTTAGAGTGTCTCGGGGTATACGCCAGGGTTGTGTTTTAGCTCCGCTCCTATTTTCCCTATTTATTAATGGCGTCGATCGAACCCTGATTGACATCCCAGCAGATGCCCCCCTGATTGGTGGTAAACCTGTCCCGCTGTTACTTTATGCGGATGACGCTGTTCTTCTATCCCGAACACAGATGGGCCTACAACGTCTAATTGATAATTTCATGCAGTTTATCCAAGCTAGGCGGCTTTGTGTAAATAAAGCAAAGACGTATGTAATGTCATGTGGCCAGGCAACCAAGCAGGTAAAGCATACTTTTTTCCTAGATAAGACAAAGTTGATCTCTGTTAAATCCTTTTGTTATCTGGGAATAACATACAATAACAGTGGGTCCTGGAACGCGGAATTTGATGCTGTAAAATTAAGGATGCTACGGTCTACTAGTAGCATATTTCGCTTTGCTTCTAAACTTGGCTCACGAAGTATTTTTGATATGATGAATATTTACAATGTATGTTGTGTCTCCTCTGCTTTGTATGGGGCAGGGGTGTGGGGACACTGTGAGGGTACTTCCCTGCAGAAGGAGGAAAACAAGTTCCTAAGGAGACTGCTATGTGTCCCCCCTTCTGCTTCCATCCGATTGATTCATAAAGAAGTTGGGATCGAGTACATCTCTGACTTAGCAGCAGTTCGGCCACTCTTATTGTGGCGTTCTATTTGGGCTAAGCCAGAGACTCGATTCACCCAGGATATTATCCTTGACTGTATAGGTTTGGATCACTCCTCACGTATATCCTGGTTAAGATACATCCATCGCTGGTATCTTCTTCTTTTTAACATTGATGTGCTCCGTGAGCCCGATAAGGTTGTCTCCATTTCAAAAAAAGAAGTTAAGACAACATTTTTAAATTTTCGTAAAGCTGAGCGAGATAAAGCCGTTGGCAACCTTGTTACCGTGAAATTCTACAAAGATTTAAATTTAGCTCCTGGACTCCAATCCTATCTTGTATATGTGACACGCCCCTCTCACCAGTATGTTTTAACACGGGTTAGATTGGGCATTGTTCATCACTTGGTTGCTTTTCCAAACACAAAAACCAGTTCAAACATGCCCTGTCCGTGTGATAGTACTTCTCGGCAGAGTAGTTGCCACTTTTTACTTTTTGTAAATTTTTTCAGTCTTTTAGGACAAAGTACCTCAAACCAATTTTTATTAAATATAATATTTATACCACACAAACAGCATTGATATTTTTATCTTCACTAGAGAACGAGGAGATCTGTTTCTTCTTGGCCACTTTTATCTTAAAATGTACAGCTGCCAGGAAAAGTATTGTATTATAATAATGTTTACCTACCTGTCTGTACTTATGTTATACAGCTGCCAGGAATTGTTTATGATATTACCGTTTACACTCCTGTCTGTATATATATGTTCTTAAATTTTGTATACTTTATATCAATTTCTGTAATTAAGGTTTCATTATATATGTAGAGGGCCACAGTACTGAATGTTTTTTTAATAATTTTAATGTACAGTTCCCAGGAAATGCCTAGTGAGTAAGTCCTTCTGATCCCCAGATTGTCCATACAAGGATGCTTCGTATCCTATAATAATAGGTTGACCTAAAGAGGCATGATTATTTATCACTTTCTGCACTTTAGCCTTCTTTTCCCTTTTAGGAGAGATTATATGGTGATTTTAATATTTCAATTATGTATTTTGCTTGTATGATTTGTATGTACAAATCGAATAAAAGCTTTTGAATTGAATTGATTAAATATGTGAAGATAAATCGTAAAAATGTCGCAAAAATGACATAAACAAGTTATTCAAAAACGCAAAAAATTAAACATTGCTGAATAAAAGCATAGTTGAAACGTTAAAACAAAGTTTGGAACCTCTTTTCTTTTGGAGAGGAACTAGGGTGTGCAACACAGGATGGGACAGTGACCCACTGATCCCACTACCAATTAGTTTATAGTTTACGCCGTGGGATACGCGACGATACTGTGATTGCACCCAGAAACACACCCACACAGTTGATCAAAATTTGCTGTGCGTCGAGTCAAAATTCTTTTGTGGTAGTGAAAGAAACAAGCGACCAGGGCGACCAAGGCAAAGTCAATGAGGCCAGACCACAAGAATCGAAACTGAAAGTAGAAGACCGGGCATGGGAGCCTGGCCTGGGCCGTTGTTATTCGATTACCACCCGGCTGGCAGAGAAGGCAAGCCCGGGGCAATACCATGGAGCAGGCCAGAAATGTTCAAAAGTCCTTATCTTCGGTTCCCGGGGACCAAATCGCAATCTGGAAACGGATAAATGATCAGCCAGGTCACGACCACAAAAGCCCGTCGTCTAAATCAGGATAAGATACAGGATGATCGGTGGAGGTGGCGAAGGTCCGGGAGCTCTGAGCTCACGCGACCATCTTGGGTGCGCGCTAAGCTCCTCCTCCCTTAACATCTCTTCTAACATTTCTTCTGCTCCTATTATGACAACATTTGTAGAAGTGCCCTTTCATTCCACATCCATTTCAATAGACACTCAGCTCTAGACAATAACTCGCATTTGATCTGTGACTACTATTGCTACACCTGAAACATTCCCTCATAAATCTTTTGCGTAACATGACAAAACATATGTATTTTCTAAAGCACACGTTCACCCGTGGGCATCTTGGCGCTGAATAACAGATGTTTATTGTTAACCAATGGTACTCTTTTTATAAACATCAGATGGATGAAAGACTGAGTGGACCTGAGTGGACCTGCCAGCATTTGAAACTGTGAGCATGAGGTTGAACACAGGACCCTGCAGTGGACACATTAGTCCACTGAGCCACCAGACCCATAATTCTCTCTGTTTCTCCTTTACTACTTCCTTATCTCACAAACCATTCCTTCAACTTTCTCTGAGCTTGACTCCGTTTTCTCTTTATTTGCACTCACCTCACAGACACACTTTAGCATTTGTTCCACTCTCTTGGCCATCATAATCACTCCCTCCTAAGGTAGCTCATCCTTCAACCACAATTCCTCCCTGATCGTGGCACTCCCACACCTGCAAACAAACTGTCATAAATTCTTTTCTCAAGCGTTGCACAAAACTTGCACGTAGTTTCCAATTTCCTCAGACACGTTATAGATTCCTCCACTGTTTCATCCATCACTTGTTTCGGCCTACCAAAACGATACCTCTCCATTATCGTGCTCACTCTGGGCAGAAAATGTCTGTCCAATCTCAACAAACATGACTCATACTCATTCAAATTTCTTTGTTCCTGTGCCCACAAGTCAGGTAGATTCTCCATGACGTCCTAACCCTCGCCCCCCCAGACAATGCATTAATAGAGTATGTCTCCTTTCTGCACTTAACGTTGGCCCACATACCGTAGCATAATGATTGAACATCTTTTTCCATTAGCTCCATGGTATGCTTGGCTCTGCTGGGCTGCTTAAAGAAGATGGAGTTGGTGTTACGTTTTACATGTTTAAAGTATTATTTCACCTACTACGTACAAGCACCATATCGAACAGATGCCAGTGAGTACAATTCTATGGCAGTCCATGGAGGCTTCTGATTATGCTTCTTTTTCTTTACTGAAAAAACACAGCAGCCAATAAACCTGAACTGGCATAACCCCGGAAGGACAACCCCTCCATAGTGTCCATCAATCAAGTAACCCTCAAAGGTATAAAGGTCATTGTACACTATTCTTCTTCCTCTTCCTTTGCTGCTGCAGCAGCGAGATAAGTGCTCTTTAACTTCTTATTCATTGTTGTTGTTTATTTGTATTGTTTTATACTGTTTAGAATATTATTGCTTAATTGAAGACTTGTGTTGTTGGGTGCGGGCAATTCATTCTACATGCTCTGGCGCTCACTGGGTGAATTGGTGTGGAGCGGAACAGACTTGCTCTGTGTGCTCGGGGAGCAGTCCCTTTTTGATGCCCATGTTGCGCTCGCAAGCGCGACCAGCTGGATCGTTCTTTTATTAACGATTAACAAGCACTTAACTTGATCAATCCCCGGTCCCTACTGAAAGCCCAATGTGCCGATTAAACAGATTAAGGCACTGCCTGAGGGGAAAATAAGGGGTGGCTCCCTCCACAGAGAAAAATTGGATAACTCGGCAAGTAAGTTGTGGGAAGAGTGTCTGGTGTGATAACTAGGGACAAGTTAGTCAGGGTCAACTGGGTAAATTGCAATACGATGACGTACTACACCGGGGAGGATGGCCATTGGGTAGAGTTTGATGAGTATGCAGATTACAAAGATGTTCCTTATGAGCACCAAATGGAAGAACAATTGGTGGAAGCTCTGGATACCCACATCCAGGGAGCTGTGAACAAGGTGGTAATAAAAGTCTTCCAACCTTTCACTAAGCCCATAAAAAATTATGGCAAATGTAATTTTAATGCCTCTTTGGGTGAAGCTTCATGCCACTCCTCAGCTGAAGGTCTATCACGAATGGCAGCTATTATAATTAAGGATCACGGTTATGGCTGCTCCCTCTCATCTAGTAATTCTTCATTCCTAACTCCAGGGGAGGCAGAGTAAGTCTTCTCCTGCCGCGCCGGACACATCTGATTCAGATCAGGAGCCAGAAGCTCCAAAAAAGGCGACAAAGCGTAAATGAAAGTCCCATAATGTGGAAGGCCAACAGTCTAATAAACATTTATTGTTGGATCCCAGGAATATCGTACACCCAAGATCTACAGAGTGGGTACCATGTGTCGAGGTGGCGCACTATGTGCAGGAAAACCTCAGGCAGGGTTTTGAAGGTGAGGTTCGCTCTATGCTGTGCACAGAGTGTCCAAGGCCTTCTCTGCTAGGAAAAGTGGCGGATACTCCAGAATTAGACCCTAATATGGCCACATTCAAGAAACAATTTTCCAAAGACCCCAAGAAAGGGCTAGATCGAGCATGGAAGGGATGTCACGATAAACTTCTGGACATATCAGGCCCCATCACCAAGATCCTTGACGCAGCAGTAATGGCTAAAAACTCCAATACACTGCTGGATCCCTCGGAGATCCTTGAATGAGCACAGAGGACATTATGCTTCCTAGGTAATAGAAATTGCACCCTCTCAACGGTCCTTCCTTATGCGTATTGACCCGCAATTGGCAGATATGGCCACTACAGAGGCCGGCAACCTGGCAAATGGCATGCTCTTTGGAGATACATTTGTAAAAAGATGGGAAAGTATGTGGGGACATTTTCAGCTCTAGACAAGGCTCAGTCAACCATAAAGAAAGTTTTCCATACTGGCCTTTTTAACAGGGCCGGACGCTTCAGGGGTCGAGCAACTGACCGAGGTTTTAACCAGACCTCTAGAGGTTATGACCAATGTGGCCGAGGTGGAGCCCAGCGTTCCAATTTCTACCCCACCCGAAATCGTGGTGGCAAAGGCAGACAAAACAGAGGAGGTTACAAGGGACAGAACCATTCAGGAGACACCTCTTATTGAGGTGAATTTAGTGCAAGCCGGGGACGTTATGGTGGAAGGCCGGATTGCCTTGTTCCATCACATGTGGGAGAACCTGACACACGACCCGTGGCTACTTTAGACAGTACAGGGGTTTCAGATTGAGTTTTACGCCTCCCCTCAGCAAAAACACATTCCTTCGCCCCTACATTTTTTCCCACGTAGAAATGTCTTTCATAGACAAAGAAGTGGACTCATCGATGGCGAAAGGCGCAATTGTGGAAATGCTTCCACACCCTTAAGGCTTCATAAGCACAATATTTCTGGTCCCAATTAAAGATCATGGTTTCAGACTCATGTTAAACCTCTGAGATTTCAACTCCTGGGTAGTGTATCTCCATTTAAAAATGGAGGGCATACATTTACTGAGGGATCTTCTTTTAGAAAAAGATTGGATGGTGCATCTGGATTTGAAAGATGCTTATCTGGCAGTGCCCATTTCCCCTCCACATCAGAGGTTCTTAAAATTCCAATGGAGAGGCTGATAGTTGGAGTTTTCAGCCATGCTATTCGGTCTCTCGTCCGCACCTTGGTGCTTCACCAAATTGTTAAAACTCGTGGTTCAATATCTGAGGAAAAGAGGGGTGAGACTCATATTTTATTTGGACGATATCCTTATTATGGCTCAGACTGTGGGCACAGTACTTCTTCATCTAACCTGGACAATCTGACTCCTGCAAGAGTTAGGGTTCGTCATCAATGTAGACAAGTCTATTTGACTCCGGCACAATCAATGTAATTCAATCAATCAATCACGGAATTTGTAAAGCGCGCTACTTACCCATAGGGTCTCAAGGCGCTGGGGGGGAGGGGGGGTCCGCTATTGCTCGAAGAGCCAGGTCTTGAGCTGTTTCCTGAAGGAGAGATGGTTCTGGGTAAGTCGTAGGTGGGTGGGGAGGGAGTTCCATGTCTTGGCCGCCAGGTAGGAGAAGGATCTTCCTCCGGCGGTGGTCTTGCGGATGCGTGGGACGGTGGCGAGCGCGAGGTTAGCGGAGCTGGCGGGTGGGCGTGTAGAATGTAAAGTGGTTGTTGAGGTATGTGGGTCCCACGTTGTGGAGAGCCTTGTGTGCGTGGGTGAGGAGTCTGAACGTGATCCTCTTGCTGATGGGGAGCCAGTGCAGGTCTCTCAGCTGGGAAGTGATGTGGCTGAAGCGGGGGTGTCCAGGATGAGTCGTGCTGAGGCGTTCTGTATGCGCTGGAGTCTTTGCTGAAGTTTGGCTGTGGTTCCAGCATAGAGGGTGTTTCCGTAGTCCAGTCGGCTGGTGACGAGGGCATGGGTGACCGTCTTCCTTGTGTCGGTGGGAGATCTTTCGGAGCATGCGCAGTGTGTTGAAGCAGGCTGACGTGACGTCGTTGACTTGCTTGGTCATCGTAAGGGAGAAGTCCAGGATGAAGCCCAGTTTGCGTGCATGGTCCGTTGGCTTGGGTGCGGAGCCCAGGGCAGGGGGCCACCAGGAGTCTTCCCAGGCGGAGGGGGATGTTCCCAGGATGAGGACTTCCGTCTAATCAGAGTTCAGTTTCAGCCGGTTGAGCTTCATCCATTCCGCGACGTCTTTCATTCCTTCCCGGAGGTTGGCTCTGGCGGTGGCGGGGTCGTTGGTGAGGGAGAGGATCAGCTGGGTGTCGTTGGCGTAGGAGAGGATATTAAGGTTGAGTTGGCGTGTGACGGCTGCGAGGGGGCTCATGTAGACGTTGAAGAGGGTGGGGCTGAGCGAGGATCCTTGTGGGACACCACAGATGACTTCGGTGGCCGCTGGTCGGAACGGGGGGAGGCGGACTCTCTGGGTTCTACCGGCCAGGAATGAGGCTGTCCACTCCAAGGTCTTTCCTTGGATTCCGATGTTGCTGTGGCGCCGTATTAGGGTGCGGTGGCATGCGGTGTGGAAGGCTGCCGACAGGTCTAGGAGAATGAGGTCCACTGTTTCCCCGTTGTCGAGCAGGGACCTGATTTCGTCGGTGACTGTGATGAGGGCGGTCTCGGTGCTGTGGTTTCCTCGGAAGCCGGATGGCGAGGGGTCGAGGGATCCGTTAGTCTCAAGGAAGGTGGAGAGTTGTCTGTTGACGGTCTTCTCGATGACTTTGGCCGGAAAGGGGAGGAGTGAGATGGGGCGGAAGTTCTTGAGGTCCGTGGAGTCTGCAGTGGGTTTCTTCAGGAGGGCGCTGAGCTTGGCGTGTTTCCAGCTTTCAGGGAAGGTGGCGGAGGCGAAGGAGCTGTTAATGATGTCCCGGAGTTGGGGTGCGATGATGGTGTTGACTTTGTTGAAGATGTGGTGTGGGCAGGGGTCGGTAGGGGAGCTGGAGTGGATGGTGTTCATCGTGCGGGTGGTATCTTCGGTGCTGACCGTCGTCCAGGTGCGGAGGGTGGTCGTGGGGGGCACCGGATCAGTGGTAGGGTGCGTGGTCTGTGTGCCAAAGCTGTTGTGTATGTCGACGATCTTGCGGTGAAAGAACGAGGCGAGTGAGTCGCAGAGTTCCTGCGAGGGAGTGATGACGTTGTTACAGGGGCTGGGGCTGGAGAGCTCTTTGACGATGTTGAAGAGTTCCTTGCTGTTGTGGGAGTTGTTATCCAGTCGTTCTTTGAATGTGGTCCTTTTGGTGGTGCGGATCTGATGGTGGTGTTCGCGGGTGGCGTTCTTGAGGGCTGTCATGTTTTCTGTTGTCTGGTCATGGCGGCAGGCTTTCTCGAGGGTGCGGCAGGTTTTCTTGGAGTTTTTGAGGTCGTTGGTGAACCAAGGGGCTTTCTTGCTGCCGTGTGTGCTAGGTGGGTTCTTCAGTGGTGCGAGGGCATCGGCGCAGTTGGTAAGCCACTGAGTGAGGTTGCGGGCTGCTTCGTTGGGGTCCGTAGTGTGGGTGGGGGGGTTCTGGCTGAGGGTGGTGGTGAATTGGTCGGCGGTGATCTTGCCCCAGCTTCTACGGGTGGTGGTGGGTTGTGGTTTTCCTGAAGTTGAAGTGGACGCAGCTGTGGTCTGTCCATTGAAGTCCGGTGGAGTGGCTGAAGGAGATGTGCTTGCTGGAGGAGAAGATGGGATCGAGCGTGTGGCCGGCGTAGTGGGTGGGGGTGTTCACCAGTTGCTTGAGTCCAAGGTTGGCGAGGTTGTCCAGCAGGGTGGCGGCGTTGCAGTCATTGTTGTTCTCCAGGTGGAAGTTGAGGTCTCCTAGGAGGATGTAGTCTGAGGAGGTGAGGGCGTGTGGGCTGATGAAGTCTGCGATGGCTTCGCTGAATTGCGTGCGTGGTCCCGGGGGTCTGTAGACGAGGGTGCCTCGGAGGGTGGTCTTGGGGTCGGTGTGTATCTGGAAATGGAGGTGTTCGGCGGCGGTGAGGGTGTCGTCGGAGTTGGTCGTGATGCGGATAGTGTTTCTGTGGATGATGTTGATGCCTCCTCCGGCTTGGTTGGCGCGGTCCTTCCGGGCGATCTTGTAGCCATCCGGGATGGCTATGAGGATGTCGGGAGCTGAGGAGGCGTTCATCCATGTTTCTGTGAGGAAGGCGACGTCTGGTGAAGTCGTGTCAAGGAGGTTCCAGAGTTCGACGACGTGCCTGTGGACGGAGCGGGTGTTGAGCAGGATGCACTTGAGGTGATCATTGCTGGAGCCTGGCTTAGCGGGTGTGGTGCAGGTGAAGCTTCAGGCGTGGCAGGTGAAGGCTCCGTGCGTGCGTTTCGGGGTGGCTTGGTAGCAGGCTGGCTGTCGGCCGGTGTTGAGTGCATGGATGGTGGTGGCGTCGTATCTCTGGCTGGCTCCGGCGAGGTCCAGGGGTTCTGGCGCTGGGCGCTGGGCGTGGTCCAGGTGTGGACGGGTGTAGACGGGCTTGCCTTTGGTGCGCCTTTGCGGCACGCCCGCTGCGCGTACGCGTGGACTCCGCCATAAGTGGAGCAGTGGGAGGGAGGAGCAGCTGGCAGGTGGGAGCGGGGTGGCGCAGGGAAGGGGATAAGGAAACAGAAAAGAAAAGGGGGTGGGGCCGCAGGGGAGCAGCGGCAGGGAGCAGGGAGGGGGACCGAGGCGGGAAAGGACGATCAGACACAGAATCAGGGGCACCAACAAAGAGAACAAAAACCAAGCACAGGAGCAAAAGTACAAAAAAGAAACCTTTACCACAGGGCAGCGGCGAACAAGCAGAGGCAGGCAGGGAGACCGGGCGAACTCAGGGGGAGCCGCGCGGCGTGTGGAGCGACCGGCACAGACCAAGGTCAGGTCAGGCCAGGAATTCCTGGGGTTTCAAGTGAACTTGATTGTAGCTCAATTACTGTTGATACAAAAGGGGATGATGGACGGAGCATTTGAGCAAATCATACAATAACCCCCAGTCAACTGCTCTGGGTTTAATCCATCACCATTCAATTACTGTTACCACCAAAAACGAGAATAGCAATCAAGAAGTAGTTGAAGAGAGCGCTTGCCTCTCCGACTATATCCTTGAGGACATGAGCTCGCTTGGTAGGTCCCTTAGCTTCATCAATTCAAGCAATATTTCCGGGGCCCCTACATTATCATGAGCTTCATAATGATGTTGGTTTTCTTCACGCCCGTAATAATGTTGGAGGTATATCCAATGAGTGGTATATTACAGCTTGAGTTCTTTTTTCAGGAGACCAGAGTAAACCGACTTGAAAAATCAAGATGGAGTCCTATCGGGATCAACGGAAGGTGTTCCTGTGATTAGCGTTACGGTTTGGGCGATAAAGTAATCGGCACCTTTCAACAGTAAAGTTAAAGGACTGTGCTTAATGGTTCACAAAGAAAGAGGAAGAAGAATAGTGTACAATGACATTTATACCCTTGAGGGTTACGCGATTGATGGATACTATGGAGGGGTTGTCCTTCCGGGGGTATGGTAGTTAAAGTTTATTGGCTGCTGTGTTCTTTCATTATAGAAAAAGAAGCATAATCCTCGCCCCGTCTCCTTAATAGATTTGAAAATTCTTGACGCCTCAGCTGGAAAAAATTGTATCCTTTCTTTTAATAAATATTAACTCAGAAACACCTACTTATCAACACATGACATACTGTACTGCCATTGTATAGCCATACCCCTTTACAAGGATATTGCTTGCTGATTCGAAACAACCACAAAAATGTAATCTAGTATGCAAACTTGCAGTGCCCCATTAAATGTGCTGGTCACCAAATTCTCAAATAATGTATTCCTTCCAGAGACAAGCTTAGGTAAGACTGTCATTTGAATTCACAAATGTAGGTTTGATTTGATTTTGAAATTTATATAGCACATGAATGCCCAAGGGCATCTAGGCACTGTGCGGTAGATTGCCAGAAATAACAGAGATGAGAATCTTAGTTGGGGAACAGCCAGGTTTTTAGTGATTTTCTGAAGGAAAGCAACATAGGGCTGTTCTTGATAACTATTGGGAATGAGTTCCACAATTTCCCTGTGCCTAGAACAAAGCTTCTCCCCCCCAGCGTGCCTTGTTGAATCTGGGAACTTGGAGTAGTTTGCTCTGCGATGATCTTAAGTTTCTAGCAGGATGGTACCAGGAGATGTGTTGTTTCAGGAACAGAGGACCGTTCCCATGCAGAGCTTTATAAGCTAAGCATAAGCATTTAAAATATATCCTTTTTTCACTGGGAGTCAGTGAAGCTTTCTTAAACCTTGGGAGACAGACTGAAATTTGGGAATGTCCAACAGCAATCTGGCGGCTGCGTTCTGCACCCACTCTAGTTTGAGCATATGCTGTTTTTGAAGGCCCACATACAAGGCATTTCCGTAATCGAGTCTAGCCAAGGCAGAACAGTCACAAGTGTTTTTACTGCTTTTGGAGGAATAAAAGAGCGAACATTCCTGATTGTCATTAGAGCCAGGAAGACCAAAGATGAGACCTTATTAATCTGATTTTAAAAAGTCAGTTTGTCATCAAAGATGATGCCTCAATTCTTCACCTTCTTAACTGGGACTGGAAAATCTCCAAGGCCAGCTGGCTCTGCGACCACAAAGATGTGTAGGAGCCCAGCAGGAGAAACTCCGTTTTACCTCCATTCAGCTTTAGGCAGTTTGCGCTCATCCACTGGTCCACACGGGACATACATTGGCTAAAACGGGTAAAGTCAAACGTATAAAATTGGATGATTTCCACCTTATGACACCACTCCAACTATGTAGTAACAGGCTTAGGTGTGCCTGTCACCGAAATTCCCAAATGTAGAACTACAAAAGTACCTGTTCCCAAGGAATGACACCGGCACAGCTGTACTTCTGTCCGGAGGCAACCGTCATCGGAGGGAAAGTGAGTTCTCTGTCGTCAGTCACATCTTCCCGGTGTGGTAGTCACTGCTGTTGCTTAGTGCTAGCCAGGGACGACGCTAGGCATGGGCAGTATGGGCAGCTGCCCAGGGCCCCACAATCTTCTAACTGCCACGGGGCCCCGCACGAGTCCATCATCCTTTTAATAAATGCGCCATTGTACGAATTCCAGATGGACAGCCCTCTCCCTTGGCGTTTGCAGCCATCGTACAGCGTGCAAGGCCCAAGGCGGGCCCCTCACCTGTGTCTGCTGCCATGGGCTGAAAGGGTAATGTGACTCCTGCTTCCATTTCAGCTGCCCCAGACAGGGCAGGGTTGGGTTTCTGGCCGTCCTTTGCCGGCACCTCTTTCTCTTTTCTTAATCACCGAATCTACATGATAACAGCGGCTAGGCAGATGCTTGAACTGGCATTAGGCGTGAAGTGACCCCTGCCCCTGCATCAATGTAAAGCAGAGCATCCTGCAGGGCTCACAACACAAAGACAAGTGACCTCATGTCACGATGGGCGTCGCTCACTTTCAGTGAAGGGAAAGGGAGAAGAGCAGAAAACAGAGAAAAAGGTTATTATTTTTCTTTTTTTTTAACAGTTCCGTTTTATTGTATTTTTTTTCTCCAAGCAAGCATGTGCATTCAAAAGGAACATAAAAACAGTTAAACATAAGTAGTAACTCCAGTTGAGTATAAGCGCTTGGTGATTTTTACTTTCATGTAATTAACATGAAACAAAGGAAGAATGAACAATTGGGTGTGTAAACGAATAGAGATGATAACATTCAGATGGGGGGAGGGACAGAGGGGTGACCCCACATCCATCCTTACCACCTGGGGTGGAGTGAATGAACCCTCCAAGATACACCCAAGTTGTATAACACTTCAAGCCACCCACACACCATGCCTTGTTTTATACACCTGAAAAGGTTGCACTACTCCACAGCATCATGTTTGTTCGCATCTGAAATTCCTAATTCTCATGTTCCTGGGTGCATCTGTACGTCTGGTGTTCTCTTTTACTTTTAATAGAAGTATAAAAGGAGAGGCACATCTAAAAGAAGTAAGATAAATAAAAGAAGGGAAGAGGTGGGGGAGATGATAAAATACAGCAGAGAGGGGAGATCTGAACATGAGGGGCAAAACAGCTATAAAGAACAAGACTCTTAAGGGAGATGGGAAAGGAGTGATGTGTATGAATGGCAGAATCAACGAGAGAAGGGAAGAGTCTTGGTTAGGTACAAGGAATAGCATGTAAAAATGAAAGGTAAGATGCTTTGAGAGAGTGGGAGGTGAGAGAAATGATGTAAAGTAACACAAGCAGAGGTGTAACACAAAACAATGGGGTCCTGCTCTGCAGAATGTGATAATGGGGCCCGAGACTCCCACATCTCACAGATATTCATTTGGCCCTGGGCTGAATTGGAGCCCCCTGATGGGTTGGGGGTCCCCTGAAATGTTGTCGGCCCGCCTGTGCCTCAGGGGCCTTGTACTGTGTCCTGGCACAAGAGGTGGAGCAAGGTAAGCAGCAGGTGAATAGCAGCGCATGTAGGGGGGAAGCGGAACCTACAGGGGCAGAAACAGAGAATGGAAAGTAGAGGTGAGAGAGAGATAAAACATTAAGAGTAGAGCATGGAGGGGAGAGGTGGACATAAATGGCACAGAACCAGTGAACACAGTTGAGGCTGGAGAGAAATATGAAAGGTGAAAAGGCAGTGCTTGGATAGG
Source organism: Lissotriton helveticus (assembly GCF_964261635.1). Taxonomy (NCBI): domain Eukaryota; kingdom Metazoa; phylum Chordata; class Amphibia; order Caudata; family Salamandridae; genus Lissotriton; species Lissotriton helveticus. Next base: position 94,417,832 of record NC_136065.1, on the reverse strand, counting down.
AGAGGTAGATATAAGAGAAGCGAACCATCAAGAGAACTTAAGTGTCATGGAAAGGGAATGGTGAGTGATGAATGTAAGAGGGTAGGACAACAAGGAGCAAGTAAGAGGCTGTAGGAGAGAGGTATATTATAGAGAGGTAGAACCAGTGATAGAAGGTTAGAGGCTGTGAATAGATGAAGGGTACCGCAGGTAGATAAGAGGTGGATGTAATAGAGGCAGAATTAGTGAGAAAGGTAAGAGACTGTACCAGAGATAAAGTGAAGTGTAGAGTATGGAAGGGAGATGCGGATGTAAGAGAGGAAGAAACAGTGAGACAATGTAAGAGGCAGGGGGGTCAAAGAGGAGAGGTGGGTATTAAGGGGACAGACCAGCAAAAAAGCATTTGGAGGGTGGAGGAAGAAATGAGAGGTGAAAGGCAGTACATGGATGGGGCAGATAGATGTAAGAAAGACGGAACAATCAAGACACCTCACACAGAGAAGAGAGAGGGAATGGTGAGAGATGGGTGTAGAATGCCAGAATCAATTAACAAAGTAGGAGGCAGGGGGAGAGATGAGGCATACAGCATGGAGGAAAAAGGTGAATATGAGAGGGACATAACGAGAAAGAGGAGCGACAAAGCTGGGGATAGCAGAAATATTGATTTAAGAGGGGCAAAATCCACAAAATATTGCTTGAAGAAGCATTGAGAATAAGAGTAGAGTATGAATGGAAAAAGGGGATGTAAGAGGCGCACAATCAGTGCGAAAAGATTAGAGTGTTCAGAATGATGAAAATGGAAAGAGGATGTAAATGGGGCAGAACCAGTGAAAAACGTTATGAGGCTGGGGAGAGATGAGCAGTGAAGGTAGCATGTAAACCTTTGTGTTAGTGCCCCTGCCTGGTAAAACCAAATGCCTTAACCATGAACTTCACTGGTGCAACTGGAGTACCGGGGAGTCACCTGAAGACCCACTGAATATCTATTAGGGCTAATATTTGTAGCCATCTCAGTGATATCCACATTAGAGAAGTAGCTTCTTGCAAAGCTGCTTTAACAGTGCCAGAAAATGAATGGCCAGTTGACATTTCCTATGACGTCACTTAATGTGACATTACATCTTATGCAAATTAGAGGGGCCTCGCATATTCCTATCCTGCCCAGGGCCCCACAAATCCAAGGACAGGCCCTGGTGCTGGCAGCCGCTACCCCCAGCCGGAAATCACATCAGCGCAGGAGGTCAGGCAGTTCGAGTTGTTAAACTGTTCATTTCCTCACTAAAGATGGCTTCTGTGCTGCACCCTACGTTGATTTCTACAGGCAGATGGGGCTTGCTTTGTTGTTTTCTTCAATGCTGGAACTTCCTTTGATAAGACACGCCCTCTGATAACTGGAACGCACCTGCAGCCCAGCTCTACGCTCGAGCGTGTTGTATCTTATCATATCTTAAATAATGTGTGTGTCACTTTAAATACATTTGATTCACTTTGCTTACTGGATTCTGGAATGTAGAATCCAGGTGGCAGAGCTCGGACTGAGTTGATGGAGGAGTAGGACCTTGATGCCTGAAGGGGTTGATTATACTATTAAACCTACTTATCAACTTTATACCGTGTATCTCCAGTCTTTACAGTGGCGACGAGGATGGGATGCAGTATCAAAGATCATCAATGAACTTTACTGGAGACAAATGAACTTATCTGAACTTCACCTGAAAATTTTCAACCCCCAGGCTAATCTTCAATAACAAGGTACCTAATTTCGTTTTCATACCAACAAATTGCTTCCTCTTTGAATGCGTCTATATTGTTTTCTACAATCTACATAATGAATATAGCGAGTGCGCTCTAACCTTCTAACTGAAATTCCTCTAACTGAAAAGTCGTAGGCAACTTTTGAAGCCTCGAAGTGTGTGAGCGATCCACTCGCATTTAAAATCTCGAAGTGTTGGAGCGATCTGCCGAATTTGAAGACTCGGAGCGGTCTGCTCGCATATTTGTCAAAATCGTAAATACACAAAAGCTTTGAACGCGATGTCCACTTACAGTTTATCGTATTGACTTTCAAAAGTATTGCTTTTCAAAGGAGCGGCGCGCCCGCCTCAGAGTGTTCTCTACCGTGTTCTCTAGCCGTGAGCCTACACATCAACGTCATCACGTGCAATGATCGTCATTCCTTGAATGCGTTACAGCGTAATCTGACGCATGGCGGCCATTTCAAGTTACCATAACGACATATAAACAATTCACGGAGCACAACTTCACGGAGCACGGAGACATCGTTTCAGGACATCATTTCATCGCATCGCGTCTACAATAAAGCGGTATTGACAATTTTTGACAAAAAAAAAAAAAAAAAAAAGAAAACGGAAAATATACAAAGACAATAAGTAATACAAATAATTTATTTAACTATCAGACATTTAAATATTACAGGAAGCATACATAACAATTGAATATTACTTGAACTGTTATTTAACACTCAGCAATTTAACCAGGTTATTTACAATGGATGTTAATTCTTCTGTCAATCCTCCTCCCAAATTTCTTCAAAATCCCGGTTCACCTTCTATGAATTGGGAAGATTGGTCTGAATCATTTGAAACTTATTTAGAAGCTATAGGGGGGGATGTGTTTTTACCCTCTAGGAAATTAGCTTTGCTCAAACACAGTTTGGGAGTAGAAGGAAGAAAAGTCTTAAAAACTTTACCTATAAATAATCGCGTTGTATCTTCTGTAGTTGATACTGTGGATGAAAGTAGTGAAACCAGTGAATCTAGTTCTAACGATGTATCCATAGATGTTTATTCTGAAGCTTTAAAAGCTTTGGAAGAAAACTATGGGAAAAAGACCAGCATAGTAGTGGAAAGACATAAGTTTTTCTCTAGGGCACAATCACAAGGAGAAAATGTACAGCAATATGTAGCTTGCTTAAGGTCTTTAGCTGTAACCTGCAAATTCAAGGATTTACATGAGGAATTAATTTGAGACCAATTTATAAATAGAATAAGAAATATAAAAATTCAAGAGCGTTTACTTGAACTTAAAAACCCATCGTTGCAGAAAACCTTAGATATAGCTAGGAAGATGGAGAACACATCTCATTACGTCAAGGAGTTAGGTGTCGCACAACAAAGAGATACTGATGGATCTAACAGTGTTAGTGTAATAACCAATAGCAAAATGAGAAATGATTTTAGGTCAGAGGCGAAAAGCAATTTATCAAAAAATAAGAGTACTTTTGGCAGACGTGTGTGTTTCAGATGTGGTAGTCAAAAACACACAGCTGATTTCAACAAATGTCCTGCCATAAAAGTCACCTGCAGCAAGTGTAAGAAAATAGGTCACTTTGCCAAGTGGTGTCGCACGGGCGATAATAGTAATTGGAAACATTCCATTAATTTTATTGAACCACAGGATGAGAGTGAAGATGATGATAACACAAATAGTGAAATAGAAGTAATGGTTGTACAAGATGATACTGTGTGTGATATTTCAGATGATTATCAACCTCCCAAATGTATAGTAAGAATAAATGATGATGACATGGCACTATGGGCGGATTCATGTTCACCATATACCATCATAGATAAATACATGTGGGAAAGTGGAAGTAAGCCGACTTTGATTTACTCTGTAGCATCTCCAAAAGGGTATTGTGGAGTAAAGTTACCCATGATGGGGTATTATGATGCACAATTAACATTCAAAGGGAGATCTTGTTTTAGTCCTGTATACGTAGTTGAGCAAGGACGCGCATTATTAGGATGGAAAGATGCAAAGAAAATGGGTTTATTATTAGATCCTAATCATCCGGATCAAGTGTTATTATCCCAAAATTTTGCAGGTCAAGTGTTACTAACTGAAGATGAGCACCCTACAAAATGGGAATCTATATTTCCAAAACTGTTTAGTAAAAATCTAGGGTGTTTAATCAAGTTTGAGCACAAAATCATACTTAAATCAGACAACAACCCTGTTGTGCATAAAGTAAGGAATGTACCGTTTGCTTTACGAGGTCCATTAAAGGAGGAATTAAAAAGATTGTGTGATGCCAAGGTAATTGAACCAATCGAGGCATCTGATTGGCTTAGTCCTATAGTTTTGGCTCGGAAACCCAATGGAAAAATTAGGATGTGTGTGGACCTGAGAGATTTAAACAACAACATATGGGTCGACCGATATCCCTTACCACACATAAATGAAATGATATCTAGCATAAAAGACGCCATGTATTTTTCCTCTATCGATTTGTCCAATGCATACCATCAAATTAAATTACATGAAAGTTCCAAACACCTGACATCTTTTATAACTCCCGAAGGTGCTTTTCAATACTTGAGGATGCCATTTGGTTTAGCCTCTGCATCTTCAGTATTCCAAAGAGTTATGAGCAACATTTTAAAAGATGAGAAGCATGTAAGAATTTTTCAAGATGATGTTTTAATTTGGGGTAATGATTCACATTCTCATGATCAAAATTTGCGAAATGTTCTTAGCAAATTACAAGATGCTGGACTAACAGTATGTGGTGAAAAATGTAAATTTGGAGTAAGACAAATTGACTATCTGGGTCACACAATATCAAGTGAAGGAGTCAAACCGAAATTAAAGTTATTGGATGCCATAGAAAATGCTCCGCATCCAATAAATAAAGATCAGCTGCGGTCCTTTTTGGGACTTGCGGAATATTATTCCAAATTTGTTCCTAATTTTGCTGACAAAGTGCATGAATTAAGATTGTTGATGAAAAAAGGCGTATCATTCAATTGGTCTACATTGTGCCAACTAGCTTTTGATAATGTTAAAAAAGATATCACCAAGGCGGTAGCTTTGAAACCATATGATCCATGTCATACTTCAATCATAGTGGTTGATTCTAGTGCATATGGTTTAGGTGCTGTTCTCATGCAAAGAGATAATGACAATGTAGAAAGGATCATTGCTTTTGCCTCTCGCACCCTTAAAGGAGCTGAACCATCTTATTCAGTAATTGAAAAAGAAGCTTTGGCATGTTGGTGGGGTGTAGACCACTTTAAAACGTTTATATGGGGCACTGCATTCGAGTTATGGACTGATCATAGACCTTTAATTGATATATTTACTACCAAAGGAGCTTCAAAGGCTACACCAAGGATAGCAAAATGGTCTTACAGACTGCAAGAATACAATTTCAAAATAAAGTATGTGCCAGGCCACAAGAACATCAATGCTGACTGCCTTTCACGTCTGCCATTGAATAGTGAAGTAGAAAAAATTGACAATGACAAAGACGAATGGTTAATAGCAAACATTGAGGATTCATGTAACAATGCTGTAAAAGAACAGGAGTGGATAGAAGTTGTCGCTGGAGATGGCGTTTTGCAACACATAATCAAAAAATTACAAGAAGGTGTAGATCCATCCACTTTAATAAAAACAGAGTTAGCTGATTACAAAATGATATGGGGAGAATTATCCATTGATAGTGGCATTCTTAGAAGAGGTCACAGGTTGGTGGTACCTTTTTCCCTTAAAGAGAAAATGTTAAACTTACTTCATGAGGGGCACAGTGGAATGACTAGCATGAAGAGGAGAGCTAGAAATGATTTTTGGTGGATAGGCATGGATAAAGACATCGAAAGATGTGTTAGAAATTGTGTAGCATGTATGTGTAGTGATAAGTCTCACAAGTCACAAGAAACCACAATTTCAGCGACATCCTTTCCTGACAAGCCGTGGGACAAGGTTGCTATGGACATATGTGGTCCATTTCATGTAAAAGGTATTGAAGACAAATATGCCATTGTTTTGGTAGACTTTCATTCCAAATGGCCTGAAGTAGCCTTTGTAAAAGACATCAAAGCTTCTAATATAATTGATTTTTGTGAGGGAATCTTTCGGAGAGAAGGGTATCCTAGTATAATTCTATCTGATAATGGTCCACAATTCGTGGCGGGTGAATTTGCAGGGTATCTCAAAAAAGTTGGCATCAAACACAACACTACATCAGTCTACAATCCAAGGGAAAATGGTTTAGTAGAGAGGTTTAACCGTGTTTTGAAAGGATGTATTCAACTAGCTAACAACAATGGTGAAAATTGCAAAGAAGCTGTAAAAAACATGTTATGGTCTTATAGGAACACTCCGCATTCAGCCACAGGAACATCTCCTTTCAGTCTTTTAAAAGGACGAGAGGCGGGTTCCAAAGTTAAACCCAATTGGATGTGTAAGAATGATGACAAATTAGTCAGGAAAGAAACAAAAATATCTGAAAAAGTACAAGATTATCAAGATAAATATGTACAGAAACACAATATAAGAGTGAAGACAGCAATAAAACCTTTAAAATGTGGTGATTGGGTACGTACACAGCGCATGGAGAATAGGAAACCTGGTTTTTCCAAATGGTCTGATCCTAAACAGATCGTTTATATAGTAGGAAACGTAGTCAAACTTAATGATGGGAAGAAATGGAATATGAGGAGTGTAACAAAATGTAACGATTTAGAATGTAAACTCCTTAGTAGCCAAGGAAGTAATGAATCAGCATCTAAATCAACAAAACTTTTTGATGCAGAATTGTGTGTGGAGGGGAGATGTGTCCGTCCTAAATCTAAACCTGTTTGGATGAAGGACTATATGTGTACATAAACTGTATATAGTTATTCAAGAGCTTACACATACATAAGCTGTATATAGTTATTCAAGAGCTTACACTATTCAATCAGAAATGTTTTAGTTTTTATATTTGTTCAAATTATTTTTTGTAAATTAGGAAGGGAGATATGTTGTATCTTATCATATCTTAAATAATGTGTGTGTCACTTTAAATACATTTGATTCACTTTGCTTACTGGATTCTGGAATGTAGAATCCAGGTGGCAGAGCTCGGACTGAGTTGATGGAGGAGTAGGACCTTGATGCCTGAAGGGGTTGATTATACTATTAAACCTACTTATCAACTTTATACCGTGTATCTCCAGTCTTTACAGAGCGCCACCTCCAATATACATAGGCCTCAACTAACATCTTTTATACGGAGAACAGCTTACTTAATGCAGCTTTCCTTTGCTTCCAAAACAACTTCAGGTGACCATAAATAGTCCAAAGGAACAACGCTGCAAGTGCTGTTAAGCTCATTCCAGATTCCTTCTTCTCATCACAAGTCACCCAATAATTGATTTCTGCGCTGACTGATTTAACTGTCTACTCTATGTTGAGCTGTACCACCATCCAGTGTTGCCAGTGTAATATTCAATAACATTACTCTTCACACATAGTAGAATAAATTAAAAGGTTTATTAATGATACACCTCATCAATCGCCAGTTCTAAGCAACTGACCACTGGATGACACAAACATAACATATCTGGAACCATTCCTGAACATTAGTCATTCTATTACTTTGCATGTGGTTCTACTCCAGAACCACATGCAGGCGACATCACAGTAGTATTCTGTGTTGTGCAGTCTAGTGTGTAGTAGAATTTCCTCTCTGTGTAGTGGAGTGCGCTGTTTAGTGTAGTGTGTGAATAGATGAATGCACGCTTTATTGTAGTGAGCAGACTAGTACTGTTCGCTCTCTAGCACACGGAAGATATGGTTTAAATTAATCATATGTAAAACAGAAGTAGTAATTACAGTCCTTATTTGTGTCATTAAATCTCTAATTCTGAATCTCTTCTCTGCAGTGATGGTGACTCTGGATCCTGACACAGCTCATCGTGGGCTTCGCCTGTCTGATGGGTGGAGACGAGTGAGAGACACAGACACAGCACAGCCCCTGCCCGACCCCCCCAAGAGATTCGCCTATTGGCCCTGTGTGCTGGGGAGCGAGGGGTTCACCTCCGGAAGACATTACTGGGAGGTGCAGCTGATGCAGGAGGGAGTCAGGTGGCACGTGGGGGTCGCAGCAGAGTCTGTGAAGAGGAAGGAATACTTCACAGTGTCACCTGAGGAGGGAGTCTGGGCTGTGGAGGGGTGTGATGGTAACTATGAGGCTCTCACCTCCCCAGAGACCCCTCTGTCTCCTCGTGAGAAGCCCCTGAAGCTGGGGGTGTATCTGGACTACGAGGGGGGGCGGTTGTCCCTGTACAATGCTGACTCCATGGAGCATCTTTATACCTTCCCCCATATCCCCTTCACAGAGAGGCTATTCCCGATCTTCTATCTCTATGGAGGAGCAGAGATGAAGCTGGTGTGAGAGCTGCAGTCAGCCCCTCACCCCTGCCACTGATCCCTTTCTGCAGTGATAACAATGTAACAAGGAGCACAAGCAGAGACCCTTTCAAATAATTAAACTCTCCATTTGTGGATAAGTCTCTTGGGAGGGGGTAGTTATCCCAGTAACATACAAAGAAGGCTTCTTTCATGTAGATTTAGTAATGAATAGATGTCAGTCGACCCCGATGTGCAGAGCCCACACCTCAGCTATCTATCCCCAGTTTAAACACCGTATTTTGCAAGAATCTTCTTTACAATGACCATCTCACATGTTGCCATGACAACCAGAAGCCTCACATAAAACTGACCACTACACATCTCTTTTCCTTATACAATATTAAAACTAGCCCAGAACATTTTTGCCATGTGAATCCTACACCAGACATCATGTAACATATGATAAAGTCTCTGTAGATTTCTAAAATGTGTATTTCTTTAACATGCGGAGCTTTGACATTAATATATCACATTATAGCGCTGCACTGAGAAATACTTATTGAAAACGATTGTTTTTAAACAAGACATTAGAAACCATTCCTGCCCCGCCCAACAACAGTGCTAATATTAGTGACTTCAGATGCAAGACAGTTGTCACTGAACCCTGTATGTAACCCAGATTCAGGGCGGCTTAGGACAGTGCGACCGGTGCAGCTGCACTAGCGCTGACCTGGTAGACGCGCTGTGTTCAAAAATAACTTTGAGTTTTACAAACACCTGCTGTTTCCTCGTGTGTCTAGCAGGTTTCAGGCAACAAAAAAATGGAAATATTACACCAGTGAATAATGTTTCTTCTTGAGTAAGATGGTAGTTTTGTGGCAGTTTTGACTCATCAGAAAGTAGCACAGAGGGTTAAAATGCCTGCTGCATATAACGCATACATGCACATCACAGAATCCTTATTGGTTTGTGTAACATTTCCAATACTTTGATTTACACACACAAGAATCATTGCCTCTGTATAATGTGTGTGTGATGTAAAGTGCTCTGACATTCCAGTGTTGGCATGAGGAGAGCTATAAATCAAAAGAAATGCATGTGAGAGAGGGACTCTGTAGAGAATAGCGGCACTTTTGGAAGATGGCAGTGAGGGAATCTTTGCAGAAGGCGGTCATGGGGGTAAGGGCAGCAAAAAAGATTGTAACACCAGGTGCCTCAGACTCTAAAGCCGGCCCTGCCAGATTCTTTTAGATCAAGCAACAGTTTAGTCTATTAAATCAAATGCAATGGGTTTTTGTACCGCTGGTATTCTAAACTCACTGTTTTGAGGGTGCTTTCATATGTGATAGTGGAGAAAATGAACGATTTGTGAAGTCAAATATTTGTCTAGGATCATAAAAATTTGGTTAAGAGGAGAAGCCGCGTCTTACGTTAAATGGTAATGCTTTTGTGTTCCATTACGAGAAAATTAAGCTGATATTTCTTTGCCAGGGTTTAAAACTTCTTTCTGTGGACAGTTGTTTTGTAACATGTGAGCAAAGTGAGGCTACTGACAATATATCACAATGCAGAACTATTTATTAAACGTTACAGTGCCTAAAATCCTGTACAATTACAGGCCGTCATGTATAAGTTGTTTTCTTCTGAAACATCTGCCCTGCTGCACAAGCCACTATTGTAATTTACAAAATGTGCACTGTGGAAGGACATGCAGAGCCCGGCATTTTGAAATATGTTGTATTTACTGGGAACAATGTACAACAATGTTATATTGCATCACTAATACAACACAATATCAGCCCCCTGCTGTGCTTTTGTGACTCCACAAACATTTCCAGGTTGCACAGACATATTAGGTCGATTTTTCTTGTGTCTACACATTTTTTCAGATTTTATTGTGCATTTACAGGCCATCCGGTACTAAAAGCAGAAACTATTTTTGTCTTGAAACTTTAAGAACAGCAGCGACATGTGTGACACTCAGAGGCAAATCTGCCTTTCAAGCCAACACCTCGTGCATGCTGGGACTGAGATGACAGGGTACTTAATAGAAAGCAACAAACTACATGTCCCGAAATGCAAATTGCTATTGGCACAAAAGACCAGGGTTTGAGGGGGGGGGGTCACATGTAATGAGGTTTTGACACCAGAGAAAGGAAACAAGAATGATTTTGCAATCATGTTTTAAATGCTGGTTCTGGGACAGCAGGAATTGTGTGTAGCACTTGTCACCTCTGCATCCCTTTAGTGGTTTCTGCTTCTTAATATCCAAGTCTCTGCATGAGGATTGGCTGTAATTCTTGTCTGTTGCGTAAGAATTGGACTGATTGCGTTCTCTTTCAGCTTTAGTCCCATGCCGTCCGGTTATAAGGAAGCTCAGCAGGTTGAGGCACATCTGCAAGACCCATAATCTAGACGCCACAGGTTAAAATCCTGGCTGGGGCTTCTCCGACTTTCAAATGATTGTACCGTATTGTATCATTTATATAAACCTTCATGCTGTTACCAATGGCTGTAGTTGACGTCACTGAGAAATGGACCTCCACGCCCTAGACATTCATTTAAGATCATTATGAATTCTGTAATGGTTTACTTCAGTACAACTATTAAAATAACCAGGTAAAATGGTTTTGCTGGTAATACATCAATATTACTGGTGAAACATACTAAACAATTTACATACAATTTTTTTTTTTACAGAATCATTCTAAACAGATCTACCTCCACCCAAAGGCCGCTGCCTGTGCCTCATCCCTGGTGGTCCAGTGGTTGAGCATCACTGCTCTGCTGCTTGACTGCCCTTCTGTCTCTCTTTTTGCTTTTTCTGTCTCTATGTCTGCTTTTCTCTTTCTCTTTTTATATTTGCCTCCGCCTTTGGCTTTGCTTTTCTTTCCTCCTCCTTTTTCCTCCTGTTCACTCCCTCACCACCCCTGCAATCCCCTGTGGCTCCCCCTCTAGGTCATCGTGAAAACCTGGACTAACTCCTGCTTTGGACTAGACATCACCATTGCCATCCCAGACAGCTACAAAATCACGCACAAGAACTGCCCGACCACCTAGAAGGGGGCATCACCATCATCTAAAAGAACACACTCCGACTGACCACCCACTCTAATGCAGAGGCGTAGCTAGGGGGGGAGTGAGGGGGGGGCGGTCCGCCCCAGGCGGCATTATTATTGGGGCGGTGGCCGCACGGCACTGGTGGCCCGTTGCGGCTGCGTTTATAATTTATTCATGGACACTCTCACTGACACTACTGTCAATTACAGTAGTGTCAGTGTCCACGAATAAATTATAAACGCAGCCGCAAAGGGCCACCAGTGCCGCGCCCAGGGTCCCGTTTGAAGTGCGCGGGACATTTAATCCCGGAGCAGTGAGCACCAACGAAGACGGCATCACTAATCAGCCCGATTTCTTTTGCAGCTCATCGTCGTCGTTGTTGTTTTCATCAAGGTGCGCTTCCTGATTACTCACTGCATGCAGGGTAATTGGCCTCCTAGGCAGGCTGTAAGGCAGGACACTCAGGAGGTGGGCGGCAGGCTTGATTTTCCTAGCTGGCAGACTTGCGTTGGACAACACTGTGAGGTAGGAGGCAGGTTCTAGTTTTAAAATCGGAGTCGGCTCGTGTATATCGGCCCGCCCCCACTCGCATTCACCTGCCCAGACTTTCGCATCATGTTGGCCCAGCGGGGCACACTCAACCGCCCCCTGTTTGTTTATTTATTTATTTATTTCATTTATGTGTTTTTATATAGCACAGACTTTACTCGAAGGTGTCAGACGCTTCACAATAGGAACAGAACTGATACATGAGGAGAACATTACAAGTGAACAAATTACAAAAGCACACGTTAAGTTACATTAGGCAAAAGTAACAATTGTGAGCAAACAAAATACATGAGGTAGCAAAGGTACATTACAGGAGGAAAAAGTGACATGTGTGCAGGTTACAAGAGAAAACAAAGTACAATTAGAGGTATAATACTGCAATATATGGTAGACACTTAAGCACAAGAACAAACGTTACGTAAGCAATGGTGGCACTTGTGCAAGTATCAAAAGCAAACAAAATGTGAGAGGTGGCAAACAGTGTGTTAAAAGACAAAAGAGGCGTGTGCATGTTACAAAAGAGTACCAAAAGAGTACCAAACACAGGTACAAGGATAATACTGCAATAAATGGCAAACACTCTGGGAGAATTAGAGGAGGAAATTTTTGCTACTAAACAGGAATTATCTGAAAGATTGGAAGAGGACCAATGGAGCAGAATCTTGGAAGACATCAATATACGGCTAGATAAATATGGCAAAGAACTGCAGGAAACAAAATTGAGAAAGTTCAAACGCGATACTATCGATTATAAACTCAACGAAACATACACGTGGGCGGAAGTTTATGCTAAAAGGAGATTCACCGGTAGAAAACAACAGCCAACTTCCTCTGAAGAGAGTGTGGTATCAGACAGTGAATTAAACACAGCACGTAAAACGATAGTACCGCAACCACCACAACCGATAGCTCAACCATCGCCCAGTATCGAAAGCACGCCAGGGACATCATCGATCTCCGCGATTTCTTTTTTAGAGAAGGACCAATTAGCACACAAACCACCAGATATATACCTTGCACAACAAGAAATAAGACAAGAAGAGGAAAAGGCAAAAGAAAGGGAGATGGAGAAGGAAGGAGAGAGGGAGAAGGAGAGAGAACAATTCAAGAAAACAGGATTGCGGAGCCAGACGAAAAACTTGTAGTTAATATTTCAAACTATCCACTTTCTGAGTTCGAAGAGAGACTCCTCAATAAAGGCATCTCATTCGTAAGGACATATAAATCCAATGAGCTGGAAACAGAAATCTCTTTTTTTAAGTTCATGAGAGTCCTCAGACTGAAATATTTTTTCACAGTGATAAATCCCATGGAAAAAACCGATGAAACAGATCGACCCTTTAAACCGAAAAGTCAATTCATGGCACCCATATCACATAAAAGTTTAGACACGTTTGAAGTTCTGGTAAAAGCAGATCTAAATAGAATTAACTACAAGCGCAAACTGAACAACTTGACTAGAGCAGAACAGAGCACTTTGAAAAGGTTGTCACTGAACAAAGAAATAATGATTCAAAAAGCGGACAAGGGCGGAGGCCTGGTTATCATGGATGCAACATTCTACAAACAAAAGGGAGACGATCATGTAAATGACACTAACACCTATGTTAAATTAAAGCACGATCCAACATCGATGATTGTACAAGGACTAAATGAAATTTTGGATAAGGCTGAAGAACTACAATGGATTGACAACACCACCAAGCAATACCTTAGGCAGAAATATCCCAGGAGACCAAAGATCTACTTTCTCCCCAAGATACACAAAGACATCAATGACCCACCATTCAGGCCAATAGTTTCTGGATGTTCGTCGATATTTGAAAACCCAGGTATTTACATTGACACTCATATGCAACCGTTTATTCGCCAGTGGCCCACTTATCTGCAGGACACATCTGACTTCCTCAGAAGTCTCACAGAGCTCGACACAACAGGATGCATGGAATGGACTCTGTGTACAATAGACGTAACAGCACTATATACGTCGATACCGCACAAACAAGGACTAGAAGCCATGGAGTGGGCTCTATTGAGAACAGAAAAGCTGGATGAGCAAAAAATTCTAATACTTCAACTTTTGAAATTTTGTTTAATTAACAGTTATTTTGCATGGAACGACGAGTATTACAATCAACTGACAGGGACAGCCATGGGCTTTCCAGGGGCGTGTATATATGCGAATATATACATGGCTAAATTTGAGTCAGACTACATTCTAGAGGATCCTACATGGCAACAAGGGTTAATATATTATCGACGTTACATAGACGACATATTTCTAATCTGGAAGCGTCCTATAACTGAACTCCTCAATAACATTAGCAGTTTAAATCTAGTCGATCCCAGAATACAATTCACTCACCATGTAAGCAACACTGCATTACCATTTCTGGACGTTCTGGTTGAAATCAAGAATAATTCCATTGAGACCAGACTATACAAAAAGGCCACGGATAAAAACACAGCTTTGCTGTACTCCAGCTTTCACCCAACCAGTCTAATAAGCAACCTGCCTGTGTCGCAATTTATGCGGATCAAACGGATTTCGTCTAATCCAGAACAATGTGAAAAGAGTCTACAAGAACAAAAGCAAAAATACCTTGACAGGGGTTACCCAAAAAAATTATTGGAAGCACACCTAGAAAAACTCAAAACCACACCCAGGATAGAACTTCTACAAAGGAAAAAGAAAACCGCCAATACTAAAATGGTTTTTGTTTCTAAATATTCAACTGCATCTAGAGACATTAAAAGAACAATCTCAAAGCGATGGGAAATTCTGTTGGCTGAAAAAGATTTCGGAACGTTATTTGAAGAACGACCACTATTCGCTTACAGGAGAGCGCAAAACCTCAAAGAACTCTTGAATACATCGACTTTATCACAACATGAATCAGTATACAAAGGAACATCCAGATGTTATAATTGCAAAAATTGCAATAACGTGATTACGGGCAACATCTTACTTCACCCCAGGACTGGCGAAAAGATTTCACTTAGACACACATCCAGTTGCGACTCTGAACATGTTGTGTATTCCATCAAGTGCCCATGCGGGCTGCTATATATCGGTAAAACTGACCGAAAAATGAAAACGAGGCTCAGTGAGCACAAAAGCCGGATCCGCAATAAAAATCTAACGTCACCTCTCACACAGCATTGGATTGAGAACAATCACAACATTGCACAACTACGCTTCCAAATCATTGAAATACTACCCCAGAGACTTGGAATGGATAATGCAAAGATACTCCTACAAAGAGAAACTTTCTGGATTCGGAAACTACAAACAATGGTCCCTCTAGGATTAAATGACAAAATTGAGATGTCGTGCTTCCTATAAAGATTACTAAATGCAAAACATCCGCATGCACACTATAAGTCTCACAGCCATTTAGAATATATTTTTTACACACCACATGTAAATAACAGCCATCAAGGGAATGTGTAGATATGCTGTGTATGTATGGTTGATAAATAAGCTCATAAGACCACTGAGATATAGATTGTAAATAAGCAGGAAATTTACTTTTTGCACTATGCTGTTGTTTAAAAAAATTTTTATATATATGTTTATAATGATGTAGGTTTAGGCAGTTTTATTATTATATTTTTGACATACAATGCACAACCTACAATTTAACAAGGGTCTCTTGTTGTTGTTCGCTTTGTTAAAAGCAATGTGCTACCGAGTGAAACACCGCTGACTGAATAGGCACGTCTACAAAAATCACTTTTGTGATTCTCACGTTTATTCACCCAATATATTAATTTTAGTACTGGATGCCATAATAAATAACTTGGCTACGTCAGTAATTACAAGTTTAGTTTATGGTTTGCTTCGGTCAGCAAACGCAAGCCTTTGTCTATCTTCACTTTCTATCATTTGGAGAGTTGAAAAAAGCGAGGTAGGACTCGGACACCCGCCGGAGGTTTTTTTAGCTTGTAAGCTAGGCGACGGAAGGAACAGTGGATCAGAACCCCATACTTTGTTAAAACGGTAAGCCTCAGCCCGACATTTGCATGTAATACATTCTTTCAATTTCTGGTGAAACACGTAAAGGAATTGAAAAGCCTTTTCTTTCGTTTTTTAGCACCGCAACGGGAAAACGCCAGCGAGATCGAAGTCAATTCGTTAGACTCGCAGGTAAACAAGCTTCCATTTGTTGATTACTAAGCAGGAAGCAAACATAGTTTATCGAGTACTGACATCTAACTTCTGTTCGGTACAGGTTAATTTCCCATGATACAAAGACTCGCATTTTAACCAGGTGAGCCATTTGTCTCTTGTTTCTCGCACTCTAAGAAATAAGCAGGTTTTTTGAATGGTGGCTTAATTTTGTCGACCGGTTGTTTATTTATTTTTGCAGAATTGCGATTAGAATACGCATCTACAGGTAATGCCTTGTGCACACCTACAAACTGATTTTGTTTTCTCATTACGTGATAATTCAAGCACAATATCCGCCTTATTTACACACTGTTATTCGACTTTCCCTTAGACAAAGTGTTCAAACGACATAAGCCAATAGACTGCAGGATAAGCATTGTCTCTTATTATTTAGGTAAGAACTACCAACTAACATTAGTGACGATTTAGATTTTCATATAATTCCTACATCTATGAATAACATTCTCCTTGTTTATCTTCATTTTTTCCCTAGACCCCTGACGAAGGGGCGACTACGCCCCGAAATGCATTGGGTTGTTTTTCCTTAAACTTTTATGTTCATAATCCTGTGTTGTCATAATATTGAATTTATGTTATTGCGAAAAAATATTGTATTAGTTTATTAACGATATGTTTGATGAATATCATAACGAATTCAAAAAATTTGTTGGTATCAAGAAATGAAAAAATAATTAAAACGGTTTAATGGTATACTGCTTGCTGTGTGCGTACTAGAGTCCCTTTGTCTTACCACACTGGGCCTTATACATATTTCACTAGTGGGCAGGCACTAATCTAATACAGCACACCTATCGATCAAATATATAAAACGCATAAATATAAGAGTGCAGAACCCTTCTTCATTCATATTTATTTCTACTGCCACAAAGGGGACTAGCACCAAAACCAAAATGTCTTTCGATTCAATTGCTTCAATTACTGATAATCGAGCAAACATTAAAGCGTATACAGCAGATGAGGCAAGTCAAATTTACAAGCTTATTAAGGAATCAAAAACATTCGAAACACAAGGAGGATCAGTCGAGCAAAAATTAAAACAACTTGAATATCTAACCAGACGTGAATTGAACCAACGCCTGCATGCTACAACTCTGATCCAATATCACAGAGTTAGGAGGATTCCTAGAGGATTACGGTTGGCCATCAGGCCTATGTTATATAGACTGAACAACAATCCAAAATTTATGGAAAAGTGGTTTGAGATCTTAAATAAATGTTCTCTGGATTTGATCTTACTATTGGTGGAAGAACTGGCTAAAACAATTCGAGAATTAGAGGAGGAAATTTTTGCTACTAAACAGGAATTATCTGAAAGATTGGAAGAGGACCAATGGAGCAGAATCTTGGAAGACATCAATATACGGCTAGATAAATATGGCAAAGAACTGCAGGAAACAAAATTGAGAAAGTTCAAACGCGATACTATCGATTATAAACTCAACGAAACATACACGTGGGCGGAAGTTTATGCTAAAAGGAGATTCACCGGTAGAAAACAACAGCCAACTTCCTCTGAAGAGAGTGTGGTATCAGACAGTGAATTAAACACAGCACGTAAAACGATAGTACCGCAACCACCACAACCGATAGCTCAACCATCGCCCAGTATCGAAAGCACGCCAGGGACATCATCGATCTCCGCGATTTCTTTTTTAGAGAAGGACCAATTAGCACACAAACCACCAGATATATACCTTGCACAACAAGAAATAAGACAAGAAGAGGAAAAGGCAAAAGAAAGGGAGATGGAGAAGGAAGGAGAGAGGGAGAAGGAGAGAGAACAATTCAAGAAAACAGGATTGCGGAGCCAGACGAAAAACTTGTAGTTAATATTTCAAACTATCCACTTTCTGAGTTCGAAGAGAGACTCCTCAATAAAGGCATCTCATTCGTAAGGACATATAAATCCAATGAGCTGGAAACAGAAATCTCTTTTTTTAAGTTCATGAGAGTCCTCAGACTGAAATATTTTTTCACAGTGATAAATCCCATGGAAAAAACCGATGAAACAGATCGACCCTTTAAACCGAAAAGTCAATTCATGGCACCCATATCACATAAAAGTTTAGACACGTTTGAAGTTCTGGTAAAAGCAGATCTAAATAGAATTAACTACAAGCGCAAACTGAACAACTTGACTAGAGCAGAACAGAGCACTTTGAAAAGGTTGTCACTGAACAAAGAAATAATGATTCAAAAAGCGGACAAGGGCGGAGGCCTGGTTATCATGGATGCAACATTCTACAAACAAAAGGGAGACGATCATGTAAATGACACTAACACCTATGTTAAATTAAAGCACGATCCAACATCGATGATTGTACAAGGACTAAATGAAATTTTGGATAAGGCTGAAGAACTACAATGGATTGACAACACCACCAAGCAATACCTTAGGCAGAAATATCCCAGGAGACCAAAGATCTACTTTCTCCCCAAGATACACAAAGACATCAATGACCCACCATTCAGGCCAATAGTTTCTGGATGTTCGTCGATATTTGAAAACCCAGGTATTTACATTGACACTCATATGCAACCGTTTATTCGCCAGTGGCCCACTTATCTGCAGGACACATCTGACTTCCTCAGAAGTCTCACAGAGCTCGACACAACAGGATGCATGGAATGGACTCTGTGTACAATAGACGTAACAGCACTATATACGTCGATACCGCACAAACAAGGACTAGAAGCCATGGAGTGGGCTCTATTGAGAACAGAAAAGCTGGATGAGCAAAAAATTCTAATACTTCAACTTTTGAAATTTTGTTTAATTAACAGTTATTTTGCATGGAACGACGAGTATTACAATCAACTGACAGGGACAGCCATGGGCTTTCCAGGGGCGTGTATATATGCGAATATATACATGGCTAAATTTGAGTCAGACTACATTCTAGAGGATCCTACATGGCAACAAGGGTTAATATATTATCGACGTTACATAGACGACATATTTCTAATCTGGAAGCGTCCTATAACTGAACTCCTCAATAACATTAGCAGTTTAAATCTAGTCGATCCCAGAATACAATTCACTCACCATGTAAGCAACACTGCATTACCATTTCTGGACGTTCTGGTTGAAATCAAGAATAATTCCATTGAGACCAGACTATACAAAAAGGCCACGGATAAAAACACAGCTTTGCTGTACTCCAGCTTTCACCCAACCAGTCTAATAAGCAACCTGCCTGTGTCGCAATTTATGCGGATCAAACGGATTTCGTCTAATCCAGAACAATGTGAAAAGAGTCTACAAGAACAAAAGCAAAAATACCTTGACAGGGGTTACCCAAAAAAATTATTGGAAGCACACCTAGAAAAACTCAAAACCACACCCAGGATAGAACTTCTCCAAAGGAAAAAGAAAACCGCCAATACTAAAATGGTTTTTGTTTCTAAATATTCAACTGCATCTAGAGACATTAAAAGAACAATCTCAAAGCGATGGGAAATTCTGTTGGCTGAAAAAGATTTCGGAACGTTATTTGAAGAACGACCACTATTCGCTTACAGGAGAGCGCAAAACCTCAAAGAACTCTTGAATACATCGACTTTATCACAACATGAATCAGTATACAAAGGAACATCCAGATGTTATAATTGCAAAAATTGCAATAACGTGATTACGGGCAACATCTTACTTCACCCCAGGACTGGCGAAAAGATTTCACTTAGACACACATCCAGTTGCGACTCTGAACATGTTGTGTATTCCATCAAGTGCCCATGCGGGCTGCTATATATCGGTAAAACTGACCGAAAAATGAAAACGAGGCTCAGTGAGCACAAAAGCCGGATCCGCAATAAAAATCTAACGTCACCTCTCACACAGCATTGGATTGAGAACAATCACAACATTGCACAACTACGCTTCCAAATCATTGAAATACTACCCCAGAGACTTGGAATGGATAATGCAAAGATACTCCTACAAAGAGAAACTTTCTGGATTCGGAAACTACAAACAATGGTCCCTCTAGGATTAAATGACAAAATTGAGATGTCGTGCTTCCTATAAAGATTACTAAATGCAAAACATCCGCATGCACACTATAAGTCTCACAGCCATTTAGAATATATTTTTTACACACCACATGTAAATAACAGCCATCAAGGGAATGTGTAGATATGCTGTGTATGTATGGTTGATAAATAAGCTCATAAGACCACTGAGATATAGATTGTAAATAAGCAGGAAATTTACTTTTTGCACTATGCTGTTGTTTAAAAAATTTTTTATATATATGTTTATAATGATGTAGGTTTAGGCAGTTTTATTATTATATTTTTGACATACAATGCACAACCTACAATTTAACAAGGGTCTCTTGTTGTTGTTCGCTTTGTTAAAAGCAATGTGCTACCGAGTGAAACACCGCTGACTGAATAGGCACGTCTACAAAAATCACTTTTGTGATTCTCACGTTTATTCACCCAATATATTAATTTTAGTACTGGATGCCATAATAAATAACTTGGCTACGTCAGTAATTACAAGTTTAGTTTATGGTTTGCTTCGGTCAGCAAACGCAAGCCTTTGTCTATCTTCACTTTCTATCATTTGGAGAGTTGAAAAAAGCGAGGTAGGACTCGGACACCCGCCGGAGGTTTTTTTAGCTTGTAAGCTAGGCGACGGAAGGAACAGTGGATCAGAA
Source organism: Lissotriton helveticus (assembly GCF_964261635.1). Lineage (NCBI taxonomy): Eukaryota > Metazoa > Chordata > Amphibia > Caudata > Salamandridae > Lissotriton > Lissotriton helveticus. The sequence goes on along the minus strand of NC_136065.1, from coordinate 94,397,243 downwards.
CCCCATACTTTGTTAAAACGGTAAGCCTCAGCCCGACATTTGCATGTAATACATTCTTTCAATTTCTGGTGAAACACGTAAAGGAATTGAAAAGCCTTTTCTTTCGTTTTTTAGCACCGCAACGGGAAAACGCCAGCGAGATCGAAGTCAATTCGTTAGACTCGCAGGTAAACAAGCTTCCATTTGTTGATTACTAAGCAGGAAGCAAACATAGTTTATCGAGTACTGACATCTAACTTCTGTTCGGTACAGGTTAATTTCCCATGATACAAAGACTCGCATTTTAACCAGGTGAGCCATTTGTCTCTTGTTTCTCGCACTCTAAGAAATAAGCAGGTTTTTTGAATGGTGGCTTAATTTTGTCGACCGGTTGTTTATTTATTTTTGCAGAATTGCGATTAGAATACGCATCTACAGGTAATGCCTTGTGCACACCTACAAACTGATTTTGTTTTCTCATTACGTGATAATTCAAGCACAATATCCGCCTTATTTACACACTGTTATTCGACTTTCCCTTAGACAAAGTGTTCAAACGACATAAGCCAATAGACTGCAGGATAAGCATTGTCTCTTATTATTTAGGTAAGAACTACCAACTAACATTAGTGACGATTTAGATTTTCATATAATTCCTACATCTATGAATAACATTCTCCTTGTTTATCTTCATTTTTTCCCTAGACCCCTGACGAAGGGGCGACTACGCCCCGAAATGCATTGGGTTGTTTTTCCTTAAACTTTTATGTTCATAATCCTGTGTTGTCATAATATTGAATTTATGTTATTGCGAAAAAATATTGTATTAGTTTATTAACGATATGTTTGATGAATATCATAACGAATTCAAAAAATTTGTTGGTATCAAGAAATGAAAAAATAATTAAAACGGTTTAATGGTATACTGCTTGCTGTGTGCGTACTAGAGTCCCTTTGTCTTACCACACTGGGCCTTATACATATTTCACTAGTGGGCAGGCACTAATCTAATACAGCACACCTATCGATCAAATATATAAAACGCATAAATATAAGAGTGCAGAACCCTTCTTCATTCATATATAAACACTCTGGGAAGGCACTTCCATAGTCATGGAGATTTTGGAGGTTTCTATGGATGATTCATTGCCTCACTTTGTTGGAGGCCGGGCGGTCATTCTGGTGTCTTGTTCCTGCCTTCGTGCATCTAAGAAAAGGTGTTGAGGAAAAAATGTAGTGCTTTCGGACCATCATTCATTCTCATTCTGTCTCGCCTGGTTATGTTGCACCCTGAAATATCAGGGAATAATAATTGGTGAGAACTCTAAAGGTTAATGTATTTGTCGGAGAGATCTCTGCTTTGTGTAGTTCCAGATCTGAATCAAAGTAAAGTAGAAGGTTATTGTGTCGCCTGCAAAACACATATAATAGGCAGATGACAGGTTTATTTTTAATGTAGCTAGGTTAGTGGGCTACTGCTTTGAACACAGATTCTTTTGTTCCTTGCAGTTCATAATTAGTAAGCATTATACAATTGCACAATGAGCTATGTGTGACTGCTGCATCTTTTAACCTTCACAGTCATGCAACACATCTTGTACAGTGATTTACACACTTGCATGATTTATTGTCAGTGTGTCTTTATGTAAAGCACTCTGATACCCTGCAAGGGAAATACAGAAGGAGAGTGATTAGTAATATTATAGTATACTAGCAGCCCGTCCCGACGTTGTCCGGGTATGAATTGCTGCCGGCCAGTAGTATATTGTTTTGTAGGATTTCGTTTTGATAGCATTTCTTATCTGTGACAGGCCTGTGAAATGCTCCTATTCACAGTGCACTGCTGATGCACTTAAGAGTGCGCGTTCAGTAGTGTGTGAACTCGAGTTTCCCTACTTTATTTTTCCTTGCAATATTATATAGCGCAAACTCGACAACATGGCATGAGCACAATTTACATTACAGAAGAACACATTCATTTGTGGTAGGCACGGGGAGACAAAGCGATTTGCCTGGATTCACAGGATGTTGAGCTGATGCCGAGATTCGAACGTAGCTCCCCAGCACTAAAGTTCGCAATTCTAGAACTTGTGGTGGGAGGTGTGTCTAAAAGTGTATGTCGGTGCTGGCCATCAATGAGAGAGACCTGTGCATTTTTCAAATCGGTGGTGAAAAAATATGAGTATGTTGCTGGAGATGTGGGCCACCGTGCCACCAATGTACTTACCGGGGGAGGGTAAACACCCATTATTCCACAACTTTCTTTCCGCATACCATCACTCCGCATACTTTCATTACGAAAGTACCATGACTCTGCAATGCTATTATAACGCATGGCATTACATTTGATGTGCTTTACCACGCATACATTTACAACAAAACTCGTTTTTTTATGCTTGGATAAAGTAAGTATGGGTATAGGGGTATATGTTTTGGGGTACTGAGGTATATGTTTTGGGGTGTTTGGGTATTTTAAGGGTTCAGATATAGTTTTGGGTTATGGGGTACAGGGGTAGTTTTAGGGTTTAGGTATAGGTTTGGGTTTTGTGGTACAGGGGTATTTTTAGGGTTCAGGGCTAAGTTTGGGTTTTGGGGTATAGGGGTATTTTTAGGGTTCAGGGGTAGGTTTGGGTTTTGGGGTACAGGGGTATTTTTAGGGTTCAGGGCTAAGTTTGGGTTTTGGGGAACAGGGGTATTTTTAGGGTTTAGGGCTAGGTTTGGGTTTTGGGGTACAGGGGTATTTTAGGGTTCAGGGGTAGGTTTGGGTTTTGGGGTACAGGGTTATTTTTATGGTTCAGGGCTAGGTTTGGGTTTTGGGGTACAGGGGTATTTTTATGGTTATGGGGTAAGTTTGGGTTTTGGGGTACAGGGGTATTTTAAGGGTTCAGGGCTAGGTTTGGGTGTTGGGGTACAGGGGTATTTTCGGGTTCAGGGGTAGGTTTGGGTTTTGGGGTACAGGGGTATTTTTAGGGTTGAGGGGTAGGTTTGGGTTTTGAGGTACATGGGTATTTATAGGGTTCAGGGCTAGGTTTGGGTTTTGGGGTACAGGGGTATTTTAAGATTTAGGGATAGGTTTGGGTTTTGGGGTACAGGGTATATTTATAGGGTTAAGATGGGTTAGAGATTAAGGGTGTTGGGGTATTTTAAGGAGTAAGGGTGGGTTTTGGTTATGGGGTGCAGGGGTATTTAAAGGGAGCAGGGTGGAAACCCGGAGCTGGAATGTACAGAACCTGGGAAGAAAAAACAATGAAATATTGGGCACAACACTCGTTTTTTTTTTCTGTAATCCCACGCCCGCACACGACCACGCCCCCAGCACACGCCCACAGCACACGATATGAGACATGGCATGAAGGATGGAACGTACCACACGCCCCCAGCGTTTGTCACGCCCCCCAGCACACGCCCACAGCACAACGCAGACACGCCCACAAGGGACTACTTTGCTGGCACGGTTCTTTTACCTTTTAAATGTATATGGTGGGCGTCTGCATAGCCTTTGTCCTTCTGCTGCAACTGCCCTTTCCAACGCTGTATTGGGTGTTGTGATTGGTGCTGTGGTTCCTGAGATTACACACCTCAAGGGTTTGGGCTCTCTCTTTATTATATTAGTATAGATATGCAGATGTGCAGAGCGTAATATATTTATTGACACCGTTGAGTGTGGGGATCCTAATATCTATTTTATACATGAAGCCTGTTTCAAAGTGCTACCATATTGTCAAATCAGTGGACGAGGAACAGGAAAAAAATATTTTTCCAAGATCAAACAGTTGGTTACATTAGTAGAACCAGGACTACACTACACTACACTACACCATGGTTACGAGGCCTAAGGGATTGGAAGCCCCTACTCTACACCTCGTAGCCATAGTGTAGGAAGTGCAATAGGACCATGGTCTAGTGGGGTTATGGATCCAATGCACCCATATTATGGTTGAATTTTACTGTCCAGTCAATGACCAGAGGGTAGTGGGAAGAAACAATTTACCTTACTTGCACGATGGCCCATGGCAGCATTGCTACAACCTGGTCCTGCTCATTTGCGCCTCACAGCATGATCAGTTCTGCGAGGCACAAGAGAGTCATACTCTCTCCTGGACCTCATAGCCATGGTCCAGTGCTCTGAGGCCCACCACAGCAGAGTGGCAGGGTGCAGAATTGTTCTTCATTTTAGATGTTTGTCCTGGATCCTACTGCAAGCTCCTGTTGGATGCCAAATTTCTAACTTTTTTTTCTTACTAAGGGACTGATGTAGGCAATCGAGATAATCAATAGTGGGTGCAAAACAAATAGATAAGCTGGAAATCCTGGAAGCAGCCCATCCCAGTAGTAAGCCACAACACTGACTCTGGGACCAACCACTATGCAGAGTTGGCCAGCATGACAACTGGAAGGCAGGACATGTACCACAGGACTAATATAATGTTTTCCATGTGGTATAGAACTTTAAAATAAATACACTTATTTTATTAGTTTTAATATTTATGTTTTTATTGTTTTACTGATATCTGCACCAAGAAAATTGCTTCTTGCAAAGCCAGTCAAAAATAGTCAATTGATTGGACTTCCTGTGATGTCATTTCCTGTGATTTGACGTGGATGCAAATTAGAAGGGGCCTTCTGCCCGGGATCCCTAAATCCCTAGAGCCGGCTTTCCTCAAACACATCGCAAAGTCAGCCAGAAGTAAAACATGTACTGCACAATTTGTAGCATTACCATCTTGCCTAATTGACAGAGAAAAAAAAAACTAGACAGCAGTAGTGCAGGCTTTTCACCCAAATATAGTTGCAGAAGCACAAATGTACAAAGAAAAGCCCACTTTTGGGATCTCCACTGCAGAGAAGATGTATAAAATGTAGGTCTGACGTAACCTTCCAGGTGAGTGATATTTATTGTTGGCGTGCCTGGCGCTATTGTGTTGAGCCAACCTCTAGAGTATGAAAGGGCTGGAGGCAGCTGTCCTAGTCATGCTGGAATAGGCTTTTACCATGTCCTATTCAGGATAGTAGGTGGCTTTTGTTGTTTGGAGACAGAGGTTCAGTTAGTACTGCAGTCATAGCCTTTTGCCATGTCATATTCTTTGTTTCTTTCAGGTGTGACGACTCCCATCTAGTTGGCAGGTGGTGTGTGTGTGTCCTGTTGTTTTGTCCACAAAAGGCTGATGAGGGCATAGTGTGAAGTCTTCAGTTCCTTGTGTCTTAGTGTTTCATCTCTGGGCAGGAGAATCCCAGGGTTTAAATAAGGGAGTGAAACCACAAATCAGTGTTGCAGGACTTTTCACTGAACCCTGGACCCTTTTCACTGAACCCTGGTAGGCAACAGAAATAATGCAGGGCGTAGCCTTGGACTGTGTCATGTATGTGCATGTGCATGTAACTTGCATGATCGAGCGTCTCTTGGACCTCTTTCAAGTGCTCGTCGTCCTTTCTCTCCCCTCCTCCCAGGGGCGGCAGGCTGAGGGATAGCCCCGGGCGACGCAAGCGCTAGCTACGCCACTGCTCTAATGACCCAACGATGACCATCGAACACCTCCACTTCCAGATCCAGACCAACCCAGCACCACCCTCTCCTGAACCGACCACCACTGCGTGCATCTCACCTTCACGACACCCAAAGCACACCACTGTGCGCATCACCCCCCATTGCAGCTGGAACAAGGCCACCGAAGAACGTCACATCGACTCCCTCATTACAACCACTCTGCCAACACCAACGGATACCAACACTGCAGACACAGCCTTCACTGTTGGATCTCCAACTGTGCTGATACCTTGGCACCCGTCAAGAAAAGACCAGGCAAGCAACACTCCAAGAAAGCCAGCCGGTTTACTTCCCCCCTCCACAAGTCCAGATGCACCTGCAAATCACTTGAGAAGAGATGGAGGAACAACAAAACCCCGGAAACCCATGCTACCCTCACATCCGCCGTCAACACATACCACCTTCTCCTCAAAACCACAAAGAAAACGGCACTCCAAGACAAAGTGTACACCAGCGCACACAACAGCAAAGAACTCTTTGCCATTGTCAAGGAGTTTGTCAGGCCCAACAGCTAGACCACAGACGTCCCTCCCTCCTAATGAGGCTGAGGTTCCACCTATAATTTACTCTGGAACACCCTCTGGCGGATGGACTGTTGGTTCCTGCTTGGCAGTGTAGAGGAAGAGATATACCATGGTCACTACTTACAACACATTTTGCGGACCCAATTATTCATGAATCTGAAGAATCACAGACTCAGAGTCTCAAGTTAGTCAATTTATTACAAAGCCAAAAATAGTTGGACACACAGACACCTCAAGACAAAGTTGTAGAAGTACATCGGAACTAATACAAAACCAAACCTACGGGCAAAGTTGACACGATGAAGGACGAATAAAATGACGACTTCCAGAAACAGAACAGAGGCAATAAGTGCCCCAACGTCTATGTCTGACTTCATCACAGGTTGATAAGTGAAAAGCATTAGTCTATCCTTACTCTATCACTAAGGTGACTTCCCTACTCCGCATTTTCCCAGGCGACTTAGTAAAGAGTATAGGTGTCAGTGCTTGAAGACTTCCTAAGAAGTGCACTCATGTTGTATGGGTCAAGTAGCATAAGCTACGGAGCTCGATCTAGGATGCTTCTCTTCGTCTAGTGGCTCCCGTTCTTCTCCTAACTCCAACCCCGGGACACTGTCCCTAATTCAAACTTCAAAATCTCTAAACACGCCAATTCAGGTCTCCTCATTGACCCGTCCCACTGTGCATCTTCTCATAGATTAATCTCCACTCCACCTCTGCTCTCCCAGCTCCTGGCATGATGACCATGCTTCCCAGGCCTATTCCAGTAAAGAAAGAAGATCGCCTCCTGGTATCAGCTTCTCATATGCTCCATGTATTTACTGCTCTCCAAACCTAACTCCTAAAACAAAGGTGTTATTCTACACATTAAACCCCGCTAGAGAGCCTCCAGGGTAAAGTACACTTTCAGGCCTACAGAAATCGGCCAACATAAGAAAATGGCATACAAGCCTCACGAAACTACATATAAATGAATACTTGCAGAGCACTTCTAATTCACCAGGTTACATGAGCCCATCAAATACGTGTATAACTGTAAGTGGGCATACACAATTCACTGCATGTTAGGCTTTTAGTTGCGCACTATTGCTTCATATTACAAATATCTTTCACATTCATGTAAATACAACTGTAACGCAACACTTTCATGTTATTTCAGTACATTTCTAACGCCATTATTTTAATACGGCAAAAGAATAAATGCAGGTGCAACCTTCACATGATTATAATGCACCCCTACAAATTAAAGAGCACGTCTGTGCTCTATCACTCCCAAAACCTCTGAAACAAACTCAGCACCTTCTTCCACCACAAGATCAGACAGATCTACAACAGCTTCGACCTCCTAGACCCAGCCATTACACCCACCACCAGCGCACGTAACCACACCACACTCTAACAGACCGCGCACTGCTGGAACCAGCTCACAACAGAGAAAACACTCAAGACCATAAAGAGCATCCACTAAGGGGCCCCATTGGATCCTTGCCCGTACCACATCTTCCACAGAGCAGCCTCAGCCATTGCCCCCCGACTCTGCCACACCATCAACTGCTCCATCGAAACCTCCACATTCCCCGATGACTGGAAACAGCCGAGATCAACCTTTTACTGAAGAAGCTGTCCTAAGAACCGGCAGACTTCAAGAACTTCAGACCCAACTCCCTCCTCCCCTTCCCAGCCAAAGTAATCGAGAAGGCCATCAAAGCCCAACTCTCCAAGTTCATTGAAGTTCATTGAAGTGAACCATGTCCTAGACACATCCCAAACCAGCTTGTGAAGCAACCACAGCACAGAGACCGCACTCCTCACCGCCACTGACGACATCCGTTCCCTTCTCGACCGGGGCGAGACCGCATCCCTCATCCTACTGGACCTCTCAGCTGCCTTTGACACCGTCTCCCACAACATCCTAATCCCGAGACTCCACGGCGCCAGCTTCTGTACAAGGCACTGGATTGGATCCACTCATTCCTCACCAGCAGGACTCCATGAGTGAGACTACCCCCATTCCTCTCAGAACCTGCAGAGATCAGCTGTGGAGTTCACCAGGTTTCCTTCCTGGGCTCCACCCTCTTCAACATGTACATGACCCCCCTCACAGCCATCATCAGAAGACATGGACTCAACGTCTTCTCCTACGACAACGACACCCAGCTGATCCTCTCCCTCACCAACGAATCCACAACCGCCAGAACCAACTTCCACAGCAGAATGAAGGCCTTCTACCTGGATGAAGGACAGCTGACTCAAGCTCAACTCAGACAAGATTGAAGTACTCATCCTGGGACCCACCCTTTCTATCTCGGATGACTCCTGCTGGCCTGCCACTCTGAGACTCTCTCCCACACCGACGGACCATGCATGCAACCTCTGTATCATTCTGGACACATCCCTCACAATGAACCGCCAGATCAAAGCAGTTTCCTCCGCCTGCTTCCATATGCTCCACCTGCTTCACATTCAAATAATCCCCACAGAATCCAGAAAGACGGTGACCCACGCATTATTCACCAGCAGACTTGACCTGCACAATGCACTCTAAGTGGCATCACTGTTAGATTTGGGGGTCTCTAGTTGATAGAGGTAGGTACCTTTGACCAAATAGGGAACCTTGCGTCTAGTTAGGGTAAGGGGGTACTCCTAAAATAACCCCTGCTCACCCGTTTGGTAGCTTGTCATGACAGACAGGCTTATTTCAGAGGCAGTGTGTAAAGCATTTGTGAACACATACAGTAATACAGTGACAACACTACAGATGGACACCACACCAGTGTTATTATAAAAATAAGTATTTTTTATTAAGCATGGGCTGAAAATTCGTTCCGCTCGGGGAATTTGCGAATTTTTGCCAATTTCGCAATCCGCGAATCGCGCGAAATTGCCAAACAATCTGTAATTCGTGAGTTGGCGAATTTTTTCTGCTTGGTCCCGCTTCAAAAATACAATCTCGTGCGCGCGGCGTTGGCTTACCATGATTCTGAGTTCGCCGAGTTGTTTTCCTCCCAGTTTGCGTGCGCTGCGCCATTTTTGAGAACGCGATTACGTCATACGGGCCCGCGATCACGCATCGCGAGAGTAAACAATAGTGAATACCTTTTGGATCACTTTTGGAATTGAAATTTTACAAGTAAGTTGGTGTTGTTTGTTTGGGGCATTGCAGTTGCTGCAACTACAAATTATGAACTTTTTCACAACTTAAAAAAATATATATTGTGGGTAGCCACAGTATCCAGTAGGCCCAGGGTTAGTCATGGGTGCATGATACAACGGTGTCTGTGAATTTTGTTGAAGTTAAATATCATTTACGGCATGGATGGTATGGAATTGAATAGCTCACTGTTATATGTGGAAGTTTTTTTAAATTTTGGGGTGGGTGTTAAAACCACACTAGCCAGTAGGCCCAGGGGTAGTCAGTGGTGCATGGGCCAAGTCTTTCTGTGGGGTCACTTGAATTTAAACATCATTTAGGGCATGGATGGCATTGGATTGAGGTGATTTTTGTGTGTATTTTGATTTTTTTTGGGTGCTGTCGGGGCCTGGTCCAGGGCCTGGCCATGTGGGTGGGGGTCTAGGAGCCATTTTGAAGCCAGGCAGTGTGCTTTGTGCCACAGGCCTGCGCCCAGTCTACCTTGCTTTCATCCATAATGCCCAGGGGTACTCAGTGGTGCATGGACAAAGTCTTTCTGTGGGGTCTCTTAAATGTAAACATCATTTATTGCATGGATGGTGAGGTTCTCTGGTTTTCGACTTCGCTCCGTATCTAGCCGCCATTTTGTGATAGCCGCCATTTTGTGTTGCCTTTCCTCAGACTACACGGCGAACATAGTGTTTTTGCATTTCCAGCTGCTATGCGTCTCCTCTGTTAAAAAGTAATGATTTGTCCTTGTTTACGAAACCGATGTCAGGGTCTGGCCGAGTTCGTTAATCCATGTCTAGACTGATTGATCCTTGTCTTAGTTGACTGTTTGGGTCCCACCATTCTTCTTTCTCTTTATCTTATTTGACTGGCCTTCGCTATTCTCTCCTTGTATCCTCCTATTACACAACTATCCTTTGAGGCACACAAATATGTCCTGTCATTGAATTACATGCACTAGCATTGATTAACTTGAGGGGAGGGGAGAACACGGGGTCTGAAAGAAGGGCGTATTCGAGATACTCGATAGCTTGTTTTCAAACTTTTCCTATTTGTCAGTTTTGTATGTTTTGGGAGTCAATATTGTAAATATGTGTCCTATATAAGATTGTGCCCACGGAGTTAGGTGGCAGTCTCCTGAGAACCTACCACTGGTGTACTTCTTGGACAACTGTGCTTAGCTGCAGCTAATAAACCCGATTTTCTACGCCTAACAGAGTGTCTTGTGTCTCTGTCCGACAAGGCAGGTGAACCCGGAGATTTTAGGCGTGCCCTGCGCCGCTCGGCCCATAAGGTCAAGTTCTCCAATTGGCGTCCCAACGTGTGGGCGGCTTCAGTGGTAGCGGTTCAGCCCAAGGATCGAGAGGAGCTTCGCAAGAAAATTCTGGAGGAATCGCGAACCACGTCAAGCGACCCCTGTATGTCGAAGTGGACCGAAGGTCTTTTGTAGTGCGGCTACTTCTTTCCGACTGCTGCCCTGACTGCCGCCCTGCCTTGGCGCTCTGGTGATGATTGGTATCGCGAGACGTTAGACGGACACCTGTTGGCGTACGAAAACATTTAGTTAAGTATTCGTGGGTAGCGCCCACTCTTTTGTCTTGTTTTTTGTTATTCGACAAATGCATTAGTCGAAGCCAAGGGGTAAGTACGTTTGTACTGTGATCATTGCTTTTAACCCCCTTGAAGTTTGTGAATAGTCCAGTTCGTTACGAAATGCCTGGGATTAGTAAATGTAGGAAGTTCTGCTGTTTTGACTGTACTAGGGATTCCCGGCTAGAGGATTCTTGTCCAATTCCTCCGGTTGGAACTCCCACTTATGAGCTCTATTCAAAACATGGTCTTGATCCCATTATTTTGAATGAAACATGGATTCGATATACAAAGAAAGATGGTGTTCTGCAGTGGCCACAAAATGGTAGCTTTGAGCCTGATATCTTAGATAACTTAGAAACAATTTTGTTTAAGAGAAAAGCCCGGCCGGCAATGTTTGACTCTTTTCGCCTATGGCGTAAGGAAGCCAAACAGAAAGAAATCAAACAAGCAAAAAGAGATAAGAAAACGCAAGATATGACGATTTTACAGGCTGCTCAACAGTTTAAGAATAATGAGACTGATCAGATGATTGAAGTCTCAGAAAAACAGCATCGTATGGAAATATATAGATGTTATCCTGTTTTGCCTACTTCCCCTCATGCTAAAGATCTTGACGAAGATCCCTTAATGTCTCATTTGTTGAGATTACCTCCACCATATGTATTGGGTGCTAACGCACCCCCATTACAACCTATTGTTCAGCCACTTGTTGCTCAACCGGTTGCTCCGAATTTTCCACAATTGCCTCTTCCAGTAATTCCACCTCCACCTCCTTTGCCGCCAACTTCTGTACCTCAGTCTCGTTTACCGTCAGTTTCTCTTCTAACTACTAGCCCTTCTCCTGCCGTGCTTAATACATTGTCTCCTGTTTTATTGTCAGATTCTCCTACAGCTCGTAAACGACTGGTCGATACCGTTTCTGGTCTTTTATCACCTTTCTTTGGGTCTCTTAATTTTACTCCTGTTTTGTCTCGAAGGCAATCCCGTAGTCAAATTCCAGATTCCGATGAGCGAGTTAGGTTAGACTCTCTTGCTCACAATTGGATCATGAGTGGTCCTTAGTATAGTGTGCGCGATATCTTGGATACCTTTCTTCAGTGGAATGCGCCTACGCAGCGATATGTTTTTAATGTCATGTGTATTACGCTTCTTAAAGGATGGGGTGATATGGATTTGGACCTACCTCCTCAGAGTTTGTTTGACATACAGGATAAATTTGATAAAGGACTTACTGTGGGTCCCGATGTTGAGGATGCTGTCCAGACACTTGCCAATTTTAGGTCTTTCTTTTTCTCTCAAGCCTCTCTTGAACCTGATCCTGCGGTTCGGTGTAAAATGAAACACTATCCTATGCGAGAAGTCCCACCGATATGGAGAGATGCGGTTCCACAGGCAGGTGCTGTTCCGCCTGTCCCAGCTCATTTCCAGCGTATATGGGTACATGTCCCTTGGACAAGATCAGAAGTTTTGGCGCTTAAATAGTCTTTACCGGACCCTCGTAAGAATCCTGCTGGGCATTATAAAGAGCTGTCCCAGACTGTTGATGCGTGCAATATGAATCTAGCAGATATTGATTTGCTGATGGGAAATGTAGTTCCTCAAGCATTATGGGCTCGGATTCGTAGGGAAGATCACGATCAAGCTTTAGGTGGTAATTGGGCTGCTATTACTGCCGCGGATGCAGCGCAAGTAGGTGGTGCTAAACCTGATGCTTTGATTACAGAATTGCCTGGTAGAATCATCACTTTAATGAAAACGGTGATGCCTGCCTTATGTGTGAATTGGGATAAATTAGCTGCGTGTAAAGAAAAGAAAGATGAGAGTGTCTCCGATTTCTTTACCCGTTTTGAGGAGACATTCATTGACCATAGTGGTGAAGATATGAGTACTGAAGGTGGAGAGCGATAATTTGTGGATACATTTCTGTTTAATTTACTTCCAGAATTATCACATAAATTGAAAGATTCTGAAAGTGCGTGGGACGTTTCTTTGTCTGCCCAGATATTAGCCACTGCTCAGTATTACGAGAATAGGGATAAGGAAGAAAAGGATAAAGCGGAGAAAAAGACTAAAGAGTTGAAAATGAAGGTTCTTTTGCAACAAGCTTATCCCCCTCGTTCTGCTCAGCGTCAATCACAACAGCCTCCACAGTTTCAAAGATTGTTACAGAAACCTGCACCTTTTGTTCCGCGACCTTTGTTGGGTCCTAATCAATGTGCCTATTGTAAAGAGGAAGGTCATTTTAAGAGCAGTTGTCCGATTTTATTGCAGTGTAATGGTGGACTGCCAGGGCCACGAGGCCGTGGTAGTTTTCAGTCAGCACCTAGGGGTAGAGGGCGAGGTGCGTTGTCTCAGGAACAGCGTTCTTTTCCCCCTCAAAATACTATGAATTATTTCGATCAGCAGAATTCCCAGTCCGCATAATATTACAATGACGATTATTGTACTGAAATCGAAAATTCTGATTTTCATACTAGCTAGGACAGCCAAAGACAAAGCAAGGGAGTGGTATCAGTTCCAGTTGATCAGAATGGGCCTTATGTTAACGTTGTTGCATTGGGTGTTTCAGAGCCATTTCTTTTGGATACTGGTGCAATGAGGAGTTCAATTATTCACTCCAAACTTCCTGGGGCACCTTTGTCTGGCTTAACAAATGTTTCTGTGGATTCCCTGGCGCCCCAGTTCGTAACCCGGTTTCTTGTCCTTTGCCTATTTCCATTGGTCCTTATGATTTGGAAGGCCCGCTCATTTTAACGACTGGTTGTGGTGAGAATTTGTTGGGTTTGGATTTATTGAAACGTCTACATGCCATATTGTATTGTTCCCCCTCTGGTGTACAACTTACTTTGGGTGATAAATTGGTTTCTCCTATGTATTTGTCTAAGGATCAACTGCCGCTTGAATTGCGTTCACTTCCTGCTACACTTTGGGCCACGGGTCCGAATGATGTTGGTTTGCTCAAAATTCCACCTTACGTAATCAATGTCAAGCCTGATGGTAAATTGCCACACATTCTTCAGTATAAGATTTCTAACGATGGCGAACGAGCTTTGTTCAGGATTTAGTCCAGAAGGGGGTGGTTGAAGAAACAAGAGGAAATGTTTGCAATAGTCCTGTTTTGCCTGTACTGATCCTTCTAAGCCTCCTGTATATCATTTTGTGATTGATCTTCGAGAGGTCAACAAAATTGTTGTCCCTCAGTTTCCTGTTGTCCCAGATATTACTGCCTTGCTCACTATGATTCCTGCTTCGGCTGTTAGATTCTCAGTTATTGATTTAAAAAATGCTTTCTTTAGCATTCCTATTGCTGAGGAGAGTAGAGATCTCTTTGGTTTCTCTCTCGGAGGCTGAAGTTTTCGATTTAAGCGTGCACCTCAAGGCTATTGTGAGAGCCCCTCCATTTATAGTCAGGCTTTGAAATCTCAGCTTGACGCTTTCTCTTTTCCTCCTGGTGCTACTCTTATTCAGTATGTGGACGATCTGTTAGTGGCTGCCGATTCAGAGGATGTTTGTAAAAATGCGACTGTTTCGCTTTTGTATCATTTGTCTGATTTACATTATAAGGTTTCATCTTCTAAACTACAATATTGCCGCCAAGAGGTTACCTATTTAGGTAATCTCTTGTCGAAGGAGGGAAGGCGATTGACCCCAGAACGTATCCATGCAATTGCATGAATGTCTGTACCATCCACACAAAGGGAGGTGCGTGCCTTTTTGGGCATTACTTCTTATTGTATACAGTGGATTCCGAACTTTTCTTTATTGGCTAAACCCTTGTTGGCACTTACTCTGAAAGATACACCCCAACCTCTTCCTTGGACTAATGAATGTCAGAAGAGTTTTTCAGTTTTACGTACTGCTTTGTGTTCTGCTCCTGTGTTGGGTACTCCTGATTATAGTAAGCCTTTCACACTCTATGTGCATGAAAGAGAAGGTTGTGCGTTGTCAGTCTTGACACAATTTGGAGACAAACAAAGGCCATGTGCCTATTTTTCGGCTACATTGGATCCTGTAGCCAAGGCATTGCCTAGTTGTCTCAGAGCAACAGCAGCAGCAGCGATCTCCATTCGCCAATCTGCTGGATTGGTATTGGATCACTCTCTTGTTGTTATGGTACCACATGCAGTGGATACTCTCTTGAACAGAACTAAAACGCAACATCTCACGAGTGCTCGCTTGTCTGGGTACGAGTTGATGCTTTTGGCTGGTCACATACATATCAAGCGATGTAATGTTTTAAATCCAGCAACATTGTTACCTATTCCAGAAGAAAACGGTGCACAAGAACAGCATGATTGTTTTCTTCGAACAGAGGAGGAAACTAAAGGCAGAATAGATTTCAAAGATACACCACTCGTGAACTCGGATGGGATCCTATGGGTGGATGGGTCTTGTTTCAAGCTTCCTAATGGTGAAACGACTGCAGCTTATGCTGTTACTACTTTATATACAGTAGTAGAAACTGCACGCATTACACAGAATTCAGCGCAAGCAGCTGAATTGATTGCACTGACGAGAGCGTGTGTGTTGTCTAAGGGAAAGAGAGTGACTGTTTACACCGATAGCCAAAACGCCTTTGGCGTGGCTCATAGCTTCGGTCGTTTGTGGAAGGAAAGAGGATTCTTTACTTCCCATGGGACTAAAATACAGCATGGTCAGTTGGTGACTGACCTTCTCGAAGCACTTGCCTTGCCTATTCAAATAGCGATTGTGAAGTGCAGTGCACATAAAAGGATCACTGATGATGTGGGTCATGGGAATGCTTTTGTAGGCAAGGTAGCGAAAGAAACAGCGAAAGATGTCAAGAGTTGTATGTATGTTGCAGGTCCTGCAAGATGGGTCTGAGAAGTGGGTATGTGTGAGGACACAGTAGAAAGTGTGAAAATGATCCAAGAAGAAGCAACAGAGAAGGAATTGAGTAAGTGGAGAGAAAGTACGGGAATGTTGGACGCGACAGGATGTTGGACGGAGTTGTCAGAACACCAACGTTGGTTGTTACCAGATGCCTATGTACTACCTGTAGTTACTATGGCGCATGGTCCAGCTTATATCAGTGCGAAAGGGATATGCAAGCTTCTGGCTCCAGTATGGCAGAATGAAGGTATCCCCAAGTGTGCGGAAAACGTGATAAAACACTGCATTATTTGTTTGATGCATAATCCAGGAAAGGGAACCCCAACTCCGGCAGGTCATTTTGCTCCAACTACGTATCCTTTTGAGGTATTACAAATTGATTACATTCATATGGAACGTTCCAATAACCTTAAGTATGTCCTGGTGGTGGTTTGTGCCTTTTTCAGATGGATAGAGGCCTATCCCCTAAAGGATAATACTGCTTTATTCACTGCCAAAGTCCTCTTGAAAGAATTCTTCCCGAGGTTTGGTTTGCCGCGCATTGTCTGGAGTGACAATGGAAGTGAATTTGTTGGTCAAATTATGCAGAAGGTGTGTGCGGGTCTTGGTATTAGGCAGAAATTCCATGCGGCAAACCATCCTCAGTCAGCGGGTTTGGTAGAGTGCTATAATGGCACTTTCAATCTCAAATTAGCAAAGATTCAGGCCAGCACAGGCCTTGCTTGGCCCGATGCCTTACCTTTAGCACTCCTCTCTACAAGAACAACTGTACATTCTCGTTTAGGATTTAGCCCTTATGAGGTCGTTTTTGGGCGTCCAGCCAATGTCTGGGGAGTCCCTCGACCTAAAAAGTATTCTGATATTCCATACCCATTGTTGATTGATTACTTGCATGACCTCACCACTAAATTACGTGTTATTCATCAACAGGTCCAAAACGCTTAGCCGGAGGCTTCCTCAGATCCAGGTCATTCCATCCAACCTGGTGATTTTTTATGCTTAAAGAACTTTCAAGGGAAAAAGAACCTGGAACCTCGTTGGGGGCCGCCGCGACAAGTGCTCTTGGTGACGCGTACAGCAGTGAAGGTCGTCGGGAAGAAAAACTGGGTTCACGGCGTGCACTGTAAGAGGGTACCTTTGCCTTTACCTTACGACCAGTGGGTCCGAGAAGGCATAGCTGTCGGTGAAAGTGAAAAAGTACCCCAATTTGTACCTTTCAGTAGTGCACGCCTGGACCGGACAAGTTCTGAGAAAGAAGATGACGACGTGTTGCAAGAAGCTGTACCATCACATTTGCGATTGAACACAGTAAATCCAGAAACTTTGTTTCGAGACCAAACGATACCTGGCAAGACACGGTACAACCTAAGACCTAGGTTGTCAAAAGACAATTGAACTTTTTGTGTTTTCCTTTCTTTTTCTTTTTCTGATTACTCTTGTTGAAAGACATTTCCTTTTCACTCTCCATCAAGTTGCAGGGTCACGGTATGAGTCTTAGGCTGTGACCTGCGTAGTGACCTAGGTCAGCAGGACTTGCAGTGTCATAGGACGGCTAATAACCACAACTAAGTGATCCAGGAAGATTACCATGAGCAACGCCTTAGAGAATGGATAATAAAGTGGAAGGAAACGATACGAAAGTTGCAATGCAACTCAAGTACAAAAAAATTATTGTTTAATCGATGTGGCGTAGCATTGTGTATTTTAGTATGTTCCTGTATTTTATTAGCTGGTGTGGGTTGGATTGCCCACGCTATACAGCAAGCACCTGCTTCAACTTCTGTTTCCTTGCCTTTTTCTACTACTACCTCTCCGCACAAGTTCTATACACTCCCAGATCATGAGCAAATTAGGCGAACAGAATACTTCAACAATTCATTCATCCAGTTGTTACATCAGCATCAACTGGTAGTCAACACTACTGACTGTTGGGTTTGTGGGCTTATGCCCCATAATGCTGAGAAAGGGATGCCATATTTAGTCCTTCCATTTTCCTATGAAGGTTCCGCTTGGGCTTATTTGGCTATGTTTTCTAATGCATACCAGAATTAACTTCGATATCCTCCTGATGGTCCATATAATGGTGGAGCGGATTTTAGTCATAGTCCTTTGATAAAGGGAATACTGACTATGGCTAAAATTGCCGAAATTGGTAAGATCCCCGTTGATGAGAAGCGAGCATATGATGGTTGGAACGTGACTCGTTATGTTACTAGCCTCACTGATAAGGCTAGACAAAGAAGATCTTTGCCAATTTGGACCGTACCTCATAAAGGTAACTTATGTCTACAAATAAATGGTCAGAATAATAAGAACAAACAGGAAAAAAGTGTCTGTTCCCATACATACATCTATTCACCCTTGATTTCTTCACCGCTGGTACCATCTCAAGGTACATATTTTGTTTGTCATGATAGAGCCTATACATGGCTTC
Source organism: Lissotriton helveticus (assembly GCF_964261635.1). Taxonomy (NCBI): domain Eukaryota; kingdom Metazoa; phylum Chordata; class Amphibia; order Caudata; family Salamandridae; genus Lissotriton; species Lissotriton helveticus. The sequence goes on along the minus strand of NC_136065.1, from coordinate 94,379,175 downwards.
CCACCTATTTTTCAGGAACATGTTATGTGGCTTTCCTCCTTCTTCCGACATATACTGCTCCTTCAGGTTATCATAGAAAGAGATATGGCAGAGGGGTTATTGATTCTGGAGACACAGCTGGACAAGAGGGAGGAGACTTTATCAAAGGGTTTCTTCCCTTTTGGGGCCCAATGGCCAATAGCAGAAACATTAGACAGTTGTTGAGGCTACGATAAATGTAACTTCCGGAGCCTTGAGTAATTTGACAGCCGAACTTCAGGCGGATCGCCTTATGACTCTGCAAAACTGAATGGTTTTAGACATTGTCCTTGCAGATAGAGGAGTAGTCTGTAAATTGATTGGGTCTAGTTGCTGCATTTACATTCCTGATAACGCCCCTACAGTATACCAAGCCATTTCTAAGTTACACGTGATTTCTGAGTCTATTCATCAGGACACAGGAGATTGTCTGTGATGGGATGGTTTTGGGGACTACTGTCCACATGGGGATAGAAAGTGTTAACGTTCCTTGGAATGATTCTGGCCATCATCTTCTCTTGCTGTCTTTGTTTGCAGTGTGGCCCCGCCATCTGTGGTCTTTGCGCCACCTTGTGTGTCCCAAAGCTTGTGTCACAACAGACGGGGAACATCAAAATGATGTTGCAGCAACAGCTCAATGACCTCATGACAATTGACATTGATTCAGACTAACGTGAGTCCTTTGTGTTTTGCCTGAGTAATGGCAAAAGGAGGGTCTGAGGTTCTGTGGTTTTCGACTTCACTCCGTATCTAGCCGCCATTTTGTGATAGCCGCCATTTTGTGTTGCCTTTACTCAGGCTACACGGCGAACATAGTGTTTTTGCATTTCCAGCTGCTATGCGTCTCCTCTGTTAAAAAGTAATCCTTTGTCCTTGTTTACGAAACCGATGTCAGGGTCTGGCCGAGTTCATTTATTTATGTCTAGACTGATTGATCCTTGTCTTAGTTGACTGTTTGGGTCCCACCTTTCTTCTTTCTCTTTATCTTATTTGACTGGCCTTCGCTATTCTCTCCTTGTATTCTCCTATTACACAACTATCCTTTGAGGCACACAAATACGTCCTGTCACCTGCAAATTGAATTACATGCACTAGCATTGATTAACTTGAGGGGAGGGGAGAACACGGGGTCTGAAAGAAGGGCGTATTCAAGATACTCGATAGCTTGTTTTCCAACTTTTCCTATTTGTCAGTTTTGTATGTTTTGGGAGTCGATATTGTAAATATGTGTCCTATATAAGACTGTGCGCCACGGAGTTAAGTGGCAGTCTCCTGAGAACCTACCACTGGTGTACTTTTTGGACAACTGTGCTTAGCTGCAGCTAATAAACCTGATTTTCTACGCCTGACAGAGTGTCGAGTGTCTCTGTCCGACAAGGCAGGTGAACCCGGAGATTTAAGGCGTGCCCTGCGCCGCTCGGCCCATAAGGCCAAGTTCTCCAATGGCATTGGATTGGGGTGATTTTTGTGTGTATTTCAAATTTTTGGGGTGTTGTTGGGGCCTGGTCCAGGGCCTGGCCATGTGGGTGGAGGCCATTTTGAAGCCTGGACCAGGGCCTGGCCATGTGGGTGGGGGTCTAGGGGCCATTTTGAAGCCAGGCAGTGTGCTTTGTGCCACAGGCCTGCGCCCAGTCTGCCTTGCTTTCATCCATAATGCCCAGGGGTACTCAGTGGTGCATGGACAAAGTCTTTCTGTGGGGTCTCTTGAATTTAAACATCATTTAGGGCATGGATGGCATTGGATTGGGGGTGATTTTTGTGTGTATTTTGATTTTTTGGGTGTTGTTGGGGCCTGGTCCAGGGCCTGGCCATGTGGATGGGGGCCATGTTGAGGCCTGGACCAGGGCCTGGCCATGTGGGTGGGAGTCTAGGGGTCATTTTGAAGCCAGGCAGTGTGCTTTGTGCCATAGGCCTGCACCCAGTCTGCCTTGCTTTCATCCATTATGCTCAGGGGTACTCAGTGGTACATGGACAAAGTCTTTCTGTGTGGTCTCTTGAATTTAAACATCATTTAGGGCATGGATGGCATTGGATTGGGGTGATTTTTGTGTGTATTTTTATTTTTTGTGTGTTGTTAGGGCCTGGCCATGTGGGTGGGGGCCATTTTGAGGCCTGGTCCAGGGGCCTGCCATGTGGGTGGCGGACTAGGGGTCATTTTGAAGCCAGGCAGTGTGCTTTGTGCCATTGGCCTGCACCCAGTCTGCTTTGCTTTCATCCATTATGCCCAGGGGTACTCAGTGGTGCATGGACAAAGTCTTTCTGTGGGGTCTCTTGAATTTAAACATCATTTAGGGCATGGATGGCATTGGATTGGGGTGATTTTTGTGTGTATTTCGATTTTTTGGGTGTTATTGGGGCTTGGTCCAGGGCCTGACCATGTGGGTGGGGGCCATGTTGAGGCCTGGACCAGGGCCTGGCCATGTGGGTGGGAGTCTAGGTGCCATTTTGAAGCCAGGCAGTGTGCTTTGTGCCATAGGCCTGCACCCAGTCTGCCTTGCTTTCATCCATTATGCCCAGGGATACTCAGTGGTGCATGGACAACGTCTTTCTGTGTGGTCTCTTGAATTTAAACATCATTTAGGGCATGGATAGCATTGGATTGGGGTGATTTTTGAGTGTATTTTTATTTTTTCTGTGTTGTTGGGGCCTGGTCCAGGGCCTGGCCATGTGGGTGGGGGCCATTTTGAGGCCTGGTCCAGGGCCTGGCCATGTGGGTGGGGGACTAGGGGCCATTTTGAAGCCAGGCAGTGGGCTTTGTGCCATAGGCCTGCACCCAGTCTGCCTTGCTTTCATCCATTATGCCCAGGGTACTCAGTGGTGCATGGACAAAGTCTTTCTGTGGGGTTTCTTGAATTTAAACATCATTTAGGGCATGGATGGCATTGGATTGGGGTGATTTTTGTGTGTATTTCGATTTTTATTTGGGTGTTGTTGGTTCCTGGTCCAGGCCAGGGCCTGGCCATGTGGGTGGGGGGGCATATATTGAGGGAAGGCAGTTTTTGCCGTAGGCCGGCAAGCTTGCGGGCCAGTAGGCCTAGGGTTATGAATGGGTGCATGAAATAACTCTCTCTGTGTGGTCTCTCTTCTATTAATTTAAACATCCATTTTTGATTAGAATTGCAAATTGTTTTGGGGTCTTTACGTTTTTGGGTGTGTTGTGTTAATAATGATAAATGCCTAGTTGCAATAGTATTAATTGAAGCACGACATATGCAACATTTATTTACCTGATGTTCCTCTGGCTTCTTTGCTTTTAGGTGCACAAAGACTGAGAACCAGGAATCATCCTCATCATTATCACTTGTTGTAGTGCCAGGAAGAAGTTCTGCTGTGGTGTGTGCACAACGTCAAGTGACGTCACGTGTGGCCACAGACAACTCTGCAACTCGTGCAACGGCGTCCTGCTGTTCTGACATCTGAAGAAGATGGGCCCAAAGAAAGGTGGCCGTAGCTCCTCTACCAAGAAAGTTGCCAGTGCCACTGCCAGTAAGAAGGAGCAGAAGGAGCAAGTGGCGCCACTTACAAGGAGACTGGTGTGCCGACCGACACATTTTTTGGGAGAAAAAAAACTACGCCTGCAGCAGCGGTGTCCGCCGGAGACCAAGCTGGGAGCAGCACCTCCGCTTCATTGGTCTCAGTGCCACCACGCCAAGTTAGGACCAAGCCCATGAATGCCGCAGAGACAGCCACTTTAATTGCTCTTTCACCATTGACCAGTGATGTTGGCATTGACTCATCGCAAAGTAGCATCCAATCAACGCAGGGTGTAACTCATCTAACGAGTGTTCTACCACAGCTGCAACAACAACCACAGGTGCAACAAGGAGAGGCGCAAGGAGAGGCGCAAGGAGAGGCACAACTGCCCACAATGCTTGTTCCTCCAGAAGTAGCGGCACTAGGGGTGGGCGGAATTTGAGTAATCGAGTTACGCAAATCTCCGCGAAATGGTAAAAAATCTCAGCGAACACGCAGAAATTCCGCAAACATGTGGAATTGCTTGTTCGCAATGCTTTTTTACTGTTTGCAATTGCTGTTTGCTTGTTCACGGGGAAATATCTCACAAACACGTATTTGAGAAAGGGGACAAGCAAAAAATTTCGCAAAGTCGCGGAACGCAGAATTCTTGCCAATTTTGCGTTCTCCGCAGAACGCGAAATTACCCAAATTACCCAAATTCCGCGAGCGGAACGGAATTTACCGTCCAGGCCTAAGCGGCACATGAGGAAATCGAGATTCCTGCAGAGGTATCAGCCGAGCAAGCCACTCCTGATGATCCATTGTCTTCCAGATCCCCAGCAAGGAAAAGGAGGGCTAGTACAAGTTCTTCTTCAAACCCCCTTCCTTCTGATGATCTAGATCTTGATTGGCACCCACCAATTTAGTCTGAGAGGGAGGCACGCCATGAGCCGACAAGGCTAGGTAAAAGGAAGGTTCCCGCAAGGATTTCACTTATGGGTGATGACGAAGAAGAAGTAGAAGTGGTGTATTCTGCTGCTGATATTTGTTCGATTTGTATACAAGTAGTTAGTTGGAGTAAACTTGGTAACACCTATGGTACCGGAAGCCAGAGAGGTCATCTCCAAAAACACCATAGCATCCAGGGGGAGGCGCACCTAATTAACATCCAGAAAGCCAAAAGTACAAATCCAAATGCAGCCATTGATATTGCATCTGATGACGAGGAGCTGATCATGCAGGGGGAGGTGAAGAAGCAAGAGACATTTCATCTGGTACACACAGTACCCCTGGCCGCAGCACTGCAGTGATAGCGCCCACACCCTCTACCCCAGCAACATCTAGGAGGCACAGTAAGAGTCTGGTAGAGACACCAATGTGAAAAAGTACATCAATGAGCCTAACTGGGTTGAAAAAGTCTGGATCATCATCACATAGGAAAACGGTCCAGACCACCATTAAAAGCATGTTTTGGTCGGAGGCGCCATTTGAACGCAACCACCTAACCGCACGTCTGTATAATGCAATGCTGGCTAAAATGTTAGCGCTGGACCTTCTCCCTTTTTCTTTCGTGGAAGGGGTGGGTTTTCTAGAATTTGTGGCAACAGTCTGCCCTAAATGGAAGGTTCCTAGCCAATCCTATTTTGCCAGAGTTGCAGTTCCAGCACTACATCAATATGTGCTGGACGCAGAAGAGTGCTGTTCACACTATCCACCTGACAACAGACATGTGGACCAGTTGCCAAGCCCTTAATTACATGTGCATCACTATACACTGGGTCTCTTTTGTGGGGGTGCGAGAGAATATAGCTGCAGGTGTTTGCAGTGTCACAATTTTTCAAGCTACTCGGAAACATGCAACAGTAGCCATGTTTGCCATGGAGAAATCTCATACTGCAGTAAACATCTTGGAGGAGTTTAACAGTAAGGTCTTTGAATGGCTGCCGCCAAGAAGGTGCATGATTGGTTATGTTTCCAGGGATAATGGCAGTAATATAGTTAAGGCCATGGCTGATGGTGGCTATTTCAGAATGCCGTGTTTTGCGCACAGCATTAACATTATTGTTCAAGATTTCTTGAAAAAATAAAACACAGTCAGCACGTTATTGACCACCTGCCGAAGAATCTGCACACATTTCAGCCATTCTTTTAATGCCCGGAAGCAGCTGAGGATCATACGTGACCATAGAGTGCCAGTCAGAGGACTCATCCAGGAGGTGGCAACACGTTGGAACTCAACCTTCTACATGCTTGAGCGTCTGTTTGAGCAGTACTTGGTAATCAATGAATATGTCTTTCAAGCACGGGCTGCTTCTATGAAAGACATGAGGCTAGAGGTGGAGGAATGGGACCTAGTTAAAAGCCTGACAGACATGCTTCGTCCTTTTGAGGTCTTCACCCGTGAAGTCAGCAGGGAGGACTGTACTTTGGGCAAAGCTATCCCATTGTTGCGCATGCTAGAGCACCAACTGAAGGCGGTGTCTTCAACGTTCCGAGTTGATCCTGAAAAACAAGACGCATATCGGTTGACGGAGAGCTTATTAAGCTGCCTAGTTGACAATGCAAGGCTTAAAGCAATGCATTCAGAACAACATTACATTTGTGCCACTATTCTGGATCCACGGTACAAAAAAGCACTGGCCAGCAATACATTAATTCCTTTTTCTGAAGAAGATGTTTCCAAGTACAAACATTGGCTAGCTCTGTCAGCCACTCGGTTCGAAAAATAGTGGCAAGAAATTGAAGGAACCACCACAAGTACTACTGAAGCAGCAGGCCATCCGGCGTCAAGGTCCACTTCTGTGGCCGAAGGCAGTCACTTTCCCTCAGAGCCGTTACCGACACCAGCACCGTATCATCAGCTGCACCAGGCCCAGCCATAATATTGTCAGAAGCGAATTGGATAACTCATCAAGGGTTTGCTCGTTCCAGTGTTGATGCACAGGCAACAGATGGTACGCAAAGTGGAGCACCCCTGGAGGACCTTGAGTGGATGGTTCAGGCCTATCTGGATGACCCAACAGAGGTCTTCTTTGATCATAACCCATTGGTGTATTGGTATGGGAAAAGGCCTCAATGGCCACTGATCGCCAAGCTGGCTATAAATTATTTGGCTTGCCCACTTGCAAGTGTGTCTTCTGAACGTGTTTTCAGCGCTGCTGGTGCCATTGTAACTTCAAAAAGGACCCGCCTCTCTCCCAAAAATGTGGAGAGGTTAACAATGATCAAGATGAATCAGCACTTTATACCACCAGATAACAAAATACGTGAATCCACGCAGGAAGAAGAGGACACCGACTTAGGTGACAGAAGTTCTTCTCTGTTAGCTGACCTACTCCCGGTTCAATTCACAAAGTTTGAGGACGAGCTCTACTACCCTGACACCTAGGCTTGAAATACTTATTTTTTTTCCGTCCTTATTCACTTTTATTTCTGTGTGTCTTTCTTTGTTTTGCAACTTTTAGCACAACAAAACTTTAATCACAACAAATCCATCAGCAGCACTGTCTTCATCTTATTTCCATATTGAAGGTGCCGCTGCCTGCATTCCTGAAGTTCACAAGTTCACAACTCAGTTATGCTCCTCTATCCTCCTCCTCCAGACTCCCCCTATCCATTTCCATCAAGGCAGATAGCCGGATTACACAGAATCAAGAAACTGTTGCTTCGTAGACGAGTCCCTTCAAAAGAAGTGGGACTGGAATGACTGACTATGCTGACTGTTACTTCTGAAATTGACACGAGAGGCTGCCCTGTGGCCCTTCACTTAAGAATAAGATGCTGACAAAAAGTGGAACAGGTAATGAATGATGAGATGGCATGCAGTGGACAACACTGGCTGGCTCTGATGAAAGCAATTGTTGTTTGTTTGTTGCGCATGAAATAAATCCTATGTGTTCTGTTATTATTTAATCTTTTACACACTAAATGTAACTCAAGTCTACTCTGTTTACCTTGTTTAATACAAATTGTACTTCTACTGCAGGGGCCACTACGTTGCACTTTTTAATATGGAAAATGTCCTTGGACTCACTGTGTGTAGACTGTGACTGCATGAACAACATTGAGTTTGCCAACACCATGATGATGATGAGTCATGATGACCAAAGTTACATAATATCTTTCCGTCACTCACTGGGATGGATGGATCATCATCGTCGATTTACGGAAGAACTATGGCCATTTCGTGAGTGGCAAACAGGTAAACAAGTCAACAACAACTACATCAGAACTACATGTCTGTCTAGTTGTGGTATGGAGTGGTCGACCCAGTGTAGTGTTATGCCAGAATCCAGACAGCGGTTCATGTAAAATTGCGGCTATGTGGCTTGCTGTATAAAATTAGATCTGCTTTGTCTGTCTGTGTCAAAGAGGTATGCTACATGGAGGTTGGTTCACTTAGTGGTGCCTGCCTTGACCGTCTGCATGGCCCTGGCCTGCTGTGTGCTAATTATTATCCTGGAAACAGAGACTCAGAGTAGGCACTTTAGAAATGATGCATGTATGTAATACTGTCGCCTCTAAAAGTGAAACTGTTATTTTTGCACTACACACCATACCTTATATTTTTCCTCTGGGGTGTTTTAATATCCCTTTCTGTTTTTCCATCGACAATTACAGGCCGGCACTTACCCTGTGCGATGGGAAAAATATTAACTCAGGCTTACCATAGCAATCCGCAATTCTGCATCCACCATGCAGGCAGTGGACAGTGTGGTCACCAAGATTGATCGACAGAGCGCCCGATGGAATGGAGGAGTACCGCGAATAAGAGGAATGGCTGGATGCATGCAACTTCCCAATTTGACCAAGACAACTACAACATACAGTTACAGTATCCACTTCACTTGTCCTTATCTTTTAAATAATGTTATTGTTGTGAACTTCTATGAGTGCGACTCTGTGCGTTTGCTCTCTGCTTCAAATTCATCCCGACAGCTACTTGATAAGTTTCTTTGCTATTTTTAAAACTAATGTAATGTACTACTAAGTGTTTATTCTCTCTGAGGGCAGATAGGCAAGTGACATTACATAATTACTGCAGCCCTGTACTGTCTAATTGTTTGGTACTAGTTAGTAAGTTGTAGTATAAGTACTACTTTTCAGTAACCTAACCATCCATTTAGCAAACAACTTCATGCATGCACTTCCTTTATGTCCCTTAAAAGATTTATGGATATGTTCGTATCCAAAGATTTGTTTTTCTTCCATTGTTGTTTGTCCATGCTGTGTTTTTTTTCTCTCTCCAAAAAACTTTCCCAAAAACCCCCATTCCCATCCATTTTTCAAAGCCTAACCCTCTTTCCCCGGGCTGTGTGGTTTTCATTGATGTGTGACTAAATGACACCAATAATTCCACACGTTTTCTGGGGAGGATAAGGTCAAAAGCAACAGAAAATCAATTTCAAGGCAGGTCAAGGAATCTGAGGATATATTCTTATTCTGCTTGACACACACCCATGAGTATTTGCAAATCAATTCAGAATTTCATGTCCGCCATTGAGTGGATTCATCAACAACAACATCCTACTACACGTGACGAAAGCTTACGCTGCTGTGTCCTTCAGTACTAGTTCTTGTAGTAGCCATAATCCACGCAACTAGTAGTTAACTTTTGATTGAATACTTTAGCATTGCTTAGGCTACAATTTATGGCACTGTTCTTGTGTACTATACTATCGTACTGTTCTAATGCTCCTCTCAGGCCACTCAATGTCTCATTTCCTTTTTTTTCATATGCTGCTACTGCCAGTGTGTACCACTACTACTACCACCACAACGATGCCATTTCATCCGTCCAGGATTCCATAGCCAACCTTAATCGCCATTTGCCATGCAGCCAGCCCTGTGCCTAGCCCTATTCTCAAACACGAATCACAGGTAAGATAAGCATTTTGGGGGAGGAAGAATAATGGAGTAGGAGGAGAGGAGAGACTGACGGTAGTACTAGTAAAGTAGTAGGACAATTGAATTCACTAACTCTGTCAGTGGCAGTTTTGTACAAATTTGGGCGATCACTTAGACAATTTGAATCAACCAGCCAGTAAAGTTTCAAGAAAACAAACATACAGTTAACCCCCCCTGCCTCCCCCACAAAACAGTAAAAACGCGTATGCTAGTGGAAAATAAATAATTATTTTGACCCTAACAAAATAAACTATCCCACCCCGCTCCCTAACCCCAACCAATGTCCATGAAATGTCCCCAAAAGTTCAAAAACCCCAACGCCCAATTCCCAACCCCCCTCAAAAGTCTTTAAAAAGGGGCAAGGGACAGTCTCTGTCTACTTTGGCCGGCGGTGTCCTGTGGCCAGGTGGTCACGCAGCTCTCTCCGGAGGGCCTTGAGCAGGGCTTTCTGCCTCTCCACCTCCTGCTCAAGGTAGGCCATTCGCAGGGTTAGTCAGTGCAAACGAGCCTTGCAGGTACTGTGGGGGGCAGCTGTTGGTTTCGCTGCTAGGCGGCGGCGGGTGGCTGCCGACTACGGTGCAGTCCCACTGGAGGATTGCCCTGGCTGTATGCCCCAGGGGCAGCGGAGGAGGATGCAGCTGTTGTTGTTGATGTTGACTGAGAGTCATCCTCCTCCTCCCAAGCCACCAGCTGCCGATATTTGGCGACAATTGCCTCCAGCTTTCGTCGCCTGGCCTGGATAGCCAACTCCCTCCTTGATAGTTCAGAAGGAGTATCTATATGAAGAAAGAAAAAAATACTGTAACCAATACTCTTTAAGATTAACACAAAATAATTCAACAGAAAGTTGTGTCACAGTAGCACTAGCAACTTGAAAGCACAGTACATAACATTTGTGGCATGTATCTATCTAACCTCCCACTTCGTCGGCCTCTGCTCTAACATTAATGGGAGTTTCCGGAATTCTTCTAGCACTATATGGACTCACTACATTAGACTCAGATAGTACACCAGTCTTCTTCTTCTCTCTTGTTTAGCGAAATTAGTACGTAAAGTTGTGGAAGCCGGCATACTGCCAGCGCAGTCAGCTTGCACCCAAGAAAAACAGACGCAAGCCATGATGACGCAGACTCGCGTTACTGTTACCAGTCTAGTACATGCAGGTGGGGAAGCTCTTACTTTTCCATTACGGGTGGCACTGGCCATACTCTGTTACAAGGGCTACTGCTCAATTAATTTAACTTTCACCCTGCCCTGCCCCTCACTACTACAAAAGGAAAATGAAGAAGATAATATGATCATCTATCCCTTCACAGGATATTTGCTTATATAAGGGATGACTTTAGGTGCTTTGTTTTTATTGATTGAGTGAACACCAATAGGCCACACATGAATGATACAGTTGAAAAAAAATTATTAACATAGGTAGTGATTTCAAATTTTTAAATGCCATATACACCCCTCCCTATTCAGTCTAGGATTGAAAAAAATATGTTACTACATAAACAAATTTAATTATTTGTTACTCTCTAGTCTAAACAAAAAAATCCCCTTTCGGAAGGGGAGGGTGACTGTTTTTATTTATGCTTAGCCATAACATGCTACACTTTTTGGCACAACTGATGAATGCTTGCTTTTTAACACACACCATTTTTCTCATAACATACAGAAGCTTCCCTTCTATGAACAAGAGCAATATGTTACTCATCATCATCACCACCAAGACTTTAAGTTCCAACCAGGTGAGGGGTCTCCCACAATGTATGTGTAAAATCAGCCACTGTTCAGTTTTCAAGAGGGCACCGTTTATCTTATATGAAGTTGATTTTGATAAATGTTTTTATATAATGCACAATTGAAATCTAATATACAGAGTACACACAGAGCTATTTGTTTTACTTTTAATAAAGCTTTAAAACTTACATAGACTCTGTGGTTTTTGGTCATGAGTGAGTGAGCGAAAGGGTTTGCAATTTGCAAGCATGATTCCGTGACTCTGAGAGGTCGGGACTGACTCCGTAGTCTTATGTTCTGGGTTGTATAATCATTGGGGATCATCGCTGCATTCGGGAGACTAATAATGACTCTGACACATAGCTAGTCAGTAAGGAGATCGGGGGTTCAACATCTGTTATGAATGAGGTATGTGGAAAGTCTAACTGCGCCTATTATCACCAATGCCCTATTTCTTGTCCATAGTTCTGTATGTGCAGAATAGTCCCTGCAACAGCAGTAGTATGTCCTCCTATTTATTTATTATTGAAATTTATAAAGCGCTTACGTTTGCCCGTGGGCGTCTTGGCGCTAAAATTACTGTGGGAACTCTGGGGGTGGCCGCATTATGGCAAGGGGAGCCATTATTGGTTAAACAACCACGTCTTCAGCAACTTCCGGAACTGGAAAAGGGAGTGACAAGATCTGATTGTTAACGGAAGCGAGTTCCAGAGTCTGGCTGCTGTCACTATGAAGCGCTTGTCTCCCCATGTGACTGTCCTGGTGCGAGGTACTACCAGAAGGTGCTGAGACATAGATCTCAGTTGTCTAGATGGACAGTAGGCGGTGAGTTGTTCTCGCAGAAACATTGGGCCTTGGTTGTGAATAGCCTTAAATGTCAGACAAAGGGACTTAAATTTAATTTGATTCCTGATTGTTAGCCAGTGATAGTTTCTGATGATATGACTAATAGACTTAAATTTAGGGGTCCTAGAGAGCACTCTTGCTGCCGCATTTTGAATCAGTTGCAGCTTGGAGAGTACCCGGTTTTGTGCGTTGGCAAATAGGCCGTTGCAGTAGTCTAAAGCGGAGAGCACAAGGGTGCTCACCACAGTTTTGCCAGCGCTTTCTGAAAGAAGTGGAATGATTTTGCGAATAAGCCTAAGTTTATGGTGGGCATTTGCCGCCGTTTGGTTGGCATGGGCCATGAAATTAAGTTTCTCGTCAAAGACTACTCCCAGGTTTCTAACCCTGGCAACTGGTACTGGAACGGCTCCTAAGGATGAGGGCCACCAGTCTGCTGACCATGGGGGGGAGATCTTCCCAAAGACAACTACCTCCGTTTTCTCGGAGTTCAACCTAAGGCAGTTGGTGTTCATCCAGTCTTTAATTGCTGACATGCCTTCCTGAAAGCGTGCTGCCACCTGATCTCCATTATTGTTTATGGCGAGCACCAGCTGGGTGTCATCTGCGTAGGAAGTAAGGCTCATCTGGTATGATTTAATAACCCTAGCTAAGTCCGACACATAGATATTAAACAGTGTCGGACTTAGAGATGAGCCTTGAGGAACACCACATGGCAAGGCAAGTTCTGGTGATTTAAAAGGTCCCTGCGTCACTGCTTGTGTTCGACTAGCCAGAAATGAGGCCAGCAGGTCCTTGGCTTTGGCACCAATGCCCAAATATCCGACACGGTCAATCAAAACGGAGTGATTGACCGTGTCGAAGGCAGCTGAGAGATCTAACATTATAAGGACAGCAGTCCCTCCAAGGTCTCTAATGGTTCTGATGTCATCAGCTGCCTTAATTAGGGCCGTCTCGGTTCCATGAAATTTCCGGAAACCGAACTGTGTGTCATCAAGCAGATTATTTTTCTCCAGGTATTCAGACAGCTGGACGTTTATTGCCTTCTCGACCACTTTGGCTAAGAAAGGCAGACTGGCAATAGGTCTGTAGTTCTTCAACTGCTCTGTATCTAAGCCTGTTTTTTTTAAAAGAGGTTTTATAAGAGTGTTTTTGAGGCTGTTTGGATAAATCCCTGACCTGATTATCATGTTACAGACCAGCGTAATAGCTGGGCAGATGGTGTCGATAATAGGTAAGTAAACCTTGGGTGGGCAGGGGTCCAAGGCGGATCCTGTTTTTATTGATTGCATAATATTCCTGATTTGTTCCTCCTCGAGATCTTCAAACTGAGTGAGCGAACAAACGGGAGGACAGGTATGCGTGGTAGGTGAAACTTGTAAGTCGCTGGTGGAAAACTCCAGATAGATGTCATTAACTTTAGAAAAAAAGAAGTTTGCCAGCGAGTTACAGAGAGCCTGCGATGGAATGGGTACTATATCAGCAGGCTTCCCGGCCAGTTGTTTTACTACCTCGAATAACTGTTTGCTGGAATTTTTGGCACTATCAATTTGATCTCCAAAGAATTTTTTTTTGGCCTCTAGAATCATTTTTTTGTAACAAAGCTGAGTCTCCTTATAACGGAGTTTACAGACTTGATCGTAAGACTTTCTCCAGTATCTTTCTAGTTTTCTGCATTCTTGTTTTTGTTTCCTAAGTTCTTCTGTGAACCAAGGAGCCGAAGGCAGCTTTCTGTTTCTAGAGAGGATTTTAGAGGGAGCCAGAAGGTCCATAGCATTTCCTATCCATTCTGTGAATTGTTTAACGGCATCATTGGAATCCCGGGGTGTGATGGGGCAGGTTTTAATCAGAAGGTCTGTGAAAGCTCCATTATCAATATCATTCCATACTTTGAAGGGCTCTTGATTTAAGTGGGCCTGTCTGGTTAGGGGGCGTCCAGTAATAGGAAGAGTATAAAGTATGGCGTAATGATCGGACCATGTGAGGGGAAGGATATCGTGGACTGTTATCCCTACTATGTTAGAACAAATGCCATCTAAAGTATGGCCAGCCTCATGAGTGGGGGCATTGACCAGTTGATGCAGCCCCAGACTTTCTAGATCCTCTCTTAGAGGTTGGGAGTCTACGTCCTCCGTTTTCTCTAAGTGAAAGTTCATATCCCCTAAAACCATCGAGGAGTCCTCAGTCACCAACGACTCAATCAGTGAGTTAAGGTTGGTCAGAAAGGCTGCACGCGGGCCAGGTGGTCTATACATGAGTATTCCTTTTAGAGTGAATGAGGGAGTAACCGTAATGGCAAATTGAAGGGCTTCACAACAGTTAGATGCAATCGGGAAGGTTCTAACAGAAAAATTGTCACGAAGAATAATTGCTAAACCTCCTCCTTTTTTTTTCTGTCTGTCCAGTCGATGTATCGTGTAACCCTGCGGTACAGCGATCACCAAATCTGGACCTGAATCAGCATCCATCCAGGTTTCGGTTATAAATAGCAGATCTATGTTTTTATCTAGGATCAGATCTTGAATGTCCTGACAGTGTTTTCCAAGGGATCTAGCGTTAATAAGTGCAGTAGTAATAAACTTGGCTATTGTTCTAGTACTGGGTATGGCACCTGTGTTGCTGGTAGTGAAAGGTAAAGGTAAGGCACAGTGTAAACAGTTGTACGTTACCTTCATATCGATATGGTCAGGGTCAAGTATGGGGCAGGTATTAGTTCGTGCTGGTCTTAACTGTAAAAGATCATCAGCCGAGTAGCGTACCAGCTGACTTATATCCAATGGAGCAGGGATTGTGGCCCTGGGCCCGGTCATGGCGCGGACGGGCGCAGACGGGCTTGCCTTTGGCGCGCCCGCTGCGCCCGCCCGCTGCGCCGTCGGGGATTGGTGCTCATTTTATAATAGAGAGGAAGGGAGGGTGGGAGGCAGCCGCGACTAGCGCGTTAGCCCTTCCTCACCCAAAATGGTGTCCACCCACGGTTCCAACAGCGTCCAAATCGGCTGTAGAGGGAGTGAATGCGGGTCAAGCAGTATCTTTTAGTACTGGTAGGGGTTTTCCTGAAAACACGATTTATAAACACAAAAAATAAAAATTTTAAAAAGAGCGTGTGCAAATTGCTCTAACAGAGGAAAAGTTACAATTTTTAAAAGAGCTTTGAAAACAGTGCTATGAAGCAGGTACAGCCCCCGGCTTCCGCCTCAAGGGTGTCTCCACAAGTAATCTGTGTGACTCTGCAAGTGAGGAGATTAAATAGTGAGGGAGGGCGGGAGGCAGCTGCGACTAGCGCGTTAGCCCTTCCTCACCCAAAATGGCGTCCACCCACGGTCCCAAAAGCGTCCAAATCGGCTGTAGAGGGAGTGAATGCGGGTCAGGCAGTATCTTTTAGTACTGGTAGGTGTTTTCCTGAAAACACGATTTATAAACACAAAACATACAATCAAAAAGTAAACTAGTATCTTATTCTTGGTGGCAATTGACATTTTATTGTTGGGAATTGTCAAAGCATAAACATTAAGAAGACTTCAATAGACATTATGGACAACCAAGAGGACTGCACTCAAAGCCTAGAGCTATTGCTGAATAGGAGTTTTGTTTAACACCTTTTGCCAACTGTGCAAGCTTAGCTAGCTACACAGATAGACTAATAATAATAAATAGTAGTAGCACAGAGAGTCATAGTAGAGGCAGGATAAAAAATTTAGAAAGAGTCTACAAGAAGATAAAAGACGATTTAGGAAAAAATAGAATTATGATGAACGTTTGGAATAAATTGGTGCTGTAAAAGTTAGGGAAGTATAATTATTAATATTAACAGGAAAACTTACTGGGGCCAGCAGAAGAGCCCTCAGCGGACCGATCCTGGCCTTCCTGCTCCGCCGGCACCACCACTGCCACCTCTGTCCTCTTGCCCCTGGGAGGAGCTGATGTACATGAAAGAAAGACACAAACATGGATGATTGTTGTCAACGAAATCAAACATTTAAAAAAAAATATATATTATTATTTCGGGGAAATAAACAACAATTGCACTAAATTTATTGACCTATCTGATGTGGTCTACTCGGATATCATAGTATTGCTGGATTCACGGACCGTCTACTTGGAAAGTTATGTAACTCACTAAACCAACTACAAAAAGGTTCTACTAGGACTGGCAGCACTCAGCAGCATGCGAAGTGCCAGACACAGTCCGTCATGATTGCAGACCACTAAAAAATGTCCTACTAAAGAACAAGTCATAATATACTCAACCTATCAATCCACCGGCACTATCTCTTCTTAGTGGCAGGAGTACAAAGGAAGGACTGGACTTGAGTCTCTAGTCTCTCTAGCATTACGCAGTTCTGAAAAGTACACTCATACATAATCACTCAGGCCAAATGAGCACAAAATTGAAAACAAGTAAGCATAGTAGCACCGCCACTGAGCAGGCGAGCACCTGCAATCACAGAAGCTTTTGAAACATAATTTACTTGCAATGTGATCAGCAGCATTCTTGCTCTTTGGAAAAAACATATATTTGCAACTTAACACAGAGCAGAAGAAAACAAAGTAGTTATTAAATAGCTACTACTACTTACCAAGCCCAGGGATCTCGACGCCAAGCAGGTCAAGCAGGTCTTGTTCCCGGTCCTGTATGTCGGACCACCGGTGCGTCACCTGGTTGTAGGTGCGCCGGATCCTTGACCCCGATACATGGCCCGGCACACCTTACCCTGTAGCTGGTGACGCTCCCTGAGGCCGTACCCAGTACCAGGCCTGCTGCCTGCTGCGACGGTCTTGGGGAGGTGGCGCTGCACAAAGGAGACCAGTGTGGCCACCTCCACCACGCTGAAGATCTCCCTGGGACTCACCCCTTAAACGCCCGCAAGGGGTGCGGGACTCTTCCCCTTGGACTTGCCGGCTCCCTTTGCCATGTTCCTGGGTTAAAGAAAGGAAAAATAGGAAAGAATAGGGAAAAGAAAAGTAAATAAAAGTAAAGAGCGAGCTAAAAAAAGTAGTTATTAAAGTAACAAAAAACACAAAATATAGATGTAGAAAAATAGAGAGATATATAATGAGTAAAAAAGAAAAAAAAAATCAAAGAAATAAAGGATTACAAAGATTGAAACAGGATAGAAAAGGCATGCCCAGAACCATAGCAATGAATGAAAAACAAGATGGCCGCGCCCATTGCAACCATGTGGGTACGTTTGCGCTATATTTTCCTCGCGAGCACGCACAAACGGGCGCGATCACCCAATTGCGCCCCCGAAATGGAAATGCACAACGCGAGCATGCAACTAGCGACCGGAAACGGAAATACGCAACGCGAACAGTGAAAACAAGATGGTCGCGGCCATAGAAAACCGCATGGGTAAGTTCGCGGTAGCCACGGTGAAAAAAAATCACGCGAACTCGCAAAAATAAAAAAATCCACACTCGAACGAAAGTTTGCAGATTTTGCGGACCGCGAGTACGCTTTCGCGAGGGAAGTTGATGCGTTGATTTCTTACTGCGCTTCCGTGGCGATGCGGTCAGCAGCGCTCTGATGCGATGATCTGGTGCAAAGAAACAAAGATGGCGTCTTCTTCTTGATGCGACACAATGGGTGCACGCCCGACGGCCGTGCAGCGACTCAACAATTCTTCTGAGCCGCGGCAGGCCCTGTGACGCGCTTCTCGGTGATGCGGCGGCATCTGATGCAACGTCGATCTCTGGCGATGTGGCGACAGCGGGTGCAGCTTCTTCTGCGTGAACACACATCAGGGCTTGTCCTACCTTTTACCTACAATGCACCCTGGCCTTGGGCCTATCATAGGGGTGACTATTATGCAGAAAAGGGAAAGTTTAGGGACTGCAAGTGAGTGCACTTGCCCAGTCAACATGGCAGTACCAGACTGCCCACAGGCTCTGCAATGGCAGACCTGAGACACACTTTACAAGGCTGCTTCTGTGGGTGGCACAACCCGTGCTGCAAGCCCACTAGCAGCATTTAGATTGCAAGCCCTGGGCACACTCAGTGCACTGTTCTAGGGTCTGACAAGTAAACCAAACCAGCCAATCATGGAGTCACTAATCCATACATCAATTTATAATAGGAAGAGCATATGCACTTTAGCACTGATCAGCAGTGGTAAAGTGCCCAGAGTCATAAAACCAACAAAAACAGGTCAGACAAAACACAGGAGGAAGGCAAAAAGTTCAGGGATGACCCTGAAGAAAGGACCAAGACCAGCACAACACCCTTCCAGCCAAAACACAGGGGAGACCAATCACTACACTGATGGGCTTCTCTGCTTTGGGCAATAGAACATAGACCCTGGCCCGCAACAGCAGGGGCATATTCCAGTTCTACGCCAGTCTGAACCCATTTCAATTCCTCTGTCCATACTCTCAGGGCCCACCAAGCTAACCCATGGGGAACCCTTCTCCCCACCTGTGGACACCATCTGTGCAGCACCTAACCTTAGCTTGCTCACAGATGTGTCCCAACAGACAGACAGCTAGCCACAGTGGCCACTGACATTAGTCAGTGATGAGATCCAGGCCTTATGCCTCTCAGGGCTCTCAAACCTCTGTGGTGCCAGAGAGCAGGGGGCAGTAGCCTCAGGAGTTTGGTACCCTTTGGCCACTCTCCCTCCTGTCAGGTCAGGTATGACATCCTGGCACTGACCCACCAGCCCCAGGCCTATACCCGGCAGCTGGACAAGAGACTGAGGTCAGTTCTCCCACACCTGGTCCTCCTCCTTGGGGCTCTGTGCCCTCCCAACCGGAGTGGTGCCCCCTTCCAGAATTGTCAGGGTGCCTGTAGCAGGTGTCCTGCACAATTCACCCACCAGTTCAGGGGTTCTATCCTGCAACTGGGCTTCCTGGTCAGGGAGTACACCCTCCAACCTAGGGTCTAAACCCTCCAGTTGAACCGGGGTCAGAGGCGAGGACTCCCTCCCTCTACACCCCCTTCCAGAGTAGGGCAACCCCCAACTGGGGTGGTACCCTAGAAGATACATCATTCAGGACACTGATTACAGTTGCCCCTTCCTCCAGGTCAGACAACACCTGAACCTGGCTTCCCAACCCAGGGTCCAACCCTTGTTGTTGAACACTTGCCTGGCATACCAGGACTTCCTTGGGAGCCAGCATGGCCCCCCTGAGGGTAACACATAACTCATGTGTTGTGTGATAGTCTGCCTGGCACAGATCTTCCAACCCCTGTCCATCTGACAGCGCACCAAAATCCCCCAGGAAAGAAGTGATGTCACCATGGTCATTCACTGGTGACGTAGCCCTTCTGGCTGGTCCCTGACCCACTGGTTCTTCCACTGGGGAGTCTTTCCCCCTCTCATCCCTCAGTCTGGACTTCTGTACCCGCCACTTAGGGGTGGTACTGCCAGACACCAGAACTGAGGGAGACCTGCTTACAGACACCCCCAGTTCACCAGACACTAGGGGATCCCCCTCAACCGGCGGCTCATCAGGACAGCCTGCGCTCTCTACCTGGTGTTCCCTTAAAGAACCACACAGGCCCTTAGACTGGGTTTCAGGCACCTTGGGACAAGCAGACCAACACTCACTCCTTCTCCACTGAGACAGGACGCCCCTCCTACTACACTGGAACCTAGCTGGGCCACACTGAACCTCTTTCCCCACTCTGGGCTGGAAGATACCTGAGTCACTCCTCTGAGGGTCACTCCCCAAAGCCTCTCCAGACCCTCCGGTGTCCACCAAAAAGTCTGCCACCACTGTGAGCTCCCTGGGGTCAGAGAACTCACTCTCCAACAGGTGTTGGCATAGCTCCGAAAAACAGGGACTTACAATATGCTCTCCCACAATTGGATCACACAGCCACCGACAAGGGTTAACCAAACTATCCTTCACCTCTCCATCCAGTGCCTCACACACGTACGCCACACCCCTCTCCTGAGATAAGCAAGACAGTATCTGACTGTCTCTGTCATTCAACCCACACTCTTTTGGGCCAGTTGCCCCACCTATCTCAGGGACACTGTGCACCACCGAGGTACCTTACATCCTAGAACCCCCTGGTGTATGTTAACCCCCTCCTTCAAGTCAGGCGCCACATCTCTGGGTGTACGTACTGCTCCCTCAGCACTAGATAACCCAATTTTTCTGACACCATCTGAGCTGGATTCCACCTCCAACTCAGTAAAGCTCACTTCCTGAGCTACACACATTTCTTTTTTCTGGGCTGAGACACTCATGGCCTTAATCCTCTCGAGCTCCAAATCAAGCACCCTCATTCTCAACTCATGCTCCAACTGCATTCTCTTTTCCTATTCTCTAACTCCGACTGCCCACCCAACTTGAGCTTGGCCAGCTCCATCTCATGCATCCTACATTCCTTCCTGTCTTCCAACTCCTCTGGGGACAGGCCTTTGGCAGAAACACTGCTACCTGTTGGGGAGGTTGCTCTCCTCCCCTCTGGACCCACTGGACCATCCAGCTGCTCATCTGCATTCTCAACCCCGTCCTCATTCTCAGGGGTATGCCTCGCTTCGACCCAGGCCCTCAACATCTTTTGGAGAGACCGGTCATTGCAACTTTAAATTTCCTGCAAAAGTGCTTTAGCTGTTTCACGTTGTAGCATTCCAGTTTCTCCTCTTCCCAATCAAAATCAACAGATGCTATGGATGCTGCTTTACTGTTGTAAAAATAGAAAATCCCAGGAAAACAATCTATCAAAATTATGAGGTTGCATTTTGGTCTGCACTCACTAGTAGTGTTCATCAATCACTGTATATGAGTCACAAATGCACGTCCAGAATACTCACCGCCGACCACCAATGTGTCTAGTCAGGGTAAAGGGGTACACTCCTAAAATAACCCCAGCTCACCCTCTTGGTAGCTTGGTACGAGCAGACAAGCTTATCTCAGAGGCAGTGTGTAAAGCATTTGTGAACAAATACAGTAATCTAGTGACAACACTACAGATGGGCACCACACCTATTGTATAATAAAAATAAGTATTTTTATATGGACTTAACACAAGACCACAAACGACAAAAATCCACAATACTGTACTTCAAAAAAGGTAGAATTAGCTCAGTTCTCTTAAGATGTAAAATGCAACACTTTGAGTTCAATGTACCTTAGGATGCTATACAACGACAGTGTTGCAGAGAAGGTGATGCGTTGGTTCCTTACACGCAAGAACGGTGATGCGTCGGGTCCCTACTGATGCATAGAGGATGCGTCGGTTCTTCTCTGCGAGGGGAGGGGATGCGTCAGTTTCTTACTGCGCTTCTGTTGCGATGCGACCAGCAGCGCCGTGATGCGATGAAGATCCGGTGCAAGGAAACAAAGATGACATTTTCTTCTTGATGCAACCGATGCATGCATGCCCGAGAGCTGTGCGGCGACTCAACGATTGTTCTGTGCCGCGACAGGCCCTGCGACACGCTTCCTGTTGATGCGGCGGCATATGGTGCGACGTCGATCCTCTTCTCCGGCGATGCGGCGACAGCTGCGGCGGCGACACGCTTCTTCTTCGTGAGTCGCGCTTCCAGCTCCTTGTGACACGCAGTCCCTCAGAAAGCCCAACACAACAGCAGGCACTTCCAAATAACTCTTGGGGAGCTGGTTGGTGAAGTCTGTTGTTCCTGAGACTTCAGCAGGAGTCAAGCTCTATCTTAAGCCCTTGGAGATCCTTCGCAAGTTGAGTGAAAGTACCACAAAAGTCCTTTCTCCTCTCTTTGGCAGTCAGGCAACCACTGCAGGCCAATCCCTCATGCTTAGTCTTTCCTCAGTCTCTCTGGTTCCTCTCCTCAGCAAAGGTTTCTTCTTGTTTCCCAAAAGTTCTGGGGTCTGGGTCCCCCTTTTTATCCTCATTTTTTCTTTGTTCTCTGAAGGCAGAGAGGCCTTTGCCTAGTCCAAACCAGTTCTGGTCAGTCCTGGAGCACTTTGTTTACATGACTCCTTCTGACCTTTCACAGTGCAGGGCAGGGACATCAGACACACCACAGGATGTGGAGCCAGCAGTGTGTAGGGAAGGCAAAGCCCTATTGAGGTCGCAGGTGCAACTCCTCCCACCCATCTACATGCAGATCTCTATATTCAGCCCTGTGCTGACTCACCCTGTTTCCTGGAAAACCCCCAGCCCCTATCACTCAAACTCCAGACAAGTAATACACAACCTAGAAGAGGCAGGCTTGGATGGTTAGACAAGAAAATACCTACTTTCTAAAAGTGGTATTTTCAAACACAGAATGTTAAAACCAACTTCACTAAAATATGTATTTTATCATTCTGAGTTCAGGCATACTATTTTTTTTTGTAAATAAATGTTATTGTTATTTGAAAAACATGGTAAGCAACATGCAGAGTATCGTAGTAATGTAGCACAGCCATATATCGTATAATGGTAACTGACATTGGAGCTCGCCAGGGTAAACTTAAACCCCCCTCCTCCCCCACATCCCACCCTCTGTCAGTACGCCCAAAATCCAACGTAAGGAACCTTTCCTACAGGAGTACACTCCCGAACTCGCAAATCTTCTTCAGTAGGGAATGCAAAGGGGGCAACATCTCAAGAAAAACCCACGGTGAACTCTTCCCTTCGACGTGCAAGTGCAATTGGCAGTGTGTCCTCAATCCCTGTCCCCCTCACTTTCACTTGAACCCTCTGCCGGGGTTTGGAGTGTTGTTACCAGAGCCACCCAAGCCCTAGCTGTTTCTAGGGATCTCTCATTATCTAATCGCCGGGCTTGCTGCAATCGGAGCACTCCCTCAGCTTGTGCCCAGCGAATCATAGCCACCCTCCATCTCAAAAAACTCGGGCCCATGGTCGATTTCCAATGCATGTTGAGTTCTCTCTTGGCCAGAATCAAACCCAGGTCATCAAATTTGCTAGTGACTTTTGTTCGGGAGGTATGTGGGAACCATAATAATAGACAAGTGCCCATGTCCGCCGTCAACTGTCGGTCCGTTATAGTATTCAAACAATCCACCAATAGCTCGACAAGCCCGGACATGACCAAAACATGTGGGGGAAATCAGCACCATCAGCTCCACATCTCGGACAGCGTGAGGACGCGCCGCTAAAATATTGTGAGATCTTAATCGGAGTCAAGTATGCTCGATGTAACGTAAAAACCGGAACCAATTGAAATCTAGCATTTCTAGTACCCTTTCAGGCGCGTCGAACCAATTGGGGCCATGTCGACTCAGGAATGGGTTTTCCAATGTCTGTCTCCCACCTGCCACGCAAGCCCTCCAGGGGTAATAAAGTTTTGGTCGATAGCTTCCTATACATGCATGTCACAGCTTTGAAAGTACCAGCCGCCATAACCACATATTGCATTAAGCCATTATCTGACCCAGGGTGGTGTGGAGTGCAAAAAAACGATGGATTTGGGCCCAGATCTTTTGACTGGGGGAGTGTGTGACATTGATCCACATTCAGTCCATCACTTGTTCTTCTTTTTTGCAATTGCCGCCCTTAGTGCGCTGGGGATGCCCAGACGTGGGTCCCAGGCACTCCACACCACTTGGAGTCAAGCTAGCCGGGCTGAAGAGAGGTGTTACCTCGAAACCGGTCCGGTCCTCGGATGCTTGATTCCGGTCTGGGAAAGATATGGCTGTTGTAGTTCGGACTGGACTGTTCCCATGGGGCAACAGGGTCAGAGCTGATTTGCATAAAGCCATTATCTGACCCAGGGTGGTGTGGAGTGCAAAAAAACGATGGATTTGGGCCCAGATCTTTTGACTGGGGGAGTGTGTGACATTGATCCACATTCAGTCCATCACTTGTTCTTTTTTGCAATTGCCGCCCTTAGTGCGCTGGGGATGCCCAGACGTGGGTCCCAGGCACTCCACACCACTTGGAGTCAAGCTAGCCGGGCTGAAGAGAGGTGTTACCTCGAAACCGGTCCGGTCCTCGGATGCTTGATTCCGGTCTGGGAAAGATATGGCTGTTGTAGTTCGGACTGGACTGTTCCCATGGGGCAACAGGGTCAGAGCTGATTTGCATAAAGCCATTATCTGACCCAGGGTGGTGTGGAGTGCAAAAAAACGATGGATTTGGGCCCAGATCTTTTGACTGGGGGAGTGTGTGACATTGATCCACATTCAGTCCATCACTTGTTCTTTTTTGCAATAACCACATATTGGCAGCCCAGAGAAGTCGGTGGCTCAGAGAGCCCCATACTCCATTGTTTCTGAATGCCGGCGATCAACGTGGCATGAAGTAGGTAATCTCCCCTCGGTAGCCCGTATGTGTCCTGCAACTCTTGGTAGGTCAGTAGGATCCCATCTTTATATAAATCACCAACCATATGCAGCCCGAGATCTTCCCAATTAGCCAACGCCGACCAACTGCCACCGTGCGGGAGAGCGGTACACATTTCCAAAGGAATCTCTGGGGCATACGGGCGGATGGCACCCGATCGTCTGTGGCACCGATTCCAGCAGAGCCGAAAGGTACGTTCTTCAAGGGTGAGTTGGACCAAGTCTATTTTCTGACGCATTACTATGAAAGAAAGTACGTGCCTTGGAATTATCCTGCCCTGCGGACCATCCGGCCCCCTAAACTCCCGAGCAACTCCCTGCGTAAGCCATTGCAATTGCGCCGCCAGGTAGTACCATTCAAAGTCAGGAACCGCTAGCCCCCCCTCAACCGTGGGACGCAGCAGGGTGGTTAAGGCGACTCGTCGCCTGACCGATCCCCAGATGAATCCAGTGGTCAAGGAGCGCAGCGTCCAAAAAATCGACGCTGGAATCCATATCGGCAACGTGCGGAAAAAATACAATAGGCGAGGGAACGCTACCATTTTCAGCAGAGCCACCCTCCCTGCCACCGAGAGAGGCAAGGTGCGCCAAAACCCCATGCAACTCTTTAGGTTCCGGATTGTCCTATTCACGTTGCCTTCCAACAGATCCAGTTGAGAGTGATAAATATGGGTGCCCAAATACGGGAGACACTGATGCTCCCACCTAAGGTTCCTGGTTATCTGGGGTGTATCTTCTCTGGGGGTTACTGGAAATAGGCAGGATTTTCCCCAATTGACCTTCAGCCCGAGTGTTGGCCAAAAGTATGGAGCAGGTGGTTGGCCCCGAGTAGTGACTCGTCCACATCCGCCAAAAACATCAGCAGATCATCGGCATATAGAGATATATATTGGGCCTCACCCCTCAGAGTCAAGCCTTCGTACGCCTGTCCCATCCGAGCATGAGATGCCAAGGGCTCGATGGCCAGCGCGAACAGGAGGGGGGACAGTGAACACCCTTGGCGCGTCCCACGACTCACCGGATACGCGGCTGATATCGTGGCACCCGATTTCACTCTAGCCGTAGCAGCCGTATACAGCAATGTCGTCCATTTCACAAACCGGTCACCCAGTCCAAACGCCCTCAGCACTCAGAACAGATAAGGCCATTCAACACTGTCGAAGGCCTTCTCTATATCAATGGAAAGTACAGCAGCTTCTGGTAGCCCTCCGAAGTCTTCCCCCATCAGCCGAATGAGCCGACGTATACATGTCGCCGTGGTGCGCTGGGGAATAAAACCGGCCTGATCCGGGTGGATCAGGGCTCTCATGTGCGTTAGGAGTCGCGTCGCGAGCATCTTACTCTAGATTTTATAGTCAACTGTAAGCATGGATAACGGCCGATAAGCCGAGCGAGATCCGGCATCCCCCCGCATTTCAATAATGGAATTGTAAGCGCTTCCCGGGTGGTTGCAGCAGCACCCCGGTGTCCCAAGCTTCCTTGTAAATAGCCTGCAGTCGTGGAACAAGGAGGTCCGCGTAAGCCGCGTAGAACTCGATTGGTAAACCGTCCACACCGGGGGTTTTACGGCGAGCCATATGCTTGATCGCTGTACGAATCTCACCCTCCGCTATCTCACCCCCTAAGCTATCCGCCTGCTCCGGAGCTAGACGCGGTAGCTGGGCCGCAGCTAAGAAACCATCAAGATCGCCAGATATGTCAGGCATCACACTCCTATAGAGGCGTTCATAATAAATAAAGAATTGGTCGTTAATTTCTTTCTGGGAATACACCAAACGGCCCTCCAAAGTGGACAGGGACAAAATCGGGGTACCGCGGGCGGCCGGATTAGCCAGCCAGGCCAGCAGGGAGCCCACGTTATCCCGCTCAGCGTGAGCCCGAACAAGGTATTCCTTATAGTCAAAACAGCGGAGTTGTTCCATTTGCACCGCGACCTCTTCACGAGCAGTCAAGACCGCAGCGTGAGACCCTGAAGCTGCATGGTGGGCGCGCTCAGCCAGGCGTAGTTGATCCTCACACTTCGCAAGATCCTGCAACAGAGTCTTGCGAGCCCCTGCCGTGGATGAAATACAAACTCCCCGAATCACCGCCTTAAAGGCATCCCATTCGAGGGCCCTACTTGATGCCGTCCCCTCATTTTCGGCAAAGTAACGCTCCACACCTTCCTGCACCCCTAATTTAAAAACTCAATCTTCCAACGCCAGCGGATTCAAACGCCAGGTGGGAATCGCCTGTCACTGCCTAGTCCATTGGACAGCCACCAAACAGGGATTATGGTCAGAAATTGTCCTCGCTAGGTATTCACTGTGGCGAGCCAACCCCTGTATATCTGGCGAGCATAAAACACTGTCTAACCGGACATGTAGGGCATGTGGTGCAGAATAAAATGAATAATCCCTCCCAGTAGGGTGGTGCGTCCGCCAAGTGTCAACTAGACCCAAAGTGTCCTGCCATTCCCGTCTCCCCTTCACCGCTTTATGCACCGGGGACTGAGCCAGTGGTGGGTGTGACCTATCCAGCTCCACATCAACAACAGATTTAAAGTCCCCCCCAAGTAAAATCGTGCCCGCCAGGACCGTTGCCAGTTTACCTGATAAGCGTGCAAAAAAGGCCGCTTGCTCTACATTCGGGGCATAAACACTACAGAGCGTTAAGTCCCTCCCATCTAGTCGGCCCTGCACTGCCACAAATCTCCCCTCGGGATCCACCATTGTAGTCATGGGTTGGAATGGCACTCCTGCTCTCACCCATACCAGAACTCCCCGTGCATACGCCGAGAAGGTAGTATAAAACAATTGGCCCCTCCACCTGCGCTGCAAGGCCCTCCCCTCAGTTTGATCCAGATGCGTTTCCTGCACAAAGGATACTTGGACCCCTCTGCGCACCAAATAGGCATGTACCTTGTGTCGCTTTATCATGGAATTCAATCCCCTCACATTCCAGGTTATACATTTCAGTTCAGGTAGGGTCCCCATTCAAAAGTATATCTGCAAATCGTCTGTTCATCAAAGCCCCGGGCGCACTGACAATCCCAAGGAACCCCAACACAACCCACGAACCCCCTTCCCACCCACCCCCAGAACAGGCTCTAAACCGCAGGCACGCATCCAAAGTCAAAAATCCCCAATTAAAGAAAGTCTCTGGTAGCCACCAGAGTCTCACAACCAGTGTGAGAGCGAGGGGGGCTCGCACCTCAGGAGCGTGGACAACGAGGCAGTCGTAATCTGATCACCCAACCTCCCCTATAACTTCCCTGATGTCCCACAGTCTTAGGAAGCCATCATAAAGACCCCGAAGCAAAGGTTGCCTCCAGTACCACGTCAGGCCCGCAACACTCAAAACCTCACCCCCCGCCCCAGGTACTGAAACACAGTCTCGTACTATACCATGTCGAGGGAGGCGCCAGGGTCACTCGTCCAAGAGGCCATCCGCAGTCCGTGGCGTGACATGGGGCAGCGGTTGATCGCCGCCCCCCCGAGCCCTCAGAAGTTGCATCAGGCGACCCCCTTCGGGAACCGGAGTCCACTGTAGCTGCAGAGGACATCGCCTTGGAAATGGTGGAAACCGCCTTGAGGGCCTCCTTGTGCTCCAGTTCCGTCTGTGACTCCGAGGGCATCCGCGCTGTTCGTCCTCTGTTACGACGACTCCGCCTAGGCTTGGGTGCAAAGTTCTGTAGCTCCCCCGGCGTCGTGCGAGCATCGGTCCCAGCTTTATAAGATTCCAACCCGTGCCACACTTCCTCAGGAGTATTATAAAAGGAGGATTTGCCATCTAACATTATCCGTAGGCGGGCCGGAAACAAGAGTGAGTATCGGATACCTTCATCTCAAAGCGCCTTCTTCACAGCGAGGAATGAGGAACGGTGGCGCTGCACCTCAAAAGAGTAATCGGGGTAGATGGAGACACGTGCATTGTCCACTTGGTAGGGCCCCATTGCCTGAGCTCTCTGCAGGATCATGTCTCTATCCTTGTAGTACAGAAGGCGCGCTACAACAGGGCGAGGGGGTCGCCCCGGTGCCGGAGGGCGGGCCGGGACCCGGAGAGCACGCTCCAGTGTGTAAAATTGTGTCAGGCCCTCAGGAGCAACCACCTCGCGAAGCCATGTTTCCAGGTAGCTCACCATATCAGACCCCTCTGTTTTTTCGAGCAGACCCACCACGCGTATATTATTACGTCTGTTGCGGCCTTCTGCATCCTCGGCTCTCTTTTCCAGCAGTTGCACTCTCCTGTGCAGGTCTCCCAGGGCGGCATCCGTCACTTTGTGAGCCGGCTCCAGCAAAGCCAGCGTGACTTCGGCTTGCGTGACACGGTCCACCAGCCTCCCGTGGTCTGCACGCAGGAGTCCCAGGCCAGTGGACACCTGAGCGATGTCGTGATGTAGGGCCTCCCTCGTGTCGGCAATGGCTTTCAGTATCTGTTCCATTTGGCACTGCTGCAGCCCCGCCATGGGGTCCCCAGATGGGCCCAGGTCGCGATCACCGGGTAGGTCCACCACAGAGTCAGGGGGTATTGCTCCCGGTTTCGTACGCAGTTTCCCCATCGTGCCAATGCTCATGAAACCCCCGGCCCCGCGTCCGTGATTGTCCTCCCAAGGCAGGTCCGCCAGGAGCACCCCCTGCACAGCAACTGTTCGTAACCCTGATCACAAAGGCGATAAGGCTTCCCCCAACGGCGGGCTGCACTCCGCCGTCCACAGGTCTCCAAAACGGGCCCAGCCGGCCAGGTGGTTCAAGGAGACACCAGACCCCCTCCAAGCCTCCGCAACCGTGGCAACATCAATCCATCAGCAGCACCGCAAGCCCGAGGGAGCCGTGTCTCTAGCCACGTAGGTGGGCCCGCACCAGGCAGTCAGGGCCCAGTATCCACACCATCAATGGCCGCTTGGGGGTGAGGCCTCAAGACCGCTCAAAGAAAAACCAAAGGTGATGATGGACGCTCTCCAGTAATTGGGTCCCAGTAGAGGAGGCGAATCCCCGGCAGCACCCTCGGGTCACTCGTAGTCAGCCCAGGCTATTGAGGGGCTTCAGCAGGCTGCTCCACTCCCCAACCAAGTTCGCACGGTCCAGCACCGGCGCGGCACGTATGGCTCCCGCGCCCGGTGGTCGCCGGCACTCCAGGACAGTTACGGGGATAGGCAGGCGGGGCAGCTGGGTAATACCGCCAGTGACCGCGGCCAGGGTCCCGGGCAAACCCCCCAGTCTGCAGATGCACACAGCACCGACCTGCAGAGGCAGCAGCAGAAGCCCCCTGCGCCACAACACGCCCCCACCGCCAGGTCACTCACTCCAGTCACAGTAGCCGGGCGGCCGCCGGGGAGATCTGCTCCTCCTAACAGGCCGCTCCGCAGCCACTCCCCATGGGTCAAGCGTCACGGGACCGCTGCGGTATCTTCGCTTTCCTCTGCCACAACTAGTCACCGTCAGGACCCCCGGGTGATCCAAGGTCCGCCGCACCAGCCGCATCCATGCTCTGACGCCACTTCTGGTCACCGGGTGCTGCCGCAGATGGAGGCCGGCGCGGTCGCTCTCTGGTCCGGCCAACCGTACACCCCAGTCCAGGGATGAGCTCGGCGGCGCAGGCCGCAGCAAGATGGCCGGCGCCGGGCAGGGGGCACTCCCGGGCAAATCCGCGCGTCGTCGCTGTAGGCCGATATTCGCCACAGCGGGCGGCTCCGCAGGGGCTACGCAGCCGTAGTGATTGCTGGTCAGCCTTTTAGGGACAGCAGGGCAAAATCAAGCAGGATAACTCAGAGGTGGGCACGGAGCTTCGTGCTCACACGTCCATTCCCGTTGGTGGCCAAGCCACGCCCCTCCTGAGTTCGGGCATACTAAACTCAAATTTCCCTGAGTCAGTTAGGATTATAAGATGTAATAATCAAACTGCCCATTCTGGTGTGGTAAATAAAATATTACCCTGGCATAATTTCTAGGCATTAACAATTAGCATGTATCAAATGAGAGGCAGAGAGTCCGTGGTGTCCAAGTTAAAAGGGCTTTATTCCAATAACTCGAGTTAAGGGAGAATCTGTTCCATCACCACTGAGGTTCAGGAAGGGTCTTCTAACATTATTTACAGAGAACAACACATATATAAATTTTTCCTTGTACATAGGGAGGAACGCTCCGGGCAGTGCAAGAAAGAAAGAGATAAGAGCATGTGGGCGTGCATGAGGGTGTACACTTGATGAGTCACAGGTGGGTGATAGGTGGGTGGCTACATAGAGGAGGAGTTACATGGCAGGCTGGAACTTTGCCCTACTTGTGCACGCAATTTGAGCATGACGTGCAATTGACGTGTAACTGGGAGGAGAGCTGACTTTCAGTCTAGTAGAGAGATCTTTAGTGTCAAGGCGACCAGCACGTCTGGTACTAACTGATATCTTAAGTCAGGGGATGTATTATCTGAAGCAAAGGTTGCTCATCACTAGAATCAGAAAAAGCATATATTTCTTCGTTCATTGCGTGGGGGCTGTGAGCTTTCTATGGATGCAAGCACTGTGATTTACTTCAATGGAGACAGAGAGGCTAGGCCCTATCTTCCGTGGACGGGTTCTGTTTACCTTCCTCACTGGGCAGGAATGTGACTCTGTACAGCAGGCAGATAACTGTTATTCATAATACAGTCTTGGCAACCCTTGCTGGGTCTCTTTCGGCTGAGCTAGAAGTATGCGAGGTCAGAGATACGTAACTGCAGCTTTCAGTGTGTCAGGAGTCATGAAAACCCTAATTCAGAAAGTGGCTCAGACTGAACCACAAAAAGGGTTCATTACGATATTTATTTAAAAGTGCACAATGCAAATACATGGGCCTTCATGTTAGCTTAACGTTTGGGAAACTTGATGAAAGGCACCTTAATGCAGGACGTGATTGCAGAGGCCTTGTGATTCAGGCCACTGAGAGAAATATGCATGGGTGACATGCACATACATGTAACATAGGGTACACGTAGGGGGCATCTTGGTCAGGCAAAATCTCATTTTCCACATTCCCTCCTTGTCCCCTACTTAACCCTTCAGGATACATCTATATTCATGAGACCGTATAGTTGATCATACAGCATCATTTGTTCGTCCTTAACCCTTTATATACTTGGATGTGGAACACATGCAGTTGCACACAGGCCGCAAATGGCCGGGCCACACTGCAGACAGAGACAACAGCCGAATATCATAAGCAGTATCACTCCTAGGAACGACAACACTTTCCATCCCCAAGCAGACATCACACCCCAGAGCCAACTGGACCAAGTCCATGTGCCTGGGTCTTGATGTATGCCATGAGCAATCTTGTGGAGCCTTGTTATCGCTGCATACACAGATGGCGCGTTATTTGGGATGAAAACGCAACAACTAGATCGGATCACGCTACAAGCTCCGCCCCTATCCGCCAAGATGACGTCTAGAACGAGGCGATTTTGAAGAACAACAAGTCTCATAGCAGACTGTTCCTGGGTCAAGTTCGCCAGGGCGGATGCAGTCACATTCACTACTGCCTCAAGAGTCCTTGTTAACTTGCGTATCAGTTTACTGTTTTGGACGGGACCTATGAAGAAAAAGAATCCTTTGTTGAAATCGGTATATTGCTCCCAAGCTGTTTCAGTCTGATCAATCACTGAGGCATCTGTCTCTCTCCTTACTCTAACATGTTCTAGTCGTGAATCTCTATGATAATGGGATGGGGCCAAGAATACAGGTGGCAATAAGAATGCTATATAACAAGTCCCACCCCAGTCTAAGGGCAGATGTACATAGGCTGTCTGACCGCAAATGAAATAGGTATGGCGTGATGTTTTGAAAGAAGAAAGTCCTTTATCATTAAACTCTACTACAACTTTACACTCGCTGTGTCCCATATGTACTGAGCCTTTCTTATTAACACATAAATCACCTTTTGCTGGTAGAACTGAAATAAACGGTGGACCTGTATTTTGCTTGGGCTGAACATTTAACATTATAGAATTAACGGATGCATTTCCCTGCTCGTACTCTTCATTCTCTAGATCGGTTCCCTTCCTTTGGGGAAATCCGTCTTTGTCTGGAAAACATGCTTCATTCATTACTTTATTCAGGTTTCCATATATCCAGCCACCTGGATAAGCTATGTACTTTCTATCTGTTGAGGTCATTAAGGCAAACCATGCTCCACATGAACCATTGTGTGAGAACGCTAGAGGATAGAAGGGCAGAACTCCCTTCGCCCTTTGATAAGGTGGCAGTTGGCCACATACCCAGCAATCAGTCGCATTGCTGGTCTGGTGAGAATGGTGTAACATTTGAATAAAAGTATTGTTACGCAATGCAAGTCGATATGACAATTCATGAGGTGGCAGTTCACTAAATGTATGCTCTATGGTGCTGTTACTGGAAGAGTGTATATGTGAGGAAATAGGAAAGAAAACATGTAGTAATAAACTGACACAGATTATAACAATGCACAGAATAAAAAGAATGATCAAAGTAACTATACATCTACTGTGTACTAACTTGCAGTATTTTGCTTTCATCTTGTTTTTCTTACTATTCTCGTCTGTGATCTTATACATGTCAGAAATCTAGTCTAACCGATTCACCACAGAGTGGACTTAAACAATTAAACTACGTCTGACTTACTAGAGGATGTATGACGTTACAACTCATACTTTTACAACGCATGCCATTACAACAAATTTTTTACAACGCAAAAACTTTTACAACGCATGTATTTACAACGCATGTTTTTACAACGCAGGTACCTTTACAACGCATACCATTACAACGTAAGTATTGGTAAGTATATATTATTTTTTTTTAATTTAAAATAATTGAAAATAATATAGTTTAATTTAATTTAATTTAATTTAATTTTATTTAATTGATTTAATTTAAATTTAATTTAATTTTATTTTTACCTTATACCCCTGTACCCCAAAAACCCAAAACTGACCCTGAACCCTAAAAATACCCCTGTACCCCAAAAATCCAAAACTGACCCTGAACCCTAAAAATACCCCTGTACCCCAAAAACCCAAAACTGACCCTGAACCCTAAAAATACCCCTGTACCCAAAAACCCAAAACTGACCCTGAACCCTAAAAATACCCCTGTATCCCAAAAACCCAAAACTGACCCTGAACCCTAAAAATACCCCTTTACCCAAAAACCCCAAACTGACCCTGAACCCTAAAAATACCCCTTTACCCAAAAACTGAAAACTGACCCTGAACCCTAAAAATACCCCTTTACCCCAAAACTGAAAACTGACCCTGAACCCTAAAAATACCCCTTTACCCAAAAACTGAAAATTGACCCTGAACCCTAAAAATACCCCTTTACCCAAAAACTAAAAACTGACCCTGAACCCTAAAAATACCCCTTTACCCAAAAACTGAAAACTGACCCTGAACCCTAAAAATACCCCTTTACCCAA
Source organism: Lissotriton helveticus (assembly GCF_964261635.1). Lineage (NCBI taxonomy): Eukaryota > Metazoa > Chordata > Amphibia > Caudata > Salamandridae > Lissotriton > Lissotriton helveticus. The sequence continues at coordinate 94,345,591 of NC_136065.1, read as the reverse complement.
AAACTGAAAACTGACCCTGCCTGAACCCTAAAAATACCCCTTTACCCAAAAACTGAAAACTGACCCTGAACCCTAAAAATACCCCTTTACCCAAAAACTGAAAACTGACCCTGAACCCTAAAAATACCCTTTTACCCAAAAACTAAAAACTGACCCTGAACCCTAGAAATGCCCCTTTACCCAAAAACTGAAAACTGACCCTGAACCCTAAAAATACCCCTTTACCCAAAAACTGAAAACTGACCCTGAACCCTAAAAATACCCCTTTCCTCAAAAACTGAAAACTGACCCTGAACCCTAAAAATACCCCTTTACCCAAAAACTGAAAACTGACCCTGAACCCTAAAAATGCCCCTTTACCCAAAAACTGAAAACTGACCCTGAACCCTAAAAATACCCCTTAAAAAACCCAAACATATAAAATTTAAAATATAATTATATACTTACCAATACTTACGTTGTAATGGTTTTTGCATTGTAAAAGTTTTGTTGTAATGGTAGTGCGTTGTAAAAGTTGCGTTGTAATGGTTGTTTCCCCTTACTAGATCTCAACTTAGACCTATACTCCTGCTGTGGAGTCTTTTCTAGTAAAGGCGGCGCAGGCGGCGCAAGCGGCGCAAAGTCTGTATTGTCTTTAATGTTTTTAGTGTCTGTATCTTTTACTAAAGTACCAGATTGTCCAAAGTGTCTTTTACAGTGCTGAGCGTGGATCCATCCTTTGCGTCCCTCCACCTTCAGCGCGGTCCTTGTTGTAAGAAGCACTAATTTCGGGGTCTTCCAGCGAGGCTCGAGGGGGCTTGAACGATCAAAATTCCGGACACATACAAAATCGCCTGGTGATATGGCATGCTCCTTGACCTGGGTGTGTCAGGGAAGGCGGCAGCAACCTGTGAACGACAAGAAAGTAGTGCAGACATCAAGGAAGCCAGGTAATCTGTCAGCATGTTACTGTCAACATCAGTTATTCTTTTAGGCATAGGCGTACCCCACATATTTGGCGGTCTACCGAAGACTACTTCATACGGGGATAGGCCTGTTCTGGAATGAGCTACCATACGCATGTAAAAGAGGGCAACCGGTAAGGCTACCATCCAATCCACGCCTTTTTCTGCACATATCTTAGCACGTTTTGTTTTGATTGTCTGATTATGTCTTTCCACAAGGCCTGCTGCTTCAGGGTGTCTTACACAATGGAATTTCCAAGTATATCCTAACAGAAGAGACACCTGTTTCATTAATTCAGAGGAGAATGGCTGACCGTTATCGGAATATACGACCCGAGGCAATCCATACCTGGGGAAGTACTCGCGCACTAATTGCCTGGCTGTTGTCACAGCAGTATAATCTGGAACTGGATATGCTTCTGTCCATCTAGATAGTGCACACACAACTACCAAGACATACTTGTAACCTCTACATCTGTTCATTTGGATATAATCCATCTGGAGGACCTCAAAAGGGTGGTCAGGAGGATGAAATCCGCCTTGTTCCACCGGAATGCCTTCACCTGGATTGAACTGGCAACAGATATACATGTTCGTACTTTCTGTTTCGCTGCTGCACGCATGTGTTTGTTAAACCAGATATTCTGTAAGCTGTCTATCATTGCCTTTTCTCCCAAGTGTGCTGGACTATGTGCTGTGTTTATGATTACTTGTACCATAGAATCTGGAAGAAACCATGTACCTTTTCCCTTAGTCATCCAACCTTGTTCAGTCTGAAACCCTCCTTGTTCAGTCCATTTCTTTATCTCATCTGCAGTGGCATGTGTCTGTATGTCGAGTTCATCTTGAGTGGGATCCCTGACTGTCATACATGTTATCAGTAATGGTACCTCTGTCCTTGTCGTGTCTGTTGGTGTCTGGGCTGTCTGGGCTGTAAGTTTAGCTGTTCGGTCTGCCAGGTCATTACCCTGGGAAATGGTGTCTGTAACTTTGGTGTGAGCTTTGCACTTCAGGATAGAAATGGCTATAGGTAAATGTATTGCTTCCAACAGGGCTTGAATGAGCTGGCCGTGCTGGATCTTGGTCCCATGGGAGGTCAAGAAACCTCTCTCCCTCCATAAGACCCCGAAATCATGAACAACGCCAAAAGCATATTGTGAGTCAGTATAAATGTTTACTTTCAAGTGCTTAGCTCTTATACAGGCTTGTGTCAGAGCGATGAGCTCTGCTGCTTGTGCTGATAGTGTGTCTATTTTCTGTGTCTCTATGACTTTAGTAGCAGTGGTCACAGCATATGCTGCTACTAATTCTCCTGCACTCATTCTCATGCATGATCCATCTACATAGAGCGTTAAGTCTGGGTCTGGAAGTGCAATATCTGTCAGGTCTTGTCTTGGTCTCGTCACTATATTCATTACTTCCACACAGTCGTGTGGCGGTGCATTTACTGTACTTGAGGGCAAAAGTGTTGCAGGATTCAGAATATTACAACGTCTGATCTCTATGTGTGGTTGAAATAATGTCAGTTCATATCCTGTCAGTCTTGCTACAGTCAAATGTTGTGTCTGTGTCCTGTTTAAGAGAACCTCCACTGCATGTGGTACCTTTACTGTCAGGGGGTGACCCAACACTATCGAGTCACTTTGTCTGATGGCTAGGGCTGTTGCTGCAACTGATTTCAGGCACGCAGGCAGAGCCTGGGCCACTGGATCTAGTGTACTAGAAAAATAAGCGCAAGGCTTGTGTTTTCCTGCTTGATCTTGTGTGAGGACAGATAACGCTGTTCCATCTCGTTCAGTTACGAAAAGCATAAAAGGTTTACTGTAACATGGAGTCGCTAAAACTGGCGCTTGACATAATGCTCTTTTTAATTCCTCAAATGCCAAGGTGTGTTCTTGTGTCCAAGGGAGGACAGTCGGAGTGGCTGCCTCCTGTGTTGTCAATTGTATGAGTGGTTTGGCTAGATAGGCATACTGGGGAATCCATTGCCTACAGTATGAAGTGAGGCCAATGAAGGCCCGTACTTCCTTTGTGTCTTGGGCTGTGAAAGGCTAGAAATGAGCTATGTATACGTTCTTGTGTTAGCTGTCACCCATCCTTGGACAGCAAGTGTACAAGGAACACCACTTGCTGTTCACAGAACTGGAACTTTGAAGGGGACACCTTGTGCCCCTTGTCAGCCAGAAAATGTAAAACTGTCAGTGATGCATTCTCGCATTCTGGTTCTGATCGTGCTGTAATCAGGATGTCATCTACGTACTGTAGTAAGGCAGTGTTGGGAGGCATATAAATACTGTCCAGCTGTTTTTTTTTTAATGCTTGACTGTAAATGCTAGGACTCATTGCAAGAGCGAAACTCCTGCCAATTATTCTGTTTACACTACGAGGGAAAAAACTATTCATTTGCAAGCATGCCTTATCTGAAGCCAATGAAGCTTTCAGTGCTGGCTGTAAGGAAGAGCAACTTGACCCCCCCCCTTATATAAACATTTCTCTGCGGCTCATCAAGTTTTTTTTTCTCTACACTGCCTTCCCCTTCATCGTGATGTCACCCACAGGGCTGTTCCTCCACCCTTTCAAAACTCCGAGAGCTAAGAACAGTTGCCAAGTTACTGGAGAGAGAACTTGGTCAAATTGCAAGCATCCTTTATCTGCATGCGAAGGAAGCCTGAGTCAGTTGGAGGACTGCCAACAACTTGTCAGCGGAAAAGAATTGGAGTATGGCCAATGATAACAAGACAGGCACTGCTCGGTGCTCCAAGAGGGAAAAGCCCTCCCTTTACAAAATATCTTTCCCTGGGAGTCAGGCCACCTCAAGGTCGAAAAACACATTCTCTGCAATTCAAAACACATCTGTACCCAGGCCAGAGAGCTAACCAACATTCTCTAACTTAACTGAAGCAAATTCAAAACGTGATAAAAAGCATCCTAAAATCAGTAATTACTAAGGACATATTTTAACTTATTTCGTAACCTAGACACATGCTAGCATTTTAAAAATAATTATATCATAAAATATTGTTACTAGCTGCAAAGGAAAAAAAGAAACAGAACAACATGACATGGAAACACATCACATTTTACTTTTTGAAAATAACATGTGAAACACCATAATTTTGCATTGCAGAACCAAGATTTTCATAATTAAGTGTGCAAGCTCTTCTACTCTACTTATTAAAAGGGCCAGATTCATCATTTCCAAAAAAAACATGTTTTCTAATGGAGTGGATTAACTGTCACACGCTATTCTAAAGGGCAGCTTGCATTGGGAAGCCTAATAATGTATATTTTGTAGAACAAATTCTAATTTAAAAAACACACGGTTGCATTACACTAATTAAAAGCACATTCTATGATGGGTCTGTTTTATATTTTCTTCTCAACCGTGAAAACATTAAAGCACCCTGTGCAAACCCTTATCTCAATCCGACTGGTTTATTTACAACTTACCGACCTCTGAGTCAAACACATTAAATCAAGTGTTCCAAGGCAAACCCACACAAATACACGGACGCATTTGAAATAGAATGTTAAATGAACACTTCTTTACTCTCCATGCAAGACGTTACCATTTCAGTCAGCAAACTGACAAAGCACATAGGCAGACCCAGCAACCAATGAAAAAGTTAAATCAAACCATCATCAATCTAAGCACTCACTGACTTTTAGTGTCAGCTCACATAACCATGCATGTTAAACAGCATTTTAAAACAAATACTGCCTTCTCAATACAAGATATTAACTCTTTGGCAGCTGAAGCACAATCTTTCCCCAATGACTGCAGTACATGGGAAAGTCATGAACTCATCTCTCCACGTTATCACATAACACGTACGCACATCTCCAAAACGTTTTCTCCAAGTACTTGAAAGAGATCCAGCTCTCTCCTGCCTAACGTAATGATAACATGCTCTGCACAAACCATAACCACATGGCGCTATTCACAAGCCATATTCACAAGAAACTCAACAAGTTATAATAATGACATGCTCTTCATAAACCATATTTACAAGGAGCTATTTACAAGGAACTACACAGTAAACTTATATATATGGGGACTCTTCTAGATAGGAGGAAATAAAAGCCTCTGATGCTGTCAGCTTCTTTCTACATACTCTAAAGGGTACAGGTGGTGGCGTTCGCGACCTACTGGGTGTTTCTGAGGAGGTCACTCTAGCTAGTTCTTCTGAGAGGACGGGGTAAATACCAGTAACGACGGCATTTCTTTCTCTGTCAACCTGTTCTAATTTGACCCGTTCCCCCTCCTCCCGCAATTCTTTTTCTTTCGCTTTTTCCGCTGCATGTTTAGTTCTCTCTACCTTGTTCAATTCTTTTTCTGTTCTCCTATGTGACTCTTTGCGCCATAATTCAATGGCATCTTTCTGAGAGGGTCTTGACTTCTTTTTCCATAACGCTTCCTCTACTCTCATAATGCATTCAGGATCCCATGTTCCCGAGACAGGCCATCTATACTTTTCCTCCAGGTCCTTTGTATAGTCTACCCATAAATCTAAAAACAAGATGGCGTCTAATCCATGCTTATTATACATATAATGACCAGGTGTGTCTCTAGGCGGGATGTTAACTGACTCTTCTAGTATACCTTTTCTGGTCCCTATCTGACGCAATTTTGAAAACAGTGGCATGTTGAAACCAACACAATGGAAATACAATACACAAAAATAGACTGAACCAATCAACAATCATTCACACTAAAACATCATAACATTAAAACAAACATGATCTAAACCAATACAGAGAACTAAACATGTACTTGAAAAACTATATGCACTGGGATACAGTACAACCATACCGGTCTCAAAAATGAGACACGTCTTTACTGTGCCCACGTTTTACCATGGACCCGTCTTTACCGTGCCCACGTTTTACCGTGGACCCGTCTTTACCGGGCCCACGTTTTACCGTGGACCCGTCTTTACCGTTTTCACGAATAACGTGAACCCGTCTTTACCGTGCCCACGTTTTACCGTGGACCCGTCTTGACCGTGTTCATATAAAATGAACCCGTCTTGAAACTTTATGCATTCCCCATAGTGGTACTCACCGAGAAGCAAAACTTGAAACTTGAAGGCCTCGGACTTCTACGCATCTACGTCTACGTCTACGCATGCGCCTCGGAACGGGTGGACCTCTGGAAACCTCGGACCTTGCTCTCTCACAAGTCGGGCTCTGGTTGAGACGATCCGCAATCCTCACCGCCTCGTATGGATGCCTGGTCACAGTCCGTCCTCCTCCTGGTCCTGAGGGAGTAACGGGAAATCCCGATGGCGTGTACACTTTAAAGTCCGTCACGGCTGTAGAAGGGGGCAAAGCTGGACCTACAACACCGGCGCGTGGGGAAAGGGATATGCCCCTATTCGGGCACCAAATTAATGTGGTAAATAAAATATTACCCTGGCATAATTTCTAGGCATTAACAATTAGCATGTATCAAATGAGAGGCAGAGAGTCTGTGGTGTCCAAGTTAAAAGGGCTTTATTCCAATAACTCGAGTTAAGGGAGAATCTGTTCCATCACCACTGAGGTTCAGGAAGGGTCTCCGAACATTATTTACAGAGAACAACACATATATATTTTTTTCCTTGTACATAGGGAGGAACGCTCCAGGCAGTGCAAGAAAGAAAGAGATAAGAGCATGTGGGCGTGCATGAGGGTGTACACTTGATGAGTCACAGGTGGGTGATAGGTGGGTGGCTACATAGAGGAGGAGTTACATGGCAGGCTGGAACTTTGCCCTACTTGTGCACGCAATTTGAGCATGACGTGCAATTGACGTGTAACTGGGAGGAGAGCTGACTTTCAGTCTAGTAGAGAGATCTTTAGTGTCAAGGCGACCAGCACGTCTGGTATTAACTGATATCTTAAGTCAGGGGATGTATTATCTGAAGCAAAGGTTGCTCATCACTAGCATCAGAAAAAGCATATATTTCTTCGTTCATTGCGTGGGGGCTGTGAGCTTTCTATGGATGCAAGCACTGTGATTTACTTCAATGGAGACATAGAGGCTAGGCCCTATCTTCCGCGGACGGGGTCTGTTTACCTTCCTCACTGGGCAGGAATGTGACTCTGTACAGCAGGCAGATAACTGTTATTCATAATACAGTCTTGGCAACCCTTGCTGGGTCTCTTTCGGCTGAGCTAGAAGTATGCGAGGTCAGAGATACGTAACTGCAGCTTTCAGTGTGTCAGGAGTCATGAAAACCCTAATTCAGAAAGTGGCTCAGACTGAACCACAAAAAGGGTTCATTACGATATTTATTTAAAAGTGCACAATGCAAATACATGGGCCTTCATGTTAGCTTAACGTTTGGGAAACTTGATGACAGGCACCTTAATGCAGGACGTGATTGCAGAGGCCTTGTGATTCAGGCCACTGAGAGAAATATGCATGGGTGACATGCACATACATGTAACATAGGGTACACGTAGGGGGCATCTTGGTCAGGCAAAATCTCATTTTCCACACTGGCCTATGGAAAACAGGTAGCCTTGCAGTAGTGAAAAGCGAAAATGGCTTTAAATTCACTATTAGGACATGCCACACACATCAGGGCTTGTCCTACCTTTAACCTACAATGCACCCTGCCCTTGGGCCTACCAAAGGGGTGACTAATATGCAGAAAAGGGAAGGTTTAGGGACTGGCAAGTGGGTGCACTTGCCCAGTCAACATGGCAGTACCAGACTGCACACAGGCTCTGCAATGGCAGACCTGAGACACACTTTACATGGCTGCTTCTGTGGGTGGCACAACCCGTGCTGCAAGCCCACTATCAGCATTTGGATTACAAGCCCTGGGCACGCTAGGTGCACTGTACTAGGGTCTGACAAGTAAACCTAACCAACCAATCATGGAGTCACTAATACATACATCAATTTATAATAGGGAGAGCATATGCACTTTAGCACTGATCAGCAGTGGTAAAGTGTCCAGAGTCATAAAACCAACAAAAATAGGTCAGACAAAACACAGAAAAAAGGTAAAAAGTTCAGGGATGACCCTGCAAAAAGGATCAAGTCCTACAGTTACCATAAACAGCTCAAGAATCTACAGAACATTCAAAACACCGCTGCCAGATTGGTCCTCGACATCCCCCGCCGCAGCCACATCACACAACACCTCCTACAGCTGCAGTGGCTTCCAGTCAACAAGAGAATCACATTCAAGCTCCTCACCCATTCCTACAAAGCTCACCATGGCGAAAGACCAGCTTACCTGAACCACCGCCTCGCATTCCACATACCTTCCAGACAACTCTGTTCAGCTCAACTCGCCCTAGTCTCAGTCCCCAGGATCCACCAGACCAGAAGCGATGGAAGATCCTTCTCCTACCTCGCTGCCAAGACCTGGACCACCCTGTCCCTTCACCTAAGGTAATCAGAGGACCTCAAGACCTGGCTCTTTGAATGACCCTCTTTCCAGAAGCACCAGCAGCCGTCCACTCCCCCCCACCTGGTGCCTTGAGAACCTCACAAGTGAGTAGCCACGCTCTACAAGCCCCTGATTGATTGAATTTACAATATTTGTAATTGTCAAACCTTTATCAGGAGTGCCGTGTTAATCTGGGGTACCTGGACTCAAACTATAACAAAGAGAACCTGTTACCACCGATGTCCTCTGGCTTCACCTTACTGTGGGGTCCAAGACTGAGCACCAAGTGAACCCCTCACCCCTTGACTCTCAGAGTAGTGATGTCGAGCTGTCCGAGGCTTACTCAAGGAGAAGGTGCGGGGTTAGAAACCAGGAACTCAGTAAGGCATAAAACAGTTAAATGATTGTGCAGCCAGTGCTTTTACTTGAAAAATGAAAAGTGCTTTAATCACAAACACACAACTGAGGACTGCACACAAAAAATAGAGGGGACAGAAAGATGCACCTGGTTATACTCTTGTAGGGAGTGGGGTTGGTCCATAGGGGGAACCTGCCATTGAGGACAAAGGCTCTCCCTGACTTTTCTACGTAAGAGGTATTATCCTGACACAGTGAATGTGCAGTAAGACAGCTGTGAATGAGGACAGCTGTGCAATAGGACAGTTGTACAAATGGAAAGGAGGCTGACAGGCTCTCACTGCCCTGTCTGGGCCTGTAGTTAAACCCCCTTTCCTTCTGGAATGGGCTGTGCCAGTTATGGAGTTGTAATGATGTCAATGTCTGCTGTGGTCCCTTCTTGCAAAGTCTCTGATCACACTGTATCATACTTGTAGTTCACTAGAGCGTGTTCTCACTGAACTTGTAAGGGAGATCAACTCCGTAGTGCACATGCCCACACACAGCTCCTGGGGCAGCCAGGGTGACTCTGTCTCAGCCATGCCTTGAGCACTTATCTCCTGAAGTGTCCTGACGCATATGTCTCCAATCCAGGTGAGGGAACGAGAGAGTGGTAGAAGTGATGTGGAGAGAGGGGGAGAAAGAGAGAGTGGTGGAATTGGAGTGGGAGAGAAGAGGAGAGAGAGTGTGGCAGAAGTGAAGGGAGAGCGAAAGAGTATGTGGGAGAGAAAGAGAGAAGAGGTGAGAGATACACTGTGAGGGGGAGAGAAAGAAAGGGCCAGAGAGGATGGAAGTGGAGAGAGAAAAAGAGTGATTGAGCAAGAGGGGGAGTGGTGAGAGAGTGAATATAATAGAGAAAGATGGAGGAGGGGGAGGAGACAGTGTGAGCGAGAGAGAAGGAGTGTGGGTAGAGATAGAGTAAGAGAAAGAGAGAGACTGCCTGCAGTCAGTCTACAGGACGAGTGACTGCTCAGATGAAGGAGCTGCTCGTCTGAGGGTTGTCCGGCTCCCACCGCCTGTGATGGACTGAGGGGACCCGGGCCCTTGGGATCTGCATTAAGAATGCTTCTGACCTGCCTAGCTGGACCCTATGGATGAACAAGTGTGTAATCTAGCTCCTCGGTGCCCCGGCCTGAGGATCGCGGCAGTCCAGTTAAATTGCACCAAAGCGTAGGAGGGTACCCACAGGCTCCTGTCAGGGGGCCCAAAAGCTTTCTCGATGCTTAAAGTATTATCTAGTTCTTGGTGGTTCTTGATTAGGAAGCCTAGGGTGAGGTTAAAAAATTAGCTAGCTATCGCGCCAAGATTTTCAATTCTATTAAGGACTCGGAGGCGAGGATTATGTTTTCTCTTTCATTTCATGCTACACACAGCAGCCAATGAAATCTTTGTATAACATATCAAAACTACATTTCCCATGATGCAAACACCACATCACTTCCTGTAATAGCCCATAAGAGCCACCCAATACCAGATATCCTCCTCTTTCTTTGCTTCAAACAGTAAGTCCATAAAATAACTTAAGTCCAACATAAACATCCTCCAACGTGGAAGAGCAGCCAACTGTAAAGAACTCATTTTCAACAGGAAGCATATCTAGTCCATCTTCTTCTCAGAACCTAGAAGAATGAGAAAGAACGCCCGTAAATTCTGCATAAACAGATTATAAAATCATGGGTGGGCAAAGTATTACAAAGCATGTAATATAACCAGGTGGGATAATTTTCGCCTCCGTGTCCTTAATAGAATTGAAAATTCTTGGCGCGATAGCTAGCTAATTTGTTATTCTATTACAGGACCGGAGGCTTCGTATTATGCTAGTTTAACGCTCTTGAAACACTACAGAGGAAATATCACCCACCGGTTTGTAATAAAACTGTTTGAAAGTAGATTCTGAGGGCCATTCAGCTGAGGGCATAATGTCCTGAACAGTAGATCCTAACATAAAACTCTTAGAGGCCATGGCGCCACAAACAGAGTGCGCCCCAACCAAAAACCTGGGTATCAATACCCGCCTCCTGCATCACATATTTCAGCCATCTGGCTATAGTAGCCTCAGTAACAGGTTTGAATGGTTATAGCAGAGCAATCAATAATTGCGTTACACCTGTAGGCCGAAAAGACCTCATACATTCCTCATAGGCCTTAAGGCAGTGCACCGCACAAAGATTGACATTACTTGGAAAAGCATGATAATCAACACTTCTAGACATAGTCTTGGTTCTGGCAGTAATATTAAAAGAGACTCCTTCCGGAGTAAATACTCTATCTGTAATGTCCAAAGCCTTGACATCTGATGACCGTCTACATGCCACCAGACATAACAGCATAGCCAACTTGGCTGAGAGTTGTTTCCTGGTTAACATGTCATTTGGGGGCCAAAGATTGAACAGGGAAAGAACTAGAGAGACGTCCCATAAGGAAGTATATTTAGGTTTAGGCGGATTCGCTATTCTAATACATTTCAGAAGCCTACAAACAAACGGATGCATACCTACAGGTTTACCTTCAATTTGAGAATGACCCGCCGAAATCGCGGAACGGAAATTATTGACGGAGCGATATGCTAAACCCTCCGAAGCTTTCAGGGCAAGGAAGTTCACAATGCAGGATAAACCCGCCCCCACAGGATCCAAGTGTTGTTCCACGCACCAATGAACCCAGCATTTCCAGGATGTAGAGTATCTCTTTCTGGTGGAAGTAGACCAAGCCTGATTGATAAAGGCTAAAGCTTGCTCCGAAAATCCTGGCATTTGCCAACATTGCCGGAAAGTCTCCAGGCCATCAGGGACAGACGCCCGACATTACCATCGGATGCGTATCTCCATAAGGGTCCCTGGAGCATCATTGGGGACACCGGAATCTTCCTGGGGAAGTCGCAACTCACCTCCAGAAGACTCGGGAACCAAGGCTGCGACTTTCAGAGGGGAGTCAATAAGATCACCTCCGCCCACTGGTGCATTATCTGAGAATACACTCGAGGGATCAATATGAACGGGGGAAAGGCATAATTCAGAGTCTGAGACCAGTCCTGAGGGAAAGCATTCGTTGCCAGAGCTAATGGATCCTGTCTCCAGCTGAAGAACTGAGACATCTGCTGAATTAACCTGGACGCAAAGAAGTCGATCTGGCATGGACCCCAGATCGCCTGCAACCAATGAACTACCTTCGGTTGGAGCTGCTAGTCACTGTAGTCCTTGAGGTGGCTTGAGTGCCAGTCTGCCACCACGTTTGACTGTCCTGGAATATATTCGTCTATGACTGATATCTGGTGACTTTGGCAATAGTGCCAGAAGTCCTTCGCTATCTCTACTAACATGGAGGATCTTGTACCTCCCAGTTTGTTGATGTAGCGAACTGCTGAAATGTTGTCCATCCTTAAAAGGATGCAACATAAAACTTTCTTGGGCGACAGAGTCTTGATCGCGAATGAGCCGGCGAGCAGCTCTAGGCAATTGATATGGAGGTCTAACTCTTGGAGGGACCACCGTCCTCCTGTGGAAATATTTCCGCAACGCGCCCCCAGCTCCAGCGGCTGGCATCAGACTCTATGACAACTTCTGGAAGGAAGCTGAAAATGGCCTGACCGTTTCATGCTTCCACGTGGTTGAGCCACCACTGAAGCTCCTAGTGTACCTCTGATGACAGAGGAACCAGGTCCGTGTATGAGACACTTTTCTGTGGGTGCTGAATCTTCAGTCTCTGAAGGGCCCAATAATGAAGGGGCCCCGGGAAGATCACCTGAATAGATGACGCCAGGAGACCCACTATCCTGGCGATCGCTCTCAGCGAGACTGACTGTTTGGACAACAGAGAGCGGAGTTCCTTCTGTATGTCGCGCAATTTGGAACGGGGAAGGCTCAACTGAGCCGCTCAAGAATCTATGACAAAACCCAGAAAATCTATTTTTTGCGATGGATACAGTACGGATTTGGTTTCGTTGACTACAAACCCGAGATTTTGCAGTGTAGCAATGGTCATGGGCAGATGTTGTGCTGCCATCTCCTGCGTCTGCGCCATGATCAGTATATCGTCCAAATACACTATCATGCGAATCCCTTGCTCTCTAAGGCTACCACTGGTTTCAACACCTTGGTGAAACACTATGGAGCTGAGGAAAGACCGAAAGGAAGGAACAAATATTCGTACCACCAGTCTCTCTACTGGAATTGCAGAAACCTCCGATGAGGAGGAAAAATTGGGACAGATAGGTAGGCGTCTTTCAGATCCAGACGGACAATCCAGTCCCCCTGTTTCAGAAGATCCCCTAAGAGATGGATACCCTCCATCTTGAAATGTTTGTAGACCATAAATTGGTTGAAATCTTTCAAATTGAGTACCAACCTGTAACCTCCGCCTTTCTTCTGAACCAGAAAAATATTGCTTCAGAAACCGCGAGGGCCCTCGTCACAAGGTGCTATCGCATGTTTCTGCAGCAATTCTCCGATTTCTGAATCTATGAAAACGCATTTTGTTTGGGAAAATGACAGCTGTCTGGGCCGACTGTACTGAGCGGGTATCTGAAAAAAATCGAGATGAAAACCTTGAACAGTTTCTAAAATCCAAGCATCTTGAGACAATTGAGCCTAATTGTGAAAGAAATATCGAATACGACCCCCCCAAAGGAAGAGGGGAAGAATCCAGAGCGCTCACCTGAAGATTCTGAGGCCTGGAAACCACCACGGTAGGTTCCCTTGTTGAAGCGTCTTTTGTTAAAACGCTGCCTGGTAGAGTAGAACGTTCCCCCATGGTTGGAACCCCAGCACCTCTGCCTCTGCCAAAGTCACCTCTCTGGGGGCCTTGGAAAGATTGGCGGCCAAACGAGCGTCCCCGGCCGCGTCCGACCCTGTTAAAAACACCAGCCTGAAAGACTCTCTTTATTACTGACTGGGCTTTATCGAGAGTTGTGAAGGTACCCACGTTCTTAGCCACGTCCTTCACAAACCACTCACCGAATAGATTGCCATCCACCAGAGGGCCAGGTTCCACCGATGCTAACTCGGTGAGGTTAGAGTCCATCCTCATAAGGAGAGACTTAAGTCGCTCCGTGGAAAATGCACAATTAGCATTGCGTAAGAGGCATATCGCCCTCTGAGTCCAACCTGCCAGAGCAAGCGGATCCATCGTGGCACCTGTTTCCTGCGCCTCCAAGGCCATCTCTTTGGGACCCCTAGCAAGATCTTTGGTAGGGGTCCCACAACGTCCAGGAGTTTGTCTTGGCACCCCCTCTAGGCCCGATCAATGGCCTTCTTTGGGTCCTTGGCGAACTTTCTTAAGAAGGTCAGCATGCTAGAGTCAATGTCAGGAGTTTCTGTGACCTTATCGGAGATATCCGGCCTAGGGCACTCTGACCGGTGTCTATTTCTCACCTCTTTGTTGAAACTTTTACGGAGGTTGTCATGTAAATAAGCGGCAACCTCTGGCGCTGGGAGCCAATCGGACGATCTCAGATGAACAATGTCTGCCGGATTGAAGGTAAAGGGAGTGTACGCAGGAGCATCAGGCTCAACATTCTTGGACTTCTTAGTCTTCTTCCTAGGAGGAGACTCGTCAGGGGTATCAGTGGACGTAGTGTCCGTATCGGTATCAGTGTCCGGATCCTTGGACTTGTGGGGGTCAGGAGCCGGCAGAGAGGACAAGGTATAGGAGTGAGGCCAAGACTCAGTGTTAGAACCAGAAGAAGCCCCGTCCTTCTTAGGGACTGCAGGTTTAGATAAACCATGGCGCTTGGCAAACTTTTCCAACTGCTTAGTTATAGTCTTTAACACAGTCGCCAGCGCTAGCTGTACAGTTCCTGAAACTGTCTTCTCCAGGGCCTTGTTGACAGAATCCTGGACAGAGGCATCCAGGGCCTCAACAATATTATCCTCAATGGAAGGATTAGGCACTTCCTCTTCATAAATAGCTTCATCCTCCTCATAGGTAACCCAATCCTCCATGGTGGCACCAAATGTATACATGGACCTGTTCATGAGGTAAGATAAATATATTGAGGGGAGTAAAGGGGGGAGCCAACCCACAGCACAAAACCAATCACCGGTACCTAGCTCCTCAGTCATGCTGTAGAGAGGTTCTTGCAGCCCTTAGGGCATTGATGGGGCAAAAGCAGTAGAAAAATACAAAGGAGGTGTGCTCCCTCCAGGCCCTTAGCGTTTTTGCACCCAGTCAGGCTTAGAAGTTCTGCTCTAGACAAAATCCTAGCTAGAATGGGGAAAAAACAAGCAAAAACCGGGCAGTAGCAAAAAGTTGCCCAATTGGGCTACGCACATCCAAACTTAGGAATAAAACCTAAACTAACTCAACCTAAATGCCCCAGCGCTGTCGGACGATTAGGGGGGCCTCCGCGCTTTAATATATGCTAATTAAGCCTGCCGACGGCAGGCCGGTACCGGTGACACTTCGAATTACTTTTGCAGCAAGCGCTGCAGTGATGGGACCCGCCGCGTGGGTAAATGCAGAATGCCTGCCGGGTCTAGAAGACAGCGCGCACCTTCCTGCTGATGGGAGAGGCGCTGTCAGCACACCCACTCGCGCACTAAGGTCGCGCTATCCTGAAGCCTTCGTCCCCGTAGGGACGCACCGAAGAGGCGCGCATACACCTCCGATGACAGCAGGGTGTCATGGCTGAAAGAAAGACTCACTCGAGTCAAAGCACAACCAGGCACATAATTAGAAACGCGATAACGCGTAGAACAAAGCGCTGAAGGGGCGCAAATATAACAACAAAGTCTCAATCACAATTAGCATGTAATAGCTAGGCAATAAGTATAAATCACATAACTGGCTGCGTGAGCAGCAAAGAAAGAGGAGGATATCCGGTATTGGCTGGCTCTTATGGGCTATTACAGGAAGTGATGTGGTGTTTGCATGATGGAAAATTGTAGTTTTGATATGCTATACCAAGATTTCATTGGCTGCTGTGTGTAGCATTAAATGAAAGAGAAAGCATAATACGAAGCCTCCTGTCCTGTAATAAAATTAGCGCTTCGTGCTGCGAGGTGAACCCCGAACTCGTTCCCGCAGGTAGGCGACAAAAGGGAAAGAGTTGAGTGTTTATATAACTGAACTTTCACTTTCTGTGAATGTATGAATGAGAGGCTTGGACTCTGGGGGCTGAAGTGGGACTAATTCACCACAATAAATCCCTTATAATGACGTGGACGCGCCCAGGGCTACTGAATCCAGGTAATAAACGGTGCTGTTTGGTGCTCAGATACTGCAGAAAGTTAGGAGTTTCCTCTTTCTTAAAATTAGTTTTTATTGTTATTTTCAGATCATATATACTCCCTGTTTCCCACCTTAGTTCAGATATTAATTCCAATAATAACAACATGATGCATTTCTCTGGGAAGAAGCAGAGCTGAGGCTGGTAAAGGGGTTGTCCCCCACCCTCCGCCCCCAAGTACCCAGCAGCATAGCTGCGTCCCCCTGCCCCCTTCTACTGTAATAAAAATGTAACAAGGACCACAAGCAAAGATGTTTTTAAGTAATAAAACACTGTTCCGGGGAATAGTCTCTTAGGAGGGGCCATGTTTGTATGATGTTGATTTAACCTTTAAAGGGGCTTCATTGCACATAACAGGCGACGGGCGTGTTTCCCTGACAACGGAGCTTGTGAGGAGTCCAGGGCCGGTGACAGCGATGGTGAGAGAGAGCAGGTGGGAGTCACCACTGGGACAAGGTGCAGCAGCGATATATTGAGGGGACAGTGAAGATCAGAACACAGTTCATTTAAAGAGAATATTTCCCCTCGCCCTCACTATCCATTCACTGCGGCACGAGGAGTATATTCCAGGGCCTCGTTACATCAGAAAGGTCTCTGAGCAGGCCAGTCTCCTCTCCATCGAGACAACGAGTCACATAATTGTCGATCCAGAGTGGATTCCTCCCGACAGACAAGCACAGCTGCCAAGGAGTATTCCTGATATGCCCAGGTACAGATGGTGCGCTCTGGTGCAGCACATACACATAGCACACACTCACCATTGCTGGGACAGCATGTAATGCTCCGGTACAACCTAACATACCTCATTATGGGCCCGATGTAGGTAAACCTGATTTACCGACTCTAGAATACCGAATTTTACCGATTCGGTATTCTAGATTCGGTAAATCAGATGTAGGAAAAAATCTGTAATTTTTACCGAATCTGTGTGATTCGATATTTACCGATTCGGTAATTGCCATTGATTCCTATGGGCCTTGAGGCCCATAGGAGTCAATGTCAATTACCGAATCGGTAAATACCGATTCGGTAAAATTACCAATTTTGCAAGGGGGTCAGGGTGTCACTTTGACACCCTGTTGCACCCCTGATTCTGGCTTGTGTGCCATGTGGCACACATACATGCCCTAAGGGCATGTATGTGTGTCACATGGCACACGTGTACATGCACAGATGTGCATGTACACAGGAATTCGTTATTTACCATGACATAGTATGTCATGGTAAATAACAAATTCTTAAGGGCCTTTGGCACTGTTTCCAGTGCCACCTACATATAGATTTACCGATTCGGTAAATTTACAGAATCGGTATTTTACAGAATCGGTAAATTTACAGAATCGGTAAATTTACCGATTCTGTAAAATATAAGCCCCCTACATCTCAATCACCAAATACCGGTCGGTAACGGCCGAAATTGGCCGTTACAGACCGGTATTTGGGCCCCAATGTAGGTAAATGTCATTTACCGATTTTAAAATACCGATTTTTACCGAATCGGTATTCTGAAATCGGAAAATGATATGTAGATAAAAATAATCGGTAAAATACCGAATCGGTAACATTTGGTATCGTGTTTCGACACTTACCGAATCGGTATTTCCCGAATCGGTAAATACCGAATCGGGAAATACCGAATCGGTAGTTACCGATTCGGTAATGGCAATACAACGGTATGGGCCAAAAGGCCCATAGGAATGCATTGACAAAACCGAATCGGTATTTCCCGAATCGGTATTTCCCGAATCGGTAAATACCGATTTGGTAAATACCGAATCGGTAAACATGTGATCGGCAAACAAGGAAGTGAAACTAATGAAAGCAGCCAATGAGGTGGAAGCTCCCTCCCCCACCCTAGCAGGGAGTGGCAACCCAGGCAGGTGCAACTCATCAGAACTTTCTGGAGAGGCAGCCAGAGCTGAGCAGTGAGAGTGAGCAGCAGAGAGAGTTTAAGGAGATCTGTCAACACAGTGGAAATGGCAAGCAGCTCTGAGAGCCAGAAGGCTGACAGAAAGCGCAAGGTCAAGTTCAGCAGCATGGAGCTGCAAGTATTGGTGGAGGAGGTGGTGAGGGTCCACAGGCAGCTGTATGGGAGGCTGTCCCTCACAGTCCCTGAGTCAACAAAGAGAAAACTGTGGAGTGCCATCAGTGAGAGGGTCAATGCTGTTGGTGTGACACCCAGGAGCATGGATGACCTCAAGAAGAGGTTCTATGATATCAGGAGCCTCACCAAGAGGAAATTGGTGGAGATCAACAAGCAGGCAGGACTGACCGGTGGCGGCAGGAACCCCGGGCCCCCCCTCACTGAACTGGAGGAACTGGTGTCCACAACGATTGAGAGGGAGAGTGTGGTTGGAGTTGGGGACATGGACAGCTCAGCCAGAGCCAAAGCTAAAGGTAAGAAGCATGCACAGCATGACACACCCTACCAGACACCTCCCCATTGGCCCCCATGTACAGCCAAACCCCAGTCCAGTACAGCTAGCAAAATAAATGAGCAATGCATGATGGGAAATGTAGACAGCTAATGTAGGAACATTTAACAGTGCACATAAAACTGCAATGCACCTTAGGAAAAAATCAGAGTAATGAAAATGACATGTGCAATGCATTTATTTTAGTGACAGCAAGACATTTCCACTCAGTTGACAAATGCTACTTTATTCCTAGGGGCGCCATCAGGTAGTGGAGCAGCAGCTGCACAAGTGTCAGCTCCAGCAACAGCGGACAGTGAGGTGGCAGGCCCAAGCAGCATGGATGACTCGCAGGAGGTGGAGGACAGCAGTGCCATGGCTAATGAGGATGACTCAGGACATGCCCTCTTATTTCCCCACTCCCCCCAATTGTCACAATCCCCACCATTGCAGTTCTCACCAGAGAACTCACCCACACGGTCCCAGCCAGCACCTGCCACAGCTCCAGCCAGGAGGAGTATTGTGGCCCCATTGTCCATCATGGAGGGAGCTGCGGGTCAGGCATCAGCACCCGCACCAGCACCCACACCTGTGACACCTGTGGCACAGCAGGCCACCCAGCAGACCAGCACCGATCGGCCCCCTCCACGCACTTCCAGCAGTGCAATTCCATCACGGGAGGGCAGCGTCTTCCAAGGGCTTGAGGGGAGCATGGTCCGAATACAGCGGATGCAGGCCAAGTCCATCCTCGCTTGCCACCGCCAATTGCGTCAACATAACCTGCAGATGGGGGAGTTGACAAAGGGTATTGTTGATTTAGTGGCAAGTAACCGGGAAATTGCTACAGGAATGGGGCGAATGACAACTGCCATGACACAGCTGTGTGGCAAGATGGACCAGCATGAGCACATAAGGCGCAGGGATGCCCATGTACAAAACCGGCAATTAACCGGCTTGCCGCAGCAACAGCCCTGCTATGCCGCAGAGGGGCCAATATGGAAGAGCGCCTCACTCAAAACACTGCGGAGGTGACCAGGGGCATGGCCCGCATCACCAGTGCCATGGAGACACTCTTAATTTCAAACGCAGTGGTGAATCCTGCCCTGGACGTGGCGGAGGCTGGGGACAGCAGCAGCCGCAGCAGTCCGGCCAGCGCAGTGTCCGAGCCGCGCCGGAGCTCCAGGCGCTCCGCAGAGGCAGCCGGACATGCAGAAGGGGGGGAGCTGCATCCCAGTGGGTCTGCAAAGCGCAGCAGGAAATGACAATGCCTGTGTGGGTGAGGCAACCCGGCCCTTTTCCTGTCCCCACATTGTAGTTTATCTTTTCATTTGTTGCACATCAGTGCTGTAACGTTGTACCAAAAATTAAACATAGCTTTTCTTCACATACATAACGTGTCTGTGCATCTGTACTCACTCAGAAATAGTTGTCTGTTATCTCCTCACGTCTGAACCTGCCATCACTTGGTGTAGACACTCCAGCAGGTTGTGTTTGTGGCACAGCAATGTCATCGTCAGGGTCCTCGTAGTCAGACAACTCTACCTCTGTGCCCTTATTGACCGCAAGGTTGTGCAACATTGCACTGACAGCAATTATCTTGCAGCAGGTGATGGGGGTATATTGCCTTGCACCTCCGCTCTTGTGCAAGCATCTGAACCTGCTTTTCCAGATGCCGAAGGTCCGTTCGACTACATTCCTTGTGCTTTTGTGCGCACGGTTATACCTCCTTTGGCTGGGTGTTGAGGGGTTGAGGTAGGGGGTGAGAATGAATGAGCGGAGGGCATATGCACTGTCGCCTAGAAGGAAAAGGGGTAACATTACTCACATGCATACATGTACTTCACACTGCTATTGAGGTTTTGGGGGTCTGACACTGTGTCTTACCTAGGAGGTATCCTTCACCGAATTCCCCTGCCGTCAGCCGTGCATAAATTCCGCTATTTTGAAAGATGTAGGAGTCATGGGTACTCCCTGGAAATTTTGCTACCACGTCAGTGATGACACACTTTGCGTTACAAATCACCTGCACATTTATGGTGTGCCGTGACTTCCGATTGCGGTATACGTATTCCGTGTCAGCAGGGGGGCAAATCGGAATGTGTGTGCCATCTATGCAGCCAATGATGTGGGGGAATCCTGCCATCTGGTAGAAGTCTGCTTTTGTCTGTACCAGTTCTGCATGGGTTGCAGGGAAGGAAATGTATTGGTCCATCCTTTGTATCATGGCGTCAAGGAGCTTGTGGAAGAACCTTGACAGGCTGCTCTGGGTCACCCCTCCTGCCACAGCAACTACACTTTGATAGCTGCCAGACGCAAGCAGGTGTAGGCTGCATAGCACCTGTACGTGCACTGGGATTGCGTGTGCCCTTGGGGTGGGGTGCTGCAACAGGGGTTGGAGGTCCCTAATGAGCTCCAAGATGGTCTCCGAGTCCAGCCTGTACCTCTGTAGGATCTCTGCATCTGTCAGCATGACCAGGGTGATCCGCTGTCTATACACCTGCTCCTGTCTCAGCCATTCCCTCTCTCCTTCCTGCTGTAGCCGTAGCCGTCTTGCAATGACATAAAATGCCGCCATGGTGCAAGAAGAATTGCATTTTGGGTCCATTTTTATAGGTTGCACCTGGTTACCGCCTGATTCCAATCTATGGTAACTACCGATTCTTAAATACCGAATTTGACGCTAATTCGGTATTTCAGAGCTTTCCTACATCTCAATCTTCGGTTTTCACACAGAATCGGAATTATACCGAATCGGTAATTTTACCGATTCGATGACTTTACCGATTCGGTATTTTTTTCCGATTCTGTGTTTTTTCCGATTCGGTATTCTACCGATTCGGTTATTTTTTTCCGATTCCCTATTTTTACCGAATCGGTTTGTTACCGATTCGGTATATTTACCGAATCTGTGTAATGTCCGATTCGGTATTCTAACGAATCGGTAACTTTTCCGATTCGGTATTTTCCCCGATTTGGGCGGTTTTCGGACTGCTACATCCCGATTGCTCGATACCGATTGGTAACGGCCGAAAATACCGATTTTCGGCCGTTACCGACCGACCTACATCGGGCCCTTGGTGACCTACATCTGGCCCTATGCTCCGGCTCGAGAGTTCAAGAGGGCCTAGAGCCGAGCCAGAATCAGTCCTCTGGCTCGAGTCTGGCTCGGGCCTGCATTGGCTCACCCACTTCTACCATTGACATTTAAAGGCTTCGGTTGAGAACAAAGCAGGGGTGAGCGAACTAGTTGAGGCACAGCCTCACCACGCGCACATTTTGCTCTCGGGGATTGTCACAACCACACGGCTACAGGACTTTACATCGATCTGCCCAAGAAACGACGGAGGCAGTGCACTTGTGAACACTTTTGGATGGCAACAAGTCAATATTTTTCTGAGATATACATCATTTTTTTAGGGGAAACAGAAATGTCAGAGTCACCCTGAGAAGGGTGGGTAACTGTGCTCAGCCTAAGAGTTGAGGGCAAGTGGCAGGCTGTTTAAACACCAGAGACCCACTGCATGGCAGAAACGTGCACTTTAAACCAAGTTTCAGTTGCCCTAATTCTTGATACTCACAATTTTGATAAAGAAAGGGAGCAAACGGGGGCTCAGGAAGATTCAGGTATGCGTCGAATAACAAAGAGGCTGACTCATTCAGCTATTTATGCGTACATTAATGAGTACTTTTATGCATGTGTTAAGTATAGACTTCCAGGAACATGAAGAAGTGTTGAAGTAGTTTATTTCTCAAGACAACACTCCGCAGCATGCGTGAGCATCGCAGCCAAGTCCTAACTCCCTCAACTGTCAAAACCAACGTCAGCTGTCAACATTCCAGCTGACTTAACCAATTACGCACAGGGGACAGCTCGCACATTAGGGGTAGTGGAAATAGAAAAAGGATACAGGCACAACACATCTCCTTCCCTAATAAGGAGGCATTTGGAAACATGTTATAGGGTTTAAGTAAAACACAATGGGGTGCTATTCGCAAACAAAGTCATCATATCTACTGTGTTTGTTCAGATGTCTTCCAAAACTGCTGGTACTTGCCTTAGTTCCTTCTGCATCACACATAGACGCACCGGCAGGTGCTTGAGCAGTTACCTCCTTTCTGAGTGAGGATTCTCCAGTCTCTTTGTACGTAAGATTACTCTCTGCTTCCTCATCCTCATTCTCCTCTTGTCTATTTCCAGCAGAGTGAGTTTCACAAGTGTCTAGGGACACAGCAGAGGCATCCGTGCTGAAGTCCTCACGTTCACCAACAGACTCAATGTTCCCAAAGTCTCGTCTAAACTGGTTACCACATGTTGCAGGCGATTCACCATCACAATCCTCTTCTTGTTCGGACTCTTCTTCCACAAGTTGTGATCCTTTGTAGTAGTTATCCTCTTGCACAGGGCATTGTTATCTGCCTTTCTGTTGGTCTGTTCCCGATCCATGACAGACAGACATTGCAGAGGCATGCCATACTCTTCCATCACTAAGCAAGGCTGAGTTGCAGAAACCCTTCACGACTTCCAGGGGTGTAGAGAATTTGTTATCACCTTTGGTAATGCGTCCGCTTTTCTTCACTCTGACACTGTCTCCCACTTTGATGTTAAACTCCTTGCAATTCCTACTTTTGTCATATTTCTCTTTATAAGCATCCTGTGCTTTCTTGATCTTTTCTCTGATTGCATCCACGGACCATTCCTTTTTCACTGCAGGTTTGATCCATCCTATATTGTCCTTTGAGATGGGGGTCCTACCCCTCATAACTTTGAAAGGACTCACCAACGTTTTTTCTCCCAGGGTGCTTCTGTATCCCCAAACCATTTTGTTCACTTCCTTCCTCCAGCATTTTCCGTTATTATTCACAAGTTGGATGGTCCCTTTTATCACTCTATTGAATCTTTCCACCGCTCCATTTCCCGCAGGGTGGTATACAGACGTAGTTGTATGTCTGATGCCATTTCTTTCTACAAATTTCTTGAAGGCGTCTGAAGTGAATTGGCTACCGTTATCACTGACAATTGTGTTTGGGATCCCTTCTCTGATGAATACTTCTTCCATGAACTTTAGCACATCACTAGTTTCTACTTTACCACAAATCTTCACCTCAGGCCACTTTGAGAGGTGGTCCACTAGCACTAGGACATGCACCCCTTCATCCTGCCATTTCACGGGTCCCATGACGTCAATGCCAACTCTTTCCCATGGTACGTCTGGGCATTGCAAAGGCTGAAGTGGTGGTCGTAGGGTCGTCTGAGTTTTGTCTGAATTTTGGCATTCTATGCATTCCCTTATGGCTCTCTCCACCTGCATGTCACAACCAGGCCACCAATACCAACATTTTATTCTTTGTTTGGTTTTGTTCATTCCTAAATGTCCTTCGTGGCATATGTTGATTATCCTTTTTCTGAGGCCTTTTGGTGGTACCACCTTACCTTGTCTTAGGATGAGATTGTCTTCCACCGACAGTTCATTTCTCAGTTCCCAAAATATCCGCAATTCATTTTCCAAGTATTTTTTCTGTGGCCATCCTTTTACAATGTGATTCTTGATAACTTGAATTTGCTTATGATTTGAACATTCCTTTATCCATTCGCTCCTTTTTATGGTAGGAAATTCTTCACTGATGCTTGCAACACAAAGATCTTCTTCTTGCGCTGCTGTACCCGTGTTTTTCAAAGGAAGTCTGCTTAAAAAGTCTGCCACTACATTTTTCGCCCCTGGTAGGTACTGTACATCGTAGTTATAATCCAACAGTCTGATGGACATACATGCTAAACGTGGTGAAGCATTGTACAGCCCTTTCACAGTCAATACCTTGGTAAGAGGTTTGTGATCACACCTCAAAATTATTTTCTTTCCCCAGATATACTGGCGGAAGTGCTCCATTCCCCAAACGCACGCCAACGCTTCTCTTTTGATTACGGAGTACCTTTCCTCTGTTGCCGTCAGTGAGCGTGATGCAAATGCGATAGTTACTTCACTCCCATTGCTCTCAATCTGGGTGAGTACTGCGCCGAGCCCTTGTCCGCTTGTGTCCGTGGTTATCACGCACTCCAGTTTTCCATAAAATCCTTGCAGAGCCGGTGCTTCACAAATTTCCTTCTTAAGTTGCTTGAAGCTCTCTTCACATGCACTGGTCCACTCATATTTGCTTTTGTTTTTTAGAAGTGTCCTGAAGTTTTATGTTTTTGTTGAGAAGGCTTTTACGAATTTAGATTAATAATCCACCAATACTAAGAATGCCCTTAGCTCATCTTTGTTGGTGGGTACTGGCGCTTCTTTAATTGCTCTGATGAGTTCTTTCTTTGGCCTTATTCCATCACTTGAGATTTCATGTCTCAGGTAGTTGACTCGATCTTTACTGAATTTGCATTTCTTGAATTCAGCTGTTAATCCATATTTCTCCAATTTCTTCAGTACTTGTATTAATCTGCTGTCGTGTTCACTTTGATCTTTACCCATGACCAGAATGTCATCTTGAAAGATGAGTATTTTTTTCCACACCTTTGAAAATTTCTTGCATTAGCATTTGGAATAACGCAGCAGCAGACGCAATGCCAAAAGGTACTCTCTTAAACCTAAAACACCCACATGGTGAGATGAAAGTGGTGAAGTGTTTGCTATCAGGGTGTAATGGTACCTGGTGGTATGCCGCCGCCAGGTCGATAGTAGAGAATACTTTCATGCCTTTTGTGAGGGTCAGCATTTCTCCAATTCTTGGCAGAGGGTACTGTTCGATGATAATATTTGTATTGAGGTCCCTCAGGTCCATACATAGTCTCAATTTTCTGTTAGATTTCCTCGAGACCACCAAGGGCGCAACCCACTCTGCTGATTCAGTGGGCTCTATAATGTCTGCATCCAGTAGCTTATCAATTTTTTTTCTGATTTCTTCTCTCAGTGTTAAAGGTTCATGCCTCACTTTATGTACACATGGGTTAGCGTTGTCCTTTAACTTGATTTTGTGTTGGAAACCCTTCAATTTCCCTATTTTTCCGTTGAACACCTTAGGAAATCTTTCCACAAGTTCCTCACACGTTTCCGTGTCCAACTGCATGACTAACACTGGTTCTGCTCTGTTAGGGTTGAGAGTAATGCCTAGTTTCCCCTGATCCCTCCACCCTAAAACAGAAGGTCCTGTCACTGCCACGTACAGTTTGCTGTCCATTGTTCTTTCTTTGAACACAAAATGTAACTTCCTATAACCCACAAGTTCTATAGGTTGGTTAGTGAATGTTTTCAATTTCATATCAGGTTTTTCCATTTGATTCCCTAGAACTTCTTGAAATTTGTTTTTCCACACCTCTTTGTTTACAATTGTACATGGAGCCCCAGAATCTGCTATTATCTCCACCTCTACACCACCAATTGTCATTTTGCACTTTGGTTTTTTTTTGATAATGTTATCCTCATCTTCATTTTCCTCAGTTACATCCGTGATATTAAGTACACATAGATTGTATTCCGAGTCCTCAGATGACTCGCTTGCATCTTCACTTTCTTCCTCATGAACATACTTGACTCTTGTTCTTTCTTTCTTTCTGCATGCTTTCTGGAAATGTCCAATGAGGCCACACTTTCCACATTTGTTATTTTTCGCTGGACAATTCCAATCGTTTGCAAGGTGTTTATTGCTACCTCAACGGTAGCATCTCAATTCTTCATACTTTTTTCCATAGCTGCTTTGTTTGGGTTTCTCTTTGCCTTGACTTCTGTGGTCTGTTTTCTTTTTCCTTGTTCCAATTACTTTCGCTACAACAGTGGAAATATCCTCTTTGCTTTTGTTTTCATTAATTACTTCCTTAGCGCATCTTCCAGTCAATTCTGCTTTCTTTACAATCTCAATAACTTGTTGTGGGGGTGTCTCTCCCTTGGTCCACAGCGCATTTTGTATGTTTTGATTTGCTGCACACATGACTATTTGATCCCTTATTAAGTCATCATGCATGTTCTCAAATTTACAAGTCAACGCTAAGTTTTTTAATGCAGCCACATAGTCGTCTACACTTTCATCTTTCCCTTGTTTCCTTCTGAAGAATTTATACCTGTGTACTGCCACACATATTACGGGTTTGTGGTAACCATCTAAATCTTCAAGGGCCTCTTCGTACACATTCCTTTCTCCACCACCACGTGCTTTCTTATTAATATTTTTGTAAACATCCAAACCTCCTGCACCTAAACAATGTAACAGTATTTTCCTTTTTTCTTCAGGTTTCATAGGTTCATCTTCTTTCTCAAATGTAGATATGTAATTGCAAAAGTACTCTTTCCATGTTTCCCATTTCACTGGGGGTGTACCTGTTCCTTTCAAAAATGGTTCTGGTGGTTGCAAATTGTGATTGCTGCTGTTTGCAATATTTATTGTACCCTAAACCTTATCCAAGTTCTGTTATTTTTTTAACTTTTAGTACTGTGGTCCTGCTTATAAATTCCACAAGGTGAGGTACTTTCTCTATCAACTTTTTATTTTGCCTTTTACACGCTTTTTAATCGAAACTCCTTGTTGTACCTCTCGATTTTACTAGTGCGCGAAGGTCTTGAGTGCCGTGGCTTATAAGGCATTTACTCGCAATATGGCGCCAACTACGTCATAAGACGTTGCTCTCCCTTTCGCGCCACCCCGCTGAGGAAGATTCTACTTTCTCTGTATGCCGCCGGAGCCAACGCAGCAGTACCCTTATTCTCCATTCTTAATTCGCTGCTTCCTAGTAAGTTAACTTATCCTCATTAACTTGTCACGAGTGATGTTTCACAAGAAAGGTTTTCACACGCTGTTTGAGATTGGCTTTAATTTTACGTTGTTGAGCCTTCCGCGCCTCAGAGCTGAGGGAAGTTTCACACTCCTTACAAACAGCAGAGTTGACGCAGCCGTAATGTACCATTTCTCTTAATGCGCATCAATTTCGCCTAATACTTTTCAATGGTACGTTCGAACAGCCGAATTGTCGCACGCTGCACATATTATTCAGAGTTTTTCTTCTCACACATTTTTTAATTTCCCTCCAAAACTTTTCATCGCTTTCCTCATCCGATCATGCATCAGCGCTAAGGAGAGTTACACTTTACTTTCACACAGCCTGAGTCTACGCAGCCGTAACGAACAGCTGTTCTTAATGCACGTCAATCTCCAGATTACTCCTCAAAGATACGTTTACAACGTTCAATTATCACTCGCTGCAAGATTCTTCAGAGATCTGCTTAATTTCTTCACTTTTCATACTCGACTCATACACAAGTCCGTACAAAATAATGTATATTATTATTCCTGGCTGCTTTCTCATTGTTATCCGCTTTTTGTCAAAGTATGATTTCATAAATTTTGTTCCCTTATTTATTTTCCACTCCTTCCTTACCGGAGTAGCTTCATGTGGGTTCGTGGTGTGAAGTCTTGGTCCTCGTCGTCAAATTGTTAAGTATAGACTTCCAGGAACTTGAAGAAGTGTTGAAGTAGTTTATTTCTCAAGACAACACACCGCAGCATGCGTGAGCATCGCAGCCAAGGCCTAACTCACTAAACTGTCAAAACCAACGTCAGCTGTCAACATTCCAGCTGACTTAACCAATTACGCGCAGGGAACAGCTCGCGCATTAGGGGTAGTGGAAATAGAAAAAGCATACAGGCACAACAGCATGTACTTCAGAAACTGTAGCCACTGCAGAAGAACCAGATGAAACAGCATAAGACTCAGATGACATCACTATAGAATCTCATGACATTTCAAAGTAACCTGGTGAAACAGGCAAGAACAAGATGACATCACCAAAAACACGATGATACTGTAAATGGATTGATATTGTAAAAAAAAACGGACACAACAGCAAACGAACATTATGACATTACAAAACAACAAGATGAGATTGTAGTTGGGCCTGATAACATTGTTGATAAAACAGCAAAAAAGCTGATGACATGTCATTAAGAAGTGTAAACGGACCTAATGGCACTGTGAAGGGAACTAGTGACACTGCAAAAAGACTCTATCATTCTTCAAAATAAACAGATGACATCATGAAAGGATTGTCCCATGTCACAAATTGGACACAGTTAAGATGGAGATAGTTCTGATGAGTAATAGGAGCTGTGTTTGGAACCATCTTTAATGGCCAATGGTAGAGGTCACCTCTGATTCCATCTACTTCAGCTAAGAGCTTCGGGGTGGTGAACGATGGAAATATCTCACTAGTGCCCTACGTGAACTCCTTGTTCTTTCAAATGCATATTCCTGTTAAAAAGGAGGAGGAAATTAGCACCACTACTATTGGTAGAAGTACAGAAGCCGCTAGTGATCACTTCTAGTACTCAGAGAATTGATTATGCGAATGAAATTTATGTAAGCTTGCCCAATATTGCTTAGCATAAATTACAAGTAATACAGAACAAGGCCGCCAGACTAATCTTACTTTTACCTAGATACTCACAAACCATTCTTTTATTACAGAAACTTTACTGGCTCCCTGTGAAAGAACGAATCCAGTTCAAAGTGTGCTGTATGACATTCAAAAGGCTCCTGTTTCTGTTGACCGATAGGGGTGAGAAATATGTCCCTTCATGTGATTTGAGGTCCCCCTGTGGGAATCAATTATTAGTACCTGGCTTTTGAAAGAGCAGATCGTGGGGAGGAGCTTTTCAGTAATAGCTCCCCCTAAGTGGAACTCATTGCCATCAGTAGTTCATCATGCGATGGATTATAGTACCTTCTGGAAAAGTCTGAAGATCTGGCTTACGGAATTTAGTGGATAATGACGACTTCACTAGACGAATACGACACGTTATTTCGCATACCATTACTTCGCATGCCATTACTACGCGGTTATTACTTAGCAATAACCGTTACTTTGCAAGTTTTTAGTTCGCATACCATCACATTGAAAAGTCAGGGGCGTAACACAGGCCCCCGCAGCCCCTGCATTGCGGGGGGGCCCCGTGCTCAAGGGGCCCCCCTCACTTTATTTATCATGAATTAAATGGTGCGCCCAGCCTCAATGAATTAAATGGTGCACACAGCACTACTCAGCACGCAAGCGCGGCCCCGGCTGGGCCTCTGAGCATCTTCAATAATTAAATGGTTCGCAGGCCCGGCCGGGCCTCTGAGGCTAAATGGTGGTAGGTGGGTGCGCACAATTGTCTCTGCGATGTGTCACGCGCCTGCGCGGTTTTCAGGGTGTGGCAGGGCCCATTGCTGGTGACCAATGCACTGATTGAATACTGGCCATGCTTGCGCATTGCGGAGTGCACACAATTAAAAGTGCGTATGAGCAGGGGCGGCTGGTGACATTTGAAAGTGGTGGGGCGTAAACTAATTTGCATATTGCACCGCAGCGAGCGAGCCCGAACCACCTTGCATCCATCCATACATCATTCATGCATCCACCCATCCATCCACCCACCCATCCTGCATCCATACATCATTCATTCATGCGTCCACCCATCCATCCATCAATTCTGCATCCATCCTGCATCCATCATTCATTCATGCATCCACCCATCCATCCTGCATCCATCCTGCATGCATCCATCATTCATTCATGCATCCACCCATTCATCCTGCATCCATCATTCATTCATGCATCCACCCATCCATCCTGCATCCATCATTCATTCATCCACCCATCCATCCATCCACCCATCCATCAGCCATCCTGCATCCATTCCTGCATCCATTCATCCATCCACCCATCCATCCATCCTGCATCCATCATTCATTCATGCATCCACCCATCCATCCAGCCTGCATCCATCATTCATGCATCCACCCACCCATCCATCCTGCATCCATCATTCATTCATGCATCCACCCATCCATCCATCCATCCTGCATCCATCATTCATTCATCCACCCATCCATCCATCCACCCATCCATCAGCCATCCTGCATCCATTCCTGCATCCATTCATCCATCCACCCATCCATCCTGCATCCATCATTCATGCATCCACCCATCCATCCAGCCTGCATCCATCATTCATGCATCCACCCACCCATCCATCCTGCATCCATCATTCATTCATGCATCCACCCATCCATCCATCCATCCTGCATCCATCATTCATTCATGCATCCACCCATCCATCCATCATTCATGCATCCACCCACCCACCCAT
Source organism: Lissotriton helveticus (assembly GCF_964261635.1). Classification (NCBI taxonomy): domain Eukaryota; kingdom Metazoa; phylum Chordata; class Amphibia; order Caudata; family Salamandridae; genus Lissotriton; species Lissotriton helveticus. The sequence continues at coordinate 94,315,116 of NC_136065.1, read as the reverse complement.
CCATCCTGCATTCATCCTGCATCCATCATTCATTCATGCATCTACCCATCCATCCATCAATTCTGCATCCATCCTGCAGCCATCATTCATTCATGCATCCACCCATCCATCCATCAATTCTGCATCCATCCTGCATCCATCATTCATTCATGCATCCACCCATCCATCCATCAATTCTGCATCCATCCTGCATCCATCATTCATTCATGCTGATTTTTGCAGAGCCCCAATAATAAGTTCATAAACCGTTTTTGCTGTGAGTAACAAAGTAAGTAAGTAAACAAAGTGAATGGGTGCCGCTGCGCCGACTTTTGCCATTACAAGAAATATTAATGTTGTTAAATAACCCGGAAACCAATTTGAAAACAATCCTCTGAAACCTCTCTGGTCAGTGGTCACCCATAAAAACCGCATCACTGTTACAGTGAAAATGTGGCGTCTAGGATGCAACGTTTATTAATTCCCAGCAGTCGGGAAAAGGTGGCAGCACTTACGTTTAATCTTGGAGTATAACTATATGTCGACTCGCCACATATCGTACTTTGTGTGTACCCACACGCGTTTCACACCCTAAGCATATGCAAATGACCCCCGGGCCCTGACCCGTCACGGCTGGCATGAAGGGGCGAGAGTTAATTTAATGAATAGAATTTACCATGCATCTCCTCCGGTCCTGCAGTCCGCTCTTTTCTTTTGCCGCTCAATAGGAAACTAACTGCAGTGCCAAATCAGGAGATTGGATGCGACGGGGGGAGAGGGAGGGGGCTGGCATTTGATAGAGCATGGGGCGACATAACGAAAAACACGTCACCGCCCCAACATGAGCCTATCTTTAGACGCCTGCACTAAAGTAGGCATGCGCAGCATACCTAATGGGTCGTGAATGTGAGTGAGGGGCAACGCTCCTCACTCACATGCGCAGTCAGATGGCCCATCTTCTGGACTCCTGCTCTAGCGGCTTGCTTGCCTACGTGCGCTGTGCGTTGAAAGGCGCACTTTCACAAGTGAAGCACGGGCCGGCCTGGAAATGTAAACAGACGAATTCTGAAAGCAATTCATCTGCTTACATTCCTGTTGCCGGCCGGAACTGCAGTGAGCTGTTTCGTTTGCGGGGCGCTGCCCCGGCGCCCCAATGGACCAGCCGCCACTGCGTATGAGCCGAGGTGTGGCAGTGGCATCTGATCCCAGGTCAGACCCAGCCGCTACGCCAGAGACTGCGAAGGACCGTCCGACGTCCGTCACGGGTAATAATTTAAATTATTACTAGCCTTGCCCATTTGCCCTGCCAGTGCCTTCTGTCTGAAGCTCTTCAATGTAGTCACATATCTGTGGGTCCCTTGCTGTAGCCGCGGACATTCTAAACATACTTTCTATGCAAAGTTTTCTCTTTCACACTCAACCCCTTCAGCTTTGCTAGAGGCAGATAGAGTGCAAATAAAAATACGGGCGGGGAGAGGACATGGAACATTCCAGAGATGTTTCCCTTACTTCTAGCGAACGGGAAGCTCATTTCTGAAATCAGCTGGGACACTTGTTTATTATTCTAAAATGTTACCATCTTGACGTCGTACTGTAAGATCCTCTCAGAGGTTGCATGGTAACACTTTAATGATTAAGTCTCCATTTGACCACTTGGTGGCAGTCCTCGATCAGAAAATGTACACTTTTGTGGCTCACTCATCTGGCTTTCCCTTGTGATTTTATCTTTCACTGCTCCTTAGGTTACCTCTCTAGACCCTTTCATTTTATGGCCTGTTTTCATAATATTTTTTACCATATTCTGAGTGTCTGCTTGTGTATCTCTTTTGTCTGTTTACCAGGTTAAGTTACTGTTTTTTTAAACATATTAAGAAAACAATCCCGTAAAATTCCATGCTGCGCTCCTCATGCTCGTCTTTACTACTCCCTGTGCATGATGAGGCTGCAACAGTAGAGCGAAGGAAGGAAAGGCAGGACAGGGTAGAAAATTACCAATCAATAAAGCCATACTGTGATTGGCCATGTTTTTTCGTAAAGCCAAACCTCCCACCCCAATGCTGCCTGCATGACTAGGCATATTCCTCGCATATTAAGCCAATCCAGATGCTGCTCCACAGCATAAGAGCAGCATCAGGATTGGCTGGAGTGGCCTAAATCAGCGCTCCTTAAGAGACCAGGGAGGCTGCAGCTGTGATTCTATGCCAGTCCACGGAGGCTCAGATTATGCTTCTCTTTGCTTTACTGCACAACACAGCAGCCAATAAACAACTTTAAACTTAGCATACTCCGGAAGTACAACCCCCTCCATAGTATGCACCAATCACTATCAGTCCATTAGTGTATTTAGCTCGTCATGAGCACATCACTTCCTCTTTCTTTGCTGCTGCAGCAGCGAGTTAAGTGAGTTTTTGATTTTCTCTATAGAGTGTTGTGTTTGTTCTTATAATTAGCTCAACGTTTGCGGGTGTTTCAGCGCGTGTGTCACGCACTTGTTAGTTTATTTATTTAGCGCTCGGCGCTTGCGGGCAACTCTGATTCTGTGGAGCGGGACAGACGGGCGCTTGAGGGGGCAGTCCGATATCCGCTGCCACGGAGTCCGCGCATGCGCGAACGCCTGCATCGGACTTTTCATTGCCGATCGGGTTTTCGCGCATCTCGGACCGCTTCTGCCTCTACCCTGGAATGTCCGACGGGGCCCAACAGGGCACAAAAGCGTTTCAAGGCCCTGCCTTAGGGGGAATAGGGGTGGCTCCCTCCACAGTTAATTATTTGGCACTGAAGCAGGTTTTTTTGGTGGTTGCTCTTTTAGGATTACTTGCATGTCAGTGACACCCCTGGGTAGTCCCCCCCCCTCAAGTTCCTCCACCCTCCTAATTTGAGCAGATGGCATACTACGCCGAGTAGGCAGACCAGTGGGCAGAATATGCGTATGATGTGGAGTATGATGAGATGCCCAATGAGCACCAGCTGGAGGAACGCTTGGTGGAAGCCCTCAATTCCAACGTCCAGGGTTCAGTGAACAAGGCATTAATTAAGGCCTTAAAGCCATTTAAGCAACCCCTACAGAACTATGGCAAGCGTAAAATTAAAGCTTCCCATGGTGGACCGTCACATCATCACTCATCCGAAGTACTTGTCAAGATGACAGCTAATGTACTTAATGACCATGGTGGCAATGGGAGTTCTCGTCCGTCGTCTAGCACATCCCTGAAGTATCAGGGGGGCTTAAGCAAAGTGACGGAAACTCCAGAGCTGGATCCCAACATGCCCACATTCCTCAAGAAATTCTCCAAAGACCCCAAGAAAGGATTGAACAGGGCATGGAGAGGCTGTCAGGATAAACTCCTCGACTTGTGTGCCCCTCACAAAAATCTTGGACGCAACGGTGCAAGCCAAAGAATCCAACACGCCGCTAGATGTGACAGAGATCCTAGAATAGGCGCAGAGGGCTCTCTGCAACTCTGCAACTGGCAGACATGGTCTCTACAGAGGCAGGTATTATGGTGAACGGTTTGCTCTTCGGAGATAAGTTCGTTAAGGAATTAGGAAAATACGTCTCCACCTTTTCAGCCCTCAAAAAAGTCCAGAGTAACATCAAGAAGGTCTTCTACGCTGGCCTTTTTACCAGGGCGGGACGCTCCAGGGGATGGGCCGCTGGCCGCGGTTTCAATCAGACCTCAAGAGGCACAGAGCAGCTAGGACGTGGGGGCTCCCACCATTCCAACTTTTACACCAACAGAAATCGTGGGGGTAGAGGCAGAGGCCAGAAAGGAGGATACAGAGGTCACAACAGTGACAGAGACACCTCTTATTCAGGTACATTTAATTCAGGGGGGAGATGTCAAGGTGGGGGATCGGATTGCTGGGTTTGCAAACAGGTGGAGAACCCTGACAAGCGACCCTTGGATACTGCAGACGGTTCAAGGATTTCGGATAGATTTTTACGACACTCCCCGACAGACACGCACACCACCCCACTACATTTTACCCATGTATGAATGAATGAATGAAATAGCATTTATAAAGCGCATGGTTACCCGAAGGCATCCCAGCGCTAAGGCAGAACCGCAATAGACTGCGGCAATCATTGTGGGAAAAGCCAGGTCTTAAGCTTCTTATGGAAGATGGAATGGTCTGACTCTTTACGCAGCTGCACCGGCAAGGAATTCCATAGTTTAGCAGCATTATAGGAGAAGAGCCGGCCGTCGCTTCTGGACCTCCTAATTCTAGGAATAGACGCCAAATGAAGGTCATTAGAGCGTTACTGTCTATGATTTTTAAAGGGCCGGACAAAAGATGAGATGATATCCAGTCCCTCACCCCCAATCATCTTATGGGTGGTGCACAGGGCTTTAAAATAAACCCTTTCTTGGATAGGGAGCCAATGTAGAGACCTGAGGGTGGATTTAGCTGTTTGATGGCTAGGAACACCCTCAAGAATCAGGGCAGCGCAATTTTGCATAGTTTGCAGTTTCTTAAAAACTGCTACGGGGACAACAAGATAAATGGCGTTGCCATGTAGAGAGGTAATTCATAGACAACGAAGTAGCATCTCTGATGCAGAAAGGGGCTATTTTGCGATCTACGCCCCACTACCACGAATTCACCAGCACAGTTTTCCTCGTACCCAAAAAAGATCTGGGTTATTGTCTGGTGTTAAATCTAAAAGAGTTCAATTCTTGGATAGTGTATCGCCCCTTCAAGATCGAGGGCATACACTTACTTCGGGGTCTACTCTTAGAGGGGGATGGTGGTGCGTCTCGATTTAAAAGACGCCTACTTGGCAGTTCCTATATTTCCGCCCCACAAGAGGTTCCTGCAGTTTCAATGGGGAAGCGTTTGGTACGAGTACGCCGCTTTGCCATTCGGACTCTCGTCCACCCCTTGGTGTTTCACCAAGCACCTCAAACCGGTAGTACAATTTTTGAGAGAGCGGGGGGTCAGGCTCATCATCTACTTAGATGATATCCTGATAATGGCTCAGAGTATCACTACAGTGCTTCGTCATATAGTCTGGATGACCCAACTCCTTCAGGAGTTGGGGTTCATCATCAATGTAGACAAATCGGTCATGAAGCCGTCAGTCGATGGAGTTCCTGGGGTTCCAAGCGGACTCAGTCCCTGCTCAACTTCTGTTTCCTCTCAAGAAATGAATTGTCATCAAGAAAGAGTTGAGGAAAGCGTTGTCTGCTCCGACCATATCATTGAGGACATTGGCCAGGCTGGTGGGTCTGCTAGCCTCACCCATTAAGGCTATTTTTCTGGGTCCCCTTCATTACAGGGCACTCTAGAGGCTGAAAATTCTACACTTATGCAAGGGGCTCAGTTATGCAGAACAGATTCTGATAACGCATGAGGCAAGGACAGAGATTTTGTGGTGGTTAGACCACATGGACGCCTGGAATGACAAGGCCATCTTTCCGTCAGTCCCAGAGATACTGATTGAATCAGATGCCAGCAAACTCCACATAAATTGCCTGGAACTCTTGGTGGGTTCGTTTGCGATTTGAACCCTGTCACCACACAAGGCGAGTTGTTGTATACTGCTCCGAATGGACTATGTCTCAGCAGTATGATATATCAATCGTCTGGGTGGCACGAGGTCACGCTTATTAGTGGAAATAGCCATTGACTTCTGGCACTATTGCCTACAGAATCACATATCGGTGACAGCGGAGTATATTCCGGGCTGCACCAACGTGGTAGCGGACTGGAACTCCCGCTTCCTGCGGTACTCCAGCGGTTGGCGTCTTCATCCTAGAATTTTTCATCAACTTAACGCCAAGTGGGGCCTTTGTACAATAGTTTTTTTTGCCTCCAGGCTCAATACACAACTGCCCCAGTTTTTACAGTTGGCGGCCGGACCCTCTAGCAAGCAACTCAGACGCCTTTCTTCAATCATGGATGACGGGTAAACTTTATGCATTTCCCTCGTTTGCCATGATTCAGAGAACGTTGGCACAGATCCGCAGACAGAGTGCGGAGGTGATTCTAGTATCCCCGTTTTGGAGATCACAAGCGTGGTTCCCAGCAGCACTGGCCCTGTCGTGTGCCTTCCCAGTTCGTCTGCAGTCCTTTCTCGAGATACTCACAGACCCGCTGGGTCAACCTCATCTACTCATCCTATAGGGTCTGTTGTCCCTCATGGCGTGGAGACTTTCCAGAGACGCTGGCTGATGCCAGGATTTTCGGAAGACACTTTGTACTTCCTGTCCCAATACTGGGTGCCTGCTACCCATAAGCGATATGAGTCTGCTTGGCGTACATTGATTGGTTGGTGTACTGCACGACAAGGGGGTCCCTTGGGATCCAGTATCCATATGATTGTTAACGTTCTCTCGGAGATGGCAAGTACCGGTTTGGCGTATAGGACGATTAACAATTTCAGATCAGCAATTTCGGCAGGTCATCCTCATGTCAATGGCAAACTAGTGGGAGAGCATCCACTGTCTGTAAAGTGTTGCGTGGTATCAGATTGGTCAATCCTCCTGCCTGCCCCCTGTACTCTCAGTTGTGGGATGTGAATGTGGTATTACGTTTCCTTCGGATTTGGCCGGCGAATTAGGGCCTTTCATGTAAGCAATTATCGGCCAAATTGACACTTTTGTTGTGTTTGAAATCATGAAGACGCGTCTCAGATGTTCATGCCCTGGACATAGCAGGTAGAGTTTCCACATCACAGTAAGTTATGTGTTGTCCAATGTATGAAGTGTTAGGATTGCACTCGAGAATTTAGGACAGATGTTTCAGGACAGTTGTTGATTTCTTTACAGAAACCCTTCCGCCGAGTCTCTGCCGCAACTCTAGCCAGGTTGTTGCAGTTGGCAGGTATTGACACTTTAGCCTTTGGCGCTCATTTAGTAAGAGGGGCTAAGGCTTCCAAGGCTTTGGCTACAGGTTTTCGTGTAGAGGCTATCATGACTGCAGCGGATTGGTCTTCTGATTCTACATTCAAAACGTTTGTATCATAAACCAATTGTAGACGTGAATTATAGACCAATTTCCCTTCTTCCAGCCATGGCTAAGGTGATTGAGAAACACGTGCACTTCTCTATTGCCAGCTTCATAGAGAACAACAACTTGTTGCACGACTCTCAATCTGGTTTCCGTGCGAATTACAGCACGGAGACAGCCTTGCTAGAGGTAACTGATGCCATTCGAGAGACTCTGAATGGTGGAGGGAAAGCTTTTCTGGTCATGTTGGACTTGTCGGCGGCTTTCGACACCGTCCCCCATGTCGGTCTCCTTTCAAGATTATGGGAGATTGGTTTGCGGGGGACGGTGTTGGAATGGTTTAAGTCATTTCTTACCAACCGCCGTCAAGTGGTCTGGGCACCCCCGTTTTCCGCTGAAATGCCTCCGCTGGAGGTAGGGGTTCCACAAGGGTCCATTCTGAGCCCCACCCTGTTCAATATCTATATGGCTCCTCTGGCGGAGGTAGTGGAATCTTTTGGTGCCCAGATCATATCCTATGCTGACGATACCCAGCTACTTTTCACGTGTAACAAGGGTGAAGATTTTGACAGCAATCAGATTAGGGAGTGTTTAGAAGCCATGTTCGAGTGGTTTCAGAGTCATAGCCTGAAATGCAACTCAGATAAGTCGGAGCTGCTTTTCTTTGGAAGTCCGCCTAATCCCGAGTGGAGGTCCTGGTGGCCGCGGGACATGGCACTGCCTGGGGAAACTTCGCAAAAAGCCAAAAATCTGGGCATCTTATGCGATGTAAATCTCTCTTTCAGACCCCAGGTTATAGGGCTGACTGGAAAGTGTTTCGGCATCTTGAAGATGCTGCGGAAATTCCTCCCACTAATTTCCCTTCAACACAAAAAAATTATAGTTCAAGCCCTGATAGGTTCGCGGCTTGACTATGCGAATGCCCTCTACCTAGGCCTCCCTAAATATCTCTTAGCTCGTTTGCAGGTCGTGCAAAACTCGGCCGCCAGAGCCATCTTTGGACTGCCGCGAAGGGCGCGTGCATCAGAGTTGCTAGAGAAACTTCATTGGCTTCCAATTGCCAAGAGAGTCACTTTTAAGATCTTATCTCTGGCCTACAAAGCCCTTCATCACATCGGCCCGAAGTATCTCCGGAAACGGATGGCTTTTTATGCTCCAACGAGGGCCTTGAGGTCTGCACGACTAGCCAAAGCTACTGTCCCCATAATTAAACGCGCTCGTACTGGAGGTCGCTCTTTTCGTTTTCTGGCCCCTTGCTGCTGGAATGAGCTCCCTATTGCTCTGCGAACGTCGTCTAATCTGCTTGCCTTTCGAAAAGACCTGAAGACGTGGCTTTTCGCCCAGTAAAATCTTTGCCGCCCGTGCAGTGCATTGTGTTATGTATTTCTCTTTTGACTTTTCTCTTTGCCAAAGTGCCGGGACACTCCTGGGAGTAGCCGTGCGCTATAGAAAAGCTTTTATAACATAACATAACATAACATAACAGATGTTGCTACTAATGTGGTGAGTCAACTTTAAACTAGAATAATCTGAGCCTCCGTGGACTGATATAGAATAAAGAAAATTCTAGCTATTGCGACAAAGAATTTTCAATTATATTAAGGACACGGAGGCGAGGATTATCCCACCCATGAAACTGTGTTTTTTCCCTATGTTGTTGGACTTTTGTAATATTTTTGATAATGATGTTGGTAGCACATATTTATATAGGGTTTCATCCTGCCCATTTTGTTGTGGGCACACATTCGGTGAATGGCATATTACAACATTTATTCTCATTTTAGGAGAAAAAAACAAGCCGGCCTAAGGCACTAGTGACATCGACTCTGTTTCTGGAGATGAAATTCTGTGCTCAAGTTTGGACTCTCGTCGATGAAGAAATTGGTGGTCCAGTGTTCGGCAGTCAAGTTTGTGGACTGTGGGTAAAAGTTTGATGCAAAGAAAGAGAAAGTGATGTGCTCATGACGACCTAAATGCACTAATGTACTGATAGTGATTGGTGCATACTATGGAGCGGGTTGTACTTCCGGGGTATGCTAAGTTTAAAGTTGTTTATTGGCTGCTGTGTTTTGCAGTAAAGCCAAGGGAACATCCTGTTTTACTGGTAAAGCAAAGAGAAGCACAATCCTTGCCTCTGTGTCCTTGATAGAATTGAAAATTCTTTGTCGTGATAGTTAGAATTTTTTTATTCCCGGCTCACTAACGTTGTGTTGGTAGGAGAGGCCTTTTGGGTGACTTTTGGGTTGGCTGTGGGAAGACACCCGTCCAACTCGATATGCACACTTACATGTCTTCAGACCCAGACCCTCTTCCGGTGCTGTCTATAATGATGCCCCACCCCCACCCACTCATAAATTAAAAGTCCGCTGCCTACAATGTACATCCAGCCCGCGGCTGAAATAAAAGTGCCCTAGCCGGGAATAAAAACCTTTTAAATGCATTTTAGGGGCCAAAGGGAAACAAATACACGGGTGCAATGCACTGTCAGCCCCATAGAGAAACAACAGCTGGGTGAAATTACACCTAGTACATCGGGACTAAAATTTTGTAATTGTTACCCCCCCACTCATGTCTCATGGTTTTCCTCTCTTATGCGAAGAAGCATCGCCAATGAGCTAATGCCAGCATTTTACCTTGGGTGCCCCTATGCCAAAGAATTGCCTCAAGTGTGCCAGTATTAATTAGTTGGTTTCCATTATGCCAAGATTTACCTCCAGCATGCCAGAAGCAGTAGTTTTCACAGGTGGTTGTCATGCTAACAATTGCCTCCAGTATGCCAGGGGTAGAATGGTTCCATGGACCCCTCTCTAAGCCACGAATTACCTTCAGTATGTAAGGGCCAATGGCAGACTAGCAAGCATAACATCACATTCTCACTCACACTCATTCTCATTCTCACTCACACTCATTCTCACTCACACTCCATCATTAAATCTCACTTGCACTCATTTATTCTCACTCACTCTCACTCATTCTTACTCTGACTCCAACCCACTTACTCATACTCACTTGCTCTAACTCCGTCATTCTCACACACACACATTTTCTCTCCTTCATTTACACACACTCACACTCAGATTCCCTCTCTTACTCACTCATGCTTTTTCAGTCATGTGCACTCACTCTTATTGTCGCTCATTCTGACTCACTCATACTCACTGACACTCAATCTCACTTATTCTCACTCACTAGCTTTTAGTGGCTCTCACTCACTACTCCTCACTGACACTCACTTTTACTTACACACTCGCATGCTCCTACATACAGACATACACTCACAAACACACACTCTTTCCCACAGACACACACTCATCCCCCAGCACGCACCCTACGGACATTAAAAAAATGTTTTTACTTAATCTGCCACTGAAGTTCTCATTCTAGATCCTGGTGCCTCATTTTTTTAATTACACCAATAGGGAATAATAAGGTATTATTCACTATTAGTGTAATAAAGAATTGGCAGATAACGAAGGTGGGGCACGACTAAGGCGGGCAGCGTCTGTCTTCTTGGTGCTTATTTTGCTACCTCTGAGGCCACGGGTCACACAAGCAGTGTCAGGGTCTGAAGGTGCAAGCCAGGAGTCGCAGCCGAGACCCCTGGCAATCCCTAAATGATGCCCACGCATGTGACCCTGTTGAGAACATCATACAATGCGTCAAGTGACTCCAATCAGAATATCAGAATGTGCTGGGTTTTGTGACTCCATTCAGAATGACACTGTGCTATTTCATTACTATTCAGAATATCATCGTCTGCTATGCCATGTGACCTCATTCACTGTTTTTAACCATAGATAGAAGTGTTTCACTCCTAAAAATACTGCCATAACTTTAACATCTCCTGTGGAAACTGATTTCTCTGTGTTTGTTTCTCTGTTTTGCAGGATGTCAGAAGCACCCTAAGCAGAGAAGGCTGGTTTATTATCCTCCTCTCAGTGTGTAAGGAGCAGGTCTCGCTGTTGCAGTGTGTAAATGCCACCACTGAGCTCACACAAAGTGTTAGGAAACTTTTCGATCCTCGTAAAATCACTTTGCATCCTCAAAATAAACCTTAAGTCCTTAGAAGATACCTTTGATTCTCCTAAAAATGTAGGCCCTTGGAATACTCCCACGTGTTATTAGGAAACGCTCTTAAATTTTCATTAATACCTGCGAGTTTTCAGCACACTCCTTTGAGTCCTGAAATAACTGCTACATAAATGAGCTGCTGTCTTCACAACACATATTTGTATCTTTACAACTTAACTAAAGTACTCTGAACACACACAAAACGCATGTACAGTCTGGAAAAGTCCCCTCAGGTTTTCTCTCAATTCAGAGTTGTGTAAAATCTCATTTAAAATGTCCTATCTAGGAAGCCAGTCTTCAAAACATCCCTTCAGGGCTTCCCAACATCATTGAAATGTAGGTAAAGCTATGTTCAGGCCTCATTCTTTAGTAAATTCCGTCCAATTTGAAGAGGTCTCATCCAGTTCTCAAAAACCTCAGTGTAATCCTCATATCTGCTCCTAGTCCTACGGAATCTCTCTCCAGTCTGCAGTGACCTCCCTCCAGTCCATAGCATCCTCTTGAGTCTCCAGAAGCCTCATTTCAACCCTAAAACCTCTGCCCAGATCTCTGACCCCTCATTCCAGGCATCACATCCTTCTTCAAGTCCTCAGATGCCTCCTTCTGTGTCTTCTAAAGCCTCATTCCAGTCCTTTTTTTTTTTCAAGGTCTTTATGTATCATTTTTGGTAACACAGATTCAAACAATAAACATAACTGGCTCAGCGTCATGTTGTTTATCAATGAACACAGGGGATGTAGTTCGGAGTAGTCACATTTCTGAAAAAAGATTAAGAGACATTTCTTTACAACTACTGCATCATGGTCACACTGTTGGCCAGGGTGTCTGATCCCACATGTCTCATCTCCTGTGGGCTGGTGGGGGAGGGTCTGACTCCAGCCCTGTCAGCCACCTTCCCTCACCTGCAGAGACTGCCCCCACATCTCAGTCTCTTGTGGAGTGTGTCCATTCCTGAGGGATCCTTCCACGGGCCTCGGTCGTGGCATGGAGGTGACACGCACATATGTGCTGCATGTTTTAAGCTCATTATTAAGAGAGCTTGCTAAGGCATTCTACTTGTCAAGTAGGTATTCTGTTGTGAAGCTAATGATACAATCCCCTCAAAGCCTTAACAGATACACAACCTCGGGATCACTTACCGAAATAATTCAAGATGGCGGTGGACCACATAAAATAACTGCACATGGTTTCAACACTGAATTGAATTTAAGGTTCCAGTAATTTTTACAAGGAAAATGGAAAAGCAAAGCTGAATGAGCGCAGGACCACAGGCAGCCTGGCGGTTTGGCTGTTGTGACCCAAAAAGGTGCAGGGTAAGGAAGATCCAGAGGCGTGTGAGGGAAAACAAACTGTACTGCTGCCAAAATTTATCTGTGAGCCAGATTTAAAGTATGGACTGGGTGTGACTCTTAGAGATTTGAATAGTGCAGTGAGATTCCTGAGCGCAAGTGTAACTGCCTCATAGCCCAATATTATCATGTCAAGCACAGCAAGTTTGGGATGCTGGGGCGCCTGTGTTACTTGCAACCAGGAAGTGGATTTTTATCACAGCCGGTGCAACACTTCTGAATGACACGCGGCTCTGGAGAGAAGTCCAGTGATGTTGTGTCGAATTGTGGCACTGAAAGGTACTCACTGTGTGGCTCACACGCTAAAAACCAATTTTGCAGACATTAAGCAGTCTTTAGGTCTTGCCTACGCAGCGCGCATGCGATGCTAGGGTAAAAAGACCTTTTCCGATCGCCATGGCTTTTCAGCCAAACACGTGCACGCGCTCCATTGCCTTCAATGGCAACGCGTGCACGTGAGGCGATTTACTTGTGGGAGCGCGCGGCGCCATATGGTGACACCATATGGTCGCACGCTCCCGCAACGGAATCGCTCAGGCCTCCCACCTCCCCCCTGCTACTAGTGCGCGCACACAACTACAGGGCTTGTTTGTTTTTTTTACTTTAAGTGCGAGGCGTGCGTGCGGCCAATGCTTGTTTAATTTGTCTACAACTGAGTTAAGAAGAAAAGAACCTTAATAGTGCCAGAGCTATTACACAGTCGCCTTAGCCACTGATGTACGGAAGGGGTGGTTTCTAGTCAATTCCATTCTCACCAATCGGAGGAGAGCAGAATGTGGCAATAGTGATTTAATTTAATTATGAGCGGAGCCCCGCAGTAGCCTAAGACACAGTTGCACGCATCACATGTCTGCCACTCCCAACCAGTTAATGTCTTGAAGTCACTGTAAATGGAGCGGAAAGCCAAGTACAATGTAGCATTACAAATTCTGTGCAGTGCTGTGTTTAAAAATAGGACAACAAAAACAGAAAACAATACAATTTACACTGCTGACTTTTTGAAGTTAGCTACCCGTGTATTGGGGTCTTACTATTCTGTTGCCCGTGTCTATCTGTATGCACTGTGCAGAAAGACAGCTGTGCATTTATCGTCAGGACTAGTTTTCTCACTAGTGGCCGTTACCCGTGCTATGCCCTTACTGACTGTGCTGAGCAGGATCAGGCTGTCTATTTTCTCCGTTTACTCTGAGTTACGTGTTCCTTACCTGTGCTGGGGCTGCTGCCTCTGGGGCAAGTCCATACTCCATTGAGTCGTAGATGTCCCTGCCAGTGAAACTCGCTCCGCTCAGAAATCCAGTGCTGGCGGCCATGGTAGCAGTCCAACTCTGCCTTGTGAATTAAATGGACCAGGAGCCCAGTACACTTGTCTTTCTTCTGTTTCTACTAAGCTGTCATTCTGCCTCAGTGGCAGGGGAATACAGGAGCTCCAGCGTTGAGCGGCGAGAAAGCGCAAACGATAAACTGGAGTCTTACCAAAAGAGGCTGTTAGGTCTCTTTAACCGGTCTTGCTCATACCTTGTTAAGCTTGGGGGTGTTTGGGATAAAGATCAGACCCCCCACCCCTCCTCCCCCCGTATTCTCCGCAGTGCTGTCTGATTCTTCCTATCCGCCACTCTATCTTGCTGCTGAGATTCATTTTCGAGGCTGCTGTGATCTGCTCATACCAATCCCCAGCTCCCAGACTTCCTATGGCCTCTTACGCCTAATTAACCTCTTTGTAATGATATTGCATGACGACAGAGATGTGCTCTCACTCCTGTTGTGCGCTTTGTGGCCCCCTGGTGTGTTTGCAAAGGCTTCAGGAGGTGTCTGGCTTAGAAAGGTACACATGAAGTGTATAGAAAGTGGACATTTTAACTTACAATATCAAATCAAAATAGTGGAAATGCTGATTGTCATCTGTCACAGAAAAACACGCTATTGAAAATTGCTCCTTTGTGCATATAAGCAGTATGGAAGCAAGCCTTGGATCCTGGAACCCATGAGGGCCAGTCACTGGACATTTCAAGCAGCACAGGGTGCACAGTGAAGGACAGGGCTGGTCAAGCAATTCTTGCATGGTCTCAGATGTCTTTTTCTGAAATTGATATGTCTCATTGTGTCATGTATTAAGATGTCCATAAGTGACCACAGCTGTAGGGCACTAGGACCAGTCCGAGGGTGGACGAGGGCGGGCGAAAAGGGAGGAGCTGGGGCTAGGGACGGCAGTTAGCCGTTAGACCACGACGAGGAAGGACATGAATAAAGACGCTGTGACCTATCACCCTGTGTCTGCGTGTATATGTATTCAGCAAGACACTACATCTGGCGACGAAGGTATGGGATGCGGCTAAATCGGTGCACGTCCCCATAGAAGAGGCATCCACCCCAGCAACCTGGCGGTAATCGACCAGCCCGGGGCTCGCCCCACGTGTAGAGGGCTCGAGCGTGCTGCACAAGCGCCCACCGGGAGCCCACTCCGGCGGCGGAAGAAACGGAGGAGCTCGCCCCACGTGGAGAGGCTGGAGCATCCCATCCAAAGTGCCCACCGGGAGCACACTCCGGCGGCGGAAGAAACTGAGGAGCTCGCCCCACGTGGAGAGGCTGGAGCGTCCCGTCCAAAGTGCCTCCGGCGGCGGAAGAAACGGAGGAGCTCGCCCCACGTGGAGAGGCTGGAGCGTCCCATCCAAAGTGCCCACCGGAAGCCCACCCCGGCGGCAAAAGTAAAAGAAAGCTGCCCCACCTGACCGTTGAATCCAGCGGTGGATCCTGGCTGCAAGCGGTGAGTGGAAACGCCGAGTAAATGTGACTCCGGTGAAGAAAGAAAAAAACGGCCGAAATCTCGCCAGAAACGAGATTCCCGCGTGGCCATCTTGAAGTCAGGCAGCAGTGTCCAATCCCCATTGCGAGGGACCATCGGCGGCCATCTTTAAGTCAGGCAGAGGAGGCAAACAGAAAATAAGCATTGGTTAATGCAACAGATGTAACAAACAAGCATTGGTAAATGCAACGGAAGTAACTAACAAGCAGTGGTAAAAGCAACAGAAGTAACAAACAAGCATTGGCAAATGCAACAGAAGTAACAAACAAGCACTGGCGAGTGCAACAAATAGTGTAAACGAACACTGGCAAGCGCAACGAAAGCAACAAACAAGCACTGGCGAGTGCAACGGAGATAGCAAACAAGCACAAGCAAATACAAGACATACATGAAGACAACGGTAAATAACGACGAGCAAGCAATAAAGAAACATAACAAGCACAAGACAGTGCAAATCTCGAATGCGACAAACACAAGCAAATGCAGGTCTGGAACACAACAAGCATGAGCAAAGGCAAGTACCAAAGTAAACCTTTAATGCTACGCGAAGAGAAATAATTAAAATAAAGGAGGTGAGAAAATAAATTATCCAGAATCATACCGAGATAGCTGCGGATCTTACCAACCTGGAAGGACACGACTAGACCAAGGATTGCGGCCGAAGAGGGTCAGAAAAGAAGACGGGAAGCAAAGGAAACAGTCCTGTGACAGTAGCAGATCAAAATCTTCCTCCCTCATGGCGTGGGAAAAGCAACACAACGATCCAATCCCTACATTGAAGTGCCACCCCCGTGACACAGACTGACATTCAGAGTTTGGGTCCTAAATGGAACCGGTGGCTGGAATCACTGGACGATTTTCTTGACGCCACCGGTGAGCGAAGAGATGGAAAATGTCTGATACTACTGCTCCAGCTGGTGGGTCATGAGGGCCGACGCTTAATCAGAACATTTTCTGAAAAGGACACAGAGACCTATGAAAGACTCCAAGAGACGCTACGCGCCCATTTCAACGCAAAGGAAGATGTGGATCATGAACGCATCGCCTTTAACACAGCACTGCAGGAACCAAGAGAATCATTGCCAAACTTCATCACCCGGTTGCAAAGTCTGGTACAATGCTGCCACTTCAACACATTTACAAATGAGGACGCAGTTCGACTCCGGGTAATCGAAGGCTGTCCAAGTTCTACTACAAAGCACAAGATCCTTCAAGGACATTGGTCGTTAAAGGAAATCATCAGGAAGGTCGAAGCTGGAGAGCGGGTCAAAGGAAGAGAAATATCAAAAGAAGTGTACCTAAGTTCAAGACACAAAGATACCAGGAAAGAGACATCTCTCATGTCTGCGAATAAACCCCCAGAACCACACAAAACCAGAAACGGGGAGGGTGAAGGCAGATCAAACTCAAGACAATGGGAGAGACAAAGTGACATGAAATACTCTGAGTCAACAACACAAAAGACTGAGATAATCCAGGATTGCGACAGCTCCACTGAGACAACCTCAAGGAATTATTCAACCTCGAGGAGCTATTCAACCTCAAGGAGTCATTCAACATATGGTGCAACCGACTGTGAAGCGGATGACGTATCAAGTGGGACAGATCGCACCAATGGACCAGATGACAGCCTGCCCAACAGATGTGCAAGAAAGGCAAACTGTAGCAGACTGGACCAGTCAAGTCAACACTGGAAATCGGTACACGATCACACCCGTAACACAGATGTCAGTGCACAGAACAAGCGGGAAGAAGAAGCAAACTGCGCAAGCCGGACTGATCCACTCCGACACCGGAAAGAGGAAGACAAACGCATCCACGACATCCGAGACAATGAAGAAACGGAGAGGAGGCCATTATCATCACACGAGAGAGGCAGAGACAAAATACCTAGGGATCAAACACAAGAAATAAACATGTGGTTATCAAACAACCTCTCCAGTAGGATGACACCTAAGTCACTTCGAGAAAGATACACGGAGAAATATCCCAAAGAGAACTCCGACTCTAGGAGCAGCTCGTCACGACCTACTTGTTTCAGAAACCCTCCATTCAAGACACACTCAAAGGAACGTTATCAAAGGAAATTGACAAAAGACTCTTCCGATTTAGAAAGCACGTCTGTTCGATCCCTCGAGTCGACCGAGTCATGGTCCCGACGACGGCCATGGCGTCAACAACCTGAACACACCACAGAACAAAAGGACGTTCTTCCCATCAAGAGCAACGTATCTCACACTAATGTCTCTAAATACACAATCACTTCACAAGACAACCTGTCATGTCAGTCACAGGTACTTCAAGACATAAACAATATACCTTCATCACTGATGGGGTCAGCGAGGCTGACCAAGAGAGCCTACAGAAAAAAAAGAGCTATAGTGGACATTACTCACCGGATGGGAAAGGACTATCCAGTCACTCTGCAAGGAAAGCCAGACGCGTTAACAGAGACAGATCATCATCAAATGAGAGAGAAACATGCACATGCCCAGATGGTCAAAGGGTTCACCAGTCCCAAATGCGAATGGGTGAGACAACAAGAGGCAGCGAATGAGTCCCCGAACCAAGCTAAGATGGTCTCTCTAGATAGCGCCTTACTGTCTGGCATACGTGGCTTTGCACAGGAGCGCAGTGTTGCCCTCGACCGGACAAGACAACAAGAAGCAAAATCACATGCAGGTGCTCGGAAGAGAACCAGAACAACATCCCCTCATGAAGGAGATTGAGCGTCAATCGAACAAGAGCCACAAAAGGAAGACAGACTGCCAACATCAAGCTGAGCTTTCCACAGTCACCTCAGAAACTGAAGATGAGTAAGATTGCCCGCAATGTCAACTAGTGAGCAGTCCAGATCCCCCTGCACCACTACAAAATGTCTCCACTACCGGAGAGTGTCTGGCAACACATTGTCATTGACTTCTTTGGGCCAGTCAAGTCGGGCCAATATGTCCTAGTCATCATGGACGAATACTCCCGATTCCCCTTCGCACAACTTTGCACATCCACAAAAGCATCCAGCACCATACCGAGTGACACAACAGAACGGAACTATGATCACTGCGGAGGCTGACGGGAGACGAATTACCGGTAACGGGACATACTTTAAGAAGTGCCGCCCCAATGTCAAGGAACTACTGACCGAACCAAGAGTAGAGAAAAGAGAACAAGAGACGCTACCACACCACAGTCAGACACTGATAGAAACCAACGACGAGCGCGAGCGTGACAGCGCTGATCTCCAATCGCGCCCTAGACGGGTCATCACTAAACTGTCCCGCCTGATTGAAGAACTACAAGTAGAGACAGTAACGACTGGAAAGAAGGGGTGCAAACTATTTGCTGTGTTATTTTGTTTTTGTTTTATTCTTTCTTTTGTTACAGAGGGGGGAGATGTAATTATGTCCACAAGTGACCACAGCTGTAGGGCACTAGGACCAGCCCGAGGGTGGACGAGGGCGGGCGAAAAGGGAGGAGCTGGGGCTAGGGACGGCAGTTAGCCGTTAGACCACGACGAGGAAGGACATGAATAAAGACGCTGTGATCTATCACCCTGTGTCTGCGTGTATATGTATTCAGCAAGACACTACATCATGTATTTCGCATCTGGGTTGACCTCATTAATATTTTCCTAAGAACTGAGTGCCTGGTAGCATTCATTAACATTTGCAGGCTGGTTAACCTAAAAAACAATTTTATAGGAGCTAATTTCTCTACACTTCTGTTAAATCACACCTAGGTTTAAACAGATTTCATCCTGAGAGCTGCATAAACCATTCTGTTCCCAGTGGTGGCTGCTACCTGGAAGCAGCAGTGTAAGGGGTGGGAAGGATCAGGTTAAAAAATAATAATAATCACTTACCTGCTGGCTGGCCGCCCACCGCCACCTCTCTTGTGTCCTCTTCCTGGCTTCTTGTGGGAAACAGGAAGCACCAGGTCTCGCACACTCTCCTCAGCCAATCACAGCACTGCAATGCAGTATTGTGATTGGTCTGAGTGCTGTGACATGGCGCTCAGCCAGGGGTTGAAGGGGTGGGCATGTTCTTAATGCAGGCTGTAATGCAGCCTGCAAGGAGAACATGCTATGTGCACATGACTGTTTGGCTGACCCGAGAGGCCTGGCTAATCACTCATACTCACATAGGGGGTGTAAACGACTCCTCCCCCTGCTCTGAGAGCAGGCTAGCCCCACTAAGACATCGCAACAGGAAAAAAAATGATAATAACCTAGAGTTATTACCATTTTATTTTTCCTTTTTTTACACTGCATAAAACAGTTGGGCAACGCTCCTGATTTGATTTTTAAATTTATAAAGCGCAACGAATGCCCGGGGGCGAATGCCTGGATGTTCCTGTGCCTTAGCGGAGCAGCCACCACTGTCTGTTTTATGTATATCACTTCAGTTTTGCCGCACAAATATCTTCTTGAGACCGACTAACTCTCCTCTCTATATCCCTAGTAAACCTGGAAGCACTGATGAATATTTAACTCTGAACGGAGGGACCTGTTGTTATCTGGACTTGCTACTCAAAAGTCCAAGTCAAAACGAGCTTTATTCGATTTAGGCATATCAAATCACAAAAGCAGGCAGTACAATTATCGCAAAAAAACATAAAATTATATGCAAATTCATAAAAGCAATTAATACTCTCCATTTTTTCCTACTTTGTAAACCGTTTAGGCAAAAAGCCTTAGTGCAGAGAAGGTGTCTCACAATATATACAGTGCCCGTGTCTGTCTCCACAGCTTCTAGGCATTTGTAATTTTCCTCACTCTGAAAACATTTTTCAAGAAGCCCGTCATCGTTGCAATGCAATAGTGAACATCCAACATCTCTAAGTACAGAAGAGCTGGACGACATTGTCTCCACCCACCCTCTTTTAATAAGGGTTTAATCCGTCTACGTTTTTCGTTTGCATAGAATTTGCAGAATAGGATTACATGAATCGTAGTTTGCGGAGAAACATTGTCACATGGACACAGGCCTAGATCCCATGACCAATTATTCATGTCAGGGTAACTGACCAGCCGATGAAAAGACCCAATTCTAAAACGTGTTAACACGTATCTATCATAACCCCCATACAGCATGATAGATACGGTTGAATAGTACATGTACAGCTACTCTTCACTGGTTAACAGGTAGTTCAGTGGCCCATTCTCTCTTGCCTTAGTGCCCTTATTTTGGGTTTCTCCTGTCTGGAGACTCCCAGTTCCACCCCACCTTCCTGCTCTTACCTAGTGGTATAACCTTGGCAGGATGCAATAATCACCCTAGGTGTAGAGGCCCTATACACCAACATACCACAACTTACAACACTGGAGGTTATGGAAGAGACCCTGAGATCCACCAATTGCACAGCCCACACACCCATAAGTTTAATTATGGAGTGTGCCATTGTAGCAGTTACTGAGAACTATTTTCAGTTTGAGGACCGCATTTACCATCAAACCCAAGGGTCATCAATAGGCAGCACATTTGCCCCAAGTCTGGCATTTCTTTACATGTCAGACTTTGAGTCAAAATATGTCCTCACTGTCAACAATCCCTATAAAGAAAACATCATTCTATGGCGTCGTTATATTGATGACGTTCTGGTGTTTTGGAAAGGAGGGCTAGATACCATCCCTCTCTTTGTTTCATGGGTCAACAGCCTCAACCCTTACCTACAGTTCACAGGCAATATAGCTTGATCAGGAACTAACCTTCCTGGACCTTTTGATCAGTCTAGGAGCAAATAGATTGGAGACAAAAACCTTCAAAAACCCACTGATAGCTTTTAAGCAGTTTCCACCCAAAAGCATTATGTGAAAATCTACTGTGTGGGCAATTCTTGAGGCTCAGGTGTAATTGCTGTAATCTGGATAACTTCCAGACTCAGTCATCTAAGCTCACCAACCATTTGGTCAGACGGGAGTACTCGGCAAGAAAAATAACAAGCTTTGGCATAGCCAATAGGTCTTGCTTTTAGGACCTTAGAAGTGTTTAGCCACGCAACAGTTTATGTTGTTGCACCAATGATATTGTGCTGCATAACTAATTTCTCAAAAACGAGACCTATTGGCTACGCCAATGCTTGTTAATTTTATCTATGATGTCACCCCGGATTGAACCATTGGGCCCAGATCCAAGGGTGAGTAGTGCCATGTGAAATGGCCTGAACCCAGGGGACTGCACATGCACATTAGCACCATCAGTTTGATTTTCCTCTTAAAACTTTCACAACAACGACACCAGTCCAGCGTAGACTGGCTCTAGTTTGAAGCAGCCTCATGCTCGTTCCTTGTAGTGCTGAGAGGGGGTGGGATTCAACCGGATATGGAAATTATCCGATCACATCTGAGAGGCACCCACCTTACTGATCAGGTCCATTTCACTCACTTCTTCTCTGTCCTCAGCTCTCTCAGGTGCCTGAACACTGTCTGTCGGGGAATTTCTGGCTGTGACAGAGGATTTGGGCGATTCCTTCCCGGAGTACAGGTCTTTGGAGAGCTTTGAAATCTGCAAAAGAAAGACACTTTTATTGTCACCTCCCTATCCTCATTCCACCATCACCACAGCCCCCGACTTGCATCATATCATTCACACACAGATCAGAGTGTCGGACCCTGTGTCTTCTATGGGCTTTGTCGTTTGCCCTTGAAACTCATAGCCATGGTGGCCCACCTTGGATGGCGGGGAATCAGCCATTCCTTGTCCCTGAAATGACGGCCCACTGTCTGTTCTTCATTCATTAGAGATGCTCTGGTCTGCTTGAAGCTTTTTGGTCTCCCTTTCTCCGCTGACATCGACCTCTCTCTTGGACCTCTGGGTATTTTGAGTATTTATTCAGCATCATCAGTGTGTGCCACCCGTCAGGGAAGTTCCTAAAATCAGCACTCCCTCAGACCCAAGGAGCAATCAGGATGTCTTCGGTGATAGTGGGCAGCGAGGACTCATTCCTGCTCAATGCTCGCCAGAGTGAGCATTCTTTCACTGTGTTCTCCACAGGGTCATCCAAAGGCAGGAACCAGACCTCTGTGCAGTCTATTTATCATTTTCATAATCCTTTAAAGGTCCAACTGGGCCAGTTGTACTCTTGCATCGCCAATGCTTGCAGGATCACAATGTGATGGCCTTGAAGGAGGCAGCCTTCTGACAGTGCTTAATTTGTAAAATATGAAGTCCAGGGACTCAAATATTTGTTGCGTTTGCATTTTATTTTAACGCGAATGTCGATGGGACATAAAAAAAAGTAAACACTTCATTTAGCTGTGTCTGGTGGCTCAGTGGACTAATGCGTCCACTGCAGGGGCCTGTGTTCGACCTCATGGTCAGAGGTTGAAATCCCGCAGGTCCACTCAGCCTTTCATCCAAGTGAGGTAAATAAAATGAGTACCATTGAGTTGGGTAACAATGAACATCTGTTATTCAGCGCCAAGATACCCAAGGGTGAACTAGCGCGTTACAAATACACGTTATGTTATAAAGTGTAAGCTGAAATCAGGCTTGGCTCATAATGATATCTCTTTATTTGATTTCCATACTTCGTGGTACTCATATCTGCGATATCAAAACACAAAAGGCACATTGTGATAAGATGAGCTTTCAAGACCTTCTGATCGCATTAAACAGTAAAAGCTAATCTTAAATACTAAACGTTAGCTGGATGCAAGTGTGCAGTATTCAGATGAGGCTTCAATATACAGTAAGAAAACATCCTTAATAATTACCAAATTAGGTTGGTTACCTTGGAGAGCAAATCATCGCCATTGTTTTTGTTAAACATTTTCAAAATATCAGCAATGTTTCAATATTATTTCCAGCCTAGTGAGACGACCACCAAACACGAATGCACAATTACAGAACTGAAGTCTGATTTATAAGAAGAGGAGGCGCGAATCGCGCGATTCCATTCATCTCCCTTTCAGAAAACACTCCTGTAAAACCGCAAATTACAAGGAACTCCGCTATTAAAATGGTACATGTTTCAAAATAATACTTTCATCGTTAGACAAGACCGTAAACAAAAATATGTTCATGATGAAAAATCTGACACTTCAAATCTCTGCCTATTCAATCCCCAGGGCGCTTGAAACACGTTCGTGACATCGCACAAAAGGCCACATTTATTATCTACTTGGAAGTTACCCCTGCGCATAATAACATTACCAGAAGGGAAATATAAAATCATAACACGGCAGACCGTAAAGAGATGTGCGCCAAACAAAATGTTCACTGGTTTACATGAGTATAGTTAAACCAGCATTCAATTTCAGCAGAAATAATTCTACTTTCTGAAGAGAGACACCGTGGGAATATCTATACACTACAGAATATATCAAGACACGTTCCCATTTTTGTCTAAAAACCCTCCTCTTGCTCTTCTGTACTAATCTAGAATCCTGTGGATTGATGAGAAAAAGTTAAGGTAAAGGTAAAGGCCCTGCCCTTCCGGCAGCCTCCTGGCCCGGGGGCCGGAGCGCTGCACACAGTGCCCGCCCGGCGCCAGTGGCGTGATTGATCGGGCCTCGGACTCCGTTCAAGTGACCGTCACCACCTGCAAGAAAAAGCAGCGTTGGTTTTTAGGTTTCGCCTGGCCGTAGCACTGCGCAGCAGTGCTCGCACAGGCGAAATCTTTTGATCTACAGTATGGGACTTTGTCCCGCCTCCCTCTTCCATTGGCTAGCTCCATAAATGGATAAACAAACAAAATGGTTCTGTTGGGTAGCAAAGACAATTCCTTTGGTAGAGGCTTAGAACAGCTCAAAAGACAAGCAACAAGCACAACCTCTCTGATAGACAAAGTTTTTATATGTATTAAAAACAGAACAAGAAACAATATCGTGGAATTACTTCATTCCGATACATTGCTAGTAAATGCGTTAACTTTGTGAAAAAGTGACAGTAGTGATTAAGGTGACAGGTGTAATGTATACAGTGACATTTATATACACAACAATTATTTACAATAAAACCCTAATGAGAAATGACCAGGGGCGGTGGGGGGGTTGGTTTAGTGGGGGAGGAAAACGAGGTATTGTTTGTCGTTTATGCGGCCAGTTTTTTGCAAGTAGATATTCCAAGGAAAACAAAATGGTTAATATCCAAGTTCCTGGAGTTTTAACTTGGCCAAGGTAATAGCGTCGACGTTTCGACCCTCGTTGCACCCCAGTTGGTGGTTGCGGCGGGTCTTTATCAAGACAGAGGGAGTACTAAAAGGAAAAGGATAGGTATCAGAGAGGTGCTTGTAATTAACGTCAAAAATGACGAGAGTCGCTCCAGGTTACTTATACGGGGATCGGTCAACTGGTGAAAGTTTCCAGAAGGTAGCCCGTTGGTCAACCTAAATAGAAAAAGACCTTTAGGACCATGTGTTGTAAGTCCACATATATGTCGGGCATTAGTCAAAAAGCATATATTTAAGGTGCCTAGGCGGTTATGGAGCCAGGTGATATGATTACTTCAGTTAATCGGTGTGATGGAATTTGCAATAAGTGCCTCTGTGATTTAGGGCTGGCAAGGGATGTGCCTAAGTGATTTGAAATTTATTAAAAACGGGTGCAAGTCCGAAATCGGAAATGAAACCCGAGTCCTGAAAGTGGGTTAAACTATTACGGATATCACTCGGTCGGTGTCCGAGTTCCAAAGTCCCAAAACTCATACCCTCGATGCAGTATTTATCTGCAGTTAAACTCAGCGATCTGGATATGAACGCCAAACCGAGCTGTCCGGGAGAAATGCTCGAACTGAGGAGCTCCGCCTGGGACGCTAAGTATACTCGTAGCCAGGCAACCACAGCCGAAAACGAGGCAGGAAAAGGCTTAGCCAATCACAATGGTGACGTAGCCTATGACAACGTGGTGCCTTTCGCCTCGAGGACGCACTGTGCGTCGGTTACTAGGTAACGTTTGCAGAGTGACGACAAGCCGAAAATAGCCCAATCAATGAGGGGGCGTGAGACGCTAAACCAAACGTCCGGTAAAACTACTTTCTAACTGGCCCACTGGATAGAATGCTCGGGGATATGTGATTATCGTCATATCAAGTGAGACATATCCCAAGGTATTAAGACCAGGAATGAGGTTTGCGTGTTTAGTTTGCGTGTTCAATGAGGGGTCATAATTTGAACCCATAAACTTATAAAATACAACTAACAACCACATTTGTATTTTATCATATGAACACAACCACATTTGTATTTTATCATATGGAAACAGGAGGTCATTTTTCTGGAGACAAAAACACAGATGTATGCTTTTACATTGCGTATTCTACGTAAAATACAAAAAACAACCACATATGTGTTATCATATTAAAGAAGGTAGCAACATAGGGAAAAGCATTAGGTTATGCCCATTTCAAGAACACAAACAGGTTACAGTAAGGCCATTTGTTTGGAAATGTCCTCATGTTCGTTCAATCCCTGACTCACAGAGTTCAAATTGTGGATCCATTTTCACTCTTTTCTCCCCAGTGTAGCGGACATAGACCCACCTCTTGGATTCACATTAATTTTTTCTAGGATGCGCCAGCGCAAACTTTCAGGGTCATGATTCTGTGTGAGGAAATGGTCTACCATAGGTGCGCCCTGTACCTTGCAGCGGATCCTGCTCATGTGTTGCAAAATGCGACACTTCACTTTTTGGGTTGTTTGTCCTACATAGGGTTTGTTGCATGGACATAGGATGATATAAACAACATTAGTTGTGTTGCAATTAGCCAGGGTAGGCAGGCTATATGTCTTGTTTTCGTAGGTGAGGGATGGACCATCCATGCACATAGGACATGCCTTACAAGTTCCACATCTGACCTGTCCACTGATGGGTGGTAGGCCCAGATGGTCTCTGAGAGTTACTGGTTTCGGTGGTTCCAGGAAGGCTTTGACCACATTGTCCTTTATATTCCTGCCCCTTTTGAATGCAAAAAGGGGAATAGCTTCAGTTTTTAGTTCAGATGCAACTAAGTTCCAATATTTCTTTACTGTATTCTTCACCACATTGCTCTTTGTGTTGAAGGTGGTGACACAGACCAGGCCCGTCGTGTCGGGATTTTTTGCTTTTGGGGTCAGTAGTTCTTCCCTCGGGCAGTACCAAGCTCTTTTCTTTGCCCGTTTCAGGAGTCCTACTGGATAGCCACGTTCACGTAGGCGTTTGGTGAGAATCTCACATTCATTGAAAAAATCCGTTTTTCTGGTGCAATTGCGCCTAATCCTCAAATACTGACCAAAGGGCAGATTATCCCTTAGATTGCGTGGGTGATGGGAATCATATTTCAGTAAGGTGTTTTTCTCCATCGGTTTCCTATAGAGATCACATATTATCATCCCCTCTTCAGATTTAAAAGAGAGATCCAGAAATGCAATATTCTTTTTATCATAGCTCATGGTAAATTGTATATCTGTACTCCTTGTATTGAGCCAGAGAAAGAAGTCCTTTAGGTCAGTTTCAGAGCCAGTCCAAATCAAGATCACATCATCGATGTAACGCTTCCATATTGATATGGAGTCAATGAATGGATTCTCTTCAGTGTACAAATGTTGTTCCTCGTATTGGTCCATATATATATTAGCCAAACTCGGAGCATAGGTAGCTCCCATTGCTACACCTTTGCATTGCATGTAGAATTGTCGCTGGAACACAAAATAGTTTCGCTTCATAGCAATTTCCAGAAGACCAATTAGGAAAGAGGTCGGTATCCAATGGGGTGCAGGCCGTTTCTCCAGTACATCTTGGATACCCTGAATAGCACTGTCTTGAGGTATCGATGTATATAAAGACGCAACGTCTAGTGTCACCATGAATTGTGTGGCTTCATCATATGGTTGTCCCTCCAAAAGTTGTATTATGTGCATCGAGTCCCGCACATAAGATTTTGTTTCAGGTACCAGTGGTTGTAAAAAATGATCAATAAATTGATTCACCGGCTCTAAAACAGATCCACAGCCAGATATTATTGGTCTTCCCGGGGGGTTGTCTAACCCCTTATGAACCTTGGGTAACGTGTAGATGGTCGGAATCCGGGGCTCTTTCTTGATCAAAAAGTCTCTTTCAGGCGGACTTAGGAAACCTTTGTTTACCCCATCCTCAGCCAGGATCTTAATCAATGCTTTTATGCTGTTGGTTGGGTCCCTAGGTATCAACTGATAGCTTTCCTTAACCGCAAGTTGTCGTTTGATTTCAGCTACATAGTCGTACGTATTTTGTAGTACCACTGCTCCACCCTTGTCTGCTGCTTTGACAAAGATTGAGGCGTTTTTGCTGAGATCTTTGAGTGCAAGGGACTCGTCCTTGGTGATGTTATATTTGATATATTGCCTCTCTTCAATGCTCAACATTACCTCTTGCATTACGATTTGCTCAAATGCCAATATCCGCTGCCTCATACAGTAAGATCCAGGAGTAAAAGTAGATGGTGGTCTAAAGGGTGTAGCAGCCATCTTGGGGGTGTATTCATTCCTACCAAAATAGTACTGCAGTCTCACTTTGCGGAAAAAATTTTGTAATTCTAATTTTGTAGTGAAGGCATCTGGTCGGTTGCTTGGCACGAAAGACAGACCTTTGTTTAGAATACTTCTTTCAGCAGGAGACATCTGATGGTTAGAGAGATTGATAATTGAGTCATCTGGTGGTGGAGGTGGAATTACCTGAAGGGATGGTTCCGATCCCCGAACTGCTTGGTTCACGTGAGGGATTTCGCAAACATCCCGCTGTGTATCTGTACCAATCACGACAAGTAACGAGCTTCCTTCCTCAAGTGGGCTTACCATCTGTAGGTTTGTTTGCGAGTTGAGATTTCCCCATGAGTCTCCGGTTGGTAGAATCTCACTCTCGTGTTCCCTCTCGGGGCTACTCTCGAGTTGTTCCATGTTCTTCTGGGTGTCCAACCTCGCTGGGCAGTGCCGCCTCGGTTGGATGGACGGTAGCCTTGTTCTAAAAAATGTTGCTGCGGGGCATCCGATGATTGCCGACTGGTCGATGGTCCTTCTTGCTCTGCTTCAGATCCACTGCCTGCTGATGAGTCTGAGAAAGTTGTGAACCTTCTAGCGCCTTGTCTGCCTCTGTTGGTAAAAAAGCCTTGGTCGTCCTGTTGGTAGTATTCGTCTGCCAAGTATGGATATGTGACCTTTTTGTCGTATGTGCGGATATCTTTACTGAGTTTGTTCAATTTTCTGTTCAGTGTCACTGTGTTGAATTCCGCCAATGTTTTTTCTGCTTTTTCCAATGCCTCTTTGGCGTTTGCTAGTGCTAGTTACATTGGAAAAAGCAGAAAAAACATTGGCGGAATTCAACACAGTGACACTGAACAGAAAATTGAACAAACTCAGTAAAGATATCCGCACATACGACAAAAAGGTCACATATCCATACTTGGCAGACGAATACTACCAACAGGACGACCAAGGCTTTTTTACCAACAGAGGCAGACAAGGCGCTAGAAGGTTCACAACTTTCTCAGACTCATCAGCAGGCAGTGGATCTGAAGCAGAGCAAGAAGGACCATCGACCAGTCGGCAATCATCGGATGCCCCGCAGCAACATTTTTTAGAACAAGGCTACCGTCCATCCAACCGAGGCGGCACTGCCCAGCGAGGTTGGACACCCAGAAGAACATGGAACAACTCGAGAGGAGCCCCGAGAGGGAACACGAGAGTGAGATTCTACCAACCGGAGACTCATGGGGAAATCTCAACTCGCAAGCAAACCTACAGATGGTAAGCCCACTTGAGGAAGGAAGCTCGTTACTTGTCGTGATTGGTACAGATACACAGCGGGCTGTTTGCGAAATCCCTCACGTGAACCAAGCAGTTAGGGGATTGGAACCATCCCTTCAGGTAATTCCACCTCCACCACCAGATGACTCAATTATCAATCTCTCTAACCATCAGATGTCTCCTGCTGAAAGAAGTATTCTACACAAAGGTCTGTCTTTCGTGCCAAGCAACCGACCAGATGCCTTCACTACAAAATTAGAATTACAAAATGTTTTCCGCAAAGTGAGACTGCAGTACTATTTTGGTAGGAATGAATACACCCCCAAGATGGCTGCTACACCCTTTAGACCACCATCTACTTTTACTCCTGGATCTTACTGTATGAGCCAGCGGATATTGGCATTTGAGCAAATCGTAATGCAAGAGGTAATGTTGAGCATTGAAGAGAGGCAATATATCAAATATAACATCACCAAGGACGAGTCCCTTGCACTCAAAGATCTCAGCAAAAATGCCTCAATCATTGTCAAAGCAGCAGACAAGGGTGGAGCAGTGGTACTACAAAATACGTACGACTATGTAGCTGAAATCAAACGACAACTTGCGGTTAAGGAAAGCTATCAGTTGATACCTAGGGACCCAACCAACAGCATAAAAGCATTGATTAAGATCCTGGCTGAGGATGGGGTAAACAAAGGTTTCCTAAGTCCGCCTGAAAGAGACTTTTTGATCAAGAAAGAGCCCCGGATTCCGACCATCTACACGTTACCCAAGGTTCATAAGGGGTTAGACAACCCCCCGGGAAGACCAATAATATCTGGCTGTGGATCTGTTTTAGAGCCGGTGAATCAATTTATTGATCATTTTTTACAACCACTGGTACCTGAAACAAAATCTTATGTGCGGGACTCGATGCACATAATACAACTTTTGGAGGGACAACCATATGATGAAGCCACACAATTCATGGTGACACTAGACGTTGCGTCTTTATATACATCGATACCTCAAGACAGTGCTATTCAGGGTATCCAAGATGTACTGGAGAAACGGCCTGCACCCCATTGGATACCGACCTCTTTCCTAATTGGTCTTCTGGAAATTGCTATGAAGCGAAACTATTTTGTGTTCCAGCGACAATTCTACATGCAATGCAAAGGTGTAGCAATGGGAGCTACCTATGCTCCGAGCTTGGCTAATATATATATGGACCAATACGAGGAACAACATTTGTACACTGAAGAGAATCCATTCATTGACTCCATATCAATATGGAAGCGTTACATCGATGATGTGATCTTGATTTGGACTGGCTCTGAAACTCACCTAAAGGACTTCTTTCTCTGGCTCAATACAAGGAGTACAGATATACAATTTACCATGAGCTATGATAAAAAGAATATTGCATTTCTGGATCTCTCTTTTAAATCTGAAGAGGGGATGATAATATGTGATCTCTATAGGAAACCGATGGAGAAAAACACCTTACTGAAATATGATTCCCATCACCCACGCAATCTAAGGGATAATCTGCCCTTTGGTCAGTATTTGAGGATTAGGCGCAATTGCACCAGAAAAACTGATTTTTTCAATGAATGTGAGATTCTCACCAAACGCCTACGTGAACGTGGCTATCCAGTAGGACTCCTGAAACGGGCAAAGAAAAGAGCTTGGTACTGCCCGAGGGAAGAACTACTGACCCCAAAAGCAAAAAATCCCGACACGACGGGCCTGGTCTGTGTCACCACCTTCAACACAAAGAGCAATGTGGTGAAGAATACAGTAAAGAAATATTGGAACTTAGTTGCATCTGAACTAAAAACTGAAGCTATTCCCCTTTTTGCATTCAAAAGGGGCAGGAATATAAAGGACAATGTGGTCAAAGCCTTCCTGGAACCACCGAAACTAGTAACTCTCAGAGACCATCTGGGCCTACCACCCATCAGTGGACAGGTCAGATGTGGAACTTGTAAGGCATGTCCTATGTGCATGGATGGTCCATCCCTCACCTACGAAAACAAGACATATAGCCTGCCTACCCTGGCTAATTGCAACACAACTAATGTTGTTTATATCATCCTATGTCCATGCAACAAACCCTATGTAGGACAAACAACCCAAAAAGTGAAGTGTCGCATTTTGCAACACATGAGCAGGATCCGCTGCAAGGTACAGGGCGCACCTATGGTAGACCATTTCCTCACACAGAATCATGACCCTGAAAGTTTGCGCTGGCGCATCCTAGAAAAAATTAATGTGAATCCAAGAGGTGGGTCTATGTCCGCTACACTGGGGAGAAAAGAGTGCAAATGGATCCACAATTTGAACTCTGTGAGTCAGGGATTGAACGAACATGAGGAAATTTCCAAACAAATGGCCTTACTGTAACCTGTTTGTGTTCTTGAAATGGGCATAACCTAATGCTTTTCCCTATGTTGCTACCTTCTTTAATATGATAACACATATGTGGTTGTTTTTTGTATTTTACGTAGAATACGCAATGTAAAAGCATACATCTGTGTTTTTGTCTCCAGAAAAATGACCTCCTGTTTCCATATGATAAAATACAAATGTGGTTGTGTTCATATGATAAAATACAAATGTGGTTGTTAGTTGTATTTTATAAGTTTATGGGTTCAAATTATGACCCCTCATTGAACACGCAAACTGAACACGCAAACCTCATTCCTGGTCTTAATACCTTGGGATATGTCTCACTTGATATGACGATAATCACATATCCCCGAGCATTCTATCCAGTGGGCCAGTTAGAAAGTAGTTTTACCGGACGTTTGGTTTAGCGTCTCACGCCCCCTCATTGATTGGGCTATTTTCGGCTTGTCGTCACTCTGCAAACGTTACCTAGTAACCGACGCACTGTGCGTCCTCGAGGCGAAAGGCACCACGTTGTCATAGGCTACGCCACCATTGTGATTGGCTAAGCCTTTTCCTGCCTCGTTTTCGGCTGTGGTTGCCTGGCTACGAGTATACTTAGCGTCCCAGGCGGAGCTCCTCAGTTCGAGCATTTCTCCCGGACAGCTCGGTTTGGCGTTCATATCCAGATCGCTGAGTTTAACTGCAGATAAATACTGCATCGAGGGTAAGAGTTTTGGGACTTTGGAACTCGGACACCGACCGAGTGATATCCGTAATAGTTTAACCCACTTTCAGGACTCGGGTTTCATTTCCGATTTCGGACTTGCACCCGTTTTTAATAAATTTCAAATCACTTAGGCACATCCCTTGCCAGCCCTAAATCACAGAGGCACTTATTGCAAATTCCATCACACCGATTAACTGAAGTAATCATATCACCTGGCTCCATAACCGCCTAGGCACCTTAAATATATGCTTTTTGACTAATGCCCGACATATATGTGGACTTACAACACATGGTCCTAAAGGTCTTTTTCTATTTAGGTTGACCAACGGGCTACCTTCTGGAAACTTTCACCATTTGACCGATCCCCGTGTAAGTAACCTGGAGCGACTCTCGTCATTTTTGACGTTAATTACAAGCACCTCTCTGATACCTATCCTTTTCCTTTTAGCCCTCCCTCTGTCTTGATAAAGACCCGCCGCAACCACCAACTGGGGTGCAACGAGGGTCGAAACGTCGACGCTATTACCTTGGCCAAGTTAAAACTCCAGGAACTTGGATATTAACCATTTTGTTTTCCTTGGAATATCTACTTGCAAAAAACTGGCCGCATAAACGACAAACAATACCTCGTTTTCCTCCCCCACTAAACCAACCCCCCCACCGCCCCTGGTCATTTCTCATTAGGGTTTTATTGTAAATAATTGTTGTGTATATAAATGTCACTGTATACATTACACCTGTCACCTTAATCACTACTGTCACTTTTTCACAAAGTTAACGCATTTACTAGCAATGTATCGTAATGAAGTAATTCCACGATATTGTTTCTTGTTCTGTTTTTAATACATATAAAAACTTTGTCTATCAGAGAGGTTGTGCTTGTTGCTTGTCTTTTGAGCTGTTCTAAGCCTCTACCAAAGGAATTGTCTTTGCTACCCAACAGAACCATTTTGTTTGTTAATCGTATATACCCAGGTTCTGAGGGACACAGAGTTACCCCTTTTTATAAATCAGCTCCATAAATGGAGGCTAGCCATTGGAAGAGATGGTTGTCAATTACTCTTTCCCCCGTCACGACGCGATTCGGAGGCGTTTCCGTATCTTTTTTAAAGTCCCGCCCCTTGTTGCCGTGTGAAAATCACCGCCGGTCGGCCCGGGACACCCCCTGACATCCTTCCCCGGGCCGCGCTGTGATTGGCTGCCGGTCCCCGGGACACCCCCGTGACGTCATTCCCCGGGCCGTGCTGTGATTGGCTGCCGGCCCGGGACACCCCCGTGACGTCATTCCCCGGGCCGCGCTGTGATTGGCTGCCGGCCCGGGCCCTGACTTGTTTTCTCTTTGTTTCTAGTCTCGCTAATGGAAATGTGTAGTGCGTCCAGTTACTATAAATGTTCGTTCATCTTGCTTACCCTACCAAACATGAACATTCCCTAAAACGCCGTTCTCCACCGAGAGGACTTTTTAAGGGCCCTTCCGAGGTAAAACCAGAGGGACTGAATCTCCCTCAGCGGTGAGAACGCAGTAGAGCGAGTGCTGGCGCGAACCCTCTACCACATCCCGGCGCTGCACGTAGCTTGGCTTGATTTGCAAACATTCCTTTGGCCCCGACTGCCCGCCGCTCCATCAGCCTGCTGCTGTGTGCTTTTTATGCATGCAGCGTTTCCACGCAGCCTCTGCGCTCCATGGGCTAATAAGCACATCGCTGGACTCCACCCAACAGACTTAATTTTCAGGGTACTTTTTTTTTCTCTGCACAAAGTCGCTGTACATTCCTCCATTCCGAGCAGTTGTTCATTTGGTGTTGTACATTTTCCTTTCCGTGTCTGAAACGAATCTTCAGTTCTCACGTCTGCCCCCTGTTTCTCGCTTGCTGCTATCCTGTCTAAAGCTGGTGCCTTGAACAGAGTCTCGTGTAATTTCCTAAATATAGGAGGTTGTCTCATTGTCTCTGTATCCTGTCGGTACATTCCAGCCTCTCCGCCTCCTGACTCAAGCCCTCAGGTGTGGTACTCATTCCCAGACAGATTTTTCTAATTCGGTACTCTTTTCTGTGCTAATGATGTGGTGAAATGCGACTATCTATTCCCCCAGCTGTGAAGGGCTTGTCCTAATGACGATGTTGAACGGTTTAAGATGGGTTTTTAGTAATAAGGGGTTATTTGTTATTATCATCTCTTAGCAGATACACAATTATTGCAGTTTCCAGTTTTGCAAACCATCTTTGGGAGAGTGAAAAGAGAAGTAGGACACTTAAGCAAAGGTAGAACTCACACCGGACAGAAGATTAACATTTTTAGTGGAAGTAGCTTGTTTTTGATAGTGCACTTTATACAACACTAATACCACTCAAAGGTGCTTCAAGTTGAAAGTGTAATGGTATTTAGCCGGGTCTGGTAGCTCAGTAGACTAATGCGGGCTCTGTGTGTGTGGGTGGGGGGGCTCTGTGTGTGTGTGGGGGGCTCTGTGTGTGTGTAGGTGTGGGTCTGTGTGTGGCATTTGCGAGAAATTAAGCTATTGGCATTGTAAATAACAATGCCATTTATTTATCCGTTTTCATAACCAACACATAAATGACAATTTTGTCATTTACAATGCCAATAGCTCTAACTTTTGCAAAGGCGAAACCATTTCATTGTAAATGCTTGTTATTACTGCTGGTGGCACTGCCTTTATTAAAAGGCCTGCTGCACTACTGCTTCAAAGTGTCCTCCCCAATGTTGTGCTAACTGGTGCTGGTGATGCGTGCAGTGTGTGTGTGTGTGTGCAGGGGCGTGGTCCACCGTCCGTCGAATGAAAAAGGTTACGCATAGCACACTGCCATAGTCCCCTACCCCCATACAACCAAATGCAGCCCAATCAGTGGACCGCACACTGGCAACACTGAAAGCAAATTGATTTGCATCATGGATATGGATTTATTATCAAGCTTGCTGCGCTCCCTCAGCAGCACTGCACAGCAACTCTTCTTCTGCACCGAAGGACTCTGGAGACTGTCTGTAACAACACTGCAGTAAGGCAATTATATTTAATTTACTTTGACACATAACGTGCACACTGCAGTGCTGTCATTGATGTAAGTTGGTAGTGTAGAACCGGCCCTGATAAAAAGGTGGCGCTGCTAAGCACTGGAAAGCACCTGCACAAAGGTGATGAGATCAGGTCATTCCTGACTTATATAATGATGCTAATATGTGACATGAGTGGTCATTAAGATATCAGTCACTTTTTAGGTCGAGCATGAGCCAGCGCGCAAGCGCTGCTCTACGAAGAGCTGTGGTAGTTCATAATGGAGAGAAGCTTTGCCCGCTCCCCGCAATTGTTTTTCATTGGCACATGTGTTTGTCCTTTGTAAATGCTGTCTTCTGATTCCTTATGAGGCTTGTTGGTCCCTCCTTAGTACAGCCATGTTGTCATTTGTATCCTCCCATGGCTACTGGCCCCTTTACTTGGATGTTACTCGGGCGCATACTATTTCCTCTATTAAGTTTCTCCGGACTACGTGCTTTGCTAACATTTAGGGAATGCAATAGGTCTTGCGTAAATTGCAGACCAATTGCATTGCAAACGCTTGTTAAACTTGTGGCACATCAGATTGTAAACTGTGCAAGATTCGAGGTTGGCGATTGTCCTTTGGCTGTAATTTACCACATTTCTGAGTTGGACTGTTGTGCTACCTAGTCTGTGACCAGGACTACAGATTCCCACATAATAGCTTGCTACCCCTGCCACATTTGGTGCCTCATCGGGGACAGTAAGCGCTATATACATACCATACCGTACTCAAGAAGGACGTTGCCAATGAAGCACCAGCAGTTCCGTTTTGAGTAAGGCACAAATCCCACGTTGGTGTCGGCGACTGCCGGTCAGTCCTGCAACAGCGCTGAGCAGATTTTTTTTATTTCCCATCACTGCTTGACTGCCCCGAGTGTGAACACTCCAGCACAATTCCTCAAGTGACTGCCCCAAGTGTGAACACTCTGGGCACAATTCCTCGAGTGACTGCCCCAAGTGTGTACCCTCCGGCAAAATTCCTCAAGTGAGTGCCCCAAGTGTGAACACTCCAGGCACAATCCTTGAGTGACTTCCCCAAGTGTGAACACTCCAGGCACAATTCTTCGAGTGACTGCCCCAAGTGAGAACACTCCGGGCACAATTCCTTGAGTGACTGCCCGAGTGTGAACACTCCGGGCACAATTCCTCGAGTGACTGCCCCAAGTGTGAACACTCCGGGCACAAATCCTCGATCGAACAGGAGCAGTGAGATTCACGGGCATGCATGTAGTAATGAACTTGGTGATATCTTCGGTCCTGTTGTTTCAGTGCCTTGCAAATGTAAATAAAATACATAGTGTGAGTCCATACATTTGTATAATAATGGGCTCGGTTTGATTAGCTATGTAAATCTGTGTGTTGCTAGCACAGGGCGTGGTGTGGCCAAATCTATCAGGCACCCCCCTGATTCTGAAGAGGAGTTTTTTTCGCCTCCCTCTGGACAGAGAGGAAGGAAGTCTGCAGTGTTTGCATGAGATGCGCCGAACTGCTGGCTTTAGCCCTTCCTCCTGTTCAGAAAGTTAAGTATATAGGTGTGAGTGGCAGGAAAGAGGCCTCTTAGCCAGGTATTAATTTGTCAACCACTCACCCCTCTTATGTTTTTTTCTAAGCAAAGAATTGTCTTGCGAGAAGTTTGCCTGTGTGTGCACTTTACAGTTCCTTGCCTCTCGTGTGGGTGGGTCCCCCGTTAGCTGCATGCCTGTTCTCTCTATGATTGATGCTAGGAAGCGTGAAGCATGGGGCACAGATGCGGTGTGGTTGGGTCACGTGTTACCTGCATTCTTGTTCTCTGCATGACTGATGCTAGCACAGATGCGGTGTAGATCTGGCCTGGACCTGTGTTACGGAGAGTTGGAAGTTTTTTGCCATTCTGGGCCTTCCTCTCCGTAGGCTTTCATCCCTTCCTGGTACGCTGGGGTCAAGTACCGTTAGTCATGCAGGGGAGATCCTGTTATTGAAGAAGGGCTCTTAACGGCGACTCCGTCAACTACCTCAGTTGGTGTTCAACACCAGAGAATGAGTTTGCCCTCAGAGCTGTTACCTGTGATTCAGAGTATGTTCCTTGGCCCTATGTCCTATGTTCCTTCACCCTTCATTGGCCTACTTGCTCTTAAAGCTTTCCTTTTTCTTTTTTTTAAAAAATATGTTCTATTGGGGTGTCAGAGCACAAAAAGAAAACAAGCATAATTCTTAACCAACAGAAAAAACAAAAGCTGTGGCTGATACCCCAAATGTTTTTTTTTTACAATATTTTCTTCCCCCCCCCCCACCCCAACCCAGGTGGATCCATCTTCAAGCAGAGCCAAAATCTAAGGACCCAAGCGAA
Organism: Lissotriton helveticus; assembly: GCF_964261635.1. Classification (NCBI taxonomy): domain Eukaryota; kingdom Metazoa; phylum Chordata; class Amphibia; order Caudata; family Salamandridae; genus Lissotriton; species Lissotriton helveticus. The sequence goes on along the minus strand of NC_136065.1, from coordinate 94,277,787 downwards.
ATGAATTACAAAAAGAAGAAAGAAAAAGAAGAAAAAAAAAAGAAAAAATATGTACAAATATATCGCAACTGCAAAAATATTTCATACCAAGCTATTAAGCCAATTAATCAGAGACAGCCAGAGCTTCTCTCCTCTCTCTCTAGCCCGTCTTCCCTTCCGCCTCACCACCGCAATCTCCCAATTATATATAGATAGGAATTTATTAAACCAAACATGTTCTGTCGGTGGAACTGCATCAAGCCATGCTGTGGCTAAACATAAACGATAAACAGCCATAGCGATAAACACCAATTTTCTATGATTTTTATCCATCGCTTGATTAGAAATTCCCAACATTATTACCTGCGGGGTATGTGTCACGATGTGACCTAGTATAGCCCCCAGCCTTTGTTCAATTTTGGGTAATATTTGGGAGAGTCCCGGACAGGTAGCGAACATGTGTGTGCTATCGACGGCCACCACCCCACAACGAGGCCAGTGTATCCCGGTAGTACCCCCCCCATCTATGTATATGAGCTGGAGTCACGTACAGATTACACCAGGTCTTGAAACACTGTACTTGCAAATTTGCAGATATACTTGAAGTTTGACTGAAGAGCAGAGAGTCCTCACAATCCCCCTGCCCAGCCTGTAGCACTGTTTTCCGTCTACCGAAATGCTTAGTAAGATCATCCCCCATTTTTTCCGTAAGGCTTTGTAGATGGCAGCGGTCAGCGGTGAATTACTTTTTAGCAAATCAAAAAGCGGGATTCGATTCCGGTTCTGACATTTTTTCTCAAACAAAAACCAGAATTTGTAGGAATTAAAAAAATCCTTATTCCCTATGCCAAATCTATCTTTTAGAGCATCAAAAGAAAGAAGATTATTGTCAGAAAGAAGATCCACAATACAAGATATCCCTCTTCCCCCCATCTACTAAAATAAGCATCATTAAAAATTTCCGAGCATATGGCATTATTATCAGCAAGAGGGGATTACCTATGCAGCTGGCCAATTCCAAACTTTTACCTAACTGCAGTCCAGACTTTATAGATTCCTATCAGAACCTTAAACTTAACCCTCTAATAATAAGCACAATCAATTTGTCGTAATAAAAGGCCCCCGGCTTCTCCCCCGCAGATAAGCTGGAAAATAGAAATTTCAGAATTGTCCGGATTGTATCCATTTATCATCTCACCTGAATACTTCAAGGTAGTGGCCCAGTAATAAGTCTGGAAATTAGGGACAGACCAGCCCCCCCGATCTCTGGGTAGTGTCATAAACCTTAATGCTCGTCTTTGGCGCTGCCCCGCCCATAGAAATCATGAGACAACCTGGTCAAATTTCCAAAACCATAGCTTATTAAATTCAAGGGGGGTGGCTCTAAAATAAGAAAGTATCTTGGGCAAAAAAATCATTTTAATAACATTGCTTCGTCCCATAAGCGTCAAATAAAGATTGCTCATCTTCTTGGTATCAGATTTCATTTTGACTCATAAGGGCGCAAGATTTAAATGTACTATAGCAGTTGGGGTAGCACTTATCTCGACCCCTAAATACCTTGCATTTGATCAACGAGGTCCACTTTTTCATTAATGACTATTTGGGTTTTACTTTTGTTCATATGATGGACGGAAACGTTACCAAATCGAGATGTTAACACACCTAACTCGTCCAGAGCCAGCTGTGGAACCGACGTGACTATCGCTAAACCGCCGGCATAGCCTAGAATTTTCACCCCTCCTCCACGGGCAGAAACTGGTAAAATGACCTGGCTCTCTTGTATTAGTCTAATTAGCGGGTCAATATAAATTGCAAATAACAAGGGAGAGCAGGGGCACCCTTGTCTAGTGACCCGCACTATATTAATCTCCCCCGAGTGTGCTCTCATCAGTGCTAACTTGGCAATTGGATCTTGATACATACTTTTAATGGCCCGAATAAAGCTGTCCCCAATTCCGTAATGCTTCCTAACTGCCCATAAAAAGGTACATGAGACCCTATCAAAAGCCTTTTCGGCGTCCAATAAAATTAAAGCCATAGGGTCTCCTGTCACCTTGATGTAATCAAATAGAGTTATTACTCTGTTAATATGATCTATGGTTTCCCGGCTCGGAACAAAACCATGTTGACTGTGGGACACCATTTTTTTTATTACAGACGCCAATCTATTCGCCAAGATTTTTGAGTAAATTTGAACGTCGTTGTTGATCAAAGTAATTGGACGATAGGCCCCTAAATCCGTGTCCGCCTTCCCTTTTTTTTTTACGAATATAACAATTTTAGCAAACCGCCACGAGTCCGGCGGAGGCTCCCCCCCCCCCCCGAATCAAGCTGAATAGCTCCAGCATAATTGGGGGAAGCTGACCTTGAATTCTTTTTTTTAATTCTCCTGGAAGAAAATCAGGCCCTGCCGCTTTGCCAGATGGGGCCGCCTCTAGTACATTGCTGACCTCCCCTATAGTAATCGGAGCGTCCAACTGCCGGGGTCAGTGATTCTATTTTAACCCTATCCAGAAATCCCACTATTTCATTCTGTAATGCTAGAATATTCCTCCTGTGCTCCGAGTACAGCCTCTGATAAAATGTTTTCGAAGGCGGCAAGGATAGCGTCCGTGTCATTCACAAAACCAATTTCTGGGTCATTAACTCCCGTAATCTGAGCCTGAACATCTTTTCCTCTTATTCAGACAGCTAACGTATGCCCCACCCTTTCATTGCTTTCGTAAATTTTCGTGCGCCAGGCAAAATACCTGGCTGCAGTTTTGGCAGATGAGATCTCCGTTATAGCAACTCTAATAGTTAAAATCTTTATTTGTGCCGCCTCGATATCCCTTCTTTCGGAAATTACTTGAACCAAGTTTAGCTCAGCTCTGGTCAGTTCTGCATAGAAATAATTTATCTTATTTTTCTCTAGCTTCTGAGCCCTCCATCCAAACTGCGTGGTCTCCCCTCTAACCCCAGCTTTTAGCGTATCCCATACATTCTTCAGACTAGTACTACTCCGATTCTCTTCCACAAATCTAGTGATCCAAACTGCCATATGTTCTACATATTCATTGTCATTCAGCAAAGCCCTATTAAATGTCCAGATAGAAGTATACTTTGGGCACTTAATACAGACTTCCAGGACCAGAGGATTATGATCTGACATAACCTTGGGATATTTCTCAATTTTACAGCCCGACACCAAACTACGAGAAATAAAAAAAGAATCCATTCTTGAATGTGATTGGTTTGGGGCTGAATAATACGTAAACCCATCTTCCCCACTTCTAATTGCTGCCCAGGCATCCACTAGCCCACGAAGTTCTTTCAGCTGACATAGAGACCTATAAACTTTAGGTTTACACCCTTGATAAGCCAGTTCTGGTTGATTCGATACTGCACAGCTCATCTTTATGTTAAAATCTTCACAGATTATGAGTGGCAACAGCCACCCCACCAATTCCGTATTTCAACCAGTCATACAGCTTTGAAGCATCTAACACCGGGCCGTAGACTGAGCATAAAGTAAAGATGTTATTATCGATGACACACTGAGTTATGGCCCATCTGCCATACTTATCTGAGATTGAGCGTGAAAGATTTGCCAACCTACGGCGGGCATATATGGCCACCCCCCTGATCTTAACCTCCTGCTTAGAACATATGATCAGCTGAAAGCCATCTAATTCCTTAATTTTGCTTCTGCTGGCTTCAATGTGGGTCTCCTGGAGACAAATAATATCTGCCCTGAGAATTCAAACATCTTCTTTAATCCTACCCCGCTTCGCTGGGTCATTCAATCCACATATATTAATAGTAGCTATCCTGACTCCCCCCATTGGTTATATATACTATACCAAAAATAGACAGAGTGGAAAGAAAAACAATAAAGATATATCCCCCGAGCTGCCCCTGCATTTCTGATTCCTTTCCCCCCTTAACAAGGATCCACCCACCCCCATGCCAGCCCCTCCCACCCATCACTTCGGCAAAAAAGGTCTCCAGACCCTTGTGATGCCTCCCACGTTGGTGCGCCCCTGTTGCTCCCTAACCAATATAAAAGAGAGCAGGGGGCATGGCCCCCTTCACCCACACACTTGGCCTGCCCAATATCCCATATCCCATTGTCCCATAAAACTCACGCCCCTATGAACCACAACGTGAGTGAAGGAAACACAACCAACAACAAGGCCAAACAAAATATCAAAAGACGAAAGAGAAGGGAGGGGACGGGACAGACACCTATAGCCAATGGCCTTTTGTTCCCCCTGTTCTCCCATCCCCCCTATACACACCCCCCCTTCTTGATGTCCAGTTTTTATACAGACTTATCTATTCACCCGATATCTCCTTTAAATAATCCCCTGCTTGAATCTCAGAGGTGAACACCCTTATCCGACCCTGAAGAATCACTTTCAAACGAGCAGGGTTCATCAAATAGACTTCGCTGCCAAGTTTTTGAAAAGGAGAGATCATCTGCCGCAGGCGCCACCTTCTCTCCACAGTAGTATGGCAGAAGTCCAGTCGCACAAAAAAAATTTGCCCTTCCCCTGATTTCTTGGCATCGGGTCGAGCCTTTTCGAATACTGCTTGCCGCAATAAAAAAGTTCCCAAAAAACATAGCTTGTGGCCTTTGGTCCTGCCCGGGATTTTTCTTAGCCATTAGGGGGAACCGGTGGACACGCTGGATCTCAGCTTCCCAGTTCTTAAAGCTTTCCATACATGAATGTGCTGTAATGTTAAGTCCTGTTCTGGTCGTTAAAATGACACTGCACACATATCAAATTATTGTGAGTTTTAAACTAAGCAGCCAAGGCTCTGATAATGATTTAAATTGATTGCAAAGTGAATGTGCCCTATTTTTCCAAAACGCAACAGATAAAAATAAATAAAAAAAGTTGGTAATTGCGTGGGCAAGTCTGGGTGATCCAGTCATGTGATGTGTGCCTAGGACTCTGGAAGAGATGGGCGAGCACCGGTTCAGGAGTTGGAAACTTCTTCTAAAGAAGGGACCTGCATCCTTCCATGGGCGAGCACCGGTTCAGGAAGTGGATACTTCTTCTAAAGAAGGGACCTGCATCCTTCCATGGGCGAGCACCGGTTCAGAAGTGGATACTTCTTCTAAAGAAGGGGCCTGCATCTTTCCATGGGCGAGCACCGGTTCGGGAGTTGGATATTTCTTCTAAAGAAGGGGCCCGCATCTTTCCATGGGCGAGCACCGGTTCAGGAAGTGGATACTTCTTCTAAAGAAGGGACCTGCATCCTTCCATGGGCGAGCACCGGTTCGGGAGTTGGATACTTCTTCTAAAGAAGGGGCCTGCATCTTTCCATGGGCGAGCACCGGTTCGGGAGTTGGATATTTCTTCTAAAGAAGGGGCCCGCATCTTTCCATGGGCGAGCACCGGTTCAGGAAGTGGATACTTCTTCTAAAGAAGGGACCTGCATCCTTCCATGGGCGAGCACCGGTTCGGGAGTTGGATACTTCTTCTAAAGAAGGGGCCTGCATCTTTCCATGGGCGAGCACCGGTTCAGGAAGTGGATACTTCTTCTAAAGAAGGGACCTGCATCCTTCCATGGGCGAGCACCGGTTCAGAAGTGGATACTTCTTCTAAAGAAGGGGCCTGCATCTTTCCATGGGCGAGCACCGGTTTAGGAAGTGGATACTTCTTCTAAAGAAGGGACCTGCATCCTTCCATGGGCGAGCACCGGTTCAGAAGTGGATACTTCTTCTAAAGAAGGGGCCTGCATCTTTCCATGGGCGAGCACCGGTTCGGGAGTTGGATATTTCTTCTAAAGAAGGGGCCCGCATCTTTCCATGGGCGAGCACCGGTTCAGGAAGTGGATACTTCTTCTAAAGAAGGGACCTGCATCCTTCCATGGGCGAGCACCGGTTCGGGAGTTGGATACTTCTTCTAAAGAAGGGGCCTGCATCTTTCCATGGGCAAGCACCGGTTCGGGAGTTGGATATTTCTTCTAAAGAAGGGGCCCGCATCTTTCCATGGGCGAGCACCGGTTCAGGAAGTGGATACTTCTTCTAAAGAAGGGACCTGCATCCTTCCATGGGCGAGCACCGGTTCGGGAGTTGGATACTTCTTCTAAAGAAGGGGCCTGCATCTTTCCATGGGCGAGCACCGGTTCAGGAAGTGGATACTTCTTCCAAAGAAGGGCCCTGCATCCTTCCATGGGCGAGCACCGGGGGGCGTGGCCAAGATGGCGGAGTAGAAGGACGTGTCTGCCGGAGCTCCTGACCCCGTCCAAGGCCCCGAGCCCTACCTGTAGCTGAATTCTCCCCCCCGGAGCTGCACTGTGTCGCAGGAGGAGCGAGGGAGCCGGGGGCTGCCTGACTGCCGCCGGCTGAACCCCGTAGGGCGCGAACTCACCGAGTTCAGAGGGCCGAGTGGTTGGCCGGTGCCGACCTGAGCTGACGGGGCGCCTCCGTCCCGGCGGTGTGGAGGACTGCGGGGCGGCGGAGTAGCGGAGGCCTGCCCAACCGGAGTGGACGGAGCTGATCGGAGCTGGCGGGCCCTGGACCGGGGGCCCGACCGTGCCTGCACGGCACTGCGAGGTGCCTGAGGAGCTTCCGCCCCTCCCCCAGCGGCCCAAGATGGCGGCAAAGTGAGACCGGGGTTCTTCGCCCAGTCCTGCGTGGAGACCGGGATTGAGACTGCCGACTCCCGTCAACAGGTTGGTGCTCTTCGCGGCGACCCGGACGGAACGCCTGAAGCAGCGGATACATTAGCTGCCGGCTGGTGCTCTCTACGCCCGGGGTGCTGCCTCTGCGGGGGAGGGACCTACGGGAGTGCCCGGCTTGGCGGCCCTCTCCGAGTAGTGCGGAGGGCCGGGATCGGCCGAATGCGGAGGCGCGCCCCTGACGGGCATTGACTGTGACCAGGAGACCGCAGGCACGTAGCGGATCGGCGACCCCCACAGCTTCCCGGCGCCAACTTGCTCCTGTGTGACACCGCCAGGGGAGCCGACAACGGACTTCTTGAAGGTACATGCGGCGGGCCCCGACTGGGGGAGCCACGACTGGGGTGCAGCCTGGGAAGGAGTGGGGAGAGTTGTAGTGCAGCACTGCTGGGAGCCATGATGGTGGGGTGAAGGCCTTGGCCCCGGATTCCGCAGGCTTCGACGCCGCATTGGGACCTCCGCGCCGCGACCCGCCCCCGGGGGTGCGGCGTTGGGAGCAGATTTCGAACGAGGGGCGCCCCGTCTTGCACTGTGGTTCATCACCCGACCCTGGTAGGCTACGGATTTTAGGAGTGGCACAAGCCAACGTCCGCCCCGGATTGAAAGCGGTCTTCTGGTGGAGCGTGGACCGGTGGTGTGCATCGCGGCGACAGGCGCACGGGTCGGCGGAAGGACCTGCATCATGGCCAATCCAAAGGGTGGTAAAAAGAACGATCGCACGCTGCCGGAGATGCTCGGCAGACCTCAGAACAGAGGAGATAGGGCCTCCTCCTCACCTGGAACAGCTGGGAGCTCCCAGTCTGGCGCAGTGGCGGAACCCCCGGTCACCAGATCCTTTCTGGAATCCCTCTTTGGCACGTTGCGGGAGGACTTCCAGGCCCTGAAGCAGGAAGTAGCGGGAGAGGTGAGAGAGCTCCGCAGGGAGGTGGACGGACTGGGCGAGAGGGTGGCCACGACGGAGGAATCTACGCACAGACAAGATGAGGAGATCACCTTTCTGCAGCAAGAAGTGCTGACTCTCCGGGAGCAGCACTTGGACCTCCAGTTGCATAATGAGGATTTGGAGAATAGATCACGCAGAAACAACATACGAGTCCGAGGTGTGCCATCCTCGGAGGAGACCCCGGACATCGTTCAGTACCTACAGGAACTCTTTCGATCAGTCCTAGGCGAAGGGGATGATTTCCCCATCAGAATTGACAGGGCTCACAGGGTGGGGCCCGTCAGAAGGGCTAATGGCCCCCCTCCGGACATTCTAGCGTTCCTCCCAGACTTCCCATTGAAAGAGAGGATAATGGGGGAGGCAAGGAAAGCACGTTCACTCACCTTTCGCGATCGCCCTGTGGCGCTGTATCAGGACTTGTCCACTCTCACGCTTCAGAGGCGCAAGGCGTTTAAGATTGTGACAGACTTCCTCAGGCAGCATGACACGCCCTACTCCTGGGGTCACCCCTTCCGTATAATTTTCAAGTGGCAAGGTGAGACTCACCAATTGAGATCCCTACAGGACACTTGCGACATCCTGGGCATTACTGCGGCGGAGGAGGAATCCCACACGCCGAGGAGGCGGCGCACGACGGACGGGGGATGGCACCGAGTGGCACGTAGGAGGACGACGGGAGGGTCGAGAAGACCGGGATCTCCGACTATTAGGGCTGCACAGGAAGATGCTGTCCGGACAGCCTCTGAGGAGCTTGGAAGCGTGGAGGAGGTGGCTTTGACCGCTTGAATGTGCTCCGGGGGGAGTTCACCATAGCACCGTTCCAATTGCTGGCTTGGGGTGGGGGGAGGGGGCGCCGGATTGGGCACGTGTGGCTGGACGTCCACTAAGGTAACATTCCACGGATTGGTCCGCTTGGGCCTGTCTGGGACTATTTGGAGAAGTTCTGGGGAAGTTGGGGTGTGAGTTGCAGGGTAGGGGGGGGGAACTGGGGAGGGAAGGGATGTGGGGGGACAGTTCGGGGGTTGTTTCGGGGGTAGGGGGGGGGGATCCGGGAGTTGGGATGGGGAAGGGGGGTCGTCCAGTGCACAGTGCGCCTGTTGGGAGTTTTGCAGGTGGCCCTACACTTTGGTTTGCCTGCGTTGCGAGGCTGCTTCTGCATTTGTGCTTTTCTTTCTGCTTTGTTGCTTGTGTTCATATTGTGGGCTCTTGCGCTCCATCCCCGCGGGAGGGGTCCCTATTGCTTGCTGCCTCTCCTCTTCTATGCCTCCTTCTTCTTTTAAAGTGGTTACCCTGAACGTCAGGGGGCTGAACAACCCTGTCAAACGGCGGGCGGTGCTCTCCCTCCTAGAGAATACACACGCTGACATTTGCCTCCTGCAGGAGACACACCTGCTGCAGCACGACACACATAGACTACGCTCCCGTAAGTTCCCGTCACAGTTCTTCTCATCTAGTTCCTCTAAGTCTGCGGGGGTGGCTATTTTGGTGTCCAGTCGTTTTAAGGGGGAGGTCCTCCACAAGCTTACAGAAATAAAGGGTAGACTGTTGGCCTATAGATTCAGGATAGGGGGTCTTGCGTTTACGATTGGATCCCTGTATAGCCCCAATGAACGACAGGAGCGCTTCCTGCGAACGGCGGTCGAGGATATCACGGCCTCACAGGATAGACATGTTATTCTGGGAGGGGACCTTAATTTGGTCTTTGATTCGGCTATGGACAGGTCGGCACAGCGCTACCCGCAGGTCGGGGAGCTCTCGGCCGACGGCAAGGAGTGGTTGGCGGAGGTGGGGCTTTTAGACATCTGGCGCAACATGCACCCAGCGGATCGGGATTACTCGTATTACTCCCATGCGCATAAGACGTATGCAAGGCTGGACCACTTGCTGGTCACTGCCCCGGTTCAGGCACTGGTCTCAGGCTCGGACATAGGAGTGCTGTCCCTTTCGGATCACGCTCCGGTCGATGCCACGATGCGTTTGCCGCCCGTGGCCCTCCCCCCTCGCACGTGGCGCCTGCGGGATACTTTACTGCACAGGAAGGTGGTAGTGGAACGCATAGAGGGAGCTCTCCGGGAATTCCTGGTGCACAATGACAATCAAGACACCGCCCGGGCTACACAGTGGGCAGCCTTGAAAGCGGTCCTCCGGGGGGAATTCTTAGCGATCTCCTCCGCCGATAACAAGGAGAGACAGGCTAAGAGGGAGGAACTCACTGATAAGGCTCGCGAGCTTGAACAGATCCATCGCAGGACAGGGGCCCCTAGAATATGGCGACAGCTTAAGGGGGTTAGGAAGGCCCTGGCGGCTCTGGATTTGGACCGAGCGGAATACGCCGCTCTCCGGCTGCGCCATACCTTTTACACGGGAGGTGACCGCTGTGGTAAGCTCCTGGCCAACAGACTCCGCGCGGCGCGTCAGAGTCAGCTGGTAAAGGCGATCACTGGCAATACGGGGACCACGGAGACGGAGGACGCCCACATCGCGGCCGTTTTCCGTGGGTTCTACGAGGACCTCTACACTGGAGACCCTCCGGATGAACCGGCTGTGGCCGCTTACTTGGATACGGTCGCATTGCCCTCCCTGGATCCCCTGCAGGCTGAACACCTGGACAGGGCCATTAGAATTGAGGAAGTGATCTCGGCCATCGCTCGGCTTAAGCATGGCAAGGCGCCGGGCCCGGACGGGTATACCGCGCTTTTCTACAAGACGTTTTGCTCGTCACTGGCCCCTATCCTGACCCGACTTTTCAACTCCTTTGCCGAGGAGGGAGCTATTCCACCTGATCTTTTGCGAGCATCCATCTCGGTGATCCCCAAGCCCGGGAAGGATCCGGTGCACTGTGGCTCGTATAGGCCGATATCCCTTCTCAACGTCGACCTGAAATTGTATACTGGGATACTGGCGGCTCGTTTGGCCCCGCACTTGTCAGGTCTTATTAACCCTGACCAAGCAGGTTTCGTCCCGGGGAGACAGACGGTTGACAACACGAAGCGGATTGTTCATCTGCTCGAAAAGGCCTCCCGGATCCCGGGGGAGCGGATGATGTTAACGGTAGACGCTGAGAAAGCGTTCGACCGAGTGCACTGGCCCTACCTGGAACAGGTGTTAGTGAAGGCGGGCATAGGGGACAGGTTCCGCACTATGGTCTTCAACTGCTACAGGCACCCGACTGCAGTGGTTCGGGTGAATGGGTTCGCCTCCCGGGCCTTTAATATCGAGAGGGGCACCAGGCAGGGGTGTCCACTCTCGCCCCTGCTCTTTGCTCTTTATATGGAGCCGTTCGCCCAACGTATACGTGATAACCAGGCCGTGACCGGTATCAGGATGGGTGGCTTTACACACGCCATTAGCCTCTACGCTGATGATGTCATCCTATCGCTTGATGAGCCGCGGACTGCCCTCCCGGCCTGCGTCGAGGAGCTGGCCTCCTTTGGCGCGGTTGCGGGGTTTAAGCTGAATCTGGGGAAATCGGTGGCCCTGGATGTTTCTTTAGAGCCATCCACCAGGGTGGATTTGCAGAGCCGATTCCCAATGATCTGGTCATCGGCGGCGGTACCCTATCTTGGAATCCAGATAGCGCCCACCTTGCCGGCCATGGTTACGGCCAATTATTCGGCCCTGGGTGTTAAAATTAAGGAGGAGCTGCACCGCTGGAGCCGTGGTATCCTTTCCTGGTTGGGCAGGATTGCTGCGGTTAAAATGACTATTCTCCCGCAGGTGCTGTATTTGTTTCGGGCTCTGCCACTCCAGCCTCCGGTCGGGTGGATTCAGCAGTTGCAAGCGGACGTTTCACGTTTTGTCTGGCAGGGGAAAAAGCCCAGAATGCGTAGACCCCTCTCCTTCTTGGCCCCTGAGATGGGAGGGTTGGGGATCCCGGACTTTCGTAGATATTTCCGAGCGGTGCAGTTACGTTGTCTTGTAGAATGGAGTAGGTGGGAGTCCGACAAGAACTGGCTCTTTCAGGACCAGGCGGTGGCGGGGCGACCCTTGCAGGAGATCCCGTTCTTGCGCCGGATTCATCGTCCTAAAAATCTGTACGCCTCCTTTGTTACACGAGTGCCTTTGCGGGTTTGGGATGCTACCGCCACTACGTGCGGTCTCACCTCCTTCCCGTCGCCGCTCACGCCGTTGGTGGATAACCCTGATTTTACCCCGGGCATGGAACAGGGCGCGTTTGCGCACTGGCGAGGGGCAGGTTGTAGGGCCCTGTGCCATATGTACGATCAGGGCGGGGTGATCCCCTTCACAGAGTTCCGACAGGAGTTTTCCCTCCCTGAGACTGAGAGACACCGCTATATGCAGGCACGCCACTGGGCCCTCCAGCCTCAGGTGCGGGAGACTGCTGACAGGCGCTTCCTACCTTATGAACAATGGCTGCTTACACGCACTTCAGACTCTAAACTGATTACAGACCTGTATAAATTGTTGCAACCTCCGTCCACACACTTCTATAACCCGGGTAGGGAGAGGTGGGAAAGGGAATTGGGGAGGACACTGAGCCCTAAAGAATGGGAGAACATCTCTTACAGAGCACGGCATTCAGCGTACCATATGGGCCTTACTGACACTCTAACTAAAGTCTCCACCTACTGGTACTACACGCCGGAGCGAGTACACGAATTCGACCGCAGCAAGGAGGCAGTGTGTTGGAGAGGGTGTGGACACCGAGGTACACTTACACACATTCTATGGGACTGCCCTCTCCTGGCTGCATATTGGAAGGAGGTACTGGACAACATTGATACGCATTTTGGCATTGAACTGCCGCGCTTCCCTGCCTACACACTACTAGGGCTCCCGAACAGCCTAATGTACCCACTTAGATCCCGCAGGGGTAGGCAGATTGCCATTGCACTAGGCTCAGCGGTACAAAATATCTTGATCCATTGGCGCACGGCCACGGTACCTTCGGTTTCGGGCTGGTTCCATAGGTTGTGGCATGTGTTAGGCATGGAGAAACTGTCGCTGATGGTGGCAGGGGATATATCACAATTCTCTGAGCTTTGGCAGCCATTTCACTCCCTGCTGTTGATGGAATTCACGGAAATTACCTGCCCCAAATACCTCCGCCTCCTGCGGCTCACGAGTCCTGAGGCACAGGCTCTGTAACTTAGTGGGAGGAGTACTTCCCCGGCGAGTGGGGGTCTTGTGATTGGACTGAATTGAGGTTGGTGCACTGGACGATGTGGGTGGGGGGGGGGGGGGGGGGGGAGGTTGGGATCCGGGAGTTGGGTTGTTGGGGTCCGGGGGGGGAGTTTGAAAATGACCATTATCTCATACTGTGGACTGGCGCTTCAGATGTAGCTGCAAGGGGCTGATAACATTCATTGCATGTAACCGGTTCAGCCAGGATTGGGATTCGCCCCACCTAATAGAACGCCCTGTGTTGATGTTTACTGGTCTTTGTGTGAGATGCTGAATAAAATACTTTAAACCATGGGCGAGCACCGGTTCGGGAGTTGGATACTTCTTCTAAAGAAGGGGCCTGCATCTTTCCATGGGCGAGCACCGGTTCAGGAAGTGGATACTTCTTCTAAAGAAGGGACCTGCATCCTTCCATGGGCGAGCACCGGTTCGGGAGTTGGATACTTCTTCTAAAGAAGGGGCCTGCATCTTTCCATGGGCGAGCACCGGTTCGGGAGTTGGATATTTTTTCTAAAGAAGGGGCCCGCATCTTTCCATGGGCGAGCACCGGTTCGGGAGTTGGATACTTCTTCTAAAGAAGGGGCCCGCATCTTTCCATGGGCGAGCACCGGTTCGGGAGTTGGATACTTCTTCTAAAGAAGGGGCCTGCATCCTTCCATGGGCGAGCACCGGTTCGGGAGTCGGATACTTCTTCTAAAGAAGGGGCCTGCATCTTTCCATGGGCAAGCACCGGTTCAGGAGTTGGAAACTTCTTCTAAAGAAGGGGCCTGCATCCTTCCATGGGCGAGCACCGGTTCGGGAGCTGGATACTTCTTTTAAAGAAGGGGCCTGCATCCTTCCATGGGCGTGGCCCTTGGCTTCTTATAGCCATGGCTGCTGATTGAATAGACACGCTCTCCAAAGGGTGGAGTTGTTGTAGCCCCCTGGTCAGTCATTGAAGTGTATAGCGTGTTGAGGGGAATGACCTATCTGTGGGCACCGCTAGCCTTGAGGTTCGATAATGAGGCTACTACAGCTCTGGACCGACTATGTTCACTCCTTTGTACTCAATATCCATTAGCTTCAAAGAAACGGTCTTCACTTATTTCTGCTTGCGGCACGAGGCTGATGGTTTCTGTGGGGGCCTACATCGTAATTTAGAGGATGCTGTGGCAAGCACCCCGTGGCATTATGCCTTTTCACAGTTCTCTTTGCCTTTCAAAAAACATAACACCATATATAAAGTATGCAACCGATCCATTATCAATGTCACACTGCATAATTCAGCATTATGCCTTCTGTTCTCTCATTGGCTTTAGGCATTGGTGAAATTGTAATTATAGTGGTGGTTTGCATAATTCCCGAATTTTGCCATATACAAGCTTTCTCCAAATTTCTGATTTGGCTAACATTTTGGATTTATTATGCAAATTGTGCGCTCGTATAACGTGTCACACTAGATGCCGGCAAGTCTTAATGTAAATTGGGGCATTAAGCTCATCAAATTCTTCTTTCGTACAGTCATTCTTTTCAGATCCCAGAAGCTCGGCTGTTGAGCTGTGTTGCGTGTGCTGACGTCAGCCGTCGCACTTCTGTTGCTATATTAAGTGATTGCTCCTTTTAATTGAGTTAGACTGTTGGGGAAAATAACTTGTTTTAAATTAGCTGTTGTGGAATTAACAAGAATTTGCAATGTAAATATGACTGCGCCAATGCTATAAAAAGTCCTAGTTTAGCAAAAGATGTGCTTATTAATAACTTCTAGTATTCTTACAGTGAAATAACTGTAGATTGCCTCCATCATTATAGTAATCTGAATATAATTGTATTAAATGTGCTCACCCCCCTAAAAAAAAACTACAATGATAAATTATGCATAACATAGCTCCTCCTTTGAACTAGGGCTCTAATTTATCAAAACAAAATATTAAAATGCATCTTCTGGTGGGTAACAAATCACACTCTAGTCATGACCTCAGGCCCCATACTTTAAGTCTGTATACCATACATGCACAGGAGAGATGGTCCCTATTACCGGGGCTTCAGGTAACCTTTCCCAAGTATTAATCACCATTATTAACTGGCTTGGTGGAGTTCAGCTCCAGGCAGGTGTTGTTGCGTTGTGGCCCCCTCTGCCAGTCAGAGAAATAAGTGATGGGCATTAGCTGAACGGCCAGTGTGTCACAGACCATATCTTTCGATGGGCATTAGCTGTACTGCCAGTGTGTCACAGACCATATCTTTCGATGGGCATTAGCTGTACTGCCAGTGTGTCACAGACCATATCTTTCGATGGGCATTAGCTGTACTGCCAGTGTGTCACAGACCATATCTTTCGATGGGCATTAGCTGTACTGCTAGTGTGTCACAGACCATATCTTTCCATGGGCATTAGCTCTACGGCCAGTGTGTCACAGACCACATCTTTAAATGGGCATTAGCTGTACATTTAGTGTGTCACAGACCATATCTTTCGATGGGCATTAGCTGTACATTTAGTGTGTCACAGACCATATCTTTCAATGGGCATTAGCTGTACCTTTAGTGTGTCACAGACCATATCTTTCGATGGGCATTAGCTGTACATTTAGTGTGTCACAGACCATATCTTTCGATGGGCATTAGCTCTACGGCCAGTGTGTCACAGACCACATCTTTCGATGGGCATTAGCTGTACGTTTAGTGTGTCACAGACGATATCTTTCGATGGGCATTAGCTGTACGTTTAGTGTGTCACAGACCATATCTTTCGATGGGCATTAGCTGTACGGCCAGTGAGTCACAGACCATATCTTTCAATGAGCATTAGCTGTACGTTCAGTGTGTCACAAACCATATCTTTCGATGGGCATTATCTGTACCTTTAGTATGTCACAGACCATATCTTTCGATGGGCATTAGCTGAACGGCCAGTGTGTCACAGACCATAACTTTCGATGGGCATTAGCTGTACTGCCAGTGTGTCACAGACCATATCTTTCGATGGGCATTAGTTCTACGGCCAGTGTGTCACAGACCATATCTTTCGATGGGCATTAGCTGTACGTTCAGTGTGTCACAAACGATATCTTTCGATGGGCATTAGCTGTACGGCCAGTGTGTCACAGACCATATCTTTCAATGGGCATTAGCTGTACGCTCAGTGTGTCACAAACCATGTATTTCGATGGGTATTAGCTGTACGTTTAGTGTGTCACAGACCATATCTTTCGATGGGCATTAGTTCTTCGGCCAGTGTGTCACAGACCATATCTTTCAATGGGCATTAGCTGTATGTTCAGTGTGTCACAGACCATATTGTTCGATGGGCATTAGCTGTACCGCCAGTGTGTCACAGACCATATATTTTCATGGGCATTAGCTGTACGGCCAGTGTGTCACAGACCATATCTTTCAATGGGCATTAGCTGTACGCTCAGTGTGTCACAAACCATGTATTTCGATGGGTATTAGCTGTACGTTTAGTGTGTCACAGACCCTATCTTTCAATGGGCATTAGCTGTACGGCCAGTGTGTCACAGACCATATCTTTCTATGGGTATTAGCTGTACGGCCAGTGTGTCGCAGACCATATCTTTCGATGCGCATTAGCTGTACGGCCAGTGTGTCACAGACCATATCTTTCGATGGGCATTAGCTGTGCGGCCAGTGTGTCACAGACCATATCTTTCAATGGGCATTAGCTGTACGCTCAGTGTGTCACAAACCATGTCTTTCGATGGGCATTAGCTGTACGTTTAGAGTGTCACAGACCATATCTTTCGATGGGCATTAGTTCTTCGGCCAGTGTGTCACAGACCATATCTTTCAATGGGCATTAGCTGTATGTTCAGTGTGTCACAGACCATATCTTTCAATAGGCATTAGCTGTACGGCCAGTGTGTCACAGACCATATCTTTCGATTGTTCATTAGCTGTACGGCCAGTGTGTCACAGACCATATTGTTCGATGGGCATTAGCTGTACCGCCAGTGTGTCACAGACCATATATTTTGATGGGCATTAGCTGTACGACCAGTGTGTCACAGACCATATCTTTCAATGGGCATTATCTGTACGTTCAGTGTGTCACAAACCATATCTTTCGATCTGCATTAGCTGTACGTTTAGTGTGTCACAGACCATATCTTTCGATATGCATTAGCTGTACGGCCAGTGTTTCACAGACCATATTGTTCGATGGGCATTAGCTGTACTGCCAGTGTGTCACAGACCATATCTTTCGATGGGCATTAGCTGTACTGCCAGTGTGTCACAGACCATATCTTTCGATGCGCATTAGCTGTACGGCCAATGTGTCACAGACCATATCTTTGATGGGCATTTGCTGTACGTTCAGTGTGTCACAAACCATATCTTTTGTGTACTAAGGAATGGATAGAGCAGATGGGCCAGGTGTCCTTTTTTCTGTACAGTTCTTTGAGTCTCTGGAAGATTTGACTGCCCCTAGATACATGGTAATGCACATGTTCAAAAACCACCCAAACAAACTCTTTCCCTGAAACTTCATGCCAGTTTCTTCCCTCTGAGAAGCACTGGGAATTGATTTGTTGAATATACATTGACTAACCTTGGCCTGCAGCTGTCACTAGCGCGTCGCTTCAATGGAAGGTCGCTGGCCTTCTTCCGCAGTCATTCCATGTAGTGTTGTTGTTTTTATTTTTATATATATTTTTATATTTATTATTTTAGAACATTAGCAACTTCTCTCAATTGTAATGATACTCTAGAACTCTACATTAAGTCTGCAGCTCATTTCTTTATTTGTAGATTCTATCATCTGCCTTATCATTGGTACTTCTCTCGTCTGTCTGATGTGTGGCGTGTGTCACTTAACCCCACAAGTACCTTTCTTCCTCTCTAGCCTGCATGACCATAACTTAAAATGCATCCCTGTGTAATATCCTTAATTTAATCTCCCTGTGCACATACAGTTGAGGCTCATAGGTGGGACCCCTGTAAGGACACCCTTCTCGCCTATCCGTGAATGAAGTCACGTCTTGCAGTCCTCTCAAACACCCCATTCTGAGCAGGTGATGACCCACAAACACTCTTCACATGTGCCCGCCCGGCCCACACCTCCTTCCCCGACCATCCAGTTCTGCTGTTTTAAACCACATCCTTCCCACCCAGACTTCTTTGCAGCTTAAAGGCCGTCTCTGCTGCCTATATGACAGTGTGTCACAGACCATATATTTTCATGTGCATTAGCTGTACGGCCAGTGTGTCACAGACCATATCTTTCGATGGGTATTAGCTGTACGGCCAGTGAGTCACAGACCATATCTTTCGATGAGCATTAGCTGCACGTTCCGTGTGTCACAAACCATATCTTTCGATGGGCATTAGCTGTATGGCCAGTGTGTCACAGACCATATCTTTCGATGCGGATTAGCTGTACGGCCAGTGTGTCACTGACCATATCTTTCGATGCGCATTAGCTGTACTGCCAGTGTGTCACAGACCATATCTTTCGATGGGCATTAGCTGTACTGCCAGTGTGTCACAGACCATATCTTTCGATGCGCATTAGCTGTACGGCCAATGTGTCACAGACCATATCTTTGATGGGCATTTGCTGTACGTTCAGTGTGTCACAAACCATATCTTTTGTGTACTAAGGAATGGATAGAGCAGATGGGCCAGGTGTCCTTTTTTCTGTACAGTTCTTTGAGTCTCTGGAAGATTTGACTGCCCCTAGATACATGGTAATGCACATGTTCAAAAACCACCCAAACAAACTCTTTCCCTGAAACTTCATGCCAGTTTCTTCCCTCTGAGAAGCACTGGGAATTGATTTGTTGAATATACATTGACTAACCTTGGCCTGCAGCTGTCACTAGCGCGTCGCTTCAATGGAAGGTCGCTGGCCTTCTTCCGCAGTCATTCCATGTAGTGTTGTTGTTTTTATTTTTATATATATTTTTATATTTATTATTTTAGAACATTAGCAACTTCTCTCAATTGTAATGATACTCTAGAACTCTACATTAAGTCTGCAGCTCATTTCTTTATTTGTAGATTCTATCATCTGCCTTATCATTGGTACTTCTCTCGTCTGTCTGATGTGTGGCGTGTGTCACTTAACCCCACAAGTACCTTTCTTCCTCTCTAGCCTGCATGACCATAACTTAAAATGCATCCCTGTGTAATATCCTTAATTTAATCTCCCTGTGCACATACAGTTGAGGCTCATAGGTGGGACCCCTGTAAGGACACCCTTCTCGCCTATCCGTGAATGAAGTCACGTCTTGCAGTCCTCTCAAACACCCCATTCTGAGCAGGTGATGACCCACAAACACTCTTCACATGTGCCCGCCCGGCCCACACCTCCTTCCCCGACCATCCAGTTCTGCTGTTTTAAACCACATCCTTCCCACCCAGACTTCTTTGCAGCTTAAAGGCCGTCTCTGCTGCCTATATGACTATGTCTATATGACTTTGCAAACCGTAGACCTGTACAAAGGTACATTCGAAAGTGGCCCGTCCCCTACAAAAGTGCTGCATTCTGAAGTGCTGTAGGGGATCTTCTCTTTCTAATATATAACAATAGTAACAATAGTGGCTTAAGGACATTTTATGTCTATTTTAAATATTCCAAAAGCCATCTAATGAGCGTGGTCAAATTATTTAAGTAATTAATATAAAAAAGTGTCGTGTATGTTGAGGTAAATAAATGTTTGGATACTCTAGGCAACAAAAGATATAGATGGGTAAGTATGCACAGTTGCAACTGGTTTCAAAGGAGATCATGTGATTTGAAGTATCAGCTCATGGGGGGTTATCTGCGCTCAAACACACTGATGGTTACAATGGTCCAGAAGCTTCCTCCTTAGTTCCTTGCGTCCGCTGCGGAGATGTGTACCACCTAGAAGCAGAAACTCCAACTTTGAATTGTTGAACGCCCCCTTAGCCTCTCATCCCTACATATGTTGAGTTTGAATATCATTACCTCCTTACTTAGTGACCGTTTGAAGCTTGAACTGGCTCAAGTAGTGACTTGCCTCATACCCTCTGATCCCTTTCAACAACTGATTGGATGCAGTATCCTCTCATTGAGGCGTACACCAGGAAAGGCAGAAGAGTCCATTGTGAACCTGGTGGTAATTGGTATTAGAACTGGGAGTAAGTTTATGGCTATAAAAGAAATAAGAAGACCACAACCAATGGTTTCGGAGCATTCTGAAGAAAATAGGTACATTTCATAATCCGTGTTTAGACAACCACATGTCATACAGTGTCATGTGTGGTCACAGGGAGAATACGCTTGGTGTAAAATTGGTATAGCTGGACTACTGGAAATGTATGTCTGGGGGGACACACTTCCATATATCCGTCGCAGATGGAAGGGACAGTTATGTGGCACCCCCTTCTCTCGATTTACCCAGGGGGTGCTTTTTGGGTAGCATATGCAACCAGTACTGAATCCAGAGGGATGGTTCATGATCCTGCATTGCAGACATGATGGAAATGAGATATGTCTCATAGATGTGTATGCCACTAACACAGACGCACACACCTTCTTTAGTGACGTAATGAACGCAGCGCCCCCCGATCTACGCAGGGATGTGATCCTCCTCAAGGATGTCAACTGTGTGCTGGACGGGATGGGTACTAAACCGGGTATGACAGGAGCCCTGATGGACGTCATGAGAGAACTAGGGTTAATGGATGCATGGTGGGTCCGATACCCAAACACTAGATAATTTTCCTGTTACACCCCTGCGACTAACACCTTCAGTAGTTTGAACCAATTCTTCCTGTTGTCAGACTTGAAGCCTAGGGTCGAGGAGATAGTCTATCTACCGAGATATATTTCGGACCATTCCCCTATGCTTTTAGTTTTATATTCTAATAGACCTAGGGCAGCGGTCCCCACCTGGCTGTTGGCGACCGAGGCACTTACTGATCTGCCATTTGCAGGGAAACTGGAGGAAGAGATAGTGACTTATTTCACGATGAACTGAGGCTCGGCATCCTCAAGTGGAGTGGAATGGGAGGCAAGGAAGGTGGTTATCAGAGGTTTCTGTCTTAGCACGACCTATGGGGATCGACAGCAGATTCAGCGGGACATTAAGGTTCTAGAAGGGAATTTGGTCGCAATGGAGGCGACACTACCCACAAATCAGGACTGGTTAAATGAATGGAGGGAGCTACGGGAAGAGCTGCTGGCAGCATTCTGTCGCCTTGAAGTTCCATTATACCACATATCGACAGCAACTGCATGTGGAGGGTGACAGATCTGGGGCACTGCTTGCTTAACTAATTAGAAATGAGAAGCCAACGTCTCCCATTGTGCAGAGATGATATCCGCGGATGAACGCTTGGTCTATAGTCAACAGAATATCTTAGATAGACTAGCTGATCACCTGGCAGGGGTATGCGCGGGGCGCCCTATGTCTGATGTGGAACACATAGCGGAAGTCCTTAATACACTGAACCTACCCTGTCTTGATAGTGAGGTTAGTGAATTATTGGGTACACCGATCTCGAGGGAGGAAGTACTGACAAGTATAAAATCCTTGAAATCCGCAAAGAGCCTGGGAAGTGATGGCTTACCAGCCAAGTTTTATAAGAGATTTGCACCCCTGTTAGTGGATCGCCTGTTGGAGGTGTATAATGAGGCGCTACAGGATAGTGCGCTTCCACCTTCTATGAATGAGGCATTACTGGTCATGATCCCCAAGGCGGATAAGGATACTCAACTGCCGGGAGCATGCAGACCTATCTCCTTGTTAAATATTGATGTAAAAGTCCTTAGTGGGATCATGGCAGCCCGACTGCAACCACATATGCGATATTTGATCCATTCTGATCAAACGGGCTTCATCCCCAAATGCAGCACAGCTAACAATTTGCGGCGGCTGGCCCACGTATGGCACTCCACCTGCTGCAGCAAGAGGAGTGTGCTTAGGCACTGCTAGATGTTGAACAGGCGTTCAATTCCATGGGTGGATATTTTTTTGGGAGGTCCTGAGGGTGATGAGTGTGGGCCCATGCTTCCTGACCTGGGTCTGGCTCTTGTATTCGGAGCCCCGGGCTCAGATCAGGATGGGGAGGCTAGTGTTGCGAGCTTTTAGACTACACCGGGGTACCAGACAGGGGTATACCCATTGTCACCATTACTTTTCGCCATGGCAATGGAACCCTTAGCGATGAGCCTACAAGGAGATATGGAGTACTGTGGGATCCTGCTGGGTGCGACTAACCATGTAGTGTCTATGTATGCAGATGACACCTTGGTGTACCTCTGGAACCCCGGCGAGGTGTTACGGGTACTTCTGACAGTCATTGACAGGTTTGGGCAAACATCAGGGCTGCGAATTAATGCAGGGAAGTCAAAATCAATCCCAATGGGGGGGGGGGGGGGGGGTTGGTCTTGCTCCCGGAGGGTAAACTGCCTAGGGTGGAGCTTCCATGGGTAAGAACCGTGGCTAAATATTTAGGAGTTAGATTGGCGGGAATGGCCGAACAATTTTTGCTGCTTATTATTGGGACGGTAATGGAGGGACTAAGAGGTTCGATACGCTTCTGGCGAGATTTACCGTTAACCCTAATAGGGAGAATAGCTCTGTCTGAAATGGTTGTCCTGCCAAGATGCCTTTATACAATGCAACACTCTTTTTTTAAGATCCCCCAACACTACTTTAGCACCTTAGATAGACTTCTGACTGACTTGCTGTGGGGGCCCAAACGTAAGCGGGTAAGCCTGGCTACGCTCCAAAGAATCTTTCAGAAGTTTGGACTAGAGGTTCCATTGGTTGGATGATGAGGGAAACTGGGAGAAGGCCCTACTGGCAGGGACCTACGGAAATAATACACTCCCTGAACTGTTAATGATGGGGAAGCAGATACCATCAACGAACCGGTATACCATACGACATGTGGCGGAGGTCTGGAGCTTGTCGTTCGGAGAGTGCTGCAAAAGGCCCTTTATGCCCCTATGGGCTGTACGCACCTTTTCACAGATCTCCACAACTGTCTGTGTGCGCAGATGGCAGGAGGGGGGATGCCTCACCAAGGGTGACTTATACATTAATCAGCATTATATCAAACACGAACAGGCGGTCGAGACCTTTCCGTTGGGCCCAGGACAGTTCCTACAATAAACGAAGATAGACCAGGTAGCTAGAGAGGTCTGGCCCATGTTTCCCGAAGATCACCCCGTGTCCAAGGTGTTACAGACCCTGCTAACGATGGCTAAAGGACACTGATTGTTATCCCACCTATACCGAGCTGTCAGAGTTGACAAGACGGTTCAGGCACTTCCAATACAGGACAGATGGAAGACGCTGACAGAGGGAACTCTAACGGAGACAGACTGGACTAAAATACATGAAGGGGTTAAGCAAGTGGGCTCAAATGCACGGTTCAAACTGATCCAATTTAATTATATATATCAGACATACCTCACACCAAAGATGCTACACAGGATTTACCCGGAGCGCTCAGGGCAATGCCCCCGATGCGGGGAAGCCGAGGCTGTATTCCTTCATATGGTCTGGTCCTGCTCAGTACTCCAACTTTTCTGGGATGGTGTCTTGGGTGCATTGCGAACCGCGACGGAGTGGGTGCTGCCACGGGAGATATGGGTGGTCCTGCTAGGTTTGCTACCCTGACCCAAAAACAAAAATCCTAGTAGGAAGTTTGTCCTATTCAGATTGTGTTAGCCAAGCGTTGGATAGCTAGCTCCTGGCTAAGCCGCAAACTACCTCAAAAAGCGCAATGGGTGTGGTATGTGAGGGAGTGGGCGACAGCAGAGGTGATGCAGATGAAACGGGTTAGGCATGATGAAAAGCTGGAAGATGATTTGAGGGTGTGGAGGGTGATGATAGAAGATCTTAGTAAAGATGGGGGGGAGGAGGAGCCACAGGAGGGGGCCACTGGAATTGTAGGATCGGGTAATGTGCCAGGAGATCACTGAGAGATAATGGAGGACATACATGTTCGATGTGTTGGATAATGTAGTGAAGTGTATAACGGGAAAACACCCAATGTTATATTACTAAGAGTATACCGAGCGGGGGTGGGGGAGGGGGAGCTGCAGTTATTTGTTAAAAAAATATTTTTTATAAATCTGGATCAGGCACTTCAGTGTTATGGACAAGGAGATTGCTGTTGAGTGGCCAATGACGTTAGGGCTACGGTGTTCGTTATGGAACTGATACAAGGCTGTGAAAGGTAATTAATCCAGATATGTTTGAGACCCCTGAATGTAGGCCACCATTTGATGTGTAAGCCTTAGAACGTACGAATTTCATGCCACATGTGTCTTAAATGTTAATAAAGATATATCATTTAAAAAAAAAGAGGCAAGACTGACCACTAGCAAGCAAGGATTTTTAAAGGATACTGAAACAAACAAATCAAACGCAAGGGGGATGGCTTTCAGGCCACTAGAAAAGTATAATTAATTATGTAAGAGGTCATATGCTTAAGCTCAACCTAAAAAGGAAGGCTTAGGCTTGGTGCAAGGTTTATTTTTCCAGGTCAAAATGTCAGTTTAAAACACAGGGCAGGCCTGAGACATGTTTTAAAAGGCTACTTTAGTGAGTGGCATAACGAGTGCGGGTGCCCACTAGCAGCATTTAATTTACAGGCCCTGGGTAGAGTTGCGGTAGTACCATTTACTAGGGGCTTACAAGTAAATTAAATGTACCAATCAGGTGTAAACCAATATTACCATATTTTTGAGGGCGAATCGGTGGGAGCTGGGGGGCTCTGACTGCACAATTCATGCAGATCAAACTCAAATGATTTGCATCCTATTTTTTACCTATTAAAGATAATCAGATGGATGCATTTTATGTGTAGCATAACCGAAGCGTGGGATTGGATAAAGGGTTTTGGATGCGCATCCTCCTCACATGGGGACTTCCAGTGCACTGTGGTGGGTCTTATTTAACACATGTCGTTCTACACAACTACATACACAAAGAAAGAGTCCAGACAGTAATCTTATCTATCATTTAATAAAAATGAATGCCCATGCTAATCCTATCGATCCCCCATAGGATGAATGTACAGATAGATCCTATAGGTGCCACAGACCGGTTCAGCCAAAGATGAAGGAAGAATACTAAGCAGTAACAGTGCCTCGAGGTTACAGTGTATAGTGACATGAATTCATCTCTCTGCAGAGGTAGAATGGTGTGCTGTGAGAAGTTGGCCTGGTATATGCTGTCCACTAATTAAAGTTGTCACCTTGCACCAGTCTAAACAACCCTTCTGGTGATTAGGTTAAAGATAACCGTTATAGAAAGCTATCCTAGGGGTAGCTATGGAGAGGCTAATTCAGGCTAATTCTTGAAGGAATGTTTAGTAGCTTGTTTTACCAGAAACAACCTATAGTATTGGTTAAATGAAAGGGAAACCACACAGTAGTTATGAAAATATGTATTAATTATATATAACACTCTCTAGTATCCTCCACCCGAGGACAGAACACAATTCACATAACGTAGTTGCATAGAATCAATCGTAAGTAGCACAATACACAGTGGGCTCCAGGGGGAGACCAAACCATATGCTAATAAAGTGGTATAAGTACCACGACTGCGGGCCAGACCTGGTCTGGAAGGTGTAGAATTGCTAGGACCCCAAGGAACCGCCCAAGGTGAGTAGATAGGGACCCCACGGAGAACGGGTGCCGCGTGGGAAGACAACTGCGTGCTCCGTACAATTTAATGGGAAAATCGCGTTTGGAAATTTAAAGAAAAAGGACCCTTCCCAGCAGATCACGAAGACCCCCGTGAGACTTAGAAGGTTGGAGAGCCACCCTGCCCGTGGATATGCAGGTATCAGAGTTACCTGTCCCAGAGGAGCCAGGTGCATAGGTACAAAGTGGCGTCGGAAACCCTTGTCATTTCCAATGAATGTCGACAAAGAAATTCTTCTGCTGGAAGTATGAAGAATGTC
Source organism: Lissotriton helveticus (assembly GCF_964261635.1). Taxonomy (NCBI): domain Eukaryota; kingdom Metazoa; phylum Chordata; class Amphibia; order Caudata; family Salamandridae; genus Lissotriton; species Lissotriton helveticus. The sequence goes on along the minus strand of NC_136065.1, from coordinate 94,252,145 downwards.
TTGTGGAAAATGTTGTACTTGAAATGATGATGGACTCTTCAGGTAAAGTAGATCATGTTAAGTTGATAACCCCATCAGGAGCAGCTGTCCTGTTGCTCAGCCCTCATTCAACTGACATTCCTATTACAGTAACATTCTAATCATCCAACAATCTATATGACATGCTTACTAGCTGAGCAGCAGGGAACTTAAGTTATAACATAATCCAAAAGTGGATTCTAGGTGAGAAGAACCTGAAAGCAGTGGGGACAGAGTCTGGGTCACTTTGGAGAGACCAGGGGCTCGGTAGACTAATGCCTACCGATGATGGGTGCATCAGGTGTGTTGATGGTGGTCTTGACTCTTAAAGCTGCAGGGCTCAGGAGACATCTTGGATGACGAGGAGCCGGAGGCGAGCTGTCCCATGAAGGATGTTGATTGCTGAGGGGTCGGTGTCTGGCGGGAGCCCCAACAAGCCTTGGCAGCTGCAACCAATGAGATAGGTCAAGATCGATGTCGGTTCGGCCCAGCAAGGACCAGGAGTCTCACCATATCAAGGGGAGTCAGGTCAGGCCTGGAGCAACCAGGGAGGGCCAAAGAAAAGGAAAGATGACCCTCAAGTGGACCCACAGGCTGGAGGCACAGGAGTCGCGAGGGGACCTCAGGCAGTTTCCCAGGATACCAGCTAGCAGGGCACAGAGTGCAAAGATGCCGGAGTCCTTCTCAGGAAAGGTGCGCTGGGGTCACGACCATAGATAGCCCAATGGACAGAATTGTTGCACACAATGGGTCTGTGCTGTTGCAAATATACGCGGTGCACAGAGGTACGGTTATGCGGTCCCCACGAGGGAGACCAGCCTCCAACTTGGTAAGAGGGTAGATCAACTTCGGAGACCTTCAGGCACCCACCTCTTGTGCTGCTGGGATCATTGGAGTCCGTAGGAGCTTGGGATCAGTGGACCAGTCAATTGCGTGGGGCTGCCTGCTTTGCAGGGGAGTGACTCCTTCACTCCAAGGGAGATGCTTAGTTTGTCTTGAGGTGTCCACAGGGTCCTGCAAGGAGCCTGTACGGATCTCGAACACTGGAGCAGCTTCAGACGGCAAGGGAGATGAAGCCGAGCCCAAGGGAGGTCCAGGGAGTCCAGCGGTGTCCAGATGGTCAAGCATAGTGCTTTCTTGTAAAATCTTGTCCACGTAAAATCTGATGTCCTGTAGCCAGGTAACCCATTGTATACCCATGGGAGAGGGTTGGACAGATTCTTGGGACCCTCCTAGGGGAGGGTCAGGTCAGGGGGAGGCTACTCCCATGTCCTTTGTCCAGTTTTGCGCCAGAGCAGGAGCAAATGGCTCCCAGGACTGGTTTGAACTGGGCAATGCACAAGGACACCAAATGTGGCCTACGTGGAGACTTTCTGGCACTGAGGCAGTGCACCCACCCAGCCCCAATAAACTAAATCCTGCCTGGGAGGGGGTAACACCTCCCTGCGACAGGATGTCCATTATGTTGGCTCCCCTGCTCAAGCTTGGCTCAGCAGCAGGGTGGGCAGAATCCTGTCTGTGGCTGGCTATTAATGAGAAATTGGACTCACTCACCCAAAGAGTGGACAATATATCCACCAAATTCGATAAGCAAGTCGTATGTCTCGACGCAACAGAAGACCGCATAACTACAGTGGAAGACGAAGCCCACAGCATGTCGTGCAAATGTACGGACATGGAGAAGATCCTGGAGGTTATTAAGAATAAAGCTGAAGATTTAGAGGCGAGATCGCATCGTAACAATGTCCGCATCACGGCAATTACTGAAAGCACAAACACAGGTCGAATGGAAACCTACGTGGAAGACATGCTACGTGAGGGCTTTGGAACTAACAGTTTCTCTTCAGTGCTGACCATTGAACGAGCTCATCGATCACTGGCACCCAAGCCTCCACCGGGTGCCCTGCCCAGACCCATAATCGCCCGGGTCCTTAAATACACAGACCACAACACCATTTTTAGACTGGCTTGGGAAAAACAGCAAAGCAGTTATCAAGGCAATAACCTGGCATTTTATCCGGACTTCACAGTGGCGGTTCAGACAGCTCGAAGAGATTTCAATCCTGCCAAAAAGAAATTACGGGAACTGGAAATACAATATATGATGTTGTACCCAGCCAGACTAAGGGTGACATACGATGGGCGATTGACAATACTGCAATAACCGAAAGCTGTGCAGGACTTCATAAAGAAATCAGTCACCAGACGAAAGGCGTAAGGCTACAGAGTGACGGATCAGGACTCGGATTAGGACGTGCACAGGTATGGAACGCTCCTTCAACGCATGTCTATAGGCTGCTTCGGTACAGATGCAGATGGCACGGGAGACAGGTGAACTCAACAACCCATGGTGTCCTCTCTTTGGGCATTGTATCGAGTACCCCAATGGGGAAAGATTTGTATCCCCACCCTGGTGGGCACGTACGATGCTTCTGGAACTTGGGAGGGTGATGGTCATCTCGTAATTGCGACCTGTCAGCAGAAACAGTATGGACATAGACTGGAGCTAGGTATGAACTGACCTCATCTGGTGGTAAGACATTAAGGCCCCAATGTAGGTAAATCTAATTTACTGAGTCATAAATACCAAATTTTACCGATTCGGTATTTATGAATCGGTAAATTGGAAGGAGGCAGATGTAGGTAATTACCGAATCTGTAAGATTCGGTATTTACCGAATCGGTAAATACCGAATCGGTACTTCCCATTGATTCCTATGGGCTTTGAAGCCCATAGGAATCAATGGGAAATACCGATTCGGTATTTACCGAATCGGTACATACCGAATCCTGGCAGGGGCAACGGGGTGTCACTTTGACACCCTGTAGCACCCCAATTTCAGGCATATGTGCCATGTGGCACACATACATGCCCTAAGGACATGTCTGTGTGTCACATAGCATAGGTGTACATGCACAGATGTGCATGTACACTGGGACTCGGTATTTTACAACCCAATGGGATTGGGTGGTAAAAACCGACTCCTAAAGGGCCTGTGGCACTCTTTGAAGTGCCACCTACATCTTGATTTACAGAATCGGTAAATTTACCGGTTCAGTATTTTACCGATTCTGTATATTTACCGAATCGGTAAATATACTGATTCTGTAAATCAGATGCCCCCTACATGCCAAATCACAAATACCGGTCGGTAACGGCCGAAATCGGCCGTTACCGACCGGTAAATGGCGACCTACATCTGGGCTTTAGTGCACATTCACTTGGGTATCTTCAATGTATGGTACTACCAATAGACTTACGGACATATGAAGTGATACAATCTGTCATGGACGTGCAGACATACGGGCCATGTCCCGGGGCATGGCACTACTATTTAGCTATTGCCCACCTTCTTAGACCTAAGAGATATGTAGTCAATGTAGACTTGTCATTATGCAACAACCATGATGGGAGGATTGTTCCGGCCCTTTGTCTGTGCATCATCTCCAATACTCCCATACAGTTAACCTGTTAAATATGATTCCATGTTAGGGAGGGCGTGTGGGATATTGGATGCATGCAGGTAGTCAGGACTGTATACGACACATAGATGATGTTTTTTATTTTATTGTTTTTTAATGTACTAGGCATATTCCATATGTTACTATATGCACCCGATTTAATTGCCCAATACCCGACCACATCCACCGTGGTGGATGTTGTTGCGTGCACTCGGTGGATCCCCCCAAGAGGGAGCTCCCCAACACAGTTTTAGTTATGTTGACAATGTTGAAAAGGGATTGTCTTTGGTGTGATTGGGATACCAAAGTGGGAGAGGGTCTGGGGGTTGGGAATAGTCTTTGTTTCACAGGCTACCTCAACTGCACTACATTGCAATTTTTCAGGTCTCTAATGGATATACATACAATACTATGCTCTCTACAGCTATGGCAGTTGTACTGGACCCACATACTCAGCAAGACCGCATCACAAGTATAGCTCATAATAATGACAATAGATAGACTGCAACCACCACAACTTAATCTACTATGTTATGTTATGTTATCGATATTTGTTATGCGCACAGCTGCTCCATCGAAGGAGCGTCCTGGCGCAGTGACAAGGTAGGACATAACATAACAGGAACTCAACAGGTAAGACCACTAGGGAGACAGACTAAAATAAGAAAGTTTTAATAGCTTTCCGGAAAAGCATAAAGTCCTCCAGCAGGCGGATTTCAGCCGGAAGGGAATTCCAGATGGTTGCTGCTTTAACACTAAAAGAGCGTCCACCCGCCCGGCAGAGCCTGAATCTAGGGACCACAGCAAGAGCCTGGCCTTGAGAACGGAGGGTGCGTGTCGGTACGTAGAAGGACAGGAAATTCGACATGATTTGGGGGCCTATACCTTTCAGAATTTTAAAGGTCAAGCAAAGGACCTTAAAATGAATTCGCTTCCTCACTGGAAGCCAGTGCAGGGAGCGGAGGACATTTGACACAGGACAAAATCTGGGCAGGCCAACAATTGGTCTAGCCGCAGCATTTTGTACCCGTTGTAAGCGGGTAATTTCTGTCAGGTTAGCCCCCACCAGGAGAGAGCTGGCATAATCCAGGCGGGAGATGACAGTGGCCTGGATCACCAGCTGCCTGGTTGGGGCATCAAAAAATTTAAGGACAGGTCTTAAACCCCTAAGGAGGCCAAAACAGCACGCTGCTGTTTTCTTAGTGTGGCCCACAAAGGTAAGACCAGCATCCAGCCAAACTCCCAGATTTTTCAGTTCCGATACCGGAGTTGGAGTTGGTCCCAATTCTGCCGGCCACCATTGATCACCCCATAATTCCACTCCCTTTCCGACAATCATAACCTCTGTCTTGGTGGCATTAAGCTGGAGACAGTTCCCTGTCAACCAGCTGGCCACCGCCTTCAGTCCATTCTGGAACATGGGGGCATCTTGTTCCGCATCCCCGCTGAGAGTAACCGCCAGCTGCGTGTCGTCGGCATATGAGACCAAGGTCAGGCCCCACTGCCTAGCGACCTCAGCCAGCGGTCTCACGTACAGATTGAACAGCGTGGGACTCAGCGAGGATCCCTGCGGAACCCCCATGGCCAGCGGCTAGAAATTGGACGTGAAGGGAGGGATGGCCACACAGAAGGAACGACTGTCGAGGAAGGAGCGGAACCACTGCAGAGCCTGGCCCCCGACGCCAATCTCCTCGAGCCGGTGCAATAGGATGCTATGGGAGACCGTGTCAAAGGCGGCGCTGAGATCTAATAATATCAGCGCCGCCGTCTGACCAGCATCCAACCCCGCTCGTAGATGCTCTACCATCACGAGGAGGGCGGTCTCCGTGCTGTGCCCAGCACGGAAGCCATTCTGCGTGGGGTCAAGGGCATTAGTCCGGACAAGATGTTCTGACAGGGCCAGATTGACATGAGCCTCCGTTATCTTCGCCGGCCAGGGTAACAGTGAAATCGGGCGGTAACTTTCGGGCTTCGAGGGGTCCAAGGTGGGCTTCTTGATGATTGGGGAACCACCGCCTGCTTCCATTTCGTTGGAACCACACCTGAATCCAGTGAGAGGTTGACTAAGGAACATACAGCAGAGCGTCCCAAGAAGGCCTGATCTCTAAAAAGTCAACTGTATTAAACGTCATACAGTGCCCCAAGGAGGGAGAAGGAACGTGATAGTGAGGAGATCGTGGAGTGGTGGGATTAAGTGACAGTAAAATCAATCTTTAAAGCACTTATTCATGCTATCAACAAAGTAGCAACAACTTGCATGCCGCATAGTATTATTATTCAAAGAAAGGCATACGACACAGAGTACAGTGTATATACAAATTGTTGGCGTGAAGTTGCCACAGTAAAAACAAACAGTCGACGTTTCGACCCTCTAGTAGTTGCAGGATCGATTAACCTTGCTGTGGGGTCTTCATATGACTCGCACCATGTAATAACGCTTAATTAAGAATATTTACTTAGTGTAATGACTCATATTAATTAAGTCTGTCTCTACCCATGTGATAATTCTGAGGCTTATTTAGTACCCTCTAATCCGCAATTTATTATACCCTCATTAGGTCCTTTGCCCCAACCCTCCCCCTATGGTCCTGATGAAGACCCCACAGCAAGGTTAATCGATCCTGCAACTACTAGAGGGTCGAAACGTCGACTGTTTGTTTTTACTGTGGCAACTTCACGCCAACAATTTGTATATACACTGTACTCTGTGTCGTATGCCTTTCTTTGAATAATAATACTATGCGGCATGCAAGTTGTTGCTACTTTGTTGATAGCATGAATAAGTGCTTTAAAGATTGATTTTACTGTCACTTAATCCCACCACTCCACGATCTCCTCACTATCACGTTCCTTCTCCCTCCTTGGGGCACTGTATGACGTTTAATACAGTTGATTGTTTTTTACATGATGTATATCAGATATACTTTATCCCACTGTGAATTAAACTGTGTGGATAAAAACATTTGTTGTTGAGTAATTCCATTGAAAATTATATGTAATCATTTCCTCAACACGCTGGGACCCTCTCCTCTCAGTATCTATTTAACCCAGGTCCCAGTGACATATATGGGTCAACCCCCCTTGTTCATAAACTGATCTCTAAAAAGAGCAGGTCTTACTGGATCCAACGGAGAGCCAGATTTGACCTTCAACGCAAGTTTGTCAAACCCCTCCGGAAGTAGGGGAGGAAAAGAATGCAAGGTAAGGTGGCTTGAAGCCCCATCTGAAACTCCCAGGTCAGTCCCTGTACTAGGGAAGGCCCGGTAAATAGCCTGGACCTTTTCCAAAAAGTAAGAGGCCAGGGACTCACAATGGGAGGTAGACCCCAAATCCACAAAGGAAGTCCGCTTCGCCAAGAGATCTTTCACGGCCTTGAATATGGTCTTTGACGGGTTTAAGCTGTTACGGAATTCAGCGGCATAAAATGCCGCACGAGCCCGACAAATGGCCCGGTGGTAGATCTTGACGGAGGCAACATATGCGGCTTTCAAATCAGCCTCATAAGACTTCCGCCACGCTCTTTCCGTCCGTCTACAGGTTCCCTTCAAGGCACGTAGAGCACTGTCATACCAGGGACTCGACTCTCTGGTGCTAATTTTACTCGAGACAATGGGAATCAGAGAGTCCAAGCCCCTGGAAATCCAAGTGCAAAAATGGTCATAGCCCGCTTCCACATCATTCAATGGGCCCAGCGGCTCTACCGCTAGGAGACGGTGAAGATCATCCAGCCTAAGTTTATTCCAGTGTCTCCTGGATACCCTTCTGACTGAAGGGATGGAGGGGGTCACAAGTAGAGGGCATTGGATGGTTGCCAAAAAATTATCTGTCCATCCTAGCGGGGAGATGGATATAACCTTAGTCTCAACCAGATTGGTAAAGAAGGGGTCCAAAATATGTCCCCCTACATGAGTGGGCTGAGATACCTGCTGGGAGAGCTGAAGAGCCTCTAAGTCAGCCAGGATGCTGCGTACCGTCGGGTTAGTTGGAGTATCGAAATGTAGGTTCAGATCACCCAAGATGGAATAATTAGCGCAGCCCATAGCTAATGTGCTGACAGCATCGGGGAATGAGTTTCTGAACACCACATCGCTACCCGGAGGACGGTAGACAACCATCCAGAGAACGTAAACTGGGGGCTGACTGAGATCTTAAAAGAGGCGCTTTCACAACCGGCGATGTTGAGGCCGCTCCACACGCAGACAAAACAGGACCTGACTATAAGGGCTATACCCCCACCTCTCGATGATCTATTTAGGGTGTACATAGAATAATCAGGGGGGCAAGCTAGATTGATAATAGCTGCGTCCGCATCCTAAAGCCAGGTTTCTGTAATGGCAAAAACATCGGGGGCTTCGTCCTCGATTAGATCATAGATGTCTTGATGGTGTTTCGATACCGATCTGACATTCAGATTCAATACCCGCAAAAAGGGTGGCAAGCCCTTAACACGGGGGGCAGCTGGCGTGCCCCTCCGGAGGATAGACCCCGGGAGGTCAAGCACCCATCCATTACAAGGGCAATGGAACGGGCCGCAAAGAGGGTGAACAGGAGGGAACCTGCACCGATGAATGGCCTGGCCGATAGAGCATAAGCTCTCTCTGGAGTATGTGAGCATAGCGGCGCACGTAAAGATGTCTAGCCTACCACAAGCCACTTACCCGCAGCGCCCCGCACGGCCTTAGCGCGGACGGGCGCAGACGGGCAGGACTCTGGCACGACTCCGGCCACGCGAAGGCGTGCCCGCTAGGCGATCCCGCTACGCTAGGGGAGGAGCATTAAGTAGGCGTTCCCTCGCTGGCACATACGCAGTAAAGCGCTGGCGGATGTTAGCGCCTCTACCCCACTCCAAGATGGCGGCCCACCCCAGGCACCGGACCCGCCAAGCGGCGGTGAGGACACAATTACCGTGCAGGTAAGGGGGAGGTAAAAACAAAGGGTCCCAGCAGACCTGAAAGAAAAGAATTGGTTTTTAAAATACGCTAGTCAGCGAGCGCGCAGAACGCTCCTGGCAGCCGTGCGCTACCTTGTCTGAGCGAGGGGAGCCAGGGACTCGCCTTAAGTAGGCGTTCCCTCGCTGGCACATGCGCAGTAAAGCGCTGGCGGATGTTAGCGCCTCTACCCCACTCCAAGATGGCGGCCCACCCCAGGCACCGGACCCGCCAAGCGGCGGTGAGGACACAATTACCGTGCAGGTAAGGGGGAGGTAAAAACAAAGGGTCCCAGCAGACCTGAAAGAAAAGAATTGGTTTTTAAAATACGCTAGTCAGCGAGCGCGCAGAACGCTCCTGGCAGCCGTGCGCTACCTTGTCTGAGCGAGGGGAGCCAGGGACTCGCCTTAAGTAGGCGTTCCCTCGCTGGCACATGCGCAGTAAAGCGCTGGCGGATGTTAGCGCCTCTGCCCCACTCCAAGATGGCGTCCCACTCCAGGCACCGGACCCGCCAAGCGGCGGTGAGGACACAATTACCGTGCAGGTAAGGGGGAGGTAAAAACAAAGGGTCCCAGCAGACCTGAAAGAAAAGAATTGGTTTTTAAAATACGCTAGTCAGCGAGCGCGCAGAACACTCCTGGTAGCCGTGCGCTACCTTGTCTACTATCATGGAATGTTAGGGGGTTGAATAACCCAAAAAAGATACGCCAAATATTTGCCTACCTGGATAGGTTAAACGTAAATATAGCACTCCTGTAAGAATCTCATCTGGCTCCTTCCACTAAATGTACTATAGGAAGCAGGTGGGCGGGGACGGGTTTTTTTGGTTTAAATTTATTTTATTGATTTTATCCACAAAGAAAACAAATGAGCCAATTTGCTCCACAATCATCGGGTAACAACCCGGCATTTCCCTATCTTATGTTTCAGGCTGAAAGAACCACAAACTGGAATACAAAAATCCCCACCCCTCTCCTCCGCTTTGCGGCCCAAAAAGCAGGTCCCAAAAGCGACTAAGTGTCAGGCGTGGCAGGCGTGGGTGGCGGGGGTGGTGGGGAGGGTTGGTGGTCCATCAGTCATAACAATCTAAGATATTTAGAACCAATGAGTTCTGGGAATTTCAATGTCAAAAGTGCTAAAAGAGGAGCCAAAGGTTTGTGGAATGAAGCCCCTGGGTTGGTCAATGAGAGAGAAATTGTAAAATTCAATAAAGAAGATATCTCCTTAATTGCTGTGTCCAAGGGGTAGATTTATTGATTAAAAGAAGTTACAAGGAGGACAGGTACAGCTTATAATATAGATGGTAAGTTCCAATAAAAGCTTCAGTAAAGGCCCCACCGGGAGCAGCTGCCATGCTGCTCAGCCTCCAAGGTAACTGAAAGTACACTTAAACATACACAGGATGACATCATAGAGACAGGCTGAGCAGCAGAGTACAAGAGACTAAGAAAGGACAAGAAAGAGAGAAGAGCAGGGAGAAGCAGGATACAACACACCGTCCCCGTGTAAACGAAAAGTTGAAGAAGATAAAACCGAGAGCAGAAGAGTAGAATAAAGGAACAACATAAAACGCACCACATTAAACACCCTCTTCACAATGGTGGAGAGAAGAGTTGAGGGCGAGGGTACTAAAGTTGTACCAACACCATGAGCTAACAAAACAATAGAAGAATTACTAAAAGTGGTTATTGTACACCACTTGACAAAATCAACATTAGAATGAAAATGGGAGAAAAAATGTTCAATTGAAGATAGATACTCTTAGTAGGTTGAATTATGTTTAATGCAGAGAAGAGCAGGTATGCATCCTGACAGGTAAGCAGTCAGCATCAACGGAAATACATTGGAACACATAAGCAAGAACACTGTACAGTGGGATGTGGAATGAATACAGTTAAAGGTGTATAACATGTATTACACAACATAACACATCCCCTTCGGAACAGAATTAAAAAAAAATAATAATAACTTGCAGCCGACATCACCCCTCACCTTATAAAAAAAATAAATAAATGAAAGAAAGAAAGAAAATGAGAAGATTCCTATAAGGGAAAACTTACAGAAAAATAATCAGCCAACCATACAGGAGGCCTTTTTTCATGTCTAGAGTTCCTTAAAACATTCGACAAATCTTGACTGGCAAGACTTGAAAGACTAGGAGCAGCCAAATCTGATAGCTCATCATAATTAACCAAACCTGAAACATCAGGTACAGGAATACTGGAAGTATCAGAAACTACATCTTGATTAATAATATCAGGTGGCAACGAAGAGTTTACACACAACAAATCCTCCAAATCAAATAAATCAGAAGATTTGTTGAAAGAAACTTGAGGAGGAGAACACTTAGCAATCCTCTTAAGGTTCCATACACGTCCATCAGTGAGGCGAACGGGGGCGTGGCTTGGTAGCCGATGGAGGAAGACGTGTGAGCGCTGAGCTCCGCAGCGGCCTTCCCCCATTAATCCTGTAATTGCTGATCCTGGCGGCCCTGACGCCCTGACTTCACCCGCGTCTCCTCCTGCACTCCTGGGGACCTGACCGGAGACGGCGGGAGCGGGCCCCCGGCTGTGAGGAGCCCGCGCTGCACCGGCGGATCGGTGGGCGGCGCCGGCCATATTGCGGCCTTGACGCTCGGCCGCATCCCCGGCCTCAGGTGCTCCGGTAGCCGGCTCGCAGCGGTACCTGGCCGGCCACCGGCTACCACGTGACCCGGGGCCCTGGGTTTGGAGTTTGCGGCGGCGGCGGAGCTTGAGCCGCTTTCCTGAGGTGTGTCTGCGGGACCCGACGGGGGCGCCTGCGGGTGTGAGGACCGGGTGCGGCCCCTGGCCCGGGGGGGCCCTGCTGCTGGCCGGACGTGGAGCTCGTGCTCGTGCTCGGACCTCTCCCCACTCGGCCTGCCAAGGACACGACTGCCCGGTGCTGCCCCCTGCCAGCTTGAACTTGGGGGGCCCCGCTGAGCGCCGCTTGTGGAGTGCGGGCTCGGAGTGCGGACCGGCCCTGTGCTGCCCAGAAGAGTGAGGGGTCGCAGGCCTCAGACCCCGTGATTGGGACGAGTCCAGGTTCTGGGGCTGCTGACCTGTAGGGGGGCGCTCCTGTGCTGACCCCTGGCCATTTCCCGTCGAGGGACACTGCTGCCACCAAGAGCCTAGTGACCTGGAGCTGGGGACGCGCAGCGGGACCTGTTTCTTGGAGCCCGGGCATGCTACTCCCTGACCCCCGCGCACTTGGATCCCTGCACGGCCGCCCCTGCCGCCATTTTGGGCTGGTGGCTTTGCACGTTACATTCGGACTTGGGGGAGAGTTGCGACCAGGGGGCCTCCTGGTGGTCGGTGGACTGCACGGCGACGAGTGGGGCCCAGGAACCATTGGAGAGTGGCTGGTTTTGGGGGCCGGCAGACCCGGAGGAAGTGCCGTGCGGCGAGTGACCCCGAGAATTGCGGCCTGGCGAGTTGGACACGGGGTAAGACGCTGACCCTGTTGCTGCGGGGGCGAGACGTGACCACCCCCATGGGGAAACGCCCCTTAAAACCCCCCCCTGAGGCTGCTGGGGGGCCAGAGGTTGATGGGGGCCCCATTCCGGACACTGTCCCGGCGGCGGGTCTGCCGCAAAGCCAGCTGGAGCAGATTCTGAAGGCAATCGCAGATACCAGGGAGGCCCTGCATCATGATATCGGGCAGGTGTCCACGAGCCTGGGCCTATTGCGTGCAGACCACGGCAAGCTGGCGGATCGGGTCAAGGAGACTGAAACCCGGATTGATGCGCTGGAACCTTCGTCGAAGGCGGCAGACGCCTTGCTTGGGGAGCTGCAGCGGAGGGTGCACCTGCTGGAGCAGAGGGTGGAGGATGCTGAAGGGCGCAACCGCCGCAACAACATTCGCGTGGTGGGCCTGCCGGAGAAAATTGAGGGGGCCGACATGTTGGGCTATCTGGAGGCCTGGCTGCGAGATGTGGTTGTCCCAGAAGGGCTATCGCCGTTCCACACTCTAGAGCGTGCTCACCGCGTGCCGGCTCGTCCTCCAGCCGAGGGCCGGCCTCCCCGCCTGGTGGTGGCGCGATTGCTGCACTACAGGGATCGGGACCTCATCCTGCAAAGGGCGCGAGCTCTGGGGCCCTATAAGGTGGACAACGCCCAGGTCTCCATATATCCTGATTACTCCTTGGAAGTCCAGCGGCAGCGGTCGACTTTTCTGGCGGTCAAGAAGGCGCTTCGGGAGGAGGGCGTCCGCTACTCTCTCCTGTTCCCGGCCCGCCTACGGATCATGCTTGATGGCAAATCCTCCTTCTACGACACTCCCGACGACGTCTGGAACTGGCTGGAGCTCTACAGGACCGGCGCGGATGCGCTTCATGCGCCTGGGGAACAGCGGAGGGCGCCGCCGAGACCTAGACGGGATAGGAGACGCAGGAAACGACCACCGAATGTTCGGACACCCACGGTCTCGCAGACTGAGCAGGAGCGCAGGGATGCCCTCCGGGCGGTCTCCGACATCTCCCAGACATTGGACTCCGCGACGGCTGTGGAATCGGGATCTCGAGGTGGCACTGACGGGTCCTCGGAGGAGTCGGTGACTGGGGACCCCGCACCACCACATGTCACGCCTGGGACTGCAGATGGTTTGCTGGACGAGTGAGGCTGATGCTCCCCTGCACTGGTATTGTATGCCCTGCTGTGTTCCTGCCCTGGGATGGTGGCATTGACCTGTTGGGCCTGGGACTGGGGTTGGGCGGCCACCTTCTGTGGTGCTGGTTGCTTTCCTTGTGGAGGGGATGCGGGGCGTATGGGGCACGTAGGGGAGGCCTAACTGACTCGGAGGAGTGAGCTACTTGCAGTCTGGTGAGAGAGGCGACAGGCCACCCCCTCATCTCCCGCGCCTACTGTGGGACTCTGGTAGTTACCAGGGATTGTTACTGTTGGGAACTACTTATTTGGATGGGTTTCTGCTGTTGGGGACCTATTCTGGGGAGGGGTGGGACGTGGGGATGTTGGGGAATATCGGGGTTCATTTCTTGGGGTGTAGCCAGTGTGCGTGCGAAAGTTGCTTTCATGGGGGTTGCGCTTGTCATGAGGAATGGGGACCCTCCTTGATCTGAAGTGTGTGACCTGGAATGTGAGGGGTCTGAATTCCATGCTGAAACGCCACAGGGTCCATGCCCATCTTGTCCGCAGGGGGGTGCAGGTTGCCTTCCTGCAGGAGACCCACATTGATCATACTGAGGGGCGGGCCCTGCAGCGCAGGTGGCGGGGGCATATGTTTTACACCACTTACTCGGCCTTTGCACGGGGGGCTTTGATATGGGTCCGGGCGGGGGTTCCCTTTCAGCCTTTGGTGAAGATAGTTGACCCTGAGGGAAGGTTTGTTGCTGTACAGGGCCGCCTGGATGGGAGGGACGTGACGCTCTGCAGCGTCTACGCCCCGAACGTGGACCAGCCTGCCTTCTTTGCGCGACTGTCTGGGAAGCTGGCGACTGTCCTGGCTGGCACGGTCCTGCTTGGGGGGGATTTCAACTCTGTGCTGGACGTGGGGCTAGATCGCTCTCACCCACCGCTAGCGCAGGCAGCAGCTCACAGGTTGGCGCAGAGTAGGAGAGAGTGGCAGAGTAGTTGGGGCCTAGTTGATGCGTGGCGGACCCACCACCCAACGGAAAGGGATTTCTCCTTTTACTCCCCCCCGCACGATCTGCATGTTCGCCTAGACAGCATTCTGTGTTCACTGGACATCCAGAGCCTGGTCCGCCACAGTGAGTACTTGACCAGGACGGTATCTGACCATAACCCTTGCCTAGTGACGGTACAGTGGATGAGGCGACGCCAAGCTATTCCAACGTGGCGGTTGAACCCGCTGACGCTGGAGGACCCAGCCTTTAAGGCCAGTGTACGTAGTGGGGTGGAGGGGTATTTCGACACCAATGTGGGCACGGCTTCCAGCAGGGCTATGGAGTGGGACGCCTTTAAGGCGGTGGTTCGGGGTGTCTGCATCTCGGCTACCGCAGGTGTCCGTAAAACCCTACTGCAGGATGTAGAGCGCAGTGAGGACCGATTGCGCGCGGAGGAACGGCGCAGCCACGCGGACCCCGAGGCTCATGGTGCGGTATCAGAGGCACGAGAGGTGGTGGCGACAGCATTGGAAAAACTGCGCTGCTTTGATTATAAGGAGTTCCTGGTCCGAGCTCACGCCGAGCGGGACAAAGTAGGTTCGCTACTGGCGTGGTTGGCCAGCCCTGGGGCCCGTGGCACCCCTATAGCTCGCCACGCCGGAGGGGCGCATGGTCTACACGCAATTGGACATTAACGACCAATTCCTTCAGTATTACAAACACCTTTATAGGAGCAGGATGCCGGACCCCCCAGCGGAGCTGGAGGAGTTCCTGGTGACAGCGCGGTTGCCCAGGCTTGACCCGGAGCACGCGAAACAGCTGGGCGGAGATGTCTCCGAGGGCGAAATCAGGGTGGCCATCAAACACATGGCCCGCCGCAAGACTCCGGGTACGGATGGGCTCCCGATTGAATTTTATGTGGCCTATGCGGATGTGCTGGTTCCGCGACTGCAGGCGGTTTACCAAGAGGCCTGGAACTCGGGGTGCTTGCCGGCGTCTACACGCAAGGCCTTAGTGATACCCTTACTGAAGCGAGGGGGTGATGCGAGCTGCCGTTCGGCGTACCGCCCGCTCTCCATGCTCACCACGGATTATAAGATCCTGAGCCGGGTTCTCGCGACGCGACTCCTGACCCACATGCGCTCCTTGGTGCATTGCGACCAGGCGGGCTTTATTCCTCAGCGCACCACTGCCACCTGTGTGCGCCGGTTGCTCAGGATCATGGGGGGGGAGGCCGCTGGCTTTCCGACTGCCGCAGTCCTCTCGATTGACATCGAGAAAGCGTTTGATAGCGTCGAGTGGCCATACCTGCTCCGTGTCCTGGAGGCTTTTGGGCTGGGTGAACGCTTTGTGAAATGGACAGCCCTGCTCTATGCCTCGGCCACGGCCCGGGTCAAAACGGGGACCACCATTTCAGCCTCTTACGCGGTGGGTAGAGGAACCCGACAGGGGTGTTCTCTGTCACCCCTGTTATTCGCACTGGCCATAGAACCACTGGCTGCGCATGCCCGGCTGGGCCGGGCGTATGCAGGGCTTCCGCTGAGAAACGACACCCACTACATCTCCCTCTATGCGGACGATTGTCTGTTGTTTCTGGCGGACGCGGACGACTCCCTGCGGGGGGCCGAACAGCTCCTATCGGACTTTGTTCAGTTTTCGGGGCTGAGAGTCAACTGGGGGAAGTCTTGCCTCTTCCCGCTGACACCGAGGGCCGATGACACCCAGCTGGAGGGTGCCTTGCAGTGGGAGCACCATTGCCTCCCCTATCTGGGCACCCTCATCTATCACTCGCCTGCGGCCCTCCTAGACGGTAACATCAACAGGGCGATTCGGAGTCTACAGGCTTGCATGGGTTTCTGGCAGACGCTGCCGCTCTCGGTCGCGGGACGAGTCGCACTGTTAAAGATGGTGGCACTTCCCCGATTGTTGTACCTGTTCCGCACTCTGCCGGTCTGGATACCCGTGTCAGTTTTCAACAGACTCCGCTCTCTGACGACGGGGTTCATCTGGGGATCGGGCAGGAGACGGGTTGCGCTGACCACGCTGATGCACCCCAGGGCGGACGGGGGCCTTGCGGCCCCGGACTTTGAGTGGTATTACCTGGCAGCGCAGCTGCAGTGGCTAACCCAGGCGGTGGCTTTGGAGTTCCGTGGCCCGGAGGATGCGCCAGGCAAATTGTTCCCGAGACACATCATCTCCTTTATAGTTTTGGGACAGAGACTGGACCTAGCTCAGCTCACCGTGGAGGAACGGACGATTCGCAGCTGTTGGCTTCGGGCGCACAGGCGCTCCGGTGTCGTTCACCCTTACGCCCCAGAAATTCCGCTCGGGATGTGCACGGCCTTCCCACATGGCGGCGACTGGTCCGCACTAGCAATCTGGGAGGAACTTGGCCTGCAGATGATCGGCGATCTCTACAAGGACGGCTCGCTGCTCCCGTTTCAGGAGCTGCGGGACTCCTACGATCTACCGAGGGGTGGTTATCTGCTACATACTGCATTGGTGGCTGGTATTCGCCGATACTGGAAGTGTGGGCTCACTGAACCGCCGGCCTCGGAGTACTGTCAATATGTGGTGACGGCCGCTGGCACTTATAAGGCTATCACATGCCTTTACCGACAGCTGTCGTCTACTGCCTTGCAACCCTTGGACGGGCTGCGAGCCAAGTGGGAAGGGGACATCGGGCGATCTATCCCTGACACAGTGTGGCCACAGCTACTGCGCAGAGCGTGGAAGGGCACGAGGAACGCCAGGTTCCAACTGGTCCAGTTTTTTACCCTACACCGAGCGTACCTAACACCGACGAAAATCTCGCAATATTTCGAGGGGGCTTCCTCGCTTTGTCCCCGATGCGGAACCGCGGATGCGGATTTCGCCCACATGTTTTGGACATGCGTCAAGCTAGCGGGTTACTGGGAGGCGGTGATGTCCTGCCTGAATGCTGTCACGGACCGGCAGATCGCTCTTGACATGGGTACATGCCTATTATTGTGGTTCCCTCACACCCCTCGTACTCGAGTTACCAGCAAATTCTGTGACCTGGGTTTGATATTAGCCAAGCGTGAAATCTCCATGCACTGGAAATCTACTCAAGGCCCCAGCTACCTGCGCTGGAAGACCACTCTAGAGCGCTGGGCGAAAGCGGAGAGTACATTGCGGCTGCGACAGGCTAGGAGCCTAGATAATGACAAAGCGCTGGAGGTGGCCAGGGCGTGGGAGGCCCTGGTAGTAGCACTCCAACAGCCGGATGGCGACCAGAGCGAGGATGAGGGAGGGACTCCAGGGTGAGAGCACTGAGCCTGGGATTCCCCACACTCACCAGGATGCACGCACTACTTACACCTACTGATGGCAGACCCGGGGGTCTGGACACTCTGTTGAGGGGCGCCTCTTACCCCTTACTGAGGTCCCTGTCTTGAACAAGTACTGCTAACATGTCAACGACTGGAAAGGAGGAGTGCAGCACACTGGCTACGGGGGGGGGAATGCGGGGTGGGGTGGGTCAGTTGGGGATTGTTCTATATAAAAGGTGTCTTGTTGGAGCTGTGCTGCTTTACCGCATCGGTGGCTGATGCCTGAATTGCTTTTATCCTGTAATGTACCCTCTACACTTGATTACCAATAAAAACCGTTTTTACAACAAAAAAAAAAATCAGTGAGGCGAACAGAATTATTCAGAATTTCCACAACTTGCATAGGTTCATAAAAACGACTTTCTTCCTTAGGAGATTTACCAGGTTTCCTAACTCTTACCCACTGACCAACAGCAAAATCAACATCCTTCACATTATGCTTGGTATCATACCAAATTTTGCTCTTGAGATGTGAAGCTTGACTTTTTTCCTTAACAAAATTTTCAGACCAATTGACCACATTGGATTTGAACAACCATCCAGGTGTAAATTTTGTTCGTGGATTTCTACCACACATAAGTACAAAAGGAGGATAACCTGTAGCTTCACAAATTGAAGTTCTGTAAGACCAAACCATTTTCAAAACTTGAGTTTCCCAATCCTTATTATCTCCTGACATTTGGATGGTGTTTTTGATAACCCGGTTAAAGCGCTCAACCATACCATTGCTGTTTGGGTTATATAAAGCCGTGGTTTTATGTCTGATTCCCAATCTATTAAAGTACTCTTTGGCCTTAATTGACATAAACTGAAAGCCATTGTCACTTAACAAAACAGAAGGAATGCCTTCCAAAGTGAAAGATTTATCCAAAAATCGCAAAACAGTGGGGTATATTATCAAGTAAGGGCGTAACATTATCGCCGCTTTTATCGGCAGGAAACTGCTGATAAAGCGGCGATAATGGGCTTGATGATATGCTCTATGAATTCCAATCAAAGCCAATGTTAGATGTCTTCACATCTAACATGGGCTTCGATTGGAATTCATAGAGCATATTATCAAGCCCATTATCGCCGCTTTATCGGCAGTTTCCTGCCGATAAAAGCGGCGATAATGTAACGCCCTTTCTTGATAATATGCCCCAGTATCCGTATCAGCCCTATTCACAATAATTTTTACAAAAGGCCACCTTGAGAACAAATCTATTAACACCAAAATGTACTTCTGCTCATTTCCAATGGGACCCATAATATCAATTGCTGTGTGCTTCCCACGGAGAACTAGGTCCAACCATAGTACCCATAGAAGGCTTCCACATCACCAAAGACTTATCAGCAGCTTGACACAATTTACAATTCCTCACAAATCTATCTATATCTACATCCATTCCAGGCCACCAAAATGAAGTTTTAACTGTGCGTTTAGAACGGACAATGCCAAAATGTCCCTCATGGCATAAAGCCATGATGGACGAACGCAAAGTCTTTGGAGGTATAACCCTTTTGCCAAACCAGATATTACCATCCCTAACACTTAAATCAAATCTGACCTCCCAAAAAGATTTTAAAGAATGTTTACTATCCACTTTCCTTGGCCAGGACTTAGCTAGATGCGATTTCACCAAAGTTAACTCCTCATCTTTGAGATATTCATCATCCCACTTCTCCTTCAAAATGCCTGCACCTTCCAAGTCCTGAACATAAGCCACCTGAAAAGAGTTCCACAATTCATCTTCACATTCTTCAAGCTGCTTTGGCATTCTAGAAAGAAAATCCGCTATACAATTATTTTTCTCTGGTAAAAATTCCATTTTATAACAGAAATCCTGCAACCTGATAGCAAGTCTGGCAACTCTTGCAGAAGTTTTAATAGTTCCTTCAGTGGTTAAAACCCTGAGTAATGGCTTGTGATCACAGCGTAAAATAAATTTTGTACCCCACACAAAAGCTCTGAAATGATTTACCGCCCACACACATGCTAAAGTTTCCTTTTCAATGGTAGAATATTTTTCCTCAGTGGGCGATAGTGATCTAGAAGCATATGCCATAATTTGTTCTTTGCCATTCAAACCAATTTGAGATAAAACAGAACCTAAACCTTTAATGCTGGCATCAGTAGTGATGATAGTTTGCGCCTCAGGATTAAAACTTTTTAAAGAACCGATGTTAGTGATGCAGCTTTTTATGTCCTCAAAATCTTGTTCACATTCCATAGACCAAACAAACTTAGCTTTGTTTTTCAACAGTTGTCTAATATTATACGTCCTGGTTGCAAAATTTGGAATATATTCAGAACAAAATTCGGCTAGGCCAATGAAAGATCTAACATCATCCTTCCCTTTGGGAGAAGGAGCGCACTTAATTGCATCAGTTAAATTGGGTTTAGGTCTGATCCCATCACAATCAATGACATGACCTAAATAAATAACATGATCGCTGGCAAAAGTACACTTAGTATATTCTACGGTCAAACCTTTTACATCAAGTATACCCAACACTTTTTCCAAAGTATTATCATGTTCTGTCTTGTTTTTACCAAAAACGAGGATATCGTCCTGGAAAAATTTGGTGTTTTTTTACAGTGGAAAACAACCTGTGCATTAAGCGCTGAAAAACAGCCGCAGCCGAAGCCTTGAGAAGTTATAAAAGCAGTTTACTGCTTGCTGTCTTTAAACAAAGGAATCTGGTGGTAAGCGGCAGATAGGTCAATTGTGGTGAACCACCTAGCTCCATCAAGTAAGGCTAACATTTCATGAATTTTTGGCAAAGGGAATTGATCCACCACAATATTATCATTCAAATGGCGTAAATTCACACACAATCTCAATTTTTCGTTTGCACGTTTCACAACAACTATGGAAGAAACCCAAGCAGATGCCTCAATTGGCTCAATTATGTCAGAGGAGACCAATCTATCAAGCTCAGACGCAACATCCTTTCTTAGAGCGATTGGCACACTTCTGACCTTATGGATTTTTGGCACCGCACTATCTTTTAAAATTATCTTATGCTCAAAATCCTTTAATTTGCCAATTTTCTTCTGAAACACAGAAGGAAACTTCTTTAAGAGTTCCTCACTAGTCTTGGTCCCTTCATCCATCACCAACACCTTTTCCACCGAATTGGGATCAAGAATTATATGCAACTCCCCTTGATCTTTCCATCCCAACACCGATGGACCTTTTTTAGAAACATACAACTTGCCATAAGATTTGCGATTCTTAAACTCAAATTTCAGCAAACGAAACCAATAATATCAATCTTCCCACCATTATAACCCTCCGGGTCAATATCAGGGGAAGATAATTTTGGACCAACCCTCTCAACAAAAGTGTTAAGCCAAACATCTTCATTGACAATTGTATAGGGCGATCCAGAATCTGCATATACACTCACGCGCACACCACCTATGTGCATCCAGCCTTCAGGCTTATTGTCAACCAGTAAACATCCATCACAAATGTTAAGAAGAAGTTTCTTCTTTAAGACAACAGCCCACTCAGAGGCCTGATCATCACCACTAGAGGCGTTGTCATCAGAGACAACGTCCTCTTGAATACATTTAACTGTCCTGGTCCTTCTTCTGCATGCTTTAGTATAATGACCATACAGTCCACAAGCACCACATTTACTCTTCTTAGCCGGACACGACTTAGCAAAAGCCAAATGCTCAGAACTCACACCTATAACATTTTGGAGGTTCACCGCTATTCCTAGGCTTTGTCCATGTTTCATTCTTTTGTTTAAAATTACTGTTCTTTTTTTAACTGGAATTAACTTTAGCTATAACATCTTTGTTAACGTTGTCAGATTTCAAAGCACTAGCACACCTACTAGAAGTTTCAGCTTTACGAACTAAAGCTAAGATGTCATCTAAACAAGCATCACCATTCATCCAGAGACGTTCTTGAATGGCAGGATTATTAGCATGCATGACGACCTGATCACGAACCAAATCTTCCAGTAACCCCCCCAAAAGCACAATCATTCCCCATTTTTTTTCATTCACCAACGTAGTCGTCAACAGATTCACTTTTAGACTGCTTCCTTTGGAAGAATTTGTATCGCGTAATGCCGATACAGACTTTTGGGGAAAAATACTTATCTAAATTAGACAAAGCAACAGTGAAAACATTACTGTCCCCACCCCCAACAATGGGTTTGTTCATCTGGTTATAACATTTAAGACCTTGCGGACCTAAAGAGGGCAAAAGAATACGCTTCTTTTGCTCAGCTGACATTTTACCATCAGAGTCTACAGTTTCGATATAATTTAAAAAATAATCTTTCCACTCCAACCATTTCAAATCTGGTTCAGAACCCTTAGACCAGAAATCTTGAGGGTTACTTAAAGAAAAGGTTTCTTGACTCATGTTGAAAGGTAAAAAACAATGCTGTCAATAATGATGCTTGTCGAAATAAAAGTAAAAAACATTGCTGCCAGTAAAGATGCTTGTGGTGGAATTGTTCAGTGTATCAGTAAAGTGAAACAACACAAAACTAATTAAAAATGTGCTTTTTACACTGTCCAATCTTCACCACCCAAATCCAGAAAAATGCCAAAATCCAAGAAAAATGTTAAAAATATAATTCCAGTATAACAGCACAAAGCGTTTATGAACAGTACCTTCAACCGCTTTTCAAAACCGGTCTTTAAGTGTCAAAATCGGTACTATACAATCCTTCGTGTTTATTAGCAAGTACGAGTAGCCCTGCCCAATTCAAAATGGCTGCCGCGCGTCACATGACGCGCCACGTTCACAAAGAACGTCTGACGTAGGTAGCAATGCGGCGAGCCTTCGGGGAAGAACTTGTGAGCGAGGAAAGCGTCACAAGAGGAGTGTAGAAGATAGTCGCGCGTCTAGCGTCCAATTAAAAGGAGGCAAACAGTGAGATCTCCAAGTCTCGAGCGCCACAACATTAGATAATAAAATCTCGGTGCCAGGTGTCAAAAATCCACAATTTCTTGCAGAAATAAGTCGCTCACCGGAATTAGCTTCTCGTCCTTACTAGTCATCCCCGATGCGCCATCAGAACACTACCAAACGTCGTCTCTGCTCATAAATCCATAAGACCAGTTAAAAAAAAATAATGCGGTCTCTAGGTATTTAAAAAAAAAATATCCCGATCATCGCCACTTGTTCAATTGAAGATAGATACTCTTAGGGGTCGATTCCGATCCGGTAAAAAGCGCTCCGAATTGCCGTTCGGAGCGTTTTTCTCTGTAAGCGTCCCCGTACGAACGACGAAGTACGATCCGTACCAGGAGCCGTACTCCGTACGAGTCGTACAAGACACCGTATGACTCTAATCTCCGTACAACTCTCCCTCGGAACCCGCTGTACGCGACATCTGTACGGTTCGCAGCTGATTTTTCCGACCCGGCAAGTACGATTCGTGTTGGGTACGCACCGTACGACCCTTTTCATATGGGAGCTGAAAACAGCCATAAAAGCAGAGTTCGCCCCGAAGCAGGTACGGAATGGCCCCCCCCGGGTATCGTGCGTACACCCCATGATCGCAGGGGTACGCGTCGTACCCCTGCGATCATGGGGGGTACGTGCCGTACACCCAGCGTACATGGGGTACGCACCGTACCCCATGTAGGCTGGGTGTACGGTGCGCACCCCATGTACGCTGGGTGTACGGCACGTACCCCCCATGATCGCAGGGGTACGGCGCGTACCCCTGCCATCATGGGGTGTACGCGCCGTACGGTGTGTATGTGATTGTGCGCTTTTCCGTAGGAATCGCCCTTACCTGACGTGGACCGTACGACTCACATCCTGATACCCCGGTCGGGACCGTACTCGTCGGGTCGTACGGCGTCTGTACGAGTCGTACGGAAACGGCTCCGGATGCGAGTCGTACGGACGGTGATTTTACCGGATCGGAATCGGCCCCTATGTAGGTTGAATTATGTTTAATGCAGAGAAGAGCAGGTATGCAGCCTGACAGGTAAGCAGTCAGCATCAACTGAAATACATTGGAACACATAAGCAAGAACACTGTACAGTGGAATGTGGAATAAACACAGTTAAAGGTGTATAACATGTATTACACAACATAATAAAAAACATTCTTCCCCAGACAATTGGAACTGAACACCTTAATGAAAATTGAGCAATAAAGGTTCAGTACCGTCAATCATAAATAAACTCTGAACACCTAACAATATAGAGCACCAAAGTGGTTCAGCATACATAAGCGCCAACAACATGTAAGCACATCTACGGCGCCTCATAAACACTGAGCCTGAAAATGTAATATGAACACTTCTAACAAAATAGAGGTAAGCAAAGATAACACTGAGCACCACAACATAAGTCCACCAAATAAATGGCTCAGTAGCAATACGAATAAAACTGAGCACCGTTAAGGCTCATCAAAAACACTGAGCCCTCTATAGCCCATCACCAATAAGCATAACGAGAATGGAGCACCTCAATAGATATTGAGCAAATAAATGGCTCCAACAAATGTTAAAATCTCGACAACTAACCTCCAGAAGATACAAATGGAAATGTACATTATATTGAACACCTGTAAATAATTAGAGCACTAACGTGGTTCATCAAAATGTTAGCACATAGAAGTGAGCACACCACAGCACTTCAACTTTAAACTTAACAGGAATGGAGCTCCTCAACGAAGTTGAGCACAGATATGGCTCCTCACAGCAACATTTGAAGAATTCATCAGCATTCATAGTTTCTTTCGTTCTTTCTTTCATTTGAAACATTAAACCCCTCAACAAATAAACCCCCAAAAGATCCAGAATCCAGTTAACTAATTAAAAAAACGGAATGGAGCACCTCAATATGTACATATTGAGCAGCAAAAATGGCTCCCCACTTCGAAGAAAGAATTGTACTGACATATATGAAATGACTTGCGTAAAATATCACATAATAGGTAATTAATCACAATGGACTTTAAATCATCAGATCAACAGCACAGTTCGTAAATTAATTAAAATTAAAGGTGCAGCTGACAACATTTTAAATAAAACAAATTAAAATAATAAATGTAGTCACCAGTGTCAGATTTTCGGACCTTCCTAACTTGTAAACTGAAGTGAGAATGAAAACACCAACACTCTTTTCCTTTACAGACAGTCACCAAAAGCAAATAAATTGAAAGCACGGAGGACGTCATGGAGAAGCTCAATAAGGGGTCTCTCTGAACATCAGAGCTACTTGAAGGATGCGCCGATAGTACTGCCAAATAAAATGATGTCCTTCTGAAGCTGTTGTTGTATCAAGATGTCATGGCACACATTATCAAACTGCAAACGTGTAAGCGTTATTCCTTGCCACAACAAAGATGTCTATACACAGCAATGCACGTCGTGCACAAGAAGACAAGAACACTTTTGAATAGAAAGGTAGTGTTGCAACAAACGACGCAGGCGGAAACAGGCAGGAACAGTACAAGGTGAACTGACTTTAGACAGGACGAAATACCAACCCTAAAATGGCGGTACGCAACGCTTGCAGCACCGGGTGGCTCTCGACACGTAGGTGCTGGATAATCCATTGTAATGCATTTCAGCAGCGAAGCTTTTGTGGACGTCAGACAATACCAGGTAAGTCTTATGCGCATTTTCCAGCTCGAGCACAGTTTTTAAATGGCAATATAACAGTTAAACTGTCCGCAATGGCATCGGGAAAAGGAGCAGTCCCTGAAAGCACAGATTTATGCTTTAACTTTCACTCGAATGCAGCACATTCACAGTCACTTCAAACCGGGACCCAACCCTTCACCCCGATTAAAGTATGAAATCATAAAACTCCACCACAAGTATATGGGCTGACATCCTCGTGGCAAGGGCTCCAAAGATGCAGACTCACCAGTTCCCCTCAGGTGCACTAGGCAACTGTTATCACACCAACGCAGGATTATTTCACAGATATGATGACAGCACTTTCAAACACGAGTGGATTGTGCAAACTTCAGATATTCACATACCTTTTTAGACAAGTAGCAGGCAGATTCCAAGGTAATCAAATCAAATCACCTCCTTTTGTAAGATGCGTGTAAGGCGGTGAGTCTCAATATCAAGGTGCAAATTCCATGTAATAGCAGATTTAAAGAAGCTGGTGACAACATAAACATCCAACGATTAGGTGTACTTTAACATGTCCTAAACCTAATTTACTTCTGGCTTTCTGTTGTTGTAGACACCGGTGGGGCACTCAAGAGGTTGGGCATGAGGTTCAGTTAGTTTCTTCTGTTGCAGTATCTTTTTGATCACACGTGGTTTCTTTTCTTAAATCGTCGCCAGTGTAAAATCCAATAAATGAAAGATAGATCCTTAATTGCTGTGTCCAAGGGGTAGATTTATTGATTAATTGAAGTTACAAGGTGGACAGGTACAGCTTATAATATAGATGGTAAGTTCCAATAAAAACTTCAGTAAAAGCCCCACCGGGAGCAGCTGTCCTGCTGCTCGGCTTCAATGGTAACTGAAAGTACACTTAAACATACACAGATAGAACTGAGGATGACATCATAGAGACAGGCTGAGCAGCAGAGTACAGGAGACTAAGAAAGGACAATAAAGAGAAGAGAATGGCGAAGCAGGATACAACACTAATCTTTTCCATCCCTAAAATGTACCACAGCCTATGCAACTAGCCTAATCGAGTGGGCACTGTCGTGGAACCCCAGTGTGCAAGAACATTCTGAACTGCCGCTCCAAGGGCCAGGGCCATTTGTTTGCCTCTCCTAGAGTGAAGCGGGAAGGGGTGGCTTTGGGAAGGACAAGGAGGATATACGCTGGAAATCTCGGGAATCTGCGTGTTGAAATGGGAGTCAATATCATCCAATATTTGTGGCCAATATGTCCCCAACGAGGGGCAGTCCCAGAGCAAGTGGGTAAGAGTACCTGGCATGCCACAGCCTCTCCAACACAGTGGGCTACGCGAGGGGTTACCCCTATGGAGTCGTACAGGGGTTAAATACCAATAAGTGGCCAGTTTAGTTGCCGTTTCAACGGAAGTGACATTGCGGGCCTTGCGGTGAGTCCGGTGGAAGATATCCTTCCATTCCTTCAGGAAGAGTTCCCTACCCAATTCACCCTCCCAACGCAATTGCCCTGGGGTTTTCTCAGTGTCAGGGGGGTCCTCATGAATTTATACAGGTCTGACATCAGGTGTGCGTCACTATGTCTCGTGATTAACCACTTTTCAAATGGCGTGAGCATCCTCCCCACTCCCTCCCGCACCCCCTCCTGTAGCACCTAATGTCTTATCTGTGGATATCGGTATCACTCTGTTTCGGGAAGCCCCAGATCTGTGCAGAGCTCCACAAACAGGCGCAGACCGGAAAGATCAAAGAAATGCCCTATGGAGTGGGTAGCTTCAGTCGTCCAGTGATGGAAAGTCGCATAGTCAAGTCCAGGAGTAAAGTCTGGCTTCTGCACAATGGGCGTTATGGGGGATGGGAAAGTCGTGAGTCCTCTAGCGGTCGCCGTTCTCTCCCAAGCTGTCAAGATGGGGCGGGTCACTGATAAGTATAAACTGCGGTGTCGTCCCTGGCGAGGGATAAAGGGACCCCCCACAGCGAGCGGGCCGCAAGAGCTCTGTCCATGAATAACCAATGTTTCTCTGATTCGGGGCGAGACCACTCCACCAGTGCCCTCAACTGAGCCGCCCGCCAGTACGCCAATAAGTCTGGTACCCCTAAACCTCCCTCCACCGGGTCTCTGTATGTGAGATCACGATGCATCCGATCTCTTTGGTCCCGCCAGATAAAGCACTCTATGTCCCTCTGCAGAGCCCGTAAGACCCCAGTGGGGGCATCAACGGGAGGGTGTGAAAGACATAAAGAATTTGAGGCAGCAACACCATCCTCACAGCCGCAATTCGTCCCAGCCACGAGAGGGAGTGAGGCCTCCATCTGCGGATGGAGTCCCGCGCCAGTTTCAAAAGGATCGAGTAATTTAAATGTCTGGTAAGAATGGCCCCCACCAAAAAATGGTGAGGGCCACACGAGGCCTAGGTAGGAGATAGAGTCATGAACCCATTGGATCTGAAAGTTATGCTGGAGGAATTCCAGCATCTTGGCCCCCAGGGGCAGGTTAAGGGCTTGCACGTTTATCTGAAAACCCGAGGCCAGAGCGAATCGGGACAGTTCGTCTAAAAAAGCCGTTAGGGAGTGCCGAGGGTGTTCCAGGGTCGCTACCACATCATCTGCATCGAGGCAAAGTTTGTGCTATGAGCCTCCAAAAAGTACCCCCCGAATGGAGGGGTCATTCCGGATACGTTGAGCTAATGGCTCCATATAGCGGGCGAACAGGAGCGGCGACAGCGGACAGCCCTGTCTGGTCCCTCCTCGTATAGATAAGGCCGATGACGTCACTCCATTCACCCGCAATGTAGGAGTAGGGTTGACATAGCTCTGGAAAATTCCGCCGATGAAACGTTCAGGTAGGCCAAAATGAATCAATGTCCCCCGGAGATACGGCCAGTGGACTCTGTTAATGTCAGGGTCTCACCTGTTATTTCTACAGGAACGCCACGGAGCTGCAGGTCCACAACGTCCCCCAACCACCTCTCGCGCCTTTTTAAAAACAGGCTACAACAGGTAATCAGGGGAAGAGGGTAAACAAAACAAGGAAAGGATTGGGAAAGACTCTCCCCCGTGATACCCAGGAACCACCACGATACTTCACTCCCAGGAAACAGCTGGAAACGGTCCTCCTTAGGCAAACAGGGCTGAAAATGAGTGGAAAATATTTAGAAAGTAATCACCATTATTATAATTATATGACTCTTCTTAGTAAAGAGATATACCTAAGGAAAACAGAGCTATTTCCCCTCTACAACTAGGAACGTGGAGGAGGTTCAGAATGAGTTCAGGTCTGAGTAATGCTGCAATTCAAAGTACATTCTTTCAGGAAATGTATACCTTCACACGTTTTCCATACTATTGATTGCCTACATGCAATAATTCTTGCAACACTTGAAATATAAAAAAAACTGAATAGAATTTCACAGAGGCTCTACTGAAGTTCAGCACCACAGGGGCAACATTATAGAAGCTCAACAGCTTATTCATAATACCGTCTTTAGAACTCCATTGTAAACAATCTTAACAAAATAAAGATAACATCGCAGAGCACTGAATACCGTAACCACGGTTATTAAGTCTCCTTTTCTCCCTTTCGGTACAAGTTTCCAAGATATCCAGAATACAAAGGCATGGAAAGCAGGGACACACGCCCCGAAGAGGAACCAGGACGCCGAAGACGCGGAAGTGAGGGGCCGCGATGCACCGGAAGTGATGAGATCAGGTACGTAAACACTAGAACGCGAAGTGCTTGCGCTCGGGAAAGGCAGGGCTTTAATCTTTTCTGCCTATCCCTGCGCATGCGCATCTAACGGGAGAATCTCCGCAGCCGAGAGCATCATGGGAGGTGTTGTATATCTATCCTACTTTTCACGTATGACAATTCTCAACCCAGGAAGAAACCATAGAATCCAACCCAGGCCACCAGAAATTCAGCTTGAGCCTTTGTTGCGTTAAAGTCTGGCCAAGATGACCCTCATGTGCTATGGAAATAAGCTTTGACCTCAAATCAGCAGGAGGCACAAATTTACCTCCACGCATCACTACATTGTCTTCACAGACAGATAGGTCATCAATGACTTTTAAGAAAGGACGCACAGAAACGTGCACACAACTCTCCCTACGCGAACCCAGTTTGATCAACTGGATAACTTCTTGCATAACACTGTCTCTAGACATAGCTTCAACCCAGTCAACACGAGAAAAAGAACTCTCACCAAGAGAAAGTACATCATCAATCCAAGCAATATTTTCCTCCACACCCTCTAGACTAAAACCAACATTAGAGACATCACTAGACGGGACAGCCAGTCTAGACAAGTACTCTGCCTGAAAGTTCTTCCAACCAGAAATGTGAGAAATGTCAAAATGATACTCTTGAAGCTTGGAGGCTAACCTTGCTAACCTTGGAGAACTACAAGCTGCACCACCTGGGGAAAGAATTCGGATAAGGGGTTTGTGATCAGTCTTTAGGTTAAAGCGTGTACCCCACAAATAAGATCGAAAATGATGGACACCCCACGCAGCCGCCAAAGCCTCTTTCTCAATGACAGAATAATTCTGTTTACATTGAGAAAGAGTGTGCGAAGCAAATGCAATAGGCCTCTCACCATCCCTATGCGTTTGTAACAGGACAGCACCAAGTCCACATGCACTAGCATCCATCAACAAAGTGGAGACTTTGTTTGTATCAAAAGGTGCAAGAATTTTTGCCCTACAAATAGCATCTTTGATATTGTTAAAACACATTTCAAGTTCAGGTCCCCAAATAAATTTGCAACCTTTTTGTAGCAAAGCTCTCAAAGGCAAGTTTTTCTCAGAAAATTTCTCCACAAATTTTGAATAATATTCAATCAACCCCATGAATGACCGCAATTGGTCCTTATCACAGGGACAAGGAGCAGAACAGGAGGTGTCTCAAGAACCTGCAAGCTTCCAACCCGACAATCATGACAGGCCGGGAGGAACAAACGCTCCGCCGGAAAGCATTCGGAACTGTCCATCAGATGGAAAATTCTTTTAGTATTATTCGAGCACTGTCGCCCGGGGACAAAGCCCGATTGATCTGGGGCTATCAGGCCTGGGAGATGGCGGGAAAGCCAGTATGGCGGTAAAAATCTTTACGTCGACGTTAAGAAGGGATATTGGGCGGTATGAGCCGCAAAAGCGATGGCCCTTCCCAGGTTTGGGTATCACCGTAATTAAGGCCTCTAACATAGAAGGAGGAAAGGAAGAAGCCGCCGTTGACCCGACAGAATTAAAAATACGCGTTAAGAGGGGGGCCAGCGTCCCGCAGAATTTCTTATAAAAACCAGAAGAAAACCCTTCAGGGCCCAGTGATTTGTTATGCTTGAGGTGTGCAATCACAGAGATAACCTCCTCCAGCCGTATGGGGGCCTTTAGATCTACGACTTGGGACGGAAACAACCTAGAAGTGGCCACCCCCTGCAGATACCGGGTAGATTCAGTGTCAGGCAGGACTTGAGCCGTGTATAACGATTCATAGAAACGCCGAAATGTGTCCACAATCACAGTGTCTTCGCTGTGCCCCCCCCCAGGATCCTGTATCAGAGTCACCCAGTGTGCTTGTCAAGGAGGCACCCGTATCTATCGCCTCCCACATAAAAGGCATGCTTAAGGTGGGAAAGCGGCATACTCGCTCCATCTATATCTAACCCTGCAAGCTGTGTCCGCGCTGCCTTCTACCGTCTCCAGACCCTTGTCGCTCCCGTTCGTTGGTGAATGCGCTCTAACTCAACAACCTCATCTGTCAGGCGCTCACGCTTCTCCCTTCTATCTCTATTGTCGGCTGATGCGATGCTAATAAAGACCCCTCTCATAACCGCCTTCATTGCCTCCCATAGATTTGTCATCGAGATGTCCGGGGTATCGTTTAAGGATAAGGTCTGCTATGCTACCCTCTACCTGTCGCACTACTGCGTAGGCGCCAGAAGCGGCGAGTAGCACGCCTCGGGGGGGAAATCAGGGAAAGCAGCAGTGCAGAGTGGTCGGACAAAGGGCAGGGGAGAATCCCCACTTCGCGGGTGCACTGTGTTAGAAGGTCTGAGGTGAAAAAGTATTCAATCCGGTTATAAGTTTTGTGCAGGTGAGAGTAAAACGTGTAGGCCTTAGTGTTAGGGTGTCAAAGTCTCCATATGTCAGTGAGCCCCGCTTCAGTTAGTAATCGCTTTCCGGCTTCGGACAACATCCCCGCCTGGACCCACCACTGTCTGTAGCGATCCATGTCCCCATCTAAAACCATGTTGAGGTCCCATCCCAGCAAGACTGTCCAATCTGGCAGACCCGTGATGTCTTGAATGACCGTCTTTATAAAACCCTCCTGCCCACTGTTGGGGACCTATACGGAAGCTAGCACAAGTGTGTATGTGTCCATGGTGAAGGTGTAGGCCAAAAACCTCCCTTTAATTTCAGCTTGCTTGCTACCAACCTGATGGAGCGAGATAGAAAACAGAATTCTGTTTAAACTCGCGAAGTTACATTTCCATAACATGAATAATAAAATTAATGATTTGTGATGTATTGTAATAATACAATCTAGATTAAACTTTACACATGGGGGACTAACATGTGTGCTCATAAATGTGCATAAGTGTTGCATCTTTTTGTTCGTGCAAAATAATAAAATAATTCGTTGTTTTCGTTTTTTGTCATTACTAACTGCAGCAAACTTAAAAGAGGCATGTGCTTATTTTGCTTTCCTTGTCTATGTGGTGTCATTTCTACTATTCTAGGTGCACATAAGGTTTCATGGATTTCATGAAGATTGGTAGATATAAAATGCTGCTTTATTTGTTTGCAAATACTAGGTAACATTAGACTAATTGGGAGGGTTAATCATTTAGAAAACGAAGGGTGGTTACAGAATCAACATTATTTCTTACATTAATACTTTTCTTGTGTTTGTTTTATACTAGAAAGCATAAGTTGCCTGCTTTTGGGCCTAGTTTGCTCGAGTTTGCTAAAAAGCTGAATTTTTACTTCTGCAAAAATCACGAGAAGCCCATTCTGAAAAAGTGTTCGTCAAAGCTGCATTCACTGAGCAAATCTGACGTGCTGTCATCATTTTGTCGGACGTGGCCAAGGTCATAAACCGAAGGAAAAGAACAATTTTGTCAAATCCTAACTTGGCACCCGCGGAAGTGAAATGAACGCTACGAGAACATTAATTTACAATTGTTGCAAACCAAGGAAGCTCCTAGTCACGTTTGGAAAAGACAATGGTCCTTAAGAAATGTGACCTAATGGAAGTTTTGAAATGTGGGTGACATGTCACTTGTCACTCTCAACCAATGGGACTTCGTGGTTTTCTGAAAAACTTTCCTTTACTTAGATTAGTTAGCTTAAAAGGTATAAAAAGTCATGCCCTTAGGGATGGGCTGGCTGCTGCTTTCTGACTTTCCGATGAGGGTGAAGTGCTGCTGGACTTTACTTGGAGCACGTAAGAATCCTCAAAGAACTTTACTTTATTTTCCATTTATATAGCTTAGCTAGGGACTTAGGCTTTAGAAATGCTAAACTTTAAAATTCCTACTTAAATTTTGATTCAATTGCTTAAACTGTATTTTTCTCATGATTCTTTTCAAACTATGCTTACTTTAATGCTAATAAAATTGCATTTATAAAACTATTATTGAAATACCATAAATTAGTTAATAAAATCTTACTTTTGACAAACAAGCTGGTCTTGATTATTCAGAAGTGCAGGTTACTATTAGCTAGATCCCATCGCCAATGGGGGTCGTTTAAATAGTTAGGATTTGTTATAATGACAACATTCTTTCCGCAGATGTATAAAACTGTATATAGTTTGTAAATAAGGTGTATATAGATTTAATTAGACCACCTGATTCAGTAGGCCCAAATATGTCATGTTTATAAATGGGTCCATAAGTTAGTGTAGAAATTTGTTTATAGGTTATGAAGTTGGGTAGCGTTGTTTATGATATATTTTCTATAGGCCGCTGGATCAATTATCTGGTAGCAGAAATTGATGGTTGCTAAGGGTAACCAAGGTAATATGTTAGTTGCTAAGGGTTACTAAAGTGTTATGGTATGGAAATAGGATCGATGTTTTAACACATGTTGAGTTTGTTTTTCGTGCTATCTGTAAGCTATACCGGTATAGATTGTGTGACAAGAAATTAGTCACGCAAGTCATCTGTTCTGTTTGCAGTGATATCGCCGAGTATCACAAGTGGTATCGCCGTGTACCACAAGTGTTGTCGCCGTGCAGCACAGTGTTAGGGCTAGGTGTGAATCTTGAATAGTGAGGGTTATCTAAGAAATTAGAGCAGCATGAGAATAGGGACAAAGCGCCTTCCATAAAACTCACTGTGATAAAAGTACTAGATATATTCGAGCTTGATCGAAGGGTAAAGTAGCGTTGGTGCATGACTATCTATAAACAGGTGAAAGTCCTATAGGGATACATGTTTTATATCTATAAACAGGTGAGAGTCCTGTACGGATAACGTCGTTATTTTGCTAACGGTGCATGATTTCTATAAACAGGTGAGAGTCCTGTACGGATTTCATGTGTGTTTGAATTTAGGGAATTTTCAGTGCGAAAGTGCGAGTTTGAATTGTAATTTATGTTCGAGTGGAACTTTCGAACTGTCACTTCGCGGTGCGTTCAGAGGAAAACGAGTTCATAATTTTACGTGTTAGAAGGGTGGGGTAAGAGTTACTCTACTGACAATTGAGAATTATCCTTAGTGTGAATAGCGCCGACTATTCCGAAGTGTGGATACTTGAATGTATGTAAACTATCCTAAATAGTGAAACAAACAGATGAGTCCTTATTGTCATTGTATAAGAATTAATTTACACTGAAAAGTGTTCTTAAAATGGCGCTGTGAAAAGATTTTGTGAAGGAGGGGTAAGCGCCAGGAGTGAGAAACGAGAAACCGCAGCTGCTGTGTACGTCACAGAGCCGCGCTGGGATTGGGTAACCTACGTCATATACTGTACTCTGATTGGCTCTTGAGTCTCTGACGACCTGTAAGCTGATTGGTCCTTCAGAAAAACTCAATTTTTATTTGTTGAGCAGAAAAGTGACGTAGCTCAACTTTCATTGGCTTGTTAGTGTGTTTCGCGCACGGATTGGTTGCTTTGCGGAACATCCCGGAAATATTTTACGAACGATTTTGTGAATTAAATCTAACTTTTAAAAATGAGTTATCATTTTAAACATGTTGAGAAAAAGCCAACATTATTTCAGAAACTTAAAAATTTATTTTCACCTGACAAGAAAATCGAAACGCGAGGTGGTAAATTACTTCATAAGTATAAAACACCTGCAGCGTACATGGAAGGTGAATATGGATATCATACTGTTTTATGGTTTGATAGCTGGAAACGATATACAAAGAACGACGGTGTTTTAACTTGGCCTGATGATGGTTCATTCAATGTAAAGGTCCTGAGAAATTTACGAGAGAAAATGAATGCTCTTATTCCTAAACCGAGACCAACTCAATTTGAAGCTTTAGTTGAGTGGGAAGATGAGATGTATCAATTACAAAGAGAAGCTAGTGGAATTAAAAGACCTTCTAAATCTCCAGCTTGGAGAAGAGATACTCATGAAGACAGGTTGCGAATGTGGAGGCAAGGAAACATGAGTGAAGGATTGTATTTAATTCAGGAAATGGTTATGGGTAATCCTACTGGAAATTCTTTAGAAAGTGAATCTGAAGATGCAGTTATGGAAGAAATATACACTACTGCTAGAAAGAATCAGCCTTTGAGACCTCCTAGATCATGGTCTACTCCGGTAGTTTCTACAGAAACTTCACCGAGTGCACCTCCAATTAATGAAGCTCTAAAACTTTATCCAAATAACTGTGAAATTATTGAAACTCCAAAAAGACCAGAATTTGATAATGTTCGGAACGAAGGTAGACATTTTTCAATGACTCCAATGACAAGAGAAGCCCCAAAAGATTATGCAAGAGAGACAAGAAATGTTGAAGCTGTTGATTCTGCTGAATATTTAAGATCTAAGGAAGAATTAATTAGACGAATGACAAAAAGCATGGAAGCTGTGACAGTTCCAGTAACGATTGGTCCTGTTCAGCCTGTTTTTGACCAAAGAGAATCAAACAAAACTGGGTTAACTATTCCTTTAAATGCAGAAATTCAAAGGGTTGCTGAAAAATTTTATTCAGACATATCTGATATAAACTCTTCAAAATCGAGAATGCCAGATTTAACTTTTAATGAGGATTTATCTCCAAAAACACCAATGGGTGCAATATCAGATGTAGGGAGTCCCGAAGCTAGAGTGACCACACCAAAACTTGATGTGGCTAAATTGAAAGCAAATATTGAAGAATTAATAATTGGAACTATTGGTCCTGATAGTTTAAATTACTATCGAGATGATGAACTACTGTTCATTTGTAAAAGTATTCAGTGGAAAACAAAGAATAAATATGACCAGTTGGAGGAACTAGCAACGGAACTTGAAATCGATGTGAGTAAACAAAAGAATTTTGCAAAGCATTACAGATTAGACTTTTCAGAAAATGACATTGAGAGTTTGAACTCAATGGGAAGAATAATACACATAAAAGATTTGATTGTTTACATCAAAAAGCTGGGAGAACTCAATAAGTGGAGAGTGAAATGGACGAAAAGGAAGGAAGAGGAGAAATTGGAAAAATTGTCAAAACAATTTCCAATGAGAGAGATTGCAGGTGGAGGATATGTTCATGTCCCTTGGTCAAGACAGGACATACTGCTATTCACAAATGACTTTCCAAAATTGAGGGAGAAACCAATAGAATGGTATAGACAGGTGGATAGGTTTATCAAAGTCTCAAAAGTTCTATGGATTGATTTAGATGGATTTTTCGATATTGTCGTCCCATCAGATCTTTGGACAGAATGCAAAATATCAATAAGTTGGCCAAAAGCAGAACCTGAACGAATCAAAGAAACAGGTGCTCCGAATCCTCTTGTAATGGATTTTTATGAAAAGGTAATTGTTTGGATGAAAAACAAAATACCACCCAAAGAAGTTGATTGGGTTAAAATAGAAAGGACGAATCAGGAAACAAAAGAATCAGTTCATTCATTTTATGAAAGGTTACTATTAAATTTTAAACAATACAGTGGCTATGAAAAACTGGATGAAAAGGATATGAGTCATTTTGTCTATAGATTTGTTTATGGCCTAAAACCTGAAATTGCAGACATGATCAGGAATAGCATTGTAGGATGGCAATCACTTTCTGTGGATGACATTCTGAGAAAAGCTAAATATTGCAGTGATGAGTTAGAAGTGAGACAAAAGAAGCTCAAAGAGAAAGCCATGTGGGCTCAGGTAAAGGTGGCTGAGCAACAAATTGCCAGCATGGGTAATAAGAACACAAATTTTGTTCAAACTGGAAATACGAACCAGATACAAGGAAAGTTTAAAGGTAATAATTTTCCGAAAAAATTTAGCCCAAAGATTGAGGAGATGAAACAAAGATTACCTTGTTTTAATTGTGGCGAATATGGACATTGGAGAGACGAGTGTCCTAAACCTCCTAAAAATTTAAAGAATCCCTTATTGAATCCACAGATGCAGAATGGTGTTGACCTGCAGCAACAGCTACAGATGCAACAGGGTTTAAACGAGTTAAACATTCAACGACAGTTGCAGCAACAGGTGAATAACCGTCAGGATCAATTGCCACAACCACCATTTCCGAATTGTGGGGGGGTTCAAAAATATAATTCAAGTGTGGGATTTCAGGGAAATGAACAGTTGATAAAACCACAAAAACAGCAAAAGCAGCAAAGGGTACAAATGCAAAATACTTCACAACAATTTTTGTTAACAGAAAGCCAAGACAGTGATTCTGATGATTATTGCTGACGGTGCCCGGGAGAGGAGGAAGAGTGTGTTGTTGGAGCCACTCTTGAGGTTGACCAGTCTGGTCCATTTGTAAACGGGAAAGTTAATGATGTAGACATCACTTTTCTAGTGGACACTGGTGCTACCCGTTCTACTGTTAGATCAGTGGAAATAGAAAACCTACCTCTCTCAGGGGATACCATCCAAGTTGTTGGAGTAAGCAATCAACAAATTAAAACTGATTTGACTGATCCAGTTCCAGTTGAAATTGGAAATTACAAAGACAAACACAGATTTGTGGTTTGTAATAGTAGTCCAGTAAATTTATTAGGCAGAGATATTCTGTGTAAAATGAATTGCAGAATATATTGTTCTCCTGATGGGGTTGAATTACAAACAATGGAGGAAGATGGTTTGTATAGAATGACAATGATGTTGATGGAAACAGATGAAACAAAATTGTTTCCTGCATTTGAAAAGAAAGATTTGCCTGAAGAGCTCAAGGAAACAGTGAAATCTGAAATATGGGATTTTACTGGGAATGAGATGGGTCTAATGAAAAATGTAGATCCAATAAAAATTACATTGAAACAGGGAATAGAATTTCCTAACATTCCACAATATAAAATGAAAGCAGAAACAATTGAAGGTATTATGCCTACAATTGAAAAATTCATCAAACAAGGTGTATTGAAAGAAATAGAGAGTAGTCCTTGTAATTCACCAATTATGGGAGTTAAAAAGTCAAATGGAACATTTAGGATCGTACAAGATTTGAGAAAAGTTAATCAAATCGTTGTTCCATGTTGTCCTGTGGTCCCAAATCCAGCAGTGATTCTGTACCAGATTCCACATGATGCTGAATGGTATACTGTTATTGATCTTTGCAATGCATTCTTTACTGTTCCTTTGCATCCAGACAGTTATGAAATCTTTGCTTTCAGATTCCAAGGTAGGACCCTCGGATGGTGTAGAATCCCTCAGGGCTATACAGAAAGTCCTTCAATATTTAATGAATTGTTAAAAAGATCTTTGGAAAACCTAGATTTACCTGGTAGGTCTACATTGGTACAATATATCGACGATCTGTTGATAGCTGCTAAGACAAGAGAAAATTGTGTGACAGATACAATAATATTGTTGAATCGCCTTGCAGAAGAGGGACATAAAGTGTCCCCAGCAAAATTACAGTTTTGCAAACAAGAAGTAAAATATCTTGGTCACAGAATTGCAAAGGGAAAAAGACAAGTGACAGTTGAGAGGATTAAAATGATTCAAGCAATGCAACCTCCAAGGACACAGAGACAGGTCAGAATGTTCTTGGGAATGGTTGGTTACTGTCGACAATGGATAAGTGGATTCTCAATAATTGCGAAACCACTACAGAGACTGACAAAGTCTGATGTAAAAGATCCAATTATTCTCAACGAAGCTGAGATGGAATCTTTTGAGAACCTGAAAAAGAGTTTATGCCAAGCTCCTGCTTTAGGTATGCCAAATTATGAGAAAGATTTTGAACTGTATTGCAGTGAGAGAGAAGGATGTGCATTGTCTGTGTTAATTCAGAGACATGGGAATTTAAAGAAACCGATTGCATACTTCTCTGCAGTTCTTGATCCTGTTGCAAAAGCATTACCAGGTTGTTTGAAAGCAGTTGCAGCTACAAGTATCAGTCTTGAGCAGAGTGAAGGAATTATTATGGGATTTCCTGTAAAAGTTTTTGTGCCTCATTCAGTTGAAATATTACTGACAAGAGGTAAAACACAGCATTTAACAAGCAGCAGATTGACAAAGTATGAGAAAATCATACTAGGGGCAGATAATGTTTCGATTTCAAGATGTTTAAATCTGAATCCTTCTACATTACTGCCAGATTCTGAAATTGTTGATGACACTGAACTAGAACATGAATGTTTAGATGTTATGGAATTTTGCACGAAACCAAGACATGACATAAAAGATAGACCTTTATCTGAATCAGATTTTGTCTACTTTGTGGATGGCTCCTGTCTGAGGACAGAGGGAGGTGTTTTAAAAGCATCATATTCTGTCTGTACAGTTGCAGATGTTGAAGAAGCATCTTGTCTTGAAGGAATTCGTTCAGCACAAGTGGCTGAATTAATTGCTTTGATTCGTGCATGTGAAATATCAAAAGATATAAGAGTTACCATCATTACCGATAGTCAGTATGGCTATGGAGTTGTGCATGATTATGGACAACTCTGGTCTCAGAGAGGCTATATGACATCAGCAGGGTCACCAATTAAAAATGCAGTTTTCATTAGAAGATTAATTGAAGCAATACAGTTGCCGAAAGAAATCGCAATTGTCAAGTGTGCAGCACACACTAAAGGAGTGGATTATATCTCAAAAGGCAATGCCTATGCAGATGAAACAGCAAAATACTGTGCAAGAAAGGGTTGTGCATACAATCGGGAAAAGAGTAAAGAATCTGATTCAAATTTATTAATGCTAACAACAGTTGTAGAAACATGGCATGATATTAGGGATTTACAAAATGAAGCAGATGATGAGGAAAAAGATCTGTGGTTAAGATCAGATTGTAGACCACGTGATGAAGAGTGTGGGTTTACAAAGATGGTAGAGTAGTCTTCCCAAATTGCTTGATTGCTGACATGGCCAGATTATATCATGGTCCAGCTCATCTTGGAAGAGATTCCATGATCAGACTTTTCCGAGAAACTTGGTTCAATACTAAATTTAGAACAATTGCAGAATCTTTTTGTCAAAGGTGTTTATCATGCCAACAAATGAATCCAAACCGAAAATCAGTGGTGGGGACAGGAATAATTGGTCGAGAGGGTGGTCCTTTTACCAGGTTACAGATGGATTTCATTGAAATGCCCTTACACAATTGCTTAAAATATGTTCTTGTGATTGTTTGTTTATTTTCAAGATGGGTAGAAGCATTTCCTACACGACATTGTGATTCAATTACAGTAGCAAAACTGCTGCTCAGAGAAATTATCCCAAGGTACGGTTTTCCAGTTACTATTGAGAGTGATGGAGGAAGCCATTTTGATAACAAATTGATGAAGTTAATTTGTGAAGCTTTGAGCATTGAGCAGAAGATACACTGTGCATACAGACCAGAGGCATCTGGGGTAGTTGAACAAATCAATGGAACAATTAAAAACAGAATTGGAAAAATGTGTCTTGAAACAGGTGTAAAGTGGACAGATGCTCTTCCACTTGTTTTGATGTCATTAAGAAGTACACCAGATAAAAAGACAGGTTTGAGTCCTCATGAAATTTTAATGGGAAGAGTTATGAGGCAAGCTTTTGTACCTGTAGGTAAACTGTTGAGCATAAATGACAGTGCTATTTTGGATTACTGTAAAAGGTTATCTGATATAGTGACTTCTGTGTCTAATCAGGTGGGAACTGAAGCACAATCAAATGAAAAAGTTTTGACACATGATCTGAGGCCTGGTGATTAGGTCAGAACAAAAGTACATCGGAGAAGAAATTGTCTGGCTCCTAGATGGCAGAAGCCTAGACAAATAATTCTGATCACTACTAACGCAGTGAAATGTAAGGGATTGAAACGTTGGATTCATCCTAGTCATACTATTCCAGTACCAACTCCCGAAAGTTCTGATGTTGAAAGTGATACTACAGATGATTCTGATTCTGAAGTAGAAGGTGAAACTAATCCAGATTCTGAAGATCGACAAGAAGGTCGACATCTGGAACCTGTGCCTGTGAATGGTAAACCGACAAGAAAAGACTTGGAAATTATTGAAATAGATTCTGAAGGTGAAGAGAATCTGTTAAAAGGAAAGAAAACTGAGAATTCAGTTAATTCTGTTGGAAACAGAGAAGCGGAACAAAAGGAAGTTTCAGACCAGGAGAGTATCGAAAAGCAGAAGTCAAACTCTGAAGTAAGGAACAGAAATCCAAAATCTGGAAAGTTGGAGGTAATTGAAGAAGAGGAAGAAGACGAATTACCAAGTACCAGTATTGGAAATCAGAGAGGTGTTCCTGAAGGAGTAAAACTGTCGAATAGAGAAGTTCCTGAGTCAATTGAAATTTCAGACTACGAAACTGAAGAAAGTGACGTGGATGGTGAAAGTGAAAACAGAAAGAAAAGGGCTTGGAAGTCAGAATCAAATGGTTCTGAACCAAAGAAGAAATATGTGAGAAAAGCAGACTATTGGCCTGGTGGAAGATTGAGAGTCAGGTTGATCAAGAAACCTAAAGAACAAGTTGAAGAAATCAGTAGTCAAAAGAGTCCTGGAAAAGAAATTGGAGTTGGAAGAAAAATGGAAGTAGTGTCGAGAAAAGGAAAAAGGATAATAAGGCCAAACCAGAAATACAAGTCTCCTGAGTGGACTTATTTAGTAATTCCACCTGTAATTGACATTTATGGTAGTAGTGAAGAAGACGAAATCGAAGAAATTAGTGACAATGATTGAAGTACAGAAAAAATAAATTGGCAAAAGGCTGAAGAAATTTTGTTAGCTGACATAAGGTCGAAGAAAAACTGTTTAGTTGAAGAAAACTTATGTATGACATAAGGTCGAAGAAATCTTGTTTAAGGTTTAAAAAAAATATATATATATATATATATTTTAAAAGGGGGGTATAAATAAAATTTTAATTTCTTAGAAATTTTAAAATAGATTTTTGTTTTATTTCGAGACAAAACTAACCAAAAATGCCTTATGTTAAGGAGAGCACTTCAAGGTGTTCTGTTTTCAAGAGATGTTGTAAGATGACTCTGGTGTGTCTGCTCATTTTAATTCTGCTCTGGTTAGTTTTAGCTGTGATTATCCCTTTAGAAATGAACAGAGAATTACACAAAGTTAACATGACAAGCAAAGCTTTAGTTAGTCAAACTAAACATAGTACATCTGCAAAAGTTATTGATCATCAGCCTAACATTCATCAAGATAAATCTATTAGTGATTTTTCAAGCAATACATTCACAAAGCTTTTGAGTGAATATGTAAAGATAATGGACGCAAAAGATTGTTACGTGTGCGTAAAATTACCTGCTTCTGTTTCTGAGGGAGTGACATACAATATGCTTCCTCTTACATATGGTGTAACATGTAGTGTGTTAACTAGCTTATTTTATCAAACTGGACGCTTAGAATATTACTATTCAGATTTTGACAAGATTTTTGCGAATATAAAGATTGAGGGTGCTTTAAATAAGCATAAGAAAGCCAAACAAATGAGAGAATTTTTCCTTGTTACTAATGAACTCACTTACGAGTATGCTTACAAGAATAATTTAACATGTAAATTAAGTGCTGAGGGAAAGAAATTTTTGAACCTGGTTGAGGAGAGAAGAGCAATTTATAAAAGAAATGAATTAGTCAAGCAGACTAAGTCCAGGTTCTGGCAGAAAGAGGATGAGAAGTTAAATGGCAAAATGCTTGAAAATGTTGCAATTCACATAGACAAACCAGTTAGTGGAAAGCTTTGCATTAGAAGAGATAATACACTTTTTGATAATTATTTCGTAGGTGCAAGTAACTGTGAAGATACTTATCAGATTTTGGGAGGTTGGGGATTCAAGGGTGGAAAAGATCCAATCTTTCCTGGGATTTATTTTGTTTGTGGTGACAAAGCCTACTACAACCTTCCAGACCATTGGTATGGAACTTGTTATGTGGGAATTGTTTTTCCTAAAGTGTTTCATATTGACAGAGATTCAGAAGGATTGTTTAAAATTCATAATTATGTAAATAGAGTCAAAAGAGAAACTTTCACAGAAGTTCTGGGAGACATTTTTCAAGCAGTGATACCTTTTGTTGGTATAACCCTAAATGCAGGGAGAATTAGAAAATTATCCACAATTGTTGATAGATTATCAACTGACACAGCAGATGGATTTCAATTAGTGAATGTTGAAGTAATTGCAATCAGATCAATGGTAATTCAAGATCGCCTTGCTTTAGATATACTCCTAGCAAAAGAGGGAGGAGTCTGTGGCATATTGCATGTACAACATTGTTGCACATATATACCTG
Organism: Lissotriton helveticus; assembly: GCF_964261635.1. Lineage (NCBI taxonomy): Eukaryota > Metazoa > Chordata > Amphibia > Caudata > Salamandridae > Lissotriton > Lissotriton helveticus. Next base: position 94,209,339 of record NC_136065.1, on the reverse strand, counting down.
ATGAAAGTAAGAATATTGAGATGTATATTAAAAACATTACACAAATGCATTCAGAGATAATTCCTTTAGAAGAGGATGATTTTACAGGGAAACTTTAAAAAAGATTCCAAGCAATTAAAAATTGGTTTCATGATATTGGTAGTTCAATTCTTGGCAAGATTTTGGCACCTTTGATTATAATAATATTCATTTTTATTTTGACGAAAATAGGTTGTTTGTTGCATAAGAGAAAGAAACAGTTAAAAGAAAAGAAAAGGATCTATAAACTTAGAAAGGAAGAAGAAAGGGAGATTGAATTACAGGAGTTACATAGAGAGCGTTATGCTAATTCCAAAGATTATGCAGAGACAGGTTTTTAGGATTACTGACTTAAATGAATTTGAATCATTTTCTCGGAAGTTTAAATTACCAAATTTTGGGTGTTGGTGTGGTGATTTGTTAATCACCAGATGAGGGAGTTGATGGAGCGAGATAGAAAACAGAATTCTGTTTAAACTCGCGAAGTTACATTTCCATAACATGAATAATAAAATTAATGATTTGTGATGTATTGTAATAATACAATCTAGATTAAACTTTACACATGGGGGGACTAACATGTGTGCTCATAAATGTGCATAAGTGTTGCATCTTTTTGTTCATGCAAAATAATAAAATAATTTGTTGTTTTCGTTTTTTGTCATTACTAACTGCAGCAAACTTAAAAGAGGCATGTGCTTATTTTGCTTTCCTTGTCTATGTGGTGTCATTTCTACTATTCTAGGTGCACATAAGGTTTCATGGATTTCATGAAGATTGGTAGATATAAAATGCTGCTTTATTTGTTTGCAAATACTAGGTAACATTAGACTAATTGGGAGGGTTAATCATTTAGAAAACGAAGGGTGGTTACAGAATCAACATTATTTCTTACATTAATACTTTTCTTGTGTTTGTTTTATACTAGAAAGCATAAGTTGCCTGCTTTTGGGCCTAGTTTGCTCGAGTTTGCTAAAAAGCTGAATTTTTACTTCTGCAAAAATCACGAGAAGCCCATTCTGAAAAAGTGTTCGTCAAAGCTGCATTCACTGAGCAAATCTGACGTGCTGTCATCATTTTGTCGGACGTGGCCAAGGTCATAAACCAAAGGAAAAGAACAATTTTGTCAAATCCTAACTTGGCACCCGCGGAAGTGAAATGAACGCTACGAGAACATTAATTTACAATTGTTGCAAACCAAGGAAGCTCCTAGTCACGTTTGGAAAAGACAATGGTCCTTAAGAAATGTGACCTAATGGAAGTTTTGAAATGTGGGTGACATGTCACTTGTCACTCTCAACCAATGGGACTTCGTGGTTTTCTGAAAAACTTTCCTTTACTTAGATTAGTTAGCTTAAAAGGTATAAAAAGTCATGCCCTTAGGGATGGGCTGGCTGCTGCTTTCTGACTTTCCGATGAGGGTGAAGTGCTGCTGGACTTTACTTGGAGCACGTAAGAATCCTCAAAGAACTTTACTTTATTTTCCATTTATATAGCTTAGCTAGGGACTTAGGCTTTAGAAATGCTAAACTTTAAAATTCCTACTTAAATTTTGATTCAATTGCTTAAACTGTATTTTTCTCATGATTCTTTTCAAACTATGCTTACTTTAATGCTAATAAAATTGCATTTATAAAACTATTATTGAAATACCATAAATTAGTTAATAAAATCTTACTTTTGACAAACAAGCTGGTCTTGATTATTCAGAAGTGCAGGTTACTATTAGCTAGATCCCATCGCCAATGGTGGTCGTTTAAATAGTTAGGATTTGTTATAATGACAACATTCTTTCCGCAGATGTATAAAACTGTATATAGTTTGTAAATAAGGTGTATATAGATTTAATTAGACCACCTGATTCAGTAGGCCCAAATATGTCATGTTTATAAATGGGTCCATAAGTTAGTGTAGAAATTTGTTTATAGGTTATGAAGTTGGGTAGCGTTGTTTATGATATATTTTCTATAGGCCGCTGGATCAAACCCACCAAGGGAACTGGGAGGAGACCAAAATGGTAACCCCAGCAGTCTTGGAGGTGGCTGACGAAAACATCTGGAATGGAAACGCCTGTGATGGAAGGCGATAAGTATCGTCTGTGAGGAGGTGCGTCTCTTGAAGCAGGCATATATGGGTGTTGAATCGCTCCAAGTATGACGGAAGCGCTCGCTGTTTAGGGGATTGTTTAGGGCTTTCACATTTAGGGACACAACATGGATGTTAGGGAATATAGGAAGGGAAATCCAAAGGTGTTACAGCCAATAGCACCCCTCGGGTTGTGGAAAAGTAAATTTTGCCATGTTCTGTGTCCCTACGTGTCATCCATCATATGTTATGTGTGCATGATTAAATATGCATATGCATTCCCCATGTTCGATTACTGACGCAATTATAGTTGTGTCCACCTCTAGTATGCCAGTTTCCAGTTCTCGTGAATACTACGAATATCAGGCCTATGTAAAGCTACGTTGCCACGTTTCTCAGTGTGCACGTTATTCCATTATAAAGTCCCCGTTTCTAGGCCTCAAACGGGCCTGGACACCAGATTCAGCTCCTGTCTCCTAAAGCCTCGCTGAGGAGCGATACAGCCCCCACCTGTATCCTCGACCCTTCACTTACTTCCTGCCTTGCAGTGCCCGGTCCAGCCCGGCTCTGCCTCTGAGTCTGCCAAGAATATGTTATGATTCCAGTTATCAGTTCGGTCCTCCTTCTCTGCATTCCTAAGCTACTGAACTGCATCAATAGTTTCCGTCATTGTCTAGCCTTCACGTCTCCACGTTAGAGAAATACTGCATTTAATGGTCATTTAATATTCTTCATCACGCACTACATGTAGAATAATGCATGGTCCAGTCTTAGAATCAAGTCAGCCTTTCCCCTCCTGACTTATAGTTTATATCAACATGTTCTCTAAACATCAGATACTAGATACTGCTTAGGTACATGTCGCCCTGACTCTCCAGACTTCAGTCTCTGCTCCTAGCACAGAGTTCATAGCCCCCAGCTTCTCCTAGTGATACGTCATTGCTAGTTTGCGCGCACCATCAGGTTAGAGGTCCCGGCTCCTCAGGTAGCCCCCTCCATGGTTTCCGCCCCATTCATGACATATTCTGTTACGTTTGCATCACATGTCTATGTATACGCCCTGTTACACCTCTTTTACCCTTATCTTTCGCGACTGCTACGCGTCACGCCTTTTTGCTCCACCCACTGCTCCGCCTATCATATGTACTGTAATGCAACTGTTTTACTATATATGCTTGTGTATTGTTATTAAATGCTAGCGCGCTCATCCCAGATCCAGCCCCAGCAGCTGCTGGGCCCTGCCATCCTATTCCTATGCAGGTTGTCCTGTTCCTGTCCTTTATGCTGTAATAAACCTGCGAAACTCCTACTACCTCGAATCTTGACTCTTATTTATTGAGCTATCTGTTATTCATTTATTCATTCAAAAATAGGGTATTATTTATTTATTTACCACATAATGGCGCCCGAATAGGGACTTGCCCTTTCCCCACGCGTCGGTGAAGCCACGCCGACCCCCTGACCCTCTGCAGTTGTGACGGAACTCTTCTGCGCACCGGCAGATATTTCTGCTTCAAGTATCCCTCAGGCCCACGGAGGAGACGGAGGAGGCGGTCCAGCATCCAAACGAGACGGTGGAGGAACGCGGCGAGTCCCGACCAGAGCCCAAGCCAAGAGTCCAAGGTCCGAGGTATCCGGAGGCCCACCCGTAACTGAAGTCCGAAGTTCGTCGTCCGTCGTCGTAGCAGTCCAGTCCAGTCCGAGGCCTTCCGTTCTTGCTGCCCGGTGAGTACCGTTACTGGGGTGGTATCTAGACAGGGTCAATCTAATTGACTCTGGTCCGTGGGTTGGTGGTACACAGACCCACAAACGAAGTGTCCACTTCGGTGGATGCGGGTCCTGACGTGTCTCTTTATGAGACCGGTAAGTTTCGTACTGTTTTAGCAGTGCATCTAGTTCCTGTTCTAGTCAGTTCTGTTCTCGAGAAAATTCATGTATTCTGTGTTCCGTATTCCAGGTAGTATTCTGTTCGAACTGTTATTTTTAAATGTTCTTCATGTATTTTAATGTCGTGGTATGAATGGGGAATAAGTATCGTGTTTATTGTGTATTGTATTGTGTCTAGATTATAGTTCAGTCATGCCGCTCTTTTCGAAATTACGTCAGTTAAAAACCAGAAAAGGTCTGCTGGAAGCAGCAGTTCCAGTTCCGCCTAGGGACAGTCCAGGTCATTTTATGTATCAGAAGCATGGCATAAGCGCCATATTGTATCTAGATTTATGGGTAGAGTATACCAAACAGTTAGAAGAAAAGTATAGATGGCCCGTATCGGGTACATGGGATGCCGAATGTATCATGCGAGTAGAAGAAGCATTATGGAAAAAGAAAGCCAGACAGTCACAGAAAGATGCCATCGAGTTATGGCGCAAAGAAGCTCATAAAAGAACTGAAAAGGAAATCAGAAAGTCAGAATTAAGTAGAGAATCCTTAGAACGAGCACAAGAAAAAGAACTAATCGAGATAGGTGAACAAGTCAAAGCCGAACAGTCAGACAGACAGAGGCATGCCCTTATTAGGGGTATGTATCCTCTCCTTGCCGAGGGCTTGCCAAAAGCGACCCCAGAGGCATCCAGTAATTTCCCGCCACCATTAGTTCCGACCAAACTACGTCACAAACAGACCGCAGCTGATATTTTTATTTCGTCCTATTTGGACGACACAGTCCCAGAATATGCAAATCCTGTTCGCGCTCCGCCAGTCCCTGTAAATCAGGCACTTCCCGCTCCTCCAGACACCGGAGTACCTGTTACGGTACCCCCGGTCCAGCCCGCCATACAAGTCCAGCCTACATTTCCATTTCCCACTCTGCCAGGACGAAGAGCCTCAGTAGACGACTCTAGTTTAGGGGCCGCAGGGGGAGGTACTCCTCAAACCCCGCCGCCACACAAGCGTTTAACGACAGCCGAATTACATGCACAAGCGTCACAGCGTACGCCCAGACATCAGACTGTAGCAGAAATAAGAAAATCCCTTGCCGAATGCGGCTATGATCCAGTCCCAGGCGAGGATAATATGGTTTTATATTCATTCCGCGTAAGAAAGGTGGCCGAGTATCTAGTCACCTTACCGAATATGAAAGAAGATCTAGACAGAATATATCGTTTCATCCGTACAGGGGATGATCCAGAAAGCATTAGCGAGGCCATGTCTCAAAGGAAAGCCGAGATCCAGCTCATGATATTAAAGTTTTTGATCAATTGTCTAATAAGAGAACAAGATTACCCGTCTAAAGATCCGGCTGGAATGAGAACCCTGACAAGGTGGAGTGATAATATAGCCGAGGGTAAGCACAAGACCGTCGGTGCTATGGAGAGTATGTACAAGAAAATCCGTAGAGAAATAATAAAGATACACGAACAACGTAAAGCAGCACAAGTAAGCGAGAAAGAAAGTAACTCTGATACTGAAGAGGTAGAGGACGAGAATCCCGCCAGAATAGCGTATGTAGGAAAATCTAGATTTCCAGATCGCCATTTACGCCTAGAACACAAGTCTATTTTTCATTCTCCAGCACCAGAACAAGGTTCACTAGAACAAGTGTTTCAAGCTACCGATCACATTCTGAAATCACGAATCGGTTACAGTGAGTTAAGTACTATGCATGAACAAGAACTAGCCCGATCAGCAGTCCGATGGATTACTGATTCTACCACTTTTCCAGACGAAATAGTGGCACAAATGTTTCTGAAAATGCCCCCAGCCGAACAACGACTGGCGGGTATGTATATGATTCAGCACCTCATTACTTTGTATGAGGGTCAGCACTCTGATCCAGGTCCGTTACATGATGTCCTGAACGAGTTACTCCAGTATAGATGGAAAGGTCTAGGTACCGACTTAATTAGTGTCATTCTAGAACAGCGTCACAAATATAGAACATTCCTGAACCCGCATTTTGTTCCTGCCTCACCCCCAGAAAGTAAACCATTTTACATGGAGAGACAGAATCCGTTACGAGAAGTCCACCCAGTTAGAGGAACGGGTGGCGAACTAGAACGAGTGTTTGTTTACACTCCGATTACAAAGATGGAACTCCTCGAGATGAAGAAATTAATTCCCTGTCATGACAAAGATCCAGCAGGGTTCCATAGAGAATTAAAAGACATGCTCCGTATGGGAGAATACACGTATCCAGATATAATTAAAATGTTAAAGGTTCTGCTGCCCGCAGGGGTGTATGAAAAGCTCAAGGAAAAAGAATGGGAGGTGGGAGAGAAAAAGATCGATTGGGCAGTTCTAGAAGCTGAAGATAAGGCACGAGTACCAGGTACCGGTCTTGGAGATAAATGTAAAGAATTACCAGAATTATTAATACAAGTTTTACCCAGATTATTGACAACTAGAAAAGAAGACTGGGATGCAATCTCAGCCTGTAAACAGAAGCAAGATGAAGATATTAGTGATTTTTATTCTAGATTTGAAAAATGTTTTAGCATCAACAGTGGCCTCAAGACAAGTAGTGAGTCATACCCTCACCTTTTTGTTACTAAATTAGTCGAGAATTCAAGCCCACAAATTAAAAATCGAGTTCTGAAAGTCGAAAGTACCTGGCAAGCTAATACCCCGTCCCAGATGTTGCAGATGCTTCAATACCACCAGAATAGAATCAGAGAAGAGCAAGAACACGAAAGAAAACGTATGAAAGACACGAAAATGAAAGTACTAGTTGCACAATCTGTTCCTCAAGACAGTCAGAAGAGGGGTCCGAATCAAGCCAGTCATCCTGCAGCTCCCGTTAAAGGGAACTGCAATTATTGTAAACAGCCAGGTCATTTTATAAATGAGTGTGCAGTTCTGAAACACAACATAGCTACTGGTAAGACTAAAGAAAGACCACGTCCGCCTAGACAAGAACAAGTTTCACAGATTCCTCAGCCACAGAATGCACCACAGACAGTTACAGCACCGCAGCCTATTGCTGCAACACAGCATGTTACACAGCAGATGTACCAGTATGCACAGTCTGAGTATCCAGAGTACCAGCAGTATTCATGAAACAGCCTAGAGAGGGAGGTAGGCTTGCCTCTCATCGAGATACCTGTAGATCAAGAAGGTCCCTATGTTCATAGTCAAGTATTAGGGAAAGACAGAAAGTTTTTGATTGATACAGGGGCAAGTAGGACCACAATCAGTCACGCCGAAGTTCCAGGGGCTCCGCTCTCAGGCTCAAGAAATGTTTCCCTTGGATTTTCAGGAAAACCTATCGTAAATGAGATTTCAAAGCCAGTTACTCTAGAAGTAGGTCCATTGTCCCGCACTACTGATCTGTTACTTACTAAGTCATGTCCAGAAAATCTATTAGGCATTAAGACACTGAAAGAGTTAGGTGCAGTTATATGCTGTTCCCCAGAGGGAATACGATTGTTCCTACGTGACTTTAAGGGTCACTACGTATTACGAGATTTTGATTCAAGACTGTCTAATGTTCCACAGCACTTATGGGCGCAAGGTCCAACTGATGTAGGTTACATGCAAATCACACCCTATCGTGTGACTCTCAAGCCAGGTGTAGTGTTACCACGAATCAGACAGTACAGATTGCCACCTGAGGCTGTAGCAGCCTTATCCAAAATTATTGACAAGCTTATTGCTCAAGGAGTGGTTGTAGAAACTGACTCCAATGTATGTAATTCTCCGATCATTCCAGTCATGAAACGTACTGATCCAAATGCACCCCCAGTATATCGATTAGTGATTGACCTACGAGAGCTTAATAAATGTATTATTCCGCAGTACCCAGTTGTCCCAGACATCTCTTCCCTATTGACAGCCATTGATTCCGAAGCCACGTTCTTCACTGTCATAGACCTCAAGAACGCATTTTTCAGTGTTCCTATTCATCCAGACAGCCAGTTCCTTTTCGGATTTTGTTTAAATGGAAGGAGCTATATGTTCACACGCGCTCCTCAAGGTTTCACAGAAAGTCCTAGTATTTACAGTCAAGCACTCAAGAGACAACTAGACAACATTCACATGCCAACTGACACTGCCCTGCTCCAGTATGTCGATGATCTACTGATCACAGCCCGTTCTGAACGTGCTTGCGAGCGAGCATCACTAACAGTTCTGTATTTCCTAGCCGAGATGGGGCACAAGGTGTCCCCTTCTAAGCTTCAATTCTGTGTCCAGCAAGTGGTCTACTTAGGACACTTGCTGTCCAAGAGGGGTAGGCAGTTGACACCAGACCGTATCCAGTTAATAGCGAGTCTTCCTCAGCCCAAGACCCAGAAGGAGGTACGTGCTTTTATCGGCCTCACTTCTTACTGCAGACAATGGATTCCTCAGTATGCATTTCTAGCCAAGCCACTGATACAGTTAACGACACAGGAGGCAGCCGTATCGACTGTCCTCCCTTGGACATCTGAACATACACTTAGTTTCAATGAGTTAAAGAAAGCCCTATGCCAAGCTCCAGTTCTAGCGACACCGAACTACAGTAAGCCTTTTACACTTTTCGTCACTGAACGCGAAGGTACAGCATTATCTGTTCTCACACAAGATCAAGCAGGACAATACAAGCCCTGTGCTTATTTTTCGAGCACATTAGATCCTGTAGCCCAGGCTCTGCCTGCGTGCCTCAAGTCAGTTGCAGCCACAGCACTAGCTATCAGACAAAGTGATTCCATAGTCTTAGGACACTCCTTGACAGTACAAGTTCCACATTCCGTGGAAGTTCTTTTAAACCGAACACAAACTCAGCACTTGACAATTGCACGTTTAACAGGTTATGAATTGACACTGTTCCAGGTACACATAGAAATCAGACGCTGCAACGTTTTAAATCCTGCCACACTGTTACCGTCAGTAAATTCAAATCCTGCCACACACGACTGTGTGGAAGTAGTTAACATTATGACTAAGCCAAGACAAGACTTGACGGATATTCCATTACCAGATCCCGACCTGACACTTTATGTGGATGGTTCATGTATGAGAACAAGTACAGGAGAACTAGTCGCCGCGTATGCAGTGACTACTGACACTGAAGTTATTGAAACACACCGTATTGATACCCTGTCCGCTCAAGCAGCAGAGCTAGTTGCTCTGACACAAGCCTGCATACACGCCAAGAACTTGAAAGTTAATGTTTACACAGATTCACGCTACGCATTTGGAGTCGTCCACGACTTCGGAGTGCTCTGGCAGGAGAGAGGTTTCATGACTTCTCATGGAACCAAGATTCAGCATGGTCTCCTTATTCAAGCTCTGTTAGACGCAATACATTTACCGACATCTATCGCTATCATGAAGTGCAAAGCACATACGAAAGTTACTGACATTATTTCCCAAGGTAATGATCTAGCAGATCGCACAGCCAAGCTTACAGCACAGACTCCAGACATTCAAGTTAATCCGACACAGACACATACTCCAGATCCGACTACATGTATGACAGTTAAGGACCCTACACAAGATGTCATAGATATCCAGTTACATGCTACTCCCGAAGAAATCAAGAAATGGTCCGAACAAGGAGGGGTCCAGACAGATCAAGGATGGTTAACAAAGGGTAGAGCCACATGGTTTCTCCCCGACTCTATGGTTCAAGTCATTATTAATACCGCACATAGTCCAGCACATTTAGGAGAAAAAGCTATGTTAGACAGTATCCAGAACATTTGGTTCAACAAGCATTTACGAGCTGCAGCCAAGCAGAAAGTCCGTACCTGTATGATATGTTGTCAGTTTAATCCAGGTAAAAGTGTCCCGGTGGAACAAGGTGGATTCCAGCCCCCTGACCACCCTTTTGAAGTCCTCCAGATGGATTATATTCAGATGGAGCGATGTCGAGGTTTCAAGTATGTCCTTGTAGTTGTATGCGCTTTGTCCAGGTGGACAGAAGCATATCCAGTCCCAGATTACACAGCCGCGACCACTGCCAAGCAGTTGGTTCGTGAGTTTTTCCCCCGTTATGGACTCCCTAGAGTCGTATATTCTGACAACGGCCAGCCATTCTCATCTGAACTCATGAAGCATGTTTCCCTGTTGTTAGGGTACCAGTGGAAGTTTCATTGTGTACGCCATCCTGAAGCAGCCGGTCTCGTAGAGAGACATAACCAGACCCTGAAAATCCGAATTGCCAAAGTGTGTAAAGAGAAAGGTGTGGACTGGCTGGTAGCTCTGCCAGTCGCTTTATTTTATATGCGCATGGTCGCACATTCCAGATCAGGTCTGTCCCCGTATGAGGTCGTATTCGGCCGCCCCCCTAACATGTGGGGTACTCCTAGACCCCGAAGTATTACCGATGTTTCAAGTAATATGCTGACAGATTACCTAGCTTCCTTGATGTCTGCCCTCAACTCATGTCGTTCACAGGTTGCCGCCGCATTTCCAGATAATACCGAGGTGGCACCGCATGAAATCGTTCCAGGATCCATGGTGATGGTGAGGAATTTTGACAGATCAAGTCCGCTGGAGCCTCGCTGGAAAGAGCCCCGACAGGTCCTCCTCACCACCCGTACAGCCGTGAAGTTGGAAGGTCGCAAAGGCTGGGTGCACCTTTCTCATGTAAAACAGTTTAATGGACTGAAACCCGTCTTAAAGAACATTTCCCAGGATTTGAAGGATTGCCAAAATATTGTTCTCAAGGACTGTCCCGCAAAAGACATTGCTACAACCCCTCCCCTGTTAGAGAAAACTCCGCAACAGGAGTACAAGCTAAAACTCCGGTCTAGTAAAATAAGTCAGTCAGTTTGATTGTCTAAGTCCTCCCCTAGGTGAAACGGTTAGACTGTTTCTGACATGTATAAAATAGACCCCCATAGTGAGAGAGTTAGTCAAAACTCAATCCGATGTATCATTTTTCTATGTTTCATATTGTTTCTCAGCATTATGATTTCCTGCACCAGTTATGCATTTTTCTTGTATCTCCCAGTTCTTCATGTAAATAAGTCTGCTAATGCTACAGTAGAGCACACGTTTAGTGATCTGCCTCCTCATGAACTCTCCTACCGCCTCGCTATGCGAAACAACTCATTCATCCGCATGTTACATTACTCACATCAGACCAGCAATGCCACTAATTGTTGGGTGTGTGGTCGACTCCCCCCTTTCCAGACACCGAAGGGAGTTCTGCCACTTTTTCCTTATCCATTTTCACATAATGGTTTGTGTGGAGCATGGTCCACGTTAACGTCATCCTCAACAGATATGTCTTTTCTTAACAGTACATGTTTTCCAGACAAGCAAGGTCTCCCCCACAGAACCGGGTTAGATCTAGAAAATGAAGTGTATAATTTAGGTAACTATTCTTCGAATTTCATGGTCCTGAATGTTCAGTCTGATTCCACTCCAGACTTACCTGCTATTTCAGTACTGCCAGTCAGAGGTGAATTATGTGTCCGAAATAATGGTTCCGTACATGTAGGACATAGTGATTGTACTACTATTGTCAAGTATAGTGACAGTGGGAAATCTATTTTCAAAGCTTCACGTCATTCTTATTTTATTTGTGGTCAAACTGCATATGTTCGTCTGCCCCTCGATTGGGAGGGAACCTGTTACATTGCCTTCCTACTGCCACCTGTTTTCCTAGCCCCACCTGATTATCATAGAAATACACATCTAGTACACATTAGACATAAAAGGGAGTCCCCAATTGTCGATTATACTGAAACTACTCTAGAACAGTATACAGATTTCAACAGAGGTTTCTTTTTCTTTATAGGACCTATCCAGAATAGTAAACTGATCCGTAGGTTAACAAGAACTCTTGAAGCTGTAGTAAATGAGACTGCCTCTGCTCTAGGTAACTTAACCGAAGAGCAATCTGCTATGAGATTTGTCGTTTTACAGAATCGTCTCGTCCTTGACGTCATACTGGCCGATAGGGGCGGGGCCTGTAGAGTCATCGGATCTAGTTGCTGCATTTTCATTCCAAATAACGCGCCGTCTGTTTATTCAGCTATAACCAGACTCCATAAAATTGCCCATCTGATACACCAAGATCCAGGCACCTGGACATGGTCCGGTTGGTTCTGGAATATAATTTCCGCATGGGGATGGAAAATATTGTCCTTCCTAGGTATTGCAGTAGCGATCATATTCAGCTGCTGTCGCTGTATACAATGTGGCCCTGCGATTTGCGGCATTTGTGCTACCTCTTGTATTCCTAGTCCCAAGCCCCGTTCTAAATCCCGTTCCAGGATAATTCGAGACGAACAAATGATACTGTATGAAATGATAGATGGTATCATGAAAATTGATGTTTCCTGATGGAAACGTAGTGACAAGGAGGGAATGTGGAAAAGTAAATTTTGCCATGTTCTGTGTCCCTACGTGTCATCCATCATATGTTATGTGTGCATGATTAAATATGCATATGCATTCCCCATGTTCGATTACTGACGCAATTATAGTTGTGTCCACCTCTAGTATGCCAGTTTCCAGTTCTCGTGAATACTACGAATATCAGGCCTATGTAAAGCTACGTTGCCACGTTTCTCAGTGTGCACGTTATTCCATTATAAAGTCCCCGTTTCTAGGCCTCAAACGGGCCTGGACACCAGATTCAGCTCCTGTCTCCTAAAGCCTCGCTGAGGAGCGATACAGCCCCCACCTGTATCCTCGACCCTTCACTTACTTCCTGCCTTGCAGTGCCCGGTCCAGCCCGGCTCTGCCTCTGAGTCTGCCAAGAATATGTTATGATTCCAGTTATCAGTTCGGTCCTCCTTCTCTGCATTCCTAAGCTACTGAACTGCATCAATAGTTTCCGTCATTGTCTAGCCTTCACGTCTCCACGTTAGAGAAATACTGCATTTAATGGTCATTTAATATTCTTCATCACGCACTACATGTAGAATAATGCATGGTCCAGTCTTAGAATCAAGTCAGCCTTTCCCCTCCTGACTTATAGTTTATATCAACATGTTCTCTAAACATCAGATACTAGATACTGCTTAGGTACATGTCGCCCTGACTCTCCAGACTTCAGTCTCTGCTCCTAGCACAGAGTTCATAGCCCCCAGCTTCTCCTAGTGATACGTCATTGCTAGTTTGCGCGCACCATCAGGTTAGAGGTCCCGGCTCCTCAGGTAGCCCCCTCCATGGTTTCCGCCCCATTCATGACATATTCTGTTACGTTTGCATCACATGTCTATGTATACGCCCTGTTACACCTCTTTTACCCTTATCTTTCGCGACTGCTACGCGTCACGCCTTTTTGCTCCACCCACTGCTCCGCCTATCATATGTACTGTAATGCAACTGTTTTACTATATATGCTTGTGTATTGTTATTAAATGCTAGCGCGCTCATCCCAGATCCAGCCCCAGCAGCTGCTGGGCCCTGCCATCCTATTCCTATGCAGGTTGTCCTGTTCCTGTCCTTTATGCTGTAATAAACCTGCGAAACTCCTACTACCTCGAATCTTGACTCTTATTTATTGAGCTATCTGTTATTCATTTATTCATTCAAAAATAGGGTATTATTTATTTATTTACCACAGGGTGGCCATGGGAGGCTCGCAAGGGTCATAAGAACAACAAAGGAGGAGGAGGCAACTCAATAAAGAAAGCAACAAAAGAAAACATAAGGAAAACTCCACGAACTAACCCAACAAGAAAATTCATCAAATGGAGAATTCACAAATGTCCCAGGTGGCCTGCCTGTGGTGAGACGTGGGATGGATAGCAGGAGCCCCCCCCCCATACCACCCCCCCATCCCAGGCTCGGCCATATCAGCCAGAGTGGTCCCACCAGACAGCTAAAAACGGAGTCAAAGATGATGGATACTTTGGAAAGGAGCCTAGGTCAGTCAGTGGAGGTGATGGTGGATCCAGGGTCCAGAGGACTGCTGAGCGTTCCTTGGCCATAGCGTCAGTGTCTGGCCGAGAGACTGGTGATGAGCCCCCCACCCTTGGCCAGCGGCTGTTATCCTCTCATCGATTAGGGCTGTTGTGTTTCACCTGGTCATCATGGCCTGCCCCCGGGAGGTGCAGGAGGGAAGACTCCTCCTCCAAAGAACTGATTTGGCGGAGCTTGCCCTCCTATTTGAAAATAAGCTGAAATGGGTGCCCACAGGAGTAAGCAATGTCTTTAGAACGGAGGAATGTGTTGACAGGCTGTAAATCACGCCTTTTCTGAAGGGTGGAGGCAGCTAGGTCCTAGAAGAGGAGCGGCTTACATGAGCGGAATTCAATAGGGTGCTTGGAACGTGCCACGCGTAGGATGCGTTCCTCAAGCTTGAAATCATGAACGCACGTCAGGATGTCAGGGGAAGGAGCTGTCGGTGACTTTCTGAGGCCCACTCGAAGGGTGCGATCCAACCGGATTTCCTGATCTGGGGGACCTCATAAGATATGGCGGCACAAATCAGCAAAAAAAAGATTTCTATGTCCTGTACCTCTGCACCCTGAGGAATCACCCTAATCCGGATGTTATTTTGGCACGAACAGTTCTCCAAATCCTCTGCGTGGGACTGGAGATCCAGATGTTGTTTGCGTCGAAGCACCTCTTGTTGGAGCTGAGACACATCCTCATCTCTGACTGCCGTCTGGTTCTCCAAATCGCTCCCCCACTGAGTCAATGTCCCTGCGCATCTCCTGAATTTCGACTTTAAGATCCTTCTTCATCGTATGGAACTCCCTAGTAAGGTCTGCAAAGAGGGATTCCAGAACACTATGTGTGACAGGGCCCTCGGGCTCTGCTTTGACCCGACAGTCCGCGGTCCCACCTGGATGCCACAGGGCCGCTGCTCCACTATTCTTGGCCTGGAGAAGTAGGTCTTTGACAGACCTGTCGCTGTGGCCTCTGGAAGTTGTCATGTATGAAGATCCGTGCAACCGAGTCACAGCCAAGGGGATGGTAGAGGTGGTAGCGCGAGGCTCTCACCGCAACGTGGCAATGTGCCCGACCAAGGAAGTTAGAGGATGACCTCTGCCGCTGACCGTAATTCAGGCAAACTGCTGCACACCGCCCCACTGCCAGCCTGCGATGATGAGAGCAGACCCTCAGCAGCGTTGATATCACGAGGAGGAACCAGCGAGTGACAAAGGGGAGACCGCCAGACAGCACAGCCACTCACTACGGTCTGCCCCAGGGATGGGCTTGTTCATAGGTGGCAGCGAGAGGGGTGCCCGGGTTGTCCCGCTTCGGGTCCCACCGGGTTCCACCCACTGAATGGCAAAGGCCCCCGGCCCGGCACCCGGGGCCACGGGGCTCAGATCAGAGTGCTGGGAAGTAGGCGCAAAATGGAAGGTCTCCCCCCGTCTAGCTGCACCTCGGGCTCAGCGTCCATGGAGCCAAAGAGGCATGCAAGGCTGGACCCGACTGCTCCTGTCAAGATGTCGCTGGTCACAAGGCAGGGATTGTGGAAGCTGTATATCAGCTGACTCCCCATGTGCTTTACTGTGCGAAAGCGGAGGGGCCACCAATCCCAGCTCACCTCCGTGAAATGGCTATTCAACACTCAATGTTCTGTGCTCCAGCTCCAGCCCGTCTATGTCTCACCGCGCCTCCCGGACCCACGCGGCTCCCACCGCGGGGACGTGAATCACAACATCCTGCGGGCCATGGACTTCTTGGTGGCACTGTCTCAGAACCACCTAGTTCTCTCCAGTCAGCAGCGGGGTGCCACAGAAACACCCGCACATCACATCGACAGCCTCCGCCGCCACAGCTTGTAGTCGCTGCCGCCAATTACTCTCCAGGCGCGCCTGGTCCCACGCACACCTGGGATCTAGAGTTGGAAACCGGCGTTCTCTCCCCTGCAAGGTGGACCGGTGGTGCACACCAGGAACTCAAGCAGCGCCCGGGTCTGGATCTGCCGGTAGGAGTGCTCTCTAAGGTGCTATGTAGGCAAGGCACAGTCCGTAGGCAGGAGCGGCGAGTAGATGCAACCTACTCGTCTGCCGTCTTGGACACGCCCCCCTAGGCGGAGATGGTTTTGACTTCATCATACTCCTCTTATTCTAGAGGCGTGGTCATATTAGTGAAGAAAGGGACACAATTTAGCGGACGCTCTGGGCCGGTATATTATAGTCACGGGGCACTTCAGAGTACATCACATAGGCTTAATCAATACATATGGCCCGAATATAGATGACCCTGGGTTTTATAACTCCCTATGGCACAAACTGGATGCCCTACTCGATATGACCTTATTATGGGGTGGGGATTTCAATTTATCATGAAACTAGCATCTAGACAGATCATATTCTTCTAGAGAACCACATAGACAAACGGTGAATGCGATGCAGAATATTATGTCAGAATCTAAATTGGTAGATATTTGGAGGACGCGCTACCCCCATCACAGGGAAGCCACATATAACTCCACGGTCCACAACAGTTGGTCCTGTATTGATTACTGGCTAGGGATGGAGGAGGTCATATGCTGGACTCGACATATTAGACATCAGCCCAAGACACTCTCCGACCACAAACCAGTGCTGTTAACTATGGAACTTCCCCATTACACACCACCACATTATATATGGCGATTTAATGCCAAAGCACGACTGGATTCCTCTTACACTGATACCATTGAACAAGTGATTATTGATTACTTTGCTTTTAATTAGTCATCTACAGATGATCCCAGTTTACTATGGGAAGCATTTAAAGCTACTATTGCATAGATTCATCAACCAAAATTGCGATCGCAATAGTTGCGAAACAGCTATTGCGATCGCAATTGCTGTTACCGCAATTCATGATAATAAAAACAACCAAATTGCGAATTCGCTAAAAATATTTTGCGAGTTTGCAATTAAATTCGCAGAATCAATGTGGAACCCCCTTTGCGTAATAGCGATGTTCCACTGATTCTGCGAAATCATTTGCGAAATCGCAAAATAATCGCAATGCAAATTCATCAATAAACGCAATTACAAAAAAAAAATCGCTATTAGCGAGGCGCAATTTAAGGAGAACTCAAACCAGGTGGTAACCATAAAGTTCAGTTGGAACAACAAAAAAAATCCTAACAAGCTACAGGCGCGGGGCTAAACAAACACACTTAAGGAGACACAGTAGGAGCATGAGGACATTCACAATGCCAGGATTCTACATCGTGGTAAGGCGGCGAAGGCTCCAGGCTGCAGCCTGGAACTGACGCAGGATCCAGGAGCGCATCTTCTGGCCGCGGATCACACTCCAGACTGAAGAGGAGATCTACTCAAAATACTGCCGCTGTGACGTGGCACATAAAGTGGGTACCACGTCTGTGACTCCTTTTTTACTACATATCAATCACCCCTAAGGTAGGCCCTAGCTAACCCTATGGGCAGGGTGAATTGTAGGTAAAAGTTAGGACATGTGCCTTAACTTTTGGGGCATGTCCCGGTAGTGCAAAACAGCATTTTGGTTTCTCACTACTGTGAGGCTGCCCTCTCATAGGAATGCATTGAGGATTCTCTGACATGTGTTTCAGTGGTAATTCCTGATCTGAGAGTACTAGCGTGATCAAGTTTGGTATGTTTGCAATCGTGGTAATAAATGCTGCATGATGGTGTGTGCAGATTTATTGTCACTGTTTTTGAAATGCCATTTTTTGAAGTGGGCATTTCTGAGTGCTATCTGTCTTTGTGCCTGCCTGTTGTGTATTGCATGTCTGGATCTGGTGTGATAGAGACTGGGTAGGTGCAGTGGCTCCAGAGGGGCTGGGTGAGTCAGTGCTAGGCTGAATGGGCATGGTCTGCATTTGGAGTAGTAGGAGTAGTAGCCCCTGACCCTGATTAGGTCTGTGCCTGTCTTGTACAATGCTGGTTCCGCCTCCCTGTGGTGTGTGGGGGACCAGAGTCTACACTAACAATGCGCACGCCCCACGACTGGGGGGAAGGCGCTGCCTAGTATATCCTATGCAGACAACGTGGTTCTGGTAAGCCATACAAAAGTAGGTCTGCAAAATCTGATCAACACGTTACATGGATTTGCTGAATCTAACCTACTAGAAGTAAACACCAACAAGACCAAAGTTCTGTCTATAACTAGGAACAAACAACAACATACTTGGTTCCTCGGAAAAAAAAGGCTCTTGCAAATTGCTCGGAATATAAATATCACGGAATCTTGGTTGATAAAGGAGGTTGCTTCTTAAACCAACTAGAGGCCATCAAGAGGAAAGGGATGCTGGTAGCAACCACACTTAAACAGTTAAAGGCAAACTTGAATGGCCCTACCTTACTGCCACTGCTTCCCGTGGCGCAAGTTAAAATAGAGTCATCTTTGACTTATGGCAGTGAGGCTCTAAGAGGCAAAGATTCGGAATTACTGGATATAACCATTGTAAGGGCCTATCGACTTCTTTTTAACCTGCCAACTTACACCTCACAAGCCCAGATCCGATTAGAATTTGGATTGACCAGCCAACTGCTCGCAAGACGAGGTTCTTACATAAAGTGTTGGCATAAAATGAAGAACGCACCGGAAACTACACTGAATCACCAGCTCTGGCAAGATTTAAGCAACTCCTCCTCTAAAACGCCCGCAAAATCATACTTAGAGGAGTCTTTGACTGCGACAAGTCTGAAAGCTTTATGGGGAAACTCTACTACCACATGCGCAATTTAAGCGGGTAGTAAACAAGAGCATAAAAAGACAATCACATGTGGAAGACAAAGCTACCTTTTCCCGTAGGCAACACGCCTGGATGACTCTGTGTACATACAAACTGCCGGGCCTACAGGCATATTTTGGTCTTGGGTATGGCAGGAAAACGAAAGAAGCTTTTTTGAAGCACAGGTTAGGAATTCTACCGTCTATACCTCATCTACAGCCGTGGCTGAGAAAGGCTTGCGGAACAAAATGCAGGCTGTGCGGTGCAGAGAAGGAAGACTTTAAACACGTGCTATGCACATGCCCGATGCTGAAAGAGGAAAGGGTCGCCCTGTTAAAAACTGCTTTTAACGAACATAATATCCGCACACGCAGACAGGCAGTCCTGGCCTGCTTCGATCCGGGCCTTCCACCATTAAATTGGAAGTTAGTGACATTTTTGAAACTACTTGAGCGGAAAGTAACAAGTTCATGAACTTGGCCCTGACAAGATCGATTGAACTATGCCCTAGACAAGACGAAATGACCAACGCTCACTTCCCACATCATATCGCTTTTAGCTTTATTATTAATAATAACTAATGTCTTTCTGGTTTTATAAATATCCTTTTTTTTTTTTTTTGCTCTTATAATCTTTTACTTGATGACATGTGTTTTTATGTACTTTTGTAATAGTTTTTATTAACCTGAAACAATAAAATATAAATACACTAACAATGAGTGTGTTTGAGCACAGTAAAGAAATGCTTGAGTACCCCCCAGAACTAGTTTGGACAGAGCACAGAGCCCTGTGTCAGGGTGAGAACAATGAACATAGCTGATATAAATATTGGAGCTGTGACCCCATGTCTTTTGAACCTGCTTGGTGCTTACTTGGGACTGAAGTGGGGACACTGCATGGGTTGCAGTGAGCCAGTGTGAACCGCCATGGGGCTTTGTTGCTGAGCCAGGAGGGCTTCCCCTCTGCCTCTTGTGCTGTCCTGCCTGGCTGCACCCTGCCTGCATGTCCCCTCAGCACTCTGCCAGAAGGGCTGAGTGCTCTGGCCTGATCCAGGAACCGACAAGTGGGGAGCACTGCTGCATTCTGGTGCCCCCTGAAGAAAGGGGGTCCAGCCCATTAAAAGCGTGTTGTGGGCACTTCACCATTGTGACAGCTTCGAGCCCAAGGAGGGGGGGGCCTGTAAGCAAGCAACGCGGACAGGAAGTCAGGAAGAGGCTGCCTGGTTGTAGGTGGGGCTCTCATGAGGACAAGGAGAACCCCGTGTGGTACACAAGCCTTTGTGTAGGCCTGTGCCTCTGTGCATCTCCGCCCACAGGGAATGTGTGGTGGGCACCTCTCACCACAATCCCGAAGTGGGCTCATGTTCCAGTGCGGCGAGAACAACTGCAACATAAATAGGAAGTCAGGTGGAGTCTGACTGTGGGCGGGGCCGGCTGGCAGGAGAGACAGAGCATCGCGGGCTGTGGGCACATCAGTGAGGAAGTCAGGCGTGACAGTGCCTGATGGTGGGTGGGGTTCCCCGTGTAGAAGAGGAGAGATCCACGCGTCTGCCAAATTCGAGAGTGAGGATAGAGAAGCCGGCCCGGGTTGCCTTCACCGAAGCGTGGCCGCCCGCATCAGCGCTGTTCCCCTAAGGGGGTAGAGTCACAAACCTGGCCTTGTGGAAAGGGGAGCGACCTCCACAGGCAGCATGGTCACGGCCAGCGACAGAGAGGGAACGATGTTGCCAGGTCAGCTAGGATGGTGGAGACCGAGGAAGGCCTCACGTGGTGAATCTATTTGGGCCCCACCATTATCGAATCGCTGCGTGTGTTGTTGGCAGCCGCTCTGCATGCCTGCGGGACTGTTGGGGTCATTTCTCAGGTAGAAAGGGACTGTGTGAGGTCTCCCCGCCTTAGGGGGCCTTAGTCTATGATCAGAGGCAGTATACAAGGAGCGCAGTGCTAAGTTGTCACCACACGATACTGAGATTGATGATGTGACTCATAACCTGTGATTGGCAGGGATAGCACCCATGTGTGCAGTAAAGGGTGACCTGCATATGCCTCCGAAGGGCAGGATGGGTTCATAAGGTATGCACTGCGATAGGTGTTTTGAAGTGCACACTAATGATATTTACTGTGGTGCACTCCTATTGATGTATGCTCCTCTGTGATTTGCTGATGATTAGGATGTATGCCTAATATATGTATGCCTAATATCCATATGCATAATGTGTTTATACAAAGGGCCCTAGTGCCAGTGGCTACTGGCTGGTTCCACTAATTGTGATATGTTGGTTATGACAGTGGCCCGATTGGCCATGTAGTCTATATAATCCCCGTAAAGTGATACCTAGTGCCAGGTGGCACAGTGTATATATGTGATTATGCTCTAATGTGTTTTATGGATACTACAAAGGCTATTTTTTATATAACCTTGTGTGGAGTTTCTTTTGTGGTGTGTCTAGTGTGTTGCTAATCCAGCGGAAGGCCAGGGATGAACACTTCACAAACCAAATATTTCAATCTGGCCAACACATATTTACTCAACTGTTCATCCACACTCCCTGATCAATCTGCTTGGGAGGGTCAAGTTTTATAATTCTCCTAAGTTCTGATTAGTTAATTCCCTGTATCCACAAACAATTTTGGAATAATATTCAATATCTAACTAATCTTCACAAATCCACACTCTTTCCTCTGGTCGAGGGTCCATTAGTTGAGTTAGTTGATAGTGATATTAACAGTTATCTAACTAATTTGTAGATCTCAGTGAAATAACCACAGACTCTGAGTAAGATTCATAAACTTTATCTAAGATTTCAGTCATAAATTGAATGCTCGTTAATACAGATTCACATTGCAACCTCCATCATTCTTCAAATAGGAGAGACTATGTTTCATTTGGCAACACAATCAATAACACAAAGTTATTCAACAAAACCATATGCATAAGAGTGGATAGATGAAGAGACAAAAGATACAAACTAAAAATACATTTGCAAAGAATATGTCATGTTTCCTGAGTCCGCAAATCTACGCAAGTCACGGTTGGCAAGCCGAGACACGAAAACAGCAGCAGCGTCTCACCGAGACTACAATTCCCGGCATGCCTGGGAGCACGTTGCGTGTATGACGGCTGTCACGCACAACGTGGAAGTAAATAGCGGGCCGAGAGACGCTGTCCTCGCCGATTATTCGTTTGAGGAGGAGAAGCCGAGGGTTGGTAAGAAGCAGTACCTTATAAGCTACTTCTATGTGCATTCTTGGAAACCGTCAAAGCCCCGTTCTGGATTGGGTACTTTGTCACTTTGGTCCGAGCTAAGCCTCAGGGTTTACGAACACTACCGGACTTTGGGGCATGATTTAGTTTGCCTTTTTTCTTGCTGGCTCCCTGTTGGAAGAGACGTGGTATTTTCGTCTCGTTGCCGGAAGAATCCAAAGCCAAGACTTTTTGGGGTATCGAACTTCATTATCCAGAAGTCGGGGCCCTACTTACGTTTTGCCTCATTTCTATTAAGTACTATTGCATGGATGTCTAAGAGGTATTAGACGTCTGTGGACCTTGTAACTTTACGATTCAACTGAATCAGTTAACCTGTTCGGCTATTGAAACCGTTCGAGACACCTTCACCTTGTTTTGGGCCTTATTTCATACCTACACAGGAGAAAACGAGATAGGGGGTTCACGGCAGATGGAGTGTTGAGCCTACAGGAATGAACACGTACAGTGTTTGGTATGCAATGAGAATTGTGTGTATGTAATGTTCCGCCCAGCTTGGACTGTGAATGTTAAAGCCATTAATTGTGTCTTCCTTAGCAGTTGGTTACAATACCCTGGCATCGCCCGAGTCTCTTCTCCTAGATCACAGGTCCAACGTATTTTCCTTTACAGGTAGGGGTGACACTGTTGTATATTAAGAAGATAGAAGGTGGTAGATGTACATGTAAGAGGGAGTGGGGGGCTCATTCTAACTGGCTGTCATTCTCGTTTCAGATCTCTCTCCCTGCTGTCCCCTTCCTTTCCCTCCCCTGCGACTGTCCTAGTCGCATGTGTTTATACTTCGGGCTCTGGGGGAGTCGGGTAGGGGAGGTTATAGGTTACTCAGCACAGCCCCGAAGAGTATGAGAAGACGGAGCCTGACAGAATAATCGGCCCACGATTACTTTTGTTCTTCTTGACTGTGCTGCTGAAAACATAGACTATGGCTACCTTGGACGGCGCAATAGTGGCACTGGCGCTGGTTCAAACTGAACTAGCTGCTTCTAATAGGGAAGTAGCGGCATCTAGAGCAGAAACTGCGCAGTTAAGGGCTAGGATGGATAGGCTACAGGCAAACCCGTTTGACGCTGGGGGGAGTGGTACTCCATCCACCTCAGCAGTAGTTGAGATGCCTGCCCAAATACCCCTAGCACCACCCGAGAGATTCTATGGTGACAATAAAAAAGTACAAGTCTTCATGACTCAGGTGTTGCTACACTTTATGTGTAAGCCAAAGATGTGCGCCACCAATCAGGCCAGAGTAGCCTTTTTGATTTCGTATTTAGGGGGTGAAGCAGCGCAGTGGTCTGTTCCTGTGGTGAGACGTGATGACCATTTACTTTATGATTGGGATGAGTTCCGAGCAGAATTCGAGAAGACATTCGACCGCAGGGCTGAAACGTTTACAGCCGATAGAGAACTTTTAGAACTCAAGCAAGGGAATACGGAACTGGTCACTTATATTAATATATTCCGTCGTCTGGTGGCTGAAACCGATTGGCCCGAAGCGAAACAATCGGCTGTCTTCTACCAAGGGCTTAACGACGAACTAAAAGATGTGCTAGCACAGATTGATCCCCAACCACGCACCTGTTCAGCTCTTTTAGAACTCACTTTACGTTTGGATCACCGAATGAAAGAACGGAAAGGCGATCACAAGAAAAAGGAAAGAGGAGTCACACCTTTCGACCGAGGCAGCTAGGGTGAAAAACCTGTCACCACGCCAGAACCCATGGAAATCGGAGCAGTAAGAGCTTCGCTAACTTTAAGTGAAAAGGACCATCGCCGAAAATAAGGCCTCTGTCTCTATTGCGGCAAGAAAGGTCACTACTTACGTGATTGCCCTGTGAAACCCAAGCCGGGACGGTTTCGGTCTAGCCAAGCTGCTGCGGGTGTCGCAGATCAGGGGCAGGAAAACTCCAAAGCTTGAGGGTAGCTGAAGGGAAACCATCAAGCAGCCTTATAATCCCTTCCATACTGCCAGACTGCAAGCAAGAAAGAAACCACTTGTTTCTTACCATGTCTTTGGTAATCGATCCAGAAGAAAAAAGCATACGTGCTATGTTGGACTCTGGCGCTACCGGATGCTTTATGGACGACCTCCACAGGCAGCATGGTCACGGCCAGCGACAGAGAGGGAACGATGTTGCCAGGTCAGCTAGGATGGTGGAGACCGAGGAAGGCCTCACGTGGTGAATCTATTTGGGCCCCACCATTATCGAATCGCTGCGTGTGTTGTTGGCAGCCGCTCTGCATGCCTGCGGGACTGTTGGGGTCATTTCTCAGGTAGAAAGGGACTGTGTGAGGTCTCCCCGCCTTAGGGGGCCTTAGTCTATGATCAGAGGCAGTATACAAGGAGCGCAGTGCTAAGTTGTCACCACACGATACTGAGATTGATGATGTGACTCATAACCTGTGATTGGCAGGGATAGCACCCATGTGTGCAGTAAAGGGTGACCTGCATATGCCTCCGAAGGGCAGGATGGGTTCATAAGGTATGCACTGCGATAGGTGTTTTGAAGTGCACACTAATGATATTTACTGTGGTGCACTCCTATTGATGTATGCTCCTCTGTGATTTGCTGATGATTAGGATGTATGCCTAATATATGTATGCCTAATATCCATATGCATAATGTGTTTATACAAAGGGCCCTAGTGCCAGTGGCTACTGGCTGGTTCCACTAATTGTGATATGTTGGTTATGACAGTGGCCCGATTGGCCATGTAGTCTATATAATCCCCGTAAAGTGATACCTAGTGCCAGGTGGCACAGTGTATATATGTGATTATGCTCTAATGTGTTTTATGGATACTACAAAGGCTATTTTTTATATAACCTTGTGTGGAGTTTCTTTTGTGGTGTGTCTAGTGTGTTGCTAATCCAGCGGAAGGCCAGGGATGAACACTTCACAAACCAAATATTTCAATCTGGCCAACACATATTTACTCAACTGTTCATCCACACTCCCTGATCAATCTGCTTGGGAGGGTCAAGTTTTATAATTCTCCTAAGTTCTGATTAGTTAATTCCCTGTATCCACAAACAATTTTGGAATAATATTCAATATCTAACTAATCTTCACAAATCCACACTCTTTCCTCTGGTCGAGGGTCCATTAGTTGAGTTAGTTGATAGTGATATTAACAGTTATCTAACTAATTTGTAGATCTCAGTGAAATAACCACAGACTCTGAGTAAGATTCATAAACTTTATCTAAGATTTCAGTCATAAATTGAATGCTCGTTAATACAGATTCACATTGCAACCTCCATCATTCTTCAAATAGGAGAGACTATGTTTCATTTGGCAACACAATCAATAACACAAAGTTATTCAACAAAACCATATGCATAAGAGTGGATAGATGAAGAGACAAAAGATACAAACTAAAAATACATTTGCAAAGAATATGTCATGTTTCCTGAGTCCGCAAATCTACGCAACTCACGGTTGGCAAGCCGAGACACGAAAACAGCAGCAGCGTCTCACCGAGACTACAATTCCCGGCATGCCTGGGAGCACGTTGCGTGTATGACGGCTGTCACGCACAACGTGGAAGTAAATAGCGGGCCGAGAGACGCTGTCCTCGCCGATTATTCGTTTGAGGAGGAGAAGCCGAGGGTTGGTAAGAAGCAGTACCTTATAAGCTACTTCTATGTGCATTCTTGGAAACCGTCAAAGCCCCGTTCTGGATTGGGTACTTTGTCACTTTGGTCCGAGCTAAGCCTCAGGGTTTACGAACACTACCGGACTTTGGGGCATGATTTAGTTTGCCTTTTTTCTTGCTGGCTCCCTGTTGGAAGAGACGTGGTATTTTCGTCTCGTTGCCGGAAGAATCCAAAGCCAAGACTTTTTGGGGTATCGAACTTCATTATCCAGAAGTCGGGGCCCTACTTACGTTTTGCCTCATTTCTATTAAGTACTATTGCATGGATGTCTAAGAGGTATTAGACGTCTGTGGACCTTGTAACTTTACGATTCAACTGAATCAGTTAACCTGTTCGGCTATTGAAACCGTTCGAGACACCTTCACCTTGTTTTGGGCCTTATTTCATACCTACACAGGAGAAAACGAGATAGGGGGTTCACGGCAGATGGAGTGTTGAGCCTACAGGAATGAACACGTACAGTGTTTGGTATGCAATGAGAATTGTGTGTATGTAATGTTCCGCCCAGCTTGGACTGTGAATGTTAAAGCCATTAATTGTGTCTTCCTTAGCAGTTGGTTACAATACCCTGGCATCGCCCGAGTCTCTTCTCCTAGATCACAGGTCCAACGTATTTTCCTTTACAGGTAGGGGTGACACTGTTGTATATTAAGAAGATAGAAGGTGGTAGATGTACATGTAAGAGGGAGTGGGGGGCTCATTCTAACTGGCTGTCATTCTCGTTTCAGATCTCTCTCCCTGCTGTCCCCTTCCTTTCCCTCCCCTGCGACTGTCCTAGTCGCATGTGTTTATACTTCGGGCTCTGGGGGAGTCGGGTAGGGGAGGTTATAGGTTACTCAGCACAGCCCCGAAGAGTATGAGAAGACGGAGCCTGACAGAATAATCGGCCCACGATTACTTTTGTTCTTCTTGACTGTGCTGCTGAAAACATAGACTATGGCTACCTTGGACGGCGCAATAGTGGCACTGGCGCTGGTTCAAACTGAACTAGCTGCTTCTAATAGGGAAGTAGCGGCATCTAGAGCAGAAACTGCGCAGTTAAGGGCTAGGATGGATAGGCTACAGGCAAACCCGTTTGACGCTGGGGGGAGTGGTACTCCATCCACCTCAGCAGTAGTTGAGATGCCTGCCCAAATACCCCTAGCACCACCCGAGAGATTCTATGGTGACAATAAAAAAGTACAAGTCTTCATGACTCAGGTGTTGCTACACTTTATGTGTAAGCCAAAGATGTGCGCCACCAATCAGGCCAGAGTAGCCTTTTTGATTTCGTATTTAGGGGGTGAAGCAGCGCAGTGGTCTGTTCCTGTGGTGAGACGTGATGACCATTTACTTTATGATTGGGATGAGTTCCGAGCAGAATTCGAGAAGACATTCGACCGCAGGGCTGAAACGTTTACAGCCGATAGAGAACTTTTAGAACTCAAGCAAGGGAATACGGAACTGGTCACTTATATTAATATATTCCGTCGTCTGGTGGCTGAAACCGATTGGCCCGAAGCGAAACAATCGGCTGTCTTCTACCAAGGGCTTAACGACGAACTAAAAGATGTGCTAGCACAGATTGATCCCCAACCACGCACCTGTTCAGCTCTTTTAGAACTCACTTTACGTTTGGATCACCGAATGAAAGAACGGAAAGGCGATCACAAGAAAAAGGAAAGAGGAGTCACACCTTTCGACCGAGGCAGCTAGGGTGAAAAACCTGTCACCACGCCAGAACCCATGGAAATCGGAGCAGTAAGAGCTTCGCTAACTTTAAGTGAAAAGGACCATCGCCGAAAATAAGGCCTCTGTCTCTATTGCGGCAAGAAAGGTCACTACTTACGTGATTGCCCTGTGAAACCCAAGCCGGGACGGTTTCGGTCTAGCCAAGCTGCTGCGGGTGTCGCAGATCAGGGGCAGGAAAACTCCAAAGCTTGAGGGTAGCTGAAGGGAAACCATCAAGCAGCCTTATAATCCCTTCCATACTGCCAGACTGCAAGCAAGAAAGAAACCACTTGTTTCTTACCATGTCTTTGGTAATCGATCCAGAAGAAAAAAGCATACGTGCTATGTTGGACTCTGGCGCTACCGGATGCTTTATGGACTACACAGAAGCCAAACACCTGGGTGTACAACTTCTAACTAAGGAATCCCCCGAAACGGTGTATGCCGTGGACGGAAAATAACTCGAAGCCGGCCCTATCAAGTACCACACTCCTGAATATGAACTAACTCATGGTGGTACACACAGTGAGACTATGGGCCTGATGTAGGTCGGTCGGTAACGGCTGAAAATCTGTATTTTCGGCCGTTACCGACCGGTATTTGAGCTTTGGTATGTAGGGACACATATTTTACAGAATCGGTAAATTTACCGATCGGTAAATTTACCGATTCTGTAAAATACCGAATCAGTATTTCTACCGATTAGGTAAATATGGTATGTAGGTGGGACTCTTCTGAGTCCCACAAGCCTTACCGATTCGGTATTTTAGCATCAAATTCAATTTGATGTTAAAATACCGATTCAGGTGTGCATGCACATGTGTGCATGCACACCTGTGCCATATGACAGGCAGACCTGCCCTTAGGGCAGGTATGCCTGCCACATGGCCCCCGAACCTTTTTTGGGGGTGCTAGAGGGTGTCAAAGTGACACCCCCTGCACCCTTGTCAAAATCGGTATTTACCGATTCGGTAAATACCGACCGGTATTGCCCCATTCATTCCTATGGGCTTCAAAGCCCATAGGAATGAATGGAGCATTACCGGTCGGTATTTACCGAATCGGTAAATACAGATATTTACCGATTCGGTAAATGGAACATCTGGATGTTCCTACATACCCCCCTTCTTATTTACCGATTCTTAATTACCGAATCGGTAAAATTCGGTAATTAAAAATCGGTAAATAAGTCCTACCTACATCAGGCCCTATGTCTTTCAACATTATCCAGGCTCCACACTACGGGGTCATCCTGGCGCTCCCATGGCTACAGAAACATGAGCCACTTGTTCACTGGACGACCAAGTCGGTACGTTTTACTTCGGATTATTGCAAGATGCATTGCACCACCAGGGTGGGTGGTCCTTCGAGGGTATTGGCTTCTGTGCAGAGTATTGCCACTGCAGCTGAAAAAGAAGTGACGCTCTCTTCTTGTTACGAAAGGTTTGGGGTCGTTTTTAGCGACACTCAGGCCGAGTCGCTCCCGCCCCACAGACCGTACGACTGCCGTATTGACCTAGTTCCGGGAGTGGTGGTTCCTAACGGAAGAATATATGCCCTCACCGTGCCTGAAAACAAATTCCTAAGGGAGTATCTTGACAAATACCTCGCTCTGGGATACATACGACCATCACGATCCCCGGCAGCATCTCTTTTGTTCTTTATCCCTAAAGCCAACGGGGAAAAGAGATGTTGCATTGACTACAGTGCACTGAACTCGATAACGGTGAGGAACCAATACCCGCTACCACTGATCCCAGTTCTGTTAGAACAAGTAAGAGCCGCCAAGATATACACCAAGCTGGACCTCAGAGGCGCCTACCACCTCGTGAGGATGCGACAAGGCGACAAATGGAAGACGGCCTTTAAGACACGGTATGGGCTCTTCGAATACCTTGTGATGCCCTTCGGGCTCTGTAACCACCCTGCCACCTTTCAGTTCTTTTTAAACGAAGTCTTGCAGGAGTACCTTGATCATTTCGTCGTGGTGTACATCGGCGACATTTTAGCCTATTCCATTTCCACAGTAGAACACATGGAACACGTGAGCCGGGTGTTACAAGCATTGGTAGCACATCATCTGTATTGTAAGATCACTAAATGTGAGTTTCACGTCACCATGGTGGAGTTCCTGGGGGTGATGCTCACACCGTCCGGGCAAGTGATGGCCGACAGAAAAGTACGGGCTATAAAGGAATGGCCTCGTCCCTGCTCTGTGAAAGACATTTAATGTCTGTTGGGGTTCGCCAACTTTTATAGGCATTTTATACGTGATTTCTCTGCAATGGTAACACCGTTAACCTGTCTTACGAGAAAGAACCCTCCGTTCATCTGGGATCGAAAGGCACAAGGAGCCTTTGATCAAATGAAAACCGCTTTCTCAACCGCTCCAATCCTTACACATGCTGACCCGGAGAGGCCTTTCTTGGTGGAAGCTGATGCATCTGAGGTAGCACTGGGAGCCGTGCTATCCCAAAAAGATGAAGCCACGGGTGTGTTGCATCCTATCGCGTTCATGTCCCGAAAGCTCAACCCCGAGGAACTTAACTACCCGATTGCAGAGAAGGAGTTTCTCGCCATTCGCGATGCGTTCCTGGAGTGGAGACATTGGCTGCTGCGGGCGAAACATCAAGTAACGGTGTACACCGACCATCGAAATTTGCAATTCATGCGAGCCGCCCGTCACCTTACCCCTAGACAGCTTCGTTGGATGCTGTTTTTCGAGGAGTATCAGTTTATCGTCACGTTTAGGCCTGGGGTAAACAACAAGAATGCCGACGCCCTGACGAGACAGGACACCTCGAATCTCCAAACAGCTACTCCTGTTAGAGCCATAATGAAACCGTCTCAAGTGGTGGGGGTAACCCAAACAGAGGATTGCTGAAGGGGATTAAGAAGAGCGCTCAAACTTGTGTTTGGAGGACCTGGCTACGTCACCATCCAGAATGGAAAGTGAAACATAGAATACCCAAGAGGGGTACACAGGTTCCGATTCCCACAAGACCCCTGTGTAAAACTGTTTTTTCCTGGTGCCATGAGGCCCCCTGTGCAGGTCATATGGGGTATGTAAAAACAGTCGAAAAGGCCTTGAGACAGTTCTGGTGGCCCTCTATTCGACCTGATCTCTGTCAATTGGTGAAGGAGTGTACCAAGTGCGCCCAGATGAAATCCGACCGACAGCAACCACAAGGGCTCCTGCAACCCATGCCCACTCCTGAGAATCCATGTGAGAAGTTTTCGGTGGACTTCATTGTTGGGCTCCCCAAGGATCAGGGAAAAACCGCTATCATCGTAGCGGTTGATTATCTCACCAAGATGGGTTATTTATTTCATCGCATGCAACCAAGTCCCTACGGCTGGTCTTTTGGCGCACCTCTTACTAGTAAACATCGTCAGGTTACACGGACTCCAAAAAGGTGATAGTGTCGGACAGAGGGGCTCAGTTTACTGCGTGTTTCTAGAAGACCTGGTGTTCAGAGTTGCAGATCGAAGCATCGCTATCTACCAGTTTTCACCCGCAAACCGACGGTCAGACAGAGAGGCTGAACCAGACCCTGAAGCAGTTTTTACGGTGTTACGTCCAGAGCAACACAGATTCGTGGGTGGATTGGTTGTGGGTGGCAGAAATCGCATATAATAGCACTCAATACTCCTCCACACTCCACACTCCTTTTTTCTGTTCTTATGGACATCACCCTAGATTCACTCCCTTACTTCTCCCAAGTTCCGGCGCCAAGCTGCGAGGCGTCAAGGAGAGGTTGTTACGCATGCGCAAAATACTTCTTGCCACGCGTAAGAATCTCATGAAAGCCAAGGTGCGATACAAAACCCAGGCAGACAAACACCGCAGACCTGGTCCAGTATACAAGGGAGGGGATCTGGTGTGGTTGTCCACTAAACACATAAGGTTCAGGAGGCATAGTGTGTTTAACCCCAAGTACATAGGGCCATGCAAGATTCTCGAGCTGGTCGGCCCGGTGGCGGTTCGGCTTCGGTTGCCGGCGCATTTCAGGATACCATGTTTCCCTCATCAAACCCTCGCTCTGTCCGATCCGTAAGGCTCCTGTGCCTATATGGGTACAACACGATCTGGAATATGAGGTCCGAGGGGTGCTTGACTCCAAGTGGGTGAAGAATCGGTTAATGTATCTAATCTCCTGGAAGGGCTACGGGCCGGAGGAGAACTCCTGGTAACCCGCAAAGGCCGTACACGCCCCTGGTTTGGTTGCTCGTTTCCACCAGGACAATCCTTCAAAGCCTGCTGCTGATCCGCATCCTTTGTAAAGGGGGATGTACTGTCATGTTTCCTGAGTCCGCGAATCTACGCAAGTCGCGGTTGGCAAGCCGAGACACGATAATGGCAGCAGCGTCTCACCGAGACTACAATTCCCGGCATGCCCGGGAGCACGTTGCGTGAATGACGGCTGTCACGCACAACGCGGAAGTAAATAGCGGGCCGAGAGACGCTGTCCTCGCCGATTATTCGTTTGAGGAGGAGAAGCCGAGGGTTGGTAAGAAGCAGTACAGGTAAGCTACTTCTATGTGCATTCTTGGAAACCGTCAAAGCCCCGTTCTGGATTGGGTACTTTGTCACTTTGGTCCGAGCTAAGCCTCAGGGTTTACGAACACTACCGGACTTTGGGGCATGATTTAGTTTGCCTTTTTTCTTGCTGGCTCCCTGTTGGAAGAGACGTGGTATTTTCGTCTCGTTGCAGGGAGAATCCAAAGCCAAGACTTTTTGGGGTATCGAACTTCATTAGCCAGAAGTCGGGCCCTACTTACGTTTTGCCTCATTTCTATTAAGTACTATTGCATGGATGTCTAAGAGGTATTAGACATCTGTGGACTTTGTAACTTTACGATTCAACTGAATCAGTTAACCTGATCGGCTATTGAAACCGTTCGAGACACCTTCACCTTGTTTCGTGCCTTATTTAATCCCTACACAGGAGAAAACGAGATAGGGGGTTCACGCCAGATGGAGTGTTGAACCTACAGGAATGAACACGTACAGTGTTTGGTTTGCAATGAGAATTGTGTGTATGTAATGTTCCGCCCAGCTAGGACTGTGAATGTTAAAGCCATTAATTGTGTCTTCCTTAGCAGTTGGTTACAACACCCTGGCATCGCCCCGAGTCTCTTCTCCTAGATCACAGGTCCAACGTATTTTCCTTTACAGGTAGGGGTGACACTGTTGTATATTAAGAAGATAGAAGGTGGTAGATGTACATGTAAGAGGGAGTGGGGGGCTCATTCTAACTGGCTGTCGTTCTCGTTTCAGATCTCTCTCCCTGCTGTCCCCTTCCTTTCCCTCCCTTGCGGGACTGTCCTAGTCACCTGTGTTTATACTTCAGGCTCTGGGGGAGTCGAGTAGGGGAGGTTATAGGTTACTCAGCACAGCCCCGAAGAGTATGAGAAGACGGAGCCTGACAGAATATGCAAACATTGAGATAGAATAATATTTACCTATTAGAAATACTGAAAAACCAATCTTCTGACCAACGGACTGCTGGGGGTCCCCTGAGTTAGATTCAGGAGACAAAGACTATAGGATGGGATCAGGATAGGATAGATACTTATTAGACTTCTCTACAAACCTGACGCACCCCATCCCTCTCTTAAACTCTCTCCCTCCTCAATGTTCTTTCAGAATCTTCTAATCTAATCAGGCCATCATTTGGATCTGAATTGTCCCAGTCTTCTCTTTTTCTCCTTTTCCTCTAGTAGCTCACTCTTCTCTCTCTCAACTTCTCTCAGCGTTGATGACTGCAACGGCTCTCTCTTTTACTAATTAAACTTACTCTAGTTATAGTCTTCATTTCTACATGTCCCACCCTCAATAGTTGCAAATATTGGCAACATATGGAATATGATTGGACGGGTCTAGGGGAGTTGTCATCACCATATGCTGACATATCCAATTTCATTAAGGTACTTTTGTCTCGCAAACCCTTCCCCTTTAGCTCATTCACAATTTCCTCTTCCCATACATATATTTGCCATTTTAATAGTTCATTCAATACAGGCTACATAGACGAGTGATACACGTCATCTCTGCCACGTCTTCTGTCCTTGGTGTCTGGCAGCTATTCAGTCTTTTCGGTCATCGGGTCACATTATGAATTTAATGAGTTTGCGTGATTTCTGGTCTTCCATCGCCATTTTCTCCTGATGTTATAGGCATAACCGGCCCAAATTCACACTATTAATAAAAGAATCATAAACAGATGTTATTTTCTTAAACATATAATTCTCATTATTCACCACCGACTTCTATTCTATCCCATATTTTTATAATTTGTCTGAGCAAAAGCATTAATAACAGCAGCTTTGTTTTAAATTCAAGCAAGCAGATGCAGTGTACGCAGTTTTTCGAGACCACATGTTAGTCCTTCTTGAGCAGGCGTGAGGTTTTTCCCTCTCAAAGCAAGTTAGTCACGTTATCATACATAATTCTGGTTTGCACATGGCAAATGGTTTTTACAAATTAAAGCAGGTTTTAATTGCATTGCATTTTACTCTTTATTAATTATGCATGCATACAGCTTTGTCCCCATGTGTCGGTGTCTGGTATGTATTCGTTTAGTCTCATCTACATTTTTATTGGTTAATGAAAGTTAACAGAGGAATGCTCCGAGCACGTTTCATTTTCTTGAATCCTTGCTCCATCAATCCCCCCTCTGATGGCATTTTTGAGCGATCATAAAATACCCATCACTATCAAGTGGCAGCTTTTTAAAATCTTATTTTAGTGTCCTCCGCTCTTTCTACAAATTCTTCGGTTTTCTCTTTCATCTCTAATTCTTTCATCTGATCATATAGACTTCCTTTTATTTCCTCTAACTCAATCTCTTCCCTTTTTCTCTTTCTTCCCATTTTCTTATTCTTTATTTTACCCATCATTCGGTTCTTGTTTTTCCCTTGCAACACTTATATGTCATCATTATCATCAGAGCTACTATTGCTACTGAAATTATAGGTATTAAAATTTTCCCTAATAGACTATACTCAAAAGTGGAAAACCAACTACCTACAGTGGTAATACTTTTACTTAGTCTTTCCCAAACACCGTCAACCTCCACTTGGGTCAAATCTTCATGAATCTTTAAAATATTCTTAATATATCCCTCAATACTTTTGTCTTCGATATATGTATAGCAGTGTTGGATTTTCAACATACCACAGACTCCACCCTCCCTCTTTTGCCAATAAAATTTCAAGGACAAGTCGATTTTGCAAAACCATAGATCTAATTGCAACCATTTTGGTATTAATCATCAAGAACCCTCCAGCAGTATCTGGTCACTGGCATAGTCATACACTAACTTTGGACCTGATCTGCTCTTTTGTGTATTTAAGTCTGCTGATAGACGATCAACTACTGTTGACAATTTATGTATCTTATGTGAGTTCAGTACAACTCCAACTGACGGTATCAGTGCACCACATATGTCACCTACTATTTCTGAAAAAGTTGCTGTTTTACCTCTCATTAGTCCTTTACTTACTTCATCCATTTCATTGTTATTTATTAGGTGATATAC
Organism: Lissotriton helveticus; assembly: GCF_964261635.1. Classification (NCBI taxonomy): domain Eukaryota; kingdom Metazoa; phylum Chordata; class Amphibia; order Caudata; family Salamandridae; genus Lissotriton; species Lissotriton helveticus. Next base: position 94,174,568 of record NC_136065.1, on the reverse strand, counting down.
CTTTGGAAATACTATCCCAAAGTAACAACTACCGTAGGCAACCTATAAAAGGCATTTTTACCACTGTTAGAATCGGAGGTCTCTGGTTGGCACAGGTATGCACTTGTGACAAGCAGGGACCTTCTCCTCTAGTCAGGGCAAGAGAACTAGTCCGTAAGAATAACCCCTGCTCACCCTCTAGGTTGCATGGCATGAGCAGACAAGGCTAATCCTCAGGGCGATAGTTAGTTAAGCATTTATGATCACATACAGTAAACCCACTGACCCACCACAAACGGACACCAGTCGTAAGGTGGTATCAAAAATACGTAGACTTTATGTAAAAGATATACTTCATATGCAGGATTATCACAAGACCATATAACATTTAGCGATTGAGGGCCACCAGATTTAAATAGGCAATTGTTCTTAAGTGTTCTTGGTCAGCAAGGTTCGATGACAGGGAAAACAAACGTTGCGGACCCTGGTTCGGATGTGAACTCGGGATAGAGTTCAAGTGTACCTTGCGTTGAGTGTCCGAGGCGTTTCAGGCGCGGCTACTGGTGAGGGCGGACCCGGGACGAGGCCGATGGTTCTCCAAAGGATCTCTCCGGCTCGGAGCCCCCTCGAGGTGCGAGGCGGGTGAGCAGGACGGTGTGGAGGGTTGTGGCGATCCGGGGTCTGATGCAGCTCATGGAGCGAGGCGCCGTTCAGGCCTGCGGGGCGTACTACTTCTTAGCACGCTAGGTCGTACCTGTGTTTCTGTGTGGGGCGTCGCATTCTCGGGCAGACAGGTGCAACACCGGGCCTCCGGTACCACTGTATGGAAGGCCTTTCTTGAGGTGCGGCACGAGCCTTAGTATGCAGGAGGGCCAAGCGAGACAGTCCGGTACGTTACGACGTATGGACCGTCCGAGGCTATCAGATGCGCTTCGTGCAGATTCCGGCGGGAGAAGATGAGAGGCGCACAACGCGCTCCGTAGCAGGCGAGGAGACCGGAGAGCGGGCGGCCTGGCACTGAAGCGGAGAGCGACACAAGTTTGAGCGGGGCTCTCTGCGGCGGGGCAACCAGTCTCCAAGCTGTCACGACCTTAGGAGGGGCGAAAGCACCCGAGTCACAACTCCGGCGAGGAAATAACAACTAAAGGCCCAACAGCAGACGGGCACAGGCAGAATAGAACCCAATGGTCCTGGGGTTCCGTTCAGGGGGCAAGCTCGAGATCAAGCCCTTGGAGATTATTTCAGGCACAAGTCTTCAAAGTCCTCTCTGGTCTTTTCCTCTCCGTTCTCAGCAAGACACCACTGCAGGCCAGTCCTTCAGGGCAAAGAGCGGTTTCCGTCCTTCAGCTTCTCTTGGTCCTTCTAGTCAGGCAGAGGTTTGTCGTGGTCAAAACAGGATCTGATTTGCTAGGAGCAGGGCTCCTACATTTATACTCAGTTTCTTTTGCCTTTGCAGGCCAGGGGGCCTGAGCCTGGTTCAACCCAGTTTTGGAGCACTTTGTTGACAGGAAGCTGCCGCCTTCTTTCAGGGTGTAGGGCAGGGACATCAGACGCTCCACAGGAGGTGGAGCCAGCATTGTGGTGGTGGAGCACAACCCTATCCAGAGTCAATGACTACTCCGCCCACCCATCCTGGTGTAAGCACCCTATTCACCACCTGGTAACCCCGACTGTCCCTCACACAAACCCAGACAGCAGATACACATCCTGGCAGAGGCGGGCTGAAATAGTTAGGCGAGCAAATGCTAACTTTCTAAAAGTAGCATTTGCAAACACGGGATATTAAAACAAACCTTGCTAAAGGAAGTATTTTATTAATCTGAGTTCAGGCATACTAAACTTGACGTGCCACCGTGTTCCCTGAGTCTGGCGGGACTATAGCGTGTAATAGTTCCGGCAGTTCACCTTGGCCTAAGAGAACAGGCAGCCCTTCAATAGCGAAGAACGAAAAGGGCGGTAATTCACTACTAGGACATGCCACACACATCAGGGCTTGTCCTACCTTACACTTACAATGCACCCTGCCCGTAGGCCTACCATAGGGGTGACTGATATGAAGGTTAGGGAAGGTTTAGGGACTGGCAAGTGTGGGCACTTGCGCAGTCAGCGTGGCAGTACCAGACTGTATGCAGGGTCTGCAATGGCGGACCCGAGACACATTTTACGAGGCCGCTTCTGTGTGTGGCGCAACCAGCGCTGCAGGCCCACCAGCAGCATTTGTATCTACAAGCCCCGGCACTCCTCGTGCATGTTACTGGGGACTGACAGTAAACCAAATAAGCCAATCATGGAAATCAATTACGGATACACTTTATATTGGGAGCACTTGCACTGTGGCACGGATTGGCCGTGGCGCAGTGCCCTGAGCATCAAACACCAGCAAAACATCTGAGGCACATCAGCAGTGGAAGGGAGACTCACGCCAAGGTGCCAGGTCTAACACGTGTCCCCTCCAGCTGAAACGTGAGGAGAACTACCCTACCCCAGGGAGTTCCTCATCACTAAGGCGGAAAAACCTTGACAGACCGTCAGCATTGGCGTGGTCTATGCCAGGGCGGTGTTCCACCGTGAAGTCCATACCCTGTAGGGAAATGGACCACCTCAACAGTTTCGGGTTCTCACCCCTCATCTGCATCAACCATCTCAGGGGCCTGTGGTCTGTCTGAACTCGTAAGTGAGACCCAAACAAGTAGGGTCTTAGCTTCTTCAATGTCCAGACCACAGCGAAAGCTTCTCGCTCAATCGCACTCCACCTCCGTTCCCGTGGAAGTAACCTGCGACTGATGAAGGCTACAGGTTGGTCCCAGCCCTCCTCAGTCATCTGTGAAAGAACAGCCCCTACCCCATGCTCTGAAGCATCTGTCTGCACTAGGAACTCTTTGGAGAAATCAGGAGCTAGGAGCACGGGCTCCGTGCACATGGCAGTTTTCTGGGTGACAAATGCTTCCTGACAGGCGTCAGTCCAGATCACTTTCCGGGGCTGCTTCTTCGAAGTCAGCTCTGTCAAGGGGGCAACGATGCTGCCATACCCCTTGACAAACCTCCTGTAGTACCCGGTGAGTCCTAGGAAGGCCCTGACCTCCATTTGGGTCTTGGGGGGTTCCCAAGCCAGGATGGTCTGAATCTTGGGTTGAAGGGGCGCCACCTGGCCGCTCCCAACTTGGTGTCCCAAGTATACCACGGAACCCTGCCCGATCTGACACTTGCTTGCCTTGATCGTGAGGCCTGCCTTGCGCTGTGCCGTCAACACTTCCCATAGGTGTCGCAAGTGTTCTTCCCACGTACCGCTGAACACGGCGATGTCGTCCAGGTAGGCGGCACTGAACTCATCCAGTCCAACCAACACCTGGTTGACAAACCTCTGGAAGGTGGCAGGGGCGTTCTTCATCCCAAATGGCATAACCCGGAACTGGAAATGCCCATCTGGGGTTGAAAACGCTGACCTCTCTTTGGCCCCGTCAGTTAAGGCGATCTGCCAGTACCCAGACGTTAAGTCAAACGTGCTGAGATACTGGGCAGCCCCCAACCGATCGATGAGCTCATCAGCTCGGGGGATGGGGTGTACGTCGGTCTTCGTGACCGAATTGAGCCCTCGATAGTCCACACAGAACCGGAGTTCAGGTGTGGCTCCCGGCGTTGCAGCCTTCGGGACCAAGACCACTGGGCTGGCCCAAGGACTGCTGGATCCCCAAGAGCAAACATCTTTGAGACTTCCTCCTTGATGCAGGCTCTTACCCTGTCAGTCACGCGGTACGCCTTGTGCTTCACCGGCAAACTGTCTCCCGTGTCCACATCATGGCTGCACCAATCTGTGACAACAGGAACCAGGGAGAACAAGTCAGGGAACTGCCCCAGCAGCTGGCGGCAGTCACTCTGTTGCTCCGGGGTCAGGGAGGGTGAGAGGTGAACTCCGTCCACTGACCCATCTCGCTCGGAGGCTACCAAGCGGTCCGGAAGAGGTTCGGTCTCCTCCTCCATTCCGGTTGCCAAGAGCATGCCCTCTTCGGACCTCTCCAAGTGGGGCTTAAGGCGGTTAGCATGTAGGACCCTCAAAGGTTTCCTGGGAGATTGCAAGTTCACCAGGTAGGTGACAGGACTCTTGCGCTCCACAACCTCAAATGGACCTGTCCACTTATCCTGTAGTGCACAAGGCTCCACTGGGGCCAAGACCCACACCTTTTGTCCAGGTTGAAGCTCTACCAGAGTGGCATTCTGGTCGTACCACCGCTTCATCTCTTCCTGGCTGGCTTCCCGGTTTGCCTCAGCAAGTTGCCTGAATCGCCGGGTCTGGTTTCGGAAGGCCAGCATGTAACTGTATACATTCTGGCGAGGTTTCCTGGGAGATCGCTCTCAGCCTTCCCTAACCAGACTCTGAGGTCCTCGGACCGGGTGACCCTACAAAAGTTCAAAGGGACTGAACCCGAGCGACTTCTGTGGTACCTCTCGGTATGCAGAGAGCAGGCATGGCAAGAGGCCGTCCCACTTACGCCTCATTGATCCTTCTAGGCCCATGATCATGCCTTTTAGGGTTCGGTTGAATCTCTCAACCAACCTGTTTCCTTGGGGGTGGTAAGGGGTGGTGAACTTGTAGGTTACACCACACTCTTGCCAAAGGGATTTCATATACTTCGATATGAAATTGGTGCCCCTGTCAGACACCACCTCTAGAGGGAATCCCACTCGCGAGAAAATTCCCATCAGTGCTCGTCCCACCACGGGGGCCGTCACTGTCCTCAGAGGGATGGCTTCAGGGTCCCGGGTGGCATGGTCCACCAAGACCAGGATAAACCTGTTGCCCATGGCTGTCTTGGGGTCCAGAGGCCCCACAATGTCAATTCCCACTCGCTGGAATGAGGTACTGATGACGGGGAATGGTTGGAGGGGAGCCTTGTTCTTCCCTCCACACTTACCACTTGCCTGGCTAGTCTGGCAGGTCCTACAGTGAACATCTGAGCTCCTGTGCATTTGGGGCCAATAGAAGTGGGTGACAAGCCTTTCATAGGTCTTGTCATCCCCAAATGTCCTGCTAACGGCACATCGTGAGCCAGCCCCAGTAGGAAGGTTCTGAACTTCTGGGGTACCACCAGCGCACGGGCTGACTCAGGTTCAGCAGCCTTAGGCTCTGAATACAGGAGGTCATTCTCCCAGTAGACTAAGTGTTTACTGGACTGAACACCATTGGCCTGGTCTGCAGTCTGCTGCCGCATACCCACGAGAGAAGGGCACTCTTTTTGCTACTTGCAGAATTACTCCCTGGAGGGGCCTCTTTCTTGCTGCCAATGGGTCAGCTCAGCCAGGTCCCTCAGTTCGGCGATCTGTATCCCGGTAGGCTCCAGGGCATCCCCCTCGAGGTCTGCCACCTCCTGGGCTGTGGGAACCATGGGGGTCGGCTGTCCGCACCCCCTGCGCCTTCTCTCTAAGGCCGGTTCCTGGGCCTCTCCTTCAGGCTCCAGGACTTCTTCAACACCCTTACTGGCTGCCATGGACCGGGTGGTCAAACACGCCCAGTCGCGTAGACCCACCATCCGCAGATGAGTTGTTTTCTCCACCTTTCCCCAAGGGGAGTTCTCCAAATCGTTCCCTAGCAAACAATCTACCGGCATGGAGGTCCTCACAGCGACTTGCAGAGTACCAGAGACCCCCCCACTCAAAGGGAACCTGAGCCATCGGACACTGGCTCTCAGAATTGTCAGCATTGACAACCCTACAGTAGGCGTGCGGTACCACCTGCTCCTGAGACACCAAGTGCTGCCGGACGGCAGTCACACTGGCTCCTGTGTCTCGAAGAGCCTCCGCCTTCTTACCGTTGATGGTCACTACCTGCCCATATTTCTTAGTGTTACTGGGTAGGTAGTTCTTGGGGACCATCTCACTGTCTCCTAGCGAGACTAGGGTCATCTGTACGGGATCCCCACCCCCTTGGACTGCTACCTCCTCCCCAAAATTAAAGCTAGCCATTTGCCGGGGTGGAGCACCAGTGGGTGCGGGTTTTCCAAATAAGCGACATTTAGGATCAGTGGCAATGTGACCCTGGTCGCTGCACCCAAAACAGATGATGGGCCCTCTCTGAACAGGTCTACCTGTCGGGGCCCCGGTCTGCTTCGGAGGTGGAGGAGGCTGAGAACCTTTCCCTTGGTTCCCTTGGGGATTACTTTGGGGGCCTTTTTGGAACCCTTTCTGTTTTCCCCTGTCCCCCCCACTCTTCTGCTGGAGACCCTGCCCACCTTTTGCTGAGTCTCCCACTGGACCCTTGTGCTGAGCCAACGGTCCGCTTCCTCAGCAAGCTTCCTCGGGTTGGACAGATTGCTATCGATCAGGTGCTGGCGTAGCTCAGGAAAACAATTAGTGGACAAGTGCTCCCACACCATTAAATCAAGAAGCCCTTGAAAATCATTCACTTTGCTACCCCTCACCCAACCATCCAGCGCTCTGCAGAAAAAGGTCACATACTCCACATACGTACCCCCCAGAAATCTTAGTACAACCCCATAACCTCTGTCGGTACAGCTCCGGGGTTAACCCAAACCTGGTCATTAAGGCATCTTTCATGTGTGGGTAGGAATTGTACACCTCGGAAGGAAGATCTGGCAGGGTGTCCTGCCCCTCAGTCAGGAACCGCCCCCACAACCCCGCTCCCCAATCTTTCTCAGGGACCCAGTGGGAGGACATGGCTACCTCGTAGGCCCGAAACCACTGCCCTATGTCATCCTCCTTAAAGTATTCCTTCACCACATCTTTCAGTACGTAGACCCTTGACTCTACCTGCACCGGCGTTGTGCTGCCACCAGGAGCTGTGTCCAAGCTTTTTGATTTCAGCTCCAATTCTTTGATTCGTATCTCATGCTCTAGCTGGAGTTTCGTCTCCGCCATCGCCACCTGTCCATTCAATCTTGCCATCTCGACTTCATGCTCTGTAGTCGCTGCCCTGTCCACCAGCTCCTCTGGTGACAGGCCTCTGTGCACCTCGACAAGGTTATCTGGTGGATCCACCACCAGCTGTTTCTCTGTCTCTCTCGACTCTTTCCAGGCTCTCAGTGCCTTGATCTTCTGGGCTTTGGTTTTGCACCCTGTTTGGGCGACTCGGAACTTTAGGCAGAAACCTTTTAACTGCTCAGCTCCATAATTTTCAAGCCCTTCCCAATCGACATCATCTAATCTAGAGATGATAGAGGCTGCTCTCACGGGGAGTGAATCAGACCGTGTTTGACGATACAAGATCTCTCGGCTGGACAATAAAGCTGATTCTCTGTCTCTCTCGACTCTTTCCAGGCTCTCAGTGCCTTGATGGTCTGGGCTTTGGTTTTGCACCCTGTTTGGGCGACTCGGAACTTTAGGCAGAAACCTTTTAGCTGCTCAGCTCCATAATTTTCAAGCCCTTCCCAATCGACATCATCTAATCCAGAGATGATAGAGGCTGCTCTCACGGGGAGTGAACCAGACCGTGTTTGACGATACAAGATCTCTCGGCTAGACAATAAATCTGTGGCTTCGTTATAGGTCTGCTCTCACTACGTGGTGATCAGTAATTCACTGTACATAAATCATAAATGCAAATTCGAAATCCTCACCGCTGCTGCCAATGTTAGAATCGAAGGTCTCTGATTGGCACAGGTATGCACTTGTGACAAGCAGGGACCTTCTCCTCTAGTCAGGGCAAGAGAACTACTCTGTAGGAATAACCCCTGCTGACCCTCTAGGTTGCGTGGCGTGAGCAGACAAGGCTAATCCTCAGGGCGCTAGTTAGTTAAGCATTTATGATCACATACAGTAAACCCACTGACCCACCACAAACGGACACCAGTCGTAAGGTGGTATCAAAAATACGTAGACTTTATGTAAAAGATATACTTCATATGCAGGATTATCACAAGACCATATAACGTTTAGCGATGGAGGACCACCAGATTTAAATAGGCAATTGTTCTTAAGTGTTCTTGGTCAGCAAGGTACGATGACAGAGAAAACAAACGTTGCCGACCCTGGATCTGATGTGAACTCGGGATAGAGTTCAAGTGTACCTTGCGTTGAGTGTCCGAGGCGTTTCAGGCGTGGCTACTGGTGAGGGCGGACCCGGGACGAGGCCGACGGTTCTCCAAAGGATCTTTCCGGCTCGGAGCCCCCTCGAGGTGCGAGGCGGGTGAGCGGGACGGTGTGGAGGGTTGTGGCGATCCGGGGTCTGATGCAGCTCACGGGGCGAGGCGCCGTTCAGGCCTGCGGGGCGTACTACTTCTTAGCAGGCTAGGTCGTACCTGTGGATCTGTGTGGGGCGTTGCGTTCTCGGGCAGACAGGTGCAGCACCGGGCCTCTGGTACCACTGTACGGCACGAGCCTTGGTATGCAGGAGGGCCAAGCGAGACAGTTGGGTACGTTATGACGTACGGACCGTCCGAGGCTATCAGATGCGCTCCGTGCAGATTCCGGCGGGAGAAGATGAGAGGCGCACAACACGCTCCGTAGCAGGCGAGTAGACAGGAGAGCGGGCGGCCCGGCACTGAAGCGGAGAGTGACTCAAGCTTGAGCGGGGCTCTCTGCGGCGGGGCGACCAGGCTCCAAACTGTCACGACCTTAGGAGGGGCGAAGGCACCCGAGTCACAACTCCGGCGAGGGAATAAGAACTAAAGGCCCAACAGCAGACGGGCACAGGCAGAATAGAACCCAATGGTCCTGGGGTTCCGTTCAGGGGGCAAGTTCGAGATCAAGCCCTTGGAGATTGTTTAAGGCACGAGTCTTCAAAGTCCTCTCTGGTCTTTTCCTCTCCGTTCTCAGCAAGGCACCACTGCAGGCCAGTCCTTCAGGGCAAAGACCGGTTTCCGCCCTTCAGCTTCTCTTGGTCCTTCTAGTCAGGCAGAGGTTTGTCATGGTCAAAACAGGATCAGATTTGCTAGGAGCAGGGCTCCTATATTTATACTCAGTTTCTTTTGCCTTTGCAGGCCAGGGGGCCTGAGCCTGGTTCAACCCAGTTTTGGAGCACTCTGTTGACAGGAAGCTGCTGTCTTCTTTCAGGGTGCAGGGCAGGGACATCAGGTGCTCCGCAGGAGGTGGAGCAAGCATTGTGGTGGTGGAGCACAACCCTATCCAGAGTCAAAGGACTACTCCGCCCACCCATCCTGGTGTAAGCACCCTATTCACCACCAAGCCGGGCTGAAGACGGCTGTAATGCCAGAAACCGGTCCTCGGAAGCTTGTTTCCGGTCCAGAGAAGGCATGGCTTGGCAGTTCGGGCTGGACTGTTCCCATGAGTCACAGGGTCAGACTGATTTGCATATAGCCATGTCTGAACTGGGGGGGCAGAGTGTGCTAAAGAACGGTGATGGATCAAACCCAGATCTTTTGACTGGGTGTGAGTGTTTGATTGGTTCAGATGCTCCGTCCATCACCACCCCCTTTTGTACAACTTTCTAAAAGTAGCATTTGCAAACACAGGATATTAAAATAAACCTTGCTAAAGGAAGTATTTTATTATTCTGAGTTCAGGCATACTAAACTTGACGTGCCACCGTGTTCCCTGAGCCTGGCGGGACTATAGCGTGTAATAGTTCTGGCAGCTCATCTTGGCCTTAGAGAACAGGCAGCCCTTCAATAGTGAAGAACGAAAAGGGCGGTAATTCACTACTAGGACATGCCACACACATCAGAGCTTGTCCTACCTTACTCTTACAATGCACTCTGCCCGTAGGCCTACCATAAGGGTGACTGATATGAAGGTATGGGAAGGTTTAGGGACTGGCAAGTGTGGGCACTTGCGCAGTCAGCGTGGCAGTACCAGACTGTACGCAGGGTCTGCAATGGCGGACCCAAGACACATTTTACGAGGCCGCTTCTGTGGGTGGCGCAACCAGCGCTGCAGGCCCACCAGCAGCATTTGTATCTACAAGCCCCGGCACTCCTCGTGCACGTTACTGGGGACTGACAGTAAACCAAATAAGCCAATCATGGAAATCAATTACGGATACACTTTATATTGGGAGCACTTGCACTGCGGCACGGATTGGCCGTGGTGCAGCGCCCTGAGCATTGAACACCAGCAAAACATCTGAGGCACATCAGCAAAAAAGTGGAAGGGAGACTCACGCCAATGTGCCAGGTCTAACAACCACACACATATTAAACTCCCAGGAAAACAGGATCAGTTCCACCTTTTAGTCCCCATCACCCGATTATCAAGAAGGTATGCTCACATTCACTAGAACCAATTAAAATGTTGTTATAGTCTGTTTATAGTCTGTGCAGACAGAATTTCCACAATTTTGACAAGCCTAGGGCCATTGCAGCATGAGTTTCAACTTTCTTATAGTGCCCTTCCTTATTTGCCCATGCCGGTACATGTGACTTCAGTTCAACAGCCTTTCAATCACTCCATCAATCAATCAATCAATCAATCAACATTTGTAGAGCGCACTACATATCCGTGAGGGTCTCAAGGCGCTGGGGGGCCGCTACTGATCGAACACTCAGGTCTTGAGTCGCCTCCTGAAGGTCAGCAGGTCTTGGGTCTGTCGTAGGTACAGTGGGAGGGTGTTCCAGGTCTTGGCGGCCACGTGGGAAAAGGACCTCCCACCGGTGGTTTTCCTTCGGAAGCGCGGGATGGTGGCGAGTGCGAGGTCGGTGGAGCGGAGCTGGCGGTTGGGGGTATAGAAGGAAAATCGTTTTTTGAGGTAGGCTGGGCCGGTCTTGTGGAATGCCTTGTGTGCGTGGATGAGGAGCTTGAAGGATATCCTCTTGTTGATGGGTAGCCAGTGCAGGTTTCTCAGGTGGGGGGTGATGTGGCTGTGGCGTGGTACATCGAGGATCAGTCGTGCCGAGGCGTTTTGGATGTGTTGCAGTCATTTGATGAGCTTGGTCCGGGCTCCTGTATTGAGGGCGTTTCCGTAGTCGAGTCTGCTACTGACAAGCGCCTGGGTGACTGTTCTTCTTGTTTCTGTCGGGATCCACCTGTAGATTTTGCGGAGCATGCAGAGGGTGATGAAACAGGAGGAGGAGATGGCGTTGACTTGCTTGGTCATTGAGAGCGTTGAGTTGAGGATGATTCCTAGGTTGCGTGTGTGGTTGGTGCCTGGGTGTAGGGGCTGCCCCCAGTGCCGTCGGCCACCAGGAGTCGGCTGGTCTTCATCCAGTCGGCGACGGCCTTCATTCCTTTGTGGAGGTTGGCTTTGGCGGTGATGGGGTCATTGGTGAGGCAGAGGATCAGTTGAGTGTCATCGGCGTAGGAGATTATGTTGAGGTCGTGCTGTCGGGCGATGTGTGCGAGCTGGGCCATGTAAATGTTGAACAGTGTCGGGCTGAGGGAGGAGCCCTGGGGTACACCGCAGATGATCTCGGAGGCTTCGGATCGGAATGGGGGAGGTGGACACTCGGAGGGGAAGGAGGTGGTCCATTCCAGGGCTCTTTCACGGATCCCTACGGCGTGGAGGCGTGTGCGTAGGTGGTGGCAGACGGTGTCAAAGGCGGCGGAGAGGTCCAGGAGGATGAAGGCTGCGGTCCCACCGTTGTCCCGCAGTTTTCTGATGTTGTCGGTGGCAGCTTTGAGGGCAGTCTCGGTGCTGTGGTTGCTGCGGAATCCTGACTGGGAAGGGTCCAGGATTCGAGTTAGATGTCTGTTGACGATCTTCTTGATGACCTTGGCCGGGAGCAGAGAGATGGGGCGGAAGTTCTTGAGGTCTTTAGGGTCAGCCTTTGGTTTTTGAGTAGGGCGTTGATCTCGGCGTGTTTCCAGCTTTCTGGGAAGGTTGTGGTCTCGAGGGGAGCTTGATGATGTTGCGCAGGTGGGGTGCGATGGAGCTGCTGGCTTTGTTGAAGATATGGTGCGGAAATGGGTCTGATGGGGAGCCAGAGTGGCTTGTGCTCATGGTCTTGATGGTGTCATTGATGCTCACGCTGGTCCAGGCTAGCAGGAGGTCGTGGTTGATGGTGTGCGGAGAGACTGTTGTGTTGCTGTCTGTTGGGGCTGTCTGGGTGTTGAAGCTGTCGTGGATGTCTGCTATCTTGCGGTGGAAGAAAGTGGCGAGGCAGTCGCACAGGGCTTGCGACGGCGGGATGTCGTTGAAGCTGGGGTTGGGGAGTTACTTCACAATGTTAACGAGCTCCTTGCTATTGTGTGCGTTGTTGTCGAGACGGTCCTTGAAGGAGGTCTTCTTGGCCGTCCTGATGAGGTAATGGTGGTTGCGGGTGGCGTACTTGTGGTCTGCGTGGCTGTCCGGGGTCTGTTCGCTGTGCCATTTCTTCTCTAGCTTTCGGCAGGCTTGCTTGGAGGCTAGGAGTTCTGGGGTGAACCAGCTGGCCCTCTGGTTGGTATCTCTGTGGGGGGGGGGTTTCTTCAGCGGGGCAAGGGTGTTGTCGCAGTGGTCGATCCAGCGTCTGAGGTTGCGGGCAGCGTCATCAGTGTTGGAGGGTTCCGTGGGTGGGCTGAGAGCGAGGTTTGCATGAAGTTGGTCTTGGGTGATTTTTCTCCAGCAACTGTGGGGGATCTTTTGGGTGCGGTGGTGTATGGTGGGTTTCTGAAAGGAGAAGTGGATGCAGCAGTGGTCGGTCCAGAGGAGTTAGATGGTGTGGCTGAAGGCGATGTGGGGGCTTGCGGAGAAGATGGGGTCAAGCGTGTGGCCTGCGGAGTGGGTGGGCGTTGTGACGAGTTGTCTCAGTCTGAGATTGGCGAGGTTATCGATCAGGGTTGTCGAGTTGCTGTCGTTGTTGTTCTGCCAGGTGAAAGTTCAGGTCTCCGAGGAAGATGTAGTTTTTGGAAATCCTGCCTTCTTTCCTCAACTAAATTCAGAAAATTCTTTTCTTCATCACGTAAAATGCATGTTAGATTGTTTTTATGAGTATATGTTATGTCTATTGGGCTTGTTGTTAAGAAGAACTCGGCCATGAATTCTGCATCTTTACTACTAAGCACTGGGTTCATGTTTCTTCGAATAGGGATTTCTGAAAACACTAAATCCATATTCAAATAGTAATACTGCAACTTGCCTGTTACATAGAACAAACTGGACACAACACTACATGAGACACCATATGTTAAAGGAAGATGGTGCTATGTCACTCCCTCCGAGACAGAGGAAGGTAATTTCACACAACATACATGAGACACCATATTGTAAAGGAAGATGGTGCTATGTCACCCCGTCCGAGACAGATGAAGGTAATTTCATACAAACATAACAATCACTCACATCCATTGTATTGACAGGATCACTGAAATAATATCGAGGGACAGAATATCGACCATCAAAAATATCCTTGACAAAATATCGACAGTCAAAATATCGAGTTTCTATCTACAAACAGGTAAGTACAAAAATATCGAGTTAAAAATATTGCTTACAAAAATATAGTTGTAAAAAATATCGTATTTACTAAAAACAGTGTTAAATTAAATTAATATTAATAATTAATTACTAAAATATACTTAAAATTACTTAAATTAACTTATAATAATTAAATAATTAATGAAAGTTAAATACATATTTTTTATTTCATATTTATTAAAACATATATATATATAGTAACAAAATATAATAAAATAATACCCAAAAACTGAAAACTGACCCTGAACCCTAAAAATACCCCTTTACCCAAAAACCCAAAACTGACCCTTAACCCTAAAAATACCCCTTTACCCAAAAACTGAAAACTGACCCTAAACCCTAAAAATACCCCTTTACCCAAAAACTGAAAACTGACCCTGAACCCTAAAAATACCCCTTTACCCAAAAACTGAAAACTGACCCTGAACCCTACAAATACCCCTTTACCCAAAAACTGAAAACTGACCCTGAACCCTAAAAATACCCCTTTACCCAAAAACTGAAAACTGACCCTGAACCCTAAAAATACCCCTTTACTCAAAAACCCCAAACTGACCCTGAACCCTAAAAATAAAAACAATTTTTTTTACTATCTATATTATATACTTACATATTTTCACTTTCTATATTATTTACAGTCGATATTACTTCTCTTACCTTAAAAACGATATTTTGGCTGTCTATATTTTGTCCTGTCGATATTTTGTCCAAACGATATTTTTGACTCGATATTCTGTCCAAACGATATTTTGGAGTCGATATTATGTCTGTGCACCGTATTGACATATTCGTAAAGAAGTTTGGTAAATACATTTAATGACAAATCACTATTCGATTTGTCATGATGATACATGCTCTCATCTATTTGCTCTAATTTAGTAGTAATGGTTCCTTTACTAACTGCATTCACTTGTTCGCTAGTATTAATGTTATTTCGGTTATTAGCTACCATTAGAACAGATATCATGACAGTTAACAATAACCACATTGACATTAGTATTAAAACTCTACACAAACAATATTTAAAACATCTCTATTTTAGGCTAGATTTTGGACGTTCAGTCACTTCTGTTTCTGCCATTTTTAGTACTCTAGAATTAATGAATGTCTAAAAGTATTTCTTCTAAGAAAATGATCCAGTAACAATTAAAATCTAAAATTCTATAAAAAAAAAATGTTGTGTGATCCCGCACTTCAAAGCTTTTTGTCTTTGCCCCTTTTTCTTTATTTATCTTCTTCTTTGGTTTCTTTTATTCTCTTCTTTATTTTGTTTGACAATTTTCCACCCTTTATGTTAAAGTCTTTTCTTTTAAGGTGGTCTCAATCAGTTTTTTCAATAGTGACACTTTCTTGTTCTTCATTCAGATCAAGATTCTGAAAGTCCTCGAGTATGATATATGTCCATCCAGGAGCCTTATATTTTCTGCTCGGAACTCTCACTCTCCTTAAAGATCTTCCTCTTGATTGTTCTTCCTCAAATTGACTTGACACCTCATTTACTTGTTCTCGTTCTTTTCCTGTTTTCCTTCTTAGAAAGTATCTCAGTCTCTTTATCTACTCGGGCAGTGATCACCCTTTCTGACCCACTTGGTTTATACTGCCCTTTCACCTACTTCACCTATTTCAAGGTTCTTTTATTTTCTTTTTATTTTAGCTGAATTTGTTCTAAACTTTCTCATCTTTCTTTTTCTATTGTTTGAATTTGTTCTCGACTTTTTGCTCTTTCTTTTTCTTCTTCTGACTGAACCTGATCTGGGTTTTCTGTAATAAGTTCTTCTTTTCTTCGTTCAATTAGTTCTTGTCTTTCAAATGCTTGTTCTTCCTCTGCCTCTACAGCAGACCCAGTAACTGGTGCCCACTCTTCTTGACTTGTACTTGGTTGTTCATCGTCGATGCATTCTTCAGAGTCTGTTTCTCGGATTTTTTTCAACTTCACAACTTTCAGCTTCTGGTTCTTTTCTTTGTTCCACCAGTGGCTGTTCTTGTCTTTCAAGTGGACTTTGGACTCTTTTTGTGTGACTGGCATGGATCCAGTTTGGTAATCCAGCACACTTTACTGCTGTCTTTGTGACCAATATAACTTGATGGGGTCCTTTCCACCTGGGTTCTAAACATGATTTCCTCGTGTGCTTCTTTACCACGACCCAGTCTCCTGGACACAAATCATAAACTAGAGTTGGATGTGCTGTGGTTGTGTCTTCTCCAACCTGGTGAGACAAAGAACGTACCAGATCAGCTAGTCCTTTACAATAGTCCAAAACTAGATCATCAGTTATATTCATCAGTTTGTTTCGAGGTACAAAAGCTTGTCTCATTGCTCTGCCCATGAGGATTTCATGTGGACTCAATTAAGCATGGGCGGATCTAGCGGAAATCGTTTTTCTGCAATTTCGCGCGATTTGCGGGGTGCGAATCCGTGCGAGATCGATTTCGGAAGCCGCGAATGCGTGCGAATACACTATTTTTTTGGGGCGGCGTGTATGTTCGCGTGATTTTGTGCGTGTTCGCAAGGCGCTTGTAGCTATACGTTTGCGAAGTTACCCTAGCGGTCGTACACGGGCGCGGCCATCTTGTTTGCGTGACGTAATTCCGTTTCCGGCCGCTATGTGTAATCTCGCAAAGTGTGCTGCTCGCTAGTACAATTTCGCGCGTGATCGCGAGGAAAATCTCGCGCGAACTTACCCACGCGGTCGTGAATGGGCGCGGCCATCTTGTTTCTCATTCATTGCTATGGTTCTGGGCATGCTTTCTGTATCCTCTCTGAATCTCTGCCATCCTTTGCTTGTTTGAAGTTTATTTGATCTATTTTACTTATTATCTATCCCTCTATTTTTCTAGCTCTATATTTTTGTGTTTTCTGCTACTTTTTGTTAATTTTAAACTACTTTTTGAAACTCTTTTCTTTTCTTCTTCCCTATTCTATTTCTTCTTTATTATTTAACTCATTTCTGCCCAGACCATGGTAAAGGGAGCCGGGAAGCACCCTGAGAAGGGGAAGGGTCCCGCACCCCATGCCCGGCTCCCGTGCGGGCGTTTGAGGGGGGAGCAAGTGATGCCACGGGAGATCTTTAGCGCGGAGGAGGTGGCCGCACTCATCTTCCACGTCCAGCGCCGCCTCCCCAAGACGATCCTGGGAGGCGGCAAGATTGCAAGCGGCTATGGCATCCGGGAGCACCGGAAGCGGTGGGAGAAGGTGTGCCGGGCCATGTTTAAGCTCTCTGGGGTCCGGCACACCTATAACCAGGCCACCCACCGCTGGACGGATGTCATGGACCGGGAACGGGACTTGCTGGACGCGCTCGGCGTAGAGGTCCCCGGGCTTGGTGAGTAGTAGTAGCTATTTCTAGCTATGTCATCACTAATCTGTTTTATCCGGCTCTGTTATTTGCAAATCTTTGTTCTTTACCAAGAGCAATAATGCTGCCGATCATTGTAGGTAAATTATATTTCAAAATCTTCTATGCATTTCAGGTGCACTGCTCTCCTTCTCAGTAGCCTTGCTTGCTACTATGCTTATTTGTTTTGTATTTTGTGTTCATTTCATTGGCCTGAGAACTTATGTATGAGTGTAGTGTAAAGAACTGCGTAATGCTAGACACTAAGGGTCATATTTTCAATTACCGGCGCATCCCTGCAAAGTAGCAGGGATGCGGCAGTAATTGTGCCTGATTGACATCTTGTAGATTTTCCTCAGCCACTTTTAGGATTCGTTCCTGCGCAGGAACGCCCTCCCTTGCGCCGGAACGCCCCCTGATGGCGCAGGGCTTTACAACGTGATGCATCTCCCATATGCGGTTTTTTTAATATATACGCCGCACCATGGCGACTCTTTGGTTCTGCCGCTGCGTCACAAAAGTCACGCAACAATGGAGGAAAATGAGCCGCAAGGGACTTCTAAATCAGCCCCAACAGACTGAAGTCCAGTCCTTCCTTTAGACACATGGCTATAAGAAGAAATAGTGGTGGTGGTCGGTGGATTGATAGTTTGAGTATTCACTGATCTGCAAGCAGGATGGACTTTGTCTGTCACTTCGCGTGCTGCGGACTGCTGCCTGCCAGGCCTAGGCAAACCTTTTTAGTAGTCTGTTTATTGAGTTACATAGGAACTTTGAAAGTCAACGGTCCGCAAATCAGGCAATACGAATAACGTAGTATACCACATGAGATAGGTCAATATATCCCGTGGAATAGTTGTCTATCTATTTGCTATTTCTCCAAAATATTTTGTTATTGTTCTTTTGAAATGTTTGATTTGGTTGACAAATCTCATCCATGTTTTCTGGTCTTTCTTTCTTTCACGTTGTACATCAGCTCCCCCCAAGGGCAAGAGGACACAGGAGGAGGAGGAGGAGGGTGCTGTTCAGGAGGATGCAGGCCAGGATCGGGCAGGCGAGGGCTCCTTTGCTGGCCCCAGTAAGTTTTAATTTTAATAAAGAGTACCTATTTTTTCCTAGCGTTCCTCATTCGATTTTTTCAAAATCGTCTTTGATCTTCTTGTAGACTGGATCTAAATTCTTATCCTGCCTCGACTATGACTCCCTGTGGTATTACTAGATTATTCTTATTAGTCTGTGTGTGTAGCTAACTAAGATTGCACATTTGGCAATTCCATTGGACTCCCATTCTAGTCAGCAATAGCTCTATGCACTGAGTGCAGTCCTCTGGGATTGTCCATAATGTCTTTTCAAGTCTTCTAAATGTTTATGCTTTGACAATTGCCAACAATAAAAAGGTGAATGATCACCAAGAAAGAATAAGATACTACTTTACTTTTGGTTTGGATAGGAGGACAATCCATTCTACTACTGTTGCAGGGACAAATCTGCACAAACCGAACTATGAACACTAAATAGTGCATTGTTTATCAATTATAATAGGCGCAGGTAGACTTTCTTTCCACATACCTCAATGATATCAGACTTTGAAGAACCCCCAATCTCCTTACTGACTAGATAGTGTGGCAGAGTCATTTAGCTCCCTAAGTCACCGATGATTGATCCACAATGATCATTAGATTATCCTACGCAGGACAAGAGTACGGAGTCACAGCCAAGAAGTGTCAGAGGCACTCATGCTTGCAAAAATTCCAAAACCTTTAGCTCATCCACTCTAGTCTGGAGGACCAAAAACCACAGAGTCTATTTAAGTTTAAAAGCTTTATTAAAACTAAACACATTTATTAAAATCAACTTTGTCATAAAAGTAAACGTTTAACTGCAAATGGAAAAGTGCTTAGTGCTAACGATTAATTGGACACATTTCTTGTGGTCGAGCTGAGCTCTCACCGGGTTTGAACTTGAGCTTGACCCTGATCGTGTTCTTAGAAGTCAAGCTTCTGTTAGGAGAAAAAGTGTTGTGTGTTAAAAATAAAAAGCAAGCATTCATCAGTTGTGCCAAAAAGTGCAGCAAGACAACAGCCTTCCCTGGAAAAAGGGACATTTTTACTTTAGAGTAGACAGTTACAAATTATTACATGTATTTCGTTTTTTTAACATTTCTTTATTCCTCCTAGACCAAATATTATATAGTAGTGAGTGGTGTATTCTAACATTCTTAAATGTACTTTGTAGGTGGAACATCTGGTGGCGGGGCCAGCGCGGAGGTGGTGGTGTTGGACGCGGACTCTGGGGAGGAGGCGGTGCAAGTGCCGGACGTTCCTGTGAGGGTTCGCACGGTGGTGGCGGGAAGAGGTAAGCTATATATTCCTTACTTATTGAGATTGAAGACTGCATAGTGTGCTTTCTGCACGGGTGTATTATAAATCAACCAGGTAGTAGCCTCCTCTAAATGTACTTCGACTTAGCTGTGATATATCCGGTTATTACGGTGGACACTCCGTACCTCTCTTAATAACTTTAGTTTAGTAGTAGTACGTCATTCATGTGTGGGTGTATCACTGTTCACTCAATAATAAGCAAAGCACCTAAAGTCATCCCATATGTCATCAAATACATCCCATGTGAAGTGATAGATAATCTAATTATTTAGCTTCTTCATTTTCCTTTTCTAGTACTCATTTGCACTGTAGGGTGAAAGGTAAATTAATTAAGCAGTAGCCCTTGTAACAGAGTATTCTCAGTGCCACCCGTAATAGAAAAGTAATAGCTTCACCACCTGCATGTACTGGACTGGTACAGTAACGCAAGTCTGTCTCACTCATCATGGTGTGCGTCTGTTTTTCTCGGGTGCAAGTTCACTGCGCTGGCATTCTGCCGGCTTGCATAAGATAACGTACCAATTTTCCTAAACAAGAGAGAAGAAGAAGAATAAGACTGGTGTACTGTCATAGTCGACTGTAATGGAAGTCCATAGTGGTCGTAGAATTTGTTCATTAAACTACCACTAATGTTAGAGCAAGGATGCAGAAGTGGGCGGTTAGATAGATACTTTCCTCAATAGTTATGTACTGTGCTTTCAATTTGCTACTTGTACTGTGACACAACTTTTGGCTCAATCACTTTGTGTTATTAATGTTAAGGAGCATTGGTTACAGACTATGTCTTTCTTTCTTCATATAGTTGCTCCTTCCAAATCGACATCACGGAGGGAGCAGGCTCGAATGGCCCGGCAACGGAGGCTGGATGCCACTGTAGCCGAATATCGGCGGCTGGTGGCCCTGGAGGAGGAGGAGGACACGCAGTCGACCGGTGCAACCACAACATCTTCGACTGGGACAGGTGCATCCTCCTCCGTGACCCCACGGGCTGCCAGCCAGCGCAGTGCTCCAGCGGTACGGAGCCGGGCTAACAAAGCCAACCGCCACCGCCAAGCAGCAAAAAGACCAGCTGCCCCCCACAGGAGCTGCAAAGCACGCCAGCGCCGCCTAGGAGTCAGAATGTCCTACCTGGAGCAGGAGGTCCTTAGGTACAAGAACTTGGTGTAGGGCCTCCGCTTCGACCTTGCCACCCTCCGCAAGGAGTATGATGCCCTGGCTGCAAAATTCACCAGCACCCTCCAGTAGTGGAGTGTCCCTTGCCCTTTTTTTAGAGACTTTTGGGGGTGGGATTTGGGAGTTGGGTTCTTTTTGGGACTTTTCAAAGACAATCGTTGGGGTTAGGGAGGGTCTTGAGGGAGATTATTTTGTTAGGGCTACATAAATATACTTTTTCAAACTTTATCTGACCATACCTGTTTTTGACTGCTTTTCAGTCTGGTGGGTGGGGGTGTAACAGTAAGTTTGTTTTCCTGAAGAGTCCTAGGACTTTAGTAGTACTACCGTCAATCTCTCGTCTAGTCCTAATACTCCATTATACTACCTCCCACCAAACGCTTATCTTACCTGTAATTTGTGTTAGAAATTAGGGCTAGGCCCAGGGCTGGCTCCACGTGAAATGGGGATTAAGGTTGGCAATCCTGGGCGGATGAAATTTCCTCATTGCGGTGGTACTAGTGGTGTGACACAGTGGCAGTTGCATGCCTATGGAAAAAAAGAAAACGAAACCTGGTTTGTCCTTACTGTAGCATTACAACGGTTACGGTACGATCGAGAATATAGCAGGTGACAGTACACTAGAACAGTGCCACAATGTAGCCTAACAAATGGTAAAGTATTGCAAGTATAACTAGTACTTGCGTTGAATTTATTTGACATTGGCTCCTACTACTACAAGAAATAGTACTGAAGCTGAGTAAGTCTAGAATATATCCTCGTATTCCTTCACCAGCCTGTTGCTATGACCTTATCCTCTCCAGCAAGTGTGTGGAATTATTGATGTCATTTAGTCAGACATCAAGCAAAACCACACAGCCCGGGGGAAGAGGGTTAGGGTTTGGAAAATGGATGGGAATGGGGGTTTCTTTTTGGGTAGGTTTTGTTGAGAGAAGAAAAAAAAAGCACAGCATGGACAAACAATAATTGAAGATAAAGAAATCTTTGGGTACAAACTAAAGCTAACCACATGCAGTCACACTCATAGAAGAAAACAATGGATACTGTATCTGTATTCTGTATGTTGTTGGAGTTGTCCTGTTGAATTTGGTAAGTAAGTTGCATGCAGCAAACAATTCCTCTTATTAGCGGCACTCCTCCATTCCAGCTGATGCTTCGTCCATCAATGTTGGTGACCACTGACAGAAGACACCCTGTCCACTGCCTGCCTGGCGGATGTTGACTGAAACCCGGCCTGTAATTATTGAACGGAAAACAGGAAGTGCTATTACAATACCACTGATAAATAAATATAAGGTATGTACGCAGTGTGGTGCAAAAAGTCACACTTTGATTTCCCTAATAGTCAGTACAATATTTTTGAAATTGCGTACTCTGTCTGAGTCACCTTTTTAAGGATAAATAAGTATGGGCAAAATAATTTAGCGGATCTTTCCCCTCAAGCTAGGTGTACTGTAAACTGTGTTTTAGAACAAAATTTGACCTTCCCAGCAATGCTCCCACCAAGACCCTTACTAAAGCCAGTCGCAAAAATGTAGAAGACCCCCAATCAGATCTCAAAAAACGAGGCCTAGCAGAAAAATGGTGACAAAACGTACTTTGAAAGTAAAATTAGGCCCAAATACACCCTTACCCACCGTGGATTGTATTCAAACCACTTGCAAGCAAGCAAAAGTATCCATACCCAGCATCGCTCCAAGAGTGCTCTAACACCCCAGAACTGAGTTGCAATAGAACACCCTGAAACACATGCAATCCTGCTGCTAGGGCTAACCCTAACGAACCCTAAGTTACAAAAAGTGCCAAAAGGTTTTTCCTTATGGATTTTTTCCTAAACACTTCTATCCGGTATTAGACCTTCACAGGAATGCCCCAAGAGACCCGCCAACCCACCCGCAAAAAAGCACGCGACAACACCCCCAAACAGCCAAAAAGCAAAATCTCATACTTACAATATCTCTCGACCTTCGGTCCAAACGCGCTGTGCAGCTAGGTCATCATCATAACTCCTGTTTTCTACCACGGGTTTCCTGAAAAGCAAATGCAATCAAGATTAGACTGTCGCAGCAGTGCTTCGACAGAGACCCCGCAACCCACCCACAAACACCAGGAAGCCCCCCAAAACGCTACATTGAGCAAGATGTCAGAAGAAATAGCAAAAAAAAGGCTTTTCCTTATGGATTTTGTCCTAAACACTTCTATCCGGTATTAGACCTTCACAGGAATGCCCCAAGAGACCCGCCAACCCACCCGCAAAAAAGCACGTGACAACACCCCCAAACAGCCAAAAAGCAAAATCTCATACTTACAATATCTCTCGACCTTCGGTCCAAACGCGCTGTGCAGCTAGGTCATCATTCATCATAACTCCTGTTTTCCACCACGGGTTTCCTGAAAAGCAAATGCAATCAAGATTAGACTGTCGCAGCAGTGCTTCGACAGAGACCCCGCAACCCACCCACAAACACCAGGAAGCCCCCCAAAACGCTACATTGAGCAAGATGTCAGAAGAAATAGCAAAAAAAAAGGCTTTTCCTTATGGATTTTGTCCAAACCACTTCTATCCGGTATTAGACCTTCCCAGGAATGCCCCAAGAGACCCGCCAACCCACCCGCAAAAAAGCACGCGACAACACCCCCAAACAGCCAAAAAGCAAAATCTCATACTTACAATATCTCTCGGCCTTCGGTCCAAACGCGCTGTGCAGCTAGGTCATCATCATAACTCCTGTTTTCCACCACGGATTTCCTGAAAAGCAAATGCAATCAAGATTAGACTGTCGCAGCAGTGCTCCCAGACCCCAAAACTCACCCACAAACACCCGGAACCCCGCCAAAGAGCACCTCAAAGGCAAGCAAGTCAGCAAAAACGGCAAGAAATTTCCGCCTCATATTTGGTCCAAAACACTTTTATCCGTTATTAGAGCTTCACAGCAATGGGCCCAGAGCCGTCAACTCACCCGCAAAGAAGTAGAACACCCCCACAAGTGCTGAGTCTTTCTTTATTGGGCGTAATCCAGCCCTCTGCTTTGAGGGAAATAGGAGGAGGAGGATAGAGGAGCATGTTCTTCTGAACTTGTGAACCTGAGGAATGTAGACTGCGGCACCTTCAAATCAATAAGCAAACAAGTGAAGACAGTTCTGCTGATGGGCTTGTTTTTGGGATTAGGTGATTAAAGTTTGAATTAAATTAACTGTGCAAAACAAAGAAAGACAGACACACAGGAATAAAAGTGAATAAGGACGAAAAAGAAAGTTATTGATTCATTTTCTCATTTTCAGGGCTCGGTGTTAGGGAATAAGAAGAAGATTTCATTATCGTACTCTGCGAATTCAGGCAGGATGAGGTCAGCATCACCGAACAGAGAACAAATCCCCTCATCTACGTTGCCGTCCTCCTCGTCTTCATGCGGCCTGCTTTCTCGTACTTTGTAATCTGGTGGTATGAGGTGCTGATTCATCTTGATCATTGTTAGCCTCTCCACATTTTTGGGCGAGAGGCGGCTCCGTTTGGGAGTTACAATGCCACCAGCAGCACTGAAAACACGTTCAGAAGACACACTTGCGAGTGGGCAAGACAAATAGTTTATAGCCAGGTTGGAGAGCTGTGGCCACAATTGTTTTTTCCCATGCCAATACTGCAATGGCTCATCATTAAGAAAGACCTCTGTTGAGTCATTCAGATAGTCCTGCACCATCGACTCAAGGTCCTCAACGGTTCCTCCACTTTGCTTACTTTTTGCTGTGCCTCTGACCTTTTTTTGAGAACCATACCCAAGCAAAGTTAGCCAATCCGCTTCAGCAGCCACTGTTACTCTTGTGTGTGGTGCAGATGATCCGGTTGCCGGTGTCTTTAACGGCTGAGAGGTCACTTGTGCCACAGCCACAGGTGCAGAAGTGGATTCTTTTGACTGGGGATGGCCTGCTGATGCTGATGCTGATGTACTGCCTTTTCCTTCAATATCCTGCCGTTCTTTTTCAAACCTCTTGGCTGACTAGGCTAGCCAACGTTTGTACTTTTTAACATCTTCATCAGCAAAAGGAAAGAATGCTTGGCCTGCCAGCGCCTTTTTGTAGCATGGATCCAGAATAGTAGCACAAATGTAATGCTGTTCTGAGTTGATCTTTTTAAGACGTTCATCACCACGTAGGCGCTCTAATAATTTCTCCGACAAAAGAAAAGGGTCTTTGTTTTTTTCATCTTTTTCTAACTCAGAAGACACCGCCTTCAGTTGGTGCTCCAGCATGCACAACAATGGGATAGCTTTTCCCAAATTACAGTCCTCCTGGCTGACTGCACGCGTGAAGAACTCAAAAGGACAAAGCATGTCTGTCAGGCTTTTAACTATGTCCCATTGCGCCGCACCCATCCGCAGGTCCTTCTGAGCTGTACCCTCTTTTAAGAAATAGTGATCGAGTACCGTATACTGCTCATACAGACGCTCAAGCATGTAGAAGGTTGAGTTCCAACGTGTTGCCACCTTCTGGATGAGTGCTTTCACTGGCATTCGACGTTCAAGTAGCAGGCTCCTCAGATGCTTCCGGGCCTTAAAAGAATGGCTGAAATGGTTGCACATTTACCTCGCACGCTGGACTGTCTTTATCACTCAAGAATTTTTGAACTACCAGGTTGATACAGTGCGCCAAACACGGCACTCTGAAATAGTCACCCATCGCCATGGCCTTAACTACATTGGCGCCATTATCCGTGGAAACATAACCAATCTTGCGTTTTTTTGGGGACAGCCAGTGAAAGACCTTTTTGTTAAACTCGTCCAAAATGTTTTGTGATGTGTGACTTTTCTCCAAGCCAAACATGGCTAGTGTTGCATGTTTACGAGCAGCTTTAAAAACTTGGTCCGGGTCAACACCTGCGTTTAGCTTTGCTTTAACACCTGAAAAAGAGACCCAGTGTGCAGTGATGCACATGTAATCAGCGCCTGCGCCACTGGTCCACATGTCTGTTGTCAGATGTATTGTGTGAACAGCACTCTTCTGCAAAGCTGCCCCAATCGCCTCCAGCACATCTTCATGTAGTGCTGGAACCGCAACTCTGGCAAAATAGAACCGGCTAGGAACCTTCCATTTAGGGCAGAGCGTTGCCACTAATTCTAGAAAACCTACCGCTTCTACAAAAGAAAAAGGGAGAAGGTCCACAGCTAGCATTTTAGCCAGCTTAGACGCGTCAGTGGGTGGTTGCGTTCATATGGCGCGTCTGAAGAAAACATGGTTCTAATGTTGCCCTGGACCAAGCATTTACGGGATGATAATGACTTCGTTGACCCAATTATGCTCGCTGGTGAACTTTTGCGCGTTGGTGTCTCACTCGCTACAACACTCTTAGTGTGCCTCACATGGGGTGTGCTGCTGACAGGGGTACTGGGTGTAAGTGAAGTGTTTGACACGTCTTCTTCCTCCTCGTCATCATCAGATGAAACATCAACGTTTTCTTGACTTCCAATTCGGGCTTCCTTGATCGCCTTTAGGTGCGCATACCATTGGACAGTGTGCTGTCTCCTAAGATGACCTCTCTGGCCTCCGGTACCATAGTTGGTACCAAACTTACCACGACTAACTGCAAGCTTACAAAGGGTACAAATGGCGAACTTTTCCCTTTTTGGGCAAACAGTAAAGAAGTCCCAAACTGGGGACTTGAAGTGTCTGTGGGGCCTGGAGGAGGCGGTGATACTGGTGGTGGTGGTCATGCTGCTAATGCCAGATGAAGTGGAGGATCTGGATTGCCCAACTTTTGTACGTTGTGCACTTTCACCGCCACTAATTAAGGTCGAGGTGGATGGAGGTCCCTTCTTGTGAGAAAGAAATATGGAAGCGGTACGAGTTGGTGTACTTAACTCCAATGATTGTGGTGTTTCCACTGCCTCCTCTTCGACAACATCATCATCATCACGCTCAGCAGCTTTTCGGGCTAGGGTCAAAATGTCTGTTTGCTGCATGCCCGCTGGGGCTGCAGTGACCTTTATGATGACTGGGTCGTCGTTGTCAGAGTCTTCATCAGCAGCAGTATCCCCCACTTCTTGTTGAGCCTCATCATCACACTCCATAACTCTGAGACTTTGGACGAGCTTCCTTTTACGCTTAACTACCTTTGTCAGATCATGTGCCTCACTCTCAGACGGCAGTGGTGCTGGTTCCCAATTTTGATCCGTATCATCAGAAGGAGGTGTGCTTGAAGAAGATGTAGACACCACCCTTGATCTCTTCCTTGCTAGGGGTGTGGAAGACAATGAATGATCATCAGGAGGAGTGTCTTCCTCAAATGATACCTCGCCTTGATTGTCGATTTCCTGATGTGCCCCTACTTCGGGAGGAACAACTATTGTGGGCACTTGTGACCCTCCATGCACCTCTGCTTGCGCATCTCCTTGCGCTGCCTCTCCTTCCACATGTACTTGGGCTTGTACTTGCACATGTGGTTTTTGTTGCGGCTGTGGTTGTTCAACACTCGTCAGATGAGTTACAACAACCTGTGTTGATTGAGGGACATTGCTGCTACTTTCTTGCGATGAGCCAACATCACTGGTCGATGGTGATTGAACAACTAGACTAAGTGCCTCTGCAGCACTGAAGGGCTTGGACTTAAGTTGGCGTGGTGGTGGTGGTGGCACTGAGCCCAATGGAGCGGGGGTGCTGCTCCCAGCTTGGTCCCCAGCAGATCCAGCTGCTGCTGCAGGCATACTTTTTTTTTTACTCCCAAAAAAAGGGGCGGCCGGCACACCAGTCTCCTTGGTAACTTGCTTCTTCTGCTCCTTACTGGCAACTTTCTTGCTAGAGGAGCTACGGGTAACTTTTTTTGGGGCATCTTCTTCAGAACAGCAGGCAGCAGTTGCACGAGTTGCAGAGTTGTCTGTGTCCAGACGTGACGTCGCGTGACGTTATGCTGCACACAGACACCGCTGCAGGACTTCTTCCTGGCACTGGTGGTTCTCTAGAGTCTTGTGCACCTAAAAGCAATGGAAGACAGAGGAACATCAGTTCAGTTATACACCCCAAAAAATGGAAAAACACAGAAAAATAAGCACAATCCCATGCCATCCATGATGTTTACATTCAAGACACCACACAGAAAGACTAGGCCCAAGCAACACTGAGTCACTACCCCTGGGGATAATGGATGAAAAGTAGGCTAAATAAGTGCAGGCCTCAGACACTGCCTCTCTTCAAAATGGCCCCTTGCACCCCAAGCACATGTTGCCTGTACCAGCCAGCACTCAAGATGGCCACCACCACCACCCACATGGCCAGTCCACATCAACAGTACACCCCAAAAAAACAGAAAAACACCCAAAAATCACCACAATCCAATGCCATCCAGGATGTTTACATTAAAGAGAGTGAGACCCCACAGGCACACTCAGTCCATGCACCACTACCCCTGGGCAAAAGGCCACACCAGCAGCCCCCAAAAAATGACAAAAACCACAAAAAACAGCACAATCCCAGCCCATCCATGGCCTCAATGGTGTTTAAATTCAAGAGGACACCCCACAGAAAGACTAGGCCCATGCAACACTCACCACCCCTGGGCAAAGGGCCCCACCAGCAGCCCAAAAAAAACGACAAAAAACAATAAAATCAGCACAATCCCAGCCCATCCATGGCCTCAATGGTGTTTAAATTCAAGAAGACACCCCACAGAAAGACTAGGCCCATGCAACACTCACTACCCCTGGGCATAATGGATGAAAAGTAGGCAAAATAAGTGCAGGCCTCAGACACTGCCTCTCTTCAAAATGCCCCCCCCTTACACCCCAAGCCAGTCCACATCAACAGTACACCCCAAAAAAACAGAAAAACACCCACAAATCACCACAATCCAATGCCATCCAGGATGTTTACATTAAAGAGAGTGAGACCACACTACAGGCACACTCAGTCCATGCACCACTACCCCTGGGCAAAAGGCCACACCAGCAGCCCCAAAAAAACGACAAAAACCACAAAAAACAGCACAATCCCAGCCCATCCATGGCCTCAATGGTATTTAAATTCAAGAGGACACCCCACAGAAAGACTAGGCCCATGCAACACTCACCACCCCTGGGCAAAGGGCCCCACCAGCAGCCCCCAAAAAACGACAAAAAACAATAAAATCAGCACAATCCCAGCCCATCCATGGCCTCAATGGTGTTTAAATTCAAGAAGACACCCCACAGAAAGACTAGGCCCATGCAACACTCACTACCCCTGGGCATAATGGATGAAAAGTAGGCAAAATAAGTGCAGGCCTCAGACACTGCCTCTCTTCAAAATGCCCCCCCCCTTACACCCCAAGCCAGTCCACATCAACAGTACACCCCAAAAAAACAGAAAAACACCCACAAATCACCACAATCCAATGCCATCCAGGATGTTTACATTAAAGAGAGTGAGACCACACTACAGGCACACTCAGTCCATGCACCACTACCCCTGGGCAAAAGGCCACACCAGCAGCCCCAAAAAAACGACAAAAACCACAAAAAACAGCACAATCCCAGCCCATCCATGGCCTCAATGGTATTTAAATTCAAGAGGACACCCCACAGAAAGACTAGGCCCATGCAACACTCACCACCCCTGGGCAAAGGGCCCCACCAGCAGCCCCCAAAAAACGACAAAAAACAATAAAATCAGCACAATCCCAGCCCATCCATGGCCTCAATGGTGTTTAAATTCAAGAAGACACCCCTCAGAAAGACTAGGCCCATGCAACACTCACTACCCCTGGGCATAATGGATGAAAAGTAGGCAAAATAAGTGCAGGCCTCAGACACTGCCTCTCTTCAAAATGGCCTCTTGCACCCCAAGCACATGTTGCCTGTACCAGCCAGCACTCAAGATGGCCACCACCACCACCCACATGGCCAGTCCACATCAACAGTACACCCCCAAAAAACAGAAAAACAGCCAAAAATTACCACAATCCAATGCCATCCATGATGTTTACATTAAAGAGAGTGAGACCACACCACAGGCACATTCAGTCCATGCACCACCACCCCTGGGCAAAAGGCCCCACCACCAGCCCCAAAAAAATGACAAAAACAACAAAAATCAGCACAATCCCAGCCCATCCATGGCCTCAATGGTGTTTAAATTCAACAAAACAGTTGTATCATGCACCCATAACCAACCCTGGTCCTACTGGATACTGTGGCTACCCACAATATAATTTATTTAATGTTCTGAAAAAGTTCCAAAATTGTAGTTGCAGCAACTGTAATGCCCCAAACAAACTTACTTGTGAAAGTTGATTTCTAATCCAAAAGTGATCCAAAGAAAGTCAGAAAGGCCTCAAATCCAAATATCCAGCAGCACCCACAAAAAGTAATCCTTCCAGCTCCAGATCCAAATGAAAGTGACCAGGAGATGGACAAAGCACTGGGAGGAGCCTGCTGGACAGGAACAGGAAGTTGGAGACTGTGGGGCACTTCCTTCCCTCCCCCCCCCAAAAATGGACTCCTTGCAAAAAAAAAGGCCATGCAAATGTCAACCTGAGGAGTGATTCTGATAAAAATCATAATTTTCTGAAGGTTTATCCTGTTTGCTGGTGGATTTCTTGTGCAGAATTGCAAAATCTCTATTTCGCGAGTGCGAGATTGTTCCTTTCCGCCGCAACTACGTGTTCGCAATTGCGAACTCTCGCGAGGTGTGCTGTGCAAGGTGGCAAGCCGCGATTACGTATTCGCGGGCGCCAAACTCCCGCGGGATCACGCAGCAAGATCCAAAATGGCGCAGCACTCGCAAAATATGATCGAGAAAAACAACTCGGCAAACGCTTAATGACGGAAAGTGAACGCCGTGCACCACGCCACGCGCCGCAACCAAGCAAAAAATCCGCCGCGAGCGGATTCACGGATTTTCGACAAATTCGCGAGAGTTTGCGGATTGCGAATTTGCCGAAAATCCGAAAAATCCGCGAGCGGAGCGGATTTTACGCCCATACTTAGACTCAATCCCGTCCTACTGTCAGGAATGCTTCTAAGACTCATAAATACAAGGGGCAAAGCATCAGGCCATTTCAGAGTAGTGGATGCACCCACCTTCCTTAACCTAGATTTCATTGTGCCATTGAGCTGCTCATCCACTCCAGAGGCTTCTGGTCGATAGGCATAATATAATTTCTGCTCTACTTTGAAAGCTGTACAAATTAATCAAATTATCTCATTGTTAAAATGAGGTCCTCTATCTGATTCCAAAGTGACTGGAAATCTAAACCTAGGAATGAGTTCTCTCAACAGTAGTTTGGCAACTGTGAGACTGTCATTCCTTATCATGGGATAGGCTTCTACCCATCGAGAAAACAGACACACAATAACAATGACGTACTACAAAACATTGCATGGTGGCAACTCGCAACTGAAGTCAAGATGCAGTCTTGTAAATGGTCCCTCTGCCTTTCCAATTTTTCCCCAACTGACAACCGTCTTTCTTCCTGGGTTTTGCTATTGACACATCAAATATCTCTGGGACAAACTCTCTGCAATCATCCTAAACTTCGGATTGGACCATGTCTGCCTGAAATGCCTAATCATAGCATCCCTCCCAATGTGTGTAGCTCCATGAAGCACTCCTACCATTTGTGATAAGAAACAACCTGGCATTATTGGTCTATCATCTGGACACACCCATACCTCATCGTCTGCCCTTCTTGCACAACCTGATTTAATCTAGAGTTCATATTCTTTTGCATCTGCCTCATCCTGCAACTGCCTAACTTCATCCATGTTTCAAAAGTGGAGAAAAACATTAGTTGGCAATTGGTAACTTCTTATTCCAACCCTCTCTTCCAAGACTTATTTTGAGCAAAAAATTGTGCAAGTTGGTCAGTATATTTGTTGACCTGTGTCACATAAACATTTCCTGACTTATGTGCGGCACAATTGACCACTGCAATTTCTTTTGGCAATTGTAGTGCTTCCAATAGTTCCTTAACATTTTTACTATTCCTGATAGGAGAACCCGATCCCCTTTGCATCCATAATTGGCAAAAGTCGTGTAAAACCCCAAAACCATATTGACTATCCGTAATATGGTTACTCTCAATTTCTTCACAATTTTGCATGCTTTTGTCAAAGCGATCAATTCAGATATTTGTGCAGACTTGACTCCTCTTAGACAGGATGCTTCCAGAATAGCAGATACAGTATATACAGCATAGGCAGAACTCAATTCTCCATTTTGTTTCCGCAAGCATGACCTATCAACAAAAAATACATAATCAGATTCTTCTATTGGGACATCAAAGATGTCAGGTCTGGGCTTTGTGCACATTTCTGTCACATCCAAACAATCATGATCAACCTCCTCTTTTATTTCTTCACAGTACGGATCAGGAAACAAGGTTGCCGGATTCACTGTGGTGCATCTTATCACACTTACATTTTCAGCACCCATAATCACTCTTTCGTACTTAATCAATCGACTGGGGGTCAAGTGTTGAGTATGAGTCCTTGATAAAAGGATCTCAACTGATTGTGGCACATATACTTTTAGGGGATTTCCCATTACAATTGATTCACTCTGTTCCAGACTCACACAAGTAGCAACTACTGCTTTTACGCAGCCAGGCAATGCGGCACCCACTGAATCCAGAGAGGCAGAAAAGTATGCCACTGGACGTCGTGACAATCCATGTCTCTGAAAGTGAACATCTTTCCCTTTTACAACAGAACAAGGTAAACTCTTTAAAATAGTCTAGCATTCCCAATGCTGGTGCTTGACACAAACAACCTCTCAGTTTTATGAATGCATCTTCACTTTAATCATCCCATTCAATCGGATCTATCACATCCTTTCGTGTCAATCTTAGTAAAGGCTTTGCAAGCAGTGAGAATCCACTGATCCACTGACAACAGTATCCAATCACTCCCAAAAACATTCACACTTCTTTCTTAGTTTTAGGCAGACTCATTTGTAGAAATGTGGAAAAGTAAATTTTGCCATGTTCTGTGTCCCTACGTGTTCCCCATCCTATGTTATGTGTGCATGATTAATATGCATATGTATCCCCCATGTTCGATTAAAGACGCAATTACAGTTGTGTCCATCCCTAGTATGCCAGTTTCCAGTTCTCGTGAATACTACGAATATCAGGCCTATGTAAAGCTACGTTGCCATGTTTCTCAGTGTGCACGTTATTTCATTGTAAAGTCCCCGTTTCTAGGCCTCAAAAGGGCCCGGACACCAGATTCAGCTCCTGTCTCCTGAACCCTCGCTGAGGAGCGATACAGCCCCCACCTGTATCCTCGACCCTTCACTTACTTCCTGCCTCACAGTGCCCGGCTCGGCCTGGCTCTGCCTACGAGTCTGCCAAGAGTATGTTATGATTCTAGTTATCAGTCCAGCCCTCCTTCTCTGCATTCCTAAGCTACTGAATCGCATCAATAGTTTCCGTCATTGTCTAGCCTTTACGTCTCCATGTAAGAGAAATACTGTATTAATGGTCATTTAATATTCTTCATCACGCGCTACATGTAGAATAATGCATGCTCCAGTCTTAGAGTCTGTTAGCCTCTCCCCTCCTGACTCTTAGTTTATATCAACATGTTCTCTAAACATTAGATACTAGATAGTGTTTAGGTACATGTCGCCCTGACTCTCCAGACTTCAGTCTCTACTCCTAGCACAGAGTTCATAGCCCCCAGCTTCTCCTAGTAACACGTCATTGTCAGTTTGCGCGCACCATTAGGTTAGAGGTCCCGGCTCCTTAGGTAGCCCCCTCCATGTTTCCGCCCCATTTATGACATATTCTGTTACGTTTACATCACATGTCCATGTATACGCCTCCTGTTACACCTACTTTCACCCTTATCTTTCGCGACTGCTATTGACCACACCCACTGCTCCGCCTATCGTATGTATTGTAATGCAACTGTTTTAGTATATATGCTTGTGTACTGTTATTAAAGTTGGCGCGCTCATTCCCTGTCCCCCCTGCAGGGCCCTGCCATCCTATTCCTGTGCAGGTTGTCCTGTTCCTGTCCTTTATGCTGTATTAAACCTGCAAACTCCTACTACCTCGAATCTTGACTCTTATTTATTGAGCTATCTGTTATTGCTATGTCCAGTCAAACCTAGATCCGGTATTATTTATTTATATACCACATAATGGCGCCCGAATAGGGACTTGCCCTTTCCCCACGCGCCGGTGAAGCCACGCCGGCCCCCTGACCCTCTGCAGCCGTGACGGAACCATACCGTGCACGTGCAGATATTTCTGCTTCAAGTATCCCTCAGGCCCACGGAGGAGACGGAGGTGGCGGTCCAGCATCCAGACGAGGCGGTGGAGGAACGCGGCGAGTCCCGACCAGAGCCCAAGCCGAGAGTCCAAGGTCCGAGGTATCCGGAGGCCCACCCGTAACAGAAGTCCGAAGTTCGTCCGTCCGGCGTCGAAGCAGTCCAGTCCAGTCCGAGGCCTTCCATTCTTGCTGCCCGGTGAGTACCGTTGCTGGGGTAGTATCTAGACAGGGTCAATCTAATTGTCTCTGGTCCGTGGGGTTTGGTGATACACAGATCCCAAAACGAAGTGCCCACTTCGGTGGATGCGGGTCCTGACGTGTCTCTTTATGAGACCGGTAAGTTTCGTACTGTTTCAGCAGTGCATCTAGTTTCTGTTCTAGTCAGTTCTGTTCTCGAGAAAATTCATGTATTCTGTTTTCAGTATTCCAGGTAGTATTCTGTTCGAACTGTTATTTTAAATGTTCTTCATGTATTTTAATGTCGTGGTATGAAAGTGGTGTACTTATCGTGTTCATTGTGTATTATATAGTGTCCAGATTACAGTTCAGTCATGCCGTTATTTTCCAGACTACGTCAGTTAAGAACTAGAAAAGGTCTGTTAGAAGAAGCAGTTCCTGTCCCGCCTAGGGACAGTCCAGGTCATTTTATGTATCAGAAGCATGGCATAAGTGCCATATTATATCTAGATTTATGGGTAGAGTATACCAAACAGTTAGAAGAAAAGTATAGATGGCCCGTATCGGGTACATGGGATGCCGAGTGCATCATGCGAGTAGAAGAAGCATTATGGAAAAAGAAAGCCAGACAGTCACAGAAAGATGCCATCGAGTTATGGCGCAAAGAATCTCATAAAAGAACCGAAAAAGAAATCAGAAAGTCAGAATTAAGTAGAGAATCCTTAGAACGAGCCCACGAAAGGGAATTAATCGAGATAGGTGAACGAGTCAAAACCGAACAGTCAGACAGACAGAGGAATGCCCTTATTAAGGGTATGTATCCTCTTCTTGCCGAGGGCTTGCCAAAAGCGACCCCGGAGGCATCCAGTAATTTTCCGCCACCATTAGTTCCGATCAAGCTACGTCACAAACCGACCGCAGCTGATATCTTTATTTCGTCCTATTTGGACGACACGGTTCCAGAATATACAAATCCTGTTCCGCCAGCTCCTGTAAATAATGTAAATCCTGCTCCTCCAGACACCGGAGTACCTGCTACGGTACCCCCGGTCCAGCCTACATTACAATTTCCCACTCTGCCAGCACGAAGAGTATCAGTCGACGATTCCAGTATAGGGGCCGCAGGAGGAGGTCCTCCTGGTACCCCGCCACCACACCAACGTTTAACGTTAGTCGAGTTACATGAAAGTGCGTTACAGCGTACGCCCAAATATAAGTCCGTTGCAGATATCCGACGAGCTCTTACTGAATGCCGCTATGATCCAGTTGCAGGTGATGATAGTACAGTTATATATTCCATCCGTGTAAGACGGGTGACCGGGTATTTGGATACCCTACCGAATATGAAAGAAGATCTAGACAGAATATATCGTTTCATCCGTACAGGGGATGATCCAGAAAGTATTGGCGAAGCCATGTCTCAAAGGAAAGCTGAGATCCAGCTCATGTTATTAAAGTTTCTGATGAATTGTTTAATAAGGGAACAAGATTATCCGACCAAAGATCCGGCCGAAATGAGAATCCTGACAAGGTGGAGTGATAATATAGCCGAGGGTAAGCACAGAACCATCAGTAGTATAGAGAGTATGTACAAGAGAATTCGTAAGGAAATAATAAAGTTACATGAACAACGTAAAGCAGCACAAGTAAGCGAGAAAGAGAATGACTCTTCTACTGAAGAGGTAGACGACGAGAATCCCGCCAGAATAGCGTATGTAGGAAAATCTAGATTTCCAGACCGCCATTTACGCCTAGAACACAAGTCAGTTTTTCATCATCCAGCACCAGAGCAAGGTTCTCTAGAACAAGTATTTCAAGCTACCGATCATATTCTGAAATCACGAATCGGTTATAGTGAGTTAAGTACTATGCATGAACAAGAACTAGCCCGATCAGCAGTCCGATGGATTACTGATTCTACCACTTTTCCAGACGAAATAGTGGCACACATGTTTCTGAAATTGTCCCCAGCCGAGCAACGACTGGTGGGTATGTATATGATCCAACACCTCATTACTCTGTATGAGGGTCAACATTCTGATCCAGGTCCGTTACATGATGTCCTGAACGAGTTACTCCAGTATAGATGGAAAGGTCTAGGTACCGATTTAATTAGTGTCATTCTAGAACAGCGTCACAAATATAGTATGTTTTTGAACCCGCATTTTGTTCATGTCTCACCTCCAAAAGTAAACCATTTTACATAGATAGACAGAATCCGTTACGAGAAGTACACCCAGTCAGGACAGCAGATGGTGAAATGCAACGAGTATTTGTTTACACCCCGATTACAAAGATGGAACTCTTAGAGATGAAGAAATTAATTCCCTGTCACGACAAAGATCCAGCAGGGTTCCACCGAGAATTAAAAGACATGCTCTGTATGGGAGAATACACGTATCCAGATATAATTAAAATGCTAAAAGTCCTGTTGCCCGCAGGGGTATACGAGAAACTCAAGGAAAAAGAATGGGAGGTGAGAGAGAAAAAGATCGATTGGGCAGTTCTAGAAGCTGAAGATAAGATACGAGTACCAGGTACTGGTCTTGGAGAGAAATGTAAAGAATTACCAGAACTGTTAATACAAGTTTTGCCCAGATTATTAGCCACTAAAAAGGAAGACTGGGATGCAATCTCAGCCTGTAAACAGAAACAAGATGAAGACACTAGTGATTTTTATTCTAGATTTGAAAAATGTTTTATTATAAACAGTGGCCTCAAGACAAGTAGCGAGTCGTATCCTCATCTTTTTGTTACTAAATTAGTCGAGAATTCAAGTCCACAAGTTAAGAATCGAGTTTTGAAAGTCGAAAGTACATGGCAAGCTAGTACCCCGTCCCAGATGTTACAGATGCTCCAGTACCACCAGAATAGAATCAGAGAAGAGCAAGATCACGAGAGAAAACGTATGAAAGACACGAAAATGAAAGTACTAGTTGCACAATCTGTTCCTCAAGACAGTCAGAAGAGGGGTCCGAATCAGGCCAGTCATCCTCCAGCTCCCGTTAAAGGGACATGCAATTATTGTAAACAGCCAGGTCATTTTATAAACGAGTGTGCAGTTCTGAAACATAATATAGCTACTGGTAAAACTAAAGAAAGACCACGTCCGCCTAGACAAGAACAAGTTTCACAGACTTCTCAGCCACAGAATGCACAACAGACAGTTCCAGCACCGCAGCCTATTGCTGCAACACAGCATGTTACACAGCAGATGTACCAGTATGCACAGTCTGAGTATCCAGAGTATCAGCCATATTCATGAAACAGCCTAGAGAGGGAGGTAGGCTTGCCTCTCATCGAGATACCTGTAGATCAAGAGGGTCCCTATGTTCATAGTCAAGTACTAGGGAAAGACAGAAAGTTTCTGATTGATACAGGGGCAAGTAGGACGACTATCAGTCACGCCGAAGTTCCAGGGGCTCCGCTCTCAGGCTCTAGAAATGTTTCCCTTGGATTTTCAGGAAAGCCTATTGTAAACGAGATATCTAAGCCAGTTACTCTAGCAGTAGGTCCATTGTCCCGCACTACTGATCTGTTACTTACGAAGTCATGTCCAGAAAATTTGTTAGGCATTAAGACACTGAAAGAATTAGGTGCAGTCATATGTTGTTCCCCAGAGGGAATACGCTTGTTTCTACGTGACTTCAAGGGTCACTATGTATTACGAGATTTTGATCCGAGATTGTCTAATGTTCCGCAGCATCTATGGGCGCAAAGTCCAACTGATGTAGGTTATATGCAAATCACACCCCATCGTGTGACTCTCAAACCAGGTGTAGTGTTACCACGAATCAGACAGTACAGATTGCCACCTGAGGCTGTAGCAGCCTTATCCAAAATTATTGACGAGCTCATCGCTCAAGGAGTAGTTGTAGAAACTGACTCCAATGTATGTAATTCTCCGATCATTCCCGTCATGAAACGTACTGATCCAAATGCACCCCCAGTATATCGATTAGTGATTGACCTTCGAGAACTTAATAAATGTATTATTCCCCAGTACCCAGTTGTCCCAGATATCTCTTCCCTATTGACAGCCATTGATTCCGAAGCCTCATTTTTTACAGTCATAGACCTCAAGAACGCGTTTTTCAGTGTCCCCATTCATCCAGACAGCCAGTTTCTTTTCGGATTTTGTTTAAATGGAAGGAGCTATATGTTCACACGAGCTCCTCAAGGTTTCACGGAAAGTCCTAGTATTTACAGTCAAGCACTTAAGAGACAACTAGACAATATTCACATGCCAACTGACACTGCCCTGCTCCAGTATGTCGATGATCTACTGATCACAGCCCGTTCTGAACGTGCTTGCGAGCGAGCATCACTGACAGTTCTGTATTTCCTAGCCGAGATGGGGCACAAGGTGTCCCCTTCGAAGCTTCAATTCTGTGTACAGCAAGTGATCTACTTAGGCCACTTACTGTCCAAGAGGGGTAGGCAGTTGACACCCGACCGTATCCAGTTAATAGCGAGTCTTCCTCAGCCCAAGACACAGAAGGAGGTACGTGCTTTTATCGGCCTTACTTCTTATTGCAGATAATGGATTCCTCAGTATGCATTTCTAGCTAAACCACTGATACAGTTAACGACACAGGAGGCAGCCCTATCGACTGTCCTCCCTTGGACATCTGAACATACACTTAGTTTCAATGAGTTAAAGAAAGCTTTATGCCAAGCTCCAGTTCTAGTTACACCGAACTACAGTAAGCCTTTTACACTTTTCGTCACAGAACGCGAAGGTACAGCATTATCTGTTCTCACACAAGATCAAGCAGGACAATACAAGCCCTGTGCTTATTTTTCGAGCACATTAGATCCTGTAGCCCAGGCTCTGCCTGCGTGCCTCAAGTCAGTTGCAGCCACAGCTCTAGCTATCAGACAAAGTGATTCCATAGTATTAGGACATTCCTTGACAGTACAAGTTCCACACTCCGTGGAAGTTCTTTTAAACCGAACCCAGACTCAGCACTTGACAATTGCACGTTTAACAGGTTATGAACTGACACTGTTCCAGCCACACATAGAAATCAGACGCTGCAACGTTCTAAATCCTGCTACACTGTTACCGTCAGTTAATTCGAATCCTGCCACACACGACTGTGTGGAAGTAGTTAATATTATGACAAAGCCAAGACAAGATCTGACAGATATTCCATTACCAGATCCCGACCTGACACTTTATGTGGATGGTTCATGTATGAGAACAAGTACAGGAGAACTAGTAGCCGCGTATGCAGTGACTACTGACACTGAAGTTATAGAAACACACCGTATTGACACCCTGTCTGCTCAAGCAGCAGAGCTAGTTGCTCTGACCCAAGCCTGCATACACGCCAAGAACCTGAAAGTTAATGTTTACACAGATTCACGTTACGCATTTGGAGTCGTACACGACTTTGGAGTGCTCTGGCAGGAGAGAGGTTTCATGACTTCTCATGGAACCAAGATTCAGCATGGTCTCCTTATTCAAGCTCTGTTAGATGCCATACACTTACCGACATCTATTGCTATCATGAAATGCAAGGCACATACGAAAGTTACTGACACTATTTCCCAAGGTAATGATCTAGCAGATCGCACAGCCAAGCTTACAGCACAGACTCCAGACATTTCAGTTAATCCGACACAGACACATACTCCAGATCCGACTACCTGTATGACAGTTAAGGACCCCACTCAAGATGTCATAGATATCCAGTTACATGCTACTCCCGATGAAATCAAGAAATGGTCCGAACAAGGAGGGGTCCAGACAGATCAGGGATGGGTAACGAAGGGAAAAGTCACATGGTTTCTCCCCGACTCAATGGTTCAAGTCATTATCAATACCGCACATAGTCCAGCACATTTAGGAGAAAAAGCTATGTTAGACAGTATCCAGAACATTTGGTTCAACAAGCATTTACGAGCTGCAGCCAAGCAGAAAGTCCGTACCTGTATGATATGTTGCCAGTTTAATCCAGGTAAAAGTGTCCCGGTGGAACAAGGTGGATTCCAGCCCCCTGACCACCCTTTTGAAGTCCTCCAGATGGATTATATTCAGATGGAGCGATGTCGAGGTTTCAAGTATGTCCTTGTAGTTGTATGCGCTTTGTCCAGGTGGACAGAAGCATATCCAGTTCCAGATTACACAGCCGCGACCACTGCCAAGCAGTTGGTTCGTGAATTCTTCCCCCGCTACGGACTCCCTAGAGTCGTATATTCTGACAACGGCCAGCCATTCTCATCTGAACTCATGAAACATGTTTCCCTTTTGTTAGGGTACCAGTGGAAGTTCCATTGTGTACGCCATCCTGAAGCAGCCGGTCTAGTAGAGAGACATAATCAGACCCTGAAAATCCGCATTGCCAAAATATGTAAAGAGAAAGGTGTGGACTGGCTAGTAGCTCTGCCAGTCGCTTTGTTTTATATGCGCATGGTCGCACATTCCAGATCAGGTCTGTCCCCGTATGAGGTCGTATTCGGCCGCCCCCCTAATATGTGGGGTACACCTAGACCCCGAAGTATTACAGATGTTTCAAGTAATATGCTGACAGATTACCTAGCTTCCTTGATGTCTGCCCTACACTCTTGTCGTTCACAGGTTGCCGCCGCATTTCCAGACAATACCGAGGTGGCACCGCATGAAATCGTTCTCGGATGCATGGTTCTTGTGAGGAATTTTGATCGTTCAAGTCCGCTGGAGCCCCGCTGGAAGGAGCCCAAGCAGGTCCTCCTGGCCACCCGTACTGCCGTCAAGCTGGAAGGCAGGAAGGGCTGGGTCCACCTGTCTCATGTGAAAAGATTTTACGGATTAAAGACTGTTTCCAAGAACATTTCCCAGGATTTGAAAGACTGCCAAAGTACTATTCTTAAGGACTGTCCCGCAAAAGACAATGATACTAAACCCTCCCTGTTAGAGAAAACTCCGCAACAGGAGTATAAGCTAAAATTAAGGTCTAGTAAAATAAGTCAGCCAGTTTGATTGTCTAAGTCCTCCCCTAGGTGAAACAGTTAGACCGGTTTCTGACATGTATAAAATAGACCCCCATAGTGAGAGAGTTAGTCAAAACTCAATCCGATGTATCGTTTTTCTAAGTTTCATATTGTTTTTCAGCCTCATGATTACCTGCACAGGTTATGCATTTTATTTGTGTTTTCCAGTTTCTCATGTAAATAAGTCTTCTATTGCTACAGTAGAGCACACGTTTAGTGATCTACCTCCTCATGAACTCTCATATCGTCTTGCTATGCGTAATAATTCCTTTATCCACATGTTACATTACTCACACCAGACCAGCAATGCCACTAATTGTTGGGTGTGTGGTCGACTCCCCCCATTCCAGACACCGAAGGGAGTTCTGCCACTCTTTCCTTATCCATTTTCACATAACGGTTCGTGTGGAGCATGGTCCACGTTAACGTCATCCTCAACAGATATGTCTTTTCTTAACAGTACATGTTTCCCAGACAAGCAAGGTCTTCCCCACAGAACAGGGTTAGATCTAGAAAATGAAGTTTACAATTTGGGTAATTATTCTTCGAATTTCATGGTCCTGAATGTTCAGTCTGATACTACTCCAGACTTACCTGCTATGTCAGTACTACCAGTTAAAGGCGAATTATGTGTCCGAAAGAATGGTTCCGTACATGTAGGCCATAGTGATTGTACTACTATTGTCAAGTATAGTGACAGTGGGAAATCTATTTTCAAAGCTTCACGTCATTCTTATTTTGTTTGTGGTCAGACCGCATATGTTCGTCTGCCCCTCGATTGGGAGGGAACCTGTTACATTGCCTTCCTACTGCCACCAGTTTTTCTAGCCCCACCTGACTATCATAGGAATTCCCACCTAGTACATACCAGACACAAAAGAGACCTCCCGATTGTCGATTATACTGAAACTGCTCTAGAACAATATATAGATATCAATAAAGGTGTATTTCCTTATTTAGGTACTGTTGTGAATAGTAAACTGATACGTAGATTAACGAGAACCCTTGAAGCAGTAGTGATTGAGACTACTTCTGCTCTAGGTAACTTAACCGAGGAGCAATCCTTTATGAGAATTGTCGTGCTCCAGAATCGTCTCGTCCTTGACGTCATACTGGCCGATAGGGGCGGGGCATGTAGAGTCATCGGATCTAGTTGCTGCATTTTCATTCCTAATAACGCGCCGTCTGTTTATTCAGCTATAACCAGACTCCATAAAATTGCCCATATGTTACACCAAGATCCAGGCACCTGGACATGGTCCGGTTGGTTCTGGAATATAATTTCCGCCTGGGAATGGAAAGTATTGTCTTTTCTAGGTATTGCAGTAGCGATCATATTCAGTT
Organism: Lissotriton helveticus; assembly: GCF_964261635.1. Classification (NCBI taxonomy): domain Eukaryota; kingdom Metazoa; phylum Chordata; class Amphibia; order Caudata; family Salamandridae; genus Lissotriton; species Lissotriton helveticus. The sequence goes on along the minus strand of NC_136065.1, from coordinate 94,132,660 downwards.
GCTGCCTATGTATACAATGTTACAGAAAAGGGGGTGGTGATGAACAGAGTGTCTGAATTAAGCAGACCACTCTTACCCAGTCCAAAGATCAGGGCTTGATCCATCACCGTTATTTATCTCACTGCCCCATCCCAGCTCAGAACCTGGCTATATGCAAATTAGTCTGTCCCTGGCCCAGTGCATCATGGGAACAGGGCAGACCAAACTACCAAGCCAATTCTTCACCAGAAAGGAGACAAGCTACCGGGGACCGGTTTCTGGCATTTCAGCCTCTTCGGCCCGGCTTGCTTGAATCCTGATGGTGCAGTGAGAAAGGGACTCATGTCTGAGTATACCCTGCCACACCTATAGTGGCCAAAAACGATACAGAAAAGGGGGTGGTGATGAACAGAGTGTCTGAATTAAGCAGACCACTCTTACCCAGTCCAAAGATCAGGGCTTGATCCATCACCGTTATTTATCTCACTGCCCCATCCCAGCTCAGAACCTGGCTATATGCAAATTAGTCTGTCCCTGGCCCAGTGCATCATGGGAACAGGGCAGACCAAACTACCAAGCCAATTCTTCACCAGAAAGGAGACAAGCTACCGGGGACCGGTTTCTGGCATTTCAGCCTCTTCGGCCCGGCTTGCTTGAATCCTGATGGTGCAGTGAGAAAGGGACTCATGTCTGAGTATACCCTGCCACACCTATAGTGGCCAAAAACGATACAGAAAAGGGGGTGGTGATGAACAGAGTGTCTGAATTAAGCAGACCACTCTTACCCAGTCCAAAGATCAGGGCTTGATCCATCACCGTTATTTATCTCACTGCCCCATCCCAGCTCAGAACCTGGCTATATGCAAATTAGTCTGTCCCTGGCCCAGTGCATCATGGGAACAGGGCAGACCAAACTACCAAGCCAATTCTTCACCAGAAAGGAGACAAGCTACCGGGGACCGGTTTCTGGCATTTCAGCCTCTTCGGCCCGGCTTGCTTGAATCCTGATGGTGCAGTGAGAAAGGGACTCATGTCTGAGTATACCCTGCCACACCTATAGTGGCCAAAAACGATACAGAAAAGGGGGTGGTGATGAACAGAGTGTCTGAATTAAGCAGACCACTCTTACCCAGTCCAAAGATCAGGGCTTGATCCATCACCGTTATTTATCTCACTGCCCCATCCCAGCTCAGAACCTGGCTATATGCAAATTAGTCTGTCCCTGGCCCAGTGCATCATGGGAACAGGGCAGACCAAACTACCAAGCCAATTCTTCACCAGAAAGGAGACAAGCTACCGGGGACCGGTTTCTGGCATTTCAGCCTCTTCGGCCCGGCTTGCTTGAATCCTGATGGTGCAGTGAGAAAGGGACTCATGTCTGAGTATACCCTGCCACACCTATAGTGGCCAAAAACGATACAGAAAAGGGGGTGGTGATGAACAGAGTGTCTGAATTAAGCAGACCACTCTTACCCAGTCCAAAGATCAGGGCTTGATCCATCACCGTTATTTATCTCACTGCCCCATCCCAGCTCAGAACCTGGCTATATGCAAATTAGTCTGTCCCTGGCCCAGTGCATCATGGGAACAGGGCAGACCAAACTACCAAGCCAATTCTTCACCAGAAAGGAGACAAGCTACCGGGGACCGGTTTCTGGCATTTCAGCCTCTTCGGCCCGGCTTGCTTGAATCCTGATGGTGCAGTGAGAAAGGGACTCATGTCTGAGTATACCCTGCCACACCTATAGTGGCCAAAAACGATACAGAAAAGGGGGTGGTGATGAACAGAGTGTCTGAATTAAGCAGACCACTCTTACCCAGTCCAAAGATCAGGGCTTGATCCATCACCGTTATTTATCTCACTGCCCCATCCCAGCTCAGAACCTGGCTATATGCAAATTAGTCTGTCCCTGGCCCAGTGCATCATGGGAACAGGGCAGACCAAACTACCAAGCCAATTCTTCACCAGAAAGGAGACAAGCTACCGGGGACCGGTTTCTGGCATTTCAGCCTCTTCGGCCCGGCTTGCTTGAATCCTGATGGTGCAGTGAGAAAGGGACTCATGTCTGAGTATACCCTGCCACACCTATAGTGGCCAAAAACGATACAGAAAAGGGGGTGGTGATGAACAGAGTGTCTGAATTAAGCAGACCACTCTTACCCAGTCCAAAGATCAGGGCTTGATCCATCACCGTTATTTATCTCACTGCCCCATCCCAGCTCAGAACCTGGCTATATGCAAATTAGTCTGTCCCTGGCCCAGTGCATCATGGGAACAGGGCAGACCAAACTACCAAGCCAATTCTTCACCAGAAAGGAGACAAGCTACCGGGGACCGGTTTCTGGCATTTCAGCCTCTTCGGCCCGGCTTGCTTGAATCCTGATGGTGCAGTGAGAAAGGGACTCATGTCTGAGTATACCCTGCCACACCTATAGTGGCCAAAAACGATACAGAAAAGGGGGTGGTGATGAACAGAGTGTCTGAATTAAGCAGACCACTCTTACCCAGTCCAAAGATCAGGGCTTGATCCATCACCGTTATTTATCTCACTGCCCCATCCCAGCTCAGAACCTGGCTATATGCAAATTAGTCTGTCCCTGGCCCAGTGCATCATGGGAACAGGGCAGACCAAACTACCAAGCCAATTCTTCACCAGAAAGGAGACAAGCTACCGGGGACCGGTTTCTGGCATTTCAGCCTCTTCGGCCCGGCTTGCTTGAATCCTGATGGTGCAGTGAGAAAGGGACTCATGTCTGAGTATACCCTGCCACACCTATAGTGGCCAAAAACGATACAGAAAAGGGGGTGGTGATGAACAGAGTGTCTGAATTAAGCAGACCACTCTTACCCAGTCCAAAGATCAGGGCTTGATCCATCACCGTTATTTATCTCACTGCCCCATCCCAGCTCAGAACCTGGCTATATGCAAATTAGTCTGTCCCTGGCCCAGTGCATCATGGGAACAGGGCAGACCAAACTACCAAGCCAATTCTTCACCAGAAAGGAGACAAGCTACCGGGGACCGGTTTCTGGCATTTCAGCCTCTTCGGCCCGGCTTGCTTGAATCCTGATGGTGCAGTGAGAAAGGGACTCATGTCTGAGTATACCCTGCCACACCTATAGTGGCCAAAAACGATACAGAAAAGGGGGTGGTGATGAACAGAGTGTCTGAATTAAGCAGACCACTCTTACCCAGTCCAAAGATCAGGGCTTGATCCATCACCGTTATTTATCTCACTGCCCCATCCCAGCTCAGAACCTGGCTATATGCAAATTAGTCTGTCCCTGGCCCAGTGCATCATGGGAACAGGGCAGACCAAACTACCAAGCCAATTCTTCACCAGAAAGGAGACAAGCTACCGGGGACCGGTTTCTGGCATTTCAGCCTCTTCGGCCCGGCTTGCTTGAATCCTGATGGTGCAGTGAGAAAGGGACTCATGTCTGAGTATACCCTGCCACACCTATAGTGGCCAAAAACGATACAGAAAAGGGGGTGGTGATGAACAGAGTGTCTGAATTAAGCAGACCACTCTTACCCAGTCCAAAGATCAGGGCTTGATCCATCACCGTTATTTATCTCACTGCCCCATCCCAGCTCAGAACCTGGCTATATGCAAATTAGTCTGTCCCTGGCCCAGTGCATCATGGGAACAGGGCAGACCAAACTACCAAGCCAATTCTTCACCAGAAAGGAGACAAGCTACCGGGGACCGGTTTCTGGCATTTCAGCCTCTTCGGCCCGGCTTGCTTGAATCCTGATGGTGCAGTGAGAAAGGGACTCATGTCTGAGTATACCCTGCCACACCTATAGTGGCCAAAAACGATACAGAAAAGGGGGTGGTGATGAACAGAGTGTCTGAATTAAGCAGACCACTCTTACCCAGTCCAAAGATCAGGGCTTGATCCATCACCGTTATTTATCTCACTGCCCCATCCCAGCTCAGAACCTGGCTATATGCAAATTAGTCTGTCCCTGGCCCAGTGCATCATGGGAACAGGGCAGACCAAACTACCAAGCCAATTCTTCACCAGAAAGGAGACAAGCTACCGGGGACCGGTTTCTGGCATTTCAGCCTCTTCGGCCCGGCTTGCTTGAATCCTGATGGTGCAGTGAGAAAGGGACTCATGTCTGAGTATACCCTGCCACACCTATAGTGGCCAAAAACGATACAGAAAAGGGGGTGGTGATGAACAGAGTGTCTGAATTAAGCAGACCACTCTTACCCAGTCCAAAGATCAGGGCTTGATCCATCACCGTTATTTATCTCACTGCCCCATCCCAGCTCAGAACCTGGCTATATGCAAATTAGTCTGTCCCTGGCCCAGTGCATCATGGGAACAGGGCAGACCAAACTACCAAGCCAATTCTTCACCAGAAAGGAGACAAGCTACCGGGGACCGGTTTCTGGCATTTCAGCCTCTTCGGCCCGGCTTGCTTGAATCCTGATGGTGCAGTGAGAAAGGGACTCATGTCTGAGTATACCCTGCCACACCTATAGTGGCCAAAAACGATACAGAAAAGGGGGTGGTGATGAACAGAGTGTCTGAATTAAGCAGACCACTCTTACCCAGTCCAAAGATCAGGGCTTGATCCATCACCGTTATTTATCTCACTGCCCCATCCCAGCTCAGAACCTGGCTATATGCAAATTAGTCTGTCCCTGGCCCAGTGCATCATGGGAACAGGGCAGACCAAACTACCAAGCCAATTCTTCACCAGAAAGGAGACAAGCTACCGGGGACCGGTTTCTGGCATTTCAGCCTCTTCGGCCCGGCTTGCTTGAATCCTGATGGTGCAGTGAGAAAGGGACTCATGTCTGAGTATACCCTGCCACACCTATAGTGGCCAAAAACGATACAGAAAAGGGGGTGGTGATGAACAGAGTGTCTGAATTAAGCAGACCACTCTTACCCAGTCCAAAGATCAGGGCTTGATCCATCACCGTTATTTATCTCACTGCCCCATCCCAGCTCAGAACCTGGCTATATGCAAATTAGTCTGTCCCTGGCCCAGTGCATCATGGGAACAGGGCAGACCAAACTACCAAGCCAATTCTTCACCAGAAAGGAGACAAGCTACCGGGGACCGGTTTCTGGCATTTCAGCCTCTTCGGCCCGGCTTGCTTGAATCCTGATGGTGCAGTGAGAAAGGGACTCATGTCTGAGTATACCCTGCCACACCTATAGTGGCCAAAAACGATACAGAAAAGGGGGTGGTGATGAACAGAGTGTCTGAATTAAGCAGACCACTCTTACCCAGTCCAAAGATCAGGGCTTGATCCATCACCGTTATTTATCTCACTGCCCCATCCCAGCTCAGAACCTGGCTATATGCAAATTAGTCTGTCCCTGGCCCAGTGCATCATGGGAACAGGGCAGACCAAACTACCAAGCCAATTCTTCACCAGAAAGGAGACAAGCTACCGGGGACCGGTTTCTGGCATTTCAGCCTCTTCGGCCGGGCTTGCTTGAATCCTGATGGTGCAGTGAGAAAGGGACTCATGTCTGAGTATACCCTGCCACACCTATAGTGGCCAAAAACGATACAGAAAAGGGGGTGGTGATGAACAGAGTGTCTGAATTAAGCAGACCACTTTTACCCAGTCCAAAGATCAGGGCTTGATCCATCACCGTTATTTATCTCACTGCCCCATCCCAGCTCAGAACCTGGCTATATGCAAATTAGTCTGTCCCTGGCCCAGTGCATCATGGGAACAGGGCAGACCAAACTACCAAGCCAATTCTTCACCAGAAAGGAGACAAGCTACCGGGGACCGGTTTCTGGCATTTCAGCCTCTTCGGCCCGGCTTGCTTGAATCCTGATGGTGCAGTGAGAAAGGGACTCATGTCTGAGTATACCCTGCCACACCTATAGTGGCCAAAAACGATACAGAAAAGGGGGTGGTGATGAACAGAGTGTCTGAATTAAGCAGACCACTCTTACCCAGTCCAAAGATCAGGGCTTGATCCATCACCGTTATTTATCTCACTGCCCCATCCCAGCTCAGAACCTGGCTATATGCAAATTAGTCTGTCCCTGGCCCAGTGCATCATGGGAACAGGGCAGACCAAACTACCAAGCCAATTCTTCACCAGAAAGGAGACAAGCTACCGGGGACCGGTTTCTGGCATTTCAGCCTCTTCGGCCCGGCTTGCTTGAATCCTGATGGTGCAGTGAGAAAGGGACTCATGTCTGAGTATACCCTGCCACACCTATAGTGGCCAAAAACGATACAGAAAAGGGGGTGGTGATGAACAGAGTGTCTGAATTAAGCAGACCACTCTTACCCAGTCCAAAGATCAGGGCTTGATCCATCACCGTTATTTATCTCACTGCCCCATCAGGATTCAAGCAAGCCGGGCCGACGACGGCTGAAATGCCAGAAACCGGTCCCCGGAAGCTTGTTTCCTTCCCAGTATAAGAATTGGCTTGGTAGTTTGGTTTGCCCTGTTCCCATCATGCACTGGGACAGGAACAGACTAATTTGCATGTAGCCAGGTTCTGAGCTGGGATGGTGCAGTGAGCTAAAAAACGGTGATGGATCAAGCCCTGATCTTTGGACTGGGTAAGAGTGGTCTGCTTAATTCAGACACTCTGTTCATCACCACCCCCTTTTCTGAATCATTTTGTCCACCATAAGCGTGGAAGGGTATACTCAGATGTGAGTCCCTTGCTCATTGCACCATCAGGATTCAAGCAAGCCGGGCCGACGACGGCTGAAATGCCAGAAACCGGTCCCCGGAAGCTTGTTTCCTTCCCAGTATAAGAATTGGCTTGGTAGTTTGGTTTGCCCTGTTCCCATCATGCATTGGGACAGGAACAGACTAATTTGCATGTAGCCAGGTTCTGAGCTGGGATGGTGCAGTGAGCTAAAAAACGGTGATGGATCAAGCCCTGATCTTTGGACTGGGTAAGAGTGGTCTGCTTAATTCAGACACTCTGTTCATCACCACCCCCTTTTCTGAATCATTTTGTCCACCATAAGCGTGGAAGGGTATACTCAGATGTGAGTCCCTTGCTCATTGCACCATCAGGATTCAAGCAAGCCGGGCCGACGACGGCTGAAATGCCAGAAACCGGTCCCCGGAAGCTTGTTTCCTTCCCAGTATAAGAATTGGCTTGGTAGTTTGGTTTGCCCTGTTCCCATCATGCACTGGGACAGGAACAGACTAATTTGCATGTAGCCAGGTTCTGAGCTGGGATGGTGCAGTGAGCTAAAAAACGGTGATGGATCAAGCCCTGATCTTTGGACTGGGTAAGAGTGGTCTGCTTAATTCAGACACTCTGTTCATCACCACCCCCTTTTCTGAATCATTTTGTCCACCATAAGCGTGGAAGGGTATACTCAGATGTGAGTCCCTTGCTCATTGCACCATCAGGATTCAAGCAAGCCGGGCCGACGACGGCTGAAATGCCAGAAACCGGTCCCCGGAAGCTTGTTTCCTTCCCAGTATAAGAATTGGCTTGGTAGTTTGGTTTGCCCTGTTCCCATCATGCACTGGGACAGGAACAGACTAATTTGCATGTAGCCAGGTTCTGAGCTGGGATGGTGCAGTGAGCTAAAAAACGGTGATGGATCAAGCCCTGATCTTTGGACTGGGTAAGAGTGGTCTGCTTAATTCAGACACTCTGTTCATCACCACCCCCTTTTCTGAATCATTTTGTCCACCATAAGCGTGGAAGGGTATACTCAGATGTGAGTCCCTTGCTCATTGCACCATCAGGATTCAAGCAAGCCGGGCCGACGACGGCTGAAATGCCAGAAACCGGTCCCCGGAAGCTTGTTTCCTTCCCAGTATAAGAATTGGCTTGGTAGTTTGGTTTGCCCTGTTCCCATCATGCACTGGGACAGGAACAGACTAATTTGCATGTAGCCAGGTTCTGAGCTGGGATGGTGCAGTGAGCTAAAAAACGGTGATGGATCAAGCCCTGATCTTTGGACTGGGTAAGAGTGGTCTGCTTAATTCAGACACTCTGTTCATCACCACCCCCTTTTCTGAATCATTTTGTCCACCATAAGCGTGGAAGGGTATACTCAGATGTGAGTCCCTTGCTCATTGCACCATCAGGATTCAAGCAAGCCGGGCCGACGACGGCTGAAATGCCAGAAACCGGTCCCCGGAAGCTTGTTTCCTTCCCAGTATAAGAATTGGCTTGGTAGTTTGGTTTGCCCTGTTCCCATCATGCACTGGGACAGGAACAGACTAATTTGCATGTAGCCAGGTTCTGAGCTGGGATGGTGCAGTGAGCTAAAAAACGGTGATGGATCAAGCCCTGATCTTTGGACTGGGTAAGAGTGGTCTGCTTAATTCAGACACTCTGTTCATCACCACCCCCTTTTCTGAATCATTTTGTCCACCATAAGCGTGGAAGGGTATACTCAGATGTGAGTCCCTTGCTCATTGCACCATCAGGATTCAAGCAAGCCGGGCCGACGACGGCTGAAATGCCAGAAACCGGTCCCCGGAAGCTTGTTTCCTTCCCAGTATAAGAATTGGCTTGGTAGTTTGGTTTGCCCTGTTCCCATCATGCACTGGGACAGGAACAGACTAATTTGCATGTAGCCAGGTTCTGAGCTGGGATGGTGCAGTGAGCTAAAAAACGGTGATGGATCAAGCCCTGATCTTTGGACTGGGTAAGAGTGGTCTGCTTAATTCAGACACTCTGTTCATCACCACCCCCTTTTCTGAATTATGTATACAATGTGGCCCTGCGATTTGTGGCATTTGTGCTACCTCTTGTATTCCTAGTCCCAAGTCCCGTCCTAAATCCCGTTCCAAGAAAATTCGAGACGAGCAAATGATACTGTATGAAATAATAGATGGTATCATGAATATTGATGTTTCCTGATGGAAACGTAGTGACAAGGAGGGAATGTGGAAAAGTAAATTTTGCCATGTTCTGTGTCCCTACGTGTTCCCCATCCTATGTTATGTGTGCATGATTAATATGCATATGTATCCCCCATGTTCGATTAAAGACGCAATTACAGTTGTGTCCATCCCTAGTATGCCAGTTTCCAGTTCTCGTGAATACTACGAATATCAGGCCTATGTAAAGCTACGTTGCCATGTTTCTCAGTGTGCACGTTATTTCATTGTAAAGTCCCCGTTTCTAGGCCTCAAAAGGGCCCGGACACCAGATTCAGCTCCTGTCTCCTGAACCCTCGCTGAGGAGCGATACAGCCCCCACCTGTATCCTCGACCCTTCACTTACTTCCTGCCTCACAGTGCCCGGCTCGGCCTGGCTCTGCCTACGAGTCTGCCAAGAGTATGTTATGATTCTAGTTATCAGTCCAGCCCTCCTTCTCTGCATTCCTAAGCTACTGAATCGCATCAATAGTTTCCGTCATTGTCTAGCCTTTACGTCTCCATGTAAGAGAAATACTGTATTAATGGTCATTTAATATTCTTCATCATGCGCTACATGTAGAATAATGCATGCTCCAGTCTTAGAGTCTGTTAGCCTCTCCCCTCCTGACTCTTAGTTTATATCAACATGTTCTCTAAACATTAGATACTAGATAGTGTTTAGGTACATGTCGCCCTGACTCTCCAGACTTCAGTCTCTACTCCTAGCACAGAGTTCATAGCCCCCAGCTTCTCCTAGTAACACGTCATTGTCAGTTTGCGCGCACCATTAGGTTAGAGGTCCCGGCTCCTTAGGTAGCCCCCTCCATGTTTCCGCCCCATTTATGACATATTCTGTTACGTTTACATCACATGTCCATGTATACGCCTCCTGTTACACCTACTTTCACCCTTATCTTTCGCGACTGCTATTGACCACACCCACTGCTCCGCCTATCGTATGTATTGTAATGCAACTGTTTTAGTATATATGCTTGTGTACTGTTATTAAAGTTGGCGCGCTCATTCCCTGTCCCCCCTGCAGGGCCCTGCCATCCTATTCCTGTGCAGGTTGTCCTGTTCCTGTCCTTTATGCTGTATTAAACCTGCAAACTCCTACTACCTCGAATCTTGACTCTTATTTATTGAGCTATCTGTTATTGCTATGTCCAGTCAAACCTAGATCCGGTATTATTTATTTATATACCACAGAATCACTTTTATTCTTTCTGATGTCACTTTCCTGACTCCTCTTTCTATCTCATGTCCTAAATATTGAACATCTTGTTGACAAAACTGTAATTTTTCTGGTGACACCTTGTATCACCTTCTACCAAATGGTTCAGTAAGGCAATTGTGTTAGTGACACAGGCCTCTTGTGTCTTTGATGCCACCAGTAGGTCATTAATGTACTGAACCAAAACCAAATTTCCTGGCATAACCAATGTTTCCAAAACTTTTTCAGGATCTGATTGAAAATCGAGGGGCTCTCTGTCTACCCTTGAGGAACTCAGCACCATGACAAAATACGGTCTCTGAACCGGAATGCAAAAAGATATTGGCTATCCGGTTGTAAAGGAATCGAAAAGAATGCTTGGCACAAATCAATCACCATGTACCAATGTGCATCCCATGGTATATGATTAAGGATCACTGCTGGATTCGGTACCACTGAACAATAGGGTACTACTATCTTATTAAGCTTCCTCAAATCTTGCACTATTCTATATTTGCCACTAGGCTTTTCAAACCCTATGATTGGCGAATTACACGGACTGCTCATTATTTGTTTTGAAATACCATGTTCAATCATTTGGTCAAATACTGGAGCAACTCCTGCTTTAACTTCTGGACTCATATTGTATTGGGGTATGTTCGAATAGACTGCGCCCTCTTTCACCATGATTTTAATTGGGTCTACATTTGCCGTCAGACCAATTTCTTTTCCTGAAAAATCCCACACATCTGATTGCACTGTGCTTTTCAGCTCCTTGGGCAAACTGCTTTCAGTAAGAAGTGAAAACATCTCATCTACTTCTGTCCCTTGTTTTGCTAGCATCACTTTCAACGCAATACCTTCATCAGGTATTTGGAAAGAAATACCATCTGGCGTACAATAGATGGTCCAGTTCTTTTTACCCAACAAATCGCTCCCTATTCGATTTACTGGACTTGAATCACATACCACAAACCTATGCATGTCTATGAAATTCACAATATTCATTTCTACAGGTTTAGTGACTGGGGTCCTTATTTGCTTATTTGAGACTCCTACACCTTGGATAGTTTCTCCCGAGAGGGGTAGGTTTGGAATTTCTGCTGCTCTCACAGTAGAACGGGTTGTCAAACTAGTAACACACTCTTACCTGTTGGGTGCCTGTTTGGAGTTCGCAGAGACTCTATGTGCCAGACTTCCCAAATCCCTACCGAACTACCCATGTTTATAAAATACCCACTAGGCTATACGATAAAGTTAGGGAGGAGGGCTGTATTCTGGACGCTACCATGTTCCTGTTGTCGACCTGAGAGACAACAAGAGCAGAGTAGTATTAATTCGGAGTGCTGGTTTTCTAATACTTACACAATACTACTCTACCAACTATTTTTCTAATTCGTGTACTGTAAATTTATGCGTAATCCTACTTGCGATCTACAGGTGTGCTGCATCACGTCCCTGTTGTCGAGTGATGGCTGAGATGAAGCAATCTGTTGATATGACGCTTTGTCTTATGTTGGGATGAGATGAGGTAACGTAGCAACCAGGTGTGAATGGTTTTTCAGTAATGGAAAATAATTACACAAGTCACTCTTTTAAATCACGTTCAATAGTTTTTCTCTATTATTTCTACAATGGTGCCTTCCACTTACTTGTATTACTTCCTGTAACTCTCACCATCACTTGAGCTATAAACAACAAAATTAAGAAATACTCTATACTCTATATACGTAGATTCCTTCAAAATGGAGCCTTATGTCTTTAAAGATCAGTTCTACAATTGTGCTAAGATTCTTCACTGTTCCCTTACTGCAAGAAACAATGTTTCCAAAAATTGTCTTAAACACTGCCAATAATAATGACGTTGCCAAAAATAGTAACAACATGTGTACTTAGCTTCCCTTCTGTTTGCAGGCTTGTTCCAGAAATCTCACCACAAAGATTTACTGAAGGAGAGAAGTCCGACGACAGGTAAGTTTCTGAACCGGAATCAGGTGTTATCTAGGCAACCTGTGGAATGCTAAGCACCTTCTGGAACATGGGTGTGGCTATTTATAGACTTGCCACACCCAAGATGGCCACCGCACGCTGAACGCAACATGCGTCTATTGTCAGAATACCGGTTTCCTTGTTATTGTTCATTTCCTCTGCCCAACACCTGCGAACTACTCCTGTTTCTTTTTGTAGGTAGTTTCACTCGATAAACATTGTTCTCAGTATCACCAAGATCCCACAAGCAGTCCCACTTGGCAAGCATTGTTCTTAAAACCTTTAAGATCGTGTAACTCATACTATACTTACATTTAGGTCTTCAAGTTTTGCGGGATCAAATACAATACAGGTTATGTGAAATATAAAAGACAATACAAGATTATTGATTACATAGTCCTTTAACATAAGCATATACATACCACATATGGAGTGCTGGTGCATAGGATTGGGGTGGGTTTTTATGAATGGAAAAATAAAGGGTCGTAACAAGCAAGCCTCACGTAGATAGAGAGTACGTGCTGGTGGAATTATGACACGGTTAGCACCAGTATCCACTAGGAAAGTGATGTCATTACCTTCCACTTTTCCATCAACAAATGGACCTGGCTGATCTACCACCAAGGATGCGCCAAGCACGCACTCTTCCTCCCCCTTCAGGCACCGTCATTGAGACGCGTCCAAATCACTCTCATTACTTTGCATACAATATTGTTGAACCAATTGTGTATTCTTACCACTCTCTCCACGAAATCCGGTGTTCACACTGTATCTCTGCACCTGAACGTTCACATAGTTTGGCATGGGGGCTTGTGGCATCTGTATTTGAGGAGTAACTACCTGTTGCTGCTGGCTCACAACCACCTCATTCTGCATCTGGGGATTTAAAATTTAATTTACCCCATTATTCTGTTGCACATTTCTACACTCATTCTTCCAATGTCCATGCTTTCCGCACGCGTGACAAGGATACTTCCTCCCTTCCTCTCTACTCATTCATCCCTTTCCTTTATTTTCATTTGTTGCTTCACTATTCTGATTCTGATCATTTGACTGGTTATCATTCTGAGAACCGGAGTTTGCCTCTTGGTGTTCTGCCAACTTCACTTGTGCCCCCATCATTTTAATCTTTCAGCTTCTTGTGTTTTACATCAATATCATCACTACAATTCTTCGCATACTTTAACATATGATCTATGGGCTTCCTTGGCCAGCAAAGCATATGTTGCTGAATCATCTGACTAATTTCTGATCTCAATCCATACACAAGCCTATACACGAAGTGTCCCATATCCCTATCACCAATGATTTCAAATCCACTATACTGCTTAAATACCTGTAATAACCTTTCATAATATGCATGCACAGACTCTTTTGGTTATTGAGTTGTTCTATTTTAACCCAATCTGTTTTTTTTGGAGGAAATTTTCCTTTCAAGAAAGTAATCACCTATTGATACTTTTTCATCACTTCTTCTGAAGACGCACCTGTCCTTGCATCTTTGGGATACTCTACAGTTGGTCAATCAACAGTAATTTTACATTCTGTCCACAAATCAGTTGGTACCACTATATCAAACAGCCCATCCAAATCTTTCAACAAAACCTTTGAAAGTTTCACAAACCTCTCTACCTGCTTATACCATTAAACTGGTTTCTCTCTTAATCTGGAGAAATCATTTGTAAAAGACACCAGTAACTTGCCTCATTGGACACACTCTTTCAACCTGTTCTGTCTCCCTTAATGGAAATGCAGATGTATCCCTTTTTCGTGTCCAACTACGTCTCCATCGATCTGCATCTCCCCATTTCTTCAAAATATACATCAATTATTTTATCTGCAAATCTCCTTCCTGACGCATTCAGACTTTCAAAATACTTCTCAGTAAATTCTGATCTACATGGTTTTTGCAATATTTTTGACTTTTCTATATCTATTCCGAATTCTGAAGCCACTTCTACTATTTTCTCGTGAAGATCCTTTGCTCTCTATACATTTGCACAAAAACAATAATTTGTCGTCTCCATATGAACCTAGTCTGTCTGAACTTAAGGTCCCAATAATCATTTCCTCCAAATCCACTCTCAACTTGCTTACGACTATATTTTGCATTTGTTTTTTTTTCTTTTCTAACCCTTTTCCCATTCCTCTAGGCCTTCTGGCGAAAACCCTTTAGAATTCCCTGCTACTGGAGTGACAGTTGGTTCTTTTCTCCTTGAAATTCTCTTCAGGGTTTCAGTCACTGTCTCAAGATTTGGGAGATCTAATAACGAGACATTTGAATCACTCTCACTAGTTTCAGTTAATATCACTACCTCATTTCTAGCACTATTCTGTGGGACTGTCACTGTTTGTAATTTTGGGGTGTCTCGTTTATCCCCATACAATGGAATAACAGGACCAATTGTTACTGGTACTGTCAACGCTTCAGCATTAAAACCTAACTGCTTTATTTTCTGAATTATCTCTTCTTTTGTCTTATTCAATGCATCCCTTTCTTTTTCTTGTAATACTCGGGTGACTGTTGGATCATATAGAACTTGTGGAACTAAAGGAGTTACCATCATTGGCGCATTTTCTTGATAAGGTGGAGGTCTTTTAACTAAAATGTCCTCTAATAACTCATCATCAGATTCATCAGCCCCTACTCCTGTCATACTATGTTTTGTTTTTTCTTTACTCTTACTCCCTACTTGATGCTCAGCCATCAACACTGGATACAAGCCTTCCATTACTACAGCTCTTCTCCATCTTTTCGTCTGATCTCCTCGAGTGTCAAACAGATATCTAGGTAAAAACCCTCTATTTATTCTTTTACCTCCTCTGTATTTCTCTTGTTCAAATGCCCCAACTCCCCATTCCTCTAAAGCTTCATACTGTGTGAACCTAGGACTTAGTTCCAATGAATTCATCCAATTTCTTAAATTTTGAAGAATGCTTACATTAAACCTACCATGCTCTAGAAAAGCTGGAACACCACCACCTTTCATATATTCTTTCCAATTTTCCAACCAAACACATGTTGATATCCTTGTTCCATCATCATAAAGGAAGCAGGCATGTTAGGAGGTGGCATAAGAATTCCTTCCCTGGGTACTACACGCTTATCTTTCTTAAAGAAATTTTTGATTTTATTAATCAGCTTCATTCTTCCGATCCCTGTGACTATTTATTTGAGCAGGCAAAACCTAAAGGCTCTTCCGTATTTTCATATATCCTATTTGCTAACACTTGTCCTATACCAGCGCGACTCACACCAACAGTCCAATCAGGGCTCACTACGTATTCTCTTCCACATCCAATACCAGCGCAGTTCTAGCCTACTGGCCAATCAGAGCTTACACCCCCTTGTCTGACCATTGCCAGTGATGTGATGTCAGTATGAACCCTACTACTGACCCTCCCCTTACAATATGTAGTTGTTACACGTACCCTGTCCCAACCAATACCAGTGCGGCTCTTTGTGACGTCAGTATGACTCCTGCTACTGACCCATTACAAGCAAAGAATTGGCTACCCTGTATACTTCAATTAATTGCTCATAAAGAGTCCAGAGATTTCAGTTCCGCAATTTTGAACTCACTACATGTCTAGGTCATACCACATGATAAATGTTGCTATTTCTGTGGTTTCAGTTTCATGAGAACTCTACCCTCCCAGCCAGTACGAGCAACGATGGCCGAGTGAGGGTATTTATTACAAAGCTATATGCATGTGGGTTGAGGTGGCTAACGCTCCATATACAGGTGTGTTACAAAAGTGTTTTTATATGTTTTTTTCAGTTGCGAAGACTATTTTGTCCTTATGCAGTGGCCTTAATATATATGACGCCCTGAAGAAATTGCCAAAAATTCGATGGCAATGAAACATGTCGGCAAGTAAAGTAGTGTTGGTTGGATAGGTAGCAGCCACATCTATTTTTTTAATTCTCACACCCAACACAAGAGACAGAATAAAATTGCATATCTGTGTTGTTGTGTGTGTTTTTATATGTTGCTTGACACTTTATTGGTTGCCCTGCGGTCTTACCTCACTGCATACTTTTCACAAAACGTTCTCTTTTTTTGTGTTTCGTGGACACATTTTCCTTTATCGAGCTTGATGGTGCCAATGATGAGAACAGGGCAATCCTGATGAGTACCTGCCAGGTTCCCGTTGGTGGTGCGCCCGCGAGGTGCCATCTAGCTTTCACACACTTTTTACCTTGTATCCCAGTTTTGACACTAAGGTGTGTGTTTGTTTTGTTTTGCAGCTGAATTTTACTTCTTTAGGGAACGAGCGATTGTTAAAAGAAGGCACAACTTTAGGACATACCAACTACCCCAATAACTAGTAAGAGGGGTGTAAGTTTTGTAATGATAATGCAATAATTGGTATACCCGAAAAAGATGATTCTATAAGTGCCTGCAAGGTCTAGGTCTTTTCTGTACTAGTTGCATTATGAGTGGAGGGCGACCTATGACTAGCTTTACCCTCTAAGCTCCTGTTTGTTTGAACTTAGAAGGCAGTACCAGCACCTCTGAGAACTTTGTCCCGGTGGGATCAATGCTGCCTGAGACTGTGTGAGACGGTATCTGAAATGCTTGTCATCCTTTTCAGGCCCCCTCCAGATTGCATGCCCATGACTTAAATCCGATTGCTGAGAAAGTTGTCTTTCATCGGAACTCGATCTGAAGACTTGTCGACTCCGCATACTGTTGGACGAAGCCCTGTTCGGTAAGCTTCTGACGTCTTCTATTCTTCCTCCACAACCAACGTGGGATGAGGGTTAGTCTAATTTTTACGTAATCTTTGCTGTAGAATCAGCACGTGTTTGTAGGCGCCCTGGATGTGAAATCCTGAACAGGCGTTTCCCTCCGGTGAACGGTGAATCTTTCTGTATCTATGGAGGATTTGCTTCACTAAGACTACTCTGCTATCCGTGTGTGAGGTAAATATTAAGTTTGCCGGTTTTTGAGACTAATCTTTAAACTTTATTTATTTTTTCCAGGGACTGTAGAAATTAGAAAAATGTCCATCCTTTTTAAGTTGGCACAGCGTTTAAGATGAGAATAGCTATGTACCTATAGGATATCTCCCAAAATCTTTCCTTCTGCGTGTTGCATGTATTCTATCCAATTTAAGGTGAAACATATGTGTGTGAATGAATCGGGTGTATGGCCCCAAGGGATTCCTATGCTCGCCAGCAGTTGGCTGGTCTAGTTATATCAACTCAAGGTTACTTTCAGCTTGTTTGCGCAATTGATGAGCTCACTGCACACATTACGAATTAGTAACTTAAAAGATGTAAATAACAATATAATCCATGAATTTTGTACCTCTGTTACTTTTTAAATTATGACAATGTGCGAAGGTATTGAAACCTAGTAAAGATGTAAAGCCTGACAAAATATTGTGAATGTATATTTACAACGTGATGTTTTCTGTCTACCACAGATTGGCCGCCTTTTTGACATTATTTGCCCCCCCTTTCCCATCGTGTATTTGCCCTGATGAAGGTGCGGCCGTAGACCGGGCCTGCCACCGAAACGCGCGTTGGCGTTGTTACTTTTCGTCCTGATATTACCATCTTGTGTCTCCGATGCACTGCTGAGAAGACACCACAGGACGCCTTCAGTGTATCACTTTGGGATCTGCACTGAGAATGTTGTATGCATTGTTATAAGTTTGATGTGGTGAGCAGTTTCTATGAGGATATGCAAGAGGAATGATTCTTTAGTGTTGAATGAAAGATGATTGGGTGATGTGGGGCTGTTTTTATGATTGAACTTTTGTCATATGAATTTCTACTTTATGATGCTATTCTGAGAAAAAAGTATACCTAAAAAAAGAAAATAAAAATTTATATTTTTCTATCTTTGGTTTGTTTTATCATGTGGTATGACCTAGAAATGTAGGTAGTTCAAAATTGCAGAACTGAAATCTCTGGACTCTTTATGAGCCATTAATTGAAGTATACAGGGCAGCCAATTCTTTGCTTGTAATTTGTCTTTCTCCCCTGCTGGTCTGCCCTACATCCTTTTCAGGGGGCCCCTATTTGTATTGGTTCCTGCTACTGACCCTCCCTTCACAGGGTAATACGGCAATTAATTTTCTAATTTTTCTTTTTAAATTTCTGTTAGTAACAACGTAAACACAGCGCTACTCTGTCTGCTCTGCAAAACCAAGGATAGTTTCTTCACTTGCTTAAAAAAGAAAGTACCTCCTTTCACTACGAGTAAAAAACACTGTTTACCCTTCACTTAAGCTCGGGGAGGACTTATTACTTCTCTCTGGATACTCCTCTTTTGTGTAAGGCCAAAGTTTCACGGGTGGACCCTTCGCTATCATTCACACTCTAGTCTTATACGCTATAGTCCTTAATATAATACCTACAGCTCTCCGTAGCTTTTAGGTATTATGACAACAGACGAGTAAACTTCTGCAGTGTGATTTCCTTACCACACTCTTCTAAATTCCATTCCCGGGATTCCAAGGTATCTCCGTACCTGTACGTAATAATCAATAATCAGTAACCGATAATCACCAAACGAATCAATAATAACCATAACTATGCTACCAGAAAAACTGATCCAGCGAAAGGTCAGGGATGAACACTTCACAAACCAAATATTTTAATGGGGCCCATACACATTTACACATTTACTCAAATGATCATCCACACTCCCTGATCAACCCGCTGTGTGTGGGGGGGTCAAGTTTTATAATTCGCCTAAGTTAATTCCCTGTATCCACAAACAATTTTGGAATAATATTCAAATCTAACTAATCTTCACAAATTAACACTCTTTCCTCTGGTTGATGCACCATTAGTTGTGTTAGTTGATGGTGATATTAACAATTATCTAACTAATTTGTAGATCCCTAAGCTTTATCTAAGATTTCAGTCATAATGTCAAGCAACAACGCAGTCTCCTACCTTATCTTGCTTGTGACGTTGTAGTTAGGTTTCGCAGGAAGGCAAGAGACAAACTTCCCAAATTACTAATTAGTAACTGGTGATTTGACTCACAATCAAATTAAGAGTTAGAAATAAGGGAGGAGGGCCGGATACTGGACGTTGATGAATCTTGCTGTCGACTTGCGAGGCATCAAGTAAACCTTTAGTATCTGTTTCTTTTAAGAATAATGTCTTTTTAACGTTCTACACTTAGGGGCCGATTCCGATTTGGGTTGGAAGGGCTCCAAACATGGACAGAATCGGTATGTGTCAGACGGATTCCTTTGCGACCAAGCCATTCCGATGGGCTCCATCGGAAAGGAATCCGATTCGGATTTCCGGATGGCCTACGATGGGCTCGGAGAGCCCGTCTGCCATCCGGAAATCCTGCAGTACTCCCCCAGTTGCCTCTTTACGACCGATGGAGTATGATGGCAGTTTTTCACTGCCTTTTCGTGCCGGTGTGTCCGGCACGAAAAGGCAGTTGGAAACTGTCTCTGGGGGCCCCCAGCAAGGCCCCTATGGGTGTGAGGCCGCCGAATGACAGACTGGGGGCATCTATGGTGCCCCTCCGTTGATCCCTGAACCCGGTGGCAGGCACCTTGGGGTGCCGGCCACAGGGTGCAGGGGTGAACTCCACCCCTGCATTTCACATTGCAAGCATGCTTTCCGGTCTGAATGCATGCTTGCATTGTGAACCATACGAATCGTACTAGCAGGGCCATAACCGACCACAGCAGGTCGGTCAGTTTCTGCTCCTGACCGATCTCGGACGGACTCAGGTCCGTCCGAGATCGGAATCGGGCCCTTAGTCTCTAGAATGTTTCAGTTTTTAAGTTTTATTCCTACCTGGGATCAGTAGTTATCTTGTCTACGTACCAGTATTTCTTGTTCTGTGGTTTTGAAGTATGAGGCTTGAGGAACAGGCTAAGTCTGGTGTAATTTTGTAGTTTCCAGCTGAAAAGAAAATAACAGTATGAACACTACTGCACTTCCTAAATTACCCTGAACAATGCTTCTTTCTTTTGTAGCAAAAGTGTCCTACTTACTTAAACACGTTCTTGAATACTCTATGCGCTGTTCCTAATTAACTTCCTGCCAATAATCGTATTTTGTCAAGTTCAGATAATAACTCTGACTCTGAACACACTGCTCTCTATACCATCAAAAGATAGTCAAATAATATATTTGACCTATACTGGATATCAAAAGTTCAAGAAGCAATAACAATAAGTCTCTTAAAGAAATCACATGATTTTTTAAATGCTAGAGTTCCAAGAAAAAAGAGTCTTTAATGTGACCTTTCTTGCGTAGGGCGCCAAAGCTTTAAAGTGCTTATCTTCTTTTGTCTTTTATTTTGCAGATCCAGCCAAAGTGAAAGGAAGAAGATTTCCTAGGAAGGAATCACCGCAACTCTGTCGTGCTGAAACTCGGCGAGTTAAAGAGCTTCTCCTTGAAGGTGTTTTCCAGATGACGGGCAAAAGGCAAAGCAACGTTTGGAAGGTGGGTGCAGTTTTTATACCTCTGCCATACCCTTGACGCCTATCACATACCGTCTCTTCCAGTGTGACGGTGCGTGAACAGGCGTTTCCTTAATTTAATCAGTTGTACCGCTTTGATGGAAGGCGGTAGAAAACCTCAATGCGCGCTGCGATACTGGCAAGATGGAAAACGGCAGTCATTTTTTGATGCGCCCTGCAATATTTACAAGGGGAAATTGAGGCTGAAATCCCCTATGTTTGTCACAATCTCCGGGAAATGGAGAGCACCAAAATACAGTTCACAAACTTGCCAAGTTAAAAGTCGATTATGAAAGGCTTTTACCAACTTTGATGCATTTGTTAGATGACATAAAGGTTCCCAGGACCTTTCTTCTGGGCCATAACCCTTCCAGTCTATTAAATGAAAAAGCTTTCCACAAACTATTTTTGAATCCAAAATCTTGAAATTCGGGAACTCCATCAATTTCAATGGGAGGAGGGGCCTTGATTAGTCATGTTTTAGGGTAGTAAGGTTTTAATAAAGAAACATGGAAGACTGGATGGAATCGATAATGTTGAGGGAGGGTTTATTTAACACTGACAGGATTTATTATTTTTTCTATAACAAATGGTCCTATAAAGCGAGGATTGAATTTCCTATTTCCTTTTAAGCATAAATTCTTTGTGGATAACCAGACTTTGTACCCTTTAGCATTAGAGGGTTGGACAGAACGGTGTTTATCTGCTGTGATTTTTTGGGTTTCTTTTGCTGTGGCTAAATTAAAGTGAGCATCATGATGAATGGTCGTTAGTTTTGAAACATACTCATGTACAGCTGGGACCATGTCGATTGAGCCCTTGTGATCAGGGATATGTTTAGGATGATATCCATAATTACAAAAAAATGGAGACATGTTGGTAGATGAATGTTCTACATTATTATATGCGAACTCTAAAGCCCACAGAATATCTGACCATTCATCATCAGAATCCCTTAACATGCATCGTAAATACTGTTCTATGGATTGATTGGTACGTTCAGTCAAGCCATCCCTTTGCGGGTGCGCACTTCCATATTCAATGATTTACTTAAATTTTGCCAGACGAGTGAGATAAATTGAGGACCTCTATCTGAATTGACAATAGATGGGAGACCATGTAATCGTATGATGTTCGTCCTAAGAGTGTGGGCTAATTCCAAAGCAGTTGGAAGCCGTTTTAAAGGAATGAAATGAGCCATACAAGAAAATTAGTCTACTATAGTTAAGATGGTAGTGTAACCATTCGTAGTAGAAGGAAGATCGACAATGAAATCTAAAGAGATTGTATGCCAAGGCTGAGGTGGAATTGGTAGAGGTTTTAACCCCCCACTAGGGGCTGTATGTGAAGATTTATTTTGGATACACACACTACAGGTCTCAACAAAGTCTTTAATATCATTGAATATGAAAGGCCACCAAAATGTTCTCTTTATTATTTGATAGGTCTTGATAATTCCTGGATGAGCTGAAAAAAGAGTATCATGGTGTAATTGCATGATTGATTTCTGTAGCTTTTATGAAGGTACTATAATTTGGTAATTTACAAAAAATAATCTTTCTCTTTTTAGTAAAAACGGATATTCTTTTTTCCAGCCGTCCATGTCTTTTGTTTTGATTTCTTTTTCAACGTCCGTAATTACATCACAAATCGTGAGAGTACCTTGAAAACAATTTGTTGATAGAAAGGGTTGCACATTAATGTTATTTTGACCTTCATTTTCACCAATACGTGACAAGGCATCTGCCTTCTGATACTCTTTTCCTGGGCAAAAAGTAATTATAAAATTATAATCATTAAAAAATAATGACCATCGAAGTTGTCTAGCGGAAAGGGCCTTGACAGATCGTAGGGATTGTAAATTTCTATGGTCAGTATAGATGGTGATTGGATTACATGCCCCTAACAATTAATGGTGCTGTAGTGATGAGGGACACAAGAGTGATATTCCAGTTTCTTTTATTTGCTCAGTAAAGCACAACAGAAAGCCGTCAGCTTGTCAACCTGGAAGCCGGCTCGCTATGTCAACATTCCATAGCGAGCGCCTGGCTGTCCAGGGGAATGTACCAACATGTGATCAGGAGGAGGGGGGAAAGGAGAGGAACCGGGAATGAGGTTACACATTAACTGTAGTTACAACACATCATCCCCCTTAAGGGAACTAACAGGAAGAGACAGGATGTCTAATGGTGGGTGCTCCTAGGCTCCTATGACTTTAGTATGTATGTCTATCTCATTATGTACTGTTTGTGCCACTGAGGAGTGGTCCTAAATCTGTCACTCCTTCTGTCTAGTCTGATGTTTTCACTGATGTCTTTACCTCCCGCTCTTCTCATTACTGCCCTGGGCTCTCCCCCTTCTGCTGGAACCACACGATCATGACTCCATAGTCTACCATCATCCACAACCACAGAGTTTCTGTTTTGCTTCTGGATGGTCTTGGGGGCATAGAACGTGTTGCCTCCTCTCCCCAGTCTCTCTGGTTTCTTTACATAGACTCCTTGTCCTTCCTGAAATTCTCTCTCCTTCACTCCCCACTTCTTATCATACCATTCCTTGTATTTCTGCTGACTGTCTTCAATTCTCCTCTTGATCTCTTTGTGATCGGTCTCCTTTGTTTGTTTTCTCCCCATCCAACTGGGTGTGAGTTTCGTGCCAGCTTTTCTTCCCCTCAGCAACTCAAAGGGCGTGCATCCTGTAGTGGACTTCGGCGTGGTGTGGTATGCCCACAACATGTCCCTTATGGCTTCCTCAATGTTCTCCCCCGCTTGGTTGGCCAACTGTATGCACTCCTTCAACATACGGTTCACTCTTTCCACCTTCCCGTTTGCTTTGGGGCAATACAGCGGCGTGCGAACATGGGTCACCGAACAGTCTTTGAGGAAATCCTTCATCTCTTCTGAGATCAGTTGTACGCCATTGTCAGTCACCAGTGTTGAGGGTATTCCTTCTAGTGTGAACACCTCTTTCAGGAAATCAACTATGACTTTGGTGCTCACATTGTGAACGTTCTTGCAGGTTATCCAGCTTGAAAAGTAGTCTACTAGGACCAATAAGTACCAGTCTTGGGGCCCTTTGCCATGGATAGGACCCGCTATGTCGAAGCCTAACTTGCTCCACGGCACCTCCGGAACTTCAACAGGTGACAAAGGTGCTCTCCTCGTGATCTTGGATTTGTCACTCAGTGCGCACGCGTAGCAATCACGCACCTTGTCCTCCATTTCTCTGTCCATGGTAGGAAACCAGTAGTCTGCACGAAGTCTGGCTTTGCACAAACTCCTGCCTAGATGTCCCTCGTGAGCCAGATCCACTACTTTACTTCTTAAGGCTTCTGGTGGGACTACTTTCCCTGATTTCAGTATGAGGTCACCTTCCACAGATAGATCCTCCCTCACGTTCCAATATGGCTGGATCTCTGTCTCCATGTCCTTGCATTTCTTGGGCCATCCAGATAGTATATACCTCTTCACCTTCTTCATTACATCATCTCGTTCCATCTGGGTTTCCCATTAAACCTTTTCCACTGCCGCTAGACGCACCTCCAGGATTGAGCTACTCTTCACTTCCTCTACCTCTTCTCCATCTGCGGGTGCTCTTGATAGGAAGTCAGCAACTCTATTTTGTTGTCCAGGTATGTAGGATACTCTGAAGTTGTAAGCTTGTAGACCCACTGCCCATTTAGCTATTCGAGGCGTCATGCTTTCCATGTCCTTCTTGGTGAACAGTGAGACCAGGGGTTTATGGTCGGTCTGTACTTCAAATGGAATACCCCAAATGAAAAACTTGTAGTGACAGATGGCCCAATAGACAGCTAGAGCCTCTTTCTCTATGGTGGAGTAATTCTTCTCAGATACTGTGAGGGTTCTTGATGCGAAAGCTATCACGTTTATCTGGTTGCCTTCTCTCTGCGCCAGCGTTGCCCCTATGCCTCTGTTGCTGGCGTCCGTGGAGATAATGGTTGCACCATTTGGATCAAACTTCCCTATATACGGGGCTTCAATAATAGCCTTCTTTATGCATTTCATGGACACTTCCTGTTCCTTTCCCCATTCAAAAACACTGTCCTTCTTTATCAAGTCTCTTAACGGTTGCGACACCATTGCAAAATCCTTAATGAATTTAGCCATGTATTCCGCAAGACCTAGGAAAGATAGTATGTCCTCTTTACTCTTGGGAATGGGAGCATCCTCCACTGCCTTCACTAAGTCATGTTTTGGTTTGATGCCGTCTTCAGATAGGGTGTGTCCCAGGTAGTCCACCGAACTTACTCCTAGTTTGCATTTTGAAGGCTTCGTGGTGAAGCCCACTTCTTTCAACTTTTCGAACACTCTTCTAGCCATTTCATTGTGTTCTTCTTCGCAACCTCCAAAAATCAGGATATCATCTTGGAAACAGATAGTGTTCCTACAGTCTTTTAACACATGTTGCATGACTCTTTGGAAAGCAGCAGCTGCCGATGCCAATCCAAATGGCATTCTCTGAAACTTGAAATTTCCAAATGGGGTGGTGAATGCTGTTAGTATTTGGGAATCCGGGTGAAGCTTGATTTGGTAATATGCAGAGGATAGGTCCAGCACGCTAAAATACTTGGCACCCCTGATCGTGCTTAGCATTTCCCCTATCCTGGGAAGAGGGAACCTGTCCACAAGGATATTCGCATTAAGGTCCCTCAGGTCCACACAGAGTCTTATGCTGTTCCCTTTATCTTTGGCCATGATGACAATCGGGGCCAACCAGGCTGAACTCTCAATTTCTGTGATGACTCCCTCACTGACTAACCTCTGACGTTCCTGCTGGAGGGGCTCTCTCATGCGCAAAGGTATAGACCTGGTCTTGTGCACCACTGGTACCGCCCCCTCCTTTAGCACAATCTTGTGCATGTAGTTCTTAAATACCCCCAATCCGTCACTGAACACTTCCTTGAACTCCTTGGTGAGATTCTCTGATATACCTTCTTGGTCAATTAACAACACCTGCTCTTTGTTGTTTGGATCAAGTATGATTCCCAACTGCCTCTGATGTTTCCAGCTCAATAGGGTCGAGCCTCTCGTGGACACATACACCTTTCCTACTGTGTGTCTATCCTTAAATGAGATTCTCATGGTCACCATTCCCTCAAGGGAGATCTTCCCCTTGTTGTAACCCTTGGGACTAATGTCTGGTGGCAACAATTTTACAGGATGGTTGGCAAACTTATCTTCAAACACTTTCTTATCTACTAAAGTATATGGGGAGCACGAATCAGCATACATACTAAACATCACTCCGTCAAGTAAGACATCACATTTGGGGTAAACATTATCACTGTTATCTTCCTCATCCCCCACTTGAAAAATGTACGATTTTTCCCTTCCCTCTTCCTGGGGTGACTCCTCAATGACATGCACTGCTCTGCCAGGGGCTTTACATACTTTAGAATAATGACCCCACCTGTTGCACTTTCTGCACTGTACATTCCTTGCAGGACACTTCCAGTTATTTGCCAAATGATTGGGACTACCACATTTATAACACACTGTGGAACTGGGCTTGCTGCGATTAACCTCTTTACTCTTGTCCCCTACTTTACAGACCGTTTCACTCTCTGTACTTACTTTGCTTTCAGACCTCTCTCTGTTTGTCCCATCTGTAGCTTTCATTTCCCTCATGCAACGTGCTGTGTGCTCTAGGCCCTTAGCTATGTTTATTGCTTCCTCAAGATTGGGGTTCTTGGTCAGTAGTTCCTCTTGTATTTTGGTTTCGTTGGTGCACCTCACCAGTTGGTCTCTTATTAAAGAGTCTGTGAGTTGACCAAACTCACATGTGGCTGACAAGCCTCTCAACACAGCTATATAATTGCTCACTTTCTCCTCCCTCTTCTGTACTCTCTTGAAGAACTTATGTCTTTCCATCACCACATTTATTTTCTCCTTAAAATGAGTCGCTAATTCCCTCAGCGTGCTTTCATAAACATTGACACCTTCCTCCACCTCCTCTTGCTCATCCTCAATCAATCTCCCTGTTATATCTTCATATATTTTCCTCCCATGTGTGCCTCAATTGTGTAGCAATATATGTTGTTTGCGTATATTAGTGTAGTTGCTACCCCCAATTGCTATTAAATAAGATTTGAAGATACCTTCCCACCTTCTCCAGGGGATAACTGGTTCTCCTAATTCATTGAGGAAAGGTGGGGGTTGGCTCATTCCTGCACCTGCCATTGCCATAAAGTTCCTAAAATCCTTGTAGGTCTATATTTTCTCTAATGAGAGCAACAATACCCTAAAGAAGTGAAAATGACTCTCTGCCACTAGCTGCTGTGGTTCTAAGCTGAGAGATACGCACTTGTATTTACCAAAAAAACAAAACAACACTTTCCTATTTTGCCACGTAATGCTTGTAACACTTGAGAGAATATCAATAACACAGAGGTTTATGCAGTCCTCTTTCTGCTTCCCCGGTTGAGAAATTATGTCCAATGGAACTGCCTGCTTTCCCTCCAACTGGCGGGAACTTCCTGTGGAGAAACTTCCCCTCAAAATAGTTCCTGTCAGGAAGAAACCGACTTTCGAATGGAGCTGTGATCTCCGGGCGTGCACTCCACAGGACTGCTGCCTCTTTCGACAACTCAGCACTGCTCTTCCTAGTGCCCACACAGGAGCGAGAAGCGAACATAAGCCACGGAGTCACCACATATTCTTTCAGAGAGATATCCGGTAAGCGCTCTGCTTTGCGTTAGAGTTCAGTCAGCGCCGTTGGTTAGTGCGCGCAGAGAGCTTCGGAAAAAACTGAACAGCCTCAACGTTCATTCAGCGCGTCATTAGCTTAAACGCGCCAGGGCCTCGTGCAGGGTGGTAAACTCAGGGCGCCTCACAGCAGGAAACGGGATAATTGGTTCCGCTGACCGCCCTTCAATCCATGCGAAAGTTAGTTGATTCAGTCACGCGGATAAATGACTGGATTACAGCGCACTCTTCCCCTCAGTTCGCAGCTTGTGCCCGACCCGGCACACAAGTGTGAGCGATGACACGCCGACCCTCAATGCTTCAATTCCGCTCTTGCCCTTTCATTGTCATTCCAAGTTAAAACAGGTAACGCGATGCCCGACCTGGCAACCGATTAAGTTAACAACCCACTTAAAGTTTTTTTTTTTTCAAATTGTCTCTGACTTGGTTTGCCTTATTTCTCCTTATCTCCTTACTTGTGAAGCTCTTGCAGCTTTTCGTGACAGCCAGCATCGGTCACTCGCTTCCTCCTATTCTTCGATTCACCGGCTCCGTTATATCTTTTGTTCCTCCGTTGACAAGCAGTAAATTCATCCCAGGGAAACGGCAATCACTGTCCCTGGCCCAGTTTCCTTCTCCTCGTCGCCAAGAAATGTAGTGATGAGGGACACAAGAGTGATATTCCAGTTTCTTTTATTTGCTCAGTAAAGCACAACAGAAAGCCGTCAGCTTGTCAACCTGTAAGCCGGCTCGCTATGTCAACATTCCATAGCGAGCGCCTGGCTGTCCAGGGGAATGTACCAACATGTGATCAGGAGGAGGGGGGAAAGGAGAGGAACCGGGAATGAGGTTACACATTAACTGTAGTTACAACAGGTGCCATTCCTCAAAAACTGCTTTTATTGCAAGTAACTCTTTATCTGCAATAGTGTAATTTTGTTAAGCTGCAGATAATTTCCTGGAGTAATAGGCAATAGGATGCATTTGTCCTGTGTCCTTATTTCTTTGAGACAATATTCCCCCTAAAGCAAACTGAGAAGCATCAGCGTCTACAATAAATGGCTGTGTAGGGTAGTGGTGACTTAAAATGGGTGCTGAGGTAAATCTTGTTTTTAGATCTTGGAAGGCTTTTTCTGCGGTTTCAGTCCATTCAAATTTTACCCCTTTTTGAAGAAGTCTAGTTATGGGAGTGATAGTGTGGGAGAAATCCTGAATAAAATGCTGATAAAAGTTTGTAAAGCCTAAAAAACTTTGTACATGTTTAACGGATGCGGAACTGGGCCAAGTGCTTACTGCTTCAATTTTCTTTGGATCCATTTCTATTCCAGAAGGACTGATAATATATCCTAAGAAATCCACTTTTGAAACATGAAACTGAATTTTTTCCAATTTAACATAAAGAGAGTTATGAAGCAATTTTTGAAGGATGGGGCGAACTTGTTTTACATGGTCTTGTTCTGAATTAGAGTATATAAGTATGTCATCAATATAGACAACACAACAAACATCAATGAACTCATGCAAAGCCTCATTTATAAAAAATTGGAAAGCAGCTGGATCATTACAGAGTCTGAAGGGCATAACTTGATATTCAAATAGGCCGCATTTGGTGTGAAACGCCATCTTCCATTCATCGCCCTCTCGAACTCTTACAAGATGATATGCTCTGCGCAAGTCCAATTTGGTATAAATGGTTGCTTGTTTGACTGGATCCAACAAAGTAGGAATTAGAGGCAAAGGGTACCTATTTTTAATTGTCATGTTGTTTAAAGCCCTGTAGTCAATGCACAAGCGCAGCTCACCCCCTTTTTTAGCTATAAAAAATGAAGGCGATGAGACTGGGGACTTTGAGTATCAAATAAATCAATTTTCAAGATATTCGTCCAAATAAGTTCTTAAATGTTCTTTTTCTTTTTCTGTGAGTGCATGAATTCTACTGCACAGTAAAGTTGCACCAGGTGCAAGATATGTTTTACAATCGAAGTCCTGATGAGGGGAAAGAGTGTTTGCTTTTTTTTTTTATCGAACACGTCTGCTAAGTCAGAATATTCTATTGAAACACCTTCGAGAAGTAAAATTCCCTGCAGTTCTTTTGGAAAGTCAAATCCTTGAACTATGTTCTCATCTATTTGTTTTTGAAAACACTGGGTGCGACACTGGGAAGAATTAAATGTTATTGTTTTAGTTTCCCAATCAGGATTCCTAAAATAAGCCTGAATTGGGGAGCATCGATGACATCAGAAGTAATGAATGGGGGAACATTGCATCTCCTACAATTTGATTTGGTTTTGTATGGGTCCAGATGTAAGTTCTTTCCCATCTTCTGCTCACACTATTTCTGGATGACTTTTAGTTTCAGTGAGTAAACCCAATTTACTTAAGAATTGGGTATCGATAAAATTGCCACTGGCTCCAGAATCAATTAATGCATCTACAATCCAAGACCGCATGGGACTAGCAATAGCTGTAAGTTTCACTTGAATACATAGATGTCTACACACTAAGGTTGGAACTGTAGAGGCCAAACTAGAACAGGCACTAATATTTTGTCGAGTGTTCTAGTTTTCCGATTGAACTTGTGCCAATGCTACTTCAGAATTTTTTGGTTTGTTCTTATTGGGGTGCATTGGACATTCTTAACGAAATGTCCTGTCCTACCACAATAAAGACATTGGTTTAATTTTCGTCTTTTTTCCTTTTCCTCTTTTGAAAGAGGTCCTCGGATAGAACCAATTTGCATTGGTTCTACTGAATCTTGTTTAGTTATTATTTCTTTGTGAGATGAACTCCTGTCTTTAGAAAATACCATCTTGTGATCTGTTTTTCCTCATACCCCCTTTCGTTACGACAATCTGTGCTTTAGTTTTACTACTAAATCCATGAATTCACTAACATCATCAGGTGGATCTAATATCTTTTCATTCTTCTTTTAATCCCCTACAGAAGAGAGAGACTCTTTTCTCACTTGGCCAATCAGTTTCTAAGACTAGACGGTTGAAGACTGATATGTAATGGAGTAAATCTGAAGACTCTTGTTAAGTTGAGTAATTAATTATCCACTGTTTGTATAAAAACATGTTTAGCGAATAATTATTTTATAGTGTGCTTGAATTGTCTATAGTTATATAATATAGGATCGTCTTTTTCCACTAAAGGGACTGACCAAAGTGCAGCATCACCTCCTAAATATGACAAAATAAATGCCACTTCTTTCTTTTCCAGTACAAGTGTCCTACTTACTTAAACACGTTCTTGAATACTCTATGCGCTGTTCCTAATTATTGGAGAAATGAAATATACAAAAAACCAACTCCCTGCCAATAATTGTATTTTGTCAAGTTCAGATAATAACTCTGACTCTGAACACAAATAATATCTTTGACCTATACTGGATTTCAAAAGTTCAAGAAGCAAATAGTTAACAATAGGTCTCTTACAGAATTCACATGATTTTTTTAAATGCTAGAGTTCCAAGAAAAAATTAGTCTTTAATGTAACCTTTCTTGCGTAGGGCGCCAAAGCTTTAAAGTACTTATCTTCTTTTGCCTTTCATTTTGCAGATCCAACCAAAGTGAAAGGAAGAAGATTTTCTGGGAAGGAATCACCGCAATTCTGTCGTGCTGAAACTCGGCGAGTCAAAGAGCTTCTCCTGGCAGGTGTTGTCCAGATGACGGGCGAAAGGCACAGCAACGTTTGGAAGCTGGGTGCAGTTTTTATACCTCTGCCACACCCTTTACGCCTATCACGTACCATCTCTTAGAGCACGACGGTGCATGAACAGGTGTTTCCTTAATTTAATCAGTTGTACTGCTTTGATGGATAGCGGTAGAAAACCTCAATTCGCGCTGCGATACTGGCTAGATAAAAAACGGCAGTCATTTTTTAATGCCCCCTGGAATATTTACAAGGGGCAATGGAGGCTGAAATCCCCTATGTTTGTCACAATCTCCGGGAAATGCATGGCACCAAAATACAGTTCACAAACTTGCCAAGTTAAAAGCCATTACAGATTTACACTGTCCATAACAGAATTACACTAATACACTACGAATAAAACAAATCATTTGGCATATATACACCCCTAAACATAAATCACAACGGGAGCACGGGAAAGCGACAGGTTTTTTCCTGTAAGCTTTTACGCTAATCCTTAAGCTTTAAACACATGCACATGTATACTAAAGGTCATGACATGCTTGTGGGGTCTTTATCCATGACTCATGACATGCTTGTGGGGTCTTTATACATGACACATAAATTGACCGCTCATTAATACAGATTCACAGTGCAACCTCCTATCTTCAAATAGGAGAGAACATTTTTCATTTGGCAACACAATCAATGACACAAACTTATTCAACAAAACCATATGCATAAGACTGGATAGATGAAGAGACAAAAGATACAAACTAAAAATAAATTTGCAAAGAATATGCAAACTTTAAGATAGAATAATATTTACCTATTAGAAATACTGAAAAAACAATCCTATGGCCAAACGACTGGTGAGTGTCCCCTGAGTTAGAATCATCTATTATTATTTGTCTGAGCAAAAGCATTAATAACAACAGCTTTCTTTTACATTCAAGCAAGCAGATGCCGGGCATGCGGTTCCTCTGGACCACATGTTAGTCCTTCTTGCGCATGCGTGAGGGTGTTCCCTCTCAAAGCGAGTTAGTCATGTTATCTCTACGTAATTGTGGTTGGCACATGCGCAAAGAGTTTTTACAAATTAAAGCGGGTTTTAATCGCATTGCATTTGACTCTTTATTAACCCTGGGCGTAGTTTGCGAAGTAGCGCTACGCATAGCTACGCGAAGTGCACCTTGCACTATGTGAGCTACCCTGTCCGCATTTTGCAAGATGCCGTTTTCAATGATTGCACAGTGCGGACAAGCATCCGGCACTGTGCAATCATTGAAAACAGCATCTTGCACAGTGCGAGCTGTAGTTTTCTGCAGCTCGAGTAGATTTTTACTCGAGCGGCAGCTTTCTCAACGTGGACTGGTAGTTTCTCATTGCGAGCGGTTGCAAGCATACGCGACCACTCGCAATGAGAAACCTGACCTCCCCGCGTTGAGAATCTTGCCGGGAGTTTTATTTTCCACGCTCGCGATCAGCAACTTGATGTTGCTGATCGTAAACAAGGAAAAAGTCTCGCCGGGATGTCATTTTGCTTGCTCGCGGTCGTCAACTTGACGTTGAGGACCGCGAGCAAGCAAAAAATGACCGCTGCGCTATGCTACGCACGTTTGCACTGTGCTACGTGCAATTCGCGTAGTGCAAAGTAGCGCAAACTTCGCAAAGTACGCGAGCGTAGCTTAGTGCTTTGCCCAGGGTTACTCTTTATTAATTAAGCAAGCGTAAAGCTTTCAACCCATGTGTTGGTGTCTGGTGTGTATTAGATTAGTCTCATCTAAATTTGTAATGGTTAATGAAAGTTAACGGAGTATTACGCCGAGCAAGTTTTCTTCTTCTTGAATCCTTGCTCCATCATTGCTGCTGTGTGAGTGTGTTGCGCAAATGCTTTACACATTGCCTCTGTGATAAGCCTGACTGCACTGCCAAGCTATCAAGGGGGTGAGCAGAGGTTATCTTCGGTATTTAACTCCCTTGCCCTGACTAGAGTGGTGGTTTCTACCTGGCTTAGATGCATGCCCTAGTCAATCAGAAATCCCATTTCTAACAGTCGAGATTCAGCGTCTCAAAAGAACAGCACACTCTTCTCTTCACGAGGTTTTATCCTGCATCAGAAGAACAGGTCACTCATCTCCTCACAAGATTCAGCATGCTCCATCTGATTCTCTTATTCCCCTCAGCAGTGTGAACGTTCGTGCTTGCCCGAAGATTCTGCCTAGGCTTGTCAGAAAGAGAGAACAAAGTGCACGATTGAAGATCGAACATAACTTATTGAAAATATAGAATTCTCTGCTTCTGATTTGAGGGCATTGATATTGTGGATGCTCGGCCTTCCCCTCGTGCTTGTGTGAAAGTTTTCTCTTCCTGACGCCTCAGGGAATACTGTTTCAGCATATAACTAGTGCGTAACCTACTTGATAATTTCTACATAACATTTGAATTACTGCTTGGTAGCGTTCCTATGCTTACGTGAAGATAGGCTTTTGCTCCATCAGTGACAACACACTCACAGTGGATCACCTAAGGAAAGAAGTGATCCACACATTATTTAACCCTGGTTATTAAGTAAAGTATATAAGTGATCCACACTTACAGTGAATAACCAATTAGTGATTCACACTCTTACAGTGGATCACTAAGCGAAACCAGTGGTACACACACATACGCTGGAGCGGTATAGATCGCTGGACCCCTTGTGCTATCCAATTCATGTTACTAATCTTAGTATAATTTTGAATAGTGATGTGTTGTTAATAATTATTGGGGTGGACTTAGCACATAGTACTAACTTAGAACTTTCACACGATGCAAAGCACTACATTACCACCCTTCTTAATGAGAACTCCTGGCTAACCACAAATGAGTTGGAGTAAATGGAAACGTTTTCAATAACTATCTCATGGTTTGTTGTCCTAATATGAGTATTGAGAGATAAGTGGCATTAATATTACATTACGTGGGTCCTGAGAGGCAAGAAACCTTAGAACACTTACCAGAGCTAGCTGAGGATCATGCAAGAGATTTAAATGGTTCTGA
The DNA here is from genome assembly GCF_964261635.1 of Lissotriton helveticus. Taxonomy (NCBI): domain Eukaryota; kingdom Metazoa; phylum Chordata; class Amphibia; order Caudata; family Salamandridae; genus Lissotriton; species Lissotriton helveticus. Next base: position 94,098,786 of record NC_136065.1, on the reverse strand, counting down.
AATGTGTTTAAATAAACTAGATTACAATTGTTTACCCAGAATAAGCCCTATCCTCAAGAGATATAATATAATAACAGAAAAAGGAAACAGAAGGAAGGTGCAAGTATAGAGGAGTTTGTATCTAATCAGAGGACTAGTGACAATATGCAAGTTTGGCACATTACTTAATGAAAGTATTTGTGACCAGTTCTTGTTAGAGTCGAAACAGGATTTCTGGTTGGCAAAGGTATGCATCCTGTCAAAGGAGGAACCACAATCCACACTAGTTTAGACAACAAGGCAATATTTATCTGAGTAAAACTTGACCAAAACAACAAAATCTAATGATCAAAATTCAAGTTATGAATTTTCAAAGAATAAACAGGGGATGCGTCATGATGGATAGTGGAGATGAGGGTGATGCATCAATTCCGAGCTGTGCAGAATAAAGATTGCGTGGAAGATCATGACTCCATGGGTCTCAAAAAAGTGAAGAAAAGATATTACTTAGACAGATTTCAAAATGCTAAATGTGCATCTAAAGGATTCTATAAAATTCTAAATGAATTTTATAAACCAAATTCCCTAGAAGGGGCTGATCCCATCACTCAAGATTTCACAGACAAACTGACAAATTATTACTCAGCCAAAACAGACACATTGGACACATATTTAAAACAAAGGAAAACCACCAGCACCAACCCATTTTCAAAACAACAATCCAGGAATACGTAACCCAGCCTCTTGATTCCTTCCAACAAATTTCACATGATGAATTTATTGACTTGGTCAAAGCAAGCAGGCCTGCTGGCAGCCCTTCTGACCTCTGTCCTTCACATAACTTCAAGAAAATTCTACTAGCAACCTCTGCTGCCACACGAGTAAGAAGAATCACCAATAATTCCTTAACGACAGGAATATTTCCTGAAGGACTAAAAAATCATACATATGCCTTTTACTAAAGAAAACAAAACCTGGACCCAGTAAACCCTGACAACTAGAGACCTGTGATGGTTTCCGGTCCGCAACGGAGGACACGGACCTCTCCAACATGGCAGACAGCGGGACCCAAGCCGGATATGGACTGTGCGCTCTAGTTGCTCAGGCCGGAACGCAGAAGCTGGTAATTGGGAGTCCAGCGGGAGGGGCTAAAAACATGATACGGGAGCTGAGCAGGTGTGGGGAAGAGGAACCGGAGAGGAGCATGGAGGATAACGTGAGCCGAGAAGGCGAGAAGAGAAGCTCTGTACTGAAGACCACAGAAGAGGAGAAAGCACTACGTGGCGGGACCTGTCCCAATCAGAAGAGAAGACAAGAAAGACAACCACTCTAGTAGCAGCGCCCTCGAGTCCGGTACTCCAGCAGGGGAAGCGGAGGCTGCGACTCGCATCCCGGGGGCCCAGGAGAGCCGTGGGTTCAGGCAAGTGTCGGGCTCCTTTTGGTTTCGGGGTTGGTGGGAGGGAATACCGGGCACGGTACACTAGTACACCAATACCTTCCCTCAATTAGGCACCCCACAATTAGGATCCGGTGGCGGCAGCACAAATCCCTATCATCCTTCCTAATTTAAGGAGAGAGGCATGACACTCCTTCTGTTTTTGTTTTCTTCTGGTTCCCTATTTGAGGAGACGGACACCTACACTTCAGGAGCTGACCAGACCCGGACCAACCCCACAGCATGACCCGAAGCACCAGGAAGACATTCAAGGAAAAGAACCCCAATTTCTGTTGTTTCCTTCTTTCTTTTTGTCCTTACCCTTGCTCTGAGCTGATGAACGCCAGTTTGTCAAAGACGCCTGGAAATTACTGGTTCTGAACTGGGATGGTGCAGTGAGCTAAAAAACGGTGATGGATCAAGCCCTGATCTTTTGACTGGGTATGAGTGTTCTGTTTAACTCAGATGCTCTGTCCATCACCACCCCCTTTTCTGAATCGTTTTGGCCACTATAGGAGTGGCAGGGTATGCTCAGACATGAGACCCTTGCTCTCTGCACCATCAGGATTCAAGCAAGCCGGGCCGAAGATGGCTGCAATGCCAGAAACCGGTCCCCGGAAGCTTGTTTCCTTTCCAGTAAAGAATTGGCTTGGTAGTTTGGTCTGCCCTGTTCCCATGATGCACTGGGCCAGGGACAGACTAATTTGCATGTAGCCAGGTTCTGAACTGGGATGGTGCAGTGAGCTAAAAAACGGTGATGGATCAAGCCCTGATCTTTTGACTGGGTATGAGTGTTCTGTTTAACTCAGATGCTCTGTCCATCACCACCCCCTTTTCTGAATTGGAAATTACTGAGCATAAGAAGCTATAAGAAGCTGAGAACCAAAACCCCTCTTAAGTTTGTAATAAAGGCTCCGCATATCGCCAAACTCAAGACTCCCGGGCATTCTTTCACGAATAAGGGATAGTAGAATGCTGCTGAACAAGGGGTACGAGTACAAGACCCTTTACAAATGGACCTTCCTGGGCAAACTGACAGAAAGAGCAATATTCGCCCAGATGTCACAATTCATTGAAGATAATGCAAAACTATCAGACTTCCAAACGGGATTCCATACAGGACGAGGCACAGAATCTGCCCTTGTTGCCATCTGGGATGACCTGAAAAAAACAGTTGACCACAACCGGGTTACTGTATTACTTTTCTTGGACCTCTCAGCTGCCTTTGACACTGTTGACCATGGCACTAAGATACAAAGACTCTATGAAGCCGCCATAGGGGAGACTGCTCTCGACTGTATCACATCATACCTTCCTGACAGAACTAATGTAATCCATATCCCACCTTTCTCTTCCCAACCATACTTGTTTTGGGTTTCTGCTAACACATGCCTCCCTAAGTTCCTCCCATCTTTCATTGTCCCATTCTTACTTATTTGGGCCCCCCGATAGGTAGCCCTCGCTGGTTTACCGAAGTGAGGATACCTTCTTTAATAGCTGCCCCTACAAGTGCACAAGCCTTTTTACATTCTTTGTTATACCATTTCTGCGTATTAGGAATAGCTACCTTTTTAGTTCTACCCTTTTTGATGAAGTACATATGTAGCTGGCCCAAAAATGTATTATTTATGCAAGTGGGTTGTTTTAGGGCCGTTGGGTTAACTACACTGGCCTGGAGCTCAATACTTCGGGTATCTCAGTTATCTTAGCCCATTTAAGGCGCCTCAAGTCATTCGATGGAATAACATCAGCTGTGGAATATGTGTCCCGTTCTTCATGGGAAGCCTTGAACCGTTTTAGGTCCAGGTCCACACATAATGGATTATGGTCACTTTCCACTCTATCATGAACCCTCATATCTTTAAGGGCATGCCACAGTGCTAGACTAACCAATACATAGTCTATCCTGCTAACACTATAGCCATTGTCAAATGTTTTGGACCCCATTTTGTCTGACGGTGTAGGGCAATAAACTGCCCGCAATCCGTTCTCCATACAGATGGAATTAATTTGAATCACCACATCTGTCCATCTTTTTATTGGATCAAGTTCCAGCTTTGGGACACCACACTTAATGTCTTCCTCATCTAACAAATTACCCTCCTCACTCAATAGAGGCTCAAACATCGGGTTTGAGGTCCCCCGCGACAATGATGTTTGTGTTTGTCTGGCTGCCAACGAGAAGATCGCTGAGAGCTGCTAGAACTCCCGACCCCCAACTTTTTCCCCCTTGTACCTCGCACATAGATATTATATATATATATATATCAATGATCCTGTTAGATCCCCTAGACACTCTAACAGCTTAGATGTCTTGATTAAAAGTTGGGAGTGCCTGGATGTCTAACCCTAGTTCTTGCCTCACCCAGATTGTCAAGCCCCCATATGGCCTCCCTATCGAGCCTTTAACGGCCGGGATAGAGAAGTTTAGATAACCCACACAAAAGAGGGGGACTTCTGCCAAAGTCTCTTGAAAGAGACAGATTGCAAAACCTTAAATGAAAGCATGCTACTCTGGGGATCCCAGTTTGGAACCCAGTCCTGCGGTATTCCAGGACAACAGGCTCTTCACCAATGGTGTTATACAAACAGCCAAATGACCACTCTGGGCCACCAAAATGTGGCTGTCCTCCTGTCCTGGGCCATCGTTTTGTCTAATTGGCGGGGATTCAGCTTCAGAGGTTTGGTCTAGCTCTATACTTAAGTGGTCAATACCTGATGGACTGTCCCTTTGGATGGTATGAACTACATGATGTACCGGCTGCCTTATGGGCAAATCTGCCTCTAGTCAGTCTATATTTTCTAAGGTAGAGCTTCCCTGCCTTCTAGCTAGTTTGTGGGTGACGGGGCAGATATTCTCGCTACTCAGAGGTGAGCGTCTAAACTAGATAGCTGACTGAGTCGGCGGGCTTGTGCGGAACTCTAAAGCAAATAAATCATCTGCTAGATCTGCCCTAGTCATCGTGAGCTCGATGCAATCCAGATGACTAGTCGGTAGAAACAAGCTTTTGCTCTGTCTTTCCTTATTACCGATCGGCATCCCCTAACAAGCTGTATCCGGTGAATTGTTTTATTTATTAGGGAGTCCTCGTTTTCTGGGCTTTTAATTTCATCAAGCTCTGGTACATTCACCATAATAATTCTATGGGTACTAGGTTGATCTACAAAATAATGAGCTAATTGCATGTGTCTCTGCCCGATCTCTGGCTGGATAGGATATACTACACAATTTACATTATGCCCTTTCGGTGTCCTCATGACGGTTGCTTTGTAGGGGTTGTCAATGTAGCTAGCAGGGGGGTGTGGAGTGAGACTAGACTTTAGTGGGTGTGGCCTCATATTATCTAACCTGGGTCTACCCATACTGGATGAAGGCCTTTCTGCAAGATTTTGTATTGCTTGATGGGCAGTGACTGGTGTAGCCTTAGATGTTACATGGGTAGCTGCAGTTATACTCTCTCTTGCATCCCCAGTTTGGGTTGGGTCAGATGTCAATAGCTTAACCATCGCTGTTAATTCCTCTATCTGACTTTAATACCATTTCCTGCCTCAATAAAATAACTTGCTGTAGCATATCTTGGTGCTCCTTAGTCATACCTGGCCCTACATCCTTTCCCTGCTCTGGTGAGGTCTGTGCCATCTGTGGTATCTGTAGCCCTCCGTCTCCCGTTATTTAGCTATCCGATATGTCTATCAATGGCAGAAATCTGTTGGAACAATGTACCACTGGAGCGATGAGATCTATATTAGCTATGCCCCCATTAGCCCCAACTCCATCATCCTTCTTATTAGACACTTCCACCCAGTAACTTTCTTTTGCCCATAGTTGACCGTTACGGGTCAGGCACTGAGCCCCCTTCAGACGAACAGAACACCCAACGTATATAATACAATTTCTCTTCCATACGATATTTCCTTGTGAGCGCCAACTCTTAGTATGACAACCAAAAACCAAAAGGAGGAAATATTGCAAAAATACAAATTAGAGCTGACTATTTCAACCAGACGGTTTCATTAGTGGCTTAGTCATTCAATCAAAGTCAGTAGGGGATGAACAGTACCTTGGGGGGTTTGTGATAATCTCCACGAGGTCAATCAATCAGGGGTTTGTTAAAGCGCGACTACTCACTCGTAAGGGTCTCAAGGCGCTAGGGGTGGGGGGGGTGCAGGTTCCATTCCATCAAGGAGGGGGTCTGTCGTAGAGCCAGGTTTTGAGGTTTCTTGCGAAGATGGGGAGCGATGTTGTCTGTCTGAGGTGGAGCGGAAGGGCGTTCCATGCTTTGGCAGCGAGGAAGGAGAAGGAGCGGCCTCCCGATCTGGTCTTTCTGGTGCGGGGGACCACGGCGTAGGAGAGCTGGGCTGATCGTAGGGTCCTTTGGGGTGCGTGGAATTTGAGTCGGCTGTTCAGGTATGCTGGTCCGGTGCCATGGAGGGCCTTGTGTGCGTGGGTGAGCATCTTAAAGGTGATTCTCGCCTCGACGGGGAGCCAGTGGAGTGTGCGCAGGTGCTGGGAGATGTGGCAGTGTTTTGGCAGGTTGAGGACCAGTCTTGCGGCGGCGTTCTGGATGTTCTGTAGCTTGCGGATGAGGTTTTTGTTTATTCCGGCGTAGAGTGCGTTGCCGTAGTCGAGTCTGCTGGTGACCAGGGCATGAGTGACTGTCTTTCGGTGTTCGAGGGGGATCCATTTGAAGGTCTTACGAAGGAGGCAGAGGGTGTGGAAGCAGGAAGATGAGACAGAGTTCATCTGGCGGTCCATTTTGAGCTCGGAGTCCAGGATGATTCCCAGGTTGCGTGCGTGGTCTGTGGGGGTTGGCGGGTTTCCGAGGGCGGTGGGCCACCAGGTGTCGCTCTAGGTGTCGGGGTTTGGGCCCATGATGAGTACTTCTGTTTTGTTGGTGTTTAGCTGTAGGCAGCTGTTTTTCATCCATTTGGCGACGGCTTCCATGCCTTTTCGAAAGTTGCGTCTGGCGGTGTTGGGCTCGTTGGATAGGGAGAGGATGAGCTGGGTGTCGTCTGCGTATGACACGATGTTGAGTCCGTAGGTTCTGACGATGGGGGCAAGTGGAGCCATGTAGACGTTGAAGAGCGTCGGGTTGAGGGAGGCCTCAACATTGACTCCACAGCCGGACCAATAGATGAAAAGGGGGTGGCCCAGCCCTGCCTCTTCCTGCCACTGACGGACACGGATGGGTCCGCCCTTGGCTCGGGCACGCCCGCGCGCGTCCCGTGCTGCAGGAGGGCCGCAGTGGTTTATCACACCTCCAGGCGTGTTAGCAGCATCAGGGCCGCGAGGGCGCAAGGGCTGCTTGGGGTTGTAGATGGGCCGTTCCCCTCACGGCCAGGAATGGTGGATTTTCAGCCGTTCCCCTCACCGCTGCTGCCGTGACGGTAACAGCTGAAAATCCACCTTGCACTACCATATATCTCACCCTATATCTCTTGCAATATATCCTCTACCTCAACTCCCTGACTCATCTCAAACCTCATTCCTACAACTAATTCCAATGTACTATCCTATTCTCACCTTAAACCACTCTCAATGTATCCTCTACCTCTACTCTCCATTCATCCCAAACCCTATACCACTACTATTATCCACAAACTAACCCTTTCTAGTCTCTTCCCTCCTTGCATTATCTTATACCTATTTTACTATTCAGATCTCCCAAACAACACTTTCCCCCTAACTCTTCATCATCCATCTCCCCTTTACTCATCTCAAATCCCCTCCTACTGCTATGCACTTTAAAAAAATCTTCTAGATCTTTCCTTCTACTATCCCCCCACTTTCCTTTTTACAAACCAAAATAACAGACTAACAGGGCCACCGCTCAAATCAAATTAGTTTAATATTCCCCTACACTAATCCATCACTAATCCTTTTTGGGTTCCAGAGTAGCGTGCTACTGGACAAAAAGTGCTACAGCACCTCATCCGGGGACCAAACACTATATAAATGAAAACCCTCCCTCTTCCATACCTCACCTGTCCTTTTCAATCCAAATAACAACCTAACATTTCCACCGCTCAAATTAATTTCATATTTCCTAGACTAATTCACCACTAATTCCTTTCCTGGTTATGGAGTAGCATGCTATTTGCTGAAAAGCGCTTCAACACCTCATCAGAGGTAGCAAGCGCTATGTAAATGCAAACCTCTTTCTCTTCTATCACACCACCATCCTTCTCAATCCAAATAACTGACTAACATATCCACCACTTAAATTAATTTCATAGTTACTGAACTAATTCACCACTAATCCTTTTTGGGTTCCGGAGTAGCGTGCTACGTGTCGAAAAGCGATTTGGTAAATCGTCAGTGGTAGTAAGCGCTGTATAAATCCAATTACAATACAATTCAATGTCACCAGAATTTATATTTGGCATTTAAAGAAAGCATGTGAAAGTTTCACTTACAGAAAGATGTACAGCACAAGCACTGCAATTCTCTCTCTCACACACACACACACCAGGTACATCAGGGCAGAAGCAGTGCAAGCTTTCCTCACACAGAGATCAGTTAATCACAAGCAGTAGCAGTGCAAGCTTCCCTCGGACACAGAACAGTTAATCACAGGCAGCAGCAGTGCAAGCTTCACTTACACACAGACCAGTTAATCCTAGGCAGCAGTAGTGCAAGCTTCATCTTAAATAGCATGTGAATGTTTTACTTACACAAAGATGTACAGCACAAGCACTGTGCTTCCCTCAAAAATACCCTGTACATTAGGGCAGCAGCAGTGCAAGCTTCCCTCACACACAGAATAGGTAATCATAGAAACAAACAGTGTATGCTTCCTTTACACGCAGAGCAGGTAATCACAGCAACAGCAGTGCAAGCTTCTCTCACACAGAACAGTGAATCAGCATTAACACGAGAACCTTTACACATCCAGGTATTGGTTGCATCTTAACGGTTACTTACTGACCTGACTGATATTTGTATGCAAGGCAGGTACAAATTACAACAAGCATTTGCAATGCAATAGGTCTCGCATTAGGAAAGTTTGAGCTATTGGTATTGTAAATGACAAATTTTTTACTTCTGTTTTGTTTTTGAAAATAGCGAAATTAATAGCTTTGTCATTTACAATGCCAATAGTTATAACTTTCGCAAATGTGACACCTATAGCATTTCTAATGCAATATGTGTTGTATTTATGTGACTTCCATGTATTGATATTACAAATAACAGTGGCTTAAAATTTTTTTCCAATTTTTTCCAATTCAATTATTTATTATGATTTGGAATTCCGAGGAATTCCACATAAAATACAGATAAAACAACATTTCATTCAAATCACAGTAATAAAAAACAGAAAAAATACAACTTAAATTTTTCATGGTTACACCCAAGAGTACATAATCACTTATCTTCAATAGACTCTGCACTATGAAGGACGACAGAGGACATTCTCTAAACCACAAAGAGTTACATGTTCAATTTTCCTTAATTGAATAATTCTCAAGTGGTGGAATTCTCCTTTCTTCATTAAGTTCATCACTACGGTGGGCAACAACGTTCTAATAAAATATATTTACGGCCAATGTCGATCATTATCAGGTAGGTAAAACTTTTAGCTCACACCCTGATTTTTTTTTTTTTTAATAATCTACCTTTGGATGGCACTTAAAAAAATACCATTACCATCCAATATACACATAACAATTTACATAAATAATTAAAAACTTTGTTAGGGAGGTGATCATGGAATGGAAATAGTAGCAAGTATATTTATAAAGTGCTAAATAAAGTGCTAATGCAATACAAAAGAGCTAGTGCATTAATACCCTATTCTAGGACATTTCTCACATATAATTACTCAGGAGCTATGTTTCTAAGGAAATACGCATTATTAATTAACTATCTTACAGGAATGCTAGTACACAGTAAAATTAAGCATTGATTTTCATATTTAGTAACTAATTAAAGTGCTTAAAGTGCATAACAAAGTGCTAATGCATAAGAACACATCACACAGTACTATAAAGTCCACCCTCATCTTCTAAATTTTAATATACATTCAAAAATTCTTTAAAAAAGCGAAACATTTTAAAACAAATCAGTTCAGATGGTGGGAGCAGAAGAAAGTTACGGGCCTGTTCTGCTGTTGAGATTTTATACTGTAAAAAACATGCCTTAGATATTTGCGGCGTATTGAAAGAAGTGCTGGGCACACAATCAAAACATGGTTAAGGTCTTGTACACCGCCATTGCATAAATCACAATGTCTTTCATTTTTGGGGATACCCTCCCAGGCACCTGTTACAATCCTCAAAGGCAGCAGGTTCATTCTTAATAATAAAATCACTCTTCGAACTCCATGGTTCAAGTTCCAAAGAACGTACGGCTGAGGATTTTTAACTATAGAGCTCTACGCAATACAGTCCAACCTTCCATTCACACGGCATATTTTCAAATCTCTTTCCCGTGAAATCACATATATAGTTCTTTTAATTATATGTTTTAATGTTATTTTATCCAAACCTGCTGCCCCTTCAAAATCTATACCAAAACTGCTTAAGGCCTTTAAATAATTCCTAAAATTACACTTTTTTATAGCATATTACCAAAAATTTCCTTATGCAATGCCAACCTTAATAGGTTCTCCTGACAATTTATCAATGCGTTACCCCATCTTAAACAAGCTGCCATTGTCAAGACATATGTTGAAAGAAGGCCAAATTCGAGCCTAAGGGCCGCAATTGACACAGCATAACTCAGATTGCATAATTGTTGCCAGATTTTAGCTTCCACTTTCTCGTACTTTGCCCATTCACATTCATCTATCGTTTCATTTGCGTAATTCAAGGTCGGGGGAATCTTTATTTTATATACGGCAATGGTATGAGAAAAATGTCTTTTCCCACATTGCAAGTACAGACGATTAATTGCAGAGGCTTGTGAGTTAACTTTACTTTTGCAATGGTCCATATGTTTTTTAACAGAACACCTATTTGTGAAAAGAAATGTCCTAGATAAGGGTAAAATTTTACTATTTCCATCATTTCATCTCCTAAAAAACATTTTCGGTTTGATCTAACTTTACAGCCCTTATAACTAAAAATCATCACTTTACTCTTTGAGACATTTATTTTTAAAAAGTATTCCTTAGTGTACCTAACCAATTCCGACAGTCGTCTCTGGAGCCCAATTGGGGTTAAGTCTATTATTATAGCGTCATCGGCGTACAGCAAACAACTTTTTTTTAGGTTACCCACTTGTGGGGGATCCCCTTTACTCTCCCCTATCCGTCTCGGCAGGTCATTTATGTAGATTGAGAAGAGTAAAGGGGCCAATAGGCACCCCTGCTTTAACCCGTTGTTAGTAGAAATTTTCTTTGAAAGGCCATGAGTCCCCCCTAACAAAACTTGGGTCCATGTAGAGGAGTGAAGAGCAATTATCATTCTTAGCAGATTTCCTGGAATCCCCATAGTAATCAATTTCCTCCACAGCGTCCCCCGATCTACCCTATCGAACGCTGTGGAGAAATCAATAAATGCTGTATACAATGGAGTCCTCCGACCAACGGGATATCTATAAATTAGGGTTTGCAGAACAGAGATGTTATCTAGAGTGCCACTGTTCTTCCGAAACCCTGATTGTTCAAGGGGAATTAGATTATTTCCAAATACCCTTGTAAATGAACCAGGATACTTTTTGCAAACAATTTTCCCGTTGCATCTAGGAGGGAGATTTGCCTAAAACTAGCCGGGGAGTTTTTAGGGCCCTTCTTATATAGCGGAACTAATATGCTTCTCTTCCAGGAGTAAGGGATGTCCCCGAAATTGTAGCAATGGGCGAATAAAGGTTGTAATACTTTTGCCCAGTCGCCATAGTCCTTTTTTATTATGGCTACAGGGACCTCGTTCGGACCCATTGCGCCCGAGTATCTCGCCCCCTTAATGTATCCTTCAATTTCCCTCACTGATGGCGCTTCTACGTCACCTGCCAGTGTTATGGTATAAATAGACACCTCACCCTCGTCATCTAGTAGATTAGGGGCATACAATAAGGATATATAAATAGACCACTCTGTTTCTGGGATTAACATGGGTTGAGATTTTTCTCTACTGTCACAGAATTTGGCTATTAAGGCCCAGTATTTTCTAGAGTCACCAGAAAGTGCAACTTCCCGAAGGTTAACCCATTTTTCATCTTCGAAGGCCCTACGGTTAGCTGCTAATTTTCTTTTCCGGACCTGTTTTAATCTGTGTATCTCTTTTTGTCTTAATGGGCTAGGATCTCTAAATTAGACTCTAATTAGCCCATTTATCTTACTAATAAGCTTTTTAATTTCAATGGGGAATAATGCTTTAGGGGCAGCTCTTTCACCTTGCTTCTTTCTTCCCAGATTTCTTATAGCAGCCATTACTCTTTCATATCTCACAATTGGAGTCTCCCAGATTATACTAGGCGCAATATTTTTAAATACCCCCTGGAAGCTCGGAAGGTTCTTATGTGACCAGTATGTGCGACCATTATTTCGAGAATAAGTTACGTTGTCATTCATCTGGTTCCAGAGTTCAGGTTTCTCCACCAAAATGTTGTGGTCGCTCAATTTAGTGGGAAGCACTCTAAACTGTGAGCATGCCCCAAACAGTTGCGTGTGAATCCTCTGGGATTCTACCATTTAATAAAACAAGGTCAGGTTTCCACGTTCCACGAGGTGCTGTAAAAAATTGGAACGTGCCTGGAGGAAAAATTGGGAGGAGGCTAGCAAGACGGAATATCGCGTCGCGATCAGGACTTACAAACTCGCCATTCGGCTGGCTAAAACCCAGTTCCTGGAGGAAAGAATTCATAACGCCTCCAATTCCCCCAGAGAAACTTTCCTAGTGGTCAAGGAACTCTTGAGGGTCCCTGAGCCGCCTGCTTCCACAGATAATCTGGAAGAAAAATGCAAAGATTTAGCAGACTACTTTCACACTAAAATAGTAAAGATTTTGACTACCCTGCCCCAAATCAGTGTGAGAGTTCAGACCAGTGATGAAGGTGGGAGACCTTTTGGAAGTCTCGACTCTTTCGGACCAGTATCTGTGGTTGAGGCCCTTAAGGTTTTGATGACCGTCAAGAGTGGCTCTCCTCGGAACCTAGTTCCCATGAGGATTCTCAAACAGGTGGCTTCTTCCATCGCCGAACCTGTAACTGAGGTTATCAATGCCTCGTTGGGGGCCGGTGTGGTGCCTCCCAACTGGAAGGGAGCAGTAGTAAAAGCTCTCCTAAAAAAGCCTAACCTTGATCCCCTTGACATGGCGAATTATAGGCCCATTTCTCTACTTCCGGGACTCAGTAAAATCGTGGGAAAGTTGGTAAATCTCCAGCTATCCAACTTCCTTGAGTCCAACGGTTTACTGAGGAATTCTCAAACGGGTTTCCGCCCTGGTCAAGGCACCGACACCGCCCTGCTGGCAGTCGTTGAAGAAGCAAGATGCATTTTGGACTCGGGAGGATCAGTGGCAGTGATCCTCCTGGACCTTAGTGCAGCTTTCTACACTGTGAACCATCAAGTGTTGCTTCAGCGGCTGTCAGACGCGGGGTGAGGGGTAATGCGCTGAAATGGCTGCGGTCATTCCTCACCGGTCGAACCTATCAGGTATGGGAGGGCAACGCACGTTCGACACCCATTTGCCTCCATTGTGGTGTGCCACAGGGCTCCTCTTTGAGCCCCACATTATTTAATGTGTATATGGCCCCCTTGGAGGACGTGGTGGCTCCATTTAACATCAAAATCGTGAGCTACGCCGACGATACCCAGCTGGTATTTGCCCTCTCCCAGGCTAAAGAGAATCCTCATGTGCTGCACTCCTGCCTATCCAAAGTTCACACCTGGATGGGGGAGTCAGCACTAAAGTTGAACGGTTCAAAGACCGAAATTATGCTGCTGGGGCATAAAGGACCCTTACTCCCCCCGAATGTCTGGCCTAGCTGCCTGGGCTCGCCTCCAAAACCTAAAGAAGAGATTAAGAGTCTTGGAATTTGGCTGGAGCAAGATCTTTCCTTTAGGACCCAGGCTACTAAAATGACAGGTATTTGTTTCGGCCTTCTCCGATCCGTGTGCAAAGTGCTGCCTCTTCTTCCTTTGCCATCTCGGAAGCTGTTGATCCAGGGGTTGATCATATCAAGATTGGACTTTAGCAATGCTATTTACCTGGGCGCCCCTGAGGCAACTTTGAATAAACTACAACAAATTCAAAATGACGCAGCACGAATGCTTAACAACATCCCTATGTCACGGTCGGCTAAACCCGCACTGAGGGCACTGCATTGGTTGCCGGTGCGGGAAAGGGTGAAATTTAAATCTCTCTGCCTCGCTCACAAGATCCTGCAGGGTAAAGGCCCCCCCGTCCTGCAGAGCCTGGTTTCTCCCTACACGGCTAGCAGAACACTCCGTTCTAATCAAAAACGTCTGCTCAATACCCCTAGGGTTAAAAAGGCCCGCACAGGGGGAAGAAGGTTCTCGGTGAATGTCGCATCACTCTGGAACTCACTTCCCTTAAGTCTGCGCTCTGAGACTTGTCTCCTTCGTTTTCGTAAACATCTGAAAACATACCTTTTCTGTTAACCGCTGACCCTGAACTCACATGAGCGTTGCCCTGTTATGATAAGCGCCGGGATGCCCTAGGGTAGCTGCGCGCTATATAGGAATGTTTTAATAATAATAATTAATAATAATAGTTTGTCAGGTTTTAAATTGGCCGGGAATATTGACTCTGGTATAAACCAGACCTCCTCCAAGTCCACATCGGAAAAAGACGAGATGGAGCTGTTACTTACTTTAGCATTAAAGTACCCTACCATCATTATACATACTCTTTCTCCATCACTGCATACGTCTTGCACAAAAGAGCAAATGGGATCAACCAATGGTGTAAACGCTTTCCCAGGTGGAATATATACTTACCAAAAGTAAAAAAGTTGCGAATCCAAAATTATCTTTTTCAATTTTTAACTTAGCGCAGATACAGAAATTTGATGGATGTATGTATATCACAGGGTCCCATGCCAACTCACAGCTTAACAAAATGGCTAAACCCCCACTTGCATTCCCCTTTATAGATTATTTTGCTTCACTACAGTACACATAGTAGCTCTCTAAATGAAACTCTTCCCTTGCCCACGTTTCCTGTAGGAAAATTATCTTGGGGGCTAGATATTCTAAAGATTTAAGCTTCTGTTTATCTTTACCTAGCCCCGCCATGTTCCATGACACAATTGTCCCCAGAAGGCTACCCCCGCTCTATGGGTTTTGTGTTAGTTGTTTTTGCCCCATTCAAAGTACTTGCGATACAGCTCCATTTAGACACCTCGTCTCCTTCATCTATACTAAGGACCTCTTGGACCTCGGGTGCTGGAAACTTAAATTTCCCTTGCACCCGATGCCCTACCTACGGTTATTTCCAAATCCTCGTATTTTATAGGAATATTCTCACTCTCATGTGCAATGAATCTTTTCCCTTGCTGATGATAAGGTATTTCGAGGTTCTTGGGCGGGGCCCCATGTGGTACCGTACTAATCAGAACATCTATTCCTCTTTTCCTGAAGCCATCTACATTTGCTAAAACGAGCGAATACACTACCCCAGATGTAAATACAGCTCTAGTTACACAAGGTTTGTTCCTCCAATCTAAATGAACCAGTTCGATATCATTACTGGTAATTGACTTTAGATCATCTATTTCAGATATAATTCTAAGAAGGGGGCTTCTATTCAGTGTCATCAACTCAGCATCAAAAAGAGGGATAAAAGTTAAAGTCTCATTCGCTTGCCGTACTACTGTTTCGGGAAGCCTAATTAAATTAGTATCTGGCGGGCTTCTGGGGAAATCGACATTTAAATTCCCCCCTTATTTTTAGAACCCGCTATAAACATTCTTCAACTAACTCCCCCACTATTACTTAATACTGGATTAGTTGGTAAAGACGCAGGTCCAGTTGACTCCTGTGCGGCATCACTTAGTTCTACACTCAGGTGTGTTACAGCACTTTTAAATTGGCCTCTTTAATTCCTGAGCTACTATGCAAGGTAGGGCCCCTACTTAACCTGCCTTCTCCTACCCCATCATTATTCTGATTGGTGTTCGGCCTAACAAACAAACTATTCTGCTGAAGGGCAGGATCCTGCTCACGATTCAAACTCGAACTCATATTCAGTTGACCCACAGACATTGTATTCTTTTCCTCCACAAGGGCTATGTAAGTGTTTTCCTTTTCGTTTACTGGATGGAACTGCAGTTTTCTCTGCTTGCGTTTTTCCTCCTACGACCATTTTTAGTGGTTCCCTTACTTACTATTGAGACTTCCCCCTCAGCAGAACTCTCTAAGATGTTAATTATTTCCTCTGGTTGTTGAGGTTTTTTTTTTTAACTTACACATATTAAAGATTGGAAAAACACGCACTGTGTCTATTACAGGTGAAACACTTACATTTAACCTTTCCCCCAGGTTGGGGACCTTTACAGAATCATTAAGGTTAACTTGGGACGGACTTAGGATTGAATTTATTACAGGTGTCGAACTTTCAAAGTCTACCAGCAATTGTTTTGGCTCCCCTATCCCATATACTATATCAGTATTATTTATTACACTATGCGTTTGACATGCTTTACTAGACATAGAGGAAGTACATTTCACGCATGCTTGACTTTGATGTTTAAGCTCTAAAACCCCTCCAAGAATGGGCGTGAGGACTTTAACCCCTTCGACGCTCATGACGAGCTCAGCTCGTCATGTAGGGCCCATTGATTTCAATGGAAAGTCAATGGACCTACATGCATACCCCTTAGCAGCCAAGTGGTTAAGAATATGATCAGAATTAGAAGTACTTTTCTCCAGCAGGGACAAGATTGCGGATAGGATTTTTTCCACTTTGACAAACGTGTTCATTAGCCCCTCTGACCCTGCATTCTCATTTGCGAGCGATGAATACAGGGTATTCTTTATCCTTTTATCGCTTGACATTGTTAGTTCTTCACCTGAAAAATTATGTGAGTCCGAAACCAAAGATAATTCAGTAGGAGTACTACTATACATGATAGGCATGTGTGTGTGAGCTCCTTCTCGAGGTGTCAATATTTCTTTGTTAGTATGAGGCTCTGAGTCCAATTTTTTCCAAATTAATAGCTTTGTCATTTACAATGCCAATAGTTATAACTTTCGCAAATGTGACACCTATAGCATTTCTAATGCAATATGTGTTGTATTTATGTGACTTACATGTATTGATATTACAAATAACAATGGCTTTAAATTTTGTTCCAATAATTAATACTTAAATAAAAGTTATTGTAATTTATAATGGTAATAGCTTAAAGTTTTGTAAACATTTTTTGTGAAGATTATGTTCAGTATTTTATTGTGACGAAAATCCAAGAACAGAAATGAAATATTAACATCTTTTTGTTACATTTGTAATAAAACTTGAAACATTGAGAGAACATATTTGAACCAGGTGTTGTTGAATGGTTGCACAAATTGATGCTGTGGTGGCGCTGAGTGATGTTGAGATGGTGAACTAGTGATGCTGTGGCATTCAGTGATTCTGTGGTAGCGCATAGTGGGGTGAGGGGGTGAGGGGGGTGGGGTGTGAGGGTGTGTGGGGGTGTGAGGGGGTGAGGTGAGGGGGTGGGTGTGAGGGCGTGTGAGTGTGAGGGGTGGGTGTGAGTGTGAGGGGTGGGTGACGGTGTGAGGGTGGGTGAGAGCATGTGTGAGGGTGAGAGAGTGTGTGAGGGTGAGAGTGTGTGTGGGTGAGAGGGTGTGTGAGGGTGAGAGGGTGGGTGAGGGTGTGAGGGAGGGTGTGAGGGAGGGTGAGGGTGTGAGGGAGGGTGAGGGGATGTGAGGGTGAGAGGGGGTGTGAGGGTGAGAGGGGGTGTGAGGGTGAGAGGGTGAGTGAGGGTGTGAAGGTGAATGAGTGTTGGTGAGAGGGTGTGAGGGTGAGGGGCAGCCATCATAAGACAGACATGACTGTGGACTCTCTCCAACTCACATACACCCCTCCAACCACACGGAAAGGCAGCTCCCGCAGGGTTCGTTTCTATCCCTCTAATGTGTTCTCTCTCTAAACGCAATGGTGGTCCTAACCCAACCATGGCAGGCGTTCATCCAACTATCTTCAAGGTGCGGCCCCCCCCGCGAGGCACAGAAGTGCACCTCCCTCTCGGTATTCGTGCATCCATTCATCCGCCGCTACCCTAAAGTGTGCACCGCGCTCCATCAGGGGGCTCCCTTTTCATTCTCCAGGTGTGCACACTCTCTAGTACCTCCAAACCGCAGAGGCGCCTACTTTAGGTGTGCACCCCAACTCAGTTCTTATGTGCACCCCTTCTCCAGCCACAGGTGCGCACTCCACCACCAGGCGTACACACCCCCTGCTCCACCCCCACATGCGCATATTAGCTTCACTAGCCTCCTTCATGCTGGGGTGATTTAGCTCCATCACCCACGGGAGGGTCCTTTCTTTCCCTAGGTGCGCACACCTCTCCGGTCCCTAGGTATGTCATATTCCACGCCAAGGGTACGTACGCCTAGTTATTCCCAGATGTGTACTCCTCAACACCCACAGGTGGGCACATCCTCTTTTGTTCCATGGGGTTTCCGTGCACCAACCCCAAAGAAGGAGGGGTGCCCCGTTGCCCCAGGAGGATATCCCTTTAAATGCCCAGGCTTCCTTCCCTCTGGAGCCGGCGATACGTACGCCTCACTATCGCCAGGTGCGTAAACCCCGCCATCCTTATGTGTGCCGCTATCTGGTGCACACCCCTTCTTTTTCCTTCCCTGGGGCACACACCCCTTTCTGCCCAGGTGTGCTTCACCCCCTAGAGCCCACCACCCCACCCGCACGCCCATAATACAGCGAGAGGCAGTCAACGCTGTACTCGCCAGGCATACCCACCCGCCACCCCTGTCCTGTCACGCAGTCCCTTATCTGTCCCTTGATGACCGCCTCGGTCTCTCTCCTCACCTGCATGGCTGCTCTCTGCTGGACGCCGGCTGATCTCTAGGCTATGAGAGAAAGGAATGGAATAAAAGGAGCACCAGGGCCAGCCCCCTGCGTGGAGGGAATCCCGCCCACCATGCCTCCCCTTAAAGGATCTGCGTGTTAACCCCTCAACTCCCTGCAGGCGCCAGGCATTGGCTCATAAACATCTTCCAGAGAGCAGGCACGCACAGTTTAGCAGTTACGCAGTGAGCTAAAAAGGAAAGGATGTTTAAAAGAGATCTAGGCACTTCAGTCACGAATTGCTTTTAGACAAACCCTCCGACCACAGTATTCAAAGTTTGAGCTGGGCAGCCACCGCAGCGAACACGGAAGACAGCGAAACAGAAAGCTGTGACTGAGAGGGCGGGGGCTGCCCGCGCATGCGCACTATCTCTTATGAAGAGGGAGCCCCGGCGCCGGCAGCTGAAGTCCCGGGTCCCAGGAGGGGGCCCGGGTGAAGACCCGGGTGAAGACCATGCTAGACTGACCCGCTGGCTGCCGAGGGAGAGAGGGACACGCGGAAAGAGCCCGGTGAGTGGGGGGGATGTGTGCGCGCGTGTGTGGTTGTAGCTGTGTGTGCGCGCGCACGCGTGTAGCTGTGCGTGTGTATGTATATGTGTGACTGTGTGTCTGTTAGCTGTGCGTGTATATATGTGGGGCTGTGTGTCTGTGTAAGTGCGTCCCGATGCATTGTGCCTGTGTGGGTGTATGTGTGTGTGTGTGTGTGTATGCGCATGCGTGAGTGTGGCTGTGTGTGCGCGCAATTTCGAATGCCTGAATTGCTCTGAATGTGGGACGGGATGTGCACAGCGCCGGCCGGGACGTGCGCGTACAGGCAAGGAAATCGCCGAGGTAAAGCGCGTAACCACTCCCTGTGCGCCATTCCCGGCAAACCCACAACAATAGGTCTTTCGCTGGGGCAGCGCTATGCGCTGCTAACACCAGCGAGACCTAAAAACACAGCAAACGTAGGTATTTTACACGCTTTGAAACATAAATCTAAAATAGCAAATGTGCGGAGTAATTGCTTCAAGAATATTATAAAACAGTCGGTACAATTCTTAAACAATTATTATACTCAACAGCTGCAGACTGGACACATTAAAAACCAGCAGCCCGTCCCGACGTTGTCCGGGTATGAATTGCTGCCGGCCAGTAGTATATTGTTTTGTAGGATTTCGTTTTGATAGCATTTCTTATCTGTGACAGGCCTGTGAAACGCTCCAATTCACAGTGCATTGCTGATGCACTTAAGAGTGTGCGTTCAATAGTGTGTGAACTCAAGTTTCCCTACTTTATTTTTCCTTGCAATATTACATAGCGCGAACTCGACAACATGGCATGAGCACAATTTACATTACAGAAGAACACATTCATTTGTGGTAGGCACGGGGAGACAAATCGATTTGCCTGGAATCACAGGATGTTGAGCTGATGCCGAGATTCGAACGTAGCTCCCCAGCTCTAAAGTTCGCAATTCTAGAACTTGTGGCGGGAGGTGTGTCTAAAAGTGTATGTCGGTGCTGGCCATCAATGAGAGAGACCTGTGCATTTTTCAAATCGGTGGTGAAAAAAATATGAGTATGTTGCTCGAGATGTGGGCCGCCGTGCCACCAATGTACTTACCGGAGGAGGGTAAACACCCATTATTCCGCAACTTTCTTTCCGCATACCATCACTCCGCATACTTTCATTACGAAAGTACCATGACTCCGCAATGCCATTATAACGCATGGCATTACATTTTATATGCTTTTACCACGCATACATTTACAACGAAATTCATTGTAAATGCATGAATGGTAAAAGCATGTTTTTTTAATGTTTGGATAAGGTAAGTATGGGTATAGGGGTATATGTTTTGGGGTACTGAGGTATATGTTTTGGGGTGTTTGGGTATTTTAAGGGTTCGGATATAGTTTTGGGTTATGGGGTACAGGGGTAGTTTTAGGGTTTAGGGATAGGTATGGGTTTTGGGGTACAGGGGTATTTTTAGGTTTCAGGGCTAGGTTTGGGTTTTGGGGTATAGGGGTATTTTTAGGGTTCAGGGGTAGGTTTGGGTTTTGGGGTACAGGGTTATTTTAGGGTTCAGGGGTAGGTTTGGATTTTGGGGTACAGGGTTATTTTTATGGTTCAGGGCTAGGTTTGGGTTTTGGGGTACAGGGGTATTTTTAGGGTTCAGGGGTAGGTTTGGGTTTTGGGGTACAGGGGTATTTTAAGGGTTCAGGGCTAGGTTTGGGTTTTGAGGTACAGGGGTATTTTAGGGTTCAGGGTAGGTTTGGGTTTTGGGGTACAGGGGTATTTTTAGGCTTCAGTGCTACCTTTAGGTTTTGGGGTACAGGGGTATTTTTAGGGTTCAGGGGTAGGTTTGGGTTTTGAGGTACAGGGGTATTTATAGGGTTCAGGGCTAGGTTTGGGTTTTGGAGTACAGGGGTATTTTTAGGGTTTAGGGATAGGTTTGGGTTTTGGGGTACAGGGTATATTTATAGGGTTAAGATGGGTTCGTGTTTAAGGGTGTTGGGGTATTTTAGGGAGTAAGGGTGGGTTATGATTATGGGGTGCAGGGGTATTTAAAGGGAGCAGGGGGGACACCCGGAGCTGGAAAGTACAGAACCTGGGAAGAAAAAACAATGAAATATTGGGAACAACGCTCGCTTTTTTTTCCCGTAATCCCGCGCCCTGCACACGCCCACGCCCCCAGCACACGCCCACAGCACACGATATGAGACATGGCATGAAGGGCGGAACGTACCACACGCCCCCAGCATTTGTCACGCCCCCAGCACACGCCCACAGCACAACGCAGACACGCCCACAAGGGACTACTTTGCTGGCACGGTTCTTTTACCTTTTAAATGTATATGGTGGGCGTCTGCATAGCCTATGTCCTTCTGCTGCAACTTACCTTTTCCAACGCTGTATTGGGTGTTGTGATTGGTGCTGTGGTTCCGGAGATTACCCGCCTCAAAGGTTTTGGCTCTCTCTTTATTATATTAGTATGGATAATTCAAAGAAGTTTACAGAAAAATTTATTTAAATGCTAGCTCCTGGCACTTACAGAATCTGAGAGCAAAACCAAATGGCCAATATTTTAGCTGAAAAAGGAGGCAGCAGAGGAGTCAGTCCTCCTCCTGCTCTGTGACTGTAACATGCAGGCAGAGAGGGGCAGACGCACAGACACACCCACTGCACACAGAGAGGGGAAGATGCACAGACACACCCACTGCACACAGAGAGGGACAGACGCACAGACACACCCACTGCACACAGAGAGGCGCAGACGCACAGGCACACCCACTGCACACAGAGAGTGACAGACGCACAGACACACCCACTGCACACAGAGAGGGGCAGACACACCCACTTCACAAAGAGAGAGAATTGCAACTTACCTTCACTTCCTGCATTTCTGCATCATGGCGGCAGCAGCTCAGCTCGGGAACCTCCAGGAAGAGGCCACTTGTTCCATCTGTCTGGAATATTTTAATGATCCGGTGATGATTATTGATTGTGGCCACAACTTCTGCCGCTCCTGCATCACTCAGAGCTGGGAGGGAAGAGATGAAAACTTCCCCTGTCCACAATGCAGAGCAACATCTTCTGGGAAAAACCTCCGACCCAACAGACAACTGGGGAACATGGTGGAAATCGCAAAACAGCTCAAACTGCCCCCCGTGAAGACCCCGGAGGAGAATCTGTGTGAGAAACATGAACAGGCACTGCTGCTGTTCTGTGCAGAGGATCAGAGGATGATATGTTTCACATGTCAAGAGTCAGAGGACCATAAAACTCACTCAGCAAGTCCTGTAGAGGAGGCTGCAGAGGAGCACAAGGTATGTCTGGGAGCTATCAGGGACTACAAAGTCAGACTGTGAAGAAACTGGTAAGGAGAACACGGTGTGTGTGCAGGTGTTCTGGAATTACAAGTGAAGATCATAGGTTATGTCTGTGCATATTCAGGGATCTTAGGGATCACAGCTTGTGCGAGCCTCATAGAAGGGACTGGAAAGAGGCAAGATACGTCTGTGGGCATTCATGGATCAGAAAGTCACACTGTGAGCCTCAGTGAGGGACCTGCAGAGGAGCATAAGGTGTGGGTGTTCTGGAACTACATGTAAAGACCGCAAGGTATGTCTGTGACAAAGCCACTTGATAATCCACACCAAGGGGCAGTCGAAGAGCACAAGCTGTGTGAGAGTGTTCAGAGATCACAAGTCACCCTTTTTATAGGGTGTTTAGATGGTTCTAGGTCAAGACGCCACATTTCCATTCCTGGACTTTCTTTTAACATATAATTTTCATCTGGTGTGTTGAAGATGTATGGTCAATTAAAATTAACCATGACTACGATGCCCAGAATGCACTGATATTTTAACTCAAAAGAACATAAATTGAAAAGTTGTGTCCCGGTGACATGGAGTCATCTGGTCACCCTACCTGTGTATGCAACTGATGAGGCTGGAGAAGAGAACAGGGTGTGTCTGTTGGTGTTCAGGGAATCACAAGGCACCTGAGAGTCCATAGAGGAGGCTGCTGAAGAGCTCTACTTTATGTGTGTGGATGTTTATAGGCCATAACCTACCCATGGGGCTTAAAGAGAAATCTGTATAAACAGTGTAAGTGTGAGAGGAAGAAGCTGCATAGGAGCACAAGATATGTCTGTGGATGTTCAGAATTCAGGAAGTGAATTGACTCATAAAGTCTTTAAGAGGATACATGTGTGTTTTTTGGTGTTTTCGATGTTAAGGGATCAAAATTCACCCTACAGGTCCCAAAACGAAGGGTGCCAAAGTGCACATAGGGGTGCACATGGGTGGAAGAGACTCAAGGATTGTTAAAAATAGAACCACAAAAGAAACAAGATAAAAAAAATAGTACAGCACATTTTTAAAGATCCCAATGAAAAAGTACATCATAAAAACCAGATGTTAACGTAAAAAATATTCATTATAATGTGAACATGCTACATTATTAAAATTACTCAATACACTGAAAAGTCTCACCATGAACATGTATCAAAATACAATTATAAAATGCAGAAATAAGAGATGATGGAATACCAAAGATTGCAGAGCACGAGCCTACAAATCCAAGACTCAGCACACCAAAAATGTAAGGTTAAAAGCATGAATACATTATAAGTATAAAGTGCAGTAGTTTTACGACAAAGGCAGTAAAATAACTAAAAATATATTTCAGACCCCTGCTAATCAGAACAGTGATTGTTGCAGCTTAATTGAAGATTGAATATATTCGGCCAGGGCAGGGTTGATAGAGAGGAAAGTGACTGTAAGGGAATGAATTCAGGTCTACGCTGTCTGAAGTCAGCATGCTGCAGAATAAGAGCAGCAGCCGCTTCCTTAATGCTGGAAAACATAGAATGAATTGTATTCCGGTGCGAACAATCACCACACTGACATAGTGTAAGCTTATTAGTATATTGATCTGGAGTTTAAACGCAGCCAGATAATGTATAGTCCGGAGCCTAAAGCGTATTATAAAATATCTGTGCTGTAGGTTAGCGATCATAGTAAGATATGGTGCTGCTCCAGGTGGAGGTTAACTCTTAGCAGTCAACTTCGGAAATTCGTGGCTGGTTCTGGCATTATTACAGACGTCATGTAAGTGAGCCTTGGCACTTCACATACAGGGCAGATATATTTTGTGTGGCTTGCTAAACAGCTCAATCATATGCAAAGTATGGCATGCGTTCTTTATGTAAACCAAGCAAGGAATCTTAAGGACTTTATGTATTTTGAGCCAATCTAACGGGTCCAGCTTATTGAAACCAGTTTCATGGTGTGTCCAAATGGCCAACCAGAGAAGCAATGGTCACAGGCTGATGTAATCAGCAATACAGCCTAGCCCCATTCATCGTGGCAAAGGTAGGTTGAGGTACTTTTAGTTATAGCAAGAAACGCCCCAAAAATCAGCTGTACGTCGGTGGTCTGGATTCACAAGTGAAGAGACTGAGGGCCATATTATCAAGAAAGGGCGATACATTATCGCCGCTTTTATCGGCAGGAAACTGCCGCTAAAGCGGCGATAATGGGCTTGATAATACGCCCTTGTGAATTCCCATAGAAGCCCATGTTCTGGTGTTAACCTGGGCTTCTACGGGAATTTACAAGGGCATATTATCAAGCTCATTATCACCGCTTTAGCGGCAGTTTCCTGCCGATAAAAGCGGCGATAATGTACCGCTCTTGCTTGATAATATGGCCCTGGGAGTCCCACAGATGAATGCAAGGTACGTATGTCAGCTTTCAGGGATCACAGGTTGTGCACTACGAGCCCCATAGAAGAGGCTGCAGAAGAGCACAAGATATGTCTGTGGGTATTCAGGGATCACAATGAAACCTCTGGATCCAAAAGATATGTTTGTGATTTTTTAGAGATCATAAGTGAATACACTCTGTAAGACCTATGTAAAAAGCTGCAAAAGAGGCAGCTGCTGAAGATCAGATGGGTACATGTGTGGGTGTTTTGAGATCTCAAGCTGTACGCAAAGGATTCACTATGGGGTCATCAGTGCAGAAGACTTTATGTAGCAATGTAGGGTGCAGCACATGGGCACAGACACAGCAGAGGAGGTGCAGAAATGCTGGGTGTGACACACAATATCAGATGGGCATCAGACACAGAAGAAGTTGCAAAAGAAGAGGTTTAAAGGTGATACATTATACATTTCTGCATCGCTTGTATTACACGCCCCAAAAAAATACAGATTTAAGTTACCAGATGATGACAGGTGTGAGAGGTGTGAAAGGCCTGGGGCCGGATTCTTGCATTTGACATGGGAGTGCCTGGGGGTGTGGGAGTATTGGACACAGGTACATGAGGCCCTCGAGAAAATGATAGATAACACACTGGAGAAAGATCCCCTGATAGCGCTGCTGGGCTACACGGCGCACATACCCAAACAGTATAGGAACTTTATCGCTATAGCTCTCTTGCTAGCCAAACGCAGGGTGGCCTGCCGGTGGGGTAGGGGACGTGCCCCGGCGTTTAAGGAGTGGTTAACAGATATCTTATATTGTCAGGAACAAAAGGTATGCCGAGACGCAGCCGATGGCCTCCAGACCTAGGGATATTTGGGGCCCCTTCAGACCTTCCTTCTTCAGGGGGGGATGGAGGGCGCAGGCTCACCTCCCGCAAGTGATTCATAGATGTTGTGTGATATATGTGGATCCCACTGGGGCAGTGTAAGAACCTTGTAAGACAGGAGACGCTTCAGTTTTATGGATAATTGATGTTGTAATGACGATGCATGACTTGCCACTGATCACTAATGGATTTCTATGTCGGACGTTTAATTTTCACTGCTTATGACAAACCTGAGCACTATGTGAGAACCATATCAACTGCGCTACAACTGAAAGGAATGTATAGTGAGTTAGAGATGCTTTATTGTAAATTGCCTTGTGAATGTTGCAGAAGAAGAGGTGAAGAAATGCATTGTGAAGCGCAGAGGGTCACAAGGGCATCGGTGCAGATGACTCCCCAGCAGTGCAGGGTTCATCAGACACAGAGGGAAGAACAGGCTCCAGGCGCTAGACTCGCATCATCATTGGGCACAGAGTGAAGATCTCCTGTCGCTCTGGCTGCTTGAAGCTCGCTGGCTTTGGGGACCAATGGCGTCGAATGACCGTCGGGCGGGGCTGCGATCACATGCTCTGGTCATGGGAACCTCAGAATCTCCTACTTTTCCACCTCAAACTGTGCTGAGCTCCTTTGATTTAAATGGGATCCGTTTATATCCTGTTCTAGGATAGTTAACTCCAACCCAACTGTCCAGTCAGATTCATAGTTAGAATCATAGTTATGGAGGGAACCAATTAACTTCAAATTATTGCTCCTTCAGGATAGATATTAAACCCAAAATGTTGTGTTTGGCCCTCAAAACATTCTGATGTAGGGTAGGGGGGTGTGAGGAGCATTGAAGAGTGTGGGGTGATACAAAGAGAAGGGGGGCAGTAGACAGTAACTACAACTAAGACTCTGATTCACTCTACAACAGAAAGTGTTTCACACACACCGTGGCCCCCATCACCGCACATGGGAGCCTCACCTCACATGTTCAAAAGCACTGCACCCTATAGACCTGAGCCTGAAGGGACCTGAGCCTGACCGCACCGCGAGTTCCTGTTAACTGTAATACAGCGCTGTACAGATCTTTCTCAAAACATGCGTTCTGCACGTACAGATGGAGCCCATATATGACATACTGCACAGAGTTAGAAGGTACTGTCATTCCCTCTCCTCTGTGAGTTAACATCTACCCCACTCCTCTACTCCACTGGCAAAAGCCTTTAGTAGTGCCATGGGCTGGTCATCGGAGGGGGATCCACCGGGGTTAAAAACAGGACCTCTCTTGCTGGACCTCAGTCCTGTACTCTGCTGGAGACAAAGGAACACGCCAGATATAAGGCTCTTCTCAGGGGACCTGTGGTACAGGCTCCTGCACAACAAGATATTCTGGGCCAGAATAATAAAACGGAAGTAGTTTGTCACATGGATACTGCACCAGAACCTTTGACACTACTGTTCACGGTTACAATGTATCTGCTGCAATCCTGCCATACTCCATGCTTGGGGGTCTGTGCCTGTTCTGGCTGCCTGTTCCTTGTCCCAGACTCTGCATCTGCCTGCTCTCTCACTAATCCTGCCTGTTCCCAGCTGCAGCCCTGTATGAGTCTGTTGCCTGTTCCCTGCTGCAGACTCTGTGAAGGGCTGGTGTCTCTTTCGTTCTGGCAGGTTGCTTGTCATAGACCACTTTGGTGTGTTGCCTGTTTTCTGTTCCAGACCCCGTAAGAGGCTGGAGTCTGATTCTTGCTTCAGACCTTCAGACCTGCTCTGTTGCAGACTCTCTCTGCGGGCCACTGCCTGACTCCTGTCATAGACCATGAAAGGGCTTGGTATCCTTTCTCTATCTCTGGTTGTGTGTTTCTTGTCAGAGGGGATTTGGGGCCTTTTTTGTCCCCTCTCGTCTAATCTTTTTAGGGAGCTTGAGGGATAAGGAGTTAGGCATCAGCTCAAGTTCACAATTACAGTGCAACTTATTTGGCTACCCAGTAAAGTATAGATTTATTACAAATTCAAAGCCAGCATAATATAAATCGGTCTCAAGAACTGTGCATAACCATACACAATTATCAATGTACTTCGAGCTCTATGAACAAAGTTAATTCTTAACAACAAATTCAATGAGAATCTCAGTTGCAATATTAGAAATCAGCAAAAATACGGCATGACGAGGAGATTGAAAGTTTTGACCATCCTGTCTGTGATGCTTTTAGGTATCTAATTCCTACCCTAAGGAATAATAAACTAAATACCAAACATATCCATAACATAAAAAACAGTGTCAGCGTTAAAACGTCAGTAAATGTTTCTAAAATAAAGTGTAGCATAGCATGCAGCCACACAACGAGATAAAGCACAGACCCTGCCTGGGTTTGGGGCCTGCACTCTTCCTGTGTGTGTTTTCTGTCACAGACTGTGATCATTTCTTTGGGTATCTGTTTTTCACAGACCCTACATGTGGCTGGCACCTTATAGGATAAGCTCCAGATGTGGTTAATCACTCGAGGGGGTCTGGATGTAACATATTTAAGAACAACATGGATATGTGTGGCCTGACTTTACATTCTGGATATCTGTCATTGATGCTTACATTCTTACTATATATGGGCAGTACTTACAGTCTGGATACAGAGCACTAAACCAGGGACATAACCCCTGGGAAGAAACCGTTACTGGGGGAAGGTCAAGGTTGGGCTCTCGGGTCAGGAGAGTAGTGTTCTTGAAGAAGTGTGTCTTCAGAATATTTCTGAATTGTGGGAGAGTTGGTGCTGATGTCATATGGATAAAAAAGCTGTGCCAGGTCATAGGGGCATGAACTGAGAATGCTTCTTCCTATGTTGTTTTGTCTCCAGCCGAGTGATATCCACGCTCCTCGTCTGTTGCAGTCTGCTGGGGTCTTGGTATCGAGCGCTTTATGTGATGCAGCTTGTCATGAAGATGACCTGATCTGAAATTTGAACCAATGTAGCTCTTTTACTGTGGAGTTAATATGATTTCCTCAAGCCCATGATGAGCTGCGCCTCTTCATTTATGCGTCCTTCCAGGGGTGCTAGGGTGGTGTTTGGGAGAGAGATGAACAAGGCCTTGCTTCTGCCATCACGTGGTAGGACTTGTACGTTTGTTCTAAAATCATCTTCCAGGAGAAACAACTTGTTCAAGAGGAAAAAATTGGAATCAAGCTCTCTTGTTATTTTTTGTCATTCATTCAAGCAACGTGTTTATGAATCAGAGGTCTGTGTTGTGGTTGGGGGTAAAGAATTATATGTTTAAATTGGAGGCTTAAATCTGCGGCTGTTCTGAGCTGGTGGCATACAGAAGGAATTCAGCCTTTGTGGGGTACAACTTTAGTACATTAGTTGACATCCAAGATGGGATACGATCAGGACAAGATTTGAGGATGTGGTTGGGTGAGGATATTTTTATGTAGCGTTGAGTATCATCTGCATATTGAGGGATCCAAGAAATCCAACGTAGAGGATGAAGACTATAGGAGAAAGTATGGAGCCTTGAGATATACCACAGTAGACTGGGAATTATTATGGTATTGTGAACCTATTTGCGTGAACTGGTGCCTGTTGGGGAGGTAGGACAGTGTCTGAAAATCCTAGCTCCATGAGGTCAGGAGTCTAACTTGTCATTGAGGTGGAGGGTGTTGTTGACTACTTGGAGTGTGGCTGTGCCGGGGCTCCAGCGTGGCCTGAAGACGGATTGGTAGTACTGTAGATTATTACTCTTGCTGATGTGCTCCTGTGGAGTGTGGAAATTGCTTTCTTGTTGATTATCCCTATAAATACAAAGTGGGTAATATGGCACACGTTGTTGAGGTTGGCTTTGCCCAGGGTTGGTTATTT
The DNA here is from genome assembly GCF_964261635.1 of Lissotriton helveticus. Classification (NCBI taxonomy): domain Eukaryota; kingdom Metazoa; phylum Chordata; class Amphibia; order Caudata; family Salamandridae; genus Lissotriton; species Lissotriton helveticus. Next base: position 94,069,455 of record NC_136065.1, on the reverse strand, counting down.
TAGCAGTGGAAAGATCTTAAGATTGTCTGGGACTGTTTCTTGGCTGAGGGAGATGTTGACAATGTTGTAGAAGGGAATAAGGGCCTCTCCTTGGAGCAATTTTATGATAGATGAAGGAAATGCCTGTGTTTGGGGTAGGTTGCCTAGAGGGAGTTCAGGATATTAGAGTGATCCATGTGCAATGCTGGAATGAAGAAATTCCATTTAGTTGTGAGGAAATTGGGTGATGGTTGTAAGTGAGGGAGAAATGGAAGTGATAGCAATGCTAAATCTGATTTATTGATCTTGGTAAAAAAGAAGCGGATGACATTGCATTTGTCAAATGATACAGGGACTGGGAGAGGATTGGTTCAATGTTTGACAGACCTGAAGAGGGCTTTGCTTTTCTTGGCTGTCTCACTGGTGGTGGTTTTGTAGTAAAATGATTTAGCTGCTATGATGAAGGTTCTGCAGTTAGAGTTAGTGTTTTAGTAGGGTGTTTGACTTCTCCTGTTTTAGTTTGGCACAGTTGTTTTTATAACAGTTCTGACATTTCAGGTGGTCCTAAGTGTTTACGATAAGTCATGGATTTTTTTCAGAAGAATGTCTTTGATCGAGTGGAAGGTTATTATTTAGCCTCTTGTCGGTTGTCCTTGTTACTCAGGTGTCAAGGTTGCCAGTCCAGTGAAAGATGGTAAGGTGGTTGGCCATGCCTAGAGCTATAGTTGTCTTGCTGTGTGAACTAGGGGACGCTGATAGAATCAGGTCTGATGTGTTGCCTTTGTGTTGAGTTGCTGATGAGTTGTTTTATTTCCAGTATGTCGAGAAATATGTACATTTCTTACATTGTTGTAGAAAATAATATTTCTCCGAAATGACTTTTTTTACACACCCAGCTTTGCAACATTATCATGATGCCTTGAACATCTTGTACTAGGGGTCTCTACACACTAGGTACAGAAGGCGTCTTATCTTCATCCACGAGGTGAAAGTACTATAAACATATCCATAACATATCTTATCTAATGCACACATGGCAAAGGCAGCTTTTTATTATAAATATTAGGCAGCCCAAAAGTTGGTAAAGGAGGCACCTCTGCTGACACTGAAGGTACCTGCATGCTGAGAAATCACCACGGACCGGTCTGACATTCCGTTTGGGGTGTCCAACTCAAACCAAGACGGGGTCCTTCACTCTCTCCTATCAGGTAATGGGGTTGGATTGTCCCTTGGGGGATTCCTGGCTCTACACCGATACACACTCTAGGTACACTCAGAGTAGGGTTTGCATCGTAGGAGTACGATAGATTACCATATTGTATATATGCCTGTATATATTAACTGCTTTAGCGCCATGGAAGAAATGTATCAGCTGTTCACTCTACTGGTGCTTTTAATCTCTTTTATCTGCTTCTGTCTCCTAACCATTGCAGCACATGTAGTTTACACAAGAATAACGTTGGTTCAATACATAGATATTGAAAACTTCCCACCGTAAATTCTGTATACTTCTCTGAGAGAAAGTAAGTACCAGTGACTGAGCAAACAATTCTGTACTGTTTCGACGATCCCTGAGTGCTCAGGGTTGTCATGTTCAGTAGTTGCCGAGTCCATTCGCTCCCTTGTAAGGTTAGGGGGGGACTTACGGTGGCACTGTGAGCTAGCTGGTCTGTAGGCCAACATATCCTGCGGGGTCTGGAATCAGTCTTGACACCAAGCCCTTAATGTATGTAGTCCGAACAATGCGCAGGTCCTTCGGGTTAGTAGGAACTACACAATAACGGTTATTGCACTTATAAAACTTGTTAGCTTAGATATTTTCACTTGGCTCTGTGTTTTTCTGGAACGCTTCAAAGAGTTTCTAGGGCAAAGTTTCTTCTTTTAAATAGTGCCAAGATTAAATGTTTCTATGCATTTAGGCATAACCTGCACACAATGTCAAGTAGCATTTAGTGCCAGTGATGAAGGTAGTGTACTCGGAGCAGGGATTCTTGTGCTGAGTCTTTCTAGGCAAGAACAGTTCCAAAAAGGTAAACCATTGTCTGTGTCCTTGTCTGTGATACTTGGTGCTGGTGCTCACAGTCCTGATATGTTCAACTGGTACTTACATTATTAATGCATGATTGGTACATACAATCTGGACACGTGTAGTAGGTACTGTAGTGACTCTTATTTGTTAGTAAGACCACACTCTAAAGGTCTACACATATTTCTTGTTCTTTCATCTTTGTAGGTAAAGCTTCAAGTGTGGCTGCATATTCTGAAGAAAGAGGAGGAATATTTTCTGAAGTCTAAAGTCAAGAAAGAGGAACAATATGAAACCATGAGGGTGAGTGGCTGCAGTGAGTGCTATGTCTCTGTGTGTCTGTATATGTCTGTGTCCATGTCTTTGTGTGTCCCTCTTACAGGGAATTGGGAACAGGTAGAAGTCTCCGATCCCATCCCCATTCCCTGGACAGATCACCACCTGGTACCCTTCCTGATCTATATTCAGGGAGCTCGGCCGGTGATACCGTCGGCCGCTAGACACCGCAGTCGACGATGGCTGAACTTTTCCCAAACTAAATTTAATTGGGCCCTCAAGGATAAAGATCACCCAGGGGGAGTGGGAGTGGAAGCCATAAATACTAATTTGGACCAGCTCATCACGGAGGCTCTGGACCAGGTGGCTCCACTTGGCACAACAAGAGGGGGTGGCCGGGTGCAGAGCACGGCACCATGGTATGATGAGGAGGTGCGGGCAGCTAAAGTGGTGTGCAAACATGCAGAACGACAACGGAGGAAAGCCCTTACGGTACATGCGAAAACAGAGTACACAGCTAAACGACGCATCTACCACAGACTGATTAGGAAAGCCAAAACCTTATACTTTGGCACCAGGATTTTGGAAGCCGAAAATTCTACCAAAGAATTGTTCCTAATCTACAAAACGCTATCGGTAGGGAAACCTGCAGCGGTGCCGGAAGAGCTTTGCACGGTGGAGGGTTGCGACCGAATAGCAGAGTTCTTTGCTAAAAAGGTAGCAACAATTTACGCCTCCTTCCCACAGCAGACTGATCAGATTTCTAAGCCTTTGGAAACAACTCAGGTATTAGGGAAACAACGGCTGTCTAGTTTTACCACCCCCCTCCGACTGAGGAGCTCATCCGCATTTGCGGATCTATACGATCTGGCTCACCTAGGGACCCTACTACACCCAGACGGCTAATGGGAAGCCTTGACGTCCTCGAACCATACATACGTCATCTATTAAACACCTCTTACGAGACACAGACTGTTCCCGCTGCGTGGAAACAAGCGATTGTTCTCCCGCTGCAAAAGAAAGCTAATGTCAGTTTTGACAAACTTGAGAACCTGCGCCCAATTTCCCTCCTGCCATATATGGCGAAGGTTGCGGAAAAAATTGCGAATCTCCAGCTGATGCAATACGTGGACGATACCTCTCTGCTCCACGATTCTCAGTTTGGCTTCCGCTCCCGTCATTCGACGGAGTCAGCTCTCCTTATGGCGGTGGAGACCTTGCGTCAGGGTGTGGATGAAGGCCAGACTATGGCCTTGATCCTGCTGGACCTCAGCGCTGCATTCGACACTGTAGCACACTCCATCTTGCTACAGTGTCTGAATGAAGGTGGAGTTTCAGGAGCAGCGCTGGGGTGGATAGGATCATTTCTAACTGACAGACGCTTCCAGGTTCGTCTGGGTGACTGTTATTCGAGAGAGATTGGGTTGGGCCAGGGAGTGCCTCAGGGCTCGTCCCTGAGCCCTACCTTGTTCAATCTCTATGTCTCCCCATTGGCAGGAATCGTTGAGAAATATGGTTTGCGCCTAGTGTCCTATGCCGACGACACGCAGCTGGCCATCTCCCTCTCACGTACCCCAGATCTTGCGGCGGACAATTTCAGGAATTGCATGAAAGATCTGGCAACCTGGATGTCCGCCAACTTTGAGCCGCTCAATTAGCCCACAACACACGGAATTTGCCAGTCATGGACCTCCCAACAGCATGTTGCCCGTACAACGTGGTATTAGTGGGGTTACCAGGACATGATAGTTCACAGGAAAAATCTAGCCTCCAGTTAATAAATAAGGCTACCCACTGGTTAGGGAAACATTTTGGGTTTAATAGCTCAGACCACAGACATTTCCTGATGGCGAGAAGGGTTGGGTGGATTGGCAGGTCTAAGAAAATATTTTAAGGGGATTGCATGATTGTCACGCTGAGATACACTTTAATGGCCCAGGAGATTTTGTTTTCATCCTTGCATTAATTTATGGCAGACTCTGTTATCAAACCAGAACCATTGGGTTTCTTTTATAGACCCCCGTCTAAATTCTAATTCCCCCATGGTGTGGCTACACAGAATGCGGGTCCGAGTCGGAGAGGGGGTCCATTGCAGTTAAGAAATGCTTTCGCTCCATTAAGGGATCCGAACTACATAGATTGACTTGCAGAGGGAGCGAGCGTGGTAAGATTGGAGGGTATGTATAAACAAAAAGGAATCCACAAGGTTGGGTTTGGTGATCCCTACAGTGGTGGGGAGCAACCAGTGTTGTTTAAATACCCCTCACACACCAAAAGGCCCCTTGGTGTCATGCTTCATCATCGGGGTCTTCGCAAACCTCTACGGAATGCGGCGTGCTACGACTCACGACTACGCAGGAGCACTAACATGTGCACTATGTGTTGGTGTGTGTGGGTAAAATAGTGTGAGTGGTGAGGTGAGTGAAAAAATTAAAATTAAAAAATACCTGGCTCGTGGGTTTCCAAACAACTTTATTCAGTCCCCGGCTGGTATCATTAAAAAGTGCTAGGGAGGTAGTCTTGACTATTAAGGGTAAGACTAACTCACAAGTGCGTCGTCGACATGTTTCGGAGTTAAAAAACTCCTTCTTCAGGACAAGGATATGCACTAACTATCCTCACCTTACTCACATGGGTGTAAATATAAAAGTGTGCTCTACAAAAATAAGTCTAGGTGAAATGTACCTATCGGTTTTATTTATTTAAGTTCGTTGCGCCCAATTGGCGAAAATACTGAACCTGTGAAGGAACAAAAAGGTCACAGTAAACCAAAATGTAGGAAAAAGGTGTAATTACACAACAGGGTAAAAAAGGAACCAGATGTGGTCCAGGAACCCTAGAAATTAAAAACACAGACAAACAAATAGACAGGGACACACATGGATTGTCTCTTGAAAATCATCATCAGGTGTTATACTTTGGAAAAAATGAAAGGCATGCTCTAAGTAAAATTGTAGCTTACTTAGGAAAATGGGTCTAATAACCTCATGAGCCAGGTGCGTAGTGTTGGGGGTCTCCTGTCCTGCCCACTTTGGCAACCTATAGGGTGTTTAAGCAATCAGGCTATTAGGATCAAAGATGGTACATCCAGACCCAAGAAGGAGAAACACCTTTCACATACACACACACTCACGGTTACAGCAGTGCCTGCTTGGCTTCTTCCCCTCAACGCGGCTCCGACGAAGTGTCGGTTCTGTGAGAGGTTGCCCAATTTATATTGTCCCTGTGATAGGTTAATTGCCCCTTGATTGAAAAAGGAAATGCCCAAAGATGGATGTGGCCACTGGGTTATCCCGGTACTGCGCGTGTTGACTGGGCGCGTCCACGGGCAAAACGGGGCATGAGCAGAGGGATAACGCTAACCGTCGGCGCCTGCGCCTACCGGTAGTAGCTGCGGAGATGCCCGGCCTTCCCAAAGGAAATGGTTAGCGCATGCGCCGGTAGTTGTAGATGGATGCTGCTTCAGTTAAGAAGCGCTGCGGGGCAAATGGGGCATGCGCAGAGGGATAACGCTACCCGTCGGCGCCTGCGCCGAACGGTAGTGTCTGCGGAGGTGCCCGGCTTTCCCAAAGGGAATGGTTTGCGCATGCGCGGGTAGTTGTAACCATTAGTTCCAATGAACTCAGGGTCAATAGACTCTCCTTATACAAATTCTAGTCTATTATGTTTGATTTAATTTGGTTTAAATTCTAGAATAAAAGGAAAATGAAGGTGACAATTTAGGGAGGTAGAACCAAACTGGTAGTGAGTTTGCTGGGAAAAGCGCAATAAGCGCTAGGCTGAGGTAATTCTTAGATTATATCAGATAGATGTTTTAACGTAATTGGCTCCATGGGATGGAGTCATTCAACCCACTAGTATCTGAGCCCAAACGGAAGACCCATCTCTGTTCCTTTTCAAACAGACCCCTGTCAGAAGGTAATTGTTCAATGACAGTCCAATGTATCTCGTTCACACAATGTTGTGCCTCAAGGAAATGCGATGCCATTTTTGTCGTCTGTTTTTTACACCTCACATTGCTTTTGTGCTCATTGATCCTGGTCTTGACAGCGCGTGTGGTCATCCCTACATATTCCTTGCCACAAGGACATGTGATCAGATACACGACATATTTGCTGTTGCAATTTGTGAAGGCACGTTGGTCCCATTTGGTGCCATTCCTGAATACAAGGCTGAGGCTTCTTTCTGTGAGGTGACAGTTGTTACAGTTACCACATGGGTGATGTCCATGGAGACCCTGCAATCTCGTATGTTGGACCGCCTGGGTGCGAGGTCTGGTATGTACCAGGATATCTTTCAGGTTTTTTCCTCTCCTATGGGCGAACAAGGGTTTTTCTAATTCTAGATTGCCAGTTGTCAAGATACGCCAATGCTTATTTACCAGTTTTGAGACCTGGTTTGAGACGGAACTGTATGTTGTCACACAGACTGTCCTGTTCTCTGTTACTTCTTTTGGAAGTATTGGTAATAGGGGTAGTGGGGAGCACTCCGGGTGTATTCAAATCCTTTAGATTTTTCCAATGGTGCTATGATTAATCAGGAGAGTCACTCCTGAGTACTTTAGACAATGGTTATGGTGGGTTTTAGCTCACCTAATCATGCACTGTTCACTTGGTGCTCCGCACCTTAATAAATTAAATATTTAACACCACTCTTTACAGTTCATATTTACACTTGTTTGTGCATTTATTTTCAATTTTTCTATTGTGCTTCTTGGCATTTGTTATTTGCATTGTTCATAACAATCCATACACATCTACAAATACATGTAAATTGTTGTTACATTGAAATTATAAACATGACATTGTTTTTCAAACATTTATCAAACATTTATCAGTAGGCCCAATGCATTTCGGCACCCGGGTGGTGCCTTCATCAGGGGAAACTCTGAAAGAAATGAAAAGGTACTCAATGTGAGAATATAATATATGGTTGATCATGGGGGTGTTCTTGTGTATTTAATCAATAGCGTACCTGGTGTCAACTGAAATTCAAGTGGTGATATACTTGGGTGGTGGCCCGGATGACTGTAACGCTATGTGAATGAAAAAACGATAATGAGTGCTTGTTTTATAGTGGTTTGTTAACTTCAATACCTATGTTGGTAAAAACGACATACCTGCTTGTCCTGCTCTTGGTAAGCTGTAACAACAAGCATACATCTAATAAGTTCTCAAACCATATACAAAAATCAAAGGAGCAGTGTTTCAAAAGATGAAACACCCTACCTTATCTTCGTTGTTATTCTTCGTCTACAAATTCAAAAAAATGTCACTCTGTTAATACCGCGTTAATGTCGAACTTTCCTAGTACAAGGAAAATGTGTCTTTAACAGGAAGTACCTGTCATGTTGAGAAAATAGGCCGTCACGAAAAACCGCTTCCCGGTGAATATCCGATCGGCTAGGTCCAGGAAGTAAACGCCATTTAAACTGAGTCTTGTCCGCGCGATTGCACGGTTTTGGATACAAAAGACGGACTCACTATGTGGAAAACGCTCAGTGTGGTTGTTACTGTGCGCGCCATATTGGAACTGTTACGATGTTAATAAAACCTGCTCTAATTTGAGCACTATATGTTATAACCTTCCTGACTAGATGAGGTTGTATATAAGTAATTGGCAACCTCACATATATGAATTAAATCATTTCATGATATCTTTGCAAACATGCAATCCTGTTTCCAGATTCAGGGTTATCTGACTCGAATATTGTATAAATATCCAGGTGGGTTGGAAATAGGATATTGGCACAATTATGCCCTTATTTCAAATCGCGACTTACGCGGATAGGTGGGTACATTGGCCCCATTTGTGGGGGACCATATTGGTACTGGTTATGTTTTTGGTGGTAATACAAGTGATGCTGACAGTGTCAACTCAGATGGTAGCACAAACAGCACCAACTCAGGGGGATTCAGGAATAAAAAACCACAGAGGGGTGGTTACCACCAACAAAGAAGCCAGTTCCCACGCCAAAGAGGATGGAGAGGTTACCAAGGACCACCTCCTTTCAATCCTTTTCAAGGCCAGTATCAAATTCCACAGTACCAATATGGTCCCCCACAAATGGGGCCAATGTACCCACAGTGGGTAGAAGACCCTACCAATGCACCACCTCAAAACCAACAGCCTTTTTTATCTTGGGGCCCGGGATCCAACAGGGAGAGGGAACAATGTTACCTGGCAGCCAACGCCCGAGGCAGATCCCAGGGTGCACACCAGGAGCATGACGGCAGGTCGAGCATCAACGAGCAAGAGAGGGACCTAGTTATAAATACTTCCCCTTGGCCTCTGACTAACATGCAGGTACAGGTACTCAATAAAGGCCTAGGGTATGTACCTACCAATAAACCGGACATATTCCGCCTACACCAAGAGGTTCAGGACTTTGTCAGAACCATCAAATTAAAGGCCTTCTTTTTCAATCAGGAACCTACAGTCGAGACATCCGACACAGGCCTGAAACCGAAATCGTCCTTTACACCACAGGATCATCAACTACCTGTGGAGGTTCTAGCTTTCGAGAAAGCTATAATGCTGGAATTGAGCAAAATGGATACCAACCCAAGGGTATTCCAGAACGTTAGCAGACAAGAAAGCGAGGCAATAAAGGAACTCTCTCAGAACAAGCAAATAGTGATAAAACCCGCGGACAAGGGTGGGGCGGTGGTAATCCAATCAACCACGGCATATGACCAGGAGTGCAGGAGACTGCTCTCGGACAGAAGAAACTATCAGATTCTAACTGAGGACCCTACGGAGTCCATACGAATCCAAATCGGGGCAATGACTGAAGAAGCTCTGGCTCACGATTGGCTCTCAAAGAAAGAGGCCCAATTTCTGACACAAAAAGACCCTCGAATACCATATTTCTACACGATACCTAAGGTTCACAAGAACCTGCAAAATCCACCCGGTCGCCCAATTGTATCCGGCATATCTTCTATACTTGAACCACTTTCCAAGTTTGCGGATGCCTTTTTGAGACCTCTAGTTCAAGCTACAGACACCTACCTTAAGGACACAAAAGCTGTGCTCCAACTGTTACAAGACCACCCTTTCGACCCTAACTCCCAGATGTTACTGAGCCTAGACGTAGAGAGCTTGTACACAAGCCTCCCGCACGATGAAACTCTCCTCATCATTGAGGAAGTATTATACAGCAAACAATGGAACTATCACACCCCCGAGGGGTAGTGATGGAGTGTATTTCTATGGCTCTTACAAAAAACTTCTTCGAATATGAAGGAACCCTGTACCTACAATGCCACGGGACAAGCATGGGCAGCACTTTTGTGCCGAGCCTGGCAGGCCTCTATGTACACCACCTGGAGACCACCAAAATTCTGCACCCGAGTAACCCATTCAGGAGAAGGATTCTCTCTTGGCGACGTTACATTGATGATGTCCTGATCATTTGGTCAGGAGATAGTCAGACTGTCATTGATTTCATGCAGTGGGTCAACAACCAGAACAATTTTCTCAAATTCACCCACCAGATGTCCAATGACTCCATGGTTTTCCTGGACCTAAATATCTACCATGAGGCAGGCAACTTAAAAACTGAGACACATTTCAAGCCTACAGCCAGGAACTGTCTCCTTAGGTTTGACAGTTTTCACCCGCGCCACCTAAGAGAGAACCTTCCCTACGGACAGTTCCTACGCCTACGACGTAACTGTAGTGATGTGGGCAAATATAAATCTCAAGCTTTAGACCTAAGCAAGAAACTGCAACAGAGAAAATACCCACAAAGAATTATACAACAGGCCATGAAAAGGGCCCGCAACAATAATCGGGAGGCACTTTTGGAAGATGGTCTTCCAAAAGAAGTAACAGAGAACAGGACAGTCTGTGTGACAACATACAGTTCAGTCTCAAACCAGGTCTCAAAACTGGTAAATAAACATTGGCGTATCTTGACAACTGGCAATCTAGAATTAGAAAAACCCTTGTTCGCCCATAGGAGAGGAAAAAACCTGAAAGATATCCTGGTACATACCAGACCTCGCACCCAGGCGGTCCAACATACGAGATTGCAGGGTCTCCATGGACATCACCCATGTGGTAACTGTAACAACGGTCACCTCACAGAAAGAAGCCTCAGCCTTGTATTCAGGAATGGCACCAAATGGGACCAACGTGCCTTCACAAATTGCAACAGCAAAAATGTCGTGTATCTGATCACATGTCCTTGTGGCAAGGAATATGTAGGGATGACCACACGCGCTGTCAAGACCAGGATCAATGAGCACAAAAGCAATGTGAGGTGTAAAAAACAGACGACAAAAATGGCATCGCATTCCCTTGAGGCACAACATTGTGTGAACGAGATACATTGGACTGTCATTGAACAATTACCTTCTGACAGGGGTCTGTTTGAAAAGGAACAGAGATGGGTCTTCCGTTTGGGCTCAGATACTAGTGGGTTGAATGACTCCATCCCATGGAGCCAATTACGTTAAAACATCTATCTGATATAATCTAAGAATTACCTCAGCCTAGCGCTTATTGCGCTTTTCCCAGCAAACTCACTACGAGTTTGGTTCTATCTCCCTAAACTGTCACCTTCATTTTCCTTTTATTCTAGAATTTAAACCAAATTAAATCAAACATAATAGACTAGAATTTGTATAAGGAGAGTCTATTGACCCTGAGTTCATTGGAACTAATGGTTACAACTACCCGCGCATGCGCAAACCATTCCCTTTGGGAAAGCCGGGCACCTCCGCAGACACTACCGTTCGGCGCAGGCGCCGACGGGTAGCGTTATCCCTCTGCGCATGCCCCATTTGCCCCGCAGCGCTTCTTAACTGAAGCAGCATCCATCTACAACTACCGGCGCATGCGCTAACCATTTCCTTTGGGAAGGCCGGGCATCTCCGCAGCTACTACCGGTAGGCGCAGGCGCCGACGGTTAGCGTTATCCCTCTGCTCATGCCCCGTTTTGCCCGTGGACACATCCAGTCAACACGCGCAGTACCGGGATAACCCAATGGCCACATCCATCTTTGGGCATTTCCTTTTTCAATCAAGGGGCAATTAACCTATCACAGGGACAATATGAATTGGGCAACCTCTCACAGAACCGACACTTCGTCGGAGCCGCGTTGAGGGGAAGAAGCCAAGCAGGCACTGCTGTAACCGTGAGTGTGTGTGTATGTGAAAGGTGTTTCTCCTTCTTGGGTCTGGATGTACCATCTTTGATCCTAATAGCCTGATTGCTTAAACACCCTATAGGTTGCCAAAGTGGGCAGGACAGGAGACCCCAACACTACGCACCTGGCTCATGAGGTTATTAGACCCATTTTCCTAAGTAAGCTACAATTTTACTTAGAGCATGCCTTTCATTTTTTCCAGAGTATAACACCTGATGATGATTTTCAAGAGACAATCCATGTGTGTCCCTGTCTATTTGTTTGTCTGTGTTTTTAATTTCTAGGGTTCCTGGACCACATCTGGTTCCTTTTTTACCCTGTTGTGTAATTACACCTTTTTCCTACATTTTGGTTTACTGTGACCTTTTTGTTCCTTCACAGGTTCAGTATTTTCGCCAATTGGGCGCAACGAACTTAAATAAATAAAACAGATAGGTACATTTCACCTAGACTTATTTTTGTAGAGCACACTTTTATATTTACACCCATGTGAGTAAGGTGAGGATAGTTAGTGCATATCCTTGTCCTGAAGAAGGAGTTTTTTAACTCCGAAACATGTCGACGACGCACTTGTGAGTTAGTCTTACCCTTAATAGTCAAGACTACCTCCCTAGCACTTTTTAATGATACCAGCCGGGGACTGAATAAAGTTGTTTGGAAACCCACGAGCCAGGTATTTTTTAATTTTAATTTTTTCACTCACCTCACCACTCACACTATTTTACCCACACACACCAACACATAGTTCACATGTTAGTGCTCCTGCGTAGTCGTGAGTCGTAGCACGCCGCATTCCGTAGAGGTTTGCGAAGACCCCGATGATGAAGCATGACACCAAGGGGCCTTTCGGTGTGTGAGGGGTATTTAAACAACACTGGTTGCTCCCCACCACTGTAGGGATCACCAAACCCAACCTTGTGGATTCCTTTTTGTTTATACCTACCTCTAGGGGAGACAGAATCCACTTCTCCTCTCCCTCCCCCTTTTGTTTATTATAAAGATTGGAGGGTATTCAGGCAACACACACCAAGACCCAAAGGGGAGGGAGGAGGATGATGATGGGGAACCACTGACACCCACAATGAATATAGAGACCTAAGGGGAAGCAGGTCTCCCAGCACAGATGGGGATAATAGCGATGCTTCAGGCCCTCAGGTGAGGTGAGATCTGGATGACTTAAAACCTATTTCGTGGAACGTGGCAGGTTTGACGAGTAAGTTTCAGGACGAACAGTGGCTCCATTATATTAGAAAGTTTTACATAATACCCATCCAGGAAACATGGGAGCCCTTAAGTATCTTCTTTTTAGAAGGGTACAAAACATTTTTTTGTCCAGCAAGAAGGTCTAGTGTAGTAAGTGCCAGCGAGGGCCTAATCATATTTGTAGATTAAAGAAACAGGGGAGGTGGAAGTCGACCCCATGAGAGTCTGAAGTAGTACAGGGTCTAACATTTGTTAGCAAGAACTACAGTTTGGCATTTATTATTTTCTATAACGCACAGCAATACTTGCAGGGATCAAAACCCTTTGAGAAATTAAGCATTTGCTTAGGGAAATTACAAGCTAAAGTACGTGCCCATGCACAATTTATAGTAGTGGGAGATTTTAATTGCCACCTGTGTCCTAGCTTGAGGGTGACCGAATGTGATTGGCAGGAATGTACACTAAACAAAGGGCCACACATGGAGAACAAGTCAGGAAGGGAGTTGAGTATGCTTAAAAAAACCTTTGGTTTGACTCATACAATGGATTTGATTGTCGGCCACCCAGTCGCACCTGTGCCCCTTACGTATAAGGGTAGAGGTTGTGCGTCATTTATAGATTTTATTTTTTTCTCTCATACAGTAAGGAGATTCATTACCAGTTTCAATATTAGTCATAGTATATTCAGTGACCAGAACCCGGTAACTTTGTCACTTGCTGCTCCACAACAGCATTTGGTCTCGCACAGTCTGACGGGGGGATCGATCTCTGCAACGGATCAAGAAAGACAGCTGGGATGGGCTCAGGTTGACACAGTTGCTTTTAACAAATCCCTTTTTAGGAGAGGTCAGCAGGATATACAGAACTGTTTAAATCTAGATACACAGGGACAGGAGTTACTTCAGAAATATTCAGCTATTGCGCAGTTAGTGGATAGCCTTTTAAAAGCACCTGCACCCACACCCCTCAGGGACATACCAAGATGGTTTGATGGGCAATGCTCAAAGGCCCTAAGAAACCTAAAGATGGTACTGAAACAATCACCAAGAGATAAAGGGTGGATCATGACCTGCCGTAAAGTGTACAAGCAGGCAGTTAGGACTCAGAAACCCCAACTTCAAGTGAAGGCTTGGGAAGATCCAATAGAGGCCGCTGAGTTTAAGGATTTCACCCGATTTTGGAAGGTTATAAATAGCCCCTGTTTTAAAGATTCAAATAATCCATGTCTGGCCCATACTATTTTACCTGAGCAATGGTCAGCTTATTAAGAGGGCCTGTATAATCAGCCCCTGATAGGAGACGAGCCACAGTTACAGATTGAGGCTCAGAAAACTGTTGTTATGTTTTTTATTATAGATGAGGTGAGATTAGGATAGATAGCCTCACGCGGAATAAAGCCCCAGGTCCAGACGAGATCCCACCTGATCTTTGCCACAGTAATCCAGATGAATGGGCAACAATCCTGGTGAGGGTAATAAATGCGTCAGTTGCAACAGAGATGCCTCCCTCATGGTCCACGGCAACCATTGTCCCGATATTCAAGAAAAGGGATAGGAATAGTCCACACTGTTATCGGCCAATATCCCATATTGACGTAACAGCGAAGGTTTTGGGTAGAGTGGTGTTGAATAGGTTGTCTGATTGGGCAGAGACCCATGGAATAATAACGGATGTCCAATATGGGTTCCGCATGGGCAAATCCATGATCGCACAATGCCTAAATATCCATTTGAATAAAGGCGGGGGCTTTATCTCGCCTTCAGGGACCTTACCGCAGCATTTGACTGTGTAAATCGAACAAAACTGTGGAAGCTCATAGGATCATTGGGGGTGGACCCGGCCCTAATTAATGTACTTATGGCTCTACACTCTAACACCTCTGCCGCAGTAAAATACACACAAGAGGGGAAGACTACAGATTATTTTACGTGTTCAAGCGGGGTCAGACAGGGATGCATTTTAGCTCCTTTTTTATTTACATTATATATTAATGGTCTTGACTCGGCATTAACCGCATTACAAGTTGACTCTCCTAAAGTAGGCTCAAGACCAGTCCCCATGCTACTCTACGTGGATGATGCGGTTCTCCTTGCTCGCGCAACCAATGCATCATATTTGACGGGTTAGTGGGATTTATGAATGATTTGGATTTGACACCTAATTTAACAAAATCCTACATAATGGAACTAGGTAAAAGGAGGAGGCAGTGGAATTCTTATGCATTCGGCACACACATTCTGGGGAAAGTCCCGGCTTTCTCTTATCAATCATATCATTTGTAAAACGCACTACTCACCCATGACGGTCTCAAGGCGCTGGGGTGGGGAATGCTGCTACTGCTCGAAAAGCCAGGTTTTGAGGAGTTTTCTGAAGGTCAGCAGGCCTTGGGTCTGCTGTAGGTGGATGGGGAGGGGGTTTCAGGTCTTGGCGGCGAGGTGGGAGTACGATCTGCTGCAGGAGGTCGCTCTTCAGAAGCGGGGGACTGTGGCGAGGGCGAGGTCGGCGGAGCGGAGCTGGCGGGTGGGGGTGTAGAAGCTGAGTTGTCTGTTGAGGTACGTTGGTCCGGTGTTGTGGAGTGTCTTGTGTGCGTGGGTGAGGAGCTTGAAGGTTATCCTCTTGTTGACTGGGAGTCATTGCAGGTCTCTCAGGTGGGGTGTGATGTGGCTGCGGTGTTAGTGTGACTGCTGGAGGGTTTCTTGATCGGGGCGAGGGTGTTGGTGCAGTCGTTGATCCACTGTCTGAGGTTGCGGGTGGCAGGGCCGGGTTGGTGGGGTCGGCGGGTGGGCTCTGGGCGAGGGTGGTGGTTAGCTGGTCTTCGGTGACTTTGCTCCAGCGAGGCATCTGTTGGGTGCGGTGGTGTGTGGTGGGTTTCTTGAAGGTGAAGTGGATGCAGCGATGGTTGGTCCAGTGGAGTTCAGTGGTGTGGTTGAAGGAGACATGGGGGCTTGCGGAGAAGATGGGGTCAAGCGTATGACCGGCGGAGTGGGTGGGTGTTGTGATGAGTTGTCCGAGTCCGAGGTTGGCTAGGTTGTCAATCGGGGTGGTGGAGTTGGTGTCGTTGTTGTTCTCGAGGTGGAAGTTCAGGTCCCCGAGGAAGATGTAGTCCCTGGAGGCGAGGGCGTGTGTGCTGATGAAGTCGGCGATGGAGTCGATGAACTGTGGTCGGGATCCGGGGGTCTGTAGTTGAGGGTTCTTCTGAGGGTGGTGTTGGGGTTGGTATGGATCTGGAAGTGCAGGTGTTAGGCGGTGCTGAGGGTGTCGTCGGTGTTGGTCGAGACTCTGAGAGTGTTCCTGTGGACGATGACGATTCCTCCTCCTGCTCCGTTGGTGTGGTACCTACGGGTGATCTTGTAGCCTACCGGGACGGCTATGGCTATGACGGGTGACGAGGCGGGGTTCAGCCAGGTCTCCGTCAGGAAAGCGACGCCTGGGGAGGTTGAATCGAGTAGGTCCCAGAGTTCAACAGCGTGTGTGCGGGCGGAGCGGGTGTTGAGAAGGATGCATCTGAGGTGGTTGGGTTCTTTCCTGGTCGGCAGCATGGTGGGGCGGATGCTTGTGAAGCTGCAGTTCCGGCAGGTGAAAGCTTCATGGGTGTACTTTGGGGCAGCCAGGAAGCAGGTGTGTGATCGTCCGGTGATGAGTGCGTGGAGGGTTTTGGCATCATAGCGGTGTTGGGCGTCATGGCGTTCATGGGGTCCAGGGATCCTGGCGCTGGGCGCGGTCCAGGTGCGGAAGGGCGCAGACGGACTTGCCTTACGTGCCCATTTTATATGGAAGCGAAGTGTGGGGTATTTTTTTTGTGTTTTTTTATTTTATTTTTTTGTCCTCATCTCACCTTGTCAAGTCGTTGTGGATCTTTTTGCAGCCTTAAACTCCATCTGGGCACCACAAGGCTTCCCACATTCACTTGGGTCACCTGACCTTCCCCTTTTTGTACGGGGACATGGTGTAATCATTGGACCGACTAAATAGGTCTAAGGTTTCGTCCCCAAATCATTAGAGGATGCCAGATGTTAGTTAGCTTATCCTCTATGGCCTCATACTCCAACCGGGCCATGGCGAAAGCTGCTTTAAGCCATTCCTCTCTTTTCCGGGGGTAGAGGGTCTTTCCACCTCCTGCAGATTTCTCTCCTTGCCAATATGATCATATATAGCAGCAGACCTTTATCCTGCCATGAAGCAGTCTGACAGAATAGGCCATCGTCCCCGAATAGGATCGGGGGAGATTTACCTCCACTCTGGTCTTGAATATTCCCAACAGGGTGTCCCCAACCCCTTCCCAAAAGAGTTCCAGCACTGTACATTCACAAAAAATATGTATATCATTTGCTAATGAGGTATGACATCTTGGACATTTGGGTAGAGGCATTGGGGCAAATTTTGCTATTTTATAGGGCGTATAGTAAAGTCTATTGATGGCGAAAAGGTGGTTCTTTTTTAAGCAGGCGGGTTTTTATAAACCTATATAGTGTCTTCAAAGATGGTTCAAAGAGGGTCTCGGCCTGCATTTCCATGGGGGATTGGCTCCATACCGCTTCTGAGGCTGGGATCCCAAAATCTTCAGTTTTTAATGGATGGTTATACCAGATCGATATTTCCTTCTTAACTGGTGAGGTGGATTGACACATCCTCTCAATTTCTACGTTACCTTTTATCTCACCCTGCTCTGCGGCAGACCAGGAAACTAACTGAAGATATTTAAATCTTGATAATCCAATCCCTACCTTTGCCCTCAGATATTCCCATGGATGTATCCCATCCTCGTTGATCAATTCTGACCACATAGTGATTCCAGCCCTCTATATTGGCACCGCTAGGGTATCTCTTAGACATTCCGGGGTTCCAGGCGAGTCCCAAATAGGAGCAAGACCTGAATAGTAACCAATTCCCCAGCTGATCCTTACCCTATACCACACCTCCAGGGCTGCCCTTAGAACCTTCAGGCGTACCTGCTTAAAAAATCTCCGGGATTCAAATTTGTACAGGAAAGCCTCTCCTCCGCCCCCTCCTTCTGCTCTCACCATCTCACCCAACACTCTGCCCCAGGTTGACCCATCTGGTTTAATGAGTAGCATCCGAACGCTCTTAAACTGGAATGCTACTGCATACAGATTAATGTCGGGAAGAGCAAGCCCTCCTTTAAACAATCCACGTCTAAGCTTTTTCCAGGTCAAACAAACCCCTTTATCCCCCATACAAAGCTTCCTATCTTGCTCTGTACCTTACTTATACTCTTTTTTGGGAAAGGTAGAGGAATGGAAGAAAATAGATAGGTAAGCTTGGGGAGAATGACCATTTTCACAAGGCTGATTTTACCATAGATGGTTAATGGAAGATTCCTCCATCTTCTGAATAAACGGTCAATTTCTCTTTTAACCCTATTTAGGTTTAACTGGGGGATTTTGTCCAAATCCTTCACAATATAAATTCCTAAATATCTGAACTCGGAACTCACTTTGCCCCTCCATTGATCCAAGTTACAGCACATGACCTCCGTTTTTGATCCGTTGACCTCATAGCCTGACATAGACCCGAATTCTACCAGCAACTCCTCAATCTGAGGTATCACCGCAGCAGGATCGCTTGTATATAGGATCAAGTCATCTGCATATAAGGCCAATTTAGAACTATAAGTCCCAGACTGGAATGGAACGATTGATACTTTTAACCTAATAGCTTGAGCTAAGGGCTCGATATATAAGTTAAATAATAGCGTGGATATAGGGCACCCCTGTCTAGTTCCACGCTGTATGCTGAGGCTAGATGTTAATAAACTATTGAGGAGGATCCGCGCAGAGGCACCTCTGTAGCAATTTTGTAGAGTCTGAATGAATACGGGGCCAAACCCCATTTTCTCCAGAACTGCCCAGAGATATACCCAGCAAACTCTATCGAATGCCTTAGCTGCGTCCAATGTGACCACAGCCAAAGGATCCGATCTTTGTATTGCTATATCTATGTTCCCAATCAGGAGGTGAGTCTTCAATATGCCTTCCTGCCATGAACCCCTTCTGGTCTGTATGAATCAGCCTAGGAGCCAGTTTGCCCAATCTCCCAGCTAGAACACCCATAAAGATCTTATAATCGGCATTCAGCAAGGAGATTGGCCGGTAGGAGTCTGCCCGTAGGGGGTCCTTGCCTGGCTTCAAGATCAAAACTATTATTGCCTCTTTCCATGAGTTGGGCACTCTGCCTACAGGGGAATAGACTGAATTAAAGATTGTTTCCAGCATAGGGGACAGTTCTTCTGCTAAGTGTTTATACACTTCACTCGGAAGTGGATCCGAACCGGCAGCCTTTTTATTTTTTGATTTCTTAATCTGCTCAGTTATCTCATCCAGAGTAATAGGGGCATCAAGACTAATTCGGCCCTCCTCAGACAATATTGGTAAAATGTTGTCGCTCAGCCATATATGTATGTTTTCAGGGGATGGAGCAGTGTTTTCTTTATATAGATCTGTGAAGAGTGAGAGGAGGCAGGTCTGCATATCCTCATCTTTACTCGATATGTCACCATTGCTATTTACGATTAGTTCTTTAATATCGTTTTTAGTTCGATCTGCTCTGGCTTTCCACGCCAGTAATGCTCCAGCCTTCTCCCCATACTCAAAATTTTCCATTTTCCTGGAGTCCCATTGAGCTTTACATTTTGCTTCTAGTTTTCCCCTATACTGCTGTCTTGCTTCTTCCAATTCCTGCAGATTTTGTAAAAGTGATTCTGAGTCTTCACTACTCAGGCTGAATCTGTCTAGTTCTAACTGCCTAATTTTCCCCTCAATATCCTTCAACTTCTCAGCCTCTGCCCTGTTCTTAGAACAGATGATACCATGTAATCTCCCCTTTAAACAGGCCTTTTAGACGTCCCAGATAAAATCCCAAGTTGAAGACCCGATATTCTGTGGAAAGAATTCTAGAGAGAGCGACTTAATGGATTCAATTACTTCTATATCAAGAAGCATTGATCTTTTCAACGTCCATCTGGACTGAACCTGCTGACTACTGCTCAAAAAGACAAACTGTAGGGGAGCGTGATCGGAGATATGGCTAGGCTTGACAAGTATTTCCTTGATGTTAACCAATGATTGTCTATCTGTGAAGACATAGTCTATCCTAGAGGAATGCCCGAATTTCTTGCTGTAAAATGTGAAACCCTGTCGGGAACCTTCTTTAGCTCTCCAGACATCTACTAGATCTAAGTCATGAATAAGATTTAATAACGTTCGACGAATCTTAGGGGCCCCTGTATAATGGCTCACGTTAGACCTATCGTTTATGGGGTTTAATAATACGTTAAAATCTCCCGCAAGAATGTATGGTGGAGACTCCTACGTCAACGTTGATTGTAATTTGAGCAGATATGAGACATCATCAATGTTGGGGCCATAAAAAGAAGCACAAGTTATGTCTACGTTATTTAATGTCATTTTGACAACTAACCATCTCCCTGGTGTGTCTGTTTGGATCCCTTGATAGAACAAGAAATGCCTTGTTTCACCAGTATTGCTACCCCTCTACTATGTGAGGTCTGATGAGACACAGTAAAGTATTTTATCCATTGCACTTTGGAGAAAATTAGCCGACTTTCTATCAGGCTGAGATGGGTCTCCTGTAATAAACATACTTGAGCACTCGACAATTCCAAATACTTAAGGATTCATCTCTGTCTGCGAGGGCACCTCATACCATTAACGTTCCAGGAGATAAAGGTGGTCTGTCTCCCCCTTAATACTAGGTCCCCTGACATCTCTTTGGTTGCCTACACTTCTTATATTCCTGACTATGATGAGATTAGGTTATTTTTTCTTTTTTTTTCCTATGCTCCCCACCCGGGTGACCCCCCCTGCCCATCCCCAAAGTCCCAGTGCCTATACCCTTTATCCCATGAGGAACCGTCCCTTCCAATAGGCTAAGCCTATTTGACTCTGCCCCCCCCCGGACGCAGAATTTGTATCAATTATGTACCTGCGGATATGCAACCTTAAATACTATTTAGTTTATGGGTGCGAAGTTCCTATCTTATCTATTTCCTTTCTATTTCGATCGCATAAGTTAGAAGTACCGCTCTACTACCGCTTTACTCCCTGTTCCTCTCTGATTTTTGCGATCAGATCGTCCGACTCCTCTCCAGTTTTAATCAAATGCATATGATTTTTCCACATAACCCGGAGATGCGCAGGAAATTTAAGCTGAGACTTAGCCTCCAGTCCATTCAACTCTTCCATTCTTTTCCCTAACTCCCACTGTCTGGTCGCTGTTACATGGGAGATATCTGGTCGGATTTTAAAGGGGAAGGGATTGCAGCTGTCGAATACGATTGACTTTTCCTTCAGGGCCAAAGACAAAATCTGTCACTTTGTCTTCAGTGGTTCGAATAGAGTCCCGTATCTTCGGGATTTCCTTTTCCATGTCTTCTGTTCTTAAAGTCACGTCGTCTAGTCTTTCGGCTAGCACTTCGCAAGAAGCCTGAATTGCACCCTGATTTGCTTCGGAGGTTAAGAATCTACTTGTCATCTCTGCGTGATTGGATTCTGAGATGGTGAATCTGCTGTTTATTTCCTCCTTCATAGCCAGGAGGATGTCTGCTAAAGTGGATGACGTCAAGCCTAATTTGCTGACGTCCGATTTGCAAGAACTTGCTAAAGTTGTTGTCAATGAAGGCTCAGCAGAGATGTTGTCATTACTTTCCACATCCACTGGTGGTTCCTTGATGTTCCTTGTTTTTCCTGCTCTTCTGTGGATGGTTCGACTATAGGGCGAGATTTAGTATCGCTAATTGTCAGAGCTGAATATTTATTTGAGAGATTTACGACTGAATGTATCATCAGGGTAACACCTGCTACTTCGATTTCACTTGATGCTTTTACAGCTGCTCCGCTCACTGATTTCATTTTATTGCTAGGACTACTTGTGTCAAGAATAGTGGATTTCCCCCTCTCAGCTTTTAGTTGTATGGGTTTTGTTGGAGCTGTAGGCGCTATATGAGATGTTGAGGAACTGCTGGTAGCCATAACCTTATAATAGGTTATGTTATGTTATGTTAACCGATTCTTCTATAGCGCGGCGGCTACTCCAGAAGGAGTGTCCCGGCGCTTTGGCGAAGAGGTCCTTCGAGGAGGCAACATAACTAAGGGACCAAAGGAGAGGCAAGGGGCCTATCTAGTAAAAAGCCAAGTTTTTAAAGCCTTTCTAAAGGACATAAGACAGGGAATCTGTCTAAGGGAGAGGGGGAGCTCATTCCAGGCACGAGGAGCCAAGTGATGGAAGGAACGACCACCCTGTCTAGCACGTTTAATGGTCGGGACTACCATTTTAAACAAGAAGGCGGACCGTAGGGCTCTGTTGGGTTTATAAGAGACAAGACGTTTCCTAATATAGGAAGGGCCAATATCGTGGAGGGCTTTGTGGGTCAGCGTCAGGTTTTTAAAAAGGACTCTCTTAGCTATTGGGAGCCAATGTAGTTCTTTTAACAGGTTAGAAGCACTGGCACGTCTGGGAAGCCCATAGATGGCCCGAGCAGCCGAATTCTGGACTACCTGAAGTCTCCTTTCAAGGTATTTAGGGAGACCCAAGTAGAGGGCATTTGCATAGTCCAGTCTGGACCCTACTAGTGCTTGGACAATGACCCTGTGATGATTGATTGAAATCAAGGGAAGAAATTTTCTAAGCATCCGGAGGATGCCGAAACATTTCCCAGTAAGGCAAGATATTTGAGGCCCAAAGGTTAAGTCATTGTCAACAATGATTCCAAGATTTTTGGCTTTGACACTAGCATTTGCAGGTGGAGACAAATCCGATGGCCACCAGCTTTTCCAATTTGGTTCGGTGGCACAGCCAAAGAAAAGCAACTCCGATTTATCGGAGTTGCATTTCAAGCCGCGTCCCCGGAACCAGCCAAAGACTGCCTCTAAACATCCTCTGATGCGAGCCCCATCGAACACCTCGTTCCTGTTACAAGTAAACAGGAGCTGGGTGTCGTCAGCATAGGACACGATCTGGGCGCCGTAGGACTCCGCCACCTCTGCAAGGGGGGCCAAAAAGATGTTAAAAAGCAGGGGGCTAAGAATAGACCCCTGAGGGACCCCTACTTCCAGAGGTGCCATAACGGCGGAGTGAGGGGGCGCCCAGATCGTTTGTCGACGGCCGGCTAGGAAAGATTTCAGCCAGTTCCACACCGTCCCCCGAAGACCACACTCCCAGAGTCGTGTTAGGAGGGTATCATGGGGAACGGTGTCGAACGCCGCCGACAAGTCCAACATAACCAACATGGCCTTTCCTCCCGCATCCAACACTTCTCTAATAGCGACGGTGACTTCAAGTAGCGCGGTCTCCGTGCTATGGTTAGCACGAAAACCGGATTGAGTGTATTGTAAGGGGTGCTTATAGATGATTCAACAGATGATTCTCTTCGATAAAATTTGAGATTGATCTGTGCACATGTCTTTCGGCCACCTTCGCTAGAGCAGGAAGAAGCGAGATTGGCCTATAGTTGGCATGTACGATGGAATCAAGGGCTGGTTTTTTGAGAAGTGGAAGAATGAGAGCACACTTCCAAGCCCGTGGGACTACACCAGAAGACAATGAGGAGTTGAGGATGGAATTGATGAGAACATTTAGAACTGGGGCTATTTTATTGAGGCATGACACAGGACAGGGATCGAGTGGGGAGCCTGATTTCAGACCTGTAAGATGGTCTAAGGAGGAGGCCAGACTCAGCGAAGGGAATTCCCAAAGAGTGGGAGCTGGAACAGATTGTAAGGCAGAAAGGGCCTCAGGTGGTTCAGCCTGAGTATGTTCAGAGTACGCAGCAAGAGAGGCTTGGATAGATGTTATCTTATCTACAAAATAATGCGCCAATTCAATCAACCAGGGTTCTGAGTGTGATTGAGCAGGAGAGCCCGAGGAAGGAGACGTAAAATCCTTGACAATCTTAAAGATTTCCTTGCAGGAAATAGGTCTTAAGTGAGGGTGTTAAATTTATCTGGGGTGGCGTACACTTCTTGCCTTTCTCCTTCTTTCTATTGACACCCGCTTTGCTCTTTTTTGCACTAACCTCAACTCCCTCGTTTGATTTACAGGCTTTAGATTTACACTTCCTGTTACTGACTCTGACCTCGGAGATGGGGGGTGATGTACGAGGTGGGTATACTAATTTATCCTGTAGGGGGTCTAGGACCAATCTGACTCGGAGGGAGTAACAATTACATTTGATGTTCTGTGTCTGGGCTGGAACTTTTTTTAATGTCCCTTCTGCTGCTAATTTTACAACCTCCTGACCAGCTACATCAACAAGTTTGGCACTAGCACTAGCACTAGCAACATACATCCATCTGGCTATACCCCGGGGTAGCTATCCTCACTTTTCAAATCAATAAGACTCTCTGTGTACAGGGGACTTCGTGGTGTTCTTTTCAGTATGTATTTCTTTATATGTTTGCTGCCTACCTTTCCTGCAGCGTTCGCCTCGAAGTCTCCCTTTGAGCCCTCAGCTCTATCTCTGTCCCCTACTTTCCCCGCAAAACTCGTACCTCCTCTTTCTCCCCCCTTGCTGATTCCTCCACCCACAACCCGGAACAGAAACTGGAGCGCTGCCGAGTCGCGTCTCCTCCGTGCCAGAGCCATCTCCGCCCACCGCGTACACAAGCTGCGTCTTCTGAGGCCGCCACCACCGCCGTGACTGTCCGCCTTGATTACCGCAGACCTCTTGAGGCTCTCTATGCTCGGTATCTTAATTCGTAAGGAATCTCCGCAATTGTCTGTTTGACGGCTATCCGTATGCAGGCATTCGTTTTAGTCTTTCACATTCTGTGTCCCAGGAGCCTGGAGGACCGAGCCGCAGCCGCTCAACACACGGCCGCCATGTTCCTCCCGCCGATTCTCACTTTTTCGCGAAGTGTGGGGTTTTACCAGGATAAGCGAAATACAGAATGAAGAAAACAGGTATTTTGGGCAGTTGCTTAGAGTCCCCCAGAGTACCCCCTCATTTATTGTTCATGAGGAGCTGGGGTCTAAGTATATTTCTGACCTACTGGCTGTGAAAGCCCTCCCTTGTTTGGTGAACATGTGGTCCAATGAGGAGACAGGTTTTAATAGGAAAGTAATTCAAAACTGTCTCTCCTTGGATCATGCGTTAAAAATCCTGTGGTTAAAATATGTAAAGGATTCCCTTACTATGCTAGGCAGGGCAGAGCTATTCGGTCGCCCTGATAAGTTGAATCCATGGGATAAAGTTCTTGTCAA
Source organism: Lissotriton helveticus (assembly GCF_964261635.1). Classification (NCBI taxonomy): domain Eukaryota; kingdom Metazoa; phylum Chordata; class Amphibia; order Caudata; family Salamandridae; genus Lissotriton; species Lissotriton helveticus. The sequence goes on along the minus strand of NC_136065.1, from coordinate 94,044,576 downwards.
AGATCAGTTTTCCAAATTAATTGGGGCCCAAGGGGAGGAAAATTAACTGAAAAAGCCCGCAGTCAGAAATCACATTTTAGTCAGGTCGATACAAAGTATTGAACCGTACTTAACTATTCAAACCAGTGCTCATGATCGATTTTTAATCACACGGTTCAGACTGAACTTGCTACATCACTCACTGGCTGTATACAGGTATACAGCACCTTCAGAACAAAAAGGGCCCTGTGGCTGTGACAAAAGATCTCCACAGGATACCCTCCACTTTGTTCTTTTGTGTCCGTAATACTCATTCCCGAGAAGAGTGTATCTTAAGGGGCTCTTAAGGAAACAAAATTTTTAAGCAGGCCCGGGTGGCCTTACATTTTTTAAAACTATCCCCTGATGCTTTTGCATTATCATGTGCCACACATTTTTTAAGATCTGCTTTAAAGCTAAAAACACGAGGGGAATATAAAAGGAGGAGACCTTTAAGTACCTGGTGCATTAGTGGGGAGTGTGTGGTACACCTTTTTTAATTGTTTTTTAATGTTTTAAGATGTTTCGGAGCATTGCTCCTTATGTTTATGCGGTGCCCTGATTGCCCTGTATTCCTTATTTTTATTATATGATGATCAAATGTACTGTATTGTTGTTCTGATGAATGTGTATCTTTTATGGTCATATTTTTTATATATGCCGAATAAAAATTATTATTTTTATTATTATTATTATTATTAACTAATTCATATATCTTAGTGAAATAACCACAGACTCTGGGTAAGTTTGATCTAAATTTCAAACATATTCAATACAAATTCACAGTGCAAACGCCATCATTTTCACATGGGAAAGATAAATCATTTAGCAGATACAGTCAATGACACAAACTCAATCAATAAATCAATGGAAAAGGAGTGGATAGATGAAGAGACAAAAAGAGTTCAGAGGCAAAAATACATTTGCACAGAAATATGCCAAATATGATTCAGAATAATATTTATTTATTTGAAATACAGAAAACCACCCCTCTGGCCAAAGGAATGGTGGGGGTCCCTTGAGTTAGAATCAGGAGACAAAGACTACAGGACAGGATCAGGACAGGACAGGACAGATACTTACTAGACTTCTCTATAAACCAGATGAACCGTGGCGCATACCTCTCTTACACTCTCTCGCTCCTCGATGTTCTTCCGGAATCTTCTAAATCTAATCAGGCTGTCATTCAGATCTGAATCTTCCCAGTCTGCTCTCTCCTCTCATTTTCTTGATCCTGTTCGACCCAGCTCATTTCTCTCGACCCAACAGCTGCAATCTTAACTTAGCTTCTCTTGGCTCTGCAATAACACAACCCCCTAACACTCTAAAGTCACTCTGGTTAATGTCTTTATTTCTACATGTCCCACCCTCAATAGTTGCAAATATTTATTAAGGTACAATTGTTTTGCAAACCCTTCCCCTTTAGATCATTCGTGCTTTCGTTTCCCATCGTTGCAACTTTTAATAACAATTTCAAATTCATAGACGAGGCATACACGTCTTCACTTTCCCACGTCTTCTGTCCTTGAAATTTGGCAGCAGTTCACTTCTCCAGTCATTTGGCCATATTCCGAGTCTTCTAATTATGCGCAACTCATCGCCATTTGACTCCATTTTATCCCCCTGTCATATGCGAAACAGGCCCACATGTGCACTATTAATCAAAGAATCATAATCAGATATTGTTTTCCCAAATATATAATTCTCACTGTTCACCACCCACTTCTACTCTATCCCATGTTAAAAAAAAATTTGGGGCAAAAGCGTTAGCGTAAGTGGCTTTCTTTTTAGTTCAGGTAAGCAGATGCCAGGCATGCGGTCCCGCAAGACCACATGTTCTTTTTGCGCATACACAAAGATTTCCCTCCAAAAGCGAGTTAGTCACATTATCTCTACGTAATTCTAGCTTGCACATGCGCAAAGCGGTTTTACAAATGAAAGCGTTTATTGTCGTGTTGCACTTTGTTCCACATTAATTAAGCATGCGTAAAGCTTTCTTCCCACATGTTGGTGTTATTAGTTTCGTCTCTTCTACAACCTTTAATGGTTAGTAAAAGTTAATAAAGGATTTGTTCCAAGCAAGTTTCGTTTTCTTGGATCCTTGCTCCATCAATCCCCCCATTGATGCCATCATAAAATACCCATCATTACCAAGTGCCAACTTTCTTTATCTAATTTCACTGTCTTCTTCTCTTTCTACAAGTGCTTCATTTATCTCTTTCATATCTAATTCTTTCATCTTATCATATAGAATTCCCTTCATTTCTTGTAATTCGATCTCATCTCTTTTCCTCTTTGACCCATTCTTTTATTATTTGTTCCAGTCACCATTCTGTTTCTAGTTTTACCCTTGCAACACCTATATATCATCATTATCATCATTATCATCAGGGTTACTTTTGCTACTGATATTATTAGTATTAGTAGTTTCCCTAATAAACTACTTCCAAAGGTAGAAAACAAACTACATATAGGGTAAATACTTTTAATTAGTCTTCCCAAACACCGTCAACCTCCAGTTGGGTCAAATTCTCAAGAATCTTTGTAATATTCTTAATATATCCCTCTATACCTTTACTTTTGTCTGGGATCTATGTTCTATGTACAGCAGTGTTGAATTTTCAACATGCCACAGACTCCACCCTATTCTGCCAATAAAATATCAAGAGCAAGTATGTTGTGTATAACCATAGATCTAATTGCAACCATTTTGGTGTCAATCATCAAGAATCGTCCAGCAGTGTCTGCTGATAAATGATCAACTACTGTTGCCAATTTACGTATTTTATGTGAATTCAGTACGACTTCAACTGACGGTATCAGTGCTCCAAATATATCACCTACTATTTCTGAAAAGCTTGCTCTTCTACTTCTTTTTAGTCCTTGACTTACTACTTTGATTTTATCGTTTTTAGTTACATGATATACATTTGGAACTACTATTCCAAAGTAACAACTACCGTACCATCGTGTAGGCAACCTATAGTAGGCATTTTTACCACACACGTAATAAATACCTGGGAAAACAGGATCAGTTCCACCTTTTAGTCCCCTTCCCCCCATTATTAAGAAGGTATGTTCACATTCACTAGAACCAATGTAAATGTTACTATAATCTGTTTTTAGTCTATGCAGACAGATTTTCCCCATTCTTGGCAAGTCTAGTGACATTGTAGCATGAGTCTCGCCTTTCTTATAGTCCCCTTCCTTATTAGCCCATGGCGGTGCATGTGACTTCTGTTCAACAGCTTTCTTCTGGAAATCCTGCCTTCCTCCTCCACTAAATTTAGAAAATCTTTCTTTTCATCACTTAAAATACATGTTAAATTGTTCTTGTGAGCATATGTTATATCTATTGGGCTTGATGTTTAGAAGAACTCGCCCATGAACTCTGCATATTCACTACTAAGCACTGTGTTCATGTTTCTTCAAATAGAGATTTTTGAAAACACCAAATCCATATTCGAATAGTAATACTGCAGCTTTCCTGTTAAGTAAAACAGACTGGACACAACACTAAATGACACACCATATGTTAATGGGTGATGGTGATATATCACCCCCTACGAGACAGTTGAAGGTAATTTCATGCAAACATAACAATCACTCACATCCATTGTGTCAACATATTCATAAAGGAGTTTAGTAAATACATTTAACGACAAATCACTATTTGATTTGTCATGGTGACACATGCTGTCATCCATTTGCTCTGAAATAGTAGTAGTAGTAGTTCCTTTAGTAACTGCATTCACTTGTTCACTTTTATTTGTGTTATTTTAGTTATTCGTTACCATTAGAACAGGTATTACAACTGTTAAAAATAACCACATCAATATCAATATTAAGATACTACACAAATAAACTTTAACACATCTTTGTTTTAGACTCAATTTCAGATGTTCAGTCACTTCCATTTCTGCCATTTTAGTAAGTTAAAAAAATGATCTAATTTTATCTCCTCTGAAAAAAAAATTCTAGGAAAAGTAAAATCTAAATTTTATTCAAAAAATAAAATCTCTGTTTCATCCCACACTTGGATGTTTTTTCGTCCTTGACCCATTTTCTTTTTCTTTAATTTCTTTATTCTCTTCCTTATTTATTTGATACTAGCTTACCCATCGCGCGTTGCTGCGATCTCAGAAGAAAGGATATTTAAGTTAACTTGTTATGATAACATTCAATTTACATTGTGTCATTTTTATTGAAACTTATTCATTTTAATATGGAAAACATTTTAAAGTGTTGTTTTAATTCTGTTTATTTATTCGAGTGCTTGTGGATGCACGGTATTTTTTGTTTTTCCGTCTGGTGCGTATATGAATAAATCAGAAGGTTTTCCGACGCGTGAGCTGGCCACGTGAGAAGCACGGATTCTCCAAATCTAGTCCACACACTTGCAGCGATTGTCCTTGTGCTTTGTTGATGGTCATTGCAGAAGCGAGCCGCACCGGAAAGTGTAAACGTTCAGTATTGGAAAGATTGTGAGGGTCCTGGGGGCCCGGGGGCCAATATGTAACAAATTATTATTATTTTTTTTCTGCCAGAAACCTTCGTGGGAGTTTTCTCAACAACTTTTACCAATTATTTTCTTAATTATTATTTTATTTTGGCCAGAAACCTTTGCGGGAGTGTACTTAACAACTTCCCAAAGTTTCATGGCGATCGGATGAATGGTGTAGTAATGCATAAAGGACAAACGGACATACTTTCGATTTTATATATATAGATTTCCACCCTTAGTGTCAAAAGTCTTTTCCTTTTAGGTGGTCTCCATTGAAGTTCTTCATTTCTTTTAACAGAAACACTTTTTTGTTCTTCATTCAGATCTAGCTTTTCAAAGTCCTCAAGTATTATGTACGTCCATTCAGGAGCTTTATATTTTCTGCTTGGAATTCTCACTCTTCTTGACTTTTGTATGGGTTTGTTTCTTAATGGTTCTTGCTCAGTATGACTTGGACCTCATTTATTTGTTCTTGTTCTTTCCCTGTTTTCTGTCTCAGAAAATATCGATCACCTTTCCAGCCCCTCTTAGTTTGTACTGATTTTTCCCCTTCTTCGCCTATTTCAAGTGTTCTTTTGTTTTCTCTTTCTTTTAGCTGATTTTTGTTCTGAACTTTCTGATCTTTCTCTTTCTGTTGACTGAATTTGTTCTGAAATTTCCAACATTTCTTCTTCTTCTGACTGAGCTAGATCTGGATTTTTTGTAGCTAGTTCTTCTATTCTTTGCTCAACTTGTTATGGTCTTTCAAATTCTTGTATTGCTTTTCTTTCAACAGCAGTCTCACGAGATGCAGTAACTGGTGCCCATTCTACTTGACTGGTACTTGGTTGTTCATCGTCGATGTGCTCTTCAGAGTCTGCTACTCTGATTTCTTTGACTTCACAATTTTTAGCTTCGGGTTCTTCTTTTTGTTTTACCAGTTGCTGCTCTTGCCGTTCAGGTGGACTTGGGACTCTTTGTGTTTGACTGGCATGAATCCAATTTTGTAAGCCAGCACACTTCACTGCTGTCGTCATGACCAGTATGACTTGATATGGTCCTTTCCATCTAGCTTTCAAACACGTTTTTCTCATGTGTTTCTTCACCAGGACCCAGTCTCATGACTTAAATCATGAGCTTGATTCGGGCTGTGACGGGGTTGCGTCTTCTCCAACCTGATGAGACAAAAAATGTCCCAGATCAGCTAGTCCTTTGCAATAGTCTAACACTAGATCATCAGTTATATTCATCAGTTTGTGTCCAGGTACAAATGCTTGTCTCATTGCTCTTCCCATGAGAATCTCATGTGGACTCAATGCAGTCCTTCTGTCAGGATTGCTTCTAAGACTCATCAATTCAAGGGGCAAAGCATCAGGCCTTTTCCGTGTTGTGGATGCACACATCTTTCTTAGCCTAGATTTTATTGTGCCATTAAGCTGTTCAACTAATTCTGAGGCTTCTGGTCGATAGGCACAACAAAGCTTCTCCTCAATTTTTTGAGCTGCACAAATTAATCGAATTATCTCAATATTAAAATGAGGTCTTCTATCTGATTCCAAAGTGACTGAAAATCCGAATCTAGGGATAAGTTCTCTCAACAGCAGTTTAGCAACTGTGAGGCTATTATTCTTCTTGTAGGATAAGCTGCTACTCGAGAAAACAGACACAGAATGACAAGGACATACTTCAAGCCTTTGCTCGGTGGCAATTCTATGAAGTCAAGCTGCAGTCTTGTAAATGGTCCTTCTGCCTTTCCAATTCTTCCCCAACTGACAACCATATTTCTACCTGGATTTTGCTGTTGACACGACAAACATCTCTGGCAGAGACTCTCTGCAATTATCCTGAACTTGGGATTATACCATGTCTGCCTGTAGTGTCTAATCATGGCATCTCTCCCAATGTGTGTAGCTCCATGATATACCCTAGCCATCTGTGATAACAAACAATCTGGCATAATTGGTCTACCATCTGGACACACCCATACCTTATCGTCTGCTCTTCTTGTACAGCCTGGTTTAATCCAAAGTTCTTTTTCTCTTGCATATGCCTCATTCTGCAACTGCCTAACTTCATCACGTTTCAAAAGAAGAAAAGAACATTAGGTGGCAATTGGTAACTTCTTTTTCCAACCCTCTGTTCAAAGACATTGTATTTCGAGCACAGAATTGTGCAGCTTGGTCAGCATATCTGTTGCCCTCTGTCTCATAGTCATTTCCTGACTTATGTGCAGCACATTTGACCACTGCAATTTATTTTGGCAATTGTAGTGCTTCCAATAGTTCTTTTACATTTTTGCTATTCCTGTTAAGAGAACATGAGGAAGTCAGAAATCCCCTTTGCATCCATAATTAGCAAAGTCGTGCACAACCCCAAAACCATATTGACTATCCGTAAATATGGTTACTCTCAATTTCTTCCAAATTTTGCATGCGTTTGTCAAAGCAACCAATTGGGCTATTTGTGCTGACTTGACTCCTCTTAAACAGGATGCTTCCAAGATAGCGGCCACTGTACATATAGCAATAGGCAGAGCTCAATTCTCTATTTTCTTTCCTCAGACATGATCCATAAACAAACATCATAGAGTCTGATTCTATTAATGGGACATCAAGAATATCAGGTCTGGGCTTTGTACATGTTTCTGTCACATCCAAACAGTCACAATCAACTTACTTTTTTACTTCTTCACGGTATGGATCAGGCAATAAGGTTGCTGGATTCACTGTGGTGCATCTTATCACACTTACATTTTCAGCACCCAGCATCACTCTTTCATACTTAGTCAGTCGACTAGGAGTCAGGTGGTGAGTACGCATCTTTGTTTGAAGGATCTTCACTGAATGTGGCACATGTACTTTTGTGAGATGTCCCATCACAATTGATTCACTCTGTTCCAGCCTCACACAAGTAGCAGCCACTGCTTTTAAACAGCCAGGCAATGCCGTAGCCACTGAATCTAAAGTGCCAGAAAAGTATGCTACTGGACGTCATAAGAATCCATGTCTCTGGGTGAACACTGAAAGTGCACATCCTTCCCTTTCACAACAGAACAAGGCAAATTCTTTGATATAGTCTGGCATTCCCAATGCAGGCGCTTGACACAAACAATCTCTCAATGTTATGAATTCTTCCATGCTCTCATCATCCCACTCAATCGGATCTATCACATCTTTTCGTATCAACCTCTGTAAAGGCTTTGCAAGCAGTGAGAAACCACTGATCCACTGGTGGCAGTATCCAACCACTCCCAAAAACATGCGCACTTCTTTCTTAGTTTTAGGCAGGTACATTTGTCAAATCACTTTTATTCTCACTGGTGTGACTTTTCTGACTCCTTTTTCTGTATTGTGTCCCAAATATTGAACTTCTTGTTAACAAAACTGTAATTTTTCTAGTGACTCTTGTGTCCTCCTTCTGCCAAATGGTTCAGTAGGGCAATTGCATCATTGATACAAGCTTATCGTGTTTTTGATGCCACCAATAGGTCATCAATTTACTGAACCAAAACTGAATTTCCTGGCATAACCAATGTCTCCAAACACTTTTTCAGAATCTGAGGGGCTCTCTGTGTACCCTTGAGGAACTCGGCACCTTGCCTAAACACGATCTCCAAACCGGAATGCAAAAAGGTATTGGCTATCTCGCTGTAAGGGGATCGAAAAGAATGCTTGGCAGAATTCAATCACTGTGTACCAATGTGTAGCCCAAGGTATCTGATAAAGGATCACTGCTGGATTTGGTACTACTGGACAACAGGGTACTACTATCTTATTAATCTTTCTCAAATCTTGCACTATTCTATACTTGCCACCAGGTTTCTTAAGTCCCATGATTGGCGAGTTACAGGGACTGCTCAATATTTCCTTTAAAATACCTTGTTCAATCATTTGATCAATTACTGGAGCAACTCCTGCTTTTACTTCGGGACTCATTTTGTATTGGGGAGTGTTCGGATAATTTGCACCCTCTTTCACCATGATTTTAATTGGGTCTACATTCACCATCAGACTAATTTATTTTCCTGAAAAATCCCACACATCTGATCTCACTGTGTTTTTCAGCTTGTCGGGCAGGTTGGTTTCTGAGAGAAGTGAAAACATCTCATCCACTTCTGTCCCTTGCTTCACTAGCATCATCTTAAAAGCAACATCCTCATCAGGTGTTTGAAAAGCAATACCATCAGACGTACAGTGAATGGTGCAATTCATCTTGCACAACAAATCTCTTCCTAACAGATTTACCGGACTCGTATCACATACCACCACAAACGTATGCATGTCTCTAAAAATTCCGATATTCACCTCTATTGGTTTTGTGACTGGGATCTTTATATGTTTATTAGAGACTCCAACAACTTGGATAGTTTCACCCGAGAGGGGTAGGTTTGGTATTTCTGCTGATCTCACAGTGGAACGAGTAGCACCAGTGATCACTAGGAAAGTGATGTCATTACCTTCCACTTTCCATCAACAAATGGACCTGACTGATCCACCGCCAAGGATGCGCTACGCATGCACTCTTCCTCTTCCCTCAGGCACCATCAGTGAGACGCGTCTGAATCAATCTTATTACTTTGCATCCAATATTGTTAAACCGTTTGTGTTTTCTTGCCACTCTCTCCACGATATCCGGTGTTCACGCTGTATCTCTGCACTTGAGCATTCATATGTTTTGGCATAGGGGCTTGTGGCACCTGTAATTGAGGAGTAACTACCTGTTGCTGTTGGTTCACAACCACCTCATTCTGCATCTGTGGTTTTAAAATTTGATTTCCCCCATTATTCAGTTGAATATATCTACAATCATGCTTCCAATGTCCATGCTTTCCGCACACGTGACAAGGGTATTTCTTTTTCGCTTCCTCACTACTCATTCGTCCTTTTCCTTTACTTCCACTAGATACCTGACCGTTCTGATTCTGACCTTTCATCTGGTTATCATTTAGAGTACCAGAGTTTTGCCTCTTGTTGCTCTGCCATCTTCACTTGTGCCCTTCTCCTTCAGTTTTCTGTGTTTTGCATCAATACCATCACTACAATTCTTTGCATACTTTAAAATATCAACTATGGTTTTGCTCTGCCAATAAAGCATGTGTTGCTGAATCATCTTACTAATCTCTGGTCTCAATCCATACACAAACCTGTATACAAAATGTCCCATATCCTTGTCACCGATATTTTCAAATCCACTATACTGTTTGAATACCTGCAACAACCTTTCATAATACTCGTGCACTGACTCCTTTGGTTCTTGAGTTGTTCTGTCTATTTTAACCCAATTTGTTTCTTTAGGAGGAATTTTGCCTTTCAAGAAAGTAATCACTTGTTGATATTTTTTCATTACATCCTCTGAAGACGCATCTGTTTTTCCATCTCTAGGATATTCTTCAGTCAGCCAATCCACAGTAATTTTACACTCTGTCCACAAATCAGCTGGTATTACTATGTCAAACACACCATCCAAATCCATCAGTAAAATGTTTGAAACCTTTACAAACCCCTCTACTTGCTTGTACCATTCAACCGGTTTCTCTCTCAATCTAGAAAAATCATTTGTAAAGGATAAAATATCCTGCCTAGTCCAAGGAAAATGAACATATTCACCACCAGGAACTTCTCTCATTGGACATACTCTCTCAACGTGTTCTGTCTCTCGTACTGGAAATGTAGATGTTTCCCTTTCAGCTGCTTCATCCCTTTTTCTTGTCCATCTACCTCTCCATCGGTCTGCATCGCCCCATTTCTTCAAAATATTCATTAATTCCTTTATCTGTAATCTCCTTTCTGACGCATTCGGACTTTTAAAAATCCTTCTCAGTAAATTCTGATCTATATGGTTTTTGCAATATTTTTGACTTTTCAACATCTATTCCAAACTCTGTAGCCACCTCTGCTATTTTTTCATGTAGGTTCTTTGCTCTGCATGTTATACATTTGCACAAAAACAACAATTCATCATCTCCATAGGAACCCAATCTGTCTGACTTTATTGTGCCAATAATCATTTCTTCCAAATCCACTCTCAACTTGCTTACATCTATATTTTGTGGTTGTTTTTTTTTCTTCTCTATTCCTTTTGCCCGCTCCTCTGGCGAAAACCCTGTTGAATTCCCTGCCACTGGAGTGACAGTCTGTTCTTTCCTCCTTGAATTCACAGGTGTAATTCAGTTTCAGTCACTGTCTGAAATTTGGGAGATCTAATAACCAGACATTTGAATCGCTCTCACTAGTTTGATCTTCTAACAACAACACTTCTTTTCTAACACTATTCTGAGGGACACCACACAAGTTGTAGTATAAAAATAAGTATTTTTATTTAGTCTTAAAACAAGACCACAAACGACAAAAATCCACAATACTGCACTTTAAAAAATGGTAGAAATAACTTAGTTCTCTTTGGATGTAAAATGCAACACTTTAAGTTCAATGTACCTTGGATGCGTAACGCTATACAACAAAAGTGTTGCAGGGAAGGTGATGCGTCGGTTCCTTACACGCAAGAACGGTGATGCGTCGGGTCCCTACTGATGCGTAGGGGATGCGTCGGTTCTTCTCAGCGTTGGGAGGTGATGCGTCTGTTTCTTACTGCACTTCCATGGCGTTGCGACCAGCAGCGTCGTGATGAAAGGAAGATCCAGTGCAATGAAACAAAAATGGCTTCTTCTCCTTGATGCGACACAATGCGTGCATGCCCGACGGCCGTACAGCAACTCAACGATTCTTCTGAGCCGCGACAGGCCCTGCGATATGCTTCCCGATGATGCAATGGCGTCTGATGCGACGGAGACACTCTTCTCTGGCGATGCAAGGCGCTTCTGCAAGGCGAAGCAGCAGAGTCGACAATCTTCTTCAGTGATGTGACTACAGCGGCTGCAGCAGCGACACGCTTCTTATTCGTTAGTCGCGGTTCCAGCTCCTTGCTACACGCAGTCCCTCAGAAAGCCCAACACAACTGCAGGCACTTCCAAAGAACTCTTGGGGAGCTGGTGGGCGAAGTCTGTTGTCCCTGAGAATTCAGCAGGAGGCAAGCTCCTTCTCAAACCTTTGGAGATCCTTCACAAGTTGTATGAAAGTAGCACAAAGTCCTTTCACCTTTCTTTGGCAGTCATCAGGCAACCACTGCCGGCCAATCCTCCAGATAGCACTCAGCTTAGGGATAGTCTCTTCCTCAGTTCCTCTGGTTCCTCTCATCAGGAAAGGTTTCTTCTTGTTTCCTAAAGTGATCTAAAGTTCTGGGGTCTGGGTTCCCTCTTTTATACTCATTTTCCCTTTGTTCTCCGAAGGCAGAGAGGCCTCTGCCAAGTCCAAACCAGTTCTGGTCAGTCCTGGAGCACTTTGTTGACAAGACTCCTTCTTTCCTTTCACAGTATAGGCCAGGGACATCAGACACACCACAGGAGGTGGAGGCAGCATTGTGGAGGGAAGGCACAGCCCTATTCAGGTCCCAAGTGCAACTCCTCCCTCCCATCTACATGCAGATCTCGCTATTCAGCCCTGTGCTGACTCACCCTGTCTCCTGGAATCCCCCAGCCCCTGTCACTTAAACGCCAGACAAGTAATACACAACCTAGCAGATGCAGGCTTGGATAGTTAGGCAAGCAAATACCTACTTTCTAAAAGTGGTATTTTCAAACACAAAATGTTAAAACCAACTTCACTAAAAGATGTATTTTATCATTCTGAGTTCAAGCAAACTAAACTCAAATGTCAACCTAGTTCCCTGAGTCAGTTAGGATTATAAGATGTAATAATCAAACTGCCCGTTCTGGCCTATGGGGAACAGGTAGCCTTGCAATAGTGAAAAACGAAAATGGCTGCAATTCACTATTAGGACATGCCACACACACCAGGGCATGTCCTACCTTTTACCTACCTACAATGCACCCTGCCCGTGGGCCTACCAAAGGGGTGACTAATATGCAGAAAAGGGAAGGTGTAGGGACTGGCAAGGGGGTGCACTTGCCCAGTCAGCATGGCAGTACAGAACTGCACACAGGCTCTGCAATGGCAGACCTGAGACACACTTTTATAGGATGCTTCTGTGGGTGGCACAACTAGTGCCGCAAGCCCACCAGCAGCATTTGGTTTACAAGCCCTGGGCACACTCAGTGCACTGTACTAGGGTCTGACACGTAAACCAAACCAACCAATCATGGAATCACTAATCCATACATCAATTTACCCTAGGGAGCACTTGCACTGTGGCACTGGACAGCAGTGGCACAGTGCTCAAAGCATCTATTCCCAGCAAAGACACATGAGGCAACAGCAAAAAATGGAAGGGAGACCCATGTCAAGGTGCCAGGTCTAACACATGTCCACTCCAGCTGAAATGTGGGGATAACTTCCCTACCTCCTGGGAGTTCTCATCACTAAGGTGGAAAAATCTGGACAGAGCATTGGCGTGTTCTGTACCAGGGCGGTGTTCCACCGTGAAATCCGTCCCCTGTAGGAAAACGGACCACCTCAACAGCTTTGGATTCTCACTCCTCATCTACATCAACCATCTGAGGGGCCTGTGGTCTGTCTGAACCCGGAAGTGAGTCCCAAACAGGTATGGTCTCAACTTCTTCAGTGCCCAGACCACTGCAAATGCCTCACGCTCAATTGCACTTAACCTTTGTCCCTGTGGAAGTAACCTACTACTGATGAAGGCTGAGGGTTGATCTAGGCCCACCTCATTTATCTGTGACAAAACAGCCCCCACACCATGCTCTGAAGCATCTGTCTGAACGATAAACTCTTTTGAGAAGTTGGGTGCCAGGTGCACAGGTGCCATGTACATGGTAGTTTTCAGGGCCTCAAAACCTTTCTGACAGCTGTCAGTCCAAATCACTTTCTTGGGCTGCTTCCTGTTAGTCAGCTCTGTCAAGCGTGCAACAAAACTGCCATACCCCTTGACAAACCTCCTGTAATACCCAGTGAGACCTAAAAAAGCTCTCACCTCTGTCTGGGTCTTGGGGGGCTCCCAAGCCAGGATGGTCTCAATCTTGGGCTGTAGGGGTGCCACCAGGCCCCTCCCAACCTGGTGTGCCAAGTACACTACAGAACTGTGCCCGATCTGGCACTTACTCACCATGATCGTGAGGCCCAGCCCTCCGCAGCGCCATCAACACTTCCCAGAGGTGGTGCAGATGTTCTTCCCCACTGGTGCTGAACACTTCAATGTCATCCAGGTAGGCGGCACTGAACTCTTCCATTCCAGCCAACACTTGGTTGACCCACCTCTGAAGGTGGCAGGGGCATTCTTCATCCCAAAGGGCATAACCCGGAACTGGTAGTGCCTATCTGGTGTGGGGAATGCTGACCTCTCTCTTGCCCCATCAGTCAAGGCGATCTGCCAGTACCCAGATGTTAGATCAAACGTGCTGAGGTACTTGCCAGCCCCTAACTGACGATGAGCTCATCAGCTCTGGACATGGGGTGCGCGTCAGTTCTCGTGACTGAATTGAGCCCTCGGTAGTCCACACAAAACCAGAGTTCTGGCGTGGCACGCGGTGCTGCAGCCTTTGGGACCAAGACCACTGGGCTGGCCCAAGGACTGTTAGAGGGCTCAATCACCCCTTACGCAAGCATCTTGGAGACCCCGGGCCCGATTCACAGAACTAACTTAAGACAAAATCCTAAACTTACTACCATTTTGGTATTCACAGAAGGCACTTACTCATTTTGGTATTCCCAGAAGGCACTTACTCATTTCGGTATTCACAGAAGTTAGGAGTCCTAACTTTAGGACTCCTAAACTCCTTCTGTGTATACCGAAAGTCTTAAAGTTAGGATTTTTCTCAGTTTAGGAGTAGTAAAATTAGGACTCCTAACTTTAGGACTCCTAAATGCCTTCTGTGAATACCGAAAGACTTAAAGTTAGGATTTTTCTCAGTTTAGGAGTAGTAAAGTTAGGACTCCTAACTTTAGGACTCCTAAACTGAGAAAAATCCTAACTTTAAGACTTTCTGTATTCTAACTAATTTATATATCTAACCACAGACTCTGGGTAAGATTCATAAGGTTTATCTAAATTCCAAACACAAAGGTGAACGTTCTTTCAATCCAAATTCACAGTGCAAACGCCATCCTTTTCACATGGGAAAAGTAAATCATTTAGCGGATAGAGCCAATGACACAAACTCAGTCAACAAATCAATGCAAAAGGAGTGGATAGATGAAGAGACAAAAAGAGTTCAGAGGTAAAAATACATTTGCACAGAAATGTGCAAAACATGAGTCAGAATAATATTTACCTATTTGAAATACTGAAAACCACCCCTCTGGCCAAAGGAATGGTGGGGGTCCCCTGAGTTAGAATCAGGAGACAAAGATTATAGGATAGGATCAGGACAGGACAGATACTTACTAGACTTCTCTATAAGCTCGACGTACCACGGCGCATCGCTCTCTTACACTCTCTCCCTCCTCTATGTTCTTCCAGAATCTTCAAAATTCAATCAGGCTGTCATTTGGTTCTGAATCTTCCCAGTCTGCTCTCTCCTCTCGCTTTCTTGATCTTGTTCGACCCAGCTGCTTTCTCTTGACCCAACAGCAGCAATCTTAACTTGGCTTCTCTTGGCTCTGCAATAACACAACCCCCTAACATTCTAAAGTCACTCTGGTTATAGTCTTCATTTCTAAATGTCCCACCCGCAATAGTTGAAAATATTTATTAAGGTACCATTGTTATGCAAACCCTTCCCCTTTAGCTCATTCATGCTTTCCTTTCCCATTGTTGCAACTTTTAATAATAATTTCAATGCAGGCTTCATAGATGAGGCATACACGTCTTAACTTTCCCACGTTTTCTGTCCTTGATATTTGGCAGTAGTTCACTTTTCGGGTCATTGGGTCATATTCCGAGTCTACTGAGCATGCGCACCTCATCGTCATTCGACTCCATTTTCTCTCCTTGTCCTTTGCGAAACAGGTCCAAACGCACACTGTTGATAAAGGAATCATAAACAGATGTTATTTTCCCAAATGTATAATTCTCACTGTTCACCACCCACTTCTACTCTATCCAATGTTAAAAGAATTTTTCTGGGCAAAAGCGTTAGCGTAAGCGGCTTTCTTTTTAGTTCAGGTAAGCAGATGCCAGGCATATGGTTCCGCAAGACCACATGTTAGTCCTTCTTGCGCATGCACAAAGATTTCCCTCCAAAAGCGGGTTAGTCAAGTTATCTCTACGTAATTCTAACTTGCACACGCAACTCCACAAAATGTATCCACAAATGTCAGCAACAATTTTGTTTGCTATGTTCCACCATTGGAGTCAACTGCAAGTTCCATTATACTGCATGAAGGCCCTGTCTTCGGGTAAACTGCCTCAGGCTACTTTGTCGACATTGAAGACTTTTCTTCACTTTTGTCAGATCCACCACCGCAAGGAAATTGTGTATTTATGTTTCGGATCAGATCAACATAATTTGTTCCACCATGGATTTAGGTTTGGATATTACTGGCATTGCTTTTTCTATCAATTTGGATTGATTTTGTGGCTGAGTACTTTTTCCTCTTAAATGGTACTACCTCATAGAACGCTCCATGGTTAAACCTGTAGTAGAGGTAATGAAGCCTCATTCATCATCACACAAAGTGTGACGAGACATGTCCCTTCTGAACATTAGAGTGGTTCTGGAACTTGATGGGATTGTTTGGGATAAGGTACCCTTTGAAATATTTGGACAGACAGAAATGATGCAGATTTCGTGTCTTTTTAAATTATTACTTCAAGATGTTGTTACCCCTGGCACCATTTCTGATGTTTGGGACTTGAACACGGTTACGCCTATGCTCACTGAGCTAGAACATTATCTGGTATTTGAGAATGAAGCTATATAGTGATACGTCTATGATGAAATGTACTGTTTCACCACTATGCATATTGCTTCTTTCATAAGGTTAGTGCTCTGAATGCAGTATTTCATTATACACAATGGGAACATTGCCCTACACCACCTGAGGGCAGTTCAAAAACATACACCAAGAAATGTGCATATTTTTCTAACAACAACCTGGTAAACCCAGTGTATTACTATAATAAATTAATCTCTTGCCCAGCAAAGAAAAATATGCTAACAGATACCAAATTCAAATATCAGGTTCTTTTATTTTGCAGTTGTCAATTCAAGGGTTAAGCTTTTAGATAGACAATATTGACTTAAAATCTGTCTGGGGAACGAAAGACTGGCAAGTTCAAGGTAATGAGGCTTTGTTTAGAGCATGTCTTATACCAAAACAGATAATATTTATGAACAAAACAGCGCAGCTAACAACTTGTCTGGGCCTCGCCAAGATGAGAGACTTGAACAAACCAAACATTCCTACCTTTGCATGTTTAGACATTTAGAAAAAATGTACAAACCATGCAGCGGAAGAGCTCAACAGCATGTTTAGGAACGGCACATGCGATTTTTCACATTCCAGTCTTAAGGGGTGGTTAGTGTGGCCATTAAACACTTTCTAGACAACAAAGAGGGTTTTAGAATAAACACCCCTAACCCTCGTTATGTGCAGACACAAGCACAACACGCTGGAGAAGTAACAATTTATAGCTTAAAAAAGTTATGCTTAGATTGGTTGATATGTTGCCCAAACCGCACAGTCTTACTGAGAAAGTAGGAACCTTTTGACACAGGCTTCCACTCTAAGCTACAGTGTGACATACCTCAACTGATAACACACAGACTCCCGCCCTAAACTACAGTGTGACATGCCTCACCTGATAACTATGATGGTGGTCAGAAAAGCGTTCCAACCGCCGTGGTAGCTTAAATTAACCGTCTGCATGTACCGGTTGGAAAATCGGCGGTCAGATTAGGATGAACCGCCAGAAAAATCTGACGTGGTGGGCAGATCCCACAAAAGTCTGCCACGAGCGTGCAGAGCAGATAAAAATCCATCCGCAGCGGTCAGATTTGATGCGAAAGACCCAAAACCACAGCTTGGCCAGCAGATTGACCGCTCGTGAAATTAGGATGCGGTGAGAGCGGAAGGATCAGCTGTTTCCGTCCGCCGCGATTGCAACTAGTGATGAATGGGAGAGCCGGCGGAAGGGCTGTTGTACTGTTGCATTCCGACTGCCGCGGTCACTCCGGAAGAGTAATGGCGGTCAAAAACAAAAACACAACAAGGCTACCAAGTGAGGCCATTAATCTGCCCCAGCCTCAAAAAACACTTAACACACACCATTGACACATCCCCATGGCAAGTAAAAAATACAAATCCCAGGTCAACCCACACAACACACCTGAAGGGAATACTCCATTTGGACCCACCCACATAGTTGAGTATGAAACCAGCCTCTTCCCTAACCAGAATTTTTTGCACAACTTCACAACTGAAGGGCCCAACCCCACAGCACAATGAGGAGGCACATCTGCACACACCACACCATCACAACCACACACACCACACACATAACCACCACCACCACCAAATTCACACCTGCACCTTTAACCCTTTTGCACATCACACACCATGTAATTGAAGAAAATGCCCGAATTCACTGACAATGCATTGTCAGTGATGGTAGATGAGGTAATCAGAGTAGAAACCTGGTCCAACAGACACCATTAGCCACCAAAAATCAAATGTGGGCATGGATAGTCAACAAGGACAATGCAGTACTGACCATCCCCCGCACAAAGAAGGAGATCAGGAAGAGGTGGAATGATCTCAAGACCAAGGTGAAAGAGCGTAACAACAAGAACTGTAAAGTGGCTCAGATGACTGGCAGTAGCCCTCCCATTCCACTACGAACATTCACTGAATGGGAGGAGAAGGTGCTTGCCATACTCCATCCAGAGAGTTCTCACAGGAATACCCGGGGAGTGGAGGCTGGTAAGTACCAACAAATGTTCCCATTACACTATGTACTGTCTTGCACAACTGCAAAACTATACCTCCTAGGCCCAAATGCACTCATGTGTACCACACTCCCCCCAACACATATCTCACAGATCAAACATTTACTCCCTCTGATTCACCCCCAAAGGTAGCTAGCAATATTTCCAGGGGGCATGTGTAAAGGCAGCCAGCAGTACAACTCCCACGAGGCCCACTTGTCCCAAAGCTCAGCAGGATGGAGCACTCCAGCCCACATCCACAACCATGCTTCAGCCATTGCATTGTTCACCTTCACCTAACAGTTAGATAGCCATCTTAACAGGGAGGGGTGCTTGTGGTTGGGAACTTGAAGCCACCACTACAACTCCCACCAGGCACCCTTGTCCCACAACTCAGCAGGATGGAGCACTCCCCCCACAACCATGTGTCAGCCATTGCATTGCTCTCTACAAACTTACAGGTAGATAGCCATCTTAACAGGGAGGTGGTGTTTGTGGGTGGGAAGCCAGCACTACAACTCTCACCGGGCCCTCTTGTCCCACAGCATAGCAGTATGGAATAGTCCCCCCCAATCATGTGGCAGCCATTGCATTGCTCCCTTCAAACTTACAGGTAGGTAGCCATCTTATGCCCTTGTGTACCACCCCTGAGGAAAATGGAACACTCCCCCATCCAAGAGTCATATGTAACCCATTCTGTTACTCTGCTCCACTTCACAGGGAGGTACCATCTTAACAGGGAGGGGTGTCAGTGGGTGGGAAGCCTGCACCAAAACTCCCACCAGGCCCACTTGTCCCAAGGCTCAGCAGGATGGAACACCCCACCCCCCCCACAACCATATGTCAACCATTGCATTTCTCTCCACAAACTTACAGGTAGGTAGCCATCTTAACAGGGAGCGGTGTTTGTGGGTGGGAAGTCAGCAGTACAACTCCCACCAGGTACCCTTGTCCCACAGCTCAGCAGGATGGAGCACTCCACCCACCCACAACCATATGACAGACATTGCATTGCTATATTCAAACTCACAGGTAGATAGCCATATTATGCTCTCTTGTCCCACCCCCGAGCAGGATGGAATACTCCCCATACCCACAACCATGTGGCAGACATTGCATTGCTCTCTACAAACACAGATAGGTATCCATCTTAACAGGGAGGGGAGTTTTTGGGTGGGAAGCTAGCACTGCAACTCCCACCAGGCACCCTTGTCCCACAGCTCAGCAGGATGGATCACTCCCCCCACCCACAACCATGTGATAGACATTGCATTGCTCCCTTCAAACTTACAGGTAGGTACCCATCTTATGCTCTCTTGTCCCACGGCTGAACATGGATGGAACACCCCCCATCCAAGAGCCATGTGTACACTATCCCCTTCCTATGATCCACTTCACAGGGAGGAAGCCATCCTAGTAGGGATGGGTGTTTGTGGGTAGGAAGGTAGCACTACAACTCCCACCAGGCACCCTTGTCCCACAGCTCAGCAGGATGGTACACCCCACACACTCAGAACCATGTGACAGCAATTCCCCTCAACTGTGCCACAGAACAGGTAGGTAGGCAATGCATGCACCCTGCCATTCCTCTCAAAAAGCATGGAGTCATATGACCACACCAGCCCTCACATGTCACCCAACTTGGCATTCATCCAATAGCCACTTCCAGTGTGCAGACAGCTAAGCGTATGTTACTGTCACAAAATTAAAGTTTAAACCAGCAAGTCACATTTTGAAGACATTCAGGGCACAATCATGCACAGTGCTGAATGCTTTGTGTAATTTCCATGGTGGCAGAGTATGAAGGCCCATATGAACACAAAACATGCATGGTCAGTTGGCAAAAGAAAGTAAAGTACATGATATGACAAAGGTATGCAGAAGAATACAATGGCTAGTTCTTGCTCAGATGTAATGTCTTCCATGCAGAGCAAACCAAAAAGACAAATCACATAAGTTTGATGTGCTGCAAGTCTTTAGATGACAACATGTCCTTGTAATCACAAGGTCTGTAAGTGGAACATGGTATCTATTTCCATGTCACACCATGTACAAGTAATGAAGGTATGTGGACATCATGTCAGAATGCGCAGTACCTTGCAGCCATATCAACAACTGACTGCTGCAAAAGACAACTTCAACCTGCAGAGCCAGTCTCCACCCTCGGAACATGGACTCTCGGATGCAGACTGCATACGTTTCTCGGATGAGGAGTTAGAACCTGGCCCGTCTGGACTGCCAGGGTGCACCACATCCCAAGCCCCCACCGTCCCCAACACCACCACCTCAGCAACAACAACCACACTGACCCCTGCTGCAATGACCTGTGCGGCCTCAACCACCACCACCACCACCACCAGTGCTGCCTGCAAAACTCTCCCTACCTCAGTGGTTACCAACACCACCACACAATCAGAGGAGGGCAGGGAGAGTCTGCAGGTGGGTCAAGTTGCTAAGCAACAGATCCGGGAAAGCAGGGCAGGTGGGAGGGCAACTGACGGACAAAATTGAGAGGACACTGGGACTGAAGCCCATGCCAATATTGCCAGAGTCCTTGGGGCATACGAACAAGCCCAGTGACACAAGGGCCAGGCTCTGGAAGAAGCGTGTGAACTCCGCCTGCTGCTGAGGTCCATGGACACGCGTATGGGCCAAATCGTGGACCTCTTGGGCCAGCTTGTGGGTGTTCTGAGGGACAACCATGTGGCCCAAAGGACAGCTCAACCCCTCCTCCAGTGTCCCACAGGATGATACGACCAACACCTCAGCTGCGGCCACAGAGAGGGGTGAGCTGCAACAGGATGACTCCTCGGACACTGCTGAGCCCGCAGCAGGGCCCCCCTGGGGCCATCCGTGAAACACCACGGGAGGATCACGTGGCGAAGCACCAGCCAAACCCAAGCCAGCCATGATGGCATCACTGTTCACCTTGACATTGACTTTGTTGAGTATCCTTTTTCCACACTGCCATGTTGATAGCAGGTGTCTGTTGGGCTGTGTCACCTCATCAATGTGGTGACTACTCTATTGTCTTGTTTACCATCACTGACAACTCATTAATTCACCTAGCACCATTTTTTTAAACATCACTTGTCTGTCACAAACACTGTTTGTAAATAAACACTCTTTACACACCTATGTCTTTGTGTCAGCTCCATGTTTATCACAGTATGTACAATGTTGACTCAGATCCCAATGTACCAGAAGCTCTGATTGTGACACGGCATTGAAGTGCTGAAGGGACCTAGAAAGTCACAAGAGAATGAGATTTACTTGTCAGGCGATGGTATCACAGCTAACCCTAGGTAGACAACTACGCTATGCTTGCGAAGTTTGCATAGTTTGTGCTACTTCGCGCTATGCGAATTGCACGTAGCACAGTGCAAAATCGCGTAGCATAGCGTAGTTGCCATTTTTTGCTCGCTCGCGGTCCTCAACATCGGCGAGAATTTTTCCTCGCTCGCGATCAGCAACATCAAGTTGCCGATCACGAGCCTTGAAAATAAACCTCCCGGCGAGATTCTCAATGCAGGGAGGTCAGGTTTCTCATTGCGAGCGCTCGTGATGAGAAACTACCAGTCCGTGTTGAGAAAGCTGCCGCTCGAGTAAAAATCTACCCGAGCAGCAGAAAACGACAGCTCACACTGTGCGAGATGCCGTTTTCAATGATTGCACAGTGCGGACAAGCATCCAGCACTGTGCAATCATCCCGAACAGCGTACTACGCAGTTTGCATAGTGCTACCTGTATCTCACGTAGTGCGGAGTACACTTCCCGTAGCTACACATAGCGTTACTAGGTGAACTAGTCCCAGGGTTCATTACAGCCAGTACACAACACTAGCCATCAAGGTACACAGACCAGCACACATCACAATGAGAAACAATCTCGACATAGACATAATGTAGCTGGTCATGTCTACACTGTGCCACAAACATCAGCAATCAGCACATAGCCAACAACAGGCAGCAGTCAAAAATCTCCTCTAGGCCTTTACACTACCATCAAAGACAGCAGACAGTGACACTGTTGTACAATGTTACTCACACTCAAGGGAAGTAGCGGTTGATGAGCTATTGGCGCAGGTCAACACCTTATTCCTCTCCACTATCATCATCACTGGACATGTGTGGGCTTGTAGGGGGGATCTGCTGCGCATCATCATCCGGGACCAGGGGGATCTCTTTGCGCAAGGCCAGGTTGTGGAGCATGCAAAATGCAACAATTATCTGGCACGACTTTTGGAGAGAGTACATCCGTGCATCTCCGGTCCAGTCCAGGCACCAAAATCGAGACTTCAGAAGCCCAAAAGTACGCTCCACCACACGACGTGTCCTCCCATGGGCATCATTGTAGCGGACTTCACCAGGGGTCCTGGAATTCCGCAGTGGGCTCAGCAACCAAGGCGGGTTGGGATATGCAGAGTCACCTAGTTGTGAGATACACAGAAAGATTTTGTAATATAACTGTAGCTGAGGACAGCATGTCACACCTACAGCACAATACTTGACTCAGCTTAATCAATCAATCAATAGAAAACTTTATTTGGTTTATAGTTCAAACCATAAAAGTTACATATCATAAAAACAATAGAAGTGACATTGGATTGTTAGATGATATCCAGACCAGCAAAAAAAAGTAGATAAATCATTAAAAAGCCTGAGGAAAACTCGTTACAAATCCATATAATTCCTAGAATTAACAGATGCTTTTAAAAAACCCACTATGACAAATAAACGGTCCTCTTTCAGTAAGTGAAGATACATCAATGCAGGACGAGCCTGCCTAAAATTCAATCTTTTTGAAATAGGAATCAGATAGCGTTTACGAGGAAATTCATACAATTGACATAAAAACATAAAATGCATGATATCCTGCGGAGACTGTCCGTCGCAGCCGCCGGGAGCTGCCACTTTACTTTTAGTAAAACATTTGGGTCTGGCAAGCAAAAGGTGGAAGAGGTTCAGACGAAACCTAGTTAAAAGAAATGTCTTGTGCGTGGACAACGTCCCCATAAGGTATGGCTCAGGTCTTGGAGTTGTTTTAAGCATTATATACGTCCGCACACTTGGTTTCTGTACCTCCTTAGCTTCTCTATCCAAATTGCTTTCTGCCAGGAAGGTACTTTTGAGTTCCTCCACGTCTCTCTTTGTAATACATTCAGAGTTAGTGAATAGATCCCCCCGCCCTAGCCTTTTCTTACCGTACCTCAGCCACGGAATAGGAGCCGAGTTATCAAGGGACATACAGTCTTTTAAAATCACGTGGGTCAGAGGGAGGTCTGGATTCAACCAACATTTTAACCAACACATCAGTGGTCGCAAGGAAAGTACATCATTTACGTAGGGGACCCCCAACTCCTCATGGACCGCTAAATTAGATGTGCCCTGTGGCACACATAAAAAGCCTTTCAGAAAGTCGTTTTCTGCTATTTGAAGAGATTCACCCACGCTGCGTTTTGAAGCTATGGCCAGGCTTTTGGCCTGGTACACTTGCAGCATAGCTCCAGTGGGTTTCTTCCCTAATTTGGAAACAAAATTGAAGATTACTGAATTCCCCTAGTAAGGTCCCACTAGTTTTTTTAATAATAGGGGACCCCAGTTAAGCTTATCGTCAAAGAGGACCCTTAAGTAAGAAAACACATTTGTGCGGGGTATCTTGGCATCTCCCACTCTAAATTGGAAATTCCGCTTACCAAGATGCCACACTTGCATGACATAAGATTTGGAGTTGGTAATTGCCAAATCCCTATTTGACATAAATCCAGAGAAGACAGATAAAAGTAATTGTAATCTCGCTTTTGGTCCTGGGTATGAGAACGGCATCGTCCGCATATAACAGGACGGGGATCCCTCGCCGTCCTACCTTGGGACATTCAGCCCCTATTGCCCTTAGTACGCTGTCCAATTCATTAATATAATTTTTTTTTTTAAAAGAAGCCAAAAACAACCTTGCCCGACTCCCTTCTTAATATTAAAATCCCTCGTAACACGAAAACCTGTGAGAACCTAACATTAGCTTTAGTAGACTTATGTAGGTCCTCTAAAAAATGTACACCACTGTTCTCCACTCCCATTGCCCTAATGGACTGCCAGAGCTTGTTCCTATTAACACAATCAAAAGCAGATGACAGATCCATGAAGGCAAGGTGAATGGTCCCAGGGCTAGCAACAGTATATTTGCTCAGTATCAAAAATAAGTTAAGACACTGAGCAACAGTAGACCGTCCCTGTTGAAATCCGTACTGAACTTCTGACACAATCATGATATCCTCTGCCCAGGATGATAATCTCTGAAGGAGGATTCTTCCCACCACTTTTACCACTGAGTCTATGAGCAAAATAGGTCTGTAGCAGTGGGTACTGCTTCTGTCGCCTTTTTAAAAAAAAACAGGAACTATGGTAGAGGTTGCCCAAGACTGAGGACAGCCATACTGTCCCGCCGCATTGAAAACTGACTCCAATATCGGCACCCAAAAGGAGAGGTCTGACTTAAAAAGATCTGGAGGATTCCCGTCAGGGCCGGGAGATTTTCCCACAGATAAACCTGTTATAACTTCAACGATCTCACCCCTCTCAAATCTTATTGCTACCTCCTGAGTGGCATGGGGAGTCCTGTGGTTTTGCCCAGGCAAACAGTCAAACATAGATTAAAAATGTGATATCCCCTCCTCCTTAGTTATATGGGAATCAAGCCCCCCCCTTCCTGGTCAAACAGTGGTTTGTTTACCACACTCCAGAACTTCGAGCTATTTCTAAGAGTGCTGGGATCAAGCAGCTCCCTCCATGCTTCATCCTTCAACGCTCCCTTTCGTGTAGCAAGGGCCATCTTATAATCCCTGCGACAGGTGGAGACAATAGCTTGTATTCTAGGTTTGATTGACAAAACTTCCCTCAGCCTCTTAGCTGCTTTAGAGTAGTGGGAATCAAACCATCTGGGACCAGCCCGAGCTTGACCTTTTACTGGAGCAGATAGCAGCCCAGCCACCTTATCTGAGTAGACTTAAAAGCTCCTAGAATCTCTTTTGGCGAGGACCATTCCATTGTGTAGAGAGATAGTTCATCGACACATACTGTTTTAATCTTATCATAGAATATTTGTGGGGATAATTGAGACCATTTTAATCTGCGCATTCCATCAGTTGGTCGCAATAGGCCCAGCTTTGGTGCATCCCCTATTTTGTCTGCCAATGGACCTGTCAGTGAGAGCGTTAGGGGGTTATGATTGCTAAATTCACTATCAGTAATTTTAAAAGTGTTCACTAAGGATTGTAGAGAGGATGAAATTAAAATGAAATCAATAAAAAACCCATTCCCTTGTCCCTTAAACGTGGGCACAGGGAAATTAGTGCGCGGGTTCTTTATAGCCATAATAGCCACCAGATCTAATTCATTAGTCATAGCATTTAACAACTCCCCTTGAGCAGTGTGTTTAAAAGGGAAACCATGCATGCGAGGACAACCCAAGTCAGAGATGCAGGACATTAGCGGCTCACCACAGGTATGTATATTATAATCGCTGGCAACCACGAGGCTGTGTAAGCTTTGACTCAAGGATTGGTTTATGGTTTCTCCCAGGGCAGTTATGTTACTAGGCTCAGTCGGGGAAGAAATTGAATTATAAAAATTAACAAGTCCCCAGCTAATAACCCCCTTACAAGCCGTTATAGCTACAATTCCTGGATGTGTAGTGGGCATTACCTGCACTTTGCAGGAACGGCCACAGAAATATAAGTAACCAGACCACCCTTTGTTCTCCCCTTCAAAGAGGTTCTAGCTGGGACAAAAGCCTTCCAGGAAGAGGTCACATTCTACAGACCGCGTTTCCTGTAAGCTAACTACCAGAAATTGCTTGACAAAGGCTATCCATCTAGGATCCTGTAGCTTTGCTGCCATCCCCACTATGTTCCCTGATAGGAAGTTATTGGAACTCAACCTTGCCGCAAGCCCTGCCGCTACAACCCTAAGATCCTGGGGCAGTGCGACTTGCTCCCACCCTGCAGGAACAGGGCCCCGCAGTCAGTCGCATTCCTCCATACAGTCAGGGTATCAAATCTGTTGCTTAAAGCCAGTCTATGATCAATACCATAATGCCTGTCCATAGTTGGCTGGGGTTGCACCAGGGAAATAGAGTGATGAATAGGATATGGTCTTGTTCGCTCACCCCCCAAAGGGTGTTCCCCATGGACAACTGTTGCCATATCCCTACTACTAAGTGGCCTATAATAGAAACCCAAGGGTAATATTTTAATGACAGAACCCTCTAATGGGGAGAGGCTATAGCCCCTAGAAAAAATGCACCCTGCAATGTAGGGGTTGTCAAAATTAATGATAATGCAGTCACCAATCCCTTGTTTACTTGAGCTCCGAATCCAATTGACCCTGCGGGCCATAATTATGTTATTGGATATGTTGGCACCCACTGTTGTATTCTGTGTGAACCAGTGGGTTATTTTGTTTATTAACTGCCCGTAATTTTCACTCTTCCCTGGTGGAAGAGCAGGAACATACCCTAAGATCACTACATAAGGGATGGATTCAGGAGGGAGATGAATAGTATGAAGACTTGTTGACTGAGGAGACCAAGCCTCTGGTTTCTTATCCCTCTGCGGCATAAGGGGCCCTGTTCAAATAGATGTGCACTGTCTGGGGACTGAGGTATCTATGCTTGTAGGCTTACAACTAGTTAAGCAACTCTTATCTGGTGTCTTACTATTAGGTATTAACCTCACAGTGGCGGCTCCTCCTTTTCTGTCCCACTCCACTCTTCCTCCTTCAATGGTGACTTGGGTATTGGGCTTGTACGAGCTTGCTGTTGCGGTATCACGGGGGTATTCGCCACCAGCCTTTCTAAATTAGACAACCTGTCTTCAACTGTGCCTATTTTTTTAAGTACAGGGTCTATTAGAGTAGTCAGCTTAGTTTCTAATCTCCCCCAAAAGTCCCCCTCCTGTGAGCCAGCAAATGGTGTTCCAGTCCTAATCTGATTCAGGGTATTTAGATTTCCCTCACTGCTAACACTAGTAGTGGGTACGTCTACCTCAGTCTCTGCTAGGCTACCCATTATGGGTTTCTTTGGCTTCCTAGCTCCCCGATTTTTTCTAGTTGCCACTGGGGGGTTATGGGGCGAAGGGATTTTGATTTTGCTTTCTGCCCTTTTGGTCTCAGTTTTGATTTAACTGAACTGGGTTCCTACTCCAAGATTATAGAGGAGACTGTGTTATTTCGATTGTGTTGTATCAACATGTAATGATTGACTCTGCCATTCAGACGGCATCTCCTGATTAGGGGCCGACAAAACATCAGGAAAAGCAGGAGTAAGAGAAAGCCTGCCATGCATGGTAAAGGGCTCCAGGGATAACCTGCGCTCTGTTAGTATAATTTCATTATTGAGGACAGATTCAGGCCTCGTTAGAAAGGCATCTAAAGTTCCTACCATGGCTTTCCCAGCGGTTAATTTACGCCTACTCATTTTTTAGTGATTGTAAGCGATTAGGGGACAATAAATTAACTCCTTTGTACAGTGCAAATTAGCTATCGACAATAAAGTGTCTAATGCAATGTTAGACTATATACATAGAAAAAGAAAAGAATTAGGTTAGACGCTTCGGGACACAATTATAAAATATTCCTCAAGACTATATATAAAAACGTATACTGTAACTGGTTATATTTTCAACAGTGCAGCTGAACCCATAGAGGACTCTAATATGTGCTATGCAATTATAAGGTTCTAACACCGCTAATAAAATCATCCTTGGTTTTTAAATGTATAAACCAATATAGACGCTTCCGATATCAACAAGGCCAAAGTACTTCAGTATACAGAAGCTCAGTCGCTCCTTGGACTTGTAAATATCACGATGACAAGCAAGAAGTTCCCTGAGCTAGCAGTACCTGCACAAGGGTCCACACAGGCCAGATGAAAGGGGGGTGACCCAGTCCAGCCTCTTCCTGGTGATGACGGGGGCAGATCGGGCCCGCCCTTGGCTCAGGCTATGCGGTGCGGGAGCTCTGACTCCGGTTTATGTGCCTCCTTGCGCGAAGCGCTGCGTCATTGCCGCACAGAATGCTGGGCAGTGTAGTTTTCCAGTCCCCCAGGCATTGGCAAACAATGGCGGCCCACAGCAGTTAGCCCCGTGTTGCAGGGAGCAAGCAGGCAGCAACCGGCAATGGGCACAGCAGTTGAGGTCTCTGATATGGGTTCCCTGACTCAGCTTACTCCCCTACAAGCTATGCATGATCTGGATGAAGATTTACTAAACAACGAAGGACTCATCCTAGGGTCCACCAAGCTGCACAGCCTCATCACTGCCTGAATCCAATGAACTAAATTAATTTCTTTTAAACTTCGTTTTCCATTTTTTATCACTAATTTTCATCCTTCTTTCTTTAATTCAATTCATTTTTATCCAATCCATGTTGCAACGTTGGTGTTCAAAAAGGCTCAGAAGCATAAGGTAGGTTCCATGTCATAATTTATTTTGTTTTAACAGACCCAATGCATTTCGGGAATGAATTCCCTTCATCAGGGGCATGTAAAAGTATAAACAAATATGGCCTTGTAACTGATTATGACAACCAAGCATTTCACTAAACTTCGAACAATACATAAATAAAACCCATGAAAATGTTCACAATAAACCTCTCCATAAAGCGCTGCTAATTGATCGGACGTGTGTACACATAAAATGCCTCTTCCAAACTGCATGTGATGAGGCTGTGCAGCTTGGTGGACCCTAGGATGGGTCCTTCGTTGTTTATTAATGTTGCAGCGCAATGAGACGAAGCACGAAGCAAGCTTTGCACGCCAACAACGTTTGAAAGGAGGAATGTGGTTTACAAATGATTAACCTTTTGGATTACAAGGAGTGCATCTCATCCCCATTAAACTCCTGGATGCAGATTTGCCATCATTTGTGGTACGATGCTGTTACGCAGGATGTAGGAGTCTTGGGCTGACCGGGGAAATCTGGCACAGATATGGGAGATGATCATATCCGCTTGGCATACCACCTGCACATTAATGGAATGGAAATGATTCTTATTCCTGTAGCTGTGCTCATGTGCCTGTGGTGGAACCAGGCCAACATGTGTGCAGTCAATGGCACCAACAACATTAGGGATGTGGCAAGGTCATTAAAATCACCCTTCACAGCTGCCAATTTAAGTCTTCTGGGATAATGGATGTAGATGTCATCATAGTGGACAGGACATCATGTAGCACAATGCTGAATATTGGTTTAGACATCCCACCTGCGCTGGCCACCGTGTACTGGAACGAACCAGTTGCAAAGAAATGCAGGGCCACCATCACCTTACATGTTGGTGTCAAAACAGTTGGATATGTTCTGCGAGGCCTCAGATGAGGCTCCAAATGAGCACCTGGGTCTTGAAGGGACGGTCGATTCAAACAGAATTTACGTATGATGTCCACATCCTCCATGTCCGCCAGCAATGTGAATGGACGATGTATTTTTGGTCGCTTCCTTCATAAGATAAAAGGGGGCACTTGTCAATTCAATTCCTCTAAGAGATGTGTCCAACATCTTACATTTTGACTGACACAGCTCCTACAATGACTGGCCTGAAACAACAGCTTACAGCGCAAATCACATGCAGAGACAACTTGATCCAAAGTAGTTGTACACATGTTCAGGACGTACATGCTGAGTACCCCTAAAACAGATTCAAACTATGTGAATGTAAAATGGTACATTCCAACATCTTGTGTCACCAGCCCTGAGAGTAGTTGACACAGCACATGTCTGAAATAGCAACACTGCTGGCTTCTACGTAGCTGCTGTACCTGCCACACCTATTTGCGTGAGTCGGACAGGGCACACATTAACAACACAATGAGCACCGTGTGTGCATAAAGATCAAGTATCAACATGAGTTCTGCAATCTACACAGTGAAATAGGCACATTAAGGAGTCAGTCCATCATTACTGTGGGTTGCTTAGCCATCACACACATTGACACGTTTCCATATTTGAGAGCCCATCACACAACAGATCTGTGTACATGCACAACAACATCCTAAGTGACATGCAAGGGAGAACATGCCAATGCATGTAATCCTGTGCACTGAGATGGCATGTGTAGTCATCAGTGAGTTAAAGGTCACTCTAGCAGTCAATTCAACTATCTGGTGGCATGATTCATTGTAAGTGTCTATTGTTCAATGATGAGAACAGGACATTGCCATTGCTACAGCATGATGTGTCCATAGGTGCCGTAAGCGTCATTGACACCAATTGAAAAATGCCAAATCGCAGTAGCGACTGCCTGGCCCCCGCAGTGTGACATGGGTCATGTTTGCTAAATTGTACACATGTCATGTTAGGATGCAATACCAGAACAGAGGTGAATTCCATCCACAGGATTACTTGCGGGCTTGCAAGGGTCCATCATATCTGTGTGATCTTGCTTGATGTGTTAACAGAAGTGTTGATGTGTGGTCATCTTGTGCAGGCCTGTCTTCCTAGTGACTTGGGTAGATTTGAATATGTGAACTTGAGTGGTCATACAATGTGAATGGGCTCTCATTGTCAGTAGTGTTGATGTGCGTGTGCCCCTGCAATGCCATCTGCACACATGTATGATCCAGGTAATGAGTGTTTCTTTGGTTCAATTGTCTGCCATGTGCTTCAGATTGTGGGCACATATAGGAGTTGTAGGTTGGGCACTATGCATTATGTCAGTGTGTCCTTGCACTCCAAGGGGACACCTACTTGTTTTTGCTGCCAGTTGTGAGTATGCAGAGTGGGCGACTGCTAAGTCTGTATTGTGTTTTGTTGAACAGCCATGTGTCTTGTTACTGTTTGTGCTCACTGTGCAGACCTGCTCTGCCACACTGACATTATTTGTGAGTTGTCTCATGCATTGCTGTCACTTGACCCTATTGCGGCTCCAGTATGGTATGTGGTCTGTGGAGTCATACCATCACCTATATGTGCTTCAAATGCCTACACAATGTGAGTTACTCCTCTATGTGTTTGTGTACTGTACACTTCTCACCTGTCCACTACTGAAGTACAAACCACTTCGATCTCACGTCTTCCACCCCATGGCTTACCAGTGTGTGAGCCTCCCCTCCAGTGCATAGTGTGACACTATGCTGTGTGAGGCTGATCTGTGTACAGGAACAATGTGCCACTCAGGACAGTTCCACAATTAGTTTAGTGTTATTTTCTTGTACTATTTTGCAGTCATGGTTGCTCATGTGCAGTGCATATGTTTGAGCAGCACAGTCCTCTAGTCATGTTTTTTGCATATGGGTTTCCCTGAGTTGTGCATCTATGGGTGATGGGTAAGATGTATGTGTGTTTGCTGAGGTACTGCTATCCTTCCTGAGTGTGATGTTCTCTGTGTGCTGTGATGATTTGTGTTGTGGGAGTTCATGGTGTGTGTAGGAGAGTAGGGTCTGCTTCCTCTGGTCACCCCCACTTTTTGCTGTGATTCTCTGGTTTTTCAACTTTCGTGTGGCTGTAGGCCTGCTAATCAGACCCACAGCCCAGCTGTTCTCTCTCTAAATTGATACCATGTACTTTAGGTACATACTAGATTGGTTACTGGGTCACCCTTGTGAGCCCCTGTATAGTGTACCATAGGTACCCAGGGCATAGGTGCACCTTAGGCCTACCAGGGGCTGCAGCATGTATTGGGCCACCCCTGGCTGGCCTTCCAAACTGACACCACAGGTCTGTGCACACAGCCTTAGGTAAGGTGGTGTAATCACCCCTTACTTAGATATAGTATACCTATATCTACCTTTACATATAGACACATATACACCTATAAGCCACTCCTATGGTAGGCCTCGCCAATCCTGGAGGCAGAGTGATTGGTTTTATGCGTGAGGGTGCCCTAGCATGAGCTGAGCCCATCTGCAGCTTTTGGAACCATCTCCTTATAGCTTGTCTATGAAATAGCCATACCATATACTCTTAAGTGCATTATAATCCGCGCGGTTAATGCTAACTTTGGTTTGGCTTTATCAAAACATGTTGTGTAAGGTGTCAAGCACTTGGGAATACTACGCCCCCACCCCCCCCCCCCACACCAATTCTGGCAGCGGGGGTAGCATTCCACCCTTCTAGATGGAGAAGACATGTAGTTACTGGTTTACCCGGTTAAAGTTAAACAAAGCCTCAGCATCACAAAATGGATGCTGCTGCCACAGACACAAGTCTGACCTCCTGTTGATGGGGGAACTCTGGCAGGGGAGGCCTGGACAATAGATTTCTGCAGACAGGGGTTTTGTGTATTGGGGCAGGGAGGGCTGCATTCAGTGAATGCATCTAGACACTGCCTGGTGCACACAAGGTGCTCCATGCATAGCCCGGTTCAAACCAGTTGCTGGGGCACACCAGCCCCAACTCTGGCGTGAAACTGGACAAAGGGAAGGGGGTGTAACCACCCCCTTCTCAGGTACACCTAGTGAGGTAATCCAGCCCCCTTTCTTAGTATAAGTATAGGAGCTGTGTCCCCAGGACTTTAGATTATCCTTGACGGATATATGAAAGACATATCTTGGACCTTCGACATTCCATTCTAACTGGAAGATGGAAGACATCTCACTTGTGGTCAAGGGGTGACCACCATGTGCAAACAGGCACCAACAGCAACTTTGTCTGTCTGCAGTTTCAAGGCTCCCGTCGAAATCTGAAGATTCTGCAACACAAGAACTGGACTTCCAGACTTCTCTGACCTGACCCACATCCACAGCGAAGCAGAGACACATGGCAGACACGAGAGACATGGGACCGGACATCTTAGACATCCTGCATTTTGCTACCTGCACTCCTTTCCTGAAACCTCAGTTACGTTGTGCAATGGGAAATGAGAAGCCCCAGCCCCATGCACCATTTGCACCGAAGCTCAGGCCCCCACACTCCACGAGAGTCCCGTGGGCCCCACCTTTGCATTTGAGCTCGACGTGTCTTCCCCATTCCTTGCCTATTGGCTTCTGAGCCCCCTGAAGACCTTCCTTTGAATTTCATTTTCTGTTCTGGTTACTCCAGAATTGCTCCAGCTTCCCTGAAAAGGAGAAGTGCCACAGACCTTGCTGGTCTGCAACAGAGCCAATCTCGACATCCTGCATGGGTTGCGGTTGCCAAGGCTTATTGCGTCCAATTCAGATACTGACACCGCAGTCATCTAGATCCATTGTGGGACAGCTCGAATCCAGAGCCTGGTCATCGTCAATGCCTCCTGGACCTCGTGGCTGAAGAGACAAACTCACCTTCTTCACCTTAAGGCACCTGGCATCGCCTGGTTCCTTCCTGGTACCTTCCTGGTCACTGGCTAGTGACCCAGACTTAGTTCCCTCTGCTTTCAGGTTCTTCACATCTTCGATCCACCCTTGGATCCACCCGGACACTTTTCTTCTGGTCGCCTGCAGCACTTCTTTGCAGCTCTCCATTGAAAACGACGACGAAACTCGACACAAAAAGACACCTATGCACCCGGCTTCCCTGGGTGAGGTAATATGAGTACTCCGGTGTTCCCGTGGATCTTGACTCTCAAAGTGTCCTAATTTAAAAGGGTTCCATCCTAGTCCATCCAGAAGTGTCCTTAAATTGTATATTTGTAACTTCTTCGTTTAACATAGAAAGTCAATGGTAACCCCTGGGCCTCCTACTTCCTGACCTTTGGTTGTTTAGTGTAGCCCCAGCGATTCCACCGGCCCCAGGCCTGCTTTCTAACTCTCTTGTGGTACTTATATCACTTTCTTAGTATATGGTTTGTGAGGCCCATGGGGCATAATGTATACTGTGCAACTTATCGTATGTTAACTGTGTGACTTGTATTGTATTTTGACCTCCGACCTCATAAAGAGTGCAGAGGGGTTGGGTTTAGATTAAATACATATATATTCGATATATACATTGGGTGGTGTCCTTTCATTTGGTATTCAATGGATTACATATGGTAAAACAACTTGCTTAACTCGCCTACTGAAGTCTTAGCATGAAGACTGCTGGTTCATGCTACCTCTAGGATTGCTTTCTATAAGGTTGACTTTACAACCACCATCAATAAGGGTCGATTAGACTGGTGCAAGGTGCCCACTAGAACTAGTGGACATCATATGCCAGGCTAACTTCTCACAGTGTGGCACTCAGATATGTGTGCTACTGGTTTGGTTGGTGTGCACACACTGCTTGGTGTGAATGCAGTACTGTCAATGTATGCTGCCTTGTACTTGGCAGGTGTGCTTCCCCCTGATGGCCAGCTACGTTTGCAATGTGATGGATTGGTTTGTGCATCTGTTGTGTTTTTTTGGTGGATGTATGCAGTGTTTGGCCTGCCTTGGCTCTTTCTACTGACAGGTGCTATGTGTGTGTGATGTTTTATTTGCATTACATTGTGTGTGAGTAGTTTGTGCATTGTGATATATTCAGATGTGTGTTGCAAGTGTAGTGTGCATCACTTGTGTGTCTGTCACATGCAGCAAGGTGGATTCTTGTTCATGAGCTTGTTTTGAGTGCACAATGGTGGTTTGTCCTCCTATTTTCGACCTGTCACTTGTCAAGATGGTGCATGTGCATGCTTGTGGTACACTATGACACCATGTTCACTTGATGACTGGTGTGGTGTCTCTGTCTGTGTTAGCTGATTTGTCCGACTGATCCAGTTAGTGTTCATGATTGGCTTTTGATGATGCAATTCTTGTTTGTGTTGGGGTATGGTGTCTGTGCATAGGTCCTGAGTGACAATGCTGTGTATTCCTGTTCTGTCTAAGGTCACATTGCCTTTCCACTGTTTGGTTGCAAATGTCTGGGCTTGTTGGATGTCTGTGGGTGTTGTTTGTGTGTCAGCATTGATTCAGGCATCCCTGAGTGTGAGTCTGACATTTGTGGATGCACCACAGGGAGTGTGATTGGTTGTCAGTGAACTGACAGGACATCATTTGCACCATTATGTGTGTTTCTCACAGATGTTGAGTGTTGCAGATGTGAGGTGGATAGAGGAGGGGTGTGTGGGAAGGTCCTACTTGTATTTGACAGTCAGGGGGTGTGACAATGAGCCATGTGTGTTGTACTGATGACATACACATGTCAAGTAAGTTGACATAGATGTGTGGATGGTCACTGTATGACTTCAGACACTTCCTATAATTCCTGTGCCTAGGCATGACTTGCCTTGATGTATCCCTGAGTTGTTGCACAGAGGTCACTGTGGTTTTATGTCACTCACTGTGCCATCCATGTCTGATTTGATGGCCTAAGGGTGGTGTGAAATGTTCCTTCTCTTGCATGTGATGTACACATGCTATGGGGCTTGCTCTATGGTTTTCCAGCACTGTGCTCTTCACTATTGGCTGGCCCATTTATTGTCCTCCATTGCTGCTGTGTGAACAGTTTAGTTGATGTTCATATAAAGTGTGAGTCTTCATTTTGTAATTATACTCAGTTTGCTTCACATGAGTGAGTGGAAGGTAGGTGTGAGGAGGAGGTTTGTCTGGCCCCTGAGCTTCTGTACAGGGGTTTCCTCTTCACCCCCACCTTCCCAGTCAATCTCCCTTGTCCTTTGATGTGTGAGGTGCAAAGTCTGGCTACACATGGCAGATTAATTGTGCATGGGGGCACAGGAGAAGCAGACAGCATGTGCCCAAATGGGTGTGGGAAGGGTGAAGGTGGAGTCCTGTGAATCTGGCCGGACTGCCCATGCCTGGTGCTGGCCCTGCCTACTACATTGTGCACAGGTTTTCCCACGTCTTCATCGCTGCGGTGACGTGACGGGGCATTGCAGTGATTGTTCGGTTGATGGGTGACCCTGATGTGGATGGGTGAGTTTCTAACAGGTAGGACATGTGTGGGTACACTGGGGCATATGTTCCTGTCCCCACCAGAGTGTCTGATGTGGACGGGAACCATATGTCAGCACAGGAGTTGTGTTTTGTGGTTGTGGGCGGAGTTGTGTATTTGCGTACCTGCTGCGTTGTCCACAACGGTGCATTATT
Source organism: Lissotriton helveticus (assembly GCF_964261635.1). Taxonomy (NCBI): domain Eukaryota; kingdom Metazoa; phylum Chordata; class Amphibia; order Caudata; family Salamandridae; genus Lissotriton; species Lissotriton helveticus. The sequence goes on along the minus strand of NC_136065.1, from coordinate 94,008,262 downwards.
TGCTGGTAGTGGATGAAGTGCAGCACCGGGAGGGCTTGAAGAGCAGGTTTCATAGCGGTCAGGAATGGGTGGAGGGGACTGGGAGTCGGGTTTTGCTCTCCGCTGTAGTGCTTTCGCCGTCTCTGGGTGGGTGGATTCTCCACTGCGGTGTGATGGGCTGTTTGCAGCATCATGATTTGTACGGCGGACGGGACATCATTCCTCATAGCGGTGTGTCTCTATTGGCTCCCTCCTCCGCGGTGGGGGACGCAAATTCCTGGCGGTTCATGAAACCCCGCAGCGGATGGAAAATGGTCTATGTTTGCCCATTGTAATATGGCCGGCACGAGGACCGCTGTTGGAGTGCGGATATGGACATTTTCACCCACCGCCAGCACCGCGGATGTGCCTCCGCCCAGCATCCTAATGAGCCCCTAAGTCTGGGCATAGTTCGCTATGCGGAATTCCACGAAGTGCAAAAAAAACTTCGCCGCACTAACTGGAGCTCTGCAAGCAGCGGAGTGCATTAGTTAAATGCTGTACGTAGTGGTTTTCAGTGCCAGGTGCTTGTCCACAACGTGCAATCATCACAAACGGCACCATACACAGCACTAGTGGGCGTTTCTTCCTTTCTGCCGCTAGAGTAGATTTTAGAGCTGCAGCTTTCTCAACGCGAGCGGACAGTTTCTCAAAGTGAGCTGTTCTGACCATGGGCAACCACTCACAATGAGAAATCTGACTGCCCGCATTAATAAATTTTTCCAGGAGGTTGATTTTCCACACTCGTGCTCGTCAACTTGTTGTTGCCATTCGCGAACAAGGAAAAATCTTAGTGGGAGATGGATTTTCCTCACTTGTGCTCGGCAACTTGACGTTGCCGAACGCGAGTGCGGTAATAAAACTGTGCTCCGCTGATTGGAGTTTTCCGAAACTCCGCGAGCTCAGCATAACGCGGAGTGTTGGAAACTCTACAAACTCTGCGAGCAGAGCGGAGTTCACCACCCAGGCTTACTGATAACAAGCACAGGCTCTTGCCCTCAACTACAGTGTGACATGCCTCACCTGAAAACACACAATCTCCTAAGATACGCTGTGGCCAATCTCACCTGATAATACACAAGCTCCTGTTCTAAGCCACAGTGTGAAAAACCTCACCTGACACTAAACAAGCTCCTGTCATAAGCTACAGTGAGACATACCTCACCTGATAACTCCAGTCTCCTATCCTAGGATAGGACAAGATGTATTACAAACCTCCTCACTCATCCTCTAACCGGTGCAGTAACATTGATTTATCTGGTTATTCTCCATTTATAACAGAATACATATAATTTCTTTATGATTTTGAAACTAAAATTATGACATCTGTGCTTCCCCATTACTCTGAATGAGGGTCATAGCAGGATACCCCCTCAGCATCTCCTTCTGGGTGAACTGGCTGGAGAGAGGCAGCCCGCACTGCCCACATCTTGTTTCTTTCATCCCAAGGGCTGAACCCTCTGGACCCCACTTCTTTTATATGCTCTCCTGTCAGTCACAACGACTCATGCTTGACTTCAGCCAAACTCTCCACTCAGCCTGTCTCTAGGTCTTTGACTGTCTCTGACTGCGGTGGGTTTTACTCCTTGTGCTTTCTCCATGGATTGAGCTTCTCTGCAGCTTCACAAATTCTGCCCTCTCTACAGTTCGTGAGGTGTCTGGGGGAGGGCAAGAGTTTGAGAAGGACGAACAATGGTAGAAGGGAAGGTAGTAAGAGATTCCAGTTGAGAAATGAAGAAAACCGCGCTAGTGTTCTGATATCTCACCTGATACTTGTAGGATACTTTTTAATATCTAACCAGCTTTTCTTTGCTTCTGACAGAACAAGCTAAGAATTGAGAAGAAGAAAATTGAATCTGAGTTTGAAAAACTGCGGCAACATCTGAAAGAAAATGAGCAAACGCTGAACAGGAGGCTGAAGGAGATGGAGAAGAAAATTAGCATGATAGAAAATGCAAATATCACCAAACTGTCCAATCAAATCACCTCTCTCAATGCCCTGATGACAGCAATAGCAAAAAAGTGTGAGGCGCCGGCGTGGGAACTCCTGAAGGTGAGATACCATTTGGGAAATAAACAAAAGAAGGAAGTGAAATATTCATATTTTGTATGAATTATTAAATGTATCAGCAGATCACACATGATCTCCTGGCTAGGGTCAATGCATAGTGGCCCCATGCACTCGGAGAGCCGCACACAATATAGAGTCATGGATAATTTACATTGTCCTATTTATTTTATTTATTTTATTTGTGTATTTTGTAAAGTGCGCAGCTGCCCCAACGGGGCGTCCCGGCGCTAATAGATATGGCAGCAGAAATTGTGAGATATCTAGTTAAAGGCAAAAGAGGTGGGTCTTGAGAGATTTAAGGAATACAGGTTCTCTCAGACATGCCCGGAGGGATAATGGGAGTTTATTCCAGCGTTGAGAAGCACCAACTTCAAACGATTTCCCCCTGATCGGGTTTTTTTTAATCTAGGGGTAACAAGAAGAATTTGGGAATTCGAACGCAGCGTTCTGGAGTTATGGTAGGGACGAAGGCTAATCTTCAGATGAGCTGGTCCTTTACCCTTCATGGCTCTGTAGGCCAGAGTCATAGCTTTAAACTCGCATCTCTTGTAGATGGGGAGCCAATGTAATCTGCGGAGGTGTGGAGTAATATGTTGTCTGGGAGGAATTCCCTCAACAAGACGGGCTGCAGCATTTTGTACAGTCTGATGTTTGTTACATAGACCAGCCGTAAGGCCTAGGTAAAGCGCATTTGCGTAATCGAGATGGGAAATTATCAATGCGTGAACCACAGTCTTACGGCAGTCGGTAGGCAAGATAGTTGATAAGCCTTTTTATTGTTTTCATCTTGGCAAAACCAGGAAGCTGCTACTGTTTTCACCTGGGCACTAAAAGAGAGGTGACTGTCCCAGCGAACCCCAAGATTCCTAACTGAGTCTTTAGGTATGGGGGTTGACTCAAATCTTCCGGCCACCATAGACTGGGTTCCAGGGGGGGTGGTGAGTTAAAAACCAGAATCTCCGTTTTTCCGGCATTGAGTCTCAGAGAATCAGAGTCCATCCATTTCGATATCTCCCTGAGACATGATTTCAGGGTATCGAATGCCGAATCAGTGGGCTCATCAAAGGTGAAAAGAAGCTGAATGTCATCAGCATAGGGAGTAGATTTAACACCGGTCTGTGCAATCATTTCAGCAAGGGGGCTAAAATAGACATTGAAGAGTAGCGGGCTCAGGGAAGAACCCTGGGGAACCCCCCATTTAAGTGGTCTGGCGGAAGATGTATAAGGGGGGTATATACCTGCTTAGTACGATAAGATAAAAAAGAAGAGATCCACTTCAGCACGGTACCGCCTATGCCCAGGGCCCTTAACCTCTTCAGCAGAATATTGTGAGAGACGGTGTCAAATGCTGCTGAAAGATCCAGCAGCACTAACACCGCCCTCGACCCGCGGTCCAGCGTCCATCTCACCGAGTCAGCCATTTTGATCAGGGCTGACTCCATGCTATGGCCGGACCAGAAGCCATGCTGAGAGTCATGCAATAGCCCATGAGACTCTATGTAATTGGCAAGCTGAGAATGGGACAAGTTTGCCAGGATTTTTGCAGGGGCTGACAAAAGGGATATTGGCCTGTAATTACTTGGGTTGTCTGGGTCCGCATTGGGCTTTTTCAGAATGGGAACTAAGGAGGCATGCTTCCATTTATCAGGGAACCTACCCGTTCTCAAGGAGTCATTCCAGATGGGGTTAAGAAAAGGATTGAGTAGAACAGCCAGAGCTTTATATTGCTTCGCCGGCCAGGGATCATTAGGTGATCCGGATTTACATTTAAGTAATTCTGCAAGGGTGTCTTCTTCTGAGAGATCTGCAAATTCTAAGAAGACGGGGGACAGCGAGTTCGGAATAGTCAATTCCTCCTCCAATCCTGAGGAGTCAGTTTTGGGGAAGGAGGCATATATAGTTTCTATTTTTTCTTCAAAGAATTCCGATAATTTATCACAGAGAGACTGGGAGGCATGTTGGCTCCGGGTAATCGCTTGAGGGTCCATAAAAGATCTAACAATGCTGAAAATCTCTCTGGCGCCATTACTGGCTTTGTTGATTCTAGTGGCCAGATAGGCCCTTTTGTGCTCCACAATCAATCTGCGGTATTCCTTAAAGGCCGTCCTGTAGATAGCTTTACTTCCCAGAGAATACTTCTGCCTCCAAGCTCGTTCCAGGGCTTTACACAAGGCTTTTTTTTGGCGAAGATCGTCATAATACCAGGGGGCTGTAGGAGCTGACCTATAGGTTTTAATGGGTTTTAAAGGGGCCAAAGTCTCCATGGCCTGACTTATCCAGACATCCAGATTGGCAATATGCATGTCTAAATCTGAAGCTGGACTAGGCTGCGAATTTATTAAGTGTTCCTGGAGTGATTCCAGAGTAATACAACTCCAGTTTCTGCCGGTTGCCTTAGGAATCAATGCGGGTTCAATGGAGTGAGTTATATTGATCACAAAAGGGATAAGGTAATGATCAGACCAGATCACTGGTATAGGGTTAGCTACTTGGATGTTAGGCAGATTAGAACATATCAGGTTCAATGTGTGACCAGCTTTATGGGTCGGTAGCTCCACCTTTTGCACTAAACTACATGCCGCTAGCGTGGAAATTAAGCTATTACTATGAGGGTAAGACTCATTTTCCACATGCAGATTAAAATACCCTAAAGCCATAAAATTAGCGTAGCGTGAGCTAGCCTGGATGATGTAGTCCGCCAAGGCAGGCAGATGAGAAGTGCTGGAGTTAGGAGGGCGATAAATCAATAGTCCTGAGCAGGAAATTGAAGGGGATATCTTAATACAAAAAGGCAATCCCTCAATGCAATCGATTTGGTCGTATGAGAGAATTATAGCCGTCCATTTGGATTTATGAATAAGTGCAACCCCACCCCCCTGTTTGCCATTGGATCTATTGGTGCAGATAATACTGTAACCTTCCGGTATAGCCAGAGTGATAATGGGGTTAGTGGTATCATTCAGCCAAGTTTCGGTTAGAAAAAGAAGGTCCCAGTTGTTATCCTGGAGGGACTGCCAGATGTCGTCGGCATGTCTAACCAGAGATCTACAATTCATCATTGTCCTACTTGATGCTGAAAGCCCAATTGAATATACAAGCAGTGGAATTTGCAGTGACCTCTTACAGTGTTATATACAGGTTAATGCAATACACCAAGCAATCCTAGTGACAGTAATTAACATATAGAGACAATGGAGCAAAATGTGAAACAAGCATTGAAAATGTAACAGGTCTTGCATTTGCTTGAGTTACTGCTATCGGCATTGTAAATGACAATGGGCCAGATGTAGGTAGCCAAATACCGGTCGGTAACGGCCGATTTCGGCCGTTACCGACCGGTATTTGGCTTTTGAGATGTAGGAGGGTCGTTATTTACAGAATCGGTATATTTACCGAATCGGTAAATTTACCACTTCGGTATTTTACCGAATCGGTAAATATACCGATTCTGTAAATCCATATGTAGCTGACACTCCTAAGAGTGCCACAGGCCCTTAAGAGTCGGTATTTTATCACACAATCCTATTGTGTGGTAAAATACCGAATTCAGATGTGCATGCACATCTGTGCATGCACACCTGTGCAATGTGACACACAGACATGCCCTTAGGGCATGTATGTGTGCCACATGTCACACAAGCCTGTACTTGGGGTGCTAGAGGGTGTCAAAGTGACACCCCCTGCACCCTTGCAAGATTCGGTATTTACCGATTCTGTAAATACCAAATCTGTATTTCCTATTGATTCCTATGGGCTTCAAGGCCCATAGGAATCAATGTGAAATACCGATTCGGTATTTACAGAATCGGTAAATACTGAATCTTACCGAATCGGTAATTGGAAAATAAGATTTACCTACATATGCCTCCTTCCTATTTACCTACTCTTAAATACCGATTCGGTATGATTCGGTATTTAATAGTCGGTAAATAGGAATTACCTACATCTGGCCCAATGTCTTTTACCCATGTGTTATGAAGCATATGTATGCTACCGGATTCACACTTTGCAAATTGCACGTAGTACAGTACCAACACTGTGCTTAATCACGTAGTAGCATCTAAATCAACAATATTCTCAGATGCTTTAAAACCCTTTCATCAAGCATTTGCATTTGACTCGTGAGGGACATCTAGTAACCACCAGTTGAACTGCAGCTCTTTGTAGAATTCTTTTGATATTGTATACTATATAATATTCACTGCCCACTGCTAATCTCATCCCATAATGCTTTGCAGGGCCTTTGGTTAGGAATGTTTTTTTGCTAATAACTGTGTTTGGGTTTGTCCTAAGAGGATAGGACCACAACTAAATCGTTCAATAAGATGTGCTTTTTTGTTTTCAAGGCATCTGTTTGGTACTCCCCCTAGGTTAGGGAGGATCCCAAAATCATCACATCTCCCACTGCTTGCTAATTTTTCAGTTTCACCTTTGTTAAAGTACTACATGCACTTTAGCATATAAAGATAGAAATACTTATTTTATCATATCTAGTCATGTACAGGAAGCTTTGTGCATTTTTTGCACAGTACAGACAAGTACACAGTGTAATCAGCTACACTACTTGTATTACGTGAAGCTAAGTGTAGTTCTGCTACGCAAACTACGCTAATTGTGCGGTGTGGAGTGGATTTGTGTAATGGAAATATGTGGCATAAAGCCAGGCTAAAACAAATTTCAATTTGTTCAGTGACAACAAAGAACGTTAGGGTACAAATGTAAATAAATAGGTTATTAAAAGCAGTTGTTCATAAAAATAATTTTAAGTCATTTTAGAAAATGTGTTTATTAGTCAAACTCCATTGTATATCGAAATTCGTTGGAAATAAACTTCATCAACTCTTACAGGATGTACTACAATTATTCTTGCCAGCTGCGGATTGCTGCGGATTTGATTAAGACATGTTCAATTCACCAATTAGAAGCCGAAGTTTTAAAGCAACCCTTACTGGGATTACCACTAGCATGACAAAAATCAGTGATGTTCTCTTCCCATACAGAAAAAAATGATAAAAGTCACCAGATGACTGTATGTCACTAAAGATGCAATATTCCTGGGCTTTTTCTTGTGCAAATTATTCTTTTCATGTGTTATTGTTCAAGTGGATAAACTGAAAATAACTACAACTCCCAGAATGCATTAGGTTGTAAACCAAATCCCAGGACTGGGGCATTGCTACTTTGATGATGTGGTGTAGTTTAGTAGCCTTTGTGTACCCAATGTGAATGCCTCCTTTTCCTGCAGAGCTTCAGAATCGAAATGAAAAGTAAGCTTTTAAAATGAACTGTGTCCAGATAACAAATCTGAGACCCAGGCAATAGTGTAAACATGGTGAGCTGGAGGCCTCTGCATAACTACTGCCATTTTTGTCTGCTGAGGTCATAAGTCTCCCGGGTTAATTTCTAAAAGGTAAACAATAAGCTTACACGGGTCTGTAAGGTCAGACTTTCCCATCACTGGATCCCTAAAACACACCCATTGCTGTAAACATAAAAGTTAGCTGTGCATACAAAACCCCCCAAAAATGGCTAATTAGCACATTCTTATTTTATAAAAAAAGTTTAACGTCTTCCATTGTCCTTGGTAGTGCCACTCGTATCTGCAATTATACCATTCTATTGTTTTTCAAACCACGACAGTGCCAGGGGATGTGTCGTAATGGCCAGAGCTGCCTACTGTGGAGCTGGAGAGCCAGATTTGAGCCTCGGGTCGATTTACCATCCAGTTATTCTGGGCAAATCATTTCAAATCTTCGTGCCTACCAAAAATGAGCGTGTCTGTCTGTAATGCAATGGTGTGAAGTGCCCCGATACCTTTGGGTCGAGTTCGGCTATATAAAACTGCAGCTAAAATAAGTGAAACACAGCTTAGCAATAACACGCGTCCAAAGGTAAATCTGCTCTAATGGATTAGGTCAGTTGTATGCGGTGTTTGCTACCTAAATGGCAGTGTAGGTTTTTTCTCCACATGGCACTTGACAGACAAGCCCAAGAATTCCTTATACATGCAATACATCTATCTTCCACATTATAGCTTTAAAATGGCTTTACTTAGATGAGGCTTTTAACACATCCCTTCCTAGATTTCCGGGGTGCACTCTTCTGGGACTACCAAACCCTCTGACCTTTCACCTCCTTTTATTGAGTGGCAGACAGATCGCATTGGCCCTATTAGTTGCGCGTCAAGTAATCCTAGCGCATTGGGAAAACCAACTGCTCCTGAATTTAGTGCTTGGCTGCAGAAATTATGGCTTGCTTTGGCCATGGAACACTGTCCCTTGTTTCTGAGAACTATGCCGAGTTATGGGCCCCTTTCCTACACTTGACATTGAAGGAACTGAAAGAGATCACCTGTCCGAAATTCTTACACATTCTTCACTTGTTGCCGCGGCCATGAGAAGGCAAGCAGGCCCCCTTTCTACCACTTTGATCCTAGGGGGGGGGGGGATGACTGGCGAGGATGGCGGTGTAGGGGTGGGGGATAGTTGCTTCATAATGTTTTGTCTTTTCTATTATCAGTCAGAGGTATCAGTGCAGATTAAGCAAGAATTAATACAGATCACGCTGCGGGCCTCCGGGTTGTAGGCATACAGCTGTGTATGCACAAGTGAAGCAAACGATGCCAGACAGTGGTTGTAGGCGAAAGCTGTGTTACTTGATTCTGACTCTCTTTTAATAAAAAGATTGGTTCCATAAAATGGCGTTACTGGAGGGCGGGAATGCAGATGGCATGCTCGCTCACAAATAACAAGCATTTGCAATGCAATAGGTCTCGCATTAGGAAAGTGTGAGCTATTGGTATTGTAAATGACAATTTTTTTTAATATGTGTTGGCTTTGAAAATATATAAATTAATAGCATTGTTATTCATCAAGCCAATAGCTTACACTTTCCTAATGAGAGTCCTATTGGCTATGGTAATGCTTATTGGTAGCAAGCAAGGACAGTGCTGTTGTAGTGCTGAGTGATGATGTGGTTGGTCTGAGTGATGTGGTGTTGTATTAGAGTGATGTGGTGGTGTACTAGAGTGATGTGGTGGTGTATTAAAGTGATGTGGTGGTGTCCCAGAGTAATGTGGTGGTGTCCCCGAGTGATGTGTTGATGTCCCTGAGTGATGTGGTGGTGTCCCTGAATGATGTGGTGGTGTCCCCAAGTGGTGTGGTGGTGTCCCTGAGTGATATGGTGGTGTCCCTGAGTGATGTGGTGGTGTCCCTGAGGGATGTGGTGGTGCTCCTGAGTGATGTGGTGGTGTCCCTGAGTGATGTGGTGGTGTCCCTGAGTGATGTGGTGCTGCCCCTGAGTGATGTGGTGGTGCCCCTGAGTGACGTGGTGGTGTTCCTGACTGATGTGGTGGTGCCCCTGAGTGATGTGGTGGTGTTCCTGAGTAATGTGGTAGTGTCCCTGAGTGATGTGGTGGTGTATTAGAGTGATGTGGTGGTGTACTAGAGTGATGTGGTGGTGTATTAAAGTGATGTGGTGGTGTCCCAGAGTAATGTGGTGGTGTCCCCGAGTGATGTGTTGATGTCCCTGAGTGACGTGGTGGTGTCCCTGAATGATGTGGTGGTGTCCCCGAGTGGTGTGTGGTGTCCCTGAGTGATATGGTGGTGTCCCTGAGGGATGTGGTGGTGCTCCTGAGTGATGTGGTGGTGTCCTTGAGCGATGTGGTGGTGTTCCTGAGTGATGTGGTGGTGTCCCTGAGTGATGTGGTGCTGCCCCTGAGTGATGTGGTGGTGCCCCTGAGTGACGTGGTGGTGTTCCTGACTGATGTGGTGGTGTCACTGAGTGATGTGGTGGTGCCACTGAGTTATGTGGTGGTGCCCCTGAGTGATGTGGTGGTTTTCCTGAGTGATGTGGTGGTGTTCCTGAGTAATGTGGTGGTGTCCCTGAGTGATGTGGTGGGGCCCCCGATTGATGTGGTGGTGTCCCAGAGTGATGTGGTGGTGCCCCTGAGTGATGTGGTTGTCCACCTGAGTGATGTGGTGGTGTTTCAGAGTGAAGTGGTGGTGTTTCTGAGTGATGTGGTGGTGTCCCTGAGTGATGTGGTGGTGCCCCTGAGTGATGTGGTGGTGTCCCTGAGTGATGTGGTGGTGTCCCTGAGGGATGTGGTGGTGCCCCTGAGTGATGTGGTGGTGTCCCTGAGTGATGTGGTGGTGCCCCTGAGTGATGTGGTGGTGTATTAGAGTGATGTGGTGGTGTCCCCGAGTGACGTGGTAGTGTCCCTGAGTGATGTGGTGGTGTCCTTGAGGGATGTGGTGGTGTCTCTGAGTGATGTGGTGGTGTCCCTGAGTGATGTGGTGGTGTCCCTGAGAGTTTTGGTGGTGCCCCCGAGTGATGTGGTGGTGTCTCTGAGTGATGTGGTGGTGTTCCTGAGTGATTTGGTGGTGGCCCTGAGTGATGTGATGCTGCCCCTGAGTGATGTGGTGGTGTCCCCGAGTGATGTGGTGGTGTCCCCGAGTGATGTGATGGTGTCCTTGAGTGATGTGGTGCTGTACCTGAATGATGTGATGGTGTCCTTGAGTGATGTGATGCTGTACCTGAATGATGTGGTGGTGTCCCTGAGTGATGTGGTGGTGTCCCTGAGTGATGTGGTGGTGTCCCTGAGTGATGTGGTGGTGTTCCCGAGTGATGTGGTGGTGGCCGAGTGATGTGGTGGTGTCCCTGAGTGATGAGGTGGTGTCCCCGAGTGATGTGGCGGTGTCCCTGAGTGATGTGGTGGTGTTCCCGAGTGATGTGGTGGTGTCCCTGAGTGATGTGGTGGTGCCCCTGAGTGATGTGGTGGTGCCCCTGAGTGATGTGGTGGTGTACCTTAGTGATGTGGTGGTATTCCTGAGTGATGTGGTGGTGCCCCTGAGTGATGTGTTGGTGCCCCTGTGTGATATGGTGGTGTCCCTGAGTGATATGGTGGTGTCCCTGAGTGATGTGGTGGTGTTCCTGAGTGATGTGGTGGTGCCCCTGAGTGATGTGGTGGTGTCCCCGAGTGATGTGGTGGTGTCCCCGAGTGATGTGGTGGTGTCCCCGAGAGATGTGGTGGTGTCCCTGAGTGATTTGGTGGTGTTCCTGAGTGATATGGTGGTATCCCTGAGTGATTTGGTGGTGTCCCTGAGTGATGTGGTGAAGCCGCACAGAGACTGAAGCTAAGAACATGCAGGGTTGAGTGCTACAAAGGGCCTTCAGTTTATCAAAGCACAGAATGATGGAGCCGGGAAAAAGCAAGGGGAAACAGGAAAACACAAGGAGAGTGTATAATGATAGAGGCAGCGAGGGCTGGTGCTTGGACAGCAATCAAGTACGGTGTTGAGAAGGCACTGAATGGGAGAACACGGAAAACACCCAGGGCCAAGAAAGGAAGATGCAAGCACACGAGAGAGCAGGCGGAGACCAGAGGGCAAGGAGTAGCAAGCAAAACAAGCTCCCGGCATTGCTGTGGCGGGGGAGCGGGAGCGCATTCCTTTGAAGTCTGATGCGGGGGCTAAAAACATGTAATGCAGTGGATTTCTGGTTGGGCCCTGAGGGGGCGGTGGAGTGCAGGCGATGCCAAATGCACTCAAGTGGATCCTTGCTTACGCCCAGGAGGCACTAGGTAGTGTGTGCCTCGACCAGATTACGAAGAAGGAAGAAGTCTGGTGAGTCAGTATACACAGTGCTTAAAATTCTACAAACAAAACATAGAGGAAAGTCGTTACAATCCCATTAGTGGTGGTTAATGGTTAAAAAAGCAACAAACTAGTCCTACACACATGGTCGCGAAACAAAAGAAGCATCTAACAAGTCCAACACACCACCACACACATCAAACATGAACACGGACACGGATAACCAAAAAAGTTCCACAAAAATACTTAAACACACAAGCAGACGTTTTCCAGTAGTTAGTCCCTACTCCATAGGCATAACAACGCACTGCAAGAGGGACAAATCAACAAATAACCCACTAGCATTAAACCTCCTTATTGTGGTGATATGCTGTCACTTTAACCCCTTCTGTGCTGGCGTCGGCCAACGGCCGTTGCAAGCACTACCTGTGGGGTGCTGCGCACGACCATTGGCCGACGCAACCCCAACCGCCCCAACCGCCCCATCGAACGCCCGCACTGCGGTGGAATTTCCGCTGCGCTAAACGGATTAACAGTGATGCTCTGCTCAAATAGGTTGATTAGATTACAGCCAAGAAGCTTCCTGAGAAATGGCTTCATGTAAAGGGCATTAAATGAGTTTGACAGAGAACATCCAGAACATCCCTTCGAGGGTGACAGAGAGCCACACTCTAAGGGGGAGAGAGAGCATCCCTCCCATGGCAACATGTCTCTCCGATGGCGACAGAGAGCATCCCTCCGAGTGCGATAGAGAGCATCCCTCCGAGGGTGACAGGGAGCATCCCTCTGAGGGCGACAGAGAGCATCCCTCACTGGCTCTACAGCCAGTTCTGAAACTGTCGAAGTTGAAGTTGTTTATAAAGACCATGACCTGTCAATATTGGTACAAACATGTAATTCACCAATTAATCTAACACATGTTCAAATTACATTTCTGCTTCTAGGACAATGATAGATAATAAACCAACGTTTTCCTGGGTTACCAATGTTGCATATAGTTTTGTGTCAGTGAAGATATGAATTGGGGCCAGTAAGACCCACAGTCCAGGGAGGCTCATTCTTCTTACAAGAGAGGACCACTCTTACCTCTGTGAAAGAAGGAAGAGATATCATATGACTTTTGACTCTACATGTCCTCAGGAAGTATTGTCACATGGCCTTAACCCTGAAGACATTACAATGTAGTGTAGTTCCTATATTCCCAATAGGCTCTGCGCATTGGAATAATATAAACAGCAGTGTAGACGTAGGACTGAGGTCGACTAGGTCTCTACTGACTATATTAGACTTAATTAGTTTTGCCAGCTAGCTCAGAGGTCACTAGAAACTTTCTCGAATAAACAAGGAGGAGTTTAACTTCCCTGGATAGACAGGAAGGGATTAGGTCTGACAACCATAAAACATGACAACTTTGCTCCCTCAGAATAAGAGTGTATCTCTAGAGTCGTGTGAAAACAATAGACAATTATTTCACTCAGTCAATCATGCGTACTTAGTTTCACCAGAGTGCAGAGAAATAGAGAGACGGGCGTTTTCAATAAAAGGTGTTATTTATTGAGCAGTCTTCTTTCTCATGCAAGAGAAATGAATTGCCACAATTGCAATACTTATTATAAAGTAAAGTGCGTACAGTAAAAGGAGTATTATAAAATAATAATGTAAAAGCATTGATATGGTTTCTTAGACATATGATACTTTAAAATGGATAAAATATATACATACATAAATACATTGACTAACGTACTCAACTGGTGCTTCTGAATACGCCTACCCCGGTGTACCTGACCTAAGCCTAATACGTGGTAAGGAGTAAATAAGTAGCAGTTTAAGTTAAGTTGGTTTTGCTAAGAATCTGAGTCAAGAATTCTCTTTAAGGGTTTAGTCAGCTCCGTACCTGGGTAATAGAAAGCAGGAGGTCTGGTATCTCTTTCTCAGGACTCGATATCCCAGCAACCCGCAAGGGCGGATGAAAACACCGGAGCTGGATTTTCTCGGCTGGAGAAAAAGACAGCGTCTTTCTCAGTGCGTCAAAGGGGAGGGGCGGCGTCCGTGGGCTCTCGCATCAGCTGGGCTCTCGGGCAAGGAGATAGCCGCTCTGCTCCAAACCACCGTGTGTTTGCTTAAGGCAACTGTTGGTATATATACCTGAAAGGTGCCGGGTTTGACGTAAGGTTGGACATAAGACGTCAATAAAGATGTCACTAAGAACTGGCCGTTCTTTCAGTGCTCACAGGAGTTCTAGGACAAATCAAAACAGAAGCATGGGGATGTCCCAGGTTGCTGGAGGTTTGCTTTGTTTAAAGAATGCATTGTACTCTCTAGGAGTCTGGGGAAGTAGCCTTGCTTAATTTGACTGCATGGGCTACAACTAAATATGGATATGATTCTTATGCCTTTATAAGGATATTATTTATTATAGCCATACAAGGGAATAAATTAGGAATATTGAATTAGGGTCCTAGATAGAAATACAACAACAATAATTGATATCACTGTAGTTCTGTATTAACTGCATGGCTAAAGTGAATCTAGTCTTAAATGTTTATGGGGACGCATTTCTCCGTATAGATAGCTTTATGCTTTCTCACAAAGGGGTCCTAGCGATACTCCGGTCGGTTCATGACTGCGATCTCGGTTGCAGTCTGGACAATCCTTTGCAAATTTGTAATGTTGCAAGTTCATCTCCGGCCACCAGTATTCTGATTGTAATACTTTTAGAGATTTTGCGATCTCCTGGTGTCTTAGACCCAATCCCATATGTGCGACTGCTATTAAAAAGACTCTCCTGTTCGTGTTTGGAATTACTCTATCCGCCACTCCAGGGATTTGAGCAAAAGGAACGGAGTTTGCATCAATTATGTATGTATAACTGAGTGGATAGTTTAGAGGTAATGCTGCATAGTCGCCTTTTAAAGACGCTTTTACCGCCAGCATTGTTTCTCCGTCTATGTATTTTTTAGACCACTTTTTTGTGGCTACGGAAGCCGGTTGAACCGCTTCCGCTGTGGCTCTGAGAGCCAATGAATTCCCTGCAACGTGAACGCCATCACGTCGATGACTCAGTGTATGTATCACGTGAGTCTTTTGTAGTTCTTTCTGTAAAAGAACTACTTGTTCCCAGAGCTTTTTATGCTTTATTGTGGCACCTGTGTCATCTTTTTAACCATTTTGAATCCAGGTCTGCATGTCATTATTGTAAGATTTTACGCAGAAATGCGAATCGTACACTATTAGTGTCGGGAATTTACGATCGGCATTTTCAAGCGCCATCTTTAAAGATCTTATTTCAGCTCGCTGAGTTGAGCATTTTCTGAGTGATTCAGTTTTGGTAATTAATGGTCTGAATTTACCAAAGCGCCAGCGACCTTTAACAATTGTGCACGCTGCGTTGTAGGATTTCTTCTCTACATCATAGTGTTGTGTAAATCTGTCCATGTAGATTACACATGTGTATTGTTCGAGAGGCAGAATTTCGATTGGCAGAGGATATTCTTCTTCATATTCTAGATTTTCTAGTTTTTTCATTTTCGGCTCAAAATAGTATTTCACATCTTCTGCAGCAAGAGAATTTTCCCATTGTATCCATTTTGGATCTAATGCCACGGCAGTCAAATTGCGTGGGCTTGTTAATGCCTCAAGGGCTGACTCTGCTGTTAAAACAGTTATTCTTTTGCCTTTGGCTTGGGCTCTTTCTTTTGCTACAGCAGTTTGAACCGCAGTTAGAATTTTTTCAGTAGAACTGAATTTCATTTCAGCTTGTGTGTACAAGTGTGATTTGTAAGCTATTGGTACCGTTTCTCCCTCATTAGAGGTTAGGTACGTGAATCCGCATCTTCCTGGGATGACTCGGATTACAAGGTTGCGTATGTTTTCGCGTGTTTGCAATTTTGTTTTAGCTAACATGTCTGTTTGTAATGATCTTAACATTTCGGTGTGTTTTTGAGTCCAATTGATTGGTTTGAAATCAGGTTTTATTAATTCATATAGAGCTGTGGTTCCCAAACTGTGCGCCGCGGCGCCCTGGTGCGCCGTTATCAGGAGCCAGGGGCGCCGCGCACATGTGGGAAAGAAAGTGTGAAAGTCACACTAAGAATGTGTCACTTTCGCCCCCCTCGCCTCCGTGATTAATTGGTTGATCTGCCCCTAGTCTCTGCCTTTCTGAAGCAGAGCATCACGGCGACGGGGGACTCGGCTACAGACATAGCTGTGAGGCCCGCCTGCCAATGAAGATCCAGGCACTTCTTGCTGAAAGGCAAAAGATGATGCCCATAATCCTGCATTTTGGCGCCTGGCAGATCTAACCATTCAAAAAGGCAATCAACTCTTTCAGCTGCTGATGAGCTGTGAAAGAGATGCCAGTCAGTGGCAGAAAGGAAGGTGTTGCAGCACAGGAGGGGGTCATGCTCCTTGTGGAGTCACGAGCACCTTTGGTTATTTAGATGCAAATAACATTGAAAGAGTAAATGAAACGAATTTGTTCATTTTTTCCCCTCAATTTTTATATAGAGCAAACCCAACCCAAACATTTTGGAGTGCTTTACATGAGCACTAATGACATTTCATAAGGACATGTTCCTTTTTTAGATATGGAGAGATTAAGTGATTTGCCCAGGATCACAGGATGTTGAGCCAAAACCAGAATCAAACCTGATTCCTCAGTACCAAAGTGGTTAGCTCTGACCTCAAGCTCCATCTTCTCCCCTCCTCTACCCATGCTCAGGACCTGTCCAGGGAGTACACTCTTAATATCTATGTCATACATCTGTGGTTCCCAAAGTGTGCGCCGCGGCACCCTGGTGCGCCGTGAAGGGAAGCCAGGGGCGCCGCGCCGCTGTGCAGGATGTGGGTCTGAAAAAAATATATAATTATCCTCAAAATGTGAAACTGCAAGCTGCCAATTTTGGAGCTGGGGAACCGGGTTCGACCCTCGACGTCAGCTCAGAATCCTGTGTCATTCTGGGCAAATCACTTAATCTCCCAGCGCCTACAAAAAAAGAATACATGAATGTATTCTTGTGTAACGTGACTGTTGCTCTTCGGTTCGAGTTTGCGCTATATAAATCTGCAGCAAAAAAAAATCCAGCCGACCAAAACACAGAAAAAGGGTAAAACTTTTCAACTGTCAAATGACATTCACAAACGTTCTTATTATGACGGCTTTTTCAAATTCATGTGCAACGTAGTACCAAGTCCATTATCAGGCAGAAAAATCACATTATTGATGACATATATTTTGGATTCTTTAAATGGTGGAATAATTTAATGATTGGGAGAGAGAGAGGGTGTTTGTGCGCTGCTTAATAAACCTGTGGCGGTATCCCAGTGTTCTCTCTGGGAGCATAGATCCGCATAAAATGACTATCTTTAACCTCCATTGGTTGGGTGGGTGCAGGGTGGGGGGCCTGGTGGAGAGCGTTGGGTGAGTGGGTGCAGGGTGGGGGGCCTGGTGGAGAGCCTTGGGTGGGTGGGTGCAGGGTGGGGGGCCTGGTGGAGAGCGTTGGGTGGGTGGGTGCAGGGTGGGGGGCCTGGTGGAGAGCGTTGGGTGGGTGCAGGGTCAGGGGCCTGGTGGAGAGCGTTGGGTGAGTGGGTGCGGGGTCAGGGGCCTGGTGGAGAGCGTTGGGTGAGTGGGTGCAGGGTGGGGGTCCTGGTGGAGAGCGTTGGGTGGGTGGGTGTGGAGTCAGGGGCCTGGTGGAGAGCGTTGGGTGGGTGGGTGCAGGGTCAGGTCCTGTGGAGAGCATTGGGTGGGTGGGTGCAGGGTCAGGGGCCTGGTGGAGAGCGGTGGGTGGGTGCGGAGTCAGGGGCCTGGTGGAGAGCGTTGGGTGGGTGGGTGCAGGGTGGGGGGCCTGGTGGAGAGCGTTGGGTGGGTGGGTGCAGGGTGGAGGGCCTGGTTGAGAGCGTTGGGTGGGTGCAGGGTCAGGGGCCTGGTGGAGGGCGTTGGGTGGGTGGGTGCGGGGTCAGGGGCCTGGTGGAGAGCGTTGGGTGGGTGGGTGCAGGGTGGGGGGCCTGGTGGAGAGCGTTGGGTGGGTGCAGGTTCAGGGGCCTGGTGGAGAGCATTGGGTGCGTGCAGGGTGAGAGGCCTGGTAGAGAGCGTTGGGTGGGCCCCTTATGCCTTGATGCAGCTGCACTCTGCCAGCTTCTGTCTCTCCCTCACTCCTCGTTGAGGGGTCGTTACTCGTGACTGCTGCATGTTGGAAAGTGTGAGGGGAGAAGGGTGCAAGGCAAAGGAGAGAAGGGTGCAAGGCAGAGGGGAGAAGGGTGCAAGGCAGAGGGGAGAAGGGTGCAAGGCAGAGGGGAGAAGGGTGCAAGGCAGAGGGGAGAAGGGTGCAAAGCAGAGAGGAGAAGGGTGCAAGGAAGAGAAGGGTGCAACGGAGAGGGGAGAAGGGTGCAAGGCAGAGGGGAGAAGGGTGCAAGGCAGAGAGGAGAAGGGTGCAACGGAGAGGGGAGAAGGGTGCACGGCAGAGGGGAGAAGGGTGCAACGGGGAGGGGGAGAAGGGTGCAAGACAGGGGAGAAGGGTGCAAGGCACAGAGGAGAAGGGTGCAAGGCAGAGGGCAGAAGGGTGCAAGGTAGAGGGGAGAAGGGTGCAAGGCAGAGGGGAGAAGGGTGCAAGGCAGAGGGGAGAAGGGTGCAAGGCATAGGGGAGACGGGTGCAAGGCAGAGGGGAGAAGGGTGCTAGGCAGAGAGAAGGGTGCAAGGCAGAGAGAAGGGTGCAAGGCAGAGAGGAGAAGGGTGCAAGGCAGAGGGGAGAAGGGTGCAAGGCAGAGGGGAGAAGGGTGCAAGGCAGAGGGGAGAAGGGTGCAAGGCAGAGGTGAGAAGGGTGCAAGGCAGAGGGGAGAAGGGTGCAAGGCAGAGGGGAGAAGGGTGCTAGGCAGAGGGGAGAAGGGTGCAAGGTAGAAAAGGGTGCAAGGCTGAGGTGAAGTAGGGTACAAGGGGAAGGGGGAAGGGTGCAAGGTGCAGGGGGAAAGAGTGCAAGGAGGATGGTGATGAAGTTAAAAACACAGAGCTCCTTGAGCCTTTCTCTAGCCTGGTTACTTTTAGTGGGAGTGCTTTATACTAGTCTATGTATGCATTGAGATGTACTTTATAAGATCTTTGTGATTGCAAATAACGTTTTATGACAGTGATGGCTACTCCCTGAATCCTTCATCACGTCTAGCCTTGATTCTTCATGTAGACCAGTGGTTCCCAAAGGGTGCGCCGCGGCACCCCGGTGCGCGGGTAAAAACATGGTGGGGAGCCACGGCCAACTGCCAATTAGGTCAAGGGAGCCACGGGTCAAAAAAGTTTGGGAACCACTGATATAGAGGTTTAACCCTCTCTGCATAATTTAGAATGTATGTTCTTCCGAAATTCAGGAAACCTAGTATTGATTGTAAGTTCTTGAGCGTTTTTGGTGCGTGGAGTACAGCGCACTTCTCTAAGAAGTTGTCTGCTAGGCTCTTGCCTTCACTTGATAATTCATATCCTAAAAATAGGACAGTTAGATGGGCAATTCGTGACTTTTTAAAGTTGAATTTGTAACCCTCAGCTGCGAACACAAGTATTATGGTGTTCACTCTTTTCAAGTGAGTATCCAGGTCATCATCTGTGAGATAGATGTCGTCGACATAAGATAATGCTTCATCATCATATATTTGTAGTAACTCTGTTACTCTTGCTGAGGATAATCCTGGGCTATTCTTGAATCCCTGTGGGAGTCGACAGAAGTGTTTTTGCAACCCCATTATTGAGAAAGCGGTCAAATACCTGCTTTGAGGTGCAATGTTTTGACAAAAGAATCCATTAGAGATGTCTAATGTCGTTTTGTATTTTTTGCGCACGATGTTATTCATTAGTGCTGCACTGTGTGAGTTTTGTACTGCAAAAGTTTTGCAACATGAGTTAAGGTGTCTGTAGTCCAACACTAGACAATATGAATCGTCTGGCTTGGAGACAGGAAACAAAGGATTGTTCATTTGTGAGGTGCATGTTTCAATCACCCCCTGATATTCAAGTTGATCTAAGATCTCCCTGACTTGCTTTTTAGCTTCTTGTTTAACTGGGTACTGCCTTTGTGCAGTGGGTTGACATTTTAACTGGATTTTGTGAGGAGGAGAGTCCTCATCCCATCCTACATGATTTTTATATAATGCAGGGGCTTGGGCCACTGCCCATTTTCTTGCATATATGGATTTTTTATGAGTTGAAATATGATTTGAGAAGGCAGGCATAATCATTTCTTCGCCATGAGGGCACTCCCTGACAAACTCTGGTGGCCAGTCTTTCTCAGCTAACAAGATGTCATAGCCTTTTGAAAGGTTATCCCGAAAGAGACCCCTTACTTTCCTAGTCTTGTCCCCCTCTATACGTAATGTTATTTCGTATATTTTATGAGGTTTGCTAACTCTGGTATCTGCAGTTTCCACTTGAATGTATTCATTCGTGTCCACTGTCTCCAGAAGATTCATCAAGATCTTGCGAGCTATGGTCACTTCTGCTGCGCTGTCTATCATTGTCTGAGCCCACTCTACGTTTTTCAGTTGTGTCCTCAGTATCCTCAGCATGTTTTATTATTTTAATCCTAGCTACCTTCTTTCTTGGAAATTGTAATTTTTTACTTTGATGAGCAGGTTCCTTGTCTTTGGACTTGGCGTGCTCTTCTTTGTGTTCTGACCGTCCTCTTCTTTCCGATTTCTGTGAGGAAGTCTGAAAAGATCGAGAGGGAAGTGTATCAATATCTTGATATCTGTCAGTTTTTCTCAATTTATCCCTATCTCTAAGGTTGTATCTTTTCTCAAAGGGCTCCCTCTGGGGAGACTTGTCACCTCGTTCTGGAGATCTATCTCTTCGTTGAGGAGACCTTCCTCTGGATTGGAATCGTTTTTCCCTGGGAGTGGATTGTTTATTTCCATCCCAACTCTTTTTTGGAGTATTTAGATTATTTTTAATAAATGTTTTTTCAGGATTTTCAAGTAGTTGGGGTTTTACTGGTTTCCCACCCAAACTATCTCTACCTAGTTCCTGATAGGATTTTTCTATGATTCTGGCAAGTTCAAAAGGTTGTTCTGCTATATCTGTTTCTTTCAATTTCTGGCAGATCACCACAGATGCTGATTCTCCTTTTATGTTGGCTAACAATAGAGCCGAGACCTGCTTGAAGTCTTTCAGTAATTTCATACCCAGAGTTAAAGCAGGTTTTGGACAGTATTCATTTTGAATCTGTCTTAGCACATCTGGTATTACCGCCATAGACGGAACACCATGTGTTTTTGTGTAAATCGAAGCAAAGACTGTGCCCCAAGTGTCACAGTCCTCCACATGTGGTGCGATCCCCATTGGAAGACAGATAGTCAGAATTTGTGTTTCTCAGTAGGCATAGTATCAGGAAATACTGCCTCTATTTGAGTGATTTTCTGAGCTAACCAGAATGGAATTTGTTCCCGTTTTGTAGGTACTTTACCAAGACATGATTGTATGTTCTGTGGTGTAATTTTGTTTGTGTTCCCCTGATGAGGGGTCAGCTGTGGAATGTTGATTGCTGGTTGGACCGTTGAAGTCCGCATTACATATTGGACTAATTGTCTATGTATTTTAATTAGTATTTTTAGCTGAGTTAAAAGTTCCCGGTCTGACATTTTATCAATGTCTGGATGTGGTGTGTAGCTGGCTAGAACCGGCCACGTGGCTTCTGGTCTACCTAGTGGGCCGAGCCTGGTGATGTGATTTTGAAGTTTTAGGGCGCCATTAAATCAGAGCAGGTGCTCGTGGTAATTTAGTGAGATTTCAACGTCCTCGAAATTAGCGTATTCATCCGGAGGTTCCTCTATTTTATAATAGTGGAATACGTGTGTTACAGCGTTTGCTGCAGGAAAGTTTATCCATGAGTAGAATACCTCTGTCTGACGATATTTATGGGCCTCTACCACGAATTGACTGTACCACCTCGTGATGTCAGTCCGTTTTCTATAAGTTTAATAGTTATAGTTTTCCTTACATTTATCGGAATGATTATAGCATTCGGGTCATTTTCTTGGAGACTTGTGTCATCCGCTAGGAGTTGTGCTGCTATTCTAGCTGCCTCCCTTTCGTCTTCACTTTCTCCCATTTTTACTGACAGAAAGTTTTTTTGTTGCAGATCAAGTTTCAAGGGAAACAAAGATTAGGTGCACAATATTTTGGAACACTGTATCCTTCAACATTGACTAAACCAAAAACTATACATAGGATTCTCATCCTACTAAGTTCCGGCGGATTTTAACCTTTTACCCACTCCAGACGTCTTTTGGAGTATTTGCGGGAAAAAGGGTCTGTGTGAAAAGCACGACTGAGTTACTTTAGTGTGTTGCGTTAGATTATCGCCTTACCAAACGTTGGGCGCCATGTAGTGTAGTTCCTATATTCCCAATAGGCTCTGCGCATTGGAATAATATAAACAGCAGTGTAGACGTAGGACTGAGGTCGACTAGGTCTCTACTGACTATATTAGACTTAATTAGTTTTGCCAGCTAGCTCAGAGGTCACTAGAAACTTTCTCGAATAAACAAGGAGGAGTTTAACTTCCCTGGATAGACAAGAAGGGATTAGCTTCTGACAACCTTAAAACATGACAACTTTGCTCCCTCAGAATAAGAGTGTATCTCTAGAGTCGTGTGAAAACAATAGACAATTATTTCACTCAGTCAATTGTGCGTACTTAGTTTCACCAGAGTGCAGAGAAATAGAGAGACGGGCGTTTTCAATAAAAGGTGTTATTTATTGAGCAGTCTTCTTTCTCATGCAAGAGAAATGAATTGCCACAATTGCAATACTTCTTATAAAGTAAAGTGCGTACAGTAAAAGGAGTATTATAAAATAATACTGTAAAAGCATTGATATGGTTTCTTAGCCATATGATACTTTAAAATGGATAAACTATATACATACTTGAATACATTGACTAACGTACTCAACTGGTGCTTCTAAATACGCCTACCCCGGTGTACTTGACCTAAGCCTAATACGTGGGAAGGAGTAAATATGTAGCAGTTTAAGTTAAGTTGGTTTTGCCAAGAATCTGAGTCAAGAATTCTCTTTAGGGTTTAGTCAGCTCCGTACCTTGGTAATAGAAAGCAGGAGGTCTGGTATCTCTTTCTCAGGACTCGATATCCCAGCAACCTGCAAGGGCGGCTGAAAACACCGGAGCTGGATTTTCTCGGCTGGAGAAAAAGACAGCGTCTTTCTCAGTGCGTCAAAGGGGAGGGGCGGCGTCCGTGGGCTCTCGCATCAGCTGGGCTCTCGGGCAAGGAGATAGCCGCTCTGCTCGAAACCACGTGTGTTTGCTTAAGGCAACTGTTGGTATATTTATACCTGAAAGGTGCCGGGTTTGACGTAAGGTTGGACATAAGACGTCAATAAAGATGTCACTAAGAACTGGCCGTTCTTTCAGTGCTCACAGGAGTTCTAGGACAAATCAAAACAGAAGCATGGGGATTTCCCAGGTTGCTGGAGGTTTGCTTTGTTTAAAGAACGCGTTGTACTCTATAGGAGTCTGGGGAAGTAGGCTTGCCTAATTTGACTGCATGGGCTACAACTAAATATGGATATGATTCTTATGCCTTTATAAGGATATTATTTATTATAGCCAAACAAGGGCATAAATTAGGAATATTGAATTAGGGTCCTAGATAGAAATACAATAACAATAATTGATATCACTGTAGTTCTGTATTAACTGCATGGCTAGTATTACACAACACAGACAAATGGACATTCTAGAAGAAACCACCTATAATAAGGTGGTAACTTGATCTTGTTGGGGGTTGTAATACTTACCCTGAATTGTAGTGAACCATTGTCTCATGGGTTCGGGGGGGGGGGGGTGCTGTTCTCCCACTGAGAAATGTTGTGAAAAAATGAGAGCTAATAGTGTATAAAAAAGCACAATTTTCGCACACATTTGTTAAAGAGCCAGTGGTTCTGAAAGGGCACTCATTTATATTCAAGTACTTTCAAGGTGTGACAAGCCAATGAAACCAGACCCTACCAACGACTTCACCCTATTGTTTTCAGAATGAGCTTTGAATGCCCCCTTAGGTCACAAATCACCTCCATTGTGCCCAGTCCTGCAATTTGTCAGGGGTGCCCCTCATATGCAATGCGTGCCCCTTTATGTCACATATTACCTACAATATCCCAGTGTCAGAATTTTGCAATTACTGCCATCACATACCTTATGTTACCCTTAGGTCAAATTTCATCTAGTACATCAGGGCTAGAATTATGTTATGGTTGCACCCCCCTCCATATTGCATGCAGTAGCAGCCTGTGCAGGTAAGAGCCGTGCGGTTGGATGAGGGAGGATTTCGACAGACGACAGAAAGGGATAATTAATTAATTATTTCATTTTCCTTTGTGGTCGTCTGTCAAATCCCCCCCAACCCAGCCCCAACGCCCCTCCACTCTTACATGCACAGGCCGCTGCTGATTCCATGGTTTTCTTCCCTTATGCCAAGAAGTATTTCCATTGAGTTGGTGCCAGCTTTTTACAATGGGTGCTCCCTATGCCAGCAATAACCTCAAGTGTGCCAGTATTTTTCAATGGGTGTCCATTATGCTAAGCATTACCACCAGTATGCCAGTACCAGTATTATACACAGATGCCTGTCATGCTAACAATTGCCTCCAGTATGCCCCCCACCAGTAGTTTACACAAGTGCCTGTCATGCTAACAATTGCCTCCAGTATGCCAGTACCAGTATTTTACGCATGTGCCTGTCATGCTAACAATTGCCTCCAGTATGCCAGTACCAGTATTTTACACAGACGCCTGTCATGCTAACAATTGCCTCCAGTATGCCAACGTTGAATTTCCCATGGGTCCCATTATAAACCACGAATTACCATCAGTATAAAAGGCCCAATGGCAGATTAGAAAGTATAACATCACATTCTCACTCACATTTACTTACATTCACTCACACTTCATCATTCATTCTCACTTTTACTCATTTATTCTCGCTCACTCTAACACACTCACTCATTCGCACTCTTTCGAAAACATACTTACTCATACTCACTTGCAGTAATTCCAATTTCTCACACTCTCACTCACTTATTCTTTCTTCTTCGTTCACACTCACTCTCATTCACATTCACTGTAACTCTTACTCACTCATTTTCTCACTCATGTGCACTCACTTTTATTGTCACTCATTTTGAGTCGCTCATATTCACAGACACTCAATCTCACTTTTTCTCACTTATTACCTTTCACTGGCTCAAAGTAACTACCTGTCACTCACTTTAACTTACACACTCATGCTCACACAGAAACACACTCACAAACACACACTCGCATACATTTTAAACCCGTTTTTTACCTACAGCATCTGCCACTGAAGTTTTTGGTTGTAGATCCTGATGCTCCATTTTTTTATTACACTAATAATAAAGTATTATTCACTATCAGTTTAATAAAAAATTAGCAGAAAATTAAGGTGGAACAGGACTCCCATTAGTGCGAGCTGACCCTGTCTTCTTGGCACTGATTTAGCTATCTCTGCTACAAGGGGTCACGCAAGCAGTGCCAGGGGTCACAAAGGAGCAATCAAGTCGCAGCTGCGGCCCCTGGAAACCCCTAAATTATATCCATGCATGTGACCCTGTAGAGAAATTCGTACAATGTGTCAAATAACCGCATTCAGAATATCAGAATGTGATGTGTTTTGTGACTCCATTCAGAATAATACAGTGCTACCATTCAGAATATTAGTTTCTGCTATGTCATGTGACCTCATTCAGAATAACGCATTCTGTGCTTAGTCATTCAATACCGCAGAAGTTGATGTGTCATGTAAAATAAAAAATGTAAATTGATACTTGTATAGCGCACTACTCACCTGCAAGGGTCTCAAGGCGCTTGTACGAATACCGCTGTGGAACCCATCCTGGCTTTCCCTGTGAAGTTTTCACTCCTGGGCACCCCCAAGGTGGAGGCCAGGCATCCTTTGCGTTGTGGGGGCAGATGTGGAGATTAAGCAAGCTATTGCCCAGAGTTGCAGAGTGGGACTCCATGATTGGAATAGGCACCGAGGCGAGAATTATCAGGTCTGTGGAATTTTTGAGCCCATGACCCGTCGAGGTGGGGAATTGAACCCTGGTCCCGGGCTAGACCTCTGCATCAGGGTCTGACGCTCTAACCATTGAGCCACACGTCTCCGTGTGACATCAGGCACTGTTTCATAACCATAGATTGAAGTGTTTCACTCCTAAAAATATTGCAATAACTTTATCTTCTCCTGTGGAAACTGAATTCACTGTGTTTGTTTCTCTATTTTGCAGGATGTCAAAAGCACCCTAAGCAGGTAAGGCTGGTTTATACTCCTTCTCTCAGTGTGCAAGGGGTATGTATGTCTCTTTGCTGCAGTGTAAACGCCACTACTGAACTCACACAAACTGTTAACAATTGTTTTCAGATCCAAATAAACTATCTTTGTATCCTCAAAATACCTCTTCAGTCTGAAGAAAATACCTTTGATTCCACTGAAAACTTGAGTCTTCGAAGCCCTCAGAGTCCTTGATCAAAATAAGGAAACTCTCTTAAATTTAAAAAAGTCCCTGCAAGTCCTGAAATAATTGCTTCAGAAATTAGCTGCTGTCCGCACAAAAAATATTTGTATCTTTAAAACGTACCTGAAGCCATGAGAAAACTGCAATGAACATACACAAAATGCAAGCACATTCTGTAAAAGTCCCTTCAGGTTTTCCACAGTTCAGAGTTGTGCAAAAACTCATTCAAAATTTCTTAACTACGATGCCAGTCTTCAAACATTCCATCATTGCTTCCGAACATCATTGAATTTTCGTTAAATGCTCATTCAAGCCTCCTTCTTTAGTAAATTCCCTCATATCAGAAGAGGTCTCGTCCAGTTCTCATACACTTCATTGTAATCCTCAGATTTGCTCCTAGTCCTAATAAATCTCTCTCCTGTCTGCAGTGGCTTCCCTCCAGTCTGTAGCATCCTCTTGAGTCTTCAGAAGCCTCATTTCAACCCTCAAACCTCTGCCCAGGTCACTGACCACTCATTCCAGGCACCAAATCCTTTTTCAAGTCCTCAGAGACTTCCTTGTGTGTCTTCTAAAGCCTCATTTCTAGCCTTTCTCTAATGCCTTTTTTTATCATTTGTTGATAGCACTACAGATTCAAACAATAAATATCAATAGCTCAGCGTCATGTCATATATCCTAGAAAACAGAGGGTATGGTTTGGGGGCATCAGATCATTCTCATTATTCAATTCTAAAGTAAGGTAAAGAGCCACTTTTTACTACAATTCCATCATGGTCACACGTTGACCAGGGTGTCTGTCCACACACATCTCCCCTCCTGTGGGCTAAGGGGGAAGAGCTGACTCCATCTCTCTCAACTTACCTTCAGAAACTGCCCCTCACATATCAGTTTCCCATGAAGTGTTTCCATTTCAGAGTAACCCTCCACTGGCCTGACTTCAATCCTTAAACCTGAGGCGGCACACACATGTGCTGATTGTCTACTGTCTAGTCTTGCTAGCACATTATTAATATGGCTTAATTAGACATCGTACTTCTCAATGATGTATTCTGTTGGGTAACTAATGGTACTATCTCCACAAAGCCTTTACGGGTACACAACCTCTGGATCATTTAATGAACTAATTCAACATGGCGGTGGACCACATCAAATAATTGTACATGGTTTCAACTCTGATTGGTGAAATGATAATTTAAAGTTCAAGTCATTTTTACAAGGAAAATGTGGAGGACCAAGGCTGAATGTTCAGGGGACCAAAGACAACCTGGCTCTTTGGCTGTTGGAACCCAAAAAGGAAGCGGGTAAGGAAGATCCAGAGGCGTGTGAGGATAAAAAACTGTTTACCGCTGGGCAACATTTATCTGTGAATGGGATTTAATATATGGAATTTGTGTGACTCCTAGAGATTTGAATAGTGAAGTGAGATTCTGTGGTGCAGTTTCCACCAATCAGTAGGAACTGCACATTTGTCAGACAACATAGACATAGGATGGTGCCAGACGGATTACAAGTGCCTCTGCAAAATATGTTGGCCCGTGTACCGCTAACTTGCAGTAACACTGCCAGTCCCTTCTAAACCTGTACAGGGAGCGGATAGTTTGGCAACCACCGAACATGACAACGTTGACCAACAGGATTTAGGCACCTAAGGCAGATGGGGCAAGTGAAAAAGTGAGTGAAATGGACCTGAACAGTATAGTGGGTGCAGCTCAGATGTGGTCTGATCACCACAGGCACCATTTACGGAGGAATTTCACCCCCTTTCAGCTCTAGAGTGACCGGGAACAACAGCTGTTTGAAACGAAACCAGCCTACCCTGTACTTGTGTTGTTGTTTGTTCATAACGTTTTGGAGCAATGTAATACTTATGGTGCTCATGTGAATGTCCACTACCATCGGTCAGGCCATTTCAGATGCCTGTGGTCACCCTTGGATCTGGGTCCATTTCGGGGTTACATCATTGATAAAATAAAAACTGCTTAAAGCCTGCAAAAGTTGTTTTTAGTGTCTAAGCCACACAATGAGTGTGTACCATATTAGCACCACGATGCAACACAACACCAACATCCACTGGACTTCACTCCATAGCTCAGCACAAGCTCTGTGCCTCTCTCAGATGTGTTGCACCAGCTGTGCACCAAATCCAGTCTCTTGTTGCAAGTAAAACAGGGGCACTGCAGCATCCCAAAGCTGTTGCGTTTCACACAAGATTAACGGGCCATGTGATCATGCAGTTACACTTCCACTAAGGAATTGTCATAGGGGCATATTATCAAGGGGGTTTATCTCCGCTTTTTTGGCTTTAAAAGCCAAGAAAGCGGAGATAAAATGATCTCCCTATTACCTAGCTGTCGCTAACACCAGTTAGCGACAGCTAGTAGGAGATAGCGACCATCTTGGACCCCACTTTGCATGTCAGTGATATTTATCACTAATGACATGCAAAGTGGGCGTGCCAAGATGTTAGCGACTGGAAACAGTCGCTAACATCGCTATCTCCTATTACCAACTTTTGGAGATATTCGCGCTAAGCGCGAATATCTCCAAAAGCTAACCCCTGCCCTGAGCAGTTCTTAGCCATGTTATCCAATGGGAGTTGGATGACATGGCTAAGAGCATTAGCTCGGTAATGCATGACTATCGCTGACTTTTCAGCGATATTCATGCATTGCGGCAGTTTTTTATCGCATTTGCGATAAACCTTGGTAATACCAAGGTTTATCTGCGATAAAAATCGCTGCAGCTCAGCGGTAAATTTTTGTCTCTAACCAAGCAATAGCGATAATTATCGCTATTGCTTGGTAATATGCCCCATAGTTCGGCCCGTGGGATTCAGTATCATTTTGCATACACACAAATCTTTGTTCCCCAAAGTTGCCTACTCGCTGCCACATTGACGTTTGACACACATTTTTCTATCTGTTTCGCTTGGACTAGTATTGAAAAAACATGATCCTATTGACACAGAACACTACAGGAGACTCCTATCACACTGCCATGGCATTTCGCACAAGGCCTCTCAAGTGCACAATACAAATGTGTTTTATTATTACATCATATGGGGACACCACTATCTGTAGAATACAACATTTTTTGACCTTTCTGTGCTGATGCGGACCACTTGCTTGCATCTCTGGGTATTTTGAATAACCATAAAGGATCATCAGTACATGCCACCTGTTAGGGAAAATACAAAAATCAGCACTCACTCAAGTGATAAGGGACAAAGAGAGCTCCAGCCTGCTCGATGCTTGGCAGAGTGAGCATTCTTCCACAGTGTTCTCCACATGGTCACCCAAATGCAGGAACCATACTTCTATGCAGTCTTTTTTTGGTTTTTGCAATCTCTTGATCATCCATGTGGGCCAGTTGTACTCTTGCAATGCCAATCTTTGCAGGATCACAATTTGATTGTCTTGATGGAAGCAGCATTCTGATGATGAGATCAGATCATTGCTGACATTATATGATGATATTATGTGACGAGTGTAGTCTTGAGATTATCAGTCAATTTATTTAATATACTTGTCAGGATGGCTTGGATGCCTTCTTGCTTGTTGTTGTGTCCATGTGGCTGGCAGCCATTTTTTGAGGCAGCCATTGTGTTTTTGCCATATGCCTGCATGTCTTCTTTGTTGTAGCCATGCCTCCTTGCTTGCTGTCTGACCATGTGGTCGGTGTCCATTTTGTGTAGGTAGGTAGTGTGCTTTTGCCATAGGCCTCTATGTCTTCTTTGTTCCCCATGCCTTCTTGCTCAGTGTTTTTGTTGGGCATGTAGCTTGCGGCCATTTTGTGTAGGGAGCCAGCGTGCCTTGCCATAGGCCTGCATATCTTCTATGTTGCCCATGCCTTTTTGCTCAGTGTTGTTGTAGATCAGGTGGCACTAGCTGGCAGCCATTATGTGCATCCAGCCAGTGTGTCCCTTTGCCATAGGTTTGCATGTATGGTTGAGACATTAGTTTAATACATTAAATGCTTGAGGATAATTTCACTTGTTTATATTTTTTCTTTTCATTTATGAATGTTAGTTATTTTTATTGTAATTTTTTTGTTACTTTTTCTGTCATTTATTAAACTGTTTTCTTTTATTTCTATTTTAATTGCTTTTCATTAGAAAGGTTGAATTCTACCCCTCCACCTGATACCAAGCCCATAGCTGCTATGGGTGCACTACAACACTCATTGTCTAAGTATTATTCTATTGTCAGGTGGACTTTTTGACAGATGTAGTAGAGTTAAGAGCCAGGCATTGTATTACAAGAGTCTACACTCTGTAAGGCAGTCATCGTATTACAAGAGTGTACACTCTTTACGCTTATACAGAGTCAGGCATCATATTACAAAAGTCTTCTTTTTGTAAGGCTATATCATGCAGGAGCCATGGATCATATTACAAGAGTCTGCATTCTGTAAGGCTGTACCATGCCATTAGCCAGGCATCATATTACAGAAGGCTACGCACTCTGTAATACCATACTAGGTCAGACATCAAGAGTTGTGCTACAATAGTCTATACACTTTGTAAGGCTACTCCATGTCAGGAGCCAGGAGTTGTATTACAAGAGTCTAGTCTACTCTCTGTAAGGCTACTCCATGTCAAGAGTCGAGCATTGTATTGCAAGAGTTCACATTCTATAATGCAGTGCGTCAGAATGCACTGACCTTTAATCTCTCAATCCAGCAGGAACAAAGAACTTTTGCATCGATCATGATCTCCACCAGTGACCACATACACAGGAATATGAGGGTCAGTTGTGGAAATAGCAAAAAGGGAAATGAATAAGAGAGAAAATGGTGACAAAGGGCTCCACCACTGTGAATGGTCACTTCTGTTGGATTATGGATGTCTGCAGGATATAGTGGATCTCTACGAGACAAACCTATATCATAAGTAACTTGCTAAGGGTGCTACACCTAGTTGTAATAGTGAATTAATGTACCTTAGTAATATCTCTGTGGGAACAACTCTCTGTATTTTTATATAGAGACAGTAATTCATAAAACACACAATAAATTAGTGTCTTGACTATTTAATATGGATGTGTGAAATTATACCTGTGACCAATTTATCATGTTCATGGGTGTGACAAATGTATCACACCGATGTGACTGATGACGATTTGTGTAGAAAAACATAATAAAAGAAAAGGGTCAGGTGTACGACATACTAGCGCAAATAGCAACTAGCGTGGAATGTTGTGATCCTACCTGTGCACTAACAGGTCGGTTCACAAAATTCCAAATCAGACTACAATTCAATGCCATCACAAGGATGAGGTCCTGCTGGTGTTGTGTGTCGATTTATATACCGTATATAGGTTTCCCGATTTATGCCCTTATATAGACACAATTCGCATTGCCCATCTTTGGGCATAGAAATCCTACCCTTATTTAGGCATTATCCATGCTAACCAAATACAGGCATGGCCACCTACATCCGTCCATCCACGTCACAATGAGTTCTTTGAAAAAGCAGACTCGTAAGCCTTCAGGACTTCCCCTTGCTTGGATTATGGATTTCTCCAAGAACTCATTTATTATGCATGAACATCTATTCCTTAGGGGTTCATTCATGACGTTCCTCTGCCCGACTTTTACGTAAATATTGGCATTCCTAAACACCTTCAAGGTATAAATATACCCTCCTTTGCCAGGGCAAACCACGGTTCGGCTGCATACTTGTACGACACGGCTTGCCACGGCAAGTTCGGAAGGAAGTCGATTCCCCGCCTGATGCACTGATCAGACACTGTCATCCTCTTCGCAGAGAATCCAGTTCCAGTGTTTCTGACTCCCCTTGCGGGGTGTTAGAGATCGAAACCCGGAAAGAGATTCCAACCACACTCATTCTAAGGTGTGGAGCGGACTAGAACCTAGAGGGACTTTTGGCAAATCTTGGCAACACCTATAGCCCAACTAGACTATAGACAAACAGCACCTACTTCTTACCTCATACTACACTTAAGTTAGGTACACTGGGCTAGGACTAGCTAAAGGCATCAGATGAGTATTCACATTTTAGCCTGTGTTATTTATGAATGTATTTTTATGAATATATATCATAGCCACAAACCATGCTACTGCAGTATTATTCTATCTTACTGCTAACGCTGTACATATAATACTTCGCATTCTGTCTTACAATTGTAGCAGTTCATATCTCTTGCACGAGAAATAAGACTGTTCAATAAACCCTTTTTATTGAAACGCCCATCTACCTATTCCTGTGTAAATTCTGTAGAAACGAAGCATGCACGATTGACTGTTATCTATTGTTTCCACGATTCTGAGACTGTTCTGATTCTAAGGGAAGCAAAGTTGTCATGTTTATGCGGTTGTCAGAAACGAACCCCTTCTTGTTTATTCGAGAAGTTTCTAGTGAGTTAGCTGGCACACAAGTAATTAAGTTTAATGTACTCGATAGAGACATACTGACCTCAGTCCTATGTCAAAACTATAGTGTATATTATTCCAATGCGCAAAGCCTATCAGGGACATAGGAACTACACTACGGCCCAACGGTTTGGTAAGGCACTAATTTAATGCTAGATACTGAAGTAACTCAGTCGTGCTTTTCTCAGAGACTCCTACTCATAATACTCCATAAGATGTCTGGAGTGGGTAGGGATAATATCCGTCATAACTGAGTAGGACAAAAATCCTATGTATTAGTGTTCCAAAATATTGTGCACCTTATCTGTGTTCCCTTGAAACTTGCTCTGCAACTTTCATTAAACAATGTCCGATAACTAGGGGTGGGCGGAATTTGCATAATCGCGGTACGCAAATCTCTGCGAAACTGTAAAAAATCTCTGCAAACATGCAGAAATTCTGCGAACACGTGGAATTGCTTGTTCGCGAAACTTTTTTACTGTTCGCAATCACTGTTTGCGTGCTTGGGGGAAATATCTAGTGAACACGCATTTTGAGAACGTGAACAAGCAAAAAATTTCACGAAGTTGCGGAACGTAGAATTTTGGGCAATTTTGCTTTCTCAGTGGAACGTGAAAATACCTCAATTCCGCGAATTACGCTAGCGGAACGGAATTTACCGCCCAGGCCTACAGATAACAGAACTAACACTAGAACCGGTGGAGCTGTACCCGACCATGAAGCGGTAGCTTTTGATTATACAGGTTTTAATGAAACTGATGAATATGCGATAATCATCGCTCCAAATTTAAGGAGAGCCATCACTCAACATATAAAACATGGCCTAACACCAAGAGGTGGTAGAGCAGTGTTTGTGATAGAGGCACATGAATCTCACCAGACAGAGGTATTCTACTCATGGATTGTATTCCCTGAATCACATCAAGTAACTAAAATGTTTCACTTCTACAAAGAAGGTGATCCACCTGAGGAATATATTCCTTTCGAGGATATTGAAATTCCACTCACATACCAGGAGCATGAACTCTGGTTTAAAGGCCCCCTAAAACATTCAAATCACATTACCACATTACCAGGTTCGGTCAATTAGGTAGACCAGGAGCAACATGGCCGATTTTAGCCGGCTATACACCTCATCCTGACATTGAAGAAATGACAGATGTAGAATTACTTGCTCAACTCAAAGAGTTAATCAAAATATATAGACAATTGGTTCAATATGTAATGCTGACTTTCACAGTCCAACCAACAAAAGCTATTACAAGACAAATTTCTCACCAGGGGAATACGCAAAAAATCACTCCACAGTCTTTGCACGCAATCATGGGTAAAATGCCGATAAAACGTGAACAAATTCTATTCTGGATAGCTCAAAAAATTACTCAAATCGAAACAATATTTCCTAATACTGGCCCTTATGAGAAACACAAACACAGAATTCTAACAATCTGTTTACCAATGGGGATACCACCACATCTGGAAGACTGCACCACTTGGGGTACAGTCTTTGCTGCTATCTACACTAAAACCCATGGTGTTCCACCTATGGCGGTAATACCTGGTGTCCTGAAACAAATTCAAAATGAATACGGGGCAGAGCCTGCTCTGAATTTAGGTATGAAGTTACTGAAAAACTTCGACCAGGTGTCAAAAATAATATTATATAATATTAAAGGAGAAGCAGCATCAGTGGTGATCCGCCAGAAATTAAGGGAATTTGATGTACCAGGACAACCACAAGAATTAGCCAGACTAATTGAAAAATCCTTTGAGGAATTAGGTAGAGACAGTTTAGGTAGGAAACCAGTTAAACCACAACTGTCTGAAGGTCCTAAGAAGGACTCTATTAAACACAATCCTACCTCTTCTAAAAGGAAGTGGGAAAATAACAAACAACATTCAAAAGAGAAACGCTCTCAATCCCAAGGTAGGTTTCCTCAAAAGGAGCCCTCTGAAAGAAGGTATAACCTCAGGAATAGGGATAATTTGATAAAATCTGACAGGTATCAAGATACTGATACACGTTCCTCTCGTACCTTTCAGATATTGTCACAGACATCCAAAAGAAGAGGACGGTCAGATCAAAAAGAAGAACGCGTAAAGTCCAAAGATGATCAACACGTTCAGAAAAACAAACCAAAACCTCAATTCTCCAAAAAGAAGGTAGCAGGTCTGAAGATCAGACATGCCGAGGATTCTGAGAACACAACTCAAGAACGGAGAATGGGATCAGAATATGCTGGACAGTGCAGCAGAAATAACAATAGCTCGTCAAAACCTGAAGGGACTTCTGGAGACAGTGGACTTGAATGAGGACATTCAAGTTGAAACTGTAGACACCAGGGTTAGTTATCCACATAGGTTATATGAAATAACACTCCTGATGAAGGGAGAAATACCAAGAAAAGTAAAATCACTTTTTTGGGAGCACCTTTCAAAGGGTTATGACATACTTCTAGCAGAACAGGACTGGCCACCAGAATTTGTCAGGGAGTGCCCACATGGCAAAGACATCATTAGGCCAGCCTTTTCCAACCATGTTCCAGTACATTTAAAATATACATATGGCAGGAAATGGGCTGTCGCCCAAGCCCCTGTATTATACAAAAATGATGTAGGATGGGATGAGGACTCACCTCACCACAAGATCAAGTTAAAAAATCAACCAACTGCGCAAAGGCAGTATCCAATTAAGCAAGAAGCTAAAAAACAGGTCAGGGAGATCTTAGATCAACTTGAAAACCAAGGGGTGATTGAATCATTGCACCTCATGAGGTTTCCAAACCAGACAATACATATCATATAGTTTGGGATTACAGACACTTAAACTCTTGTTGTAAAAC
Source organism: Lissotriton helveticus (assembly GCF_964261635.1). Taxonomy (NCBI): domain Eukaryota; kingdom Metazoa; phylum Chordata; class Amphibia; order Caudata; family Salamandridae; genus Lissotriton; species Lissotriton helveticus. The sequence continues at coordinate 93,972,820 of NC_136065.1, read as the reverse complement.
ATTTGCAGTGCGAAATGCACATAGCACAGCTTTAATGAATAACATTGTGCGTAAAAAATATAAAACTACATTAGATATTTCTAATGGTTTCTTTTGTCAAAACATAGCACCTGAAAGCAGGTATTTGACAGCTTTCTCAATAATGGGGACCCAACGTCACTTTTATCAACTCCCACAAGGGTTCAAGAACAGCCCAGGGTTATTCTCAGCAAGGGTAACAGAGTTACTACAAATTTATGATGATGAGGCATTGTCATATGTCGATGATATCTATCTGACAGACGATGACCTGGACAGGCACTTGAACAGGGTGAACACCATTATACTGGGCTTCTCCTCTGAGGGTTATAAATTCAATTAAAAAAAATCAAGAATTGCCCATCTCTCCGTCCTTTTCCTAGGATATGAACTATCAAGTGAAGGCAAAAGACTGGTGTTGGAACTGGGGTCACCAGTCCCCTAGGGTAGCATGGCACGAGCGGGTAGGCATCCGAAAGCACATGTGTTAAGCGATCATGCAGCACACACTCACACTGAGACAGAAACCTGGGCACGCAATAAATGACTCCACTCCAGAGCTTGTATAAAAACAAGTGATTTGTATTAAGATAAATAATCAGATAGATAGAGCAGGATCAGGGAAATCATAAATTCATTTAAAATACATGTGTCTCAAAACTTGCGATCAATATTAGATGAATAAATATCCGTTCTGCAATAAATATTAAATATTGGATCAATAAATAGTTAAATACATTTTTAGTGGGACACAGGCCCGACCTACGCCTTGCTTCTTGGTCAGTACCTGAAAGGAATACATCTCAAAGTCATAAGAACAACACTGCATTAAGCATCAATATCCATTTCCTCAGGTAAACAAAGGGACAGTTCCATAACAGAAACATCTCCCCGCTGTAGGAATAAACAATTCATTAAGTGTAGTTCAAACATTTCCTTAAATATGAAACATTTCATTTGCCACAAAAGTATGTGGACGTAACTCTCCTCCTGTAATAGGAATTAAACATTTCATTAAGAATAATTATTCCATATAACAAGGTTGGGCATCCCTTTGGGAGAACTTCTCATTGGGCCCAGCTAACCATTGCATTAGCCAGCACTAACTAGGAGAAAACATTGCAAACTAGGTAACCATCCCCTTGTGCAGGTTTAACTGTATCAGGGCTACACCAACATTCCATCAGGGAAGTAGAAATCCCTACATTGAGCAGGTGTAAGTAGATCTCTGTTATGGCAGGGGTATGAGACCCTTCCCTGGGCAGGAGTAAACATTGCCTCAAATGAGGTCAACACCTTTCATTAGGCATAAGGTATTTCTTTAGGCATCACACACCATCCTATTACCTGATGCCTGAACAGGCAGGGCCTTCCCCCTATTAATCAGGAGCTTACAGGTAAAACATTTCCTGCAATAGAGATAATCAGTTTAGAAGAAGTAAAACACTTCACTGAGGGTAAAACATTTCATTAACCTTTTCCTTAGGCAGGAATGAAACTCCTATGGCAGGAATAAAAACACGCCACTGCGGATAAAACATCTCATTAGGCAGTGCAACTATATCCTTATAGCATTAACGTTCCCCTACTCAGCAATCAACAGTTAACAACTCTTCAAGGCAGAGATAACCATTTTTAACAGGCAAGCCTGGGCTTAGAAGACTTGGTTTATGCATGTAAAGCCTTTTAGTAAATGTAAACATTTCTTTAAAGCAAGGAGCACCTCACTCCATAACTGTGGGCATGTGCTCCACCTTTCAACCAACATGAATAAATGTTTCATTAGTCAGCAGACACAGTTCATTATGCAGCTGTTGGCGTTTCCACCCCCAGGCCAGGATCAACATTCTAATTCCTACATTAAGCAGGCATAAACCTTTCAGCACCCAAGAGTAATCCTGTAAATAAGTAGAGGTTATAACACTGGGGCAGGGGTGTAATAAAACTTCTATAGTTCAGAATAATCCTGGTTCCAAGCAGGAATAATCACTTCAAAACTCTTCCCCAATCATAGTTAACATCCCCCTAATCAGGAGTAAACATTACAGGAAAGGAATCAAGCATAGGCATTTCATTAAGTAACTTATAAATAGAACATTACTCATTGCTAGAGAGCAACATCTCATTAAGCAAGCACAGGCCTTGCTTTAGACTAGTAAAACATTTCTGTTAATTAAGGTAAACATTTCAATAAGCAATTCAGTAAAGCATTCTCAATGAGCATTTTACTATGCCTTGGACTCCCCTATGCAGGGCTAAGCCATCGCAGGTGAACTCAGTATGTCTTTAGGCCTACGCCGGAACCAGGGCCCAAACAGTTAATGAATGGCAAGCCTGTCCTCAGGCATAAACAGTAACTTAATGGCCTCCACGTCACTAGAGGCACATAGGGGCCAACAGGTGGGCACTTAAGGTCAAAAATACAGCGTTTCTCTGGGGGCTACAAGAGAGCGCTTGGAGGCACAATTACAGCGCTTCTATGGGACATTCAAGAAAGCGCTTGGAGTGAAATTACAGCGCTTCCCTGGGCACTACCTCAGTTCCTCACATGACAGCGCTTGGCCACAGGCAATGCTGGGGACAGCGCTTCAGCAGGCAATCAGGTTTAGATAATAGCACCCTGCAGGTACAGCACTTCACAAGGCAGCAACCCCCTTCAGTACCTCAGCACTCTTCACAGGGACAGCAAAGGAGCGTTGGGGGAGCAGGGAGTCAGCGCTTCAGAAGGCAGCAACTTCTAGAGCCACAGAAGTTCTTGGTGACACAGCGCTTCAGGGGGATAGCGCTTTTCAGGATTCACAGCGCTACGATATAGCAGGCAATTCACAGCAGAGGTAGCGCTCGGCAGACAGTTCATTCCAGGTAGCGCTGCTGAAGGGCACCACAGAATATAGCGCTTCAGGCAGGAATCACGCCCAGGATTCTAGCGCTTCACAGACAGAAGGGTGCAGGGCTATAGCGCTTTGGCCCACACGAGGTGGGGGCAAGACCAGCAGGTCTAATAACATTCAGTTCAGGGTGCTGCAGTTCAGGCAAATATAGCGCTTCAGAAGGCAGCAACCCCCTCCATTACTTCAGCGCTCTTCACAGGGTCAGCAAGGGCAGCGCTAGATATACAGGACAGGTGACACCCCAGTAGCAGGTTAGCAAGGGAGACCCCAGGGGACATCAGGAAACGCAGGGTCAGTACCGCGCCAATACCTGTTTGCTTCTTCAAAAGTCCTGTGATGATTTAATTTCTTCTTAGCGCTTTAGGTTTCTTGCGCGCTTGTAAATAGAGGCTTAGTTTCTTATTGGCATGATGTTTCTTGCGCCCTTGTAAATAGAAGCTTAGTTTCTTGTTGGCGTGATGTTTCTTGCGCCCTTTGGTTTCTTGTTTCCTTGAAGGGGGTTAAGTTGGTGGCTGGTGTTAGATCTCCTCAGCCAATCCCCTCAAGTGGTCCCTGGGGGTTCCCTTCCGCGGGGTTAGGTCAGTGGGGGGGGGGGGTTACAGGATGCCTCAATACTTGTAAAGCAGCACTCTAGGCCCTGTCATTTCCAGCATCATAAGACCCTGCCCTGACCCCCACTGCCTATCCTCCTGCGTAGGTTCTTCCCCAGGTCTTCCCCTCAGTCACTCTGACAGGAAAGTTTTCCTTCCTTTCCTTATACAGTGCCAGTTGACAGTTGGCAGTGGCAGTTGGTGTCACCTCACCTGTTCCAGAAGGTTCCAGGGGGTTCTAGGAGGTTCCACCATTCTACCTGTGGGCAGGCTGGCAGGCTAAGTTGATACATTGTTTGGAGGGTTCCAGCCAGGCCCTAGCCACTAGAATGCGCCCACTAACCCCGCTGCAGCAGCAGTGGTCAGTGGCAGCCATGTTAGGGGTATAAGACACCTGCATCTTAACATCAGTTTCACAGTACACAGGGCTTTCCTCACTACACAAGGCCTATACATTGTTGTTACAATAGGGGCATTCTAAATTAAAAGGGGTAAAAAAAACGAAAGATTTCTGGGGAAAGGGCCAAGTCCCACACATCTCCCCCCCAGCCAAAAGCCAGGGTAGTCCGATCATTCCCTTGATGGGCTTCCCTGCTTGGGGCGGAAAAAGGTGGACGCAGGCCCAATACCACCATGACATTCTCGCTAATCCAACCACCCCACTGGTGTTCCCCAGTGAGATGCAGCCAGGACGGACCTCTAAACATTTCAGATGTCTCTGGCCCTTGCTCTCTCTCAGAGTGGGGGGCAGTAGCCCCAGGCCCGTGGTACCCTTTCCGCTCTCCTCCTCAACCTAGGGTCTAAACCCTTAAGTTGAATTGGTGACAGGGGCGAGACCTACCTCTCCCTGCACCCCCTCCCAGGGTTCCGCACCCTCCCACCTGGAGTAGTACCCCTGAGAGTCACAACCGGGGGAACTCTGAATACAGAGATTCCTCCCGCCAGGTCAGGCAACCCCTGAACCTGGCCACCCAACCCAGGATCTGAACCCCGTGGCTGGACCGGTGCCAGAGGAGAGTCCTTCCTCCCTCTGCACCCCCTTCCAGGGTTCCGCACCCTCCTCCCCGGATAGGTACCCCTGGAAGTCACATTGGTAGGGTCCATAGTTACTGGTACCCCACCCTCCAGGTCAGGCAATCCCTGCACCTGAAACCCCAGTCCAGGTTCTACACCCCGTGACTGGTCCAAACCCCGAACCTCGGGTACGCTGCCACCATGGAAGTACCTGGCACACATGATTTCATGGTCTTCAGCTCTGTCTCTGTTAGCTGAAGCCTGTGCACCAGCTTCCCTTCCTTCATTGCAAGGCTCACACTCTCCCTTTTCTGCTCTAACCTCTTTGACGACACACACCCCCTTCCAAGGTTCTCTGGTGTGCCCGCCTCCCTGGGTGTGACCTGTCCCTCCTGTACCCATCCCCTCTCCCCTCTGGGTGGGCTCCTACCCGTGCCCCCAAAGTGGTACGGAGTTCCTTCTTCCCTCCGCCCAACAGGCACCCCCATCCCCTGACAACACTCCAGTACGCCAGGTGGGGACTCAGATAATTCAGGAAAAAGGTTCTAGGATGTGGCGACAGAATGAGGTCCAACAGGCCCTGATACACTCACAGGCTAGACAGGGGAGGGGTCAATTCCTAAGGCTTGCACACACAATAATTGTGCAGCCCAATTGCTGTGCACCCTGTCCCAATGGAGGGTGCTGCATGGTCACAGGTCCTGGATCCCACCGCTCGCCACCAATATGTTGGAACTGGGGTCACCAGTCCCCTAGGGTAGCATGGCATGAGCGGGTAGGCATCCGAAAGCACATGTGTTAAGCGATCATGCAGCACACACTCACACTGAGACAGAAACCTGGGCACGCAATAAATGACTCCACTCCAGAGCTTGTATAAAAACAAGTGATTTGTATTAAGATAAATAATCAGATAGATAGAGCAGGATCAGGGAAATCATAAATTCATTTAAAATACATGTGTCTCAAAACTTGCGATTAATATTAGATGAATAAATATCCGTTCTGCAATAAATATTAAATATTGGATCAATAAATAGTTAAATACATTTTTAGTGGGACACAGGCCCGACCTACGCCTTGCTTCTTGGTCAGTACCTGAAAGGAATACATCTCAAAGTCATAAGAACAACACTGCATTAAGCATCAATATCCATTTCCTCAGGTAAACAAAGGGACAGTTCCATAACAGAAACATCTCCCCGCTGTAGGAATAAAAAATTCATTAAGTGTAGTTCAAACATTTCCTTAAATATGAAACATTTCATTTGCCACAAAAGTATGTGGACGTAACTCTCCTCCTGTAATAGGAATTAAACATTTCATTAAGAATAATTATTTTATATAACAAGGTTGGGCATCCCTTTTGGGAGAACTTCTCATTGGGCCCAGCTAACCATTGCATTAGCCAGCACTAACTAGGAGAAAACATTGCAAACTAGGTAACCATCCCCTTGTGCAGGTTTAACTGTATCAGGGCTACACCAACATTCCATCAGGGAAGTAGAAATCCCTACATTGAGCAGGTGTAAGTAGATCTCTGTTATAGCAGGGGTATGAGACCCTTCCCTGGGCAGGAGTAAACATTGCCTCAAATGAGGTCAACACCTTTCATTAGGCATAAAGTATTTCTTTAGGCATCACACACCATCCTATTACCTGATGCCTGAACAGGCAGGGCCTTCCCCTATTAATCAGGAGCTTACAGGTAAAACATTTCCTGCAATAGAGATAATCAGTTTAGAAGAAGTAAAACACTTCACTGAGGGTAAAACATTTCATTAACCTTTTCCTTAGGCAGGAATGAAAGTCCTATGGCAGGAATAAAAACACGCCACTGCGGATAAAATATCTCTTTAGGCAGTGTAACTATATCCTTATAGCATTAACGTTCCCCTACTCAGCAATCAACAGTTAACAACTCTTCAAGGCAGAGATAACCATTTATAACAGGCAAGCCTGGGCTTAGAAGACTTGGTTTATGCATGTAAAGCCTTTTAGTAAATGTAAACATTTCTTTAAAGCAAGGAGCACCTCACTCCATAACTGTGGGCATGTGCTCCACCTTTCAACCAACATGAATAAATGTTTCATTAGTCAGCAGACACAGTTCATTATGCAGCTGTTGGCGTTTCCACCCCCGGGCCAGGATCAACATTCTAATTCCTACATTAAGCAGGCATAAACCTTTCAGCACCCAAGAGTAATCCTGTAAATAAGTAGAGGTTATAACACTGGGGCAGGGGTGTAATAAAACTTCTATAGTTCAGAATAATCCTGGTTCCAAGCAGGAATAACCACTTCAAAACTCTTCCCCAATCATAGGTAACATCCCCCTAATCAGGAGTAAACATTACAGGGAAGGAATCAGGCATAGGCATTTCATTAAGTAACTTATAAATAGAACATTACTCATTGCTAGAGAGCAACATCTCATTAAGCAAGCACAGGCCTTGCTTTAGACTAGTAAAACATTTCTGTTAATTAAGGTAAACATTTCAATAAGCAATTCAGTAAAGCATTCTCAATGAGCATTTTACTATGCCTTGGACTCCCCTATGCAGGGCTAAGCCATCGCAGGTGAACTCAGTATGTCTTTAGGCCTACGCCGGAACCAGGGTCCAAACAGTTAATGAATGGCAAGCCTGTCCTCAGGCATAAACAGTAACTTAATGGCCTCCACGTCACTAGAGGCACATAGGGGCCAACAGGTGGGCACTTAAGGTCAAAAATACAGCGTTTCTCTGGGGCCTACAAGAGAGCGCTTGGAGGCACAATTACAGCGCTTCTATGGGACATTCAAGAAAGCGCTTGGAGTGAAATTACAGCGCTTCCCTGGGCACTACCTCAGTTCCTCACATGACAGCGCTTGGCCACAGGCAATGCTGGGGACAGCGCTTCAGCAGGCAATCAGGTTTAGATAATAGCACCCTGCAGGTACAGCACTTAACAAGGCAGCAACCCCCTTCAGTACCTCAGCACTCTTCACAGGGACAGCAAAGGAGCGTTGGGGGAGCAGGGAGTCAGCGCTTCAGAAGGCAGCAACTTCTAGAGCCACAGAAGTTCTTGGTGACACAGCGCTTCAGGGGGATAGCGCTTTTCAGGATTCACAGCGCTACCATATAGCAGGCAATTCACAGCAGAGGTAGCGCTCGGCAGACAGTTCATTCCAGGTAGCGCTGCTGAAGGGCACCACAGAATATAGCGCTTCAGGCAGGAATCACGCCCAGGATTCTAGCGCTTCACAGACAGCAGGGTGCAGGGCTGTAGCGCTTTGGCCCACACGAGGTGGGGGCAAGACCAGCAGGTCTAATAACATTCAGTTCAGGGTGCTGCAGTTCAGGCAAATATAGCGCTTCAGAAGGCAGCAACCCCCTCCATTACTTCAGCGCTCTTCACAGGGTCAGCAATGGCAGCGCTAGATATACAGGACAGGTGACACCCCAGTAGCAGGTTAGCAAGGGAGACCCCAGGGGACATCAGGAAACGCAGGGTCAGTACCGCGCCAATACCTGTTTGCTTCTTCAAAAGTCCTGTGATGATTTAATTTCTTCTTAGCGCTTTAGGTTTCTTGCGCCCTTGTAAATAGAGGCTTAGTTTCTTATTGGCGTGATGTTTCTTGCGCCCTTGTAAATAGAAGCTTAGTTTCTTGTTGGCGTGATGTTTCTTGCGCCCTTTGGTTTCTTGTTTCCTTGAAGGGGGTTAAGTTGGTGGCTGGTGTTAGATCTCCTCAGCCAATCCCCTCAAGTGGTCCCTGGGGGTTCCCTTCCGCGGGGTTAGGTCAGTGGGGGGGGGGTACAGGATGCCTCAATACTTGTAAAGCAGCACTCTAGGCCCTGTCATTTCCAGCATCATAAGACCCTGCCCTGACCCCCACTGCCTATCCTCCTGCGTAGGTTCTTCCCCAGGTCTTCCCCTCAGTCACTCTGACAGGAAAGTTTTCCTTCCTTTCCTTATACAGTGCCAGTTGACAGTTGGCAGTGGCAGTTGGTGTCACCTCACCTGTTCCAGAAGGTTCCAGGGGGTTCTAGGAGGTTCCACCATTCTACCTGTGGGCAGGCTGGCAGGCTAAGTTGATACATTGTTTGGAGGGTTCCAGCCAGGCCCTAGCCACTAGAATGCGCCCACTAACCCCGCTGCAGCAGCAGTGGTCAGTGGCAGCCATGTTAGGGGTATAAGACACCTGCATCTTAACATCAGTTTCACAGTACACAGGGCTTTCCTCACTACACAAGGCCTATACATTGTTGTTACAATAGGGGCATTCTAAATTAAAAGGGGTAAAAAAAACGAAAAAATTCTGGGGAAAGGGCCAAGTCCCACAACTGGCAATCCAACTTTTTAGAAAAGTGTGCGCTGCTCCAACCTCCAAAAACGCTGAAAAACTTACAGTCGGTTCTAGGTTTCCTGAATTTTGGAAGAACTTACATTCTAAACTACACAGAAAGGGCAAAACCTCTCTACGAATTAATCAAACCTGATTTCAAAATCACAAATTGGACACAGGAACACACAGAAATTTTGCGTTCACTTCAAACACGTGTTAACGTGGGCAACTTAGTGTTCCAAATCATTCCGGTTCAATGCGGATTCACCTACTTAACTATTAACGAAGGTGAAAAAGTACCAATTGCATACAAATCACATTTGTACACACAAGCAGAAATGAAATATACATCGACAGAAAAAATTCTGACAGCAGTTCAATCCTCAGTAGCATAAGAAAGAGCCCTAGCACAGGGAAAACGCAATATGGCCTTGGAGGCAGTGACAAAGGCTAGCATTCCGAATGCGAAAGCTTTACATCCGAGATGGACACAATGGATTAATTCTCTTTCTGCAACTGATGTTAAATACGTTTTTGATCCTTATTTGAAAACACAAGCATTCCTGCAATATGAACTAGAATGTCCTCTGCCTACTGAAATTCTCCCTCTTGACCAGTATGAATGTATAATTTATAGTGACTGATCTGCACAACCCGCTACGGGGGGAAACAAGCTTGTAGTGTGGCATGCGCGATCGTTAAAGGTTGTATGCACAATGGAAAATTCAGATCTATGGTCACTAAAACGCAATCTCTAGGAGACTGTACAACTCATCGAGCTGAACTACAAGCATTCAAGATGGCACATGAAAATACGGATCGCGAATTCCCCACACTCAAAGTGTGCGTTTCATTTTACTGTGTACAATTTTACAATGAATATTTACAGAATTGGCTTCAAAACGGATTCAAAGATGCAAAAGGTGGCACAATCAAGCATAAAAAGCTTTGGGAATAAGTAGTTCAGTTGGGAAACGGACTACAAAACACTCATGTGATACACACGCTGAGTCATCAACGTGATGGCGTTCACGTTGAAGGGAATTCATTGGTTGATGAAGCCGCAAATGGGGCTGTGCAAATGGCTTCCGTAGCTGCAATCACTCATTCAAAAACTAAAATAGACAGTGAAATAATACTGGCTGTCAATGCTTCAAGCAAAGGCAGCGGTGCAGCGTTACCTAAAGGGTTTCCACTCAAATACTCATATACAATTGTTGCGAACAATGTTCCGTTTGCTCGAATCCCTGGAGTGGGGGATAGGGTAATTCCAAACATGGAACATAGATTAGGACTAATCCTAGCAGCACATGAAGGGCTCGCCTCTGCTCATGCAGGTGTTTCCGCCACAGTGTTGTTAATAAAACAGAGATACTGGTGGCCCGGCATTAGGAGACAGATCAAAAACTGTGTTTTGGACTGTGAAATATGCCAGAAGATGAAAGTCTCTACTGTTTAACGTCCTGCGCAGACGCCCCTGTTAGTTTCAGATAAACCATTACCGTGTGTTTACCTGGACCACTGCAGTCCCTTACAAAGGGAGAGTAACTAAAAATATATCATGGTCGCAGTGGATTTGTGTTCTATGTTTCTTTGGATGTGGCCTCAGCTCTCGGCTGACGCTCAAACTGTTATAAAAGATTTGCAAGTCTTTATCGGTACATATGCAATAGGCACACTACACTCTGACCAGGGCCCTGCGTTTAGCTCTCGAGCTCACAAAGAAGCCATGGCCAGTTAGGGCGTTGAAATGTGGCATTCTTCTCTATTTCATCCTAAGAGAAATTCTGTTGTGGAAGGAAAAAACTGGGACATAAAGCAGTCTATAACAGCTAGGGTATTAGGTTTGGATGATGGGTGGGTCAAACATCTGTATGGGGTCCAACACTCATTAAATAATTTGCCAAAATTTCTCTAGGGGGTGTCACCCCATTTGAGGTCTTATTTGGGACTAGAATGTTGGTACCGGACCGAGATGGTAGGCACAGTGGTGAAAAATAAGAAATTTGATATCAAAGATCGTTTTGCTGTTTTACAGGACTTAAATGAACTAAGATCGAAACAAAGCAACGTGTTCCTGAAGCCAACCACCACTGGGGAAAAAATGGCCTGTCTGGATTCCAAAGCTTGTGGATCTAGTCAGAGAAAAGATCGCGGACAAGAAGGAATTTTGGCCTTCTTACAGACAACCAGTACCTGTCCTAGCAATCCACGGATCAAGAACAGTACTTTTGCCGCCCCTTGCTGGTAAAAAGGAGAAAATATTTGTGTCCATCGACCTGATCAAACCACACTATGCTAAGCAGTAGGCCAAGTGGACTCCAGCAATGTAGCAGACGTACTCCTCTAGCTACAATCCAAGAGGTTCAAACTGAGAATCTCATCACCTTTGAAGATTCTACAGTGAGAAATGAAGGACTAAGCAACAAAGCTATGGAACTCGTTCCTCTTGAGACCCAAATACCAGTTCGTCCTGCTACACCTGTCTACAATGAAGTAATAATTGATCACCTGGTTCCAGCTATTTCAAAGAATACTGATGCAATTCCAACCATTGACAGAACTGCCTCTGGCTATTTCATTAACTTTCATACATTTTCCGAGGATCCCAGCAAACCTGAAACAACGGCAGCAGAAAAAGCTTTCAAAGAACAAGCAACAGACTTTTTTCATCTACTGAAAAATACTTATCTGGTTTCACCATGGATTGAACTATGGATTGTTGTCGGAATATTCTTCTTTCTACTTTGGTTAGCTCTGGTAATAACTCTGGGTATGCTGATAAATGGAAGATATATTCAAATGGACACAGCAAGTAAAAGAGTGAACTTACTTCTCCAGCCACACAAATGATCCCATCCTGAAGCAAGAGACTTGTCAGGAGTGAACATCACAGCCATTCCTATACCAAATGGTATAGTTTGGGACAGAACTGAATATGACATATTCGACCCGTTGAAACTTTTGAAGATTCCACACTTAATTAAGATTTCATTAAGTGACTTTATTACCTCTAGTACCTTTTCTGATAATTGGGTCTTCGAGACTGTTAATAATATGATGTTTGATCTAGAAATGTCTGCAGTATTCACAAATCATGAATATTTAATGGGGTCATCAGACTATGAACAAATGTATTGTTATAACCATTATGGTCATCATTTCTTGCATAAGACTACAATACCTAGAAATGTATTTATGTATAACCAATGGAAACATTGTCCTACACCTCCAAAGGGCAGCTCAAAAAAATTTGCGAAGAAATTTCCAGATTTTTCAGGGTTCAACTTGTCAAATCCAGAAACATTTTTCTTTAAAAATGTGAACAAGACAGGAACGAAAAATATGTTAACCAATACAAAACAGATTTATTCTACAGCCTTTATTGCCCATCTGTCTAGACGGGGTTTCGACTTTTGGAAGGACAACATTGAGAAAAAATCTGTCTGGGGTACAAAAGATTAGCAAGTGCAGGGGACAGAAGCTTTGTTTGGAGCCTGTATCATCCCTGAGCAAATTATGTTTTTGAATGACACTGTCCAACAAACGTCTTGCCTTGGGTTAGCCAAGATCAAAGACATGAACACTCCGTCCATAATTGCACCTGCAAGTAATAGCACTAAGCAGGGGGAGGTTGTTGTACATACTATTTTGCATCACAACAGATCAGATCCAGATTGGAACAAATGGTTGCTCTGGCCCACAGACACAAACAACTGTCAAAATCAATTCCTGAACAAAACATAGGGTTTCACAATCAATAGGCTAGACCCACGCTATGTTCAAAGACAGCATCCAGGGGTCGTAACAACATACAGTGTAGGGAAACTTTGTCTTTATTGGCCACAGAAAGCTACACTAGAGGATGTGAAACAACATTTAAATTCACTTCAAAAAGGTGCAGACCTTAGGGAATTCTTGCTAGGACCAAGAAAACCACGTCAAAAACGTTTCATATATGCCGGTATCTACGCTGCTTATAATGAAATATGGAAGGTTACCCAAGCAGAAACTGCAGAAATAATACGAAAAATGTATCGTATTAATTTAGAGAAATCTCTCGCTGTAGTAGACAATGGATTAACAACTCTGTCGTCCAGGATATATTCATTGGACAGCATTGTATCCTCTGCCATAGACATTGTGGAACATGACTCGGTCATGTTGCAACATGGTCAGGCTCAGCTACGTTCTATCATGCTATTAGACTCAACACTATGTCACTGTTTTCAGAATTCAAGCTCACTGATAAATAGATCAAAGTGGCACAAAGGGGAGAAGACTAAACGGTGCTGAGCATTGAAAAACTTTAAAAATGACCATTCATGGTGGCAGAAAAAACAGCTACTGAGTGGATAATACATAGTAAAATTTCTCTGCCTGTTACAATTTTCCATTTTCAATATTGCCTAAAACATACACCAGCAGGCAAATATGAAAGGTTGGGTAAGGAATACATCAAGACATTCTGGAATTTACCTTACACACACAGATGTTGGAGTGGGGGGCGTGAAGTGTTTCTTAGCGGTACAAACTGTGAAAACGCACTAAGCGGTTCTCTCCTATGCCAGGGTATTAATTTAAATGGGCCTGTGATGGTTCCACAACAAAGTTATCCTGCAACCTGCAAGGTTCACCAGCTGCAGTGATTAATGCAATTTTTGGACAACTTTCGAATGGGAGTTACATTATGTTGAATGATCACAGCTGCTGTGGCATGTTGCCAGGTATTCCATATCTAGTAACGGTTAAAGCCATGGTCACTTGCTGTATGCAAGTCTTGTTCCCTCAGATCAAGACAGCCAGGGTGTCGCCTTTATGGCCCTCACTGAACATCTTGTAGTGTAGTTTCTATATCCCTGATAGGCTCTGCACATTGGAATAATATACACTATAGATTTGACATAGGACTGAGGTCAGTATACCTCTATCGGGTACATTAAACTTAATTGTGTGTGTGCCAGCTAACTCAGAGGTCACTCGAAACTTCTCGAATAAACAAGAAGGGATTAGTCTCTGACAACCACATAAACATGACAACTTTGTTTCCCTTAGAGTCGGAACAATATCTTCAGAGTTGTGTAAACAATAGATTACAGTTTCACTCAGTCAATTGTGCATGCTTCGTTTCTACAGAGTTGCTCAGAACCAGTGAGTCCCGGAAAGAGATACCAAACTCTCTCATTCTAAGGACTGGAGCTGATTAGAACCTAGAGAAACTCTTGGCTAAACTAAAACTAGACTATAGCTAGAACAGCACCTACTTCTTCCCTCGTACTACACTTAGGTTAGGTACACTAGGGTAGGATTATTCTAGAAGCATCAGATGAGTATTTTAGCCTATGATATTTATGTATGTATTTTGATGAATATGTAATGGCAACAAAACCATGCTATTACAGTATTATTTTATCTTACTGCTAACGCTGTAAATTTTATACTTTGCATTCTGTCTTACGATTGTTGCAGTTCATATCTCTTGCAAGAGAAATAAGAATGTTCAATAAACCCTTTTTATTGAAACGCCTGTCTACCTACTTCTGTAGAAACTCTGTAGAAACTAAGCATGCACGATTGACTGAGTGAAACTGCTATCTATTGTTTCCACCATTCTGAGACTATTCCTATTCGAAGGGAAACAACGTTGTCATGTTTATGTGGTTGGCAGAAACTAATCCCTTCTTGTTCATTCAAGAAGTTTCTAGTGACCTCCGAAGTAGCTGGCATACACAAGTAATTAAGCTTAATGTACTCGATAGAGACATACTGACCTCAGTCCTATGTCAAAACTATAGTGTATATTATTCCAATGCGCAGAGCCTATAAGGGATATAGGAACTACACTACACTGTTTTTACCAGAATACAATGTCTGTGATCACATTTTAATAAATTATGATTTTTTTAATGCACCTCAAGTCTGCATTTAAGAAACAAAATGTACTTTAAAAAACAAGGGTTGTTTCAGGATTAGCAGGGTTGCCTAGATCACTGCCTACTCCCAAATAAACATGGTTTGTAATTCGCTGCTTCCAAAATGCGATTCGGAAGACCTTTTTAAACCCATTTTGCAATTCAGTAACCTAATACAGAATTGGAAAATGGGTTTAATAGATTTGTAAAAGCCATTTAGCTGTTGCAGACTCTGTGACTTAGCGAATTGCAGGCTTTCCAACTGCTAATTGGCTCCATACATCTAGCCATATATCACATGGTTTCTGGGTATGTATCAGAGGTCAGAATTCCAAGTTGTCCTGAAATTTTTGATGGGCTCATTTGAAATTTTGTTTGCAGCACCATGATGTCAGATGTCTGTGCTCAGAAGCCCCTATCCACCCCGTCAACCTGGACATATTACAAGAAAGCCTAGTCACCTTACCCACTGATGGTTATTCTGGAAGAAGAGAGTGAAAGACTGCTGCACTAACTAGATACTTCCTTCAGTCATGATGTTGTGACAATGTTCCATGGGGACTGTCAGGCTCATCTTCTGACCAGAGGCCTGCTTCCATTCCTTGGTCACAGGCTCAACTGCTCCTGCAGGGTTGAAACCTCTGACAGGTTTAAGTCAGAGTTCAACAGGCACCAGCTGTAGTGTTCCAAGCTTCCCAAAATATACTTCTGTAAGCTCATGGAAGCTACTTCTACTCAGCAAGGGTTGAAAGCTCTGACAAGGTCCCTCGTCAGAGCTCTGGTAGGCCTGGGAGTGCAGGCCCCTGGTGTCCTGAGGTGTCATAGTGCCAAGGATTGAGTATTGCATATGCCAAGAGGGCTCCCCTGCTTCACCAGGGTATAAAGCTGTGTCTTGATCCATAGTCTGGGAGGACACTAGTCCTGGGTTGAGGACCCTAGACTTGAGCACTATTTTCTGGGCTGCTGTGTCACAAAGTGTACAGGACAGAGATCCGCAGGCGCGTAGAGGGCCCTTTTTTTTGGCAGGGTAGAAAGCTCTAATCCGGGCTCCAATCAGAACTTCAGCAGATAATAGATTGACCCCCCCACATTCACTGCTCGGAGTTGGCACTTTGTGGTCTCACAAAGGTCCGAGGGTGGGGTTGCAGAAGCCTCAGGAAGGCTCCAATGCTTTGCTAGAGTGGAAAATTCTGAATTGGCTGCCAGCCAGATCTTCAGCAGCCTCTGCGGAACTGGCATTTGTTCCTGGGGCCCAATTCAATGACCTGCAGTTTCAAAAAGCACATAGGCCAAGATTTGTAAACCGCACTTGGGCTCTCCTGCTTTGAAGGGGTGTTGGGAATTCTGGCCAGGTTCTCAGTCAGAGATCCAGCAGGTCTGTTGGTTTGGGGCACTGCCTCTGGGCTCCATTTACTGACTGTTCTGTCTCAAAGCACCCAGCAAGGGGTTCCAGGAGTCCCCGGGGGTCTCCCCTTCGTCATCAGGGTATGAAGCTCTGATATGGGGCCTCGTAAGAGCCTCGGCAGTCCCTGTACTTGCCCAGGGCCCAACCACTTGGTTAGGCTCCAGCGGCTTCCATGCGGTTCCCCTCTGTGCCCGCTGTTCCTAAAGAATGAATGGCAGCATCTCGCCTTGCACAACATGAGATGACCAGATGGTCAGTATCTGATTCCACTCTTCTGGACACCCATGCCATAGAAAGTCATAAAGTGACCAAATGGACAAGCTACCCTAGAAATTATACAAGAGAAATTAAACTTACAACGGACTGTTCTACAAAGCCATAACAATGGAAATTGCAATGGAGACCTGAATTAGAGCTCAACGGATGGGTTACTCCATCACAACGGTGATGGTTATCCCGTCCGCCAAATTATAAATCCCATTATATCCTAGGATATAATGGGATATATATTTTGTCGGATGAGATATTTATCACTTTTGTGACAGAGTAACCCATCCTCTGAGATCTAAATCAGACCCTTGGCTCAATAACCTTGTTTCAATACACATCCCTCCTCCGCCAACGAAAAGATACTTTGCACATACAGAGGACCACTGTGGCAGAAGCTAAACTCTGAAGATTCTCTTGAAGAGAATGAAACACAATTCACGACTACACCATTTAAACAAGCATTTTAAGTAATGCAGCCTGGTGCAGTCTAGTTACGCCACCTGGCTCCAACCCATATTAAGCATTTTTATTCTAATAAGATTATCATTTTTTGACGATATGACGCTTTGCCAAAATGGTTTCCCTTTGAATCATCTTTGATTGCCACTTATATACTCATGGCCCTTCAATATATCCTTTGCCTGGCAGACATCAGTGAGTGTGTTTGGTCTGACCCTGTGCACATATGCACCACTAGTGTCTCAAAATGTAAAACCTAAAAAACTTGTCAAGAAAAATAAGTTCTTGTCTTTTGTGTCGACATCCACAGCCATTCTAAGATCATCTAGCACTGCAAGGAGAACAGTTCTAGTGTTTCTGTTTGGACAAAATGTGTCAACCAAGGTGGTGCTAGTTTCTATGTCAAGGATTGATCACAACACTCACTGATTCTGGCAGCTGACAGTAAAAGAGACGCAGAATGAAAGTTAAAGGTATTAAGACAGATTAGCCATGGTTTTTCAAAAAAGAACAACAGTTCTATTTTTTTGTTTTAGTTTTGGTTTAGAAAATGGGTTCTCACAAACAATTGCCCCGGGGCCACAAAGTATGGTCTGAGGTGTGACTGAGGGGTCATTCATGCAAGTAGGGTGGTGGGAGGGATTTGAGTGGATCAGGTATTATGTAAGAAGGTCTAAAACAAATATTAAATAAACGGATAAGCATTTATTTGCAGGTTAACTACACCACCATAGTTACTTCATTTTACCTGCATTTAAATGCTTGCCCGTTTACTTAAAAAAAAAATCGGAGTATTTTCTCAGCAGGTAAACAGCAGTTGGTCTGCTATTCACCAGGGGGCCGAATGTAAAGTCAAGAGGGCTCAAGCACCCCGGGGCGGTACTTTGAATATCACTGGTATCGGCCCACAGTTACACATCCATAAGACATCTGCTGTTGATTGTTTAACTCATCAGTGAACAAAGGAGTAGTTGGGTTGAACTCGAGAGAGGGTACAAATTTGGACCTTGGTCTTTTATTACATTCATCGATTGAGAACTGATGTTATCCGAGAGCAGTAGGACATAGAACATGTGTTGAGATGTTGTTATATTGGTAGACAGTGATTAAGGTAGTGTGGAGTACATTTTAGGGAAGTATACCCCTGAGCTTTCCAATTGTATTGTCAAGGTCAAAGGATCTGAATTTGAGATAGTTTTAAAGCCAGGTACAGTGCCCATTAAGCACAAAGTAAAGGAGGTTTCTGAATCCATCAGAAGTGATATAATGAAACACTTAGATCAGCTTTGCAAGGATAAAGTTATTAAACCTATTAATGCAGCCAAATGGGTCAGTGCCGTGGTTATCGCAAAGAAAAGAGGATGGCCAGGTTAATTGGCATGAGGATTTGAACAAGAACATTATCGTGGACTGTCACCCTATTTCAAAGATTAACAAGTTGTTGTCTACCTTGGAAGAGGCGAAAGTATTTAGTAACATAGATCTGGAGGCAGCCTACCTCCAAATTCTCCTTCTGTGCTTTCATTACTCCTTTTGGAGCTTTTAAATATCTGTGCTTGCCGTTTGGTCAACCATCAGCAGCAAGTGTATTTCAAAAGCTCACGTTCACATTATTTAAAGATGTATCTGGTGTGCCAGCTTTCCAGGATATTATCCTGGTTTTGTGAAAAATGTCACTGAGCACACTTGTATGTTGGATAAAGTTCTGGACTTGTTGTGTAGCCATGGTATGACCATGTCTAAGGACAAATGTGTTGAATATTTGGGACATTGTATCACTCACTGCCTGGGAAGATCTTGTTAGAGCCCTTCGATAAGTGCATGCTCCTGGTAATAAGGACGAATAAAGATCGTTCCTGGGGCTAAGCGACTACTGCTCCAGGTTTCTCTGCAGGTATGCTACCCTTATGGAGCCCTGTAAGATGATTTTGTGCAAGAATGAGAAATTTGACTGGGGTACAGTTGAACGGAAAGTTTTCCTTGACATCGAAAGCATTGTGTTATTGGAACTATTTGAGCGCATGAATACCCTGAGGTGTCATGGTGCTAGCTCTGGTAAGTGGGCAGGGATCCGGTCTATAACTTAAACAGGTTGAGCAACAAGCCATGTTTTTATAATAAACTGGGCATGGGTTTAATATTAGGGGGCAGTTTCTTCCAAGCTCTGAAGGTGCAGAGCACAAATCATCTGCCACCCCATTTGGTCCCATTGAACCTGGGAATGACAAGATTATTTGCTCCAATGGAGCGCAGAGTTCTGGGTTGCAACTACAGAGCTTTGTATGCAGATCATATGGCTTTAAATTTGGTAAGTTGTCTGATAGGGAGCCAGTGCAGTTTACAAATAGCTAGTGATGCTGACTTAAATTTAGGGATCCTGGTGGGTAATCTAGCTGCAGCATTTTAGAGACTTTGCAGTTTATTGAGGTATTGGTGCTGAATACCAAAACACAGACAGTTACAGTAGTCAATGTTTGATAAAATCAGGGACAGTTTTCTTTGTGTCTTCAGGGATGAAACAGAGGAATTTCCTAAGCATCCTCAAGATGTGGAAGGCAGGTGAAATCTAGGCCTGAATAAAGTTTGCGAAGGTTCGCTTAGTGGCAAAAGATTCTGCCGCGCTACGCCGAGTCTTGCAAGCGGCGGAGTGTGTTAGGGTCATGCTGTTCGCTGTCATTTTCAATGCCGGGTGTTTGTCCTGGGCTGGAAAATCATTGCGAAAGACACCATGCGCAGCGCAAAAGGGAGCAGCTTTCTTTCTGCTGCTCGTGTAATTTGATACCTCAGCTACAGCTGTCTCAATGTGAATAGTAGGTGTCTCAGCGCGAGTTGTCGTGAGCATACGTGATCACTCGCATTGAGAAATCCAACTGCCCGCGTTAAGATATCTTGTTCGGAAGATGATTTTCCTTGCTTGCGCTCGCCAACTACACGTTGACGAGCACGAGCGAGTTAAAATCTCGCCTGGAGGTGTATTTTCCTTTCTCACGATCGGCAACTTGATGAAAACTCGGCAAACTCAGCAAGCTGAGTGGAGTTCACCAGCCAGGCCTTGTGAAATTATAGCAATCACCTTTTCTCTAAAAGTAAGGTTGTTAGCCATAACGACTCCTACATTTTTAGCTTTATTAACTGGGACTGGGAGTGTGCATATCTCCTCAGGCTACCATGATGGAGACCAAAAAGGGGCTGGTTCTCAAGCAGGATGACATCAGTCTTTCCTGTGTTGATGTATAAACAATTTCTGTTCATCAGGTTACTTACTGCTAGTATGCAGTCATGGAATCTCTCTCCAATGCCTTTATCATTAGTGTCATTAACTTCGCAATTTATGTATTGCCCGCATAAAATGTTAACTCAAAGTCAAATGTTCTAATCAGGAATGCAAGTGAAGGCGCATAGATGTTAGACAGTGTTGGGCTGAGTGAGCACTCTTGCAGGACTCCACACAGCATAAAAAAAGACATCAGGGAAAAACAGATCCAGGACCACAGTCTGTGTCCATTCTGTTAGGAAAGATTTCAATAGGGAGAGTGCTGTTCCTTCAATTCCTATGACCCGGAGACAGTTGACCACTAATACGTTTTTTGACCATATCAAAGGTGGCCGATAGGTCAAGGAGGACAAGGGCTGCATTGCCTCTTGGTCTAGAGTGATCCGTATCTCTTCAGTGATTTTAAGCCGAGCTGTCTCAGTATGTGACCGCTTCTGATACCAAACTGCATATTTTCAGCAGTTGGTAACTCTGTATGCATTGTGCTTCTTCTATTCATTTTGCCGGTAGGGGCAGAGGGGAAATAGGACCGTAGTTGTTAGGAATAGGCCCAGCTGTAAAACTCCTTTCTGCTCGTGGAGTTTGCAGAATTTATACACTTCATTCTCCGCTGAGGAATGCAGGGTTCCTGAATTCTGCCTCTCGGGTGAGAAGCGGCATTGAGGTTTTTTTCCCTTTACGCGCTCAATTTGTTTTGATACTTACTTGTGAGCTCCAAAATACTCTTGGGCCACTTGCACCCACAAGAGTTCTCGCACTGCTAGCGAACTCCCACAAGACTTTACGTTTACTTGCACAGCTTCTTGCCAGTATGGCACCAATCTAATTCCGATTACGATCGCAAACAGAACGCTTGAGCAGCTTTTGTGCTAGAGATGCAGCTGAAACTCAAGCTCTCCATTGGAGTTGTGTAGTTTCTGCGAGAAGGCTTTTTAAAAAACTTTTTTCCAACAGGAAGGAAGTGCCCCAGAGACTCCAACTTCCTGTTCCTGTCCAGCAGGCTTCTCCCAGTGCTCTGACCCTCTCCCAGTCACTTTCCACTGGGATTTGGAGCTGGAAAGATCACTCTCTTTGTCTGCTGCATATATAACATTGGATCTAAGTACTTTGTATTTGAGATTTCACAAGTAAGTTGAAAAACTGGTGTATAAGGGTGTTGTGTGTTTGATTCGGGGCATCCACTAGGATTTATTTGTACTTTTATTTGATTTTTAAAATGTATTGTGGTGGGGGGCTAGCATTTTTAAAAGGGGCTTTGCCTTTTTTGGCATTTATTTTTTCTTCTTTTGTAGAGGAAAAATATTGCACGGTTCAGTCCATTTTCTCCAAGTTTTTTTAATACTTTTGCAATATTTATTTAATTCACTATGTGGCCTAGTCTGCCAATGGGCCTTCCAGGCAGTAGGCTCAGTACTAGTCCTGGGTACATGAAACAGCTGTTTCTGTGGTGTCTGTTGGATTGAAACTGAAATGGCAAAGTGCACAGCGAGTCTTGTGAAAGGTTCAATAAAGATGAATGCTTTGATTTATAATTTTGGGTGCAGCTAATGAAAATTCTCGAGAAAGCCAACCAAGACGGTGTCATTGATGACAGAACTAAAAAATTTCTTACAGTCGACCATCCACGGAGCCCAACTATCTCGATGCTCCCAAAAATCCACAAAGACACCGTGGACCCACCATTCAGACCGATAGTCTCCACCAGAGGCTCTATCCACGAACCCGTGGGGAAATTCCTCAATCGATATTTGCAACCATTGGTAAAACGACAACGAAGTTACATAAAGGATACGACAGATTTCATTATCAAACTATCTGAGTTATCAATCACCAACGATGAACAGCTCATTTTATGTACAGCAGACATCAGAAGCTTGTACACATCCATTCCACACGGTGGCGGCATTGAAGCCGTGGAAAAAGCGATCCTGACCAGTGATATCCCCACAGATTTACAGACATTTCTCATGGAACTGATGGTATACACGCTTTTCCACAGTTATTTTTCCTATGACCAGCAGTGGTACGCACAGTTGTCAGGTATGTCAATGGGCAACTGCGCCGCGACGACGTATGCCAACCTGTACATGGCAGAATTGGAAAATTCATTCATCTATGACCAGAGCCTTTGGAAAGACCACATTAAGTTCTATGTACGGTACATAGATGACCTATTCTTCATCTGGGATGACACAAGATAAAAATTGGAAACCGCCCTTATCGAACTCAACACCAAAGATGAAAGAATCCAATTAACATGGCAAATAAGTGACCACATCATGAACTTTCTGGATGTATCAATCGAACTAACAGAAGGGAGTATAAAGACGGATCTATTCAGGAAAAAAAACAGACCGCAACAATACGTTGCATTACTCAAGCTTCCACCAGAATGCATTAAAAAACCACCTCCCATACAGTCAAATGCTACGGATAAAACGAATAACATCTGAAACTGAAACATACAACAAACGCATTGAGGAAATGGGCATGAGATTCTCAGACAGAGGGTACCCTCAAGAAACCATTAAGAAGGCCAAAACAAGAGTCAACATGATCACACGTAAAGATGCCCTATCTAGGGCCGACAAAAAAGAGGAGAATCGAATGGTAGTAGTTTCCCAACATTCTACTCAAAGTATACGTTTCAAAAAAATCATAAGAAAGCATTGGCGCATCTTAGCCATGGAACCTGATTTTAAGGGTCTGTTTGACAATCAACCGACCTTCGCGTACACCAGAGCACCCAGCCTCAAAGAATTGTTATCCAAAGAGTCTAAACCATTGATCAAATACAATGGGACCCGTCCTTGCCATAACTGCAATAATTGCAATAACATCATTACAGGAAGCCAAATAAGCCATCCCATGAAAGGGCACAACATCAAAATAAAGGTTAATGCCACCTGCGATTCTACTAACCTGATTTACCTCTTGAAATGCCCATGTGGTAAGACTTATGTCGGAAAAACAGAGAGAAAAATAAAGACGAGGCTCAATGAGCATAAATCAAACATAAGAAAAAAAATGAACATTCAAGTGTAGCCATACATTTCAATGAAGCAAGGCATAATATAGCCCAACTTAAATTTATGGTCCTTGAAATGGTGGACAAAAAAGAAGGAAGAGACAATAACCTCAACCTATTACAAAGAGAGACATTTTGGATTTACCGTCTTCAATCATTGAAGCCTTTTGGCTTAAATGATCGCATCGAACTAAGTTGTTACCTATGAAGAGTATTTCTGACACATAGCCCATTTATGCGATTATATGTGATGCACTGAATGTATTTTCATTTACATACTATCAGTGATGTTGCACTAAATGTATTTTTGTTTTCATCTATGCACAATTCAGTTCATGGTCATCAGCCACTATGTTTACCTCACAACAATACCCACCCATGGGCGATACCTAGCTTTTCATTGTCGACCATTCCAACATGGCCACCAATTTTCCCCTAAACGCTTAGTCCGGTTTTTGTATCGAAGCTCCCGGACACTCGTGTCCTCCGAGTCTCCTACACGCCCCAAACCTTCCCCCGGGTCAGCGTGCTCCCCCACTGGAGAATCCGCTGAACTTCGTTCCTTCGGGACCACGAACTCAATCAGACGACACGTTTTCGTCATGAAGTAAGTCTTAACAGCGTTTTAGCTCTACCCCGCGCAATGTTGCCCAACTTGCTGTTAACCCGGTCCATCATTCTAATAGCCCATTCCCTTTATTTTTAACCAGCCTGCCCCATCAACCTTGACTCTCGACCAGAATTACACATGGTACGTTTTTTTTTCGATTTTATTGTGTTTATGACAGTTATTTACACGTTATTAGGATCCCATTAACGTTTTACACGAGCATCATTATAATGTAATGAATATAATTTGTTGATGTATCATGTTGAGATAACATGTTTGTTAGCATTTTCTAAGACTGTTACTTTCACCAACAGAGCTCCTGGAAAAAGGGCAACGCCCGAAATGCATTGGAGCAGTTGTACTTATAGGAAGAATCATGTTTAAGCAAAAATGAACTAATATTGATCAAGTGATTTCATTTTCAAAATAAAAATTACGTGAATTGAACGAATTTTGGTTAATCATATTTGGAGTCAGTCTAACCCAGACGAACCACCACGGAGTGCGTATTCAACAGGGACGCATTATCGTTGTTTTTGCGCTATTCACACGTCTGTTGGATTGAAACATCATTAAGGCCATGGATGGCCTTTGAATACATTACAAAATGTTTCTTTTGCAGTATTTTGTGTTTCTTTTTCTGCAAACAATGTAGAGGTGGGGTAATTACATTTGAGGCCTTTGGAGGATATGTGTTGTTGTAAAATTTCTTAGCCCAGTTAATGCTTTGGCAGTGCTGAATTAATGATCTTTTTTCTCTATTACCAATCCATGCCGCCTTTGTCTGGCCAGTGTGTGGCACAGTGATTTATGTGATTGTGACCTAATGTGTTCCATGCACATTACAAAGTAATATTCGATCTAACTGGTATGTTCATGACAGGTGCCTAGTGGCACAGCGATTTAGGTTATGTGGTTTAATATGCTTTCCATGCTAAGGAGTGAGTTATGGTCTAATGTGTTTTATGTGCAATACAAAGGATATTTTTTATATACCCTTGTGGTTTCTCTTTTGTGGTGTGCCTAGTGTGTCACTGCTGTGTGAGTGTGTTGTGCAAACACTCTACACATTGCTTCTGGGATAAGGCTGCCTGCTCTGCCAAGCTACCAAGGGAGTGAGCAAGGTTATCTTCAGCGTGTAACTCCCTTGCCCTGAATAGAGTGGTAGATTCTGCCTGCCTAAGGTGCATTCCCTAGCCAACCAGAAACCCAATTTCTAACATTCACCATGTGACTTGCAGCCATTTTGTGTAGGCAGCCAACATGCTTTTGCCATATGCCTGCATGTCTTCTTTGTTCCCCATACCTTCTTCCTCAGTGCTGTTGTTGATCAGGTGGCACTGGCTGCAGCTATTTTGTGCTTCCAGCCAGTGTGACCCTTTGCCATAGGCTTGCATGTATGGTTGAAAACTATGTGGTTCCTTATGTGCGTAATTTGAAAAGCAAGAACGCACTCCGGTTCCCATTGCAACATGAACGGGAGCTGAGGCAAACATCAGCTGTCAACGGGACTCCACAAAGTGCAGTAGAGTTTTTTTGCAACTTCGCGGAGTTCCACATAGCGCAACTCCACGATTTCCGCCCAGGTCTAGTTAGGATCGGATGGATTCAGGCTGGAGTTTTTTAATAAAGGTAGAATGGATGCAATCTTCCATAGCTTTGGGAAATATCCTTTCTTAAACATGACGTTAATGATGCTAGTCAACTGGGAAGCATTTATTTCAGAGGCCAGCAGGGGTCTGAAGGGGACCCTGATTTTGCGCTTTGAATCAGCATCATAACCTGAGTGTTGGTCAGTGCTGAAAATACTAGGACGTTGGCTTG
The DNA here is from genome assembly GCF_964261635.1 of Lissotriton helveticus. Taxonomy (NCBI): domain Eukaryota; kingdom Metazoa; phylum Chordata; class Amphibia; order Caudata; family Salamandridae; genus Lissotriton; species Lissotriton helveticus. Next base: position 93,947,198 of record NC_136065.1, on the reverse strand, counting down.
GCCTGCCGCACTAGTTATCTGGTTGTTTGCATCCAGCATAGGGTTTTGATTATGATTGAACATATAAATCTGTTCAACCTTGTCAAGGAAAACATTTGCAAGGGAATTACACAAATCTGCTACCTATTTGATTATTAGTTGGCAGGGTGGAAAGTTTAGAGACTACCTGGAATAGTTCATTTGTAGAGTTTTTTGCTAACTCAATTTTTTTGTGAAGTAGATGGATTTATCCTTGAAAAGTAGAGATTATTAGACACTGATAGATTGTTTATATTAATCTTTTCCCACCTTACTATACTCCTTCTGCCATTTCCATTCTTGCCTTCTACAACATTTTGACCAATGTGCCTCCATTAACAACTTATGTGAGCCGTCAAAAATGCGATATAAACGTAGATGCCAGTGCCATAGGTTTGGGTGCAATTTTGTATCAAATGGTGGGTAATGCTGAAGTTACAGTAGCTTTTGCTTCCAGATTTATATCCTCCATTGAAAGAATGTATAGTACAATTGAAATGGAGGTAATTGCATGTGCATAGGCTAAAGAAACATTGAGGACCTGTGTGTGGGGCATGCTTCTCAACTTGTGTACTGATCACAAGCCCTTGATGTATTAGTTGGGTGATAAGGGCACCTCATCAGCTTCTTCAAGACTTATCAGGATTCTATCTAAATTACAAGAGTACAATTTTGATTAGATGTACAACACCAGGGAACATTGCTTATCCAGACTTCCCATTTAGGAACAGATGGTGGGATGAATGAGGAAATGTTTGGTAGTGAGTGTGTGGTTGCTAGTAATGATGTGGTAAACAGGTGCTGCATTACTGTAACCAAATCAGAATGGAATGCTGCATATGATAATGGTTTTAGAGAAAGTGAGACAGTTTCTCCAGCAAGAATGGCCTTGTAAAGCATTTCAAGGGGAGTTGTATGTGTTTTATTAATTAGCTGATCAGCTCTCTATAGAAAATAACATTTTACTGAGAGATGGGATGACATCTAAGGTTATGGAATTAGTACACTTGGGGAAATTAGGTTCTATGTCTTCTAAATAAACCCTTAGAAGATATTTTTAGTGGCCATACATGGATAAGGATTGGGATAATTTTGTCAATGCCTTTCAGGAGTGCATCATGTCCAACAAACATTGCAAGTCACAGGACAACCCATGGTTACCATACCATTGCCTCAAAGGCTGTGGCACAAATCAGCTTTGGATTTGACGGGCATATTGTTACATTACGTAACAGCCATAAGTATTTGGTTGTTACAATGGATTATTTCTCGTTGCGGATATACCATGACTTTGTAGCTGAGACTTCCAATTGAGTTGTTTTCTAGTTCTTGGAGACAGTTTTTGCTTTAGAGGGGCACCCTGAAGAATGGATCATCAATATCAGGGTTCAAATTTTGTCTGAGACTATGGAATCATTTTTGAGGACCAAAGGTATTAAACACTTTAATGTGGCATTATCTTCATCCCAATCTAATTGTACGGTTAAGAGGGCTAACCAGCTGCTCAAAAAGGTGTTCAAACAGCCTTGATGTGCAGGGTAAATGTGGAGAAATGTGTTCAGTAAGAAATGTGGGCATACCATGATACTCCTCACACCATTACAGGGATACCACCTCTCTCTTTGTTACGGTTCAGGAAATCCCAGAAGGGATTGTGTTCTATTTGGTTGAGTGAGAAGTCCTCCTGTAAATTTGGGTAGATGGTGAATTTGAGGAGAATTGGATCTAAAGTCACTGAAGCCCAGAGGGCAATAGTAGCTTATCATGACAAGGCAAGAAGTGTGAGTATGAAGGATGTCTGTGTGGGGTCTTGAGTCATGTTGAAAGACATGAGGCCCAGAAAGTCTTCAGTGGAGTTCAATTTTAATGGGTCTTTTAAAGTGTCTAAAGTAGCACATTCTTCTGTCCAATTGGAAGATGGTTGCTGGTGGGCAAGAAGGAATTTTGTGCTCTTAAATGAGTTTCAGAACACTAGTGTAAGAGCAAATTGCAACAGCAACCTAGTATGTTATTTTTACCATCTGGGGACATCACCTCTGTTGATGTGGGCCAGTCACATCCTTGTGTTGCTGGTAATGACCAGTCACAGCTTAGTGCTACTAGTGATGACCAGTCACACGCTTGTGATGTTGATAATTGTCCTGAAACCAGCCTGGTGGACAGATTGGTACAGATAATGTTGTAAACAACTGTATTATGAATTCAAGTACTGAAAATGTTAGTCTGGAATGATGCATTACTGCCAAGTGTTGGAGAGTCTCAAAAAAACATGTATTTGCAGGATGTTTTCCAACTGATTTAGAAAAAAAATTTCTGTCTTGTTTTTCTTTTTTTTTAAAGGGGTGATGTGTTGTATCATTGGTATTTTAAAAGGCTGAAGTTTGCATGTGCATGTTGCCGTGCTTTGTGTAAGTAAAAGGAACAAATGATGGATGGAACGCTGAACAATGCAAACATTCAACCCCAGTCACAAAGATCTAGGTTTATCTATTGTTCTTATGCTCAGCATGCCAGCCCAATTTGGACCCAGCCATCAGTCTTGACTCTGCTCCTCATGGGAACAGTCCATCCCTAACTGCCAAGCCAGGTCCTGTCTGGACCGGAAACAAGCAGGCAGAGTGCCACGGGGCTTTAAGAATCGGTATTTTACCACCCAATCCAATTGGGTGGTAAAATACCGAATCAAGGTGTGCATGCACATGTGTGCATGCACAACTGTGCCATGTGACACACAGACATGCCCTTAGGGCATGTCTGTGTGCCACATGGCGCACATGCCTATTTTTGGGGTGCCAGAGGGTGTGAAAGTGACACCCCCTGCACCCTTGCTAAAATCGGTATTTACCGATTCTGTAATTACAGAATCGGTATTGCCCATTGATTCCTATGGGCTGCAAGGCCCATAGGAATCAATGGGCAATACCGAATCGGTATTTACAGAATCGGTAAACACCGAATCTTAACGATTCGGTATTTACCGAATCTGAAATACCTACATCTCCCCCCCTCTATTTTACCACCTCTTAAATACCGATTCGGTATGAATCGGTATTTAAGAGGTGGTAAATTAAAATTACCTACATCTGGCCCCAAATATGCTTTCCATGCCAAGGAGTGAGTTATGGTCTAATGTGTTTTATGTGCAATACAAAGGATATTTTTTATATACCCTTGTGGTTTCTCTTTTGTGGTGTGCCTAGTGTGTCACTGCTGTGTGACTGTGTTGCGCAAACACTCTACACATTGCTTCTGGGATAAGGCTGCCTGCTCTGCCAAGCTACCAAGGGAGTGAGCAGGGTTATCTTCAGCGTGTAACTCCCTTGCCCTGAATAGAGTGGTAGATTCTGCCTGGCTAAGGTGCATTCCCTAGCCAACCAGAAACCCAATTTCTAACATTCACCATGTGACTTGCAGCCATTTTGTGTAGGCAGCCAACATGCTTTTGCCATATGCCTGCATGTCTTCTTTGTTCCCCATACCTTCTTCCTCAGTGCTGTTGTTGATCAGGTGGCACTGGCTGCAGCTATTTTGTGCTTCCAGCCAGTGTGACCCTTTGCCATAGGCTTGCATGTATGGTTGAAAACTATGTGGTTCCTTATGTGCGCAATTTGAAAAGCAAGAACGCACTCCGGTTCCCATTGCAACATGAACGGGACCTGAGGCAAACATAAGCTGTCAACGGGACTCCACAAAGTGCAGTAGAGTTTTTTTGCAACTTCGCGGAGTTCCACATAGCGCAACTCCACGATTTCCGCCCAGGTCTAGTTAGGATCGGATGGATTCAGGCTGGAGTTTTTTAATAAAGGAAGAATGGATGCAATCTTCCATAGCTTTGGGAAATATCCTTTCTTAAACATGACGTTAATGATGCTAGTCAACTGGGAAGCATTTATTTCAGAGGCCAGCAGGGGTCTGAAGGGGACCCTGATTTTGCGCTTTGAATCAGCATCATAACCTGAGTGTTGGTCAGTGCTGAAAATACTAGGATGTTGGCTTGGCCTGCCACACTAGTTATCTGGTTGTTTGCATCCAGCATAGGGTTTTGATTATGATTGAACATATAAATCTGTTCAACCTTGTCAAGGAAAACATTTGCAAGGGAATTACACAAATATGCTACCTATTTGATTATTAGTTGGCAGGGTGGAAAGTTTAGAGACTACCTGGAATAGTTCATTTGAAGAGTTTTTTGCTAACTCAATTTTTTTGTGAAGTAGATGGATTTATCCTTGAAAAGTAGAGATTATTAGACACTGATAGATTGTTTATATTAATCTTTTCCCACCTTACTATACTCCTTCTGCCATTTCCATTCTTGCCTTCTACAACATTTTGACCAATGTGCCTCCATTAACAACTTATGTGAGCCGTCAAAAATGCGATATAAACGTAGATGCCAGTGCCATAGGTTTGGGTGCAATTTTGTATCAAATGGTGGGTAATGCTGAAGTTACAGTAGCTTTTGCTTCCAGATTTATATCCTCCATTGAAAGAATGTATAGTACAATTGAAATGGAGGTAATTGCATGTGCATAGGCTAAAGAAACATTTAGGACCTGTGTGTGGGGCATGCTTCTCAACTTGTGTACTGATCACAAGCCCTTGATGTATTAGTTGGGTGATAAGGGCACCTCATCAGCTTCTTCAAGACTTATCAGGATTCCATCTAAATTACAAGAGTACAATTTTGATTAGATGTACAACACCAGGGAACATTGCTTATCCAGACTTCCCATTTAGGAACAGATGGTGGGATGGAATGAGGAAATGTTTGGTAGTGAGTGTGTGGTTGCTAGTAATGATGTGGTAAACAGGTGCTGCAGTACTGTAACCAAATGAGAATGGAATGCTGCATATGATAATGGTTTTAGAGAAAGTGAGACAGTTTCTCCAGCAAGAATGGCCTTGTAAAGCATTTCAAGGGGAGTTGTATGTGTTTTATTAATTAGCTGATCAGCTCTCTATAGAAAATAACATTTTACTGAGAGCTGGAAAATTGGAAGTCCCTAATGGGTTGACATCTAAGGTTATGGAATTAGTACACTTGGGGAAATTAGGTTCTATGTCTTCTAAATAAACCCTTAGAAGATATTTTTAGTGGCCATACATGGATAAGGATGGGGATAATTTTGTCAATGCCTTTCAGGAGTGCATCATGTCCAATAAACATTGCAAGTCACAGGACAAACCATGGTTACCATACCATTGCCTCAAAGGCTGTGGCACAAATCAGCTTTGGATTTGACGGGCATATTGTTACATTACGTAACAGCCATAAGTATTTGGTTGTTACAATGGATTATTTCTCATAGCGGATATACCATGACTTTGTAGCTGAGACTTCCAATTGAGTTGTTTTCTAGTTCTTGGAGACAGTTTTTGCTTTAGAGGGGCACCCTGAAGAATGGATCATCAATAACAGGGTTCAAATTTTGTCTGAGACTATGGAATCATTTTTGAGGACCAAAGGTATTAAACACTTTAATGTGGCATTATCTTCATCCCAATCTAATTGTACGGTTAAGAGGGCTAACCAGCTGCTCAAAAAGGTGTTCAAACAGCCTTGATGTGCAGGGTAAATGTGGAGAAATTTGTTCAGTAAGAAATGTGGGCATACCATGATACTCCTCACACCATTACAGGGATACCACCTCTCTCTTTGTTACGGTTCAGGAAATCCCAAAAGGGATTGTGTTCTATTTGGTTGAGTGAGAAGTCCTCCCGTAAATTTGGGTAGATGGTGAATTTGAGGAGAATTGGATCTAAAGTCACTGAAGCCCAGAGGGCAATAGTAGCTTATCATGACAAGGCAAGAAGTGTGAGTATGAAGGATGTCTGTGTGGGGTCTTGAGTCATGTTGAAAGACATGAGGCCCAGAAAGTCTTCAGTGGAGTTCAATTTTAATGGGTCTTTTAAAGTGTCTAAAGTAGCACACATTCTTCTGTCCAATTGGAAGATGGTTGCTGGTGGGCAAGAAGGAATTTTGTGCTCTTAAATGAGTTTCAGAACACTATTGTAAGAGCAATTTTTTCTGTCTTGTTTTTCTTTTTTTTTTTAAGGGGTGATGTGTTGTATCATTGGTATTTTAAAAGGCTGAAGTTTGCATGTGCATGTTGCCGTGCTTTGTGTAAGTAAAAGGAACAAATGATGGATGGAACGCTGAACAATGCAAACATTCAACCCCAGTCACAAAGATCTGGGTTTATCTATTGTTCCTATGCTCACCATGCCAGCCCAATTTGGACCCAGCCCTCAGTCTTGACTCTGCTCCTCATGGGAACAGTCCATCCCTAACTGCCAAGCCAGGTCCTGTCTGGACCGGAAACAAGCAGGCAGAGTGCCACGGGGCTTTAAGAATCGGTATTTTACCACCCAATCAACATCATGTTCGCGACCGCGAGCAAGCAAAATGACATCCCGGCGAGACTCTCAACGCGGGTAGGTCAGGTTTCTCATTGCAAGTGGTCGTGCATGCTCGCGACCGCTCACAATGAGAAACTACTAGTTTGCGTTGAGAAAGCTGCCGCTCGAGTAAAAATCTACTCGAGCGGCAGAAAACGACAGCTCACACTGTGTAAGATGCCGTTTTCAATGATTGCACAGTGCCGGATGCTTGTTCGCACTGTGCAATCATTGAAAATGCATCTTGCACAGTGCGAACATGCTACTACGCAGCTCGCGTAGTGCTACGTGAAGTTCGCGTAGTGTGAAGTGCACTTCGCGTAGCTTCGCGTAGCGCTACTTCGCAAACTACGCCCACCCTTACTTAATGGCGACCACTGAGGGGGAGCGCTAGTAAAGACCTCTGACCCTCGTCTTAGGCCTACTCTCTCCCTAACAGCTCCGCCTAACCTACGTCGCAGGTGAGTCCTCCTACCTGAGGGGTTCGACGCCACTGTCGGCATATTCCTCCTTGTGTGCTGCCTGATTGTGGGCTCTGACTGACTCCGCCTCCCTGCTGCACCCGCAATTTACTAGTACTGTCTTGAGGTTTGTTTTTTGTCAGAATTGTTGTTCTCTGTCTTTTTGTCTTTTTCCTCATTGTTCAGCGTTTCCCATTATCGAGCGGCTCCCCTCTGCCCGCTCCCTTCCAGCCGCTACTGCCCCTGCAGTCTGCCCCGCCAACCACACCCCTGCCCCACCTCCCAGCTGCCGTACCTCCCCCTCCCCTTCTTAATGGCGGCCAGTTCAGGGGAGTGCTAGCAAAGACCTATGACCCTCGTCTTAGGCCTCCATTCTCCCCAACAGCTCCGCCTAACCTCCGTCACCACTGAGTCCTCCTGCCTGAGGGGGTTCAACGCCGCTGTCGGCATATTCCTCTTTGTGTGCTGCCTGGTTGTGGGCTCTGCCTGACTCTGCCTTCCTGCTGCACCCACAATTTGCAAGTACTGACTTGAGGTTCGTTTTTGTCTAAATTGTTGTTCTCTGTCTTTTCAGTCTTTTTCCTCATTGTTCAGCATTTCCCATTATCGTGCCCTCTCCCCTCTGCCCACTTCCTTCCCACCGCTGCTGGCCCTGTGGCCCCGCTGCCCTGTCCACGCTCCTGCTCTGCCTCCCAGCAGCCGTCCCTCCCCTACTAAATGGCGGCCGCTGCGCGGTCGTGCAGTGTACGTGCGCAGTGGGAGCACCCCTGGCGTGCCAAAGACACGCCTAAGGCAAGCTTGTCTGCGCCCGTCCGCGACCCAAATGCGCCAGGCCATGGACACTGGAATTGCGACCATCTATCGCTATGACACCACTAGCCTCCTCTCATCTAACACCGGAAGGCGCAGAGACTGCCAGCAGGCTTCGACGAACAAGATCCATGGCCATTTCTCCTGCCTCCACTGCTGCCTGACCCTCACCACCACCCCAGCCACCAACACCACCGACTCCAGCAACGACAACACAGTAAGATGCCACCTCCTCAACGTACGCTCCGTACACAAGCATGCCATAGAAATCTGGAACATACTTGACTCCCTCTCGCCCGACATCGCCTTCTTCACGGAGACCTGGACCAACTCCTCCTCCGCTCCTGACATCAACATCGCCATCCCGGACAGATAAAAGATCCAGAGGAAGGACCGGGCTCACAATCATCCACAAGAGCACCCTCTGCCTCCCCACCTCCACCAAAACCCTCCCCTCTGCCGAACACCTGCACTTTCAGATTCAGATCACTCCCAACGCCACACTCCAAGGAACCTTCCTCTACAGACCCCCTGGCCCCCCTTTGCCACCACCATCACTGACTTCATCGCACCCCACGCCATCACAACAATGAACTACATGCTCATTGTAGACCTGAACTTCCACCTCGACAACCCCAGTGACCCCAACTCCACCACCCTTTGTGACAACCTCGCCAACACCGGACTTAAACAACTCGTCACCACACTGACCCATCGAACAGGACACACCCTCAAACCCATATTTGCTACAGGAAACAGCGTCCACTTCAGCCTCACAATGCAACCACCATGGACCGACCACCACGGCGTACACATCACTGTTGCCAAACCCAAGGCACCCAAACCAACCCCATGCCCACCACAAAGGAACTGGAGCAAGGTCACAGAAGAGCAACTTAACTCCACCCTCACCCAAGACAGCCACACCTGGACATCCGACGCAAACAGCTCAGCCAGAGAACTCCACACCTGAATCTCCAACTGAGCAGACGAGCTCGCCTGCTACGCAGCCCCAAACAGCAGCGCCGAAGAAAGGCTGCTTGGTTCACCACCGCTCTCCAAGAAGCCAGGCACACATGCAGATGCCTGGAGAAGAACTTGAGAAACACCAAGGCAACAGAAAACTACTCCACCTACAACGACACCATGACGCACTACCACAACCAAATCAGAACCACCAAGAGGAACTTCATCCACAACAAAATCCTTGCCCAATTCCACCAATTCCAAGGAACTCTTCAGTGTCATTCAGGAACTCACCAGCCCACACCGCGAAGCCACAGACATCACCCCGTACCAAGACCTCTGCAACAAGCTTGGAACCTACTTCCACCTCAAGATCAAAACCCTCTATGACAACTTCATCGACCACCCTCCAGCCATCCCACCATCTCCAACTGGACACCGATCACGACCGAAGACACCGCCTCGACCATGAAAGGCATTAACTCGGAGGCCCCCTTCGACTCATGCCCTCTTCACATCTACCACAGAGCTGTGGCCTCCATCGCACCCGAACTGCAATGCACCATCAACACCACCTTCAAAACAGGCACCATCCCAGACATCTGGAAGCGCGCAGAAGTCAGGCCCCTGCTCAAGAAGCCCAGAGCAGACCCCACCGACCTCGCGAACTACTGGCCCACCTCGCTCCTCCCATTCGCAGCCAAAGTTGCATAGAAAACGGTCAACAGGGAACCAACATGATTCACCGAAGAGAACGCCATCCTCAACCAATCCCAATCCGGATTCCGAAGCAACCGCAGCACCGAGACCGCCCTACTTGCCGCCACTGATGTAATCTGCACCCTCCTGGACCAGGGCCACTCTGCCCCCCTCAACCCACCTTACCTGTCAGAGGCCTTCAACACCATCTCTCACTGCACACTTATCACAAGACTGCATGTTGGACTTGGCCCTTCTGGCCTTGAATTATAGTGACTTCTGGCCTTTGCGCACTGTGGCGCAGTGTGAAGTGCGTGCTCTCCCTGAGTGCGTGTGTGAGATTGGCCTGCCCTCCCATAGGAATGCATGGGGAATGTCTGTGTCCCTGGTAGTTCCTGATGCGTGAGGTGTGCATGCTCGAGTTTGGTATGTGCAAACTCGTGTGATTGAATGCTTCGCAATGATGTATGTGGCATGATTGTGTCTTGTGCGGAAGTGCCACTTCTAGACATGGATGTGTATGTGCTGTGAAGGTGCTGGTGTGTGATTGGCTGGAGCTGGCTGGGATGCCAGGCTCCATGAGTCATGATGGGTTTGCCCGGTTGTGAGTGTGGAGATTTGCATGCTGATGGCTGGGGAGGAGTGTACCTGTGTCCTGAAGGAGGCTGGGTTTTCCCCAGACAATGCTGGCTCCGCCCCCTGTGGTGCGACTGATGACCCGAGCCCTGCCAGTGAATAGAGAGGGTGGTTGAGCCCATCAACAGTGCTCACAGACCAGCTGCGACTGGTCCTGCCCCCACCCTGCCCAAAGACAAAGGATTTGTCTGTATGAAAAGAGGCTGTGATCTCTTGAAAAAGGTTCTTGTTCCCAACTTGAATCGACCAGGGGCATGCTGCTGATTGGGCTCAGGGGAAGGCTTACCTCCCTGAGCCCTGCCCAGCCCCTGGACTGCTGAGATGCTGGATTACTGAAGGACTTGGTTGCTTTCTGTGGCTCTAGCGCTGGGGAAGCTCTTTATCCTGCTTGTAGCACTGGGAGCGCTCTATTTTCACATATAGCGCTGGGAGCGCTTTCTGTCTGTGCTAGCGCTAGGAGCGCTGTAATTCTGACCTAGCGCCTGGGAGCGCTGTTTGTTCACCGCCGGAGCCCACCTGGCATTGGCCCCCAGATCGCTGTCCGAGCGAGTGCCTACCTCGCTGCATATTTAAATTAGAGAGGGAGCCCACCCCTCGTGTGCCTTCAACTCACCGCCGCAGCCTAGGAGTTTGTACGGTCCCCGTTGGGCCGCCGCGCTGCCTGAATCGATCAGGGGCATGCTGCTGCTTGGGCTCAGGGGAAGGCTTACCTCCCTGAGCCCTGCCCAGCCCCTGGACTGCTGAGATGCTGGATTACTGAAGGACTTGGTTGCTTTCTGTGGCTCTAGCGCTGGGGAAGCACTTTATCCTGCTTGTAGCTAGCCGGTCGCCCGCTCAAGCCTACTAAGGAGATCACTCGCATTATCCCGCGCAACCAGGACGGAAGGTACTGTCCGATAGGCTCTATGTTCTAGTTCTAGGCCTACAAATATTGTATTCAAAGTTCTAAAAGTGCTGATTCCTGACAGTGGTCCAAGTGGCCCTGTCTTGTACATATCCCCTGTAAATTCTGCCCGTGCCTGTTGGCACATTGTAAAGTGTGTGTTTTTATCTAATGTGTTTTGGTGTAATACAAAGGCTATTTTTATATGACCTTGTGTGGAGTTTCCTTTGTGGCGGTCCTTGGGTGTTGTTGCTGGGGGTGGGTGCGCAAAAACTTAACTCACATCGCCTCCAAGTTTAGCCTTTCAGCTCGCGCCACGTTACCTAGAGGGTGAGCGGGGGTTATCTTGGCATGTAACTCCCTTGCCCTGACTTAGGAGTGGTGGTCTATGACTGACTTTGGCGAAAGCCCTGGCCAGCCAGGGATCCCATTTCTAACATCGGACGCAGCGGTGAGGATAAGGATTTGTGTTTGCGTTGTACCACAGTGTCAACTGGCCACACTACAAAACTCTGCATTTTAGATAAATCACATTGTGGGGATTATTGTGTTAAGGTTGCTAAACATGTCATTTCTGTGGAAATGTGTTTCTTGTGCACTTTGAGTTAGGTGTCCCTAGCTCGGGAGGGTAGATCATCCCCCTAAGTGCAGTGTGTTTTCTGGATTCACCAGAAGGGTGGGATCCAGTGGTGGCAGCATAAATGTGTCCAGTGCATGTGTCCCTGTCCTGGAGTAATGGTACCTGTGTCACGTGTGGTCAGGTTGAGAAATCAGGGGTGGTAGAAACTGCCTTACCAGTCTGGGGATTGGTGTGTGTGGATGAATCGTGTGTTGCACTGGACAAGTGGTGTGAGTTCTCTGGATGGGGAGCTTGCTGAATGCTTGTGTACTCTTGTTTTGCTCAGATACCTAAGTTCCGTGTGTTAAACTTTTCCCAAGAACGTCTGCAGGCAGTGGAGCCTGCTTTTGATTTCTGTGGTCTGTTTAGAGACAGAATTTTGGAGTTGGTAATGTTCTGGGAGGAGGGAGACATAGGGGATGGAGTGATTCCAAAAGGAGTGGCTGAGGTGTCTTCCAGCTCAGTGTGGTGGAAGAGGTGCAGTGTAGCCCAGCTAGGTCTCGGTGTAGGGGCTCACGTCCTGTCTCAAGAGGAGAAGGAGTGGGTGGGACTGCATGTCTCCAGGTGCCCGAAACCCAGTGTCAGGGCCTGGAATGTTTCTGAAGGGAACATCAGGTCGGGGGCCTAGGCTGTACCAATAGGTCATTTGAGGAGGATCTTCCAGAGTGTCTGGAGAACGTGGAACCTCTGTAACCAGGGTTCCAGTAGTTCTGGTGTCTGGCAGTACCGCTCCAGATGGGAGGGTGCAGAAGTCCAGATGGAGGGGTGCAAGGGAGATAGGTTCCCCAGTGGAGTAACCAGTGGGTCAGGGGCCAGCCAGAAGGGTTGTGTCGCCAGGGAGTGACCATGGTGATGCCACTTCTGTCCTGAGTGTCAGGCAGACTTGTACACGACACATTAGTTGTGTCACCCTCAAGGAAGTCCTGGTGCGCCAGGCATCTGACCAAAGGGGTACGTCCCTCGGTTGGGGAGCCAGTAGCCGGTGTGTCCGGATCTGGACGTAAGGGCAACTGTACGTAGTGTCCTGCAGTTACAAGAAGAGACTCCTGCCTGAAGAGAAGGAACCGGGTAAGCTGTATGGGGGATTGACCTGCAGTGGTTGCCTTGCTGCTGAAGGAGGAGAGAAAGTCTTAGATTTTTGTTTTCAACTTGTAGAAGTCCTGGTGCGCCAGGCATCTAACCAAAGGGTAGCGTCCCTAGGTTAGGAAGCCAGGTTCAGGTGGTTGCCTGTCCTGGACGGCAGGGCGACTGTAGCCAGTGTCCTGGCTGGTTTGTCTTCTAGGGGTACCCCTGTGAACACAGGTGGGGCCCATCTTAAGTGAAGAGACCCTGTGTTTCCCAGAAGGGGTGGTACAGGCCTAGCAGGGATCTTTAGGGTTCTTAGCTGAGTGTTGTGGTACTACCCTGAAAGCAGGTGGGGCCTACCTTAAGTGGAGGGACCCTGTTCTACAGTTGGAGGGTGCAGAACTCTGGAAGGGGGTCAGAGGGAGTCTGACCCCTGTGCATCCGGTGAATGTGAATCCCAGGTGGGAGAGTTGTGTTCTGGAGGGTGCTTCAGAAGTAGAGGTAGGGTGGGGCATTCTTGCCCGTGACCTCTGGTCAGCCCGAGGGTGCGGACCCTAGGTTGAAGGATCAGTGGTAGTTTGGAACTACACTGAGGAAGGGAGTGGAGAATGGCCATTGTAGGCCAGGGGTTACTACCCCCCACTCTGTAGATTGGCAGGGACCAGTGGTATCTCGGTGGCCTAGGGCCTGGTCCTAGCCGTGGACAACTAAGGAGTACCAGTGGGGTAGCCTAGTTGGGCCTGTTTTTTTAAGTATGTGCTTGTCTTATGGATCAACGTGGCATAGAACCGGACAGTGTCCCTGCAGTGCGGGCCCACGTCCGTGTTCTATCGCCGCAAGCAGGGAAGTCCATCACGGTGGTGATTGGTCTCCCCTGCGTTTTGGCTGGAAGGGGGCTGTGTGTTGGACTTGGCCCTTCTGGCAAGTTCACCCTTGAACTTTTTGCCTTGAATTATAGTGACTTCTGGCCTTTGCGCACTGTGGCGCAGTGTGAAGTGCGTGCTCTCCCTGAGTGCGTGTGTGAGATTGGCCTGCCCTCCCATAGGAATGCATGGGGAATGTCTGTGTCCCTGGTAGTTCCTGATGCGTGAGGTGTGCATGCTCGAGTTTGGTATGTGCAAACTCGTGTGATTGAATGCTTCGCAATGATGTATGTGGCATGATTGTGTCTTGTGCGGAAGTGCCACTTCTAGACATGGCTGTGTATGTGCTGTGAAGGTGCTGGTGTGTGATTGGCTGGAGCTGGCTGGGATGCCAGGCTCCATGAGTCATGATGGGTCTGCCCGGTTGTGAGTGTGGAGATTAGCATGCTGATGGCTGGGGAGGAGTGTACCTGTGTCCTGAAGGAGGCTGGGTTTTCCCCAGACAATGCTGGCTCCGCCCCCTGTGGTGCGACTGATGACCCAAGCCCTGCCAGTGAATAGAGAGGGTGGTTGAGCCCATCAACAGTGCTCACAGACCAGCTGCGACTGGTCCTGCCCCCACCCTGCCCAAAGACAAAGGATTTGTCTGTATAAAAAGAGGCTGTGACCTCTTGAAAAAGGTTCTTGTTCCCAACTTGAATCGACCAGGGGCATGCTGCTGATTGGGCTCAGGGGAAGGCTTACCTCCCTGAGCCCTGCCCAGCCCCTGGACTGCTGAGATGCTGGATTACTGAAGGACTTGGTTGCTTTCTGTGGCTCTAGCGCTGGGGAAGCGCTTTATCCTGCTCGTAGCGCTGGGAGCGCTCTATTTTCACTTATAGCGCTGGGAGCGCTTTCTGTCTGTGCTAGCGCTGGGAGCGCTGTAATTCTGACCTGGCGCCTGGGAGCGCTGTTTGTTCACAGCCGGAGCCCACCCGGCATTGGCCCCCAGATCGCTGTCCGAGCGAGTGCCTACCTCGCTGCATATTTAAATTAGAGAGGGAGCCCACCCCTCGTGTGCCTTCAACTCACCGCCGCAGCCCAGGAGTTTGTACGTCCCCGTCGGGCCGCCGCGCTGCCTGCGACGACCCGGAAGCAGTTGGGCAGCCGGCCAATCGCAGCGCAGCCCCAACCGGAGGTCCCGCCCCATCGCGGCACGAGAGAGAAGCTACTGTCCAAGGAGCCCGAGGGCTCCTGATCGAGTCCCGGTCCCGAGATGGGGGACCGGGTGAAGAGCGGCCGGGCGCATGGGGAAGACGGGGCTCTTATGTGGTGAGAGAGCCCCGCAAAGCGCTACCGCCGCCCGGGAGAAGGTGCCGCCGCCGAGCACCGCCAGGCTGGTGAGTGGATCTGAGGGAGAGGAGGGGCGTCGGGGCACATTGCCGGTGCCCGCCCCTCCCCTCCAGTGTGAGCACTTGAGTGCTCGGAGGCCCGTGGGGCCTCCCCTGATGCCGAGTCCCCCGAGAGTGACTCCACCAACCCCGCATTTGAATTCACAAGCCCCGAGGGGCTCTTGAGTGGCCACATGGTGTTGCGAGCCCAGAGAGGCTCGTAGGGGGCATTTTGTCGGAAGAGCCCACGAGGCTCACGGAGCCAGATATTTCTCGAGCCCTGAGAGGCTCCAACGTTGGCTGCATGGCTAAAGAGCCCACGAGGCTCAATGGGGCATATTGGTTACTCGAGCCCTGAGAGGCTCAGCCCCAGTACCTTTGGTCTCGAGCCAGAGAGGCTCTCCCTTTGCATATTTATTCCTCAGAGCCTGTGAGGCTCCCACGATGCCCCTCATCATCCTCTATGGCTGCCCAGCACTTTGTGGGCAGCTGCTACGTTTAGGTCTTGGCGCAGTGGCGCACTCTGGACCCTGGACTTTTGATGTAAGTTCTGTTTTAACGTGATTTATGCGAAGTGTTCTTTGCTGCACCTCTGAATGTGTTGTAGATGCATCATGTGCCTTGTTCCTTACACCGCTGAATGTAGGTTCTGCATCATGTGTTTTCCTTCCCTTGCACCTCTGAATGTGTTGTGATGCATCATGTGTTATGTGCCTATACCCCTACTTGTATTGTGATACTTAGGTGGTTGTTCTTGCTAGTACAGGTGGTGCTAGTGAGGTCCTGGTTCCCTGCGTGACCTGTTCCTAAGGTGGTTAGGATTGCGTAGGTGGTACTTACTGGTTACCAGTGGTTACTGGTTGTGTGCTTTATGTTCTATTTTGTGCTACATGATTATTTGGTGTTTAACTATCTCCAAGGGTTTGATACTGAGCTCGCCCCCTGACCTGAGTCCCAGGACCAGTGGACTCTATTGTGCCTTCCCTGACAAATTGCTGAGACTTGTCTGATCTCCCTGGGCCACTGGGGCCTCGCTGAAGTGTGCCTCGCTCACTCCCCTCGGCAGCTCGTGCCCGGCCGCCCGGCCAAGCCTCGAGCCGCGCCGCTCTCCCCTGAGCCGCGCCGCTTTGCTGGGCCGCCCGCATCCTGCCTCCCCCTCCTCCTCTGAGCCGCACACATTGGTCGCCCCAGACAGACGCTTGTAGCTAGCCGGTCGCCCGCTCAAGCCTACGAAGGAGATCACTCGCATTATCCCGCGCAACCAGGACGGAAGGTACTGTCCTATAGGCTCTATGTTCTAGTTCTAGGCCTACAAATATTGTATTCAAAGTTCTAAAAGTGCTGATTCCTGACAGTGGTCCAAGTGGCCCTGTCTTGTACATATCCCCTGTAAATTCTGCCCGTGCCTGTTGGCACATTGTAAAGTGTGTGTTTTTATCTAATGTGTTTTGGTGTAATACAAAGGCTATTTTTATATGACCTTGTGTGGAGTTTCCTTTGTGGCGGTCCTTGGGTGTTGTTGCTGGGGGTGCGTGCGCAAATACTTAACTCACATCGCCTCCAAGTTTAGCCTTGCTGCTCGCGCCACGTTACCTAGAGGGTGAGCGGGGGTTATCTTGGCGTGTAACTCCCTTGCCCTGACTTAGGAGTGGTGGTCTATGACTGACTTTGGCGAAAGCCCTGGACAGCCAGGGATCCCATTTCTAACACTGCACAACGTTGGCATACAAGGAACAGCCCTGGAAAGGATCTGATCGTTCCTCACCGGAAGAAGCCAGAGATTCAGACTTCCTCCCTTCCTCTCCAACCCCACGAAAATCCCCTGCGGAGTCTCACAAGGGTCACCCTGAGCCTGAACCTCTTCAGCATCTACATGGTCCCCCTCATAGCCATCGTCCTACAACACGGCCTCAACATCATATCCGACGTCAAAGATACCTAGCTCATCCTCTCCCTCACTGTGACCCCACCACCACCAAACTCAACTTCCAGAAAGTAATGCAAGACGTCACAACATCACCAACAGCTGTCTGAAACTCAATGCAGAGAAGACAGAAGTCCTCTTCCTTGGAACCACCCCTTCAGCATGGGACAACAGCTGTGGGCCAACCGCCCTGGAAGCCCACCTACCCCCTCAGACCACATCAAGAACCTGGGCGTCATACTTGACTCTTCACTCACCATGAACCAACAGGTCAACACCATCACATTCAGCTGCTTCAACACCCTCTGATACTTCACAAGACCTTCAAATGGAGCCCCCCTGAGTTAAAGAATACAGTCACCTATGCTCTCATCACCAGCAGACTGGACTATGGGATCGCACTCTACACCAGCATCAACAAGCCCCTACTCCGCAAACTCCAGACCATACAGAACACCGCCGCCAGACTCATCCTCGGCATCCCCCGGCAAGAACACATCAGCCAACACCTACGAAGACTCCACTGGCTCCCCATGGAGAAAAGAGTTAACTTCAAAATCCTTCCTCACGCCTACAAATGTCTACACAACTATGGACCCCAATACTTCAATGACAGAATCAACTTCCACGTACCCAAAAGAAACCTCCGATCTTCCAACCTCGCGCTGACCAAAACCCCACACATCCACAGAGCCAGAGCAGGTGGGAGATCCTTCTCTCACATTGCAGCCCAGACCTGGAACGAGCTACCCGCAGACATCATATGCGCCCCCTCCCTTAACACCTTCAGGAAGCCCCTCAAAACCTGGCTCTTCGGCTAAACAGATCTGCAGACCCCCACCCTCAGCTCCTTGAGACCCTCATGGGTGAGTAGCGTGCTTACAATTCCCATGATTGATTGATTGATTGAGTAGATCTACCCCTTAGTTCCAAGCTTACTCCAGATACAGTGTGGGATCAGAAGCGCACTGATTTTAATGGTCTCCTCTAAATAAGATACAGCTAGATCACTGGCGACAATATCAGTAGAAGTAAATTGTGGTACCGCCAATAGTCTGCATAAAACGTTGTTCTCTAACGTCTGAAGTGACTGTTTGACATATCCCACAAGGTGGCCCTATAGATAACACTGCGAACACATTGACTTTTATATAATTGCAGTGTCTCTTTTATAGGCGTACTTCCCAAGTTTGGTAGCAAATCTTAAAATTGCTTCAGATGTTCTCAAAAATTTTAATTTTCAAATTTTCTAATGAGAACACCAAAAACCAGCTTTGGAAAAACGTAAGCCCAGGTAATAACTAGCTATTGTCTGACCTTAGACAAAATGTGTTCTCTTCTTTATTTTACCCAAGCCACATGCCATAACAAAAGTTTTAGTTACATATTAAATTCAATCTCATATCTTTGCCCTCTATGTATGTAACAAAACCTTCAATCAAACGCTGTAAACCATTACCCGTTCATGATATTGATACCATATCATTGGCATACAGATGGATAGGAGTTGGACGCTCTGCAACTTTAGGGGGGTCCGTAATCAGGTTTTGCAAGTATTCAGCCACCCTATTCATGCATAGAGGGATTTAATAGGGTGCATGGATGCACCCTTGCTCAATTCCTCGCATAACTCTAAATCCTGAAGTGCATTCACCATTTATACCATAACACACTCAAGCAGTCAAACAGCTGTGACTAAAAAGAAATAACAACTATCAGGGAGCTCAATTGTTCCAAGGTCTTTCACAACTTGGCATTGTTAACCAGGTTAAATGAACTATTTAACTCAGCGAAACATATGTGGATGTGGCCTTTTTAGGTCGAGCTAGACATTGCATGCGCTGTCTCTTCAAGACCTGCTGTAATCAGTCTGTGAGCTTCAAGTTCATCCCCTTTCTTGTCTAAACTTTTCAATTGTGTATGTCAGTCCCATTTAAAAATCCTTGCTTGCTAATGGTCAGTCCTGCCTCTTTGTTCCACCTTTCTCTCTTCTGTTCCACCCACAGAGAAGGGTCTTAGTACTGTCTCATTCCACTGTGGTTCTTTATCTGTTCTTGGGGGGACTATTTTTTGTATGGTCTCATAATCTGTTACTGTTTGTCTGTGTTGTGCTTCAGCACCCTAGCTGCTTTCATTCAAATCTAGTATTCTGCCTCCCACCTCCTCTTAATACCACAGTTGTGTTCCTGATGCCTTTTTTTCTGCTGCCTCCCCCACCGTGGCTCCCTCTGTTGCTTGTATTTTTTTTATTAGGTTTTTTCTACTTTTCGATCTCCACCAGCAGTTGGGGTTTTTCTAGTAGGATATTTGCTTTGTTTGGGCTTTCTTTTAAGGGGGATTGAGCTTGTTTTTAGGTATGGCCTGCACAGGGTTTACATCCTGCTTCCTCTCTTGCCTGGCTTTTCATTGCTTCCTGTGCGGGCCACTTACTTTTCCCCAGTTATATTAGCTGTAGCATATTTTCTTGCATTGGCCCGTGCTTGTTATTGTATGTTTGATCTCTCCCTGACAGAGCCCAAGGGTCACCACAGAGTGAACCCCTGAAAGAGAGTAAGTGAGCGTGTGTTAAATTTTGTACTATTTTCATTGCTGATGTCTATCTTTAGATAGATTATTGTTCCAATTATTTACTCTCTGTATTTGCGTCTCTATTATTTGCATCGCTTCACGTACACTTTTTTTTAGCGTTATATATAGCGCTGCATGCACAGAGAGATTTTTGGAGTTTTACTAGAATAACCCAATGTTTTTATTCTTTGTGGGTAACTGACTTATAGAGCAACTCTTTCAGGTGTCCCACCTGAGGATTCTTCTGGGTCCCCGTGAAAACTGTACATCTCGATGTGTGCTTGCAAGTACTACGCACTATAGGGAGCAATGCGTCTCTACTACCAGAGCCTGCAGAGACTGGCGATGAACCGTCATATCTTTTATTGTATGGATGACATGATGCCTCCTGTGCGAGTGCCCCTGGTACCTGGCCCCTCGTGCACTCGCTTCAACCTTCGAGGCTCAGATGAGGAAGAGGTCGAACTGCTCTGGGGGATGAGAGTCAATTGAAGGCACTGGAGAAGAGCATCCTTTGGGAGGGAGAGTTTGTTTTCAGAGCGGGTGGCACCAATGAGGTCTAAGAGAGGCATATCTCCTGTTTGGGGCGAGGGTGGGTGCAGATGAATCCAGTGAAGGTGTTATCTTCCAGATGTGGTGAATTGAGAGGTACATGTCATCTTCAGACGGCCAATAATGCTTCTGCGCCTGCCCGCTAGGACTGCCTTTCAACATATCTCCTGATGCACCAAGGGCTTCCTGTATTCAGAAGCGGGGTCTGTAGGAATATGCTATGTCAGACAATTTAAAACACTCCTGCTCAGTCCAGGTGCCTCACTGCATCCTAGATCCAGCGCCTCAGTGCCTCATACGATGCGCCTAATGTCAGATTCCAAGGCAGGTGGAAACTGCGGTCAGTACAATGGTTTTTGCATTAGGTTTTACCTGAATTAATTTTTGTGGCTAAAACATCACATGCAGTAAAATAGCACGAGGCACCCACGTTTGCAAACAACATTCTCTAAGTTACTCTCCATTCCGCAGGGAGAATGTGTCACTGAAAGCAAATCCCACACAGGGAAACGGGGGTAACAGAAGGGACTGGTATTTCCGGGTCTTTTTCAGGGGCGGTGGGTGAGATTTTAAAGTGGTGGGGCGCAAAGTGATTTGCATTGAGCACCGCAGCGAGCGAGCGCAGCGAGCGAGCCGAACCCCAAAAGGGGGGTTTCGGGGGGGTTCCCCCCCCAAGAAAATTTTGAAAAAAAAGAAGAAAAATCGTGCATTTTCAAGCAAATTTGAGAAAGCAGGAAGGTTAATAAAGCAATTGTGAAAGTGCAGTTATTACATTAATAGATGGCATAACATAGGTAGCTGCCACTGGTTGCTTAATAGAGTCATATAGTGTGCCCATAAATCAAAACAGTGTGTGGTGCTGATATACAGGACCACAGGGGATTAAGAGAGTCATCTGTAAGAGATTCACTGTCAGCAATGAAGATTAAGGTGAAGCCTGACATATTCTTTCCATGATATCAGCGTAAACAAGGGAACAGACTAGTTCCATTGCAAGGGATAGAAAGGAAGGACCAGGCAGACAATGAAGAAGAGAAAGGTTTATGATGGGCACCCCGCTGTGAGGGGAAAAAAATATAACAAAATAAAGAAAAAGTGAATAATAAAGGAGCAAACAGTGGTGAACCGCAAACAACACAACGCATAATGTGCTTCATGACATGAAATGTACTAACCTTTGAGGGTGACCTCTGCGCCCCTATAAACCAGAAGTTGAGTTGCACATGCACACAGCCTGTCTGTGCTGCTAGGACTTCATTTGTTCATCAAGCCCTGTGGGAGGAATGCGGATATCCAGATCCACCTCACACACGAGGCAGCCACCAGCACACTCCCACATAACAGTGCAATGTCAGGCTTTCACGTGTTGGCTTTTGCCACATCGTTGCTGTCTTTTAATCTTGTAACAGAGTGCTTCCCAGA
This sequence comes from Lissotriton helveticus, assembly GCF_964261635.1. Taxonomy (NCBI): domain Eukaryota; kingdom Metazoa; phylum Chordata; class Amphibia; order Caudata; family Salamandridae; genus Lissotriton; species Lissotriton helveticus. The sequence goes on along the minus strand of NC_136065.1, from coordinate 93,925,940 downwards.
GTAAAGTGCTACAACACCTTGTCAGGAGTAAAAGCGCTTTATAAAAGCAATTACAACACAATACTGTTTCCCAGATCACATACACCCACTGGCTATGAGCATGGGCAGGGACATAGTGCTACTTTTTGGGATAATGGGAATTGTCGTTGGAACCTCACCCAGTGCAATCAGTTGTGTAGGCTGTTGCCAAAATGGCTGCCATGGTCCCATTTTATGTAATATGTCCCTGTAATTTTCTGAAAGAACTGCACTTTGTACACAGCTTTCAGCTCCAGAGAAGTGCAGAAATGGAGGGAGCAGCCAGACGGCATAGAAAGGAAAATGCCAAACCAGGGGTCCCAGTTGTGCATGTGAGCAAGTGAAGTATGAGTAGTTCAAAGTTTCCTAGGTTTAATTGCTGACTTTTACCTTTATCGTCAAAAACACTGGAATACAGGAAGGCAAAATAAAAGCAGTACAAGTCACACATGACACAGGACAATGTGAGATCTTTGTAGATATAATAGAACAATGCTTGGAAGTGCAGAATAGCTATGTCCTTGCCCCATGTTAAGCATGCTAAATGGAAAGTCCGTCTTCAAATTGCTGCATTTTATTTCCATAATTCCACTGAATTTCCATTTCATCAAGCAGGCATTTATTTTTCCCAAGTTCATAACAGCTGCCTGGCATCTAACAAAACCCTAACTAGCTACCTCCGCCACTTACCCACTCCCTCCTCAAATGGTAGGAGTGAGCCCAAAGCAGCCCCTGCAGGTCACGAGGCCCCGAAACAGGCCACAAACCCAAACCACTATCTCATTCTCCACCCATCCACCCAGCTGTCCCGGTCAACAGAACACCAGCAGCACCGCTCTGCCAATGCCCAACCACTTCGCCTGAGAGGCACAGCCCCTGATCGCGACTGGTGCACCCAGGAAGCTCTGCCTGCAGTTCTGTGGAATGCAATAGCGATGTTTACCCCTTGTTCGTGAATGTCGTTTGTCCTAGGTCATTCAAGTTTAATTAATTAGGAGCAAAGCCTCCTAACACATGTCCGCAAAGAGAAGCAAATGTCCAGCGCAGGGCTAAGCCACGCTTCCCTCATGTAAGTGCTGCCTGTGGAAAACCAGCGCTATAAACTTATTGCCAATTTAGCTTGCACTGTTGTGGCCCATTTCTATTCAATACCGATATACCCCTCCCAACCCACTTACTACTTACTTACTTACTTGCTAGTTATCATGCATCAAAGTTATTAAAAGCACTGCCATGTGTTGCAATAGTAGGCAAAAACGGTAGCTCCCCTAGTGTTAAAATTGACATAGCCGAGAATTCGTTTGGGACAAAATGTGCAGCATATTGACTTTCCATGTCCAGTCCAAACCACCAGGATACAACATCACCACAGATATCCTGACATTTTCTTGTCATTTTTAAACTGCAGCTCACTCCCCTTACCCCCCATAAACCCAGAGGAGGGCGTGCATTTATCAACTGAGGCACAATTACTTCTGTTATGCTCCAGTACCTCGGGAACTATGGGCACAGTACTAGAAACAACGGAAACCACAGATCTAATATCCCCATCCCAAAAAAGAAAGAAACATCCCAGTGTTAGCTCTGGAGACCGCGCTGTTTGTGTGGCAAGCAGTTCAGCCACTGGATGGGGAGTAGAATTTGAAAGTGCACAGGATCACACGTTGTGGTGGTGCTGCGGTTTCATTGTCTATTAGACCAGTAAAACAAAAGGCGGCCAATTTACCTATTAAATTGGCTCCAGTGACACCTGGTGAAGGAGACACTCCCTCCCATAGACCATCAAGTGCACACTGCAGTGCGACAGCAATTAACTATCACACCAACCTTCACATGAAATACACCTTATAAACCAGATGCAATATGCCTTTTATTCCAGAAGCATCCATTGTTCCATATTGGCACTGCGCTTCTTCCAACACAACTAAATTACCCACTTCCCTTGCCATACACACTGCAGCAACCAAGCACACGAAAACTCAAGGAACTGGTATACAGCACCCCTAACCCCTACTGCGCACCCCTTCATGCCAGGAGCGGGCCACAAAGCAGCCACTGCACCCAGGATGCCTAAAAAATGAACAGATGCAAACCCTGTTATTTTAACATAGCCACTTCTGCTTGCCCAGCCTTTCCAGCCCTAGCAGCACGTTCGGTTCTCCCAACGCACATCCACTCTGCCGAGACGCATGCTGCCTGTCACTAATAGCGATAATAAATAACTAGTAATGTCAGCTTACCTTTGAGAGGGGATCGGATACTCTCCTCACAAGCACGCTCCGGAGGCCCTGCTGTGTAGTCCCCAGTTGTTTATACATACAACCAGCCCCGGAGAAATATTAACGGCCTAACTTCATCTCAGCACCAAAGTCTTGTTAGGCGAAAATGCGCAATATACAGCCACAGCCATACCCATTAAATCCGCTGGACACAAATCAATCACGGGTTGCAACTTGCTCCACGTCCAGCTTCTGAATGAAAAATCAAATGGCAGCGGAGCGTCTGCCATCATAAATTGACAATAAATTATGAGTTTAGGCCTCATTGTCTGAATGGAACGCATTTGCATTTGACCTCTTAAAATAGGGAGATAAGTACGTCTTGGCTGAATGGGGTGATATATTAAGAGCCCTCGAAATTCCTAGTCTGGGCACTTGCAGCAGCGCAAACAAGTAGCTGGCTGGGGAACATATATTTTTAAAGGGTTAGATTTGGAGATTTCTGCATTTTTGTGCAGCTCGCCAAAACATACATGAAAGCTTACCTAGTCCCGTAGTCACACTGAGCACGGCTAGTGGTTGTGCTTAGCTCCACCAATGGATGCAATTACCTCGAGGGTGTATGCACTTAACTCCATCAAGGGTGCACTCCGCCCTTCTAGAGGCTATGCTTAGCACCCAAATGACTGCACTTAGTAAATCTGATGGCTACACTAAGAGCTACTGATGGATGGTTTTAGTCTGGTGGTTATGCTTAGCCCTACCGGTTGGCTGCACTTAACCCCTCTGGTGGTTGCACTTAATTCCACCGAAGGATGCATTTAGCTCCTCTGGTTGTTACGCTTAGCCCTTCTCGTGGTTGCTCTTAGCCCCTTCAGTGGTTGCACTTAGCCCTTCCAGTGGCTGTTCCTAGCCACTCTGGAACCTGCACTTAGTGCTCATGGGGCTGTGCTTTACTCCCTCTGGTGGGTGCACAGGGCTTCAGAATGTGCAGCATGTGGTCACAGCAGTGCTTGCACTCAGCCCCTCCAGTGCTTGCACTCAGCCCTTCCAGGGAATGCTCTTAAACCCTTCAGTGGTTGCACTGAGTCCTTCTGGTAGCTGCACTTACAGCCCCTGGGGTTGTACTTTAACCACCCTGCTGGCTGCGCTTAGCCCCAGAATGTGCCTCATTTGGTCGCTCCATGAGTTGCACTTAGTCTCTCTGGTGGCTGGATTAGCGCCACAAATTAATGTATATCGCTGCGCTCCGGTGTTTGTGCCTGGGTGTGCATAGTTCTTCTGCTTCGGCCTAGTGTTGACAGGGCTCAAAAAAACACATTTACTAGAGGCGAGAGGGCTATGAGCGTCATTAAGATGTATCCCATGCAGGCTAGATCACCTCTTTCCCTCAGCATTACACGGCAGACATACTTTGAAGCTTTTCGACATGTGTTATGTTCCTATTGGGAGGTTCCTCCATTCATGGCAATGCCTGCCTTATAGCACGCATGCGCCCTGTGAAAATATTCAGCTTCTCATCTTCATTATCAAAACCTGCTCCATCACTTCGCTCCACTGCAACTGTTTTTTTGTTAAAACACACATTTTTTGGCTGTTTATTTTATACCCCGAAATCTGCCAGACGGCATTGAAGGGCATACATACGGCGTAACATACGCTCAGATTAGTGTTTTTAGGTGCGTGGAGATTAAGTGATTTGTTTTGTCCGTAATCACACGTGCTGTTGAGCCGACTCCGGTACTCCAAGGTGCTTCCGCAGCTCTGGTCGGTAGGCCACATTTGTTCCCGGGATCTAATTTGAAGGGCAGATGTCGCTACTGTAAGGGGCAGCCGTTCACGTTTGAAGAAAAGCAGATTTTAAAATTAAAATAAGTTCACACAAGCCTTCTTGTTGCCCACTTCCCGCTGCCTAATGACTCATGCAAAACCTTAAACCTCAGCGAGCTTTTATCAAAAGAAAAACAGCTCGAAAACCTTGGCTCCGATATCACAGGGAACGGCCTCGCAGTTCCACCCTCTTGAAAGCAGTCTCTGATTTTCGCACTTTACACAGAAACTACGAGCCAGGGCGCATCACAATATTTGGGCGACTATAATAAGATAGCAGCTTACTTTGCGCTAGATAAAACAAAAAAACAAACCCGGGGACTGCGTGTGAAGGGCAGGAGGGCTGCAGGCGGTTTAATACAATTAAAATGTGATATAAAAAAAGTAAAAAACTTACTGAGCTCAGAGCTTCTGGATGGGTCCAACGACTACGGGGTTCTCTCTAGCTGAGCACAGGCGGCCTTCTGAGGACAACGTCAGGGCGCGCGTCCAGAAAGACCAATCACTGCATGGCTTCACAATGAAGTCACACAGTGATTGGCCATGCAGTGCTGAGCCTGAGCCAGTGTGCCACACAGCCAATCCTGGCGCTGCATGTAGCGCCAGGATTGGCTAGGGGGGCACACTGACTCCTCGCCCTGGCGCCTTCCATACCACGGGGCCCGGCTACAGCAGCACCCCTCCCCCGGCCCCTTCATTCAGTAGGAGCATCTCTGGCCAGCGTGCATGCTCGGGCTAGGTGCAGCCCTAAGTTCCTCATGCTCAACGCACACCGTACTGCTGCTGGCCTGCTGACGTCTGCGCTCTGCAGACTGTCACTCAGCAGACCAGCCAGCCAGCCCCAGCCCCTGCGCACACTCCCTATTCAATCGGGTGGGTCCCGACCGGACCCGCAACCTGGATTGAAGCGCTGCACTGTGACTTCAATATTCAATTCAAATATTTATTTGTGTATGCGGTGCGTCCAGGCTTAGTGGGGCTATGCCCCTACGCCCCTATGGACGCACCGCCGCTGGTCTTTTTGCACCAGTGGTTGGGACGGCTTTGCAGTGCTCTTTGGGCTCAAAGGGCTAAATGTATCAAGCGTGTTCCCGTTTGCGAACTGGAAAAAGCCTTTTGGGATCATCCCAAAAGGCAATTGCAAAATAGGGAATCGCAATTTCTGCGATTACCTATTTTCCGAATGCATTTAGAGTATCTAAATTTGCAATTCTCTACATGCAATGCAGGAAGCGCTTATTAAATTGCGATCCTGCTTTAAGGAATCGCAATTTACCACCAACTTCAGGTTGGTGGTAAATTGAAAATCCTTAGAAAAATGCACAATTTTGAATTTTTCTAAGTGACTTGGGCACACATACATGCCATTAGGGCTTCATGTATTCAGAAGTGGGGTCTATAGGAATATGCTGTGTCAGACAATTAAGGCATGTACGTGCGTCACATGTAAACAAATGCTTATTTCAGGGGTGCAACAGGATGTCCTTTTGGCACCCTTGAAATTGCATACGCAATTTGCGAGTACCTATTGGGTACTCGCAACTTGCGCATGCAATTCCCATTCATTGCTATGGGCCTCTAGGCTCATAGGAATGAATAGGAAGCCCTTCCTGATTTGCGAGTCGCAATTATGGAATGCTTAGGAATCTCAATCTGATTTGCGAAACCTACGTACATTGCATTTTGCGAGTCCATAATAGCAAATCGGAAAAATTCCCTATCAAGGACTCGCAAAATACAATGTTGATACATCTGGCTGAAAGATCCAAGGGCATATATATTCAGTCTCATTTAAAACTGTATATGGCAGCAGATGCTGGCAGGATGAATGTTTGTTAAATGCTCGCCGTTAAGGCATGTTGTAATCTGAGAACCAGGCATAAACAACCTGCAAGGTCCACAAAGCCTTCCATCTCTATCAGGGCAGCAGACTGACCCGCTTTAAACTGAGTAACAGGGACCCCAGGAGAAGGGCGATGTGAGGCGCTAACAATTTTTGAAGTTATGTTCTCTAAGGCTTCCTCTGCCTGCAGGAACCCCCATGAACAAAAAGGACTAAGGATTTTTTTTTACCCGGGTCCTAAACTCTGGAACAAAGTTCCCCGGTTCGAGATATGAAAAAAGTCTGGCTGTTGGAAAGTCATCCTGTGCCCTGGGCACCCCCGAGCTTTTTGCCGACTGGTACTGCTGGTAGCTGACTCTGACTGACCCTGGGTTCTGCCTAACCGTTCTGGTGATAAGCTCAAAGAGACACATTTAAAATACAGTGAAAACACATACACTAGGGTACACTATAGGTTGGGGCACCCCTGTGATTGACATGACCTTTCCTATAAGGCCTTAGTACATAATGGGGCAGGGGGATTAGAACTACCTATCAGTCCCTAGTATTTAACAGGGCATGGCATTTTAGGGGCCATCAACCCTTTCTGCACTTGCATGTGTGCGCTGCTGAAGCCAGAGGTTAGTTTAAAAGTGGCTCTGTGTTGCAGTACTGCCTTTAAGTAAATTGTGCCCAAACTCGACTTTTAGTTTGGGGCACTTAAAAATGTATTACCTACAATGTTTGGGTATATTAGGTACCCTCACAGTCTCCCCTAGGTATCCCAGGGGTAGGGATCAAGTAGTTATAAGGCGTACCTTTATAAAAATTAGTTTTGTTTGCCCTGGGTTAAGTGAAATCTCACATTTCACTCCCCACATTGTCATAAAGTGCTGCCCAAAAATGACTTTGCTGTTAGGAGCACTGTGGAGGGAGGATGTGCAATATTTATACACATTCAGAACCTCTAACGTCTTCCCTAGGTGGTCCAGGGATTGGGGTCCTGTAGATTTAGGCAGAGTACTTAAAATATGTTTTTATAAGCCCTGGTGTCGGGAAAATGGCCCACGTCATTTTTCCCATTGCAAATCCCCTGCCACATAGGTTAACATTACAATAAGTGATTGACTAATAAATCTTGATAGGAGAAGACTAAACATGCCATTCAAAGACTTTCTAGAATGGTATCAATAAACTAAACAATATAATATTGTTGAATTTCTCCTATAATGTACAGACAAGAAGTTATAAGTCTTTCTTGTTTGTTAGCCCAGTTTCAGCCTTCCAGGGGTCTGTCCTGATTGGTCAGAGTTAAGTGGATTAGCCAGGCTTCTTTGAAGAGGTGATAAAGAGCCCCTGGGGTTAACCGGCTCTGCTGGTAGGGCAGTGTTCTGTTACACAGCAATGCCAGAGCAGGGGGAGGAGTCATAAAAAATGGACTTCAAGGGAAGGGGAAGATCAAAATGTCATTAAGAAGTCTACTCTCTTGACCCTATGCAGATGCTAGGTTTAAGGAAGCAATGAGCAGATGCAAGGGGGAGAAACTATGGAGATTAGCCATTTTAGGGGTGTGTTTAGCCAGTTCTTCTCTCCCTGCTACAAATTCTACCATTATGAATTTAGAAGTATTGGTGCACTCTGGGACAAAATAATGCCACATTTTACAGGATTGGTCAGACCTTTGGGTGGAACCCTGCAACCCATTGGGCATGAGTGACCTTCTGCTTGACCCAGAGAAATTGGCATACGTGTCTGAGATCTCAGATCTGCTGCTTGAAACTTAAGAAAGCAAGGAGTGCCATGCTGAGAAGTTGGATATATATTTCCTAAGGTCTGCACTCTGAATACTGCACATTTTGCACTACAACCCTGTGGATTACCTTGCCGTAAGAAGGACTAAAGAGTGGACTCCCTACAAGATACATGTTAACAGAGCTCACCTGGAATATCACCACCAAGGATCCTCAACCTAGAGAACTACCAGTGGATTTGTAAGGGTTTTGTCCAAGTGGATTGTGGGAACTGAAGTCCTCAACTTTCAAGGACCATCTTGGAGCTTCCAGACCCTTGGATATCAAGTTCAAGTTCAAGTTAAAGCATTTGTATAGCGCACTACTCACCCAGAGGGTCTCAAGGCGCTTGAGGGAAGGGGGAATTTTATTTGTCGAGAATCCAAGTTTTTAGTTGTTTTCGGAAGGAGAGGTGGTTCTGTGTGAGGCGAAGGTGGGTGGGGAGAGAATTCCAGGATTTGGCCGCTAAGTAGGAGAAGGATCTTCCCCCCATGGTGGATTTATGAATGCGTGGAATTGCGGCGATGGCTTGATTGGACGATCGTAGTTGGCGGGTGGGGGTGTAAAAGGACAGGCGCGTGTTGAGGCATTCGGGTCCTAAGTCGTTGAGGGCTTTGTGTGCGTGGGTGATGAGACGGAACGTTATTCTCTTTTTGACGGGTAGCCAGTGGAGGTCTTTCAGGTGGCCGGAGATGTGAGCTTGACGGGGGATGTCTAGTATGAGTCTGGCTGAGGCGTTTTGGATGCGTTGGAGTTTTTTCTGTAGTTGGGCTGTGGTTCCGGCGTAAAGGGTGTTTCCGTAGTCCAGTCGGCTAGTGACTAGTGCGTGGGTGACCGTCTTTCTTGTTTCGATGGGGATCCAACGGAAGGTTTTTTTGAGCATACGTAGGATGTTGAAGCATGATGATGAGACGGCGTTGACTTGTCTGGTCATCGAGAGGGAGGAGTCCAGGATGAAGCCCAGGTTACGTGCGTGGTCCGTAGGTTTGGGTGCGTTTCCCAGGGCCGGTAACCACCATGAGTCGTCCCAGGCGGAGGGGGATGAACCTAAGATGAGGACTTCCGTTTTGTCCGAGTTCAGTTTTAAGCGTCTGTTCTTCATCCACTCGGCTACTTCTTTCATCCCTTCGTGTAGGTTGGTTTTGGCGGTGTTTGGGTCTTTGGTGAGGGAGAGGATCAGCTGGGTGTCGTCTGTGTAGGAGATGACGTTGAGGTTGTGTTGGCGTGCGATGGATGCGAGGGGACTCATGTATACGTTGAAGAGGGTGGGACTGAGTGATGATCCTTGTGGTACGCCGCAGATGACTTCGGTGGCTTCTGAACTAAAAGGGGGGAAGCGGACTCTCTGGGTTCTTCCGGCGAGGAGCGAAATGATCCAGTCCAATGCTTTTCCTTGTATTCCGATGTTGCTGAGGCGTTGTATAAGGGTGCTATGACAGACTGTATCGAAGGCTGCGGAGAGGTCGAGCAGGATAAGGGCAGCTGTTTCTCCGTTGTCCAGTAGTGTTCGAATGTCGTCTGTTGCTGCGATGAGGGCGGTCTCGGTGCTGTGTTTGGTTCTGAAGCCGGACTGTGAAGGGTCGAGGGAATTGTTGGATTCGAGGAAGGCGGCGAGCTGACTGTTGACGGCTTTCTCAATGACTTTGGCAGGGAATGGGAGGAGCGAGATGGGGCGATAGTTCTTAAGTTCAGTGGGGTCTGCTGTGGGTTTCTTCAGAAGGGCGCTGAGTTCGGCATGTTTCCAGCTTTCCGGGAAGGTAGCGGAGTTGAGGGAGCAGTTGATGACGTCTCGGAGATGGGGTGCGATAATGGAGTCTGCTTTGTTGAAAATATGGTGGGGACATGGGTCGGTTGGTGATCCTAAGTGGATGGAGTTCATCAGGCGGATGGTGTCTTCGGTGGTGATTGGGTTCCAGGCGCAGAGGTTGTTGGAGGGAGGTTTTAGTTCGGAGGTGGGTGGGGTGGACTGGTCTCCGGATTGGTTTTCAAAGCTGTTATGTATGTCAGCGATTTTGTTGTGGAAGAATGAGGCTAGGGAGTCGCAGAGGTCTTGGGAAGGAGTGATGTCGTTGGTGCTGGCGGTGGGGTTGGTAAATTCTTTGACGATGTTGAATAGAGTGAGTTTGAGACACACTGGGACCCTTTTGGGAACTTCAGGAAGAAGTTCCAGGAGTTTGGAGAACTTTGGAGCAACTTTGGAAAAAAGCTCCATAACTGGACCGACTCAACCTTGCCAGCCAAGCCAAGCCACCTGCCTTCAACCGCGTAGGTCCAACTTCCAGAGTTTGACCGGGAGCTGGTGAAATCTGAGGTTAGCGAACCCTCACCGAATCCGAATGTGCCTTAAGCCTTACCTACTCTTTGCATGCGTTTACAACCCCCATCACACAGCGCTTTAGCTTCATCGAACAACTATTAGAATACATGAATATATAAAGTACTTAATTAGTAAAATAACAAGTACAGGTGTGCAAAGATTTTTTTCTCAGAAGCCCACTTTTGTACTTGCTTTCCCAATTTGTCTATGTTTTTCTGACTTTGTCTTCCTCCTCCTTTCACCATTTCCTGTTTTGCTCTCTCTGGCTCTAGGTAAAAAGTCTTATGAGGAAAAGTAAATGCTGGTTCAAAAAAATGAGTGCGGGTAGGCTTTACCTGCAAGCATCAGTTAAAATTAAGCATTGAATGTACAGCTATCAGTTGTAAGCATTGGAACGGATGCAGGCTCCCCTGATGGTAAAAGAAGACACAAGCTAATCAACTAACTTTGTAACAGGGGAAGAATTACGAAAAAGGGGCCTCCTTTGGACAAGTGGCACAAAAATCAGACCTAAAGCCAGGCGTGCAACGCCCGTAGGTCTGAAACAGCTTCAGCCACCCCAACCCCATTGTTTGTTTCAGCCCAGTCTCCTGCAGCTCAAACTTCTGTGGGTTTGGCTGGGCGTTGTCTGGAGTCTTATCTCCAGCACACCCAAGTTTTTCACAGGTCTTTGAAGACCATTTGCATATTAACATACCTTTGTAAACTGGTTACAGAGGCTTAGTTTTTTTTTCTGGTTCCAGTACCCAACGGGCATATTCCTTACATTTACTGCTGTAGTGTTAGAATGCATTTCATTAAAAGGAATATAAAGTATGGATGCCAAAAGAAAAATACCAGCCATTTGTTGTTTAAAGAGCCTGCAGAGACCTTGTCTTGACACTAAATAGGGTTATAAATAAAAAAGTATGTATTCATTTATAATGTGACTTTTCTGTCTTTGTTCCCTTTAATTATCAGTCATGGATCATTCAGGCAGCCTAGAACACAATTAAAAGTGCTTTTTATTTATATTTGCTGCTTGTAGTATGCACAGATAAGTGCTGAAAACACAGCTTTAGGTGACTGCTTAAGTTTTGACAGTCTGAGAAATCAAAATAATAAGCTGGCAACCCTAATCATAAAACTGGAAGTTTGTTGCAGTATCAGCACACTATTTATTTCCTCCACCCTCGATCCCTGATTAATGCCATAATAGGAATACTTTAACTAATATCTGGAACCCAACGCCGCCTTAAACAACAAACTGAGTTACTTCAAGTGTCTGAGAATGCACACTGTCCTGCAGAGTGCTGCTTCTTGAGGAAAGGTCTCTCCCAGAGTTCTGTTTCTGCAGAAAAACTCTCTCGCAGAGTGCTGTTTCTGCAGTAAAACTCTCTTGCAGAGTGCTGCTTCTTGCGGAAAGCTTTCTCTCAGAGGGCTGTTTCTGCCCTAAAACTCTCTCGCAGAGTGCTGCTTCTTGTGGAAAGCTCTCTCCCAGAGTGTTGTTTCTGCCGTAAAACTCTTGCAGAGTGCTGCTTCTGCTGTAAAGCTGTCTCCCAGAGTGCTGTTTCAGCAGTAAAACTCTCTTGCAGAGTGCTGCTTCTGCTGTAAAGCTGTCTTCCAGAGTGCTGCTTCTTGCGGAAAGCTCTCTCCCAGAGTGCTGTTTCTGCAGTAAAACTCTCTTGCAGAGTGCTGCTTCTGCTGTAAAGCTGTCTCCTGGAGTGCAGTTTCTGGTGTAAAGCTCTCTCGCAGAGTGCTGCTTCCTGCGAAAAGCTCTCTCCCAGAGTACTGTTTCTGCAGTAAAACTCTCTTGCTGCCTCTGCTGTAAAGCTGTCTCCTGGAGGGCTGTTTCTGCAGTAAAGCTCTCTCCCAGAGTGCAGCTTCTGCTGTAAGTGTCTCTCCCAGAGTGCTGTTTCTGCAATAAATCTCTCTCCCAGTGTGCTGCTTCTGCAGTAAATCTCTCGCCCAGAGTTCTGCTTCTGCAGTAAAGATTTCTCCCAGACACTGTTCCTGTAAGGTGAGCGCACGTGCACCTATGTCTCCCTGAGCGCAAATTGTAAAATGTAAAGCTCACAGGCACCTGAGAAACGTTCTCGCTGCTGCTTTTTAAATGCGTGTGCAAAAACAACAATTGATGGACAGAATGCAGAACAATGTCATACATTTACCCCAGTACAGAGATCTGGGCCTAAATCCATCGTTTTTTTGCACTCCACACCACCCCAGTTCAGACATGGCCATATGCAAATCAGCCTTGACCCTGTGCCTCATGGGAACAGTCCAGCCCGAACTGCCAAGCCATGTCTTTTCTGGACCGGAATCAAGCATCCTAGGACCGGTTTCTGGCTATCAGCCGTCTTCAGCCAGGATAGCTTGACTCCAATGGCATGGAGAGCACGGGACTCACGTCTGAGCATACCCGTCCCACTCAGGGTGACAAATGCAAAAACAACAATTGATGGACAGAATGCAGAACAATGTCATACATTCACCCCAGTACAGAGATCTGCGCCTAAATCTATCGTTTATTTGCACTCCACACCACCCCAGTTCAGACATGGCCATATGCAAATCAGCCTTTACCCTGTGCCTCATGGGAACAGTCCAGCCCGAACTGCCAAGCCATGTCTTTACTGGACCGGAATCAAGCATCATAGGACCGGTTTCTGGCTATCAGCCGTCTTCAGCCAGGATAGCTTGACTCCAGTGGCATGGAGAGCACAGGACTCACGTCTGTGCATACCCGTCCCACTCGGGGTGACAAATGCAAAAACATTTAAAATGCATGTGGCGCAAAAATGGTCAGATTGTGTTACTATTTGAAAGTAATCCTGTTAATTGCAGAGCCTGTCGTGCGCTGCAATTAACCCGTTGGCTGCTTCGAACGTTCCGTGCCAGTACCGAACGTTCGAAGAACGGGTGGGGCCGCGTCGGCAAATGGACGTGCGCAGTACCACCGAGGTAGTGCTCACGATGACCGTTGGCCGATGACAGCAGCCAACTGGTTTACATGAATACTTTCACAATGGCGCACAATCTGCTCTGCAGCCGTGCCCTATTAACAAATGCAACGTAGCGAGTCTAGAAGCATGACGTGTGCTATCAGTTGATTCTGATAGCACACGTCCTGCTTGTAGACGTGCTGTGTTTCATTTGTTAATAGGGCAGGGCTTCAGGGCAGATTGTGTTGTGGACTCGGCTGGGCAGTGTCTGGAGTCTTATCTCCGGCACGCCCAAGTTTTTCACAGATCTTTAAAGACCATTTGCATATTTACATACCTTTGTAAACTGGTTACCGAGGCTTATATATATTTTTTCTGGTTCCAGTACCCCCTGGGCCCCCCACTCTGCATATTCCTTAACCATAGTGTGAGAATCCATTTCATTAAAAGAAATATAAAGTAGGGTTGCCAAAAGAAAAATGACAGCCATGTGTTGTTTAAAGAGCCGGCAAAGACCTCGTCTTGACACTAAATAGGGTTATAAATAAAAAAGCATGTATTAATTTGTAATGTGACTTTTCTGTCTTTATTCCCTGTAATTATCAGTCATGGATCATTCAGGCAGCCCAAGAACACAATTAAAAGTGCTTTCTATTTGTATTTGCTGTTCAAAGCATGCACAGATAATTGCTGAAAATACTGCTTTAGGTGACTGTTCATTTTTGTACCTTCTGGACATCAAAATAATAACCTGGCAACCTTAATCATAAGACTGGAAGAGTGTTGCAGGATCAGCACAATATTTATTTCCTCCACCCTCGATACCTGATTAACACTATATTAGCAATAGTTTAACTTATATCTGAAACCCTATGCCGCCGTCAGTAACATGCTGAGTTACTTCAAGTGTCTGGGAATGCACCTGGCATTCAGACAACTCACTCTTCATTCTCGTGATTCACTTTCACGCTCACCCTGCACTCACTGCGATCACAATGCACTCACAATGATCACCATGCACTCACACCATTCACCCGCTCACCCTGCACTCACAGTGATCACTTTGCACTCACAATGCACTTGCGCTGTTCACCCAGGTACCTCATCCTGCAGTTACACAAGCACACTACTCACCCTGCACTCATGTGACACTTCACTCACCTGTCCCCCTCACTGCTCAATCTGCAATCTCACTTAAACAAGACCATCACTAACCATGCATTCATTTGTCCCACTCTGCACTTACATCTGCACCCAAATTAATATGGTCACCTCACTCATCCTGCAGTCTCTCCTCCTACCCTACTCTCAAACTGTTGCATCGCTCACTGTGAACTCACATGGGCACTCCTGCCACCCACACAGCGCAGAAGGTTAAAGTGCCTGCTACAAGGAACATGCACCATGAACTATGAGTAGCGCTATAAAAAAATGAAATGTTTGTCAGAAAGAGGGTATAGAGAGATGAGGTGTTTTGTTGGTGAGTGGCAGTGAGGAAATTCATAAAAAGGGAGGAAATGGGGGAGAGGGCACCGAAAAAACACTGTTGCACCATGTGCGACCAGTGCTGCGACCTGCCCTGGCTGGGAGTGTTAGCCCCCCACAAAGTTCAGGTCTAGGTGTGCCCTTGCCTAAAGCACCCTTAAAAGGATTAAGGACCTAATCTAAAAAGTGTTTTCACAGTCACAAAGCAAGCAATTCACAAAGTCAAAAGCATTTGATATCGCAAAAAACAGACAGGATTCACAATGTACTAAAAATGCGTTTTAGTGTGAAAAGTATTTCCATCTCATGAAATATCTTAAGCGACTACTCCATATATCACAGAGAAGGCAGTGTGTATGGACCCTCTCCCCCTTCTTTGTGATTCGGAATACTTTTTATATATATATATAAATATATATATAATACCATACATCTGGTCACAAAACATTGAATACCTAGCAATGTCTGCCTCTGTGTTGAAGCTGTGACAGCTATTCCTAAGTGATTACTTCCATTTTGCGAATGGTTGCCACAGGCAGGCAATGACCCATGATGAAGTTCTGTATATTGGAGTTTTTCTTTCTTTTTTTTTAGGTTGAGACTGGGCAGCGCATGCGCTGCTCTGCGAGGCATGCTGTATTGAGGTAGGGACTGGAAGCTCTGCCCACGCTCCACCCCCTGTTATGTGTGTTGTTACTCAGCAGGCTTTAATAACAGCTTTTGAGCACCATTTTCTCAAACAGCTGTGTCGGACACGCTCTCTCCTAATGCTTTTCAAACATTTTTAGAACATGCATCAGTTTTAAAAACAACACATAAATAAAAGGCATTGTCATTTACAATGTCAATAGCTCAAACTCGTGTAAATGCGAGACCTATTACATTGCAAACGCTTGTTTCTGAAGCTAGTGAGAGCCTGGCGTAAGGGACTAGCTAGGGAGCTTGTGTGCTCAAGTGAGATTCAGAGCAACCATTAATAATCTTAATACCTATATGCTTAATACAGGCTTCAGTTGTTAAATGTCCTCCATCGTATTCTGCGCCCTGGCTGTTTTTTATTATTCATAATATAGGCTCTCTCCTTCAGCTAGTGGTCAATAAGTGACAGATCAGCAATTATCAGCCTGTACTTTCCTCGGAAGAGTGCTCTAATGCGCAAGCACCTTCAAAAGGAGCTGCTTTATTGAGACAGCATTTTAGGATAAGAAACCTGCCCTGGGAGTAATTACTAAATAGGACTGCAAAAATGCTGAGTTTTGAAAACAGCTTCCTTGGTGGAACGGTGTTCCAGACATCAACGCATCGGCAGCCTAGACACTTGTGTAACAAGCACTGTCAAAGCAAATAGGTCTTGCCTATGTGAGAGCTATTGACTTTTCCAAAGTCGTTTATCCATGTTGAAGAGCAGTGTGGCTGCTGTTCAGTGTTGCTTAAAATCATTTACCAAAACCGCTCTAAAAGTTATTTTGAAAAAAGAGCTTTGTACAGTTCTTTAGAAAACTTCAGAGCTTCAGTTAAATGAAAAGTTCTAAACTTTCCCCATATTTGTTTGGACATGTTGGCTTCTGCAACAATTACGACAGAAAAGGTAAACTTGAAGAGAAACAAAATCTCTCTATGTTTGGAAAAACTATACAAAAGGTGCGCTTGCGAAGGAAAGCCTGCATAGATTCTGCTTTCAGTTAAGATTATCTCGCAGGGAAGGGAAAATGATATCACAAAGGTCATCACAAGTTTGTTTCGGTAAAGGCGAACTTAAATCTAGAAACATTGCAAGCGTCTTACAATGTAAAAATCAGGAAGATTGCAACAAAATATGCTGCACTTCCTAGTGTTGTCACTGCAGTGAGGGCCGCTCCCAGTTTGATGTTATTGCAGTGAGGGCCACTCCCAGTGTAGTCACTGCAGTGAGTGTGAGAAGTTGGCCTGGCATATGCTGTCCACTATTCTAGTGGGCACTTTGCACCAGTCCAAACGACCCCTTATTGATGGTACCTTAAAGACAACCTTATAGAAAGCTATCCTAGTGGTAGCTGTGGAGAGCAGCCTTCAGGCTAAGTCTATTTGATTAACTACAATTCGATTGCACCTTACCCGATAGCTTTCTTAATACGTTCCTTCCCTCGAGTAATCTTTGTCCTGTGTGTTAGATCCTCAGCGTTGCCTGTGTTGTATATAGGATCTAGTTAGTATCTAAAGGTTACCTTATTGAAGATTAAAGTGCCATAATTGACCATCCTTACCTCTATGGGTGTTCTCCTATTGCTTCTAGGAGAATTCTCGTATGACTCTTCTAGCGCGGGTAGAGCTGCTTGAAAAGAAGGGTATGACCAATTACTATCTTGCCTTCTTATAAATAGTCGATAATATCTGGTATTGCCTATTCTTACCTTATGTCAGTTTCTTGTCTATCCGTCTGGGTTTTGAAGCGTGTAGTTATGAAAAAAATGCTTGTGATTGTGAAACTGTTTAAAAATTGTTTAAAAATAAAAACTATTGCGTACTCTCACGAGATCATTCCTGATTATGGGCGCCATCTTGTAGTGTGTAAATATACTCGAAGTGTACTCCGATTAAGTTTATACCGTTCCTATGTTTAAAAATTGAAATTCAACTATTAAATTGATGTCGTGTTATCCGCTCTCCTTGATGCTATGAGTAATGTTATTTTGTCTAACTGATTTTATATATTGATGATATCTTCTTAATATGGAAGGAAACTGAGGAAACACTCATAACCAACATCAAGAACTTAAATGAAATAGACCCCAGAATTCAATTCACCAGCACGATTACCAAAAGTGGCATCGAATATTTAGACACCTGGATAGAAATTCATAACAACACGATTGTAACAAGAGTATATAGAAAGGAAACAGATCATAATAATGCTTTGCATTATACAAGCTTTCATCCCCCGCCATTACTAAAGAATCTTCCATATTCACAATTTTAAAGAATTCAACGGATCACATCAGAGGCAGAATTAGTCTACAAACAATGGAACGTCAAAAACAAAATGTTATCGATCGTGGATACACGGAAGATTTACTTGAAGAACATAAAAAGAGAGCACTGTCGACTAACAGAGGAACTTTACTTCAGAAACATTCTAAAAAACTCACCACTAGGAGTGTATTTGTATCTAAATATTCCACGGTCTCCACACAGATCAAACATATTATTCTAAAGAGATGGGAACTACTGAAAGAGGAACCCGATTTTAACAACTTGTATAATGAAATGCCATTGTTTGCCTACAAAAGAGGATGGAACATAAAGGAGATACTTAAAAAAACATACGCAAATCAGTCTGACCCTGTGCCTCATGGGAACAGTCCAGCCAGAACTGCCAAGCCATGCCTTCCCTGGGCCGGAAACAAGGTTCCGAGGACCGGTAGCAAGCCCATGTCTGCCATGTGAACATATGGTTTCAGTCTGTTGACATGAAGCACCCTATGGGGGCTCCCGGGATTTCCTAGGTCCATCAGATAGGTAACCTCTCCCTTCTGTTCAACAATAGTGTGGGGTCCACTCCACTTGTCTTGGAGAGCTGCTGGGGCCATAGGATCCAACACCCACACTTTCTGTCCTGGCTGGTAAACAGTCAGTACAGCCTTTTGGTAATTCCTGGCTAGCCTCAAGGTTTTTAGTTGCCTTTTTCATGCACTCAGCCATCCTGGAGCAGAGACCAAGTACATTGTCCACTGTGAACTGTTTAGGGGGGTTGAGATGTAACTCCCATCCCTCCTTCACCAGACACAATGGTCCTCTTACAGGATGCCCAAACAGAGGTTCAAAAGGGCTGTAGCCAACCCCCTTCTGAGGAACCTCCCTGTATGCAAATAAAAGGCAGGGCAGTAGGATGCCCCATCTACGCCTAATCTTTTCTGGGAGACCCTTGACCATAATCTTTAAGGTTTTGTTGAACCTTTCAACTAAACCATTGCATTGTGGGTGATGGGGTGTGGTGAATTTGTAGTTCACTCCACACTCCTTCCACATTGCAGTCAAGTAGCTAGACATAAAGTTTGCATCTTTGTCAGATACCATCTCCTTAGGGAAACCCTCTCTTGAGAACACTCCCAAGAGGGCTTTTGCCACCACATGTGCTGTAGTAGTCCTAAGGGGAATTGCCTCTGGGTACCTAGTGGCATGGTTGACCACCGCTAGGAAAAACCTGTGCCCAGATGCTGTCTGCGGATCCATTGGTCCAACAATGTCAATCCCCACTCTCTCAAAGGGAACCCCCACCACTGGTAGTGGTATCAGGGGGGCCTTTGTAGTCCCACCTGCCTTACCACTTGCTTGACAGGTGACACAGAAGCAACAAAACTCCTTTGTGTCTTCAGACATGTGGGGCCAGTGAAAGTGAGGGACAATTCTGTCCCAAGTCTTGTTCTGGCCTAGGTGTCCTGCTAAAGGAATATCATGGGCTGGTGTCAATAGGAAGCCTATTAATTTCAAAGGTATAACCAACCTCCTGTCTGCACCAGGCTAGGGGTCCCTACCCTCTGAATACAGGAGTCCATCATCCCAATAGATCATATGGGTGCCATTAGCATTCCCAGCAGTCTCGGCAGCAGCTTGCTGTCTGAGGGGTTCAAGAGAAGGGCAGCTCAGCTGCTCCTGGCTCAGATCTTCCCTGGAAGGACCCCCTGTCCCCAAGAACCCAACCTGATCAGGCTCAAGCTCATCTGGGACAGTTCCTTCTTCAGAAGCACAAGCACTGCTCCTTTTCTTGGAAGGCACCTGGTCCATTTTTCCAGAATCCAGGGCCTGTTCAGTGTTAGACTTTTTAACCTAGTCACAGCAAACACATGTGCAGAGTTCCCTAACATTTCTGCATGGGTCCTTAACTCCACTTCAGACTAGGCTGAAGTCTCTAAATCATTTCCAAGCAAGCATTCAACAGGGAGGTCTGCACTTACCACAACTTTCTTGCGGCTAGTTACCCCTCACCAGGAGAAATTAACAACTGCCAGGCCATGGTTGGTCCTGACACTGCTAGCAGTGGTCACTTGGTAAAGTTCACCAAGTATGATCTGTCCAGGGTCCACAAGGTCTTGTGTCACCATTGTGACACTTGCTCCTATGTCCCTATAGGCCATAGCCTCTTTTCCATTTATCAAAGACTGTTGTCTGTATTTGCCCCAGTTACTGGGACTCACGAAGGTGGACATATCCATGCCTCCGTCACAGACTAACACAGCCTGATTTGGAACTCTTACTAGGCCAGAGTCCATCTCAGAACCCAGGGTTAACCCTACTACACCCTTCTGCTGAGTACCACCACTTAGAGCTGAACTAGGGGTAACAGTTGCCTTAGGGGCAATGGTGGCTGGAGTTGAATCCTTTTTTCTAGTGCAATCACTAGTCCAATGGCTGTTTTGTTTACAGACTTTACACCATGGTTTCTTTTGGCCTTTCTTTTTCGGAAGATTGGGAATCCCCACCATTAGAAGATTGTTGGGGGCCTTGTGAAGACTACTGGCCTTTACCCTTCTCCCCACCCTTATTAGGATCTTGCTTCTTCTGGTCGCCACCTTGGTTCTGTACCTTCTGCTTCACCCTGGTTCTGACCCATTTGTCTGCCTTCTTTCCCAATTATTGGAGAGAGGTCAGATCAGAGTCTACCAGGTGCTGATGCAACAGCTGTTTCTGACAGATTTTAAGGATCTGCTCCCTCATAATCAAGTTGTACAACCCTGTATAATCACACACTTTACTGCCCAGTAACCAGCCCTCCAGAGCCTTAGCAGCACAATCTACAAAGTCAACCCAGTCCTGAGTCTGTGTCTTTAGTTGTCTCTCTGAGCTGTATTCTATAGTGATCAGTGGTTATGCCAAACCCGTCTATTAGAGCACTCTTCAGGACTGGCGGGGGTAGGATTCCAAATTGTTTGACACCAAATACAACATGTTTCGATGCAGCCATTCCAAAGTTAGCATTTACAGCGAGGTTATAATGCAATTAAGAGTATATGGTCTGGCTGCATCACAGAACAGCCTCAGAGATTAGATTCCAAAAGCTGCTGAGGGGTCCTGCTCATGCATGGGCACCCTTTCACACAAAACCAAGCACACTGCCTTCAGGATTGATAAGGCCTGCCATAGGAGTGACTTATAGGCTTATATGTGCCTGTGATTAAAGGTAGATATAGGTAGCCTATATCTTAGTAAGGGGTGCATGCACCACCTTACCCATGCTGCAGTAGCAGACCAATGGTGTCATTTTGGAAGGCTTCCCAGGGGTGGCATAATACATGCTTCAGCCCCTGGTAGGCCTCTGGGGTACCTATGCTCTTGGTAACTAAGGTACCTTATACTAGGGACACACAAGGGTACCCCAGTAACCAAACTGGAGTGCACCTAAAGTACATGCAATCATTTTAGAGAGGCAGCAGATAGGCTGGGGTCCTGGTTAGCAGGGCCCCAGCCAGACTAAAGTCGAGAAACAGTGAAACACCAGCAAAAAGTGGGGTGTAACCATAGTAAGCAGATCCTACTCTCCTACAGTGAGGGCCTCTCCTAATGTGATGTCACTGCAGTGAGGGCCACTCCCAGTGTGGTCACTGCAGTGAGGGCTGCTTCCGGTGTGATGTCATTGCAGTGAGGGCCGCTCCTAATGTGATGCCTTTGCAGTGAGGGTCGCTTCCAGTGTGATGTCATTGCAATGAGGGCCGCTCCTAATGTGATGCCATTGCAGTGAGGGCCGCTTCCAGTGTGGTCTCTGCTGTGAGGGCTGCTCCTAATGTGATGCCATTGCATTGAGGGCTGCTCCTAATGTGATGCCATTGCAGTGAGGGCCGCTCCTAATGTGATGCCATTGCAGTGAGGGCCGCTTCCAGTGTGGTCACTGCAGTGAGGGCTGCTTCTAATGTGATGTCTGCAGTTAGGGCCACTCCCAGTGTTGTCACTGCAGTGAGGGTTGCTTCCAGTATGATGTCATTGTCGTGGGGGCCACTCCCAGTGTGATGTCACTGAGGTGAGGGACACTCCCACTGTGACATCACTGCAGTGAGTGCCACTCCAAGTGTGGTCACTGTAGTGAGGGCCTCTCCTAATGTGGTGTCATTGCAGTGAGAGCCACTCCCAGTGTGGTCACTGCAGTGAGGGCCACTACCAGTGTGATGTCACTGCAGTGAGGGCCGCTCCTAATGTGATGTCATTGCAGTGAGGGCCGCTGCTAATGTGATGTCATTGTAGTGAGAGCCAATCCTAATATGATGTCATTGCAGTGAGGGCCGCTCCTAATGTGAGGCCATTGCAGTGAGGGCCACTCCCAGTGTTGTCACTGCAGTGAGGGCCGCTTCCAGTATGATGTCATTGTCGTGAGGGTCACTCCCAGTGTGATGTCACTGAGGTGAGGGGCACTCCCACTGTGACAACACTGCAGTGAGTGCCACTCCCACTGTGGTCACTGTAGTGAGGGCCTCTCCTAATGTGGTGTCATTGCAGTGAGG
Organism: Lissotriton helveticus; assembly: GCF_964261635.1. Taxonomy (NCBI): domain Eukaryota; kingdom Metazoa; phylum Chordata; class Amphibia; order Caudata; family Salamandridae; genus Lissotriton; species Lissotriton helveticus. The sequence goes on along the minus strand of NC_136065.1, from coordinate 93,904,069 downwards.
GCCAGTCCCAGTGTGGTCACTGCAGTGAGGACCACTCCCATTGTGGTCACTGCAGTGAGGGTCGCTGCTAATGTGATGTCATTGCACTGAGGGCCGCTGCTAATGTGATGTCATTGTAGTGAGAGCCAATCCTAAAATCCGAATTTAAGGAGGCGCGCATGATCCCCCTCTTGAAAAAACCGGGGGGCGACACTAAAAACGTGAAAAATTTTCCACCCATATCCCAGCTCCCGTTCCTCGCCAAAGTCCTGGAACAACACGTGCTTGCCTCCCTTGCACACCACCTAGAGGCCAACGATCTCCTACAATTTAACCAAGCGGGCTTCCAACCTCATCACAGTACCGAATTAGTGATGTTGGCAGTCCTAGACGACCTGAGACTGAGAGCTGATTCGAAGGACCCCTGCGCCCTGATTTTGCTAGACCTATCCGCGGCCTTTGATACCGTGAACCACCAGCTACTTCTGTCGCGGATGTCCGATTTCGGGGTGCCGGGCATTGCAATGACATGGCTCACATCCTTCCTAAAAGATCGCTCTCAGAGAGTGCAGTTGGGGGAAGCAGTATCCAGGTCAGGTACTATCCCTTGCGGAGTCCCTCAGGGATCCGCACTGTCCCCCCTTTTATTCAATGCCTACCTTCAGCCATTGATAGCTGCGCTCAATCAGTTGGAGTGCCAAATATACAACTACGCAGACGACACCCAAATTATTATCCGGATAGACAATTCCTTACCAGCGCACCAGAAAATACAGAACATCCTAAAATTCACAATAAACTGGATGTCGGCCAATTATCTGAAAATCAATCCGGATAAGACGGAGGTGCTGGCAGTCACTAATGACGCCAACCCCTGGAACTGCCTTTTTTGGCCACCCGAGCTGGACAAATACCCTGAGCCAGCTCCAGCAGTCAAAAGCCTGGGAATAAAAATTGACAACAAACTAACCCTGGCCCCCCAGGTATCCACCACTGTTGGGGTTTGTTCCAACATAATCAGGCAGCTGCGAAAACTGGCCCAGCTACTCTCCTTCGAGACCCTCAAACGAGTGGTAGTAGCACTTATCCTATCCTGCCTGGACTACGGCAACTCACTTTACCTAGGACTCCCAGATTACCAACTCACTAGACTTCAGACCACCATGAACGATGCGGCTCGGCTTGTGTTCAAAGTCCCACGCCGCACTCATGCCTCCCCCCTTCTACGCCAGCTACACTGGCTCCCCATCAGACAGAGGATCAAGTTCAAGGGTTTGTGCACTGCACATAAGGCCATCTATGGCAATGCACCAACCTACATAAAGAACAGTCTTGCGAACTACGCCCCTACCAGAGCACTTCGATCCTGGGATGCCAGGTTGCTAGTCTGTCCCCGCACCCGCCTGTCCTCCATGGGAGGCAGAGCTTTCTCGTCTATCATTCCACAGTTCTGGAACAGACTGCCCGACAACCTCCGTAAGGAACACCTACTGTTTCCCTTTAGAAAACATTAAAAAACCCTCCTGTTTAAAGAAGCCTGGGGCGCAGTAAAGTACCTGCCTCCCCACCCTCAACACTAGCAGGCCCCTCTATCAAAGCGCTTAGAGACCGTTGGTGATAACGCGCGATACAAATATAAATAAATAAATAAATAATATGATGTCATTGCAGTGAGGGTTGCTCCTAATGTGATGTCATTGCAGTGAGGGCTGCTCCCAGTGTGATGTCAGTGCAGCAAGGAAATGTCCCATTGCATAGTCATTACAGTGTGATGTTATGGAGGTACACGGGGCTCCTGTGGTAGTGTTCCTACAGGAAAGCTCTCTCCCAGAGTGCTGCTTCTGCAGGGAAGCTGTCTCCCAGAGTTCTATGAGGGCCGCTTCCAGTGTGGTCACTGCAGTGAGGGCCGCTTCTAATGTGATGTCTGCAGTGAGGGCCACTCCCAGTGTTGTCACTGCAGTGAGGGCCGCTTCCAGTATGATGTCACTACAGTGAGGGCCACTCCCAGTGTGATGTCACTGAGGTGAGGGACACTCCCACTGTGACATCACTGCAGTGAGTGCCACTCCCAGTGTGGTCACTGCAGTGAGGGCCGCTCCTAATGTGATGTCATTGCAGTGAGGGCCACTCCCAGTGTGGTCACTGCAGTGAGGTCCACTCCGAGTGTGATGTCACTGCAGTGAGGGCCACTCCCAGTGTGGTCCCTGCAGTAAGGGCCACTCCCAGTGTGGTCACTGCATTGAGGGCCACTACCAGTGTGATGTCACTGCAGTGAGGGCCACTCCCAGTGTGGTTACTGCAGTGAGGGCCACTCCCAGTGTGGTCACTGCAGTGAGGGCCACTGCCAGTGTGATGTCACTGCAGTGAGGGCCACTCCCAGTGTGGTCACTGCAGTGAGGGCCGCTCCTAATGTGATGTCTTGCAGTGAGAGCCGCTGCTAATGTGATGTCATTGTAGTGAGAGCCAATCCTAATATGATGTCATTGCAGTGAGGGCCGCTCCTAATGTGATGCCCTTGCAGTGAGGGCCGCTTTCAGTGTGGTCACTGCAGTGAGGTCCACTCCAAGTGTGATGTCACTGCAGTGAGGGCCACTCCCAGTGTGGTCACTGCAGTGAGGGCCACTCCCAGTGTGGTCACTGCAGTGAGGGCTACTACCAGTGTGATGTCCCTGAAGTGAGGGCCACTCCCAGTGTGGTCACTGCAGTGAGGGCCGCTTTCAGTGTGGTCACTGCAGTGAGGGCCGCTTCTAATGTGATGTCTACAGTTAGGGCCATTCCCACTGTTGTCACTGCAGTGAGGGCCGCTTCCAGTATGATGTCATTATCGTGAGGGTCACTCCCAGTGTGATGTCACTGAGGTGAGGGACACTCCCACTGTGACATCACTGCAGTGAGTGCCACTCCCAGTGTGGTCACTGTAGTGAGGGCCTCTCCTAATGTGGTGCCATTGCAGTGAGGGCCACTCCCAGTGTAGTCACTGCAGTGGGGGCCACTCCCAGTGTGGTCACTGCAGTGAGGGCAGCTCCTAATGTGATGTCATTGCACTGAGGGCCGCTGCTAATGTGATGTCATTGTAGTGAGAGCCAATCCTAATATGATGTCATTGCAGTGAGGGCCGCTCCAAATGTGATGTCATTGCAGTGAGGGCTGCTCCCAGTGTGATGTCAGTGCAGCAAGGAAAAGTCCCATTGCATAGTCATTACAGTGTGATGTTATGGAGGTACACGGGGCTCCTGTGGTAGTGTTCCTACAGGAAAGCTCTCTCCCAGAGTGCTGCTTCTGCAGGGAAGCTGTCTCCCAGAGTGCTGTGAGGGCCGCTTCCAGTGTGGTCACTGCAGTGAGGGCCGCTTCTAATGTGATGTCTGCAGTGAGGGCCACTCCCAGTGTGGTCACTGCAGTGAGGTCCACTCCCAGTGTGATGTCACTGAGGTGAGGGACACTCCCACTGTGACATGACTGCAGTGAGTGCCACTCCCAGTGTGGTCACTGTAGTGAGGGCCTCTCCTAATGTGGTGTCATTGCTGTGAGGGCCACTCCCAGTGTGGTCACTGCAGTGAGGGCCGCTCCTAAGGTGATGTCATTGCAGTGAGGGCCACTCCCAGTGTGGTCACTGCAGTGAGGTCCACTCCCAGTGTGATGTCACTGAGGTGAGGGACACTCCCACTGTGACATCACTGCAGTGAGTGCCACTCCCAGTGTGGTCACTGTAGTGAGGGCCTCTCCTAATGTGGTGTCATTGCAGTGAGGGCCACTCCCAGTGTAGTCACTGCAGTGAGGGCCACTCCCAGTGTGGTCACTGCAGTGAGGGGCGCTCCTAATGTGATGTCATTGCACTGAGGGCCGCTGCTAATGTGATGTCATTGTAGTGAGAGCCAATCATAATATGATGCCATTGCAGTGAGGGCCGCTCCAAATGTGATGTCATTGCAGTGAGGGCTGCTCCCAGTGTGATGTCAGTGCAGCAAGGAAATGTCCCATTGCATAGTCATTACAGTGTGATGTTATGGAGGTACACGGGGCTCCTGTGGTAGTGTTCCTACAGGAAAGCTCTCTCCCAGAGTGCTGCTTCTGCAGGGAAGCTGTCTCCGTGAGTGCTGTGAGGGCCGCTTCCAGTGTGGTCACTGCAGTGAGGGCCGCTTCTAATGTGATGTCTGCAGTGAGGGCCACTCCCAGTGTTGTCACTGCAGTGAGGGCCGCTTCCAGTATGATGTCATTGTCGTGAGGGCCACTCCCAGTGTGATGGCACTGAGGTTAGGGACACTCCCACTGTGACATCACTGCAGTGAGTGCCACTCCCAGTGTGGTCACTGTAGTGTGGGCCTCTCCTAATGTGGTGTCATTGCAGTGAGTGCCACTCCCAGTGTGGTCACTGCAGTGAGGGCCGCTCCTAATGTGATGTCATTGCAGTGAGGGCCACTCCCAGTGTGGTCACTGCAGTGAGGTCCTCTCCCAGTGTGATGTCACTGCAGTGAGGGCCACTCCCAGTGTGGTCACTGCAGTGAGGGCCACTACCACTGTGGTCACTGCAGTGAGGGCCACTACCAGTGGGATGTCGCTGCAGTGAGGGCCACTCCCAGTGTGGTCACTGCAGTGAGGGCCACTCCCAGTGTGGTCACTGCAGTGAGGGCCACTACCAGTGTGATGTCACTGCTGTGAGGGCCACTCCCAGTGTGGTCACTGCAGTGAGGGCCGCTCCTAATGCGATGTCTTGCAGTGAGGGCCTCTCCTAATGTGGTGTCATTGCAGTGAGTGCCACTCCCAGTGTGGTCACTGCAGTGAGGGCCGCTCCTAATGTGATGTCATTGCAGTGAGGGCCACTCCCAGTGTGGTCACTGCAGTGAGGTCCTGTGTGATGTCACTGCAGTGAGGGCCACTCCCAGTGTGGTCACTGCAGTGAGGGCCACTACCACTGTGGTCACTGCAGTGAGGGCCACTACCAGTGGGATGTCGCTGCAGTGAGGGCCACTCCCAGTGTGGTCATTGCAGTGAGGGCCGCTTCCAGTGTGGTCACTGCAGTGAGGTCCACTCCCAGTGTGATGTCACTGCAGTGAGGGCCACTCCCAGTGTGGTCACTGCAGTGAGGGCCACTCCCAGTGTGGTCACTGCAGTGAGGGCCACTCCCAGTGTGATGTCACTGTAGTGAGGGCCGCTCCTAATGTGATGTCATTGCAGTGAGGGCCGCTGCTAATGTGATGTCATTATAGTGAGAGCCAATCCTAATATGATGTAATTGCAGTGAGAGCCGCTCCTAATGTGATGCCATTGCAGTGAGGGCCGCTTCCAGTGTGGTCACTGCAGTAAGGGCCGCTTCTAATGTAATGTCTGCAGTGAGGGCCACTCCCAGTGTGGTCACTGCAGTGAGGGCCGCTCCTAATGTGATGTCATTGCACTGAGGGCCGCTGCTAATGTGATGTAATTGTAGTGAGAGCCAATTCTAATATGATGTCATTGCAGTGAGGGCCGCTCCAAAAGTGATGTCATTGCAGTGAGGGATGCTCCCAGTGTGATATCAGTGCAGCAAGGAAATGTCCCATTGCATAGTCATTACAGTGTGATGTTATGGAGGTACACGGGGCTCCTGTGGTAGTGTTCCTACAAGAAAGCTCTCTCCCAGAGTGCTGCTTCTGCAGGGAAGCTGTCTCCCAGAGTGCTGTGAGGGCCGCTTCCAGTGTGGTCACTGCAGTGAGGGCCGCTTCTAATGTGATGTCTGCAATGAGGGCCACTCCCAGTATGATCTCATTGTTGTGAGGGCCACTCCCAGTGTGATGTCACTGAAGTGAGGGACACTCCCACTGTGACGTCACTGCAGTGAGTGCCACTCCCAGTGTGGTCACTGTAGTGAGGGCCTCTCCTAATGTGGTGTCATTGCAGTGGGGGCCACTCCCAGTGTGGTCACTGCAGTGAGGGCCACTACCAGTGTGATGTCACTGCAGTGAGGGCCGCTCCTAATGTGATGTCATTGCAGTGAGGGCCGCTGCTAATGTGATGTCATTGCAGTGAGAGCCAATCCTAATATGATGTCATTGCAGTGATGGCTGCTCCTAATGTGATGCCATTGCAGTGAGGGCCACTCCCAGTGTTGTCACTGCAGTGAAGGCCGCTTCCAGTATGATGTCATTGTCATGAGGGACACTCCCAGTGTGATGTCACTGAGGTGAGGGACACTCCCACTGTGACATCACTGCAGTGAGTGCCACTCCCAGTGTGGTCACTGTAGTGAGGGCCTCTCCTAATGTGGTGTCATTGCAGTGAGGGCCACTCCCAGTGTGGTCACTGCAGTGAGGGCCACTCCCAGTGTGGTCACTGCAGTGAGGGCCGCTCCTAATGTGATGTCATTGCACTGAGGGCCGCTGCTAATGTGATGTCATTGTAGTGAAAGCCAATCCTAATATGATGTCATTGCAGTGAGGGCTGCTCCCAGTGTGATGTCAGTGCAGCAAGGAAATGTCCCATTGCATAGTCATTACAGTGTGATGTTATGGAGGTACACGGGGCTCCTGTGGTAGTGTTCCTACAGGAAAGCTCTCTCCCAGAGTGCTGCTTCTGCAGGGAAGCTGTCTCCCAGAGTGCTGTGAGGGCCGCTTCCAGTGTGGTCACTGCAGTGAGGTCCACTCCCAGTGTGATGTCACTGAGGTGAGGGACACTCCCACTGTGACATGACTGCAGTGAGTGCCACTCCCAGTGTGGTCACTGTAGTAAGGGCCTCTCCTAATGTGGTGTCATTGCAGTGAGGGCCACTCCCAGTGTGGTCACTGCAGTGAGGGCCGCTCCTAATGTGATATCATTGCAGTGAGGGCCACTCCCAGTGTGGTCACTGCAGTGAGGTCCACTCCCAGTGTGATGTCACTGAGGTGAGGGACACTCCCGCTGTGACATCACTGCAGTGAGTGCCACTCCCAGTGTGGTCACGGTAGTGAGGGCCTCTCCTAATGTGGTGTCATTGCAGTGAGGGCCACTCCCAGTGTAGTCACTGCAGTGAGGGCCACTACCACTGTGGTCACTGCAGTGAGGGCCACTACCAGTGGGATGTCGCTGCAGTGAGGGCCACTCCCAGTGTGGTCATTGCAGTGAGGGCCGCTTCCAGTGTGGTCACTGCAGTGAGGTCCACTCCCAGTGTGATGTCACTGCAGTGAGGGCCACTCCCAGTGTGGTCACTGCAGTGAGGGCCACTCCCAGTGTGGTCACTGCAGTGAGGGCCACTCCCAGTGTGATGTCACTGTAGTGAGGGCCGCTCCTAATGTGATGTCATTGCAGTGAGGGCCGCTGCTAATGTGATGTCATTATAGTGAGAGCCAATCCTAATATGATGTAATTGTAGTGAGGGCCGCTTCCAGTGTGGTCACTGCAGTAAGGGCCGCTTCTAATGTAATGTCTGCAGTGAGGGCCACTCCCAGTGTGGTCACTGCAGTGAGGGCCGCTCCTAATGTGATGTCATTGCACTGAGGGCCGCTGCTAATGTGATGTAATTGTAGTGAGAGCCAATTCTAATATGATGTCATTGCAGTGAGGGCCGCTCCAAAAGTGATGTCATTGCAGTGAGGGATGCTCCCAGTGTGATATCAGTGCAGCAAGGAAATGTCCCATTGCATAGTCATTACAGTGTGATGTTATGGAGGTACACGGGGCTCCTGTGGTAGTGTTCCTACAGGAAAGCTCTCTCCCAGAGTGCTGCTTCTGCAGGGAAGCTGTCTCCCAGAGTGCTGTGAGGGCCGCTTCCAGTGTGGTCACTGCAGTGAGGGCCGCTTCTAATGTGATGTCTGCAATGAGGGCCACTCCCAGTATGATCTCATTGTTGTGAGGGCCACTCCCAGTGTGATGTCACTGAAGTGAGGGACACTCCCACTGTGACGTCACTGCAGTGAGTGCCACTCCCAGTGTGGTCACTGTAGTGAGGGCCTCTCCTAATGTGGTGTCATTGCAGTGGGGGCCACTCCCAGTGTGGTCACTGCAGTGAGGGCCACTACCAGTGTGATGTCACTGCAGTGAGGGCCACTCCTAATGTGATGTCATTGCAGTGAGGGCCGCTGCTAATGTGATGTCATTGCAGTGAGAGCCAATCCTAATATGATGTCATTGCAGTGATGGCTGCTCCTAATGTGATGCCATTGCAGTGAGGGCCACTCCCAGTGTTGTCACTGCAGTGAAGGCCGCTTCCAGTATGATGTCATTGTCATGAGGGACACTCCCAGTGTGATGTCACTGAGGTGAGGGACACTCCCACTGTGACATCACTGCAGTGAGTGCCACTCCCAGTGTGGTCACTGTAGTGAGGGCCTCTCCTAATGTGGTGTCATTGCAGTGAGGGCCACTCCCAGTGTGGTCACTGCAGTGAGGGCCACTCCCAGTGTGGTCACTGCAGTGAGGGCCGCTCCTAATGTGATGTCATTGCACTGAGGGCCGCTGCTAATGTGATGTTATTGTAGTGAAAGCCAATCCTAATATGATGTCATTGCAGTGAGGGCCGCTCCAAAAGTGATGTCATTGCAGTGAGGGTTGCTCCTAATGTGATGTCATTGCAGTGAGGGCTGCTCCCAGTGTGATGTCAGTGCAGCAAGGAAATGTCCCATTGCATAGTCATTACAGTGTGATGTTATGGAGGTACACGGGGCTCCTGTGGTAGTGTTCCTACAGGAAAGCTCTCTCCCAGAGTGCTGCTTCTGCAGGGAAGCTGTCTCCCAGAGTGCTGTGAGGGCCGCTTCCAGTGTGGTCACTGCAGTGAGGGCCGCTTCTAATGTGATGTCTGCAATGAGGGCCGCTTCCAGTATGATGTCATTGTCGTGAGGGCCACTCCCAGTGTGATGTCACTGAGGTGAGGGACACTCCCACTGTGACATGACTGCAGTGAGTGCCACTCCCAGTGTGGTCACTGTAGTAAGGGCCTCTCCTAATGTGGTGTCATTGCAGTGAGGGCCACTCCCAGTGTGGTCACTGCAGTGAGGGTCGCTCCTAATGTGATATCATTGCAGTGAGGGCCACTCCCAGTGTGGTCACTGCAGTGAGGTCCACTCCCAGTGTGATGTCACTGAGGTGAGGGACACTCCCGCTGTGACATCACTGCAGTGAGTGCCACTCCCAGTGTGGTCACTGCAGTGAGGTCCACTCCCAGTGTGATGTCACTGAGGTGAGGGACACTCCCACTGTGACATCACTGCAGTGAGTGCCACTCCCAGTGTGGTCACGGTAGTGAGGGCCTCTCCTAATGTGGTGTCATTGCAGTGAGGGCCACTCCCAGTGTAGTCACTGCAGTGAGGGCCACTCCCAGTGTGGTCACTGCAGTGAGGGCCGCTCCTAATGTGATGTCATTGCACTGAGGGTCGCTGCTAATGTGATGTCATTTTAGTGAGAGCCAATCCTAATATGATGCCATTGCAGTGAGGGCCGCTCCAAATGTGATGTCATTGCAGTGAGGGCTGCTCCCAGTGTGATGTCAGTGCAGCAAGGAAATGTCCCATTGCATAGTCATTACAGTGTGATGTTATGGAGGTACACGGGGCTCCTGTGGTAGTGTTCCTACAGGAAAGCTCTCTCGCATAGTGCTGCTTCTGTAGGGAAGCTGTCTCTCTGAGTGCTGTGAGGGCCGCTTCCAGTGTGGTCACTGCAGTAAGGGCCGCTTCTAATGTGATGTCTGCAGTGAGGGCCACTCCCAGTGTTGTCACTGCAGTGAGGGCCGCTTCCAGTATGATGTCATTGTCGTGAGGGCCACTCCCAGCGTGATGGCACTGAGGTTAGGGACACTCCCACGGTGACATGACTGCAGTGAGTGCCACTCCCAGTGTGGTCACTGTAGTGTGGGCCTCTCCTAATGTGGTGTCATTGCAGTGAGTGCCACTCCCAGTGTGGTCACTGCAGTGAGGGCCGCTCCTAATGTGATGTCATTGCAGTGATGGCCACTCCCAGTGTGGTCACAGCAGTGAGGTCCTCTCCCAGTGTGATGTCACTGCAGTGAGGGCCGCTCCTAATGTGATGTCATTGCAGTGAGGGCCGCTGCTAATGTGATGTCATTGCAGTGAAGGCCGCTCCTAATGTGATGTCATTGCAGTGAGGGCCGCTCCTAATGTGATGTCATTGCAGTGAGGGCTGCTCCCAGTCTGATGTCAGTGCAGCAAGGAAATGTCCCATTGCATAGTCATTACAGTGTGATGTTATGGAGGTACACGGGGCTCCTGTGGTAGTGTTCCTACAGGAAAGCTCTCTCCCAGAGTGCTGCTTCTGCAGGGAAGCTGTCTCCCAGAGTGCTGTGAGGGCCGCTTCCAGTGTGGTCACTGCAGTGAGGGCCGCTTCTAATGTGATGTCTGCAATGAGGGCCACTCCCAGTGTGATCTCATTGTTGTGAGGGCCACTCCCAGTGTGATGTCACTGAAGTGAGGGACACTCCCACTGTGACGTCACTGCAGTGAGTGCCACTCCCAGTGTGGTCACTGTAGTGAGGGCCTCTCCTAATGTGGTGTCATTGCAGTGAGGGCCACTCCCAGTGTAGTCACTGCAGTGAGGGCCACTCCCAGTGTGGTCACTGCAGTGAGGGGCGCTCCTAATGTGATGTCATTGCACTGAGGGCCGCTGCTAATGTGATGTCATTGTAGTGAGAGCCAATCATAATATGATGTCATTGCAGTGAGGGTTGCTCCTAATGTGATGTCATTGCAGTGAGGGCTGCTCCCAGTGTGATTTCAGTGCAGCAAGGAAATGTCCCATTGCATAGTCATTACAGTGTGATGTTATGGAGGTACACGGGGCTCCTGTGGTAGTGTTCCTACAGGAAAGCTCTCTCCCAGAGTGCTGCTTCTGCAGAGAAGCTGTCTCCCAGAGTGCTGTTTCTCCGGTACAGCTCTCTTGCAGAGTGCTGCTTCTGCAGCAGTGCTGTCTCCCGGGGTGCTGTTTCTGCAGTAAACCTCTCTCCCAGAGTGCTGTTTCTGCAGTAAAACTCTCTTGCAGAGTGCTGCTTCTTGCAGCAAGCTCTCTCCCAGAGTGCTGTTTCTGCAGTAAAACTCTCTTGCAGAGTGTTGCTTCTGCTGCATAGCTGCCTCCTGGAGTGCTATTTCTGCAGTAAAGCTCTCTCGCAGAGTGCTGCTTCTTGGGGAATGATCTCTCCCAGAGTACTGTTTCTGCAGTAAAACTCTTTTGCAGAGTGCTACTTCTGCTGTAAAGCTGTCTCCTGGAGTGCTGCTTCTGCAGTAAGTGTCTCTTCCAGAGTGTTGTTTCTGCAATAAATCTCTCTCCCAGTGTGCTGTTTCTGCAGTAAATCTCTTCCCAGAGTGCTGTTTCTGCAGTAAAGCTCCATCCCAGACACTGTTCCCTGTAAGGTGCGCACACGTGCACCTATGTCTCCCGGAGCGCGCATTGTAAAACGTAAAGCGCACAGGCACCTGAGGACAGTTCGCTCTGCCTCTTTTAAAATGCGTGTGGCACAAAAACTCTCAGATTTTGTGCCTATTTGAAAGTAATCATGTTAATCGCAGTGCCCGTGTTGAAAATTAGTACTGTTTGGTGAACATTATCTGCGCCATCTTGCCTCTTCCCCTGATGCCACACTTTTGTCGTGCGCACCCGCCATTTTAAGATGCCCTGAGCCGAACAAGCCCTTTTGCATGCCGCTGGCCCCCTGACATAGCCCTTCGCCCTCACCAAGCCTGCACGCTGATCCACCCCCTGCTTTCACCTGCTTTGAATCATAAACCCCTCTTCAGCGCTGCTCTGCCTCAGGCCCTCATCCTGTCCCCAGCGCAACACCTCCCTTCTTCCCTTTCATGATCCCCGGCCCTTTGATGCAAACCCCCTTTTCCTCGTGTGCCCGTTTGTCTTCCCCGTTCACAGGCCGACACCCAGCTCTGCCGATACCATTCCTTGCCCCTCCCCGTACAATAGAAAGCTTCCCTCATCAAAGGATCCCCGGGTTGATCAAAGCCCCCACCCCATGAGATCCGATCGAACCCCGCATTCCATGAATTGACGGAATATCCAGCTGCGCGATACTCATCACCTGTTGTGACCAGGGTGGGGACCTCTACTGTAAATGTGTGTGGGAACGGGCCCGGAGGGGGGTTTCCGGGAATGTCTTTCCGTACATCAAAGCTTTATCATGAGTATGTAAACTGTAATAAAAACCGCAAACACTGTATATAAGGGGCCAGGCCTCAAACATAAGTTAGAGCACCTCAGAACGATACCTGCTGTCCGTTTTGCTGTGTTCTCCTCCGGAGAGAATAAAACCTTGTTTCCTGCTTTCCAGTCTCCAGCGCCTGCCTCTTCATTGATTAAATAACTAGAGGGTCACAGAGGCAATACCGCCGGGCAAATATCGAATGTCCCCGACCCAAACCTTTACTTTAACAATTGGCGTCCCAAGCGTGGGGCCCATCAGCGACTCGTGGATCCAGTGGGAGAGGTCCCGACGACAGAGTGAACGACTGCAACGATCGGGAGAGCTCTTGCCCAATAGACCCTCGTCTGGCAGCCGATCATCCGAACTTCACTAGTTCCGAACAGACCTCTCTCGAGTGATCTACGGTCCTGACTGGGGACCATTAGGAGTGCCGTGAGAAATACGAGAAAAAGAGGACGAACGGGCGCTGGATTCGGAAGACAAGAAACTGTCCACACGGTCCGGGTAAGGTCGTGTAAACACGACGGAGTGCGAAAATAATTGATTGCTTGATTGTTTACAATATATACTAGTATTACTCTTTGTTAACTTATTTCGGAGACTCACTGTCTGCACACGGAGAAACAGTAGGCTCCTTCTCTTTTGCAAACAGCGAAGGATAGGTAACGTAACCGTCGCGCCTATCTTTCTCCCCCACTGACTCTAATATTTCTTAAACGGTTTTTGGGAGACTCCCTCTCCCTCACTGATTAACTGGGTTCTTTGACCCCGAACTACTGTTCGCAGATTGTCTTCTGGAGATTCTCTGTCTGCAAACCGGAAACAACAGATTCCTCTTTGCGGATAGTGAAAGGGTAGAGGACGCAGACTTTTGCGCCCTACTTACTCTCCCCATTGACCTTACTCTATCTTATTTATTTATTTATTGATTGTTTGATTGTTCCTCGTTATTGGTTACTCTTTTTTATTTTTGTTCATGAGGTATTCACTGCCTGCAAACAACGTAGAATAGGAATATTCTGTCTAGTCTTTGCACCTAGTGATAAGATAGGCAGTGCTGACTTTTTAGTCCCTCGTTACGAGCCGTCATGTCTGTCTTCTCCCCATTGATTGATAATTGGTTCAGCCCGGACCGTGTATTAGAGGTGGACCATATAGCTCCACTAGAAGGCACCCCTAATAAGGACATGTTCATAAACTATGGATTAGTTACCATAGCCTATAATAAATTGTGGCACAGGTATACCAAAGAAAGTCAAGACAAACAGTGGCCACTGGCAGGATCCTTTGACCTTGACAAAATAGAAACGTTGGAAATAGCCCTTCGCAATAATAAGACAACGCCTATTATGCTCGACAGTCTCGGTATGTGGCGCAGAGAGGCTATGCAACGACAGAGAAAAGACGAGGACAAACCAGGTAGAGAAATATACCGACAGGACAACCCCGGGACACCACTACCCAAAAGATATCCCCCGACACTACGCAAAAGACGGCCAGACTTAGGGCCAGACCAATGCGCTTTTTGTAGATATGTCGGACACTGGAAAGCCCAATGCCCGACTCTACTGAGCGTGAGGAAGGGCAAAGGGCCGACAGGGATGACAGGCCAGCAGAATGAGAAAAAGCGCGAGACAAAGAAAAATCCGACTCGCACGGACAGACCAGATAGAACCACCACGTTTGATTATGCCCGGTGGCACAGGTTCCGCCAGAACGATTTCAGCGACATTTTCGAGTTTTCCTAGGTCGGACAATATAAAAACGGGAACCCAGCCTAGCTCTAAATTGACAGACGGAAAAAGATAATTTTGGCCAAATAATCACTGTTTTATGTTTGTCTTTGGATCTTGTGTGTCATACTTTTCTACTACCCTCCCCGTCTGAGTTTGTGTGTACGTAAATCTGCGTCATCCCCCTGCACGTGCTCCCATGTTACATAAACTATGTTAATAGAAACTCTAGCATGAAACAACCTGGAAAGAAAGGAATGGGAAACGAAATCAGTAAGCCACTGATAAAAACGAACTTTTATTTTAACATAACAAGCAAGGAAAAACACAATAACGCTAGAAAAACAAGAAACGGTAAACTGTAGAACATGAAAGTCAATAGAACATTCGCCCCCCCCACCTTCTGGAACCTTCCAGAGTAGGGTAGGGTTACGGCTACGCCCAACCGGCGGCAACCCATATAAGGCGGGCCCTGCTGCCAACTCTTGGTCAGGAAATCTTAACGTATTGGGGAGCCGGAGGAGAAGCAGGGACCAGCGGCCTGGGCAGTTGTAGGTAGTCCCACCACATGTCTCCTCGGCCAGCCGCAACGGGCCTGGATAGTCTTAAGTAGTCCCGCCACATGTCCAGAGAAGAACGAGGCACCTCTTCCTTTTCCCTTCCGTAACAGCCGCAGCAGCTCTGGACGGCGGGATGTCCTGCACGTACCTCCACAACAATTTGTCCAAGTTGGGCTGGGAGGGAGAGGCGACGCGGACGAGCCTCTCCCACCTCCACGTATAGGAGGTCTCCCAGCCCCCGGCCCAACGCCGAACACCCCCAACCAGGCAATGGTGCCCCAATACTTGCGCAGCACCGAACGTGCAATGGTGCCCGTATTTTCGGAACACCGAACCTGCAATGACTGCACCGATACTGGTGCCGCGCCGAATGCGCGCCACAGGTGGCCATACTCCCACAGCACTGAGCACACGACTTGGGGAGCACCGGATGGGGAGAGACCTTCGTGCGGGCCGATGAAAAAGAGCAGCATGGGGTGCACCGGAAGAAGGAGACGGCGCGAACGAGTCTCCCTCGCCCCCCCAGGTGGGGGCATCACAGCTGCACCCCAGCCGAACGTCCCGCTTTCACAAAACAGAGACCTCTTCCTTTCACTCCGAAGGATCTCTTCCACTCTTGCAAACTCGACGAGAGTGGCCCCTGTAGGGCCTCAAAATGGCGTCTGGGTCCGCTGGAAGGCGGGCCTCGGCCGCTAGAGTAACTTTGACCAGCAATATAACTCGGACACTTGCCCACTGGGGCACGAGCCCCCATCTCCGACAGCATCTCCGCAGCCTTGAAGATTCTACAAAGGTCCCCGGCGGAGCCTTCGGCCCCTGCAGGCTTCCGGTAAGGGACGGCTGCCTTGATCACTAACGAAACGGGCATGACATTGCCACTCCTTCTGTTAGCATGAATTCTAGAACTGCCGAAAAGGACTCTGGTCCAACTGCCAGTTATGGGAAACATTTCCCCCTGATGCTACTTCCGGACTGAACCGGCCCCGCCCAAAATGGCGCTGGTATCAATAGGAACTTGCGAACACCTCGTGGTGTTCCTTCGCACTAATACAAACTTGATGTTCTGAGACTTATATGATCCTTTGTACACTTGGCTAGAAAAGACAAGGAGAGCTCACTCGACTAACATTGTGAAAGGATCCCGTTAAAAATGTTGATTACAAATGTACGGTGTATTATATTTTTATAGCTGATGTATAACCCCATTTATAACGCACACATATGGTATGCATATAGGAAATCTGATTGCAACTATTCTGACTATGCTTCTAAATTATGAAATAAATGCCCCCGAACCCCCAGCCAATTAATAGACGTTTTAGTTTCTTACAAATGAATGAATAAAACTTTCCAATGTTTTTATTGCTGCAAAGCGACACCCCCCCCACTGTACGCACTTTAGCCATTGCCACGTCCGGCCAAATACGACCGCACCCTCATAATCCACGTGCTGAAATGATTTTGCAAAATAAAGGTTTTCGAAACTATGGACGGGTATTGCATGCTTTATTTTAAAAAGGTGGGATCGGTGGGAGAGTTCTTTTCTGTGCACCCTACTCTGCTCTCTCTTTAAGGTTGAAAGAAGATGGTTGCCCAGCCCTGGAGGACGGATCGGATCGACAACACGACACTCTGCCTTCAAAGTACGCGACTGACTCATGAACTCTCGCTTGGAGGAAGACCTCGACTTCCAAGGATGGGTAAAACGAACGGTGTAAATGAGGGAATGTAAAAGAAAGGTGAAATAAAATGATGTAAATGTTATAAAGTACGACGTTCCAAGGTATTAGGGAACGGAGCTGACCCAAGAACCGAAGAACCTTAGAACGCCACAGCGTTGAAGGAGGTTTAAGGACCCCGATAGTGAGATACATCTTTTGACTAGATACCTCGCACTAAGCACCTCTGGTTTCCTTTTTACGTTTCCCCGCACACGACCTATATGGACACACTGCCCCCCCCCCCGACTCCAGAAACCATATCCCCGGGGACTCTGCCCCGAGGAGGAAAGACGAGTAAGAGGTAAGTAAAGGACTCTTGAATCCATGTATTTGAATATGCGCGAATGCTGTTCCCCTCCCCTCCCCCTTTTTTCCTCCCTCTGCAGGTTACATCAGAGATTACAGCCGAGGTGTGGCGAAGATCTGAAGCCTTGCCATGTCTAATACACGAAGCAGACTAGCGCTGCAAGGTGGTGCCTAAACACGCCTACAAACTACTCACGTATCGAACAAACCCGAAAAATTAGCATGACCTGACGAAAAGTGATCACCCTTAAACCAGACCGGACGAATGAACCCATGTCACGTACGATGCGAAACTATGAGAGAATGTGTGTGTGTGACTGAGGCATTGACTCAACTGGTCGGAGGACCGAGAATGCAGGGAAGTGCGACAAAATGGTACCTCTCTTTTCTTTTTCCCTTTTTCTCGAAGCATGTCCCCTCTGCCCTGTCTAATGCTCGGACTGCATGATTTCAAGATACTAACGCAGACCCGCGAATGTCCTTTTGCTGTGTAATGCACTAAATAGCCCTTCGTAAATACACTGCCACTCTCTGTCGCACGTGTACTATTTAGCCTGCTGTTGCACTCTCTCTCTCTCTCTCTCTCTCTCTCTCTCTCTCTCTCTCTCTCTCTCTCTCTCTCTCTTTCACACTCCCACTCTTCCGAGCGATTAGCCCCGAAATTGACAGACTGCCACCCCTAGCACACCACCTAATTGGCTTCAAATACCGTCAGTATTTGCACAAAACTTGCCTTTAGTACCATCCCCCTGAGACCGTGTCATTACCTCTCCTTCCCTGCTAAAAGTCGATGAAACCGAGGTTGGGCCGTAAGGGAAAGGACAGGTAAGACGACTGAGGTTCCCTAATCTGACCCGCAATAAGGGAACTACAAGTCAGCGGCTCCTGTGTTATAATAAAGGGCCTCAGAATACGCGACCTTCCCCGTCCCAAATTGTCGCGATACCCAAAACCATAAAGGTAACCGAAACCCCCCCCATCTTCTCAGGACGCTCCCAGTATTGCGTTCAGTTGCCCCCCCCCCTCATCAACGTTTTCTATGTACCTAGATGTCTTCCGATGAGACCCCAGTCGTCTCTAATTTAGTAATCCGGCCGCGAGAGGCTGCATAGGGACCAGAATGATGTTTTACAAAGTTAAAGATTAGACTGGAGCAGAGAAACCCATTACCATGAGCCTTGCCGAAAGTGAAAATGTTTAGTTAAAGGGCAGGATGCATTGACAATACGAAAAATGTTTAGTCTATGTTCGTCCCTCAGCGAGAAGCCTATTAGTACCATGCGGTTAGCTCACACCACTTTTTATTAGCATTGCCCGGCTTACATTACAGAGGTGGGCCCCCATTAGATGACCTGTCGTGACTACATTAAACAGTTGTGAAAGAAAGCCATAGTAAACCCAGCAGGTCCACCATCGATCATTTATATGTGTAGCGAACGTTCCTATCTTCATTTGCCTGGAGCTGGGAGAGAAATAGACTTATGTGGTTACTTTCCTCTACCAAATCTCTAAAAACTGTCTTTTCAAACTCCTTCAAGGGTACGGCTGTCGGAGGAAAGAAGGACCGGATGTGGGAGCACGTGGCCTGACTACGGACTATGGAACGTCTGCGGCATGGGCCAAGGCGAGACCGCGACAGAACAGAGCTACAGGACGAGGCACTGTCTCCAACAAAATGAGAAGAAAGGGCTAACCTGATGCCCCTGCTCCATGTTCGAATGTGTGCCGAAAGGTCCCCGCTCTCTAGACTCGGTCATGAGCCCGCCCATCTGAAATCTCTCGTTCCCCTAGTTTGTTTCTGATTTGGCCTCGCTCCATCCCCCTTTTTCTCCGACCTACCCTATGGACTATTTTGTACACTCTTCTTCCACCTGAACTTTTGACTATTGATCCAAAAGGACACCGGGCGAGAAAGACCTTTCTTGACCAGAAACGCGAGGAAAAGGTCGTGCCCTGCAACACGGAACTTAGAATAGAGCTGGACTCGTAGCTCCACCGCCGGTGCTCCACAGTGCCAACGGAAGACGAAGAGTTGCTGAAAGCTTACTAAACCTCGAACATTCCCGATCATTTCTGCCACGTCTCGTTTCTCTCCCAGCCGCCATTGTATTGATCATGCTCCAATCCGAATATGATATATGTAATAACTTATCAGTTCACATTATGAAATGTACTCGCTGCTCTCGCTACAGAACAGTTTTTGTATTGCATTTCTATGACTTTCCCGCTGAACAAGTTTACCAAAGTTTATCAATAGGTCCGCCTCTTAAAACTAGAAATCTTAAAATGTATCGTTTACAACTCTTTCATCTAGGGTTCCTACTGCTTTCTTTCTCATGCTCACCACAATAGAACCGAGTAGAAAATGAACCAGCAAGATGTCTTGAATATGTTAAAGGGAGGACTGTTGAAAATTAGTACTGTTTGGTGAACATTATCTGCGCCATCTTGCCTCTTCCCCTGATGCCACACTTTTGTCGTGCGCACCCGCCATTTTAAGATGCCCTGAGCCGAACAAGCCCTTTTGCATGCCGCTGGCCCCCTGACATAGCCCTTCGCCCTCACCAAGCCTGCACGCTGATCCACCCCCTGCTTGCACCTGCTTTGAATCATAAACCCCTCTTCAGCGCTGCTCTGCCTCAGGCCCTCATCCTGTCCCCAGCGCAACACCTCCCTTCTTCCCTTTCATGATCCCCGGCCCTTTGATGCAAACCCCCTTTTCCTCGTGTGCCCGTTTGTCTTCCCCGTTCCCAGGCCGACACCCAGCTCTGCCGATACCATTCCTTGCCCCTCCCCGTACAATAGAAAGCTTCCCTCATCAAAGGATCCCCGGGTTGATCAAAGCCCCCACCCCATGAGATCCGATCGAACCCCGCATTCCATGAATTGACGGAATATCCAGCTGCGCGATACTCATCACCTGTTGGGACCAGGGTGGGGACCTCTACTGTAAATGTGTGTGGGAACGGGCCCGGAGGGGGGTTTCCGGGAATGTCTTTCCGTACATCAAAGCTTTATCATGAGTATGTAAACTGTAATAAAAACCGCAAACACTGTATATAAGGGGCCAGGCCTCAAACATAAGTTAGAGCACCTCAGAACGATACCTGCTGTCCGTTTTGCTGTGTTCTCCTCCGGAGAGAATAAAACCTTGTTTCCTGCTTTCCAGTCTCCAGCGCCTGCCTCTTCATTGATTAAATAACTAGAGGGTCACAGAGGCAATACCGCCGGGCAAATATCGATTGTCCCCGACCCAAACCTTTACTTTAACAATCGTCATGTGCTGCAATTACCATGAATACTTTTACAATGACGCACAATCTGCCCAGCAGCCGTGCCCTATTAACAAATGCAAGGCAGCGAGTCTACAAGCATGACGTGTGCTATCAGTTGATTCTGATAACACACGTCCTGCTTGTAGACGTGCTGCGTTTTATTTGTCAATAGGGCACGGCTTCAGGGCAGATTGTATTGTGGACTCGGCTGGGCAGTGTCTGGAGTTTTATCTCCGGCACGCCCGAGTTTTTCACAGTTCTTTGAAGACCATTTGCATATTTACATACCTTTTTAAACTGGTTACCGAGGCTTAGTCTTTTTTTTTAGTTCCAGTACCCCCGGGGCCCCCCACTCTGCATATTCCTTAACCATAGTGTGAAAATCCATTTCATTAAAAGGAATATAGTAGGGTTGCCAAAAGAAAAATGCCAGCCATGTGTTGTTTAAAGAGCCTGCAAAGACCTCGTCTTGACACTAAATAGGATTATTAATAAAAAAAAGTATGTGTTTATTTGTGATGCGACTTTTCTGTCTTTATTACCTTTACTTATCAGTCATGGATCATCAGGCAGCCCTAGAACACAATGAAAAGTACTTTCTATTTATATTTGTTGTTGAAGCATGCACAGATAAGTGCTGAAAATACTGCTTTAGGTGACTGTTAATTTTTTGTACCTCTGGACATCAAAATAATGACCTGGCAACTTTAATCATAAGACTGGAAGATTGTTGCAGGAACAGCACATTATTTATTTCCCCACCCTCAATACCTGATTAACTCCATAATAGCAATAGTTTAACTGAATGACACGCTTCCGTCAATAACAGGCTGAGTTACTTCAAGTGTCTGGGAATGCACCCTGCATTCAGACAACTCACTCCTCATTCTCACCCTTCTCTTTCATGCTCAACCTGCACTCACAGCGAACACAGTGCACTCAGACTGATCACCATGCATTCACACCATTCACCCGCTCTCCCTGACTCACAGTGACAACTCTACACTCACAAAGCACTTGTGCTGTTCACCCTGTACCTCAACCTGCAGACTGTTGGAATGGAAATGTTTTCCTGATTTTGTCTGTGTATTATTCGATGTAAGTTAGCAATTGTGGTACCATTCTATATCTAGCGACCATTTTAAACCATGATCAAAACTAATCCTTATTTTCTTCATGAGAAACGGCCTGTGGTAAGTTTCGTTAAGGTTTGACCTTGCTGTCAAATGAATACACTGTTCTTATTAGTGCATACCTTTCCCACTAGATAGAGGCCTTCTCCCACTAGTCTGGTGGCGGGCACGGACAGAGTGACCATGGGTAAGAGATAGTGTGTGCCCTGCCACAGGATCGAAACCTATCCTTCTGTACTTCTTTGTTTAACTGCCTCTGCCTGGAAAATTCCATTATGGGCATGCCTTCATTGGTTCTGAATTGTACATAATGTATCTCCATGTTTGCTGATGTCAGTCCTCTACAGCAATCTTTAGAGACTGGGCAGACTGGGCTCCGCTTGAGTGTATCTAAATAAATATATTGGTTTGTATTTTCTACTGTCTGAAGGACTCTTCATTTTTATAGAAGGATTAGAGGTGGTCGTGAGTGACCCAGGTGACCCACATCGGGTCACTTCCTTCAAGTCACATGGGCACTCTACTCACCCTGCACTTATGTGACACTTCACTCACTTGTCCCCCTCACTGCTCAATCTGCAATCTCACTCAAAGAAGCTCATGACTAACCATGCATTCTATCGTCCCACTATGCAGTTACATCCGCACCCAAATTCATATGGTCATCTCACTCACCCTGCAGTCACTCCTACCCTATTCTCACACTGTTGCATCACTCACCGTGCACTCACTTGGGCACTCCTGCCACCCACACTGCACAGAGGGATAATGTACCTGCTACAAAGAATTTGTACCATGCAGATCACAGAACTGAGTGTGAGTAAACTTTGACTAGTGCTATAAAAAAATGAAATGTTTGTCACAAGGGTGCTATGGTGAGATGAGGTGCATTATTGGCAAGTGGTAGTGAGGGAATTCACGGAGAAGGAGGAAATCGGGCAGGGGCACCAAAAAGACTGTTGCACCAGCACTGTCTGGGAGTGTTAGCCCCCCCACTCCCGACGTTCGGGTCTAATTGCACCCCTGAACATGCCCCCAAAATTAGAAGGGCACGAACCTAGCTAACCTGATCGTATTGTTAAAATTGTAAAAAAATTAGGTGATAAATACAGCCCTGCAGCCACAGGCTGTACACACCACTGGCACTTACCAGACTGGCGGCTCTGCTGACTTTACGTGTTAAAATTAATTGGACCGGCACCAGGGGGCGGCACGCTGGTGCTATTAATAATTGAAAGTACATTTTGAAGCAGTGAGAGAAATGCCTCACCGGGGCACTACTTATTTTGCAGGGCGACTCTCGAGGTGCAGCACTTGGTACCGGCCCCTTCACCGTAATGACTCCCTTGGCAAACGCCGGGCCGAGCATGATTCTATGGCTCAGTAGCAGCTGCACGGGGTCAAACTTTGGCCTCTCAAGAAAACTGTACAAATGGCCGGTATTGTTCTCAATGTGGAAACCATCTCTCGAATGACACAGGGGGGAACAGCATCCAAGTTTCAGGAGGATCTTGCGGCGGTCGCCAAGTGGATGACTGGTAATTGTCTCCAACTGAACTCCAGCAAGTCAGAGGTCCTGCTGGTGGGGAACCGTCAAGAGCTCTGGGGGATCGGTGGTGGCCAGCAATTTTGGGCTGCGCACCTACCCCTAAGCAGGTAGTGAAAGATCATGGTGTCTGGGTCGATTCGTACCTCAGCTTTCAGGTGCATACCAAGAAAGTGGCAGGGACCTGCTTTGGCATACTTCTGGGGCTTAAACCACTGCTTGGGTTTTTTGATCCACACGCTAGGCAAATTATCATTTTATCAAGACTGGACTATGCCAATGCATTATACATAGGGGTAAATAACATCTAAACCATGAGACTATAGTGAGTTGAAAATGCTGCTCCACGAACCCTGCTGGGCCTCCCCAGACGGTGCCCCACTTCTAGTGCTATTCGCCGGTTGCAGTGATTGCCTGTTGTCAATCAAGTCGAATTCAAGGTCCTCTGCACTGCGTTCAAAATCTTGAAATCTTCCTCTCCAGCCATCTTGTCCAATCTATTATCACCATATTCCCCCAACCACCAACTTCGCTCCTCTGGACAACATCTGGCGATTGTGCCGCATATGAAGAGGGCGTTATTAGGCGGGCGCTCTTTCCGTTTACTGGCTGCCAAGTTTTGGAATGCTCTGCCATTTCCTATTCATGCCATGGAGAACTACTTCTGTGGGTAGTTAATTAATAAACACGCTTGGTGTCCTTTACAAGTAGTGTACAAAGGGCGGTGGGGCGGGCTTCTGGGCATACCTTAATTCTGCCTTGGGACCCCTATCAGGTCGAAACGTCGTCGACAAAATAAAGAGACAGACCTTTGACAACAATTGTTGATACATTACAAATGCTGTACTTATCTTAATCAAACATTTAATTTGGTCGCCTCTTTTCCAACATATATTTATACTTGAAACCTTATGTCACTCACACTTTACTATGCTTCACCTTAATATGTTAGGTTCTTTCTTAGAAAATATTCACTTGGGACACACCATCACTACTTATCATGACTGTATAAATGTGTATAATGTTTGAAAAAATTGTGTATAAACTTTTGATTTCTATTGTTACCTCTAAATATGAATACATTCGCTCTATGTTTATACAGCTTCCTTTCTTGGCCTCTTATTCTGAGTCACCCGCATTGCCATTGTGCACTTGCTTTATCAGAATTATTTGATATTTATCCACCGGAGCCATTGTTTTTGTTTAATAAGTTCACCCAGGCTCCAAGAGAGTAGGGTTCCCTTGCTTCCTTTCCTAGATGGAGAACTACTTGGCTTTCCGCAGGGCTATTAAAACCCATCTTTTCCCCACAGCCTAGTGCCTTCTTCTGATCTCCATCCTCTATGTTCTGTTTCAGAGCTGGGACGCCTCTTTGCTGACGCAGCTGTGCGCTATACAAAACATGCTAACATAACATAACACGCAACCAGGGCTCGTCTCTGTCAATTGTATGCCGACTTCCCCTCTCAGAGAAAGCAAATATTCTAATCCACAAGAGGCCTAGTAGACACGGTGTGAAACAGGTGAAGGAGGCGCACGGTTAGCAGTCACATTTTAAACCTGTCTGTCGCTCACTTGGCTGCTCGTCGATAGGGGGCTCCACCACTACATCAAATCATATTTGCCCAGCGCGCATGAACATGATCCCATATGATTCCCCATAATTCCCCCTCAGTCACTCAGAACTTGCTACCAGGTTGCCGTTGACAGTGTGGGCCATACGGAGGAACATGGTGGCAGGGTGACGTCTGCTGTGGGAGCTCCGGTCCGACGGCAGCTTTCCCTCCTAGATACGAAGAACTAATGGCACTGAAACGGTGAGCAGATACAGGAGCACGCCTTAATGTCCTAGCGACCCTCATGCTAACATCTTTTTCGTTTCTTTACCTTTATTTGCTGATGTTTCTCCGCCGAGGGGGTAAAGCTTGACCGGCGTCTGTCCGGCGGTAGGACCATGCGGGAGCCTGGGAAGCCGGAGGGAGAGCGGCGGTGTATGCAGCTTTTGTCTCCAATAGGCGCGGTGTCTATCCCCGCGTATGATCCAGTTTGTACGGAGGTGAAGGTGAAGGTAGGATTGGTGGAGGCAGCGGCAGCAGCAGCGTTGGCAGCGGTGAGCGGCACCGACAAAAAGCGGCAGTTTCAGCGAGGATGTCGGGCGAGCCTATGGCGGAGATTGATACTTGCTAGAATCAGCCTCCGCTCACTCCGCAATTGCATCTACAACTCCACACGGTCGGTAAGGGGAGGGCTGGGCGGCAGCCCATGGGCCGCAGGAAGCGCTATATTTATTGTAGATACAGCGTGTGTTGTTGGTGCCAAATATTCCGGCTGTTTTGATTTTAAAGTGCTTGGTACAGACACAGACACTGCTAGCGTCGCCCCCACCTCTTCCAACCTGGCACAGTGCAGGGGGATGGACTTAGCCAAAAAATCTGCAACCACACAATTGAAAATATCGCTCAGATCAGAAGTGGCATCTTCACCTGTAGATTTTGGGAGAAGTGGTGGCGGAGACAGAGAAGAGACACTGGTGCCTGCACCCTCCATGGTTCCTGTCTTACCTGCTAGAAGTAGGTACCAAATTAGGTCAAATCTAGAACTACAGAAATCTGGGCTCACTGACCTGGGCACCCCAGCAGGGTCGGAGGTTGCACCACTTACCCCTAAAGGGAGCATGAAAGAGAAAAGGGATAAATATCTCAGATCAGGGGAGCCTAAAAAGCGGAGACTGCCAAAAACTTGTGTTTCTCAACCAAAACCCACACCCTCTTTAAAATCATATTTTAGAATTATGGAGAAGGTGGCGGATCCTAAGTCTCCCCCCCTCTCCTCTACCAGTACGCTCACTATTCCCCTTCCCGATGAGCGGTCAGCTGCTCAGGCTACAATGCTCCAGCCGGTGACCTTGGGGAACAGGTATACGGTCTTAGCAGATGATCCAGAAACAGACGAGCAGACGCTGCTAGAAGAAAATATACCTAGCTATCAAGGTCCATCGCAAGGGGCACATGGTGTATCCATTCCTGTGGTGGTAGCTGAAGCCGCACCAACCGAGTCAGCCAAGAGTGACAGAGGTAATGAGACAGTATTGGCTGCCCTAGATTGAGGCCTTTCACAGGTGGAGTTACTCCTGCATAACCTGAGAGGTGATCTACTGTCTAAATTTGAAATATCGGATGCTAATCAGAAAAGTCTCCATGAGCAGTACTCTAATCTAGAGGCCAAATTGGACGATGTTTGTAAGTGGACTGGCATTTTGGAAGAGGAAGTCACCCTGCTCACTGGGGCCTCACAACGACATGACAGGGACATCGAGACTCTTAGAACCCAAAATAGTGCCCTCCAGATGGACATTGAGAGACTAGAGATTCACTTCAGGAGAAACAACTTAAAATTTTTAAAGATTCCAGAGGGGGCAGAAACGCAGAAATGGGGACGTTAAGTCTTTGATATGCAAGCTCCTTAGAGAGGGAGTCCTTAAGGAAAGACCTGATATAGATCTAGAGTCGGAAATCCAAAGGGCCCACAGGGACCCCTTTAGGCAGCACACTAAGAGAAAAGCCCCCAGGAAGATTCTGGTAAATTTCCTCACGTATACTGTGAAAGAGTTAATTCTGGGTAGAGCATTGTCAGATTCCACACTCCAAATAGACTCTGCCAAATACCTTATTCATTCAGACGTGGGGAAAGCAACAGCACAACGACAGTGGGAACGGGGGAATAGGATGCCAGATTTGAGAAGCTTGGGTGCGCAGGTCCAGATGAAATTCCCAGCTTTTTAAAAAGTAGTTTGGAGAAATAAAACGCACAACTTCTTTTCACCTCAGGAAGTTGACTCCTTTCTAATTCTAATGAGAGAGAGTTCTTAGTAGAGCGCGGCTTACCCCCTTAAAATTGTTGACAGCACCATGTTTTGCTTTTTTTCTTTTTTTTTAGTTTGCTTTTCTTTTTTCAAAAATATATAAAAATATATAAAATTAAACAGAAATAAAGGGGAGTTGAGGAAGGGGTCACAAGATAATAATGTTAAAGTACAAAGATAAGGAGATAAAGGGGAAATAATTAATAAAAAAAAAAAAGAAGAAGGCGCATGGGGACTAACATGACAGGGCGGGTAGAAAATACAAAGTAATAACATTAAAAAAAATATAGAGCAGAGTAGAAATAAAAAATAAAAAAGTATACACTAGAGACTATATTAGGTACCCACTTACCGTCTATAAGAGGAGGGAAATCCTGACCGGTCATCGGGGGCCCCAAATAGGCGACAAGATCGCCAAAATAGGTATGGGGGGTTCCTCATGGAAGGTGGGTAGTTAGCTGGGGGGTAGGAAAAAAAGAGGAAAAAATAATCCTCATGTACTTCTGAAGAAAGATATGTTTTTTGATGGGAGCAGGGCAGCGGTGCACCCAAAAGGTCCATATGGCTAATATGACATGTAAAATAAAAATCATTAGCTGGAACGTCAACAGATTGAGGGATAGAAGGAAAATGCACACGGTAAACGAGTATCTGTATAAGTAAGGAGCCCATATCTGCCTTCTTGAGGAAACACATCTTGAGATGCAGGAGTGTAAGTCTGCATTTGAAAAGTGCAGGTGGGTTCAAGAGACCATTTGTTCAGACCAAAGCGGTAATACAAGGGGGGTGGCAATATTGATCAGAGCCAATGCTGGGATAAGGCTGGTGAAATTTGAGACAGACCACTCTGGGAGATGGCTGGTGGCGTTATTAACTATAAATCAGACCACATTCACATGTGCAGTGTACTACGGGCCCAATCTGGATGCTCCAGGGTCCCTTATGAAGCTCAAAGCTATTTTAGTGGAGTCTGTAGAACCAGTAATATTGGGGGGTGATTTCAATATGATATTTGATGAAAAATTAGATCGAACTTCTAGGGTCAGATTTAGGCCCCCCCAAAGGTCCCAAATGGAGCTTAAGAACATCATGAAAGATTTTAATCTTATAGATATCTGGAGAGTTAAAAATGTTGGTAGAAAGGAGTATTCCTTTTATAGTAGAAGATACGGTCACCATTCCAGAATCGATTTCTTTCTCTTGGATCAATCACTCTTTTCTGCGGTTGACTCTATATCTTATATTCCTGCTATTTTGTCTGACCACTCAATTGTCGAAGTTGTAATTTATTTTAATCAGAAGATACAGCAGAGAAGGTGGACGCTGGATAGAGCCCTATTACTTCAAGAAGGTGTCAGGAAAGATTTAGCAACACAGACGGAGGAGTTTTTCAGGCATAATAATGGCTCAACAAGTTAACAGGTGATCTGGGAGACATTTAAGGCTTTTGTTAGAGGTTCTCTGAGTTCCCTGATGATTAGGAGAAATAAGGTGATAAGGGAGAAGAACGAAGAGCATCTCCTGAAGATTAAATTAAAAGAACAGGAGCTTCAGAAGGCATCGGCAGATCAGTCAGACATAAGACCTCGCTCACAAAAAGAGCTGGATACCTTACGGGCAGAATATCAAGCAAGTATAGATAAGGTATTAAAAGACAGATGGGATGCTAGCAAGCTCCAAAATTTCTATTACGGGAGAAATGCGGCCACCTACTCGCATGGAAATCTCGAGCAGATAAGAGCAGGAATCAGATTAATAGTCTATTTCTTTCTAGCTCAGGCGTTACCGCCTTTTATGACGATCTAATCAGAGAAGAGGCTAAGTCCAACATGCAAAATCTGTATAAAGCCAACCCGGTAGATTGTATGCAGCGTGCGGAGAATTGGCTAAATAAGATACAGCTCCCGACTCTGCCCGAGGTTGATAGAACCTTTCTAGCTTCTGAGATCAGAGAGGGCGAGGTGAGAACCCAGGTTCTGAAAATGGCTAAAGGAAAAACTGCCGGGCCCGATGGGCTTCCCGTAGAGTTGTATAGGATAGTCCTAGATCAAACAATTTCTGCTTTAACAACACTGTTTAATGGAATTCTTTTGAGGAGAGAGCAGGCCCCAAACTCATGGTCGGAAGCCACCGTTACGTTAATAATAAAACCAAATAAGGACCCAGTAAAGATAGAATCATATAGACCGATTTCTTTACTCAATTCGGACTATAAGATTTTCGCGGGAGTATTGGCGGCTAGACTGGCTAGGGTAGCAAAAACCATCATCCATTGTGATCAGAGGGGCTTTAACCCTGATAGACAACTCAACGAGTTAACCTTCCAAGTAATTGCTGCAATCGATGTAGCAACTGAAAAGAAACTGCCCCTGACTTTGGTAGCGGTCGACGCCGCCAGGGCATTTGACCAAGTAGATCGGTCATATCTATGGAAAGCACTGCTATAAGGTCTCTCTACTGTGCTCCGAGTATTAAGATCTTAGTTAATGCGTCTCTTACAGATAGGATATCCATTGCTCGCGGAACCAGACAGGGCTGTCCTCTGTCGCCTCTTTTGTTTAATTTATATATAGAGCCTTTTATTTGTTTGCTTAGGTCTGATCCATTAATTAAGCCCTTTATGATTTCTAATTTGGAATTAAAATTTGCGTTATACGCAGATGATCTATTGATGTACACTTAAAATCCGTCAGAAGCACTGCCAAGATTAATAGATTTGGCAGAAAGGTTTGGTGAGATCCGAGGGTACACGATCAATAAAGATAAGACTGAGATTATGGAGTAGAACCAAGAAGTAGCGACTCCAGGGTCAAAGACTAGGATGAGATATCTGGGGGTACACTTGACCAAAAAGATTGAAGATATACCAAAAATCAATCTGGATAGAGTCTCTAAGGATGTCTGTGCCCTACTTCAGAGATGGTCATCTCTCCCTTTAAACATCTTCGGGAGAGTCAATCCAATAAAGATGATCATTCTGCCAAAAATAACGTTCCTATTTAATTCCATCCCACTATCCTTCCACACACCTGCCATAAAAAACTACAAGGGAAACTAGGATCCTTTATTTGGAACTCAAAATCTCCACGAATATCATGGAAAAAGCTCAGGAGAAGCCTAGGAACAGGAGGGTTGGCTCTCCCTGACTTATTCGTGTATTGCCATGCATTTCATTTTAAAAATTTCAGATTATTAGCTGGTAAAATTGATTTATCCTCTCAAGGTATACTTTTTTCAGCATTACTGCAAGATATCCCGCAGGGACAAGATTTTTTTCTTTTTAAATTTGGGGATCCCAAGTTTTATAAGAAAGTGAGGCTCAAGATTCTGGGGGCAGCCCTAAAAAATTGGGTTTTCATCAGGAAAAGGCTTGATATCCCATATTACGCAACACAGGCCCCGATCTGGAACTCCCCTGGGACTCCTGTCTGTCTGGATGATCAACTGTCCCGACCCCTGAGGTTGGCAGGACTGGAATGTTGGGGTGATTTACAGGATGGTGCACAGCTTTTAAGCTGGGAGGCTCTTTCTAACTTGACTGGGGGAACTCTCACCAGATTCAAATACTACCAGATGGTGGTCGACTAAAACATGGGACTCTAACGATCCAAACCCGAAATTTGATTCAGTATCTAGGTGTGGAAGGTGGAAAAATCAAATCTCATTTTGGTACTCAGCTATGCTTGACCTTGAAATCGTTAATGACCCAGAGATACAAAACCTTTGGGGTAATGTCCTAAACCCGAATAGTGGAAATATTAAAGATCTGTAGTCTGATTCTTTTGTCATCTTGCAGGCAGTAGTAAAGCCTGCTACATTAAAAATAAATCACCTGTACACTATGTATAGGGCCTACATTACCCCTAAAAAATTGGCTAAATTCTCTAACTTGGAATACCACTATCCAAGATGTAGATATCCTGCCGCGGACCATGTCCGTATGTTCGTGGACTGCCTAGAGATTAGAGAGTACTGGATAAAGATTCGGGAATTTTTGGAAGAAGTCCTTCAGGCATCCCTGGAACTAAACACAAGAACTATCCTTTCTGGGTTGTGTATGGACTATAAGGTAAATGAACCTCATACGAGATTTGTCTTTTATGTTATGCTTTTGGCAAGGCGCGAAATCTGTAGAGCCTGGAAGGATCCAATTTCCCCTACCTTTTCAAGTTGTTTAAAACATATTATTTTTACAAGTAAATCTGACATGGCATGTGACCCCACAAGTTTTGTCAAGATCTGGGCGGCCCTAGTGGCATGGCAGGACAAGTGAATAGTTTTCTTATGATTTAAATGTTTTTTTTTTCTTTTTCCTATGATTTATCTGGAGCCCTGATGGTTCCCTTGCCTTCAAAGTAACACAGGGCCCCAAATCACGGTGTGAAATGGAGTTGAACTGGGAAAGCAGTGGCTACTTGAGGGATCAGGCCTGCTATCTTACCAGTGGTCAACGAAATTTGGGCTGGACCAGGACGACTAACTGTATAGAGGCGGCCAGTTTCCCATCAAGACTTCCAATAATGGTATATCAAAAAAAAAAAAAAGACAGTGTGGGCCATCACTGCTTCTGCACCGCTAGGTCA
This sequence comes from Lissotriton helveticus, assembly GCF_964261635.1. Taxonomy (NCBI): domain Eukaryota; kingdom Metazoa; phylum Chordata; class Amphibia; order Caudata; family Salamandridae; genus Lissotriton; species Lissotriton helveticus. The sequence goes on along the minus strand of NC_136065.1, from coordinate 93,873,271 downwards.
GGGCGTCGACGTGCCTACTCCAGTCTTCAGGCACTATGGCAGTGCCCCCTCTTGCCGTCCTAACGTGAGCACACACCCACTGCCTAGCCCCGCCCGCATCTAGTGAAAGTTACGATTCTGACTCAGCTTTGTTTTGCTTGGAGGGAGCAGTCAGTAGAAAACTGAAATAAGCGAACAGGAGTTAAAGTCAGTCAGTTAAAATAAGCACAGGAGTTAAAGTTATTAAGTGAAAATCAATCGGTCAGTATTAGTGCATGATTACTAGCGTTCCTGAGGACCCGTGATTATGTGTGACTTTGCATTTCAGTGAGGTGATGCGGACCACCACACTGAAATGCGTTAGTCTCTAATGCCTGATGCGTGGTACTTGGCAGGGCAGCGACTTCAGAGAAGATTTAAGGCATGGCCAAAGTGGGCTCCTGATTGTCTTGCCGTGATGACCTTGAATAATTACTAAGCTCATTGTTTTAAATACCATTATCCCTTAATTTATTTTTAAGGTGGGTGATTTGTGAGAGTCTATTATAGCCATTCTGCAAAGAAATGTTTATTTTTCATGCAACATCCATATAAAGGTTTCTTTTAGATCGCAATAGGACCAAACATATAAGAAATTGGAGTGTGTCACCCATATTATTTGCAGTAATATTAGTGAACTGCTGATGTGTTACAACATTGATAACACACATCATTATCCCTGAACATTAGATGTAAACACATTTAGAATTCAGACAATTGCACCTGTATACTATCAGTGACCTGGTCTAAGAGGGCATGAAAGAGCTGAAATGAAATCATAAATTCAAACCTGTACTGAACAGGGGCCACCTAAATAGGTTTGACCCTGGGCCCCCAAAATCCTTAAGCCCCTGGTAGACTTGCTGCATTTCTTTGGCCGGTGCCACTATACCGGGTGCTGACTTCGGGTGAGGACGTCGTGTTTGCAGGTATTTATATTTTTTTTAAAGCACCCGGTCTGACGTTCCTTGCCTTCAACAATTTCATGCAATAATAAATATGTCAAAATAACTCTCAGAGTTTTCTCTAGTGGGCGTTTTAAGGTAGAGCAAAGGGGTAATATGCCTGCTGCAAAAAATGTGCACCATGCAGATCTCAAAGTGCAGGCTGCCCCACGGCGCTGCCTATAAAAAAAGGCACCGAAATAGGAACACCAAATTCCTCCACGGCATGGACTGCCAAGTCCATGCCCGGCAGGAACTGGGGGTGCATGAACACAGGGGGACATGGGGGACGTGGCCAACCACCAGTGGCGTAACGAAACATGAGGGGGCCCCCCTGCAAACTACATGGAGGGGGCCCCCCTCCCATTCTCCGTGCCAGTCTAGAGCTCTCAGGCCAGCGACCCGCCATACTGCAGTGGATGGGGGGCGATTGTTACGCCACTGTCACCAATCCAGCCATTATAAGTAACACTGGATGGTGGAGTCAAAGGTTGGGCTTACTCTGCCCGCAGGTGGTGGTCCATTCATTACAGGGTCCCTGCCATCAGTAGGCCGGGGAAGTTTGTCCAATGTGAGGTGGGTTTCCTGATGCAGACTCCTGTCATGATATACACCGGGCCCACTCATTGTTCAGTTTTGACAAAAGTGCATCCACTGCTCCTTCTCGTTTCCGTTTTAAAACATTGGACAATGCTTCAATGTAGTATTTCAAAAGCAGATGTAACTACAAAGAGCACATTTTGATAATACATTTTTATTAGACAATAGCAATCTTAAGAGGCATTGCATAGCTTCATACTTTGACCCCAATTCCATCACAGTCTCTCTCTCTCTCTCTGTCAGTCAGTCAGTCTCTCTCTGTCTGTCAGTCAGTCAGTCTATCTCTCTCTGTCATTCAGTCTCTCTTAGTCAGTCTCTCTCTCTCTCTCTCTCTCTGTGTCAGTCTGTCAGTGAGTCAGTCTCTCTCAGTCAGTCAGTCTCTCTCTGTCAGAGTCTCAGTCTCTCTCTCTGTCAGTCAGTCTCTCTCAATCAGTCAGTCTCTCTCTCTCAATCAGCCTCTCTCTCTTAGTCAGTCAGTCTCTCTCTTAGTCAGTTAGTCTCTCTCTTAGTCAGTCAGTCTCTCTCTCAGTCAGTCTGTCTCCCTGTCAGTCCCTCTCTCTCTGTCAGTCTCTCTGTCAGGCTCTCTCTCTCAGTCTCTCTCTCTCTCTCAGTCTCTCTCTCTGTCAGTCAGTCTTCCAGACAGTCTTTCTCTCCCTCTGTCAGTCTCTCTCAGTCAGTCATTCTCTCTCTCGCAGTCAGCCAGTCTCTCTCAGTCAGTCTTTGTTCTCTCTGTCAGACAGTGACTCTCCCTGTCAGTCAGTCTCTCTCTCTCTGTCAGTCAGTCTCTCTCTGTGAGTCTCTCTCTGTGAGTCTCTCTCTCTGTCAGTCTCTCTCTGTCAGTCAGTCTCTATCTCTCTCTGTTGTTCAGTCTCTCTTTCTCAGTCAGTCTGTCAGTCTCTTTCTCTCTCTCTCAGTCTCTGGCAGTCAGTCTCTCTCTCAGTCAGTCTCTCTCTCTCTCCCAGTCAGTCAGTCTCTCTCAGTCAGTCATTCTCTCTCTACCTCAGTCAGTCAGTCTCTCTCTCTCTGTCAGTCAGTCTCTGTCAGTCAGACTCTCTCACTCAGTCAGTCTCTCTCTCTCTGTCAGTCTCTCTTTCAGTCAGTCTCTCTTTCAGTCAGTCTCTCTCTGTCAGTCTCTCTCTGTCAGTCTCTCTCACAGTCAATCAGTCTATCTCTTGGTCAGTCAGTCTCTGGATCTCTCTCTCAGTCCGTTTCTCTCTACCTCAGTCAGTCTCAGTTAGTCAGTCTCTCTCTCTGTCAGTCAGTCTCACTCTCAATCAGTCTCTCTCTCTCTGTCAGTCAGTCAGTCACTCTCTCAGTCAGCCAGTCTCTCTCTCTCTCAGTCAGTTTCTCAGTCAGTCAGTCTCTCGGTCAGTCAGTATTCAGTCTCTGAGTCAGTCAGTCAGTCTCTACTCTCTCTCCACTCTCTCCATTCGCTCTCTTCATTCGCTCTCTCCATTCTCTCTCTCAACTCTGTCCACTCTATCTCTACTGTCTCTCTCTCCACTGTCTCTCCTCTGTCTCTCCACTTTCTCTATCTCTTCTCGCTCTCCACTCTCTCACTATCTCTCTCTCTCCACCCTCTCCCCTTCTCTCTCTACTCTCTCTCCACTCCCTCTCTACTCTCTCTCTCTCCACTCTCTCTCCACTCTCTCTCTCCACTCTCTCTCTCCACCCTCTCTCCACCCTCTCTCCACCCTCTTTCCACCCTCTCTCTACTCTCTCTCCACCCTCTCTTTACTCTCTCTCCACTCTCTCTCTCTCCACTGTCTCCCTCCACCCTATCTCAATTCTCTCTACTCTCTCGCCACTCTCTCTCTCTCCAATCTCTCCACTCTCTCTCTCCACTCTCTCTTTCTCTCCACGCTCTCTCCATTGTCTCTCTCTCCGCTCTCTCTCCACTGTCTCTCTCTCCACTGTCTCTCTCCACTCTCTATCTCTCCAGTGTCTCTCCATGCTCTCTCCACTCTCTCTCCACTGTCTCTCTCTCCACTGTCTATCTCCACTCTCTCTCCACTGTCTACTCTCTCTCAACTGTCTCTCTCCACTCTCTCTCTCTCCACTGTTTCTCTCCACTGTTTTTCTCCACTCTCTCTCTCTCCACTCTCTCTCTCTCCACTCTCTGCCACTCTCCCTCACAGAGTAGTGTGCGTTCCATGGGCATCCGCAGAAATGTTTCCAGGGGGGGCGCATTTTTAACTTCATCACCATCCCCCTTGCACCCTTCTCCCCTCTGCCTTGCACCCTTCTTGCCCTCCCTCTTGCACCTTTCTCCCCCTCCCCCTTGCACCCTTCTCTCCTTCCCCTTGTGCCCTAGTCCACCTCCGCCTTGCACCCTTTTCTACCTTGCACCCTTCTCCCCTCCGCCTTGCACCCTTCTCGCCTCCGCCTTGCACCCTTCTCCCCTCTGCCTTGCACCCTTCTCTTCTCTGCCTTGCACCCTTCTCTTCTCTGCCTTGCACGCTTCTCCCCCTCCGCCTTGCACCCTTCTCTACCTTGCACCCTTCTCCTCTCTTCCTTGCAACCTTCTCCTCTCTGCCTTGCACCCTTCTCCCCTCTGCCTTGCACCCTTCTCCCCTCTGCCTTGCACCCTTCTCCCCTCTGCCTTGCACCCTTCTCCCCTCTGCCTTGCACCCTTCTCCCCTCCACCTTGCACCCTTCTCTACCTTGCACCCTTCTCCTCTCTTCCTTGCAACCTTCTCCTCTCTGCCTTGCACCCTTCTCCCCTCTGCCTTGCACCCTTCTCCCCTCTGCCTTGCACCCTTCTCCCCTCTGCCTTGCACCCTTCTCCCCTCTGCCTTGCACCCTTCTCCCCTCCACCTTGCACCCTTCTCCCCTCCACCTTGCACCCTTCTCCCCACCGCCTTGCACCCTTCTCCCCTCTGCCTTGCACCCTTCTCTTCTCTGCCTTGCACCCTTCTCTTCTCTGCCGTGCACACTTCTCCCCTCTGCCTTGCACCCTTCTCCCCCTCCGCCTTTCAACCTTCCCTACCTTTCACCCTTCTCCTCTCTGCCTTGCACCCTTCTCCCCCTCCGCCTTGCACCCTTCTCTTCTCTGCCTTGCACCCTTCTCTTCTCTGCCTTGCACACTTCTCCCCTCTGCCTTGCACCCTTCTCCCCCTCCGCCTTCCACCCTTCTCTCCCTTTCACCCTTCTCCTCTCTTACTTGCACCCTTCTCCCCTCTGCCTTGCACCCTTCTCCCCACCTTGCACCCTTCTCCCCTCTGCCTTGCACCCATCTCCCCTCCACCTTGCACCCTTCTCCCCACCGCCTTGCAACCTTCTTCCCTCTGCCTTGCACCCTTCTCCCCCTCCGCCTTGCTCCCTTCTCTTCTCTGCCTTGCACCCTTCTCTTCTCTGCCTTGCACACTTCTCCCCTCTGCCTTGCACCCTTCTCCCCCTCCGCCTTGCACCCTTCTCTACCTTTCACCCTTCTCCTCTCTTCCTTTCACCCTTCTCCTCTCTTCCTTGCATCCTTCTCCCCTCTGCCTTGCACCCTTCTCCCCTCTGCGTTGCACCCTTCTCCCCTCCGCCTTGCACCCTTCTCCCCTCCACCTTGCACCCTTCTCCCCACTGCCTTGCAACCTTCTCCCCTCTGCCTTGCACCCTTCTCCCCTCCGCCTTGCACCCTTCTCCTCTCCACCTTGCACCCTTCTCCCCACCGCCTTGCAACCTTTTCCCCTCTGCCTTGCACCCTTCTCCCCCTCCGCCTAGCACCCTTCTCTTCTCCGCCTTGCACCCTTCTCTTCTCTGCCTTGCACACTTCTCCCCTCTGCCTTGCACCCTTCCGCCTTGCACCCTTCTCTACCTTTCACCCTTCTCCTCTCTTCCTTGCACCCTTCTCCCCTCTGCCTTGCACCCTTCTCCCCACCTTGCACCCTTCTCCCCTCTACCTTGCACCCATCTCCCCTCCACCTTGCACCCTTCTCTCCACCGCCTTGCAACCTTCTCCCCTCTGCCTTGCACCCTTCTCGCCCTCCGCCTTGCACCCTTCTCTTCTCTGCCTTGCACCCTTCTCTTCTCTGCCTTGCGCACTTATCCCCTCTGCCTTGCACCCTTCTCCCCCTCCGCCTTGCACCCTTCTCTACCTTTCACCCTACTCCTCTCTTCCTTGCACCCTTCTCCCCTCTGCCTTGCACCCTTCTCCCCTCTGCCTTGCACCCTTCTCCCCTCCGCCTTGCACCCTTCTCCCCTCCACCTTGCACCCTTCTCCCCTCTGCCTTGCACCCTTCTCCCCTCCGCCTTGCACCCTTCTCCCCTCCACCTTGCACCCTTCTCCCCACCGCCTTGCAACCTTCTCTCCTCTGCCTTGCACCCTTCTCCCCTCCGCCTTGCACCCTTCTCCCCTCCACCTTGCACCCTTCTCCCCACCGCCTTGCAACCTTTTCCCCTCTGCCTTGCACCCTTCTCCCCCTCCGCCTAGCACCCTTCTCTTCTCTGCCTTGCACCCTTCTCTTCTCTGCCTTGCACACTTCTCCCCTCTGCCTTGCACCCTTCTCCCCTTCCGCCTTGCACCCTTCTCTACCTTTCACCCTTCTCCTCTCTTCCTTGCACCCTTCTCCCCTCTGCCTTGCACCCTTCTCCCCACCTTGCACCCTTCTCCCCTCTACCTTGCACCCATCTCCCCTCCACCTTGCACCCTTCTCCCCACCGCCTTGCAACCTTCTCCCCTCTGCCTTGCACCCTTCTCCCCCTCCGCCTTGCACCCTTCTCTTCTCTGCCTTGCACCCTTCTCTTCTCTGCCTTGCACACTTCTCCCCTCTGCCTTGCACCCTTCTCCCCCTCCGCCTTGCACCCTTCTCTACCTTTCACCCTTCTCCTCTCTTCCTTGCACCCTTCTCCCCTCTGCCTTGCACCCTTCTCCCCTCTGCCTTGCACCCTTCTCCCCTCCGCCTTGCACCCTTCTCCCCTCCACCTTGCACCCTTCTCCCCTCTGCCTTGCACCCTTCTCCCCTCCGCCTTGCACCCTTCTCCCCTCCACCTTGCACCCTTCTCCCCACCGCCTTGCAACCTTCTCCCCTCTGCCTTGCACCCTTCTCCGCTCCACCTTGCACCCTTCTCCCCTCTGCCTTGCACCCTTCTCCCCTCCACCTTGCACCCTTCTCCCCACCGCCTTGCAACCTTCTCCCCTCCACCTTGCACCCTTCTCCCCTCTTCCTTGCACCCTTCTCTACCTTGCATCCTTCTCCCCCTCTGCCTTGCACCCTTCTCCACCCCCTTCCCTTCTCCCTGCGGACGCTCATGGTGTGTTCTAACAAGAGTGCTTACCTGAGGGCACCATTTTGCTGCCTCGTCCCTTCTCATGTGAGCTTTGCCCTGGAGAATGCTCCCTCTGGGGGCCCCCACTCCCACCCTTGTCAGGGCCCCAGCACTGCTCTGTGCTGTCTCCTGCTCTTGCTCTCTGAGGCCCCCACCCCATCCTTGTCCCTGTCTCTTCTCTTCTTGTGTGGGGTGGGGCCCCCACCCCACCCCATCCTTGTCCCTGTCTCTTCTCTTCTTGTGTGGGGTGGGGCCCCCACCCCACCCCATCCTTGTCCCTGTCTCTTCTCTTCTCGTGTGGGGTGGGGCCCCCACCCCATCCTTGTCCCTGTCTCTCCTCTTCTCGTGTGGGTTGGGGCCCCCACCCCATCCTTGTCCCTGTTTCTTCTCTTCTGGTGTGGGGTGGGGCCCCCCACCCCATCCTTGTCCCTGTCTCTTCTCTTCTCATGTGGGGTGGGGCCCCCACCCCATCCTTGTCCTTGTCTCTTCTCTTCTGGGGTGAGGCCCACCCCATCCTTGTCCCTGTCTCTTCTCTTCTCGTGTGGGGTGGGGCCCCCACCCCATCCTTGTCCCTGTCCCTTCTCTTCTCTTGTGGGGTGAGGCCCCCACCCCATCCTTGTCCTTGTCTCTTCTCTTCCCGTGTGGGGTGAGGCCCCCACCCCATCCTTGTCCCTGTCTCTTCTCTTCTCGTGTGGGGTGGGGCCCCCACCCCATCCTTGTCCCTGTCTCTTCTCTTCTCGTGTGGGGTGGGGCCCCCACCCCATCCTTGTCCCTGTCTCTCCTCTTCTCGTGTGGGTTGGGGCCCCCACCCCATCCTTGTCCCTGTTTCTTCTCTTCTGGTGTGGGGTGGGGCCCCCCACCCCATCCTTGTCCCTGTCTCTTCTCTTCTCATGTGGGGTGGGGCCCCCACCCCATCCTTGTCCTTGTCTCTTCTCTTCTGGGGTGAGGCCCACCCCATCCTTGTCCCTGTCTCTTCTCTTCTCGTGTGGGTTGGGGCCCCCACCCCATCCTTGTCCCTGTCTCTTCTCTTCTGGTGTGGGGTGGGGCCCCCACCCCATCCTTGTCCCTGTCTCTTCTCTTCTCGTGTGGGTTGGGGCCCCCACCCCATCCTTGTCCCTGTCCCTTCTCTTCTCTTGTGGGGTGAGGCCCCCACCCCATCCTTGTCCCTGTCTCTTCTCTTCTCGTGTGGGGTGGGGCCCCCACCCCATCCTTGTCCCTGTCTCTTCTCTTCTCTTGTGGGGGTGAGGCCCCCACCCCATCCTTGTCCCTGTCTCTTCTCTTCTCATGTGGGCTTTGCTTATCGAGAGGAGAGTGGGGGGCGGGCTCTGTGATGCCTCAGAGGAGCCTTGGAGACTGCTGTCTCTGGGCCCCCACCCTTGTCCCGGGCCTGCCTCGGCTCTGACTGAAGAGAAACAATGTATATTGATACTTTGTTTCTCTTGAGTCAGAGGGAGGGGGCGAGGGACTCCGAGCAGGCTGCAGACAGCCTGCACCTGCTTTAGACACAGAGGGGGAGAGGCTTGCTTCAGCACAAGCCTCTCTCACAGCTCCCAGAAGAGCTGAGGGGGGCCCGGGGCCCCTGGGGGCCCCCTACATTAACTGTAGAGAGTGAGGCCCCCCGCACCGCGGGGGCTGCGGGGGCGTTTGTTACGCCCCTGCCAACCACCTAGCATGGTGGACGCGAGCTAAAGGAGCTCCGTAACACACCCTGACACCTGGGCATTTATCCGGCACAAGCAGGCAACAAATCGCTATAAGCACAATGCTACAGACAGTGGGGGTGCTGTGGACTGTGGCGGCGCAAGATTAGGGCTGCCAGGAGCCTGGTTTCACCCACGGGGATCGAACGCAGGGTGACGACGCAGTGTGAAGCTGCGCTGGTGGGACCGTGAAGGTTGCGGCGTGCCGTGACTGAGAACCGGAGACTCCGCAGGACAGCAAAGGTACTGCGGATCGAGGGAGGAGGATGCGACCATTCCATACTGGTGGAGAGCGACAGTGGGAGCAAACTGAGGGCTGTGACGGAAGGTGCCATTGATATCTAAGCTGTGCCATACCTGGGCCCCACTTAAAATGGCGGCCGACGGACGGAGATAGGTGAGGACGGCGAGGAGGCCGAGGGTGAGTGTCTGAACTGGGTTCCCCCCATTCCTGGCCATTATGATGTGAAGGGCACAGGCACACGGCGGAATGCTGCCCACACTAGATGCTGGGGGCCCTGAGCTTCCCTGGGACTGTAAGGTGATTTGCACACAGGGCAACTCTGAGGCCGGGTATTGTTACGAGTTGGTGCCCCCACGCCGTGTGAGTGAGATGCACGGGGTAATCAAGGCATTGTGACTGGCCTGGACTAAAATAGAATGGAGGCGACTGGCAGATCCATAAGGGTGACCACACTAAGGCGCTAGACATCGGGGCCGGGCCCCCTGGCCACAGAATGGTCTCTTAAATCTCACAAGGGAGCTGCTGGGATGGACTGGCAGACACTGCATTCCCAGGAGTATACTTACAGCTCATGGGATTCTTCCCCTTGAGGATATACAAGCTGAGCGACGATGTGACCTGGGCCTTATCCAAAAGTGTTGTGACAGAGCTAATACTCGAAGCGAGTGAAAGCAGATTGTACCTTTCAGAGAAGGGGCCGGTCGCCAGAAATAGCGGAACGTTTAGTGGTGCCAGTAGTGGTATGAGCCACATACTGTAACGCGGCTTATCAAGTGATATTACCCGGTGTCATTGCTGTGGGTCAGCCACCGCTATACTACAGGTGTTGCTGGACAGCAAGAGAAGTGTGGTGTACTGCTTCTGACCCCTTTGAGGATATGGGACACCCGAGGACTAAACAGTCACCACCCCCGCCCCCAGAAGGCCCATCGGGAACAATACCAGACACTCAGATGGGTGGCCAGGACGTGGATGTGATTCCGCCCACAGAGCCCACTGGCACTGAAGTCAAGCTAGATTTAATATTGCACGAAATACACGACTCCAGGGCAGTTATGGAAATGCAAATAAGCACGCTAACAATCAGTTTTACTCTGCTAAAAGCTGACCACACAAAATTGGCAGATAAAGTGAAACACAACAGGCAGGCATTGGACGACCTCATTCCTCAACAAACGACACACTTATCGCAGAGGGACGCTCTATGTGCAACAATGTGCGTATTTTGGGACTGCCAGAAAAAAGCGAGGGGGCCCACCCAACCCAATTTTTAGAGCAATGGCTTCGAGAGCAGGTGGCTACATTGGGACTCACGGATCATTTTAGTGGTGAGTGCGCAAACAGAGTCCCACCCAGACCTCCACTCCCGGGAACACCACCTAGACCAATAATAGCGCGGATTCTGAATTACAAGGATAGAGATACAATCTTGCATCTGGCAAGGGAAAAGGCTGCAATAACATTTGAAAACAAAACAATATCTCTATACCCGGATTTTACACTAGCTGTACAACGAGAGAGGGCTACTTTCCAAGACGTCAAAAAGAAACTTCAAATGCACCAAGTATCCCTTGTTGTTTCCGGCACGCCTTAAAATTCTCTATGATCAAAAGGCCCTGTTCTTCAATAGCCCGGATTAAGCTACGGATTGGCTGGAAATAACTCTGTTGCCTCTGGGATCGCAGCACTCCTCAGGCTCTCACCATAGACAGGAGCCGAAATCGCAGCGGATGAGAAAAGACAGACATAACAATGGGAAACCAACTGACATTGGCAAGGAGGACAACCGTCGCAAGAACAAATAACAGACAGCCAAACAGATGCGATCCTGACGGTGGCAGCACTGGTGGCATATGATGCACGATCCGGATTCGGAGGAGGTTGATGAACACTCGGACTCTGAGTCTAGCATGGCACTGTTCCCCCTGGTCACTCCTCAGACTGTTAGTGACTATTTTGGTTGATAAGAATGCTCACCCCCTGCTGCTGTGGTGCAATGTCAGATGAGTATATGGTTTTGTATACGTATTATGCTGCATATGCTCACAGTGTGATTATTGCTGTAATAGGAGTTTACCGATTAGTTTGCAATATCTCAAATGATGCTTAACACTTGCAAAATAGGGTGTGAATGGGGGCTCTAAGGTCCCTGAACTTGTGTGTTACGTGTAAGGTGTTATGTTTCGTGTGGCGGCTGCTACCCCAAGGGCAACTGCACTTAGTCATGGAAAACTATGGAGTTCTTATTCAGTTTGTTCTGTTGGTTTGGTTCTCTTTTGTTTCTTGGGAGAACCTAGTATTGGGGAGTTTAACAGGAGTTACTGGCTCGGCCACATTTACAGCGAGTGGAGGGAACTATGTGGTGATCAGTAAGTATGTCTGGAAACCTGATGGCGCAACCTAATCGATATACATATACATCCTGGAATGTACGAGGTGTGGGTTCAATACATAAATTACATAGAATACTGGCTAAATTAAATCGTAGGAAAGCACAGATTGTCTTTTTGCAAGAAACGCATCTAGTACAGATGGAGGTCGCTAAGCTCCTCAAGAAATGGAGGGGACAGCTATTTTCTACTCTTTCAAGTTGCTAGAACAACGGACAGATGTGAATGGGCGATATACCATTGCCTGTTAGAGGGAGAGCAAATAGTACTGGCGAGTAGATACACCCCGAACGCTGACCAAGACAAATTTCTAGCAATTCTCAGCACGGCGTCGGTGGGATGGGAAGAAAACCCATGGATAGTGGGTGGTGATTTTAACTCAGTGATGGACCTAGAGCTAGACAGATCACACCATCCCTTACAAGAGATGGGATTTAGGCAACAAACAGACGCTCTTCAGACATGGGCAGGAGGATGCGGTATGGGAGATATCTGGAGGGAGAAACACCCCACAGATAGGGAGTATTCCTTCCATTCCGCAACACATAGTCTACACACTCTTATAGATAGGACATTCTGTTCACAGCGGCTAGTGGGTGCTGTTGTGGATACCACGCACCTGAGCAAAACGTTTTCAGATCATAACCCAGTAGAGGCCACATTATTATGGGGGAAGGCTCCGACGCCAATCCCATCATGGCGATTAAACCCATCACTGCTAGAAGATTCCATATTCCGCAATGCTTTTTCCACGGTCATAACCCAATATTTCACTGAAAACACAAACACAGCAAGTACTTGTCAATTTGAATGTGACGCATTCAAAACAGTGGTATGCGGAGTGGCGATCAGCACAAAAGTGGGGGTGCATGTGACACTTATTGACAAAATCACTGAAGTGGAGAATAGGATGGCCAGACGGGAACAGGAAGCGGTAAAAAATAGCACAAGCAAATCTGAATTGCAGGAACTCCATATAACACATGCAGAACTAATGGAATTACTTTGACTTATAGACTATAGACTATATACACAGAAACAACATGTGAGCGCGGATAGGGCAGGCCCACTGCTTGCTAGGATTATTAAGGATACACCCCCTTGTCTCCCATTCTTGAAATAGATACCCCTGTAGGGGTAGTGAAGTGCACGCAACTGGAAATTAATGCCGCTTTCCGGCTGTACTACGAACAACTATCTGCGGCCCTGGAAGCGTTTTTTGAGGTATGGCAGATCCCCACATTAAGCGATGGCCAAGCAGCAGAATTAAAAAGTCCAATCACGCATATGGAGATTAAAACAGCGATACATGCCTCCCCTGTAATAAATCACCAGGCAATGACGGACTACCCGTTGAATTTTATGGGATGTACTCTGAATTATTGATTCCCCGACTGTTAGAGCTGTATCAGAAGACACTAGAAGATGGATTCCTCCCTCACACTACTGTGCAGGCGACGGTGATCTCCTTATTGAAACCGGGTAGAGACAGCAGAGACATGGCGAGCTATAGACCCCTATCGCTCCTTAATACGGATTATAAGATTTTAAGTAAGATATTACCAACTAGATCATTGCAATATTCACACAGTTGATACAGACTGATCAGTGTGGATTTGTACCACACAGGAGCATAGCGCTCAACATCCGGAGGGTCCACATGGTAATACCAGGTAGAGAGGGGTATTAGACAGGGCAGTCCGCTCTCGCCCAGTTGTTTATTTTAGCACTAGAACCTCTCTTGCAAAAGCTACGTACAATGGTTTGACACAGGGGGATACGTATCAACGAGAAAGTGCATGTGGTTTCGGTATATGCTGATGATATTATTTTATTTGTTAACAATCTAGACAAGGTAAATGACCCTCTGCCAGAGCTTTTTTCAATGTTCCAAAAACTTTCCGGGCTTACGATAAATGAGAATAAATCATACGCCTTCTATTTAATGACGTAGCTAGAACTGCACCAAATCAATTCGGCCAATGGAATTTCCAGACCGCGCCGTTCACCTTTAATTATTTAGGCATTCGAATTTCCAGAGATGTGGAGGCTATTCTGGATGGTAATTTAAACTCGCTCTATAACATCACTCCGGAAGCAGATAAAGTTCTGGACTTCCTTACCACTATCGGTGGCCGGGCGGATAGCCATACCCAAAATGGTGATGTTACCGAGACTGTTATATTATTTTGTTAATTTGCCCATTCTGATACCACTGCCTACATTTAAACTACTGGACACCCTGCTAATTGAATTAATTTGGGTCTCGGGAAGTAGGCGTATAGGGCTTACTAAGCTACAATTGCCCACAAAGCAACGAGGTGTGAGAGTCCCTGACATGAGGGCTTATTGATATGCAGGCCAGCTTCAGTGGTTTGCATATTGGCTAAAAGGCCGCAACCTGAAAGAAATATCCATGACCATACAGGCATGGGATCGCGGGGAATTGCATGTACTACTGTTACCAGGCAGTAGGGTTTCGTTGACGGCGTTCCCACTATTGCGCACAGCTCTAAGTTATTGGAAGAGGGCCACGCGCTACACCAAAATCTCAGCGACGTATGCCCCAAATATACCTCTACTGGCCCTTCCACTTCCCTCGGGACATTTTGCAATCAGACATATATAGGTGTGTGTGCAGAGACGGGAGTTTCCACGATAGGCGATCTATTCCACAATGGCATAATAATGAGTCATGACACCTTTGTGCGGGAGTGGGGAGTGTCAGATAGGTTGTTTTTACTGCATGCACACATTTCCCGATATGTTAAAACAGTGTGGGCCCCTAGGGGGGATGAGCCTCAAACCCATGCGTTGACACACATGCAATATTTGATGGGTACTGGGGGACACCTGACAAAGTGGTTGTATCGGGGTATTCGCACACACACGTCTGTGTCACTACAATCGACATGAGTTAGATGAAACATGTATGTTGGCCGCACACTAACAGATAAAGAATGGGAGTTACTGCTAGAACACCCGTGCAAGATCTCTAGAAACCTGAAGTTTACATTTATCCAGCTCATAGTACACCATGTGTATTTAACCCCCCACAAACTCAGCAAAATGTTTCCTGAGGCATCAGGTGCTTGTCCCCGCTGCTGCTTCCCAAATGTGGGCCTATTGCACATGTTGTGGGACTGCCCGATACTATTGAACTACTGGTCGACAGTGCAGGAACTAGTAATAGTGTGGCACCGACAGAGAACATCAGGTCCTTGGAATGTTGCATATTGGGTCTTGGTCCCAAAGGAAAGAAGGGGACTCCAATGCTCAGATGTGTGAGCCTTGCAATGATATTAGCAAATAATAATATAACTATAAGGTGGAAGGCTACCAAACCGCCCAAATTGAAAGACTGGTACAACGAGGTAGTTAGATGGGGGAGGGCGAAGGGAGCAGAGAGACAAAGAGAAGAACAGAAGGGACTGAGAAGGGTACAAATATCGCTTGACTGGAATGCAAAAATGGAGGAATTAGTGGCTAAGGACCTTCAAGAACAATAAGGGACTGCACGGCTCGGGACTGTAACTGATTTTAGATGGTGTAGACGCTATACGAGATACAACACTGTAAACTGGTTTCTGTAATGTTAATATTCTGTAACTGAACCAAATGATGTGTCATGTAAACAAATGTTAGTTTGAGCCAGAAAGGGGGGGTGGTTGGGTGGGAGGGGCCTTCCGATTGTTTTGTTCGTATACTATAACAATGTGTATGATAACCCTTGAAGACCAAAATTATTGTGTTATTGCGAAAAGTCAACAAAAATAAGTTTTAAAAAAAAACACATAACATGTGCCCCCTTCATGTATCCTATATGCTCCCAACATTTCCCCACCCTATGAACAGAGCTCTAGTTGAGTATCTTTAGTGAAATCTTATATTGGTACCACCGTTGGAGTCCTGTGCTTTTCTAAAGTCGAAGTGTACTTGCCTGTGTAACCAATTCATGTCATGGGGTGTGTTGTAAATTGCGGACCTGCCTTAAGACTCATCATGTGGTGCTGTACGTGTGGAAATGCACCATATTTTCACTTTTCAAGCAAATGTTTGGAGTGATTTTTGCACTATTTGTCACTGCACCCACATGCACAGTCTGGTTCTTGGCGCACATAGCATTGGCTACAGCGCACAGAGACCTTACACTCTTGCACACAGAGGAAAAACATTAGAGGTAACATTGTTCCCAGAGTGCTCTTTCTGCAGTAAAGATCTCTCCCAGGGTGCTGCTTCTGCAGGAAATCTCTTTCCTAGTGTGCGGCTTCTGCAGTAAACTCTCTCTCAGAGTGCTGCTTCTGCAGTAAATCTCTCTCCTAGAGTGCTGCTTTGGCAGTAAAGCTTTCCCCCGGACTGCTATTTATGTAGTAAATCTCTCTCCCAGAGTGCTGCTTCTGCAGTAAAGCTGGTTCCCAGAGTGTTGATTCTGCAGTAAAGATCTCTCCCAGAGTGCTGTAGTGCTGTTTCTTCATAAAAGCTCTCGTCCAGAGCAAAGCTTCTGCATTAAAGGTGTTTACCAGAGTCTTGTTTCTGCTGTAAATCTCTCTCCCAGAGAGTTTTTCCGACAGCTTCCAGAGAAATTGCACTGCATTGGAGACAGCTTCCAGGGCAGTGACATAGCAGCCATGTGTCTCACAATGGTGACATTGCACCAAAAGCACTCATTACATTTGTTCAGAACAATGCGTCAGTGTGTTTATGCATGCTGCCTGTGAACTCTTTCTGTTATTGCGAAAAGAGAAGCTTCTTTGTATGACGTTGAGAATTGAGTCTTGGCTAACCCTGGGCGTTGTTCGCATAGTAGCGCTACGCATAGCCTTATGAAGTGCACATCGCACTACGCGAGCTACGCATAGCACTATGCGAACTGCGTAGTGCATTGGGAAATGCTGTTCGCAATAATTGCACAGTGGGCATTCATTGCAAACGGCATCTTGCACAGTGCAAGCAGTCGTTTTCTGCCGCTCGAGCGGCAGCTTTCTCAACGCGGACTGGTAGTTTTTCATCGCGAGCGGTCCACTTGCAGTGAGAAACCTGACCTCCCGGCGCTGAGAATCTTGACGGCAGGTTTATTTTCCAGCCTTGCGATCGGCAACTTGATGTTGCTGATTGCGAACGAAGAAAAAGTCTTGCCGGGATGTAATTTTGCTCGCTCGCGGTCGGCAACTTGATGTTGAGGACTGCGAGCGAGCAGAAAATGCCAACTACGCTACGCTACGTGTTTTTGCACTGTGGTACGTGCAATTCGTGTAGCGCTTAATTGCACAAACTACGCAAACTACGCAAACATAGCGTAGTTTCCCGCCAGGCCTAGTCTTGGCACCTGAGGGCTTCACAAGGTGAAGACCCTCTGAGTGTGCGTTGAGCAGGAGGACAGCGACTACTCTCTGAGGCACTGGTTTTAGGTTTATTTTG
This sequence comes from Lissotriton helveticus, assembly GCF_964261635.1. Lineage (NCBI taxonomy): Eukaryota > Metazoa > Chordata > Amphibia > Caudata > Salamandridae > Lissotriton > Lissotriton helveticus. Next base: position 93,856,701 of record NC_136065.1, on the reverse strand, counting down.
CATGACAGAACTTCTAAGCTTTTCACAGGAAGTACACACTATTTGGTGTCTAGTCTTTGTGAGCCAGTGCAACTTTTTAGATCTCGCCTAGGTAGTGCTTGCGCTGTCTCTTCAAAACATGCTGTATTCAGGTATGGCCTTGAAGCTCCGTCCATTTTCCACCCATCTTTTCTATTGCCTCCTGTTGGTGTCCTTTGTAAATGGGGGGGTTTGATTCATCAATAGGCTTAGTAGTCTCTATTTAGTGTCCTTTTAACCTGTTGTAACCTCCCATGAAGACTACCCCTGTTACAAGTGTTGGTACTCTACATGTTTTAATTGCAGCCTGTGAGCGCATGCTTTCTTAAATCACTTTCTCCTGCCTACTGTTGCCTTAAAGGCAGTCGTGCAGAGTGGGATTCACTTTCAGGCTGTCTGAGGCCCCTGGCACTTCACCGCTCCCTCACTGCTAGCTGCTGCCCAGCTGGGGTGGGACTCAGTCCACCCAGCCCGCCACCCAGCACGCCAAAGGAGAAAGGAGGCAGGGCTGGCCACCCAAAATGCCATGAAGGGGTCAGGACAGTCCCTCAAAGCAGGATGCGCTCAGGAGTGCCAGGGCCAAGCCATGGCCAAGTGCGGGCCTGCCTGCACCCATTAGAGTCAAAAAGAGGCTGGGCTGGGCCACCTCCCTAAGTCTTTCCACCCAGGACATTAAGGTACTCTTTAAACGCACTGCCCAAACTTATAATTATTATGATCCAGCAGAAGGGGGCAGTAATACTGCCTAACGTAACCTTACTTGCCAGAGGTTGCCCAAAACTCTAGTGTTGTATATATGATGATGGGTAAAAGAAAGGCGGTTAATGGTGGGGCGGAGGGGCAGCAGGGAAAGGGAAAAAAGCAAAAACAAATCACCAAACATGCTGGTAGCAACCGTGTGCTTGACCAAATCAACAGCTCACTGGTCGAATGTGAAGGTATTCTAGACACACAGGTCAAGGCTCCCCCTCGAGTCCCAAGTTGCCCCATATCCTTCACAAACCATAGCACCATGTCTCTGGTCCCAAACATGTTTAAGAAAGCTAAGGCCAAGAGTACTGTTATACGAGTCCATGCAGCTGAAAGCCTAACTGAGGGAGCCCCATCTACACCCTCTGATCGATGTCTATTTGTCCATGTGACCCAGTGATTTCTTGCAGCAACAGATTTGCTCCCCTCCTAGACCTAAATGATGCTTCTCAGGACGTTACCATGCCAGTAGGAACTCCTGGATTACTAGTATCAGACCCCCATCACTATGACCCCAGTGCCCTCCGGCTCATTAGCAACCTTAGAGCTAAAGTGGTGGCCCTGAGTTTGATGAAACAATTACTGGAGACCAGCAATAGGCCCTGCATACACAGAGGCTTCAACTAACAAGGCTAGGAAGCCTGCACATGAGTCACACAACATTCCTCCACCTTTAAAGCGCAAAAGGACTCTCACTGACCAAAACAGAACCAAGTTCATCCATGCAACCAAGGGACCAAGCCGCTGGATACACGATAGGGGCCTCTCCAAAGAAAACTCTATTTTTAACATTTTGGTTGGGTGGGGGACAATCCAGCATGACAAGTCATATCCAGTGGCTGGGGGAAGAATCTTAAAAGGCAGTAAGCCACCTAGCTCCATCCCAAAAGTCACCCCTGATATCATCTCCCTGGAAAATGTATATGATAAACGTACCAAAACTAGTAGCCCAGAAGAGGTACGAGGGGGAAGAATCACTGAGAAATAAAGTGATACATTAGATTAGTCAGATGAAAGGGTGTAGATCTCTAATACGAGATTATATTGTAAGGGCAAGAAAATGCGAGCCTCATGACTCTCCCACTGATTGCATAGAATTATTGCTAAAAAATGGAGGGCTGGTTGATAATCTGTAACCCTTGACATTAGAACTTGCCCACCTGAAACACCCAATATTCAATTTGAACAATACATAACTTTAGGCCAATTAACTGCAATCCCCTCATGCCCAATAGATTGTTTAGGTCAAGACTCCTCCTTGGGGCAATTGATATACTCTGGAACATAGACCCCCGGACCGACAAGTATTCCCCCATCGAACTACCAAAGCCTCCCTCGTACACTTCTGGAGGGAGGAATGGAATTTAGTGGTGGCAGTAGGAATGGAAAAGGTGGCCCAGGAAATAGTAGTAGAGTATGTGCAAGGACTTGGGGGGACCAACAAGACGCCAATTTAGTATATAAGACTGTCAGCAGCATGCACAATTAGACATTTTAAAAACCTGAGTAATGTCGTGTATGCCAGCTCAGGGAATGTTTACAAACTTTTGCTAGTTTCCTGGAACGTGGCAAGGTTGAATATAGTAAATTGCTCCACCCCCACTGGAACAACTTTATAGAAGGCTTTGATATCTGCCTCTTTCAGTAAACCTGGGGCATAGTCCCCATACACAAGACAGGGTATGTTAGTTATTGTCTCCTAACAGTTAAAAAAGGATCAGGCCGTCCAGCAGTGGCACTGTTACTAGGGGTCAAAATAGCACTCGCTTAAGAGATTACACTCCTCCGCTCAGAAAGCCCTGACATTTTAGGGATTTGTTTTAGGGGCTGCTCAGGGAAATCTATTGATATGCCCTCCCCGCCGCCTACTTACAGCCGGTCTTTTATTGCAGGGCTTTACCTTACTCTGCATATGTTGGTAACTAATTAGTGATTTCCTCAACCATTCTGCCCCTATAGGACACTACAAGATAGGTGTCCTTAGACCCGTCGGAAACTGCTGAGTCATGACTTTTGAATTAGTAGGTGAGTCCGTCTGCCACTATCTCCATGACTATTTTGAGTCTTTGGTTTTTTAGACTTCTTTGCCTGAGCTCACTGTTAGCATTCCAGTAAACATCAGCACTTTAGTTATGCGATAATGTAAAGCACGATTGCTCTTATCAAGGGTCATAATTATTAATATCAAATAATATCATTGTTGAGAGAGCCACTACTGTTACAATGTCTACACATATATAGACAAATATGTGTTTGAGTATGAATTATCTCTCTTTCACAGGTCGTCCTCCACTTCTGTGGGCACTTTTCCCACAGTTTCATCACTTGGGAGGCAGGTGTTTCCACCTCGCCATGATGTGTAGAGGCATGTTACTTGGTCCTGAAGAATTGCCATTCGATCCTCCTGACGAGCAAGGCAAGAAACATGTTGATCTGTATAATTACGAGTAGAGCGTAATTATCCTGATCCATCACAGTCACATATACGGCACTCTATCTTTTAATCAGGCAGGGAACCTACCAGAATAAAGGTCTCTTATTGTATTCCCTTACCTGTTTTAATCACTGCATTCACTCATTCACTACATCTACTCACATTAGGCCCCTCACCCCCACGACACCATACGGCATGGAACAAAAGATCTCCGCCAAAGAGCCCCACATTGGGTGCCAGTCGGGGATTGCGCCACCGACCGACGAGGAGCAGGCCCAATGATGAAGCATGACACCTAGCTGGCTGGGTGTGTGAGGGCCCTAGTTCCAAAAGGAGGACTTCCCCTGCCTGTTGTTAAATTAGTTGGACTACCCTTACAGTAATAGATAATCTGGCTCTCTCGCCTGCTCAGGAACCTTAAAAGGAACTACGTACCCTCTTTTTTTTTAGAAAAATCTATTGATATGCCAGAGGTTATCAGCTACAATTCCAACAACTTGAGGAGCTGCTGGATGAGAGAACGACACCCACCCCACTGATAATAGCAGGCAATCTCAATGTCACATTTGAACCTCTAGGTAGAAACGATGGGACAGTGACAAATGAGGAAGATGCCAAGTGGTCTGTTCCTCCACAAGATCTCCCACTGGTCAAGTAATGGTCACAGGTCGTGTTCCGAGTAAAAGCTGTGAGCATGGAGTTCGGGCTAAGGGCAGTAAATGGCAGGACAAAATCAGATAGAACTGGCGCCAATAACTTTTACAGGGCAAATAGCCTGAGCAGCACTGATTACATTATCTTAGACCTGAGGCTCTGGCAGAGTGTTATCGTTTTGGCTATGGGAGAAACCACTGATTGTGATCGCAACACGCTCTGTCACACCAAGTTGGGAAGGTGTTAGCACACAGACCACTGCTCAACACTAGTTATTGAAGGAAGTTTACCAATCTAATCCCAACGGCAGCATAAAGTGGCATAAGATAATCAACACAATTCATGACCCTAAACCCCCATAAATCCTACAGGGGGAGGCCAACTTTGGAAGGGGTATCACTGGAGAGAGTAAGTACATTTGATTATCTAGGGGTAAAATTATCTGAGAAGATGTGCTGGAGACCACATGAAACAAAGGTGGCCTTGAAACATAAGCAGATAATAGGGCCCCTGGGGGAAGGACATTGCTCCTCCTGAAGCAAAACGGTTGCAGTGGCCCTGCAAATGTATGACTTAAAAGCAGTCCGTTCTACCTTGAACAGGTCAGAATTGTGGGGCTTTAACAAAATAAGAGGAGCTTACTAGACCAGAGCACAAATTCGTAAGAAATCTGGTGATGCTGCCCCAGTGTACCCCACTCCACCCCTTAATGTTTGACATGGGAAGACGATCCATTTCTGATACAGCCAAGCTTTGTCCATTACTATTCTGGGTCAGAATTAGGTCCACTCCGGAACTGTTTCCGTACGCCAACGCCATGGTGGGCGTAACCCACCTAGATAATTGTAACAAGATTGGATGGTTAGGTAACATAAGGAGGCTCTAATCGGATATATGGCTAAAGGGAGCTTGGGAAAATCCTGATCCATCTCTGCTCCCCCAAAAAAGCTCAGTGAAGAGACACTATTGGGACTGGGTTAGACAAGTAGAATGCTGTGGATCTTCTTGGGAGAAGCTATGGAATTCAGGCTACGCAAACAAGCCAGCTCCCTGGAACCCTACCTTGACTAACCCTGGGCAGAGATTGTGTAGTAATACTCTGCGGAATTTCACGAAGTTACTAGACAACTCTGTAAAATTCCGCAGAGTTCCATGGCTGGCGGAGTCACTCATTGCCCCCCGTCCCCTCGCTCCTCCCCTGCTAAACCCCCGGGACCCCCTTCCACTAAACCCTGCACCCTCTCCCGCTAAACCCCCCCCTGTCCCCCTTACACTTCCCCTCCCGCTATATGCCCAACCCGCTCCTGCAAAGGAATGCCTGCTTCCGGAAACTTACATTCTTCATCCCAAATCGGTGTCCTGCCTGCTCCTGCTGCTGTGGTTCCACTCGCTTTCTGCTGTGCTGCTCCATTTCAATTAATTAACAGGAAGAACTGCAGTGCGCATGGCGTACTGCGTGAAGGCATGCTTGACCCTATCATAGGATTTGATAGGGTCAGCCTTCACTCAGTACGCCATGCGCACTGCAGTTCTACTGTTAAATAATTGAACCAGAGCAGCGCAGCGGAAGACGAGTTAAGCCACAGCAGCAGGAGCTGACAGGATACCGATTTGGGACTGGAGGAATGTAAGTCTTACTCCACTCAGCTGCGATTGTAGAGTTTCAGAAAACTTTTCACACCAAACGGAGTGCGGAGTTTTGAAACTCCCCAGCCTTAACCATGACCTAATTCAAACACCAACGGATAAAAAACTGAACATCCAGTTTTGGCTTGGCACTCTCCCCCTAAAGGACTTCCTAGGCAGATGGCATGGTACTGGTCCAACACCTCAAAACTGCCGAGGTAGTGAGGCACCCACGGAATCCGTGGCTCATGTCATGTTTGCCTGTCTGATTTACGCATGCCCTAGATTAAGACCGACCTGTAAACAAATAGGCACACACAATTACCTGGAGGCCGTGCAAATTCTCAAATCAGACACAAGACTGCTGTTTGCCTGTGCAGTCGCTAAATTTCTTGGTCATATGTAGGACAATAGGAAAAGGGCCCAAGAAGGGAGACTATGATGCAGGATTGGTAATTCCTGCACACACAACCCCCCTTTTTCCTATTGCTTCTCTGTTGTAACCCTGCACCCACTATAAGCAAAAGAACCTGAGCACAACTGAGAGCTTTTTAACAAACATTAGGCAGTACAGTTTTAACCTGTTCATTTTAATCAGTCGAGAGGTCGCTTCATGGAATACAAATCAAATGTTCAAGGAGGCTTTCTATTCAAATAATTTGGTAATATAACTATACCATTCTTGCACATATACACCATTTATCACGTAATGCATCTTAACTCCCCAGACAACCTGTTTTTAACTATTTATTTAAGGTCATAATTGCGAATTGTTTTTAATCAAACTCAAATTCAAATTTAAAAGAGACTTTATTTCGGTTTGATTCAACCATAAGAGTACACATTTCATACTGTACATACATAAAACATTCATAAAAATATATTTACAAAGATAACTTTCCATGTCAACATTGGTTTCACTGAACTGTAATTCATTAATATATTAACATTCATAGATCCAGACAAGTTCTTAGTCTGAGAGACATTTTTAAAAATTCAATGATTTGAAGGACACTATCACTGTGCAACAATTGCAAATATAAAAAGGCTGGACAAATCTGATTAAAATTAAGTTTTTTTAAAAGAGCAAGCAGATAACGTTTACGTGGATATTCATAAAATCTACATAAAAACATAAAATGCATCATATCCTGTGGAGACTTTCCGTCGCAGCCACAAGATGCAGGAAGTTTATTAAAAGCATCATTTTTTGGTCTTATAAGCAGATGATGGAACAAGTTCAATCTGAATCTTGTTAAAAGGAACTTTTCATGGGTACTAAATGTGCCGAGTAGGTAAGGCTCCATTGCCAGGCAGGTTTTAACCATAATATATTTCCTTACATTTGTTTTCTGAAACTCCGCAACCTCCCTCAAGGCCTTCCGACGCAGAAGGAAAGACTGCTTAATTGCTTCAACATCCTCTTTTACAATTTCAGTCGGGCGATCAAATAATTCAGGGCGACCCAGCTCACAAAAGCTGGTTTTTAAGTACTTCAGCCATGGAGTGCCTAATGCCTTATCATGCGAAATAAAGTCATTTACAATCAGGTGTGTTAATGGGATATCTTGGCTCAGCCATAGTTTCAACCAGCATGTCAATGGTCGTAAGGAGAGAATATCGCTCAAATATTCTACTCCTAACTCCTCATGTACCGCAAAATTGGAAGTGGCGGCCGGAACACACAAAAGGCGTTTAAGAAATGCATTTTCTGCAATCTGTAAATGTTCACAGGCCAGATAACCCCAAAGTTCACTACCATAGACTGCAGTTGCTACTGATTTAGCATCATATAATTTCGTCATTGCAAGCGTTGGCTTTTTTCCTAATTTTGAAGCAGTGTTAAAAATAGAAGCATTAACCCTAACCACATCACATCTTTTCTTTGCAAGTTGAGGGCCCCATGTCAGTTTAGAGTAAAAAAGAACTCCTAGATAGGAAAATGTATTAGAGAATGGAATTACTACATTATCTAGTTTGAATGTATAGTGTCTTTTTGGACACTTACCAACTTGCATAATGAAAGATTTGAAGTTATTAACCAGCAGATCTCTTTCTTCCATAAACTGTTTAAAAGTATTAAGTAACAATTGAAGGCCTTTCTCAGTTCTGGATATTAAAACCGCATCATCTGCGTATAAAAGGACAGGGATACTCCTTCTCCCCACCCTAGGACAATCAGCTTTCACCTCCTGCAAAATGCTATCAAGCTCGTTTATATAAAAATTAAAAAGGAAGTGGGCTAGTATACAGCCTTGACGCACTCCCTTCCCAGTTCTAAAATTCTCCGTTACGCACAGTTCTTGAGAGTACCTAACATTCACACTTGTGTTGCTATGTAGGTCAACAAGAAAATTAGCAATCCCACTGTCTACACCCTTCTCCCTCATGGACTCCCAAAGCCTTCCCCTGTTCACACAGTCGAAGGCTGAGGATAGTTCCATGAAGGCTAGGTGGACTGTACCTTTTTGGGCAGTGCAGTATTTACTGAGTATGGAGTAGAGGTTTATACATTGTGTTATGGTTGATTGACCACTGCAGAAGCCATACTGTGAGATAGACATGATGTTGTTGTCTGTCACCCAATCCGAAAGTCTGCAGTACAATTCTACCCACTATTTTTGCCATTGAATTTATTAGGGAGATCGGCCTATAACAGAGTGGACTGTCCCTGTCCCCCTTTTTAAAAATCGGGACAATGGTGTAAACCCCCCAAGAGAATGGGCACCCGATTCTAGCGGCTGCATTAATAACAGCCTCAACAATCGGTGCCCAAAAAGTTGGATGAGATTTAAAGAGGTCAGGGGGTAACCCGTCTGGGCCTGGCACTTTACCAGCTGTCAGCCCCTCTATCCCTACCATTACCTCTCCTCTACTTACTCTGAATGAGGCTGCCCCATTATCGGGGACTGTATTCGCGATATTATCTACCGTGCCTCCATATAGTTGCTTGAAATGTACTACCCACTCCTCCTTAGTTATAACGCTTTCAAGTCCCTCTCCTGGATCTTGCACCAGAAAAGGTTTCTTGATTACAGCCCAAAACCTAGCACTATTTTTCAATGTGTGTGGGTCCAAGATCTCATTCCACGCCTCGTTCCTCAAAGATTCTTTGCGAGTGGCAGTGGCTAATTTAAATTCTTTGCGACACCCTTTGACCATTTCCTTATTACGGGGGTTTATTGCCAGGGCAGATCTCAGGTTACGCGCAGCTTTAGAACATTCTTGATTAAACCAGCGCAGACCATTATTCACAGACTTCTTTACTCGGTCTGTCATTAAGATAGAAACTTTATCTGTTAGATTTTGAAAGGCAGACAGGATTTCCGTTGGGTCTGAGTCATCCTGTGTGCAACTATTAATTTCTTCACTACAGGTGTCTTTAATGTTTTTATAAATCAGATCCGGAGTACACATCGCCCATTTTAGGCGGCGTCTTCCGTCCGTTGCCCTTACACTGCCCATGGACTGGCTGCAACTTGTATTAACCACCCAAGGCCCCCTGAGATGGATAGTCAAAGGATTGTGATCACTAAATTCGTTATTTTCAATAGCGAAGGAGTCTGCAAAAACCTGCATAAGCAAAGATAATAACATGTAATCTATAAATGTCCCTTTCCCATGTCCTTTGAAGGTTGGAGTATCAAAACATTTCCCGGGATCACACAGTGCCATTGTTAAAGTGAGATCATGGTCATTTAATAAATCATTAAAAAGATCCCCCTCCAATGTATGTTCCAAGTGCAGGCCTTCATGTCTAGCACAATGGATTTCCTGAAGGTTTTTCATTAGAGGGTCCCCGCAGGGGTGAACGTTAAAATCTCCCATGATCCTTAGGTTATGTGAGCAGTCCTTCATTACTGAACTAACATAATCATTTAAGATTTTTAGGTTATTCAATGCTGTGCATGTATTAGTAGAATTATAAAAATTGATCAGACCAGCCATACAATTATCTCTGGCTAAAACTAAGCCTAAAATACCATGATTATTTGATGCCCTTCTTTGTTTAGTGCCGAGGGAGGCAGGCGGGACGGACGCTGTGAGTGAGTGCCCCTGGCCCGGGGGCTCTCAAATGTCTGTTGAGTCCAAATTTAACCAGATTTGGTGGCTCGCTGCAACCCCATCGGCGGAGGTGCAGGGCTTGGAGTGCTTTCAGAGTGCACAGACGGTGAGCCTGCTAGACTCCTGCGCCTGTAGTGTTCACACAGAGTGAACTGTTTTGAACCCACCGAGAGTCATCACCCTGTTTCCTTCGCTGGCGAGAGCGTTTTCGTGCACTTCAGGGTGAACTGAGCTTTGCAGAGTACCGTGGAGATACTTGAGATGGCACACAAGTAGTGCGCCTTTTCCATCTCTGGATCTCTGGAGCATCATTTTTGTATCCCCCAGTCGTGCACAGGAGGCTCACCTTTGCTTTGGAAAATCTTGCTCCCTGGACTGTGTCTGGCTGTTGGGGGTAATTCTCACCGGCGCTGCTACGGGGTGGGACTGCGAGTCCCAGGAGTGCAAGCGGCGTTCCTGGAGCCGCGCCTGGGACTCTTCCCACTCCACCCCGCCCACCGCCCCCAGGTGTTTATAACCACGACTCGCGGCCCCCGCTCCGCGGGTGCCGCTCGAAGTCGTGCACAGGAGGCTCACCTTTGCTTTGGAAAATCTTGCTCCCTGGACTGTGTCTGGCTGTTGGGGGTAATTCTCACCGGCGCTGCTACGGGGTGGGACTGCGAATCCCAGGAGTGCAAGCGGCGATCCTGGAGCCGCGCCTGGGACTCTTCCCACTCCACCCCGCCCACCGCTCCCAGGTGTTTATAATCACGACTCGCGGCCCCCGCTCCGCGGGAGCCGCTCAAAGTCATGCACAGGAGGCTCACCTTTGCTTTGGAAAATCTTGCTCCCTGGACTGTGTCTGGCTGTTGGGGGTAATTCTCACCGGCGCTGCTACGGGGTGGGACTGCGAGTCCCAGGAGTGCAAGCGGCGTTCCTGGGACTCTTCCCACTCCACCCCGCCCACCGCCCCCAGGTGTTTATAATCACCACTCGCGGCCCCCGCTCCGCGGGAGCCGCTCGAAGTAGTGCACAGGAGGCTCACCTTTGCTTTGGAAAATCTTGCTCCCTGGACTGTGTCTGGCTGTTGGGGGTAATTTTCACCGGCGCTGCTACGGGGTGGGACTGCGAGTCCCAGAAGTGCAAGCGGCGTTCCTGGAGCCGCGCCTGGGACTCTTCCCACTCCACCCCGCCCACCGCCCCCAGGTGTTTATAATCACGACTCGCGGCCCCGCTCCGCGGGTGCCGCTCGAAGTCGTGCACAGGAGGCTCACCTTTGCTTTGGAAAATCTTGCTCCCTGGACTGTGTCTGGCTGTTGGGGGTAATTCTCACCGGCGCTGCTACGGGGTGGGACTGCGAGTCCCAGGAGTGCAAGCGGCGTTCCTGGAGCCGCGCCTGGGACTCTTCCCACTCCACCCCTCCCACCGCCCCCAGGTTGACACGCCCACCAGACCAGTAATATCAACGTGCTGCGGGACGCGTTCGCGGGACGCGCGCGAAGACCGGGCAAAGAGCGGGCCGTTTGAGGCCGTTCGAGACCGGCAGAGACTGGACTGGACTACACTCTTTGGCCCCAACTGTGTCCTTCAACTCCATTGGATTTGAGCCCAACCCTAGAGCAAGCACTATGTCAACTCGTGAGTATAGGAGCAGGGCAGCGAAGGGCAAGTTGAAAAATGGAACACTAGATGATTTTATTACCAGGACCAACATTGCTATAGATATGGAAATCAACAAAATGCAGCGCAGGGTTTCAAATGAATTAGAAGCAGCAAGAAGGCTATCCCAGGAACTGATTATGGCCAAAAAATCCTCCCTAGGGCATATTGCTTTTGCTAAAACACCGGACCGTTCAACTGGCCCAACTCCCACAGTGATTGTGATACAGGCTGATATCCACCAGCCATTAGCAACCACGCCATGTACACCCAAGGCGGAGTCCGTACAAGAAACCCCCGCCAGTCCAAATCGCCCAATAGGCGGGGAGTTTGAGTCTGATCCAACACGCGAGGGTGCCCCCCGGAGAAGGTATCAAACACCAATTCCATGGGAATGACTGGGGAGTTTTTTCATACCCCGCAAAAGGGCCCAAATCACAAAAGAAAACGTAATCACACCTCTGCCTATTCGAGGAAAAAGGCTAAGGTAGCTATGGCCCAATTACCCACGCAGGCACCTCCCCAGACACCCCCTGAACCCCCTTTAATGAGAAACATGTGCCCCCCAATCTAGAAATAGAATCCAGGCCTGTAAAAATGGTGGGTAAATGCGACCCAGATAAATCAGTAGAAAGCGATAATGGTGGGGTCCCACTTTGCACTATAAAAGGGAAGGACGTGGAATTCCTGTCAATCGTATGGGGAACATTAAAAAACTTTTAAATCCCCTTGAAGCTAGATTAATAAGAATAGAAACGCAGTTGCTTGAGATTGAAAAAAGTATTTTAAATGTAGCCACCCTTAGCATACCAGATAACAAATTAACTTGTCGATCGCCCATTACTAACATCCCACCACCATCACCAACTATCACCACACCACTCCCTGTTGTCACCCTTCCAGAAGCCTTGAAACCTAAACCTATCCCAAAACCTCGGCAAAAGGGTGCTACAGGCATTACTGATAAAAGGGTAGCGGTGGATGTAAATCAGCAGGTGATTCCTCATGCTCCGGCGCCGACAGCGGCGACTACCGAGAGGGTTACTAAGTACAATAACACCCATCTCACAACACAGAGAGTAAAGTCTAACACAAATCACTATAGGGGTTATGTTGCACTTCCCCCTGATGTAAGGCCTTATGTGGCTGTGTTAACAGGGGTGCCAGAATTGTTATACCATCAGCAGGAAGATTATGGGTCCCTAAAAAACAAAGTGATGCACTGGCTCAACGTCAATAGGCCAATACCCAACCACCTGAGAAGCAATATCCTCATGGTGCGTCGGGTACCCTGGATAGGGACCACGCATAAGTCTATCAACGGCGATTGTGTAATTGTTTCATTTGGGGATCCCAACACTGCAAACTATATTCACTCCTGGAATAGCAATAGCCCAAACTCGCCTATTGCATGCAGACCCTTAACCTATTTTTACCCCCCACGTCCACACTGTAACATAGGAGGGAATTGGAGCTGGATCCCGGAGAGAAAGGGTGTGCAGGGTTGGCTCTACAACAATAATTGGCCAAGTGCACATGGAGGGTGGACAGGAGTCCCTGTCTACAATAGATTTGGGTGCCTTGAGGAAGTAGACTGACTCCTTTGCAGGTCTATTAACACACTGCCAGTAGCAGATATAGCCAGCTGCTCTATCTATCGCCTGGGCCGACCTGCTTCCTCTTCCCCACATCCCCAATCTGGAGATTGTAATGAAACTTCAGATGAGAATAGGCAAAAAGGTGGTTTCACCCCTGATCACCCTGCAGGCATTACAAATATTTTAACAACTCCAATTATTGAGCCATCCAATGCCGGAAATACTAATATAGACAAAGTTAAATTAGACAAAAGCACTAAGGATAATTCCTTTGCCGAGGTGATGTTAGAATTAACCTCCACGGCAAAGGAAGGCACGATTTCTTATTCCCAAGGTCAGCCTAGGGTAAGCAGGCCTACTCTGGCAACCTACGATACTGATAAGATGGTGACCCCACGCTCACTTTCCATACTTTCTTGGAACATTGCAGGGCTGGCCAATAAAATACACTCCCTCGAGTGGGAGGAACTAGTAGAAGGCTACGACATATGCTTGTTCCAAGAAACATGGGCCAGGGAAAAACAGCGCCATACAGGATATGCTTCCTTTGAAATTCTGGCCAATTGGGGAGAGAAGGGACGACCATCTGGGGGTCTCCTGATCTGGGTGGCGTCTCACCTTAGATGCAGGGCATCGCTCCATGAAACCAACTCAGCGGACTTTCAGTGCGTTGTTTTGGAATGGGCTCATGGTGAAAGTATAGCATTGATCAACGTATATTCAAGACCAGTAGGGATAGCAGGCACCTCGAGAACAATCGAGGATCTAGCATCTTTCCTCGATTCCGCCAGCCTATGCTCCACACTTATAGTGGGGGGAGACTTCAACACCCAATATGAGCCTCTTCCGGATCATCTAGTGGGTGCCACAAGCGAAGAGGACGATCTCTGGGAGATCCCCACTCTGGTGGCCCCATCCGTAAAAGCTTGGTCACCTATTGCCACCCAAATAACCTCTCTAACGCTTTGCCACTCGCTTAGGGCTTGTAATGGTCGAACTGAAGGAGATATTCCACCAAAATATACCTTCAACAGACCAGGCTACGAGTCACGAATAGATTACATTATGGTTTCGGCGAAGGTTTGGGATAAAGTGGAGGACTTTAGGATAGTCGCCAGGAACGATAGCGACCACAATGCTCTCTCACTGAGACTTGTGGTCCAGGGACTGTCCATTGGTATGGAAGAAGAAAACCCACCACCCCCAGCTCCCCTGGTCTTAAACAGCAATAGACGTAGAATCAAATGGTTGAAACTCTTAGAGAACCCAATTAACATCCAAAGGTTGTATACAGCAGTGGTCCTCGCGCTAGAAAAGGTTGAGGCTCTCACCCCGCACTTAGCTTTAGAAGAAGCCGAGGTATCCAATACCACCCAAATCACTCCGGCTGAGCTCTCTGGGCTTGGGGTTATCCAGTCTGAGTTATGCTCTAACCTAGCAGAAGTACTGAACCCGGTGGCCAGGACGAAGAAATCCAGGAAGAAAAGAGCCTCGTGGTTCAGTGCTTCCTGCAGGAGAGCAAAGGCTGCCCTATTAGAATCACTTAAAACAAGGGATAGTCCAGCAAAGATCAGGGAAAAACGTCTAGCTTATAAGGCCATCTTACGCACTGCTAAAATAGAGTGGGATGAGGAAAATTGGTCAGAAATGACTGCTGCCCTCGCAACCCGAGACAGCCGAAAATTCTGGCAAATTGTTAAGCACGGATCAGCTGAACCTCTAGTTGCAGTTGAAGCAAATATAGCAGCCACTGCTTGGGAGGATCATTTCAAAAACTTGTATAGATCACATAACCCGGATTATTCGGCGACTCCACTGGAACTCACAATGGACCAAGTTACTGAAAGTGTAGCTCCCATGGATGGATTCACTGTGGAGGAAGTTATCAAGGCCATCTCGGGGCTGGCGCCTGAAAAGGCGCCAGGCCTCGATAGGCTCCCAGGTGACCTATGGGGGCAGAGATAGTCCCAATTTTCAAAAAGGGTTCTCCTCTGCTCCCGGTCAATTACAGGCCAATACGCCTGATAGACGTCTCGCAAAAGCTATTCGCCAGGCTATTGTTGGATCGTCTGTTGAAATGGACGATGGAATACGACATACTGAGTCCTTTCCAAGCAAGCTTCAGAGAGAAGGTCTCAACGATAGATCAGGTTTTCCGGCTTGCCCTCATCCATTGGAAAACGGTTCAGTTGGGGGGTGGCAGTCTCTACACTGTATTTGTGGACCTGAGGGCGGCCTTCGACCTGGTCCCTCGCAGAAAACTCTGGGAGGTGTTGGCCAAACTGGGGCTCCCTAAGGGCTTGTTGGAGATGATTATTCATCTCCACACCGCTAACTATGCACAGGTAAGGTGCGGCAAGGAGGGTGCCCTATCGAATAGGTTCCCCGTTGACAGGGGGGTAAGGCAGGGTTGTGTGCTTGCACCAACCCTGTTTTGCCTCTATGTCAACGGGGTTATTGCCCACCTGAATGGGGTGGTCGATTCTGATGCCCCCAAGTTAGCTGGAACTAGAGTGCCGGCGATTATGTTCGCCGATGACACTCTACTGTTATCAAAGTCTACGATGGGAATCCAGCGAGTACTTGGTGGCTTTGTGGGTTTTTGCGGGGAATACGGTCTAGAAATTAACATCCTAAAGACCAAATTTATGGTATTCAACCCCCCCCCCCCTCCGTTTTACCCCTAGTATTGGACAAAGTAGACTGGTAATTACCTTAAATGAGAGAATGTCCTGGTGTACCCATCAAGAGAAAGCACTCCTCAAATTGACTCCGTTTTCGGGTGGTACCATAAAACTCCTGTGCAATAATAAGTCATCTATCCGTCCTGTTGGTCCACCTTTACAGATTTACAGGGCACAGGCAAGGGGGGGCTGCCATGTATGGGTCTGAGCTTTGGGGCCACGTATCCTCCCAGGATCTGATGAAAGAGGAGAACAGGTTCATTCGGAGGATTGTAGCCCTTCCCCCTAGTACCCCTCTTGTCCCCTTAAGATTGGATCTTGGATTGCGACCCCTTGACGAAGAACTGGCTTTTAGACCGCTGGCATACTGGCGTAGGTTATGGTCAGTTCCGGAACTGATCAGCTACAGACAAGGACTTCAGGAGGTGCTTGCAATGCCCAATGCGGGGGAAATTAAATGGTTGAAATTTATTAAATCTGAGCTGGAGGGTTTGGGTCTTTTGAAACTGTGGTCTGACCCCCTATCCACCTGCCAACTCTTCCCCAAAAAGACACTGGCAAAGGTATATTATAATAGCAAACTAATGGCACTGTACCGTTGCCAAAATCATGGGACATTAACAGAGACATTTTTATGCACCAAGGACATCTACAGCTTTGAGCCAATGTTAGATAACTTATATCCCTCCTTGCTTAGGAAACTCTACCTACAATGGAGACATGGGTCCCTCCCACTCCGACTATTTACAAGTAAGTGGAGCGAACATGCAAATAGCGTTTGTCCAGCTTGCAAACTGGCCGAGGAGTCTGAGCTCCACATAATCTTTTTTTGTCCAGTATATCGTGAGATACGCAAGAAATGGATCGTTCCTTTGTGCAGAAACCTGGGATTTGTAGACTGTCTAGTTGCTTTTAGAGTCCTCAAAACAGACTTGTCGAAACATATTGTATTCACAGTAGCTAAGTACTTAGGTGCTGTGTGGTTTTTGAGGACAAAATGTATTAAGGCCGCCCTGTGACCATAACATATAATAATGTGATGAAATTCCTTGAATGAACTGAACGACTTGTAAAGTATAATTATGTTTTAACTGTTTTAATGGATTATTGTAATGTCTTTTATGGTGAAAAATGTTACCGAAATAAAGAATAAAGAAGAAGTATAGTGCATGTCATAGCTACAGAAATAAACGTGACCAACCCCCCTTTTGGCCTACCCCTGCCTACTGCTGTAGCGGGTACAAAGAAAGCCTTGTATCCTTCAATAAAAAGGTCACACTCTACTGACCAAGTCACTTCTGAAAACATTTAATATATTTAATCCAGTTCTCATCTTGCAGTTTAGTGGCCAGCCCAGCAACATTCCAACTAATAACATTATTTTTATGTGTTGTAAACTGACTTGCCTCTGTAGGCTGAACTACTGAAACACGTGCAGTGCTTTGACCCTCCTGCTCCACCAGTCAATCACAAGCATCCAGGCCTGAAAATACTTCAAATCTGTTCTGTGTGGCCACATTACTCCCTCTCCATCCATAATTAACACCGTTGTTATTCTGTACAGGCATCTGCCTTCCATTCACCCCATGGCTAGCAGTATTACACATGTATGGTCCTGCCGATGTGGGAGAACGAGTTTGGGTCATTAGCCTGAAACTTCGAGAGTCTTTGGGTGTGATTGGCCCAGGCGCATAGAAATACCCTAATGGACGCACACAGACACTGTTTGGGCTATACATTAGTGCGGATGCACGCAGTAACACTGTGGCAACATTTGTGGATATTTAAAATTAATAACCACACAGTCCCCCTGTTGGACTTTGGCCCTTAGGGCAGGTTCACCCCTAGACTTTTTGCTTGAAATGGTGACCTGGAGATGGTGATTTTTGGATTCTGCGCACTTTCACTGTGTCCCAGTGGAAAGTGCGTGCGCACTCTGAGTGCATGTGCTGAGCTAGGCCTGCCCGCCCATAGGAATGCATGGGGAATGTATGTGTCCCTGGTAGTTCCTGATGCGTGGGGTGTACAGGCTTGAGTCTGGTATGTGTGAACTCGTGTGAGTGAATGCTGCGCAACGGTGTATGCAGCATGTATGTGTCTAGTAGCGAAGCGCCATTTCTAGACATGGCTGTACGTGTGCTGTGAGGGTGCTGGCGTGTGATTGGCTGGAGCTGGCTGGCATGCCAGGCTCCAGGAAGTCTGGATGGGTCTGCCCGGTGGTGAGTGGGAGATTAGCATGAGTGATGTGTGGGAGGAGTGTACCTGTGTCCTGGATGGGCTGGGTTTTCCCCACACAATGCTGGCTCCGCCCCCCTGTGGTGTGTCTAATGACCCAAGCCCTGCCAGTGAATAGAGAGGGTGGTTGAGGTAAACAGAGTACTCAAGAACCAGCTGCGACTGGTTCCGCCCCCACTCTGCACCTTCAGACAAAGGAATGCACTGTATAAAAATGGGGCTGTGTCCCCACAGATGTTGTTCTGCTTTTGGATCCTGCCAGAGGGGGCTGTTGCTGCTGCTGGGGCCAGGAGGACCGCCACTTGGACTGTCTCCCTGCCTGGAGACCCAGTGTGCTGGCGCTGGCCCAGCCTTGTCCCCCTGCCTGCCTCCAGCCCCTGCTGGAGCCCTGTCCTGTCCTCCAGTGCTGGGGAGCACTGAGGACTTCATTGCCTGCAGCCTGAGAGCGCTGCTCTCTGCCCTTCAGCGCTAGGAGCTCTGAGATCGCCTGCCTAGCGCTTGGAACCGCTGGATTTTACCCCCAGCGCCTGGGAGCGCTTTTTGCTGCTGTTTAGCGCTTACGAGCGCCTATTTTTGCCTGCAGCGCTTGGGAGCGCTGTGGTCTGCAGAGGCCGGTGCCCACCCGGCCTCCGATCGCCCCGTGTGGTGGTGGGACGGCGCGGGTGCCACCCCGCTCATTGCCGTATTATTTTGCCCAAGTGCCGATTTGTTGGATTCACGAGGGAGCCCACTCCTCGGATCCTGGGAAGCCGCCTGCCTGCCGAAAACGGGCCGCCGCGCTGCCCGCGACGACCCGGAAGCACTGGGCCGGCTGGCCAATCAGAGTGCGGCCCCAGAAAGGCCGACCGGAAGTCCCGCCTCCCCCGCCGAGCCGCGAGAGAGCCTGCCGAGGCTCCCCGAGAGGAGAGGAGAGCCCCGGGACCAGCGGGAGAGACCCGCCGCCGCTGGAAAGCCCAGCGCCAGACCGGTAGGTGCCTGCAGAGGAGGGGGGGAGCGTCGGGACACCTTGCCGGTGTCCGCCCCGCCCCCTCTCTGTAGCGCGACCTCGCGCCTATGTGTTGTTGGAGCCTGAGGGCTCCGGGGGCATTTCTTACTTCACGAGCCCTGAGAGGCTCTGAGCGCCCCACAATCACGTCGAGTCCCCAGAGGGGGGACTCCCAAAGAGAGGCGCCCGTGTGTTTCGAGCCTGAGGGCTCAGGGGGCATCTCCACGTTTTGGAGCCACGAGGTGCCCCGGGGGCACCAGTTGATTTAGAGCCCAGCGTGGCTCTTGGCGAACATCACTGCTTTGGGTCCCCAGAGCGAGGGACCCCACAGCCCAGCGAGGCTGCACCTTTTGTTGCTGGAGCCCTGAGAGGCTCAGCAGCCCCCTTACTTGTGTAAGAGAGCCTGAGAGAGGCTCACCAGTGCCACAGTGGTGGTTCTTTGAGCCCAGAGAGGCTCCAACTTTGCGCTAACTTTCCCTGCTCCAGTTGCCCAGCACTTTGTGGGCAACTGCCACGTTTAGGCCCTGACATTGGGACACCGGGACAGTCACAGGTGGTGACTGGTGAGTTTGGGGAAATTGGTATTTGCTCTGCACCTCTGAATGTATTGATTATGCGTCATGTGCCTTTACACCTCTGAATGTTACGGCATCATGTGTTTTGCTTACACCTCTGAATGGGTAGATTATTCATCATGTGTTCTCTTTGTCCTTTTACACCTCTGAATGTTACGACATCATGTGTGTTGCTTTTGCACCCCTACAGGTAGTGTGACGTGTAGGTGGTTGTTTTCTCCCTAGTACAGGTGGTGCTAGTGAGATCCTGGTTACCAGTAATTACTGGTTGTGTGCTATTTTGTGCTACATTCTATGTTCTAAGTGCTATTTCTGAAAGTGCTACTTCTGATTCCTGACAGTGGTCCAGGTGGCCCTGTCTTGTACATATCCCTTGTAAATTCTGCCCGTGCCTCTGGCACATTGTAAAGTGTGTGTTTTATCTAATGTGTTTTGGTGTAATACAAAGGCTATTTTTTATATAACCTTGTGTGGAGTTTCCTTTGTGGTGGGCCTTTGGTTGTTGTTGCTGGGGTGCGTGCGCAAATACTTAACTTACATCGCCTCCAAGTTTAGCCTTGCTGCTCGCGCCACGTTACCTAGAGGGTGAGTAGGGGTTATCTTGGCGTGTAACTCCCTTGCCCTGACTTGGGTGTGGTGGTCTCTGACTGACTTTGGCGAAAGCCCTGGCCAGCCGGGGATCCCATTTCCAACATTGGCGGCAAGCGGCGGGATAAGGATTTGTGTTTGCCTTGTACCTTAGTAGCGGCTGGCTGCACCACAAAACTCTGCATTTTAGATGACCACATTTTAAGGGGATTGTTTTTTTGGAAGTTTCATATTTTCTTCTCCTGAAGGTATCATTGTGCAATTGTGTCCTGTACATTTGTTCCCCTGCCCCGCGCCCAGAGTCTGGTACCTGTGTCACTTGTGGTCAGGTTGAGAAGTCAGGGGTGGTAGAAACTGCCTTACTAGTCCGAGGGGGGGGTTGTGTGTGGATGAATGGTGTGTGGCACTAGGCAAGTGAGTGTGAGTTCTCTGGGGTAGAGAGCTTGCTGAATACCTTGTGAATTGTGTACTCCTGTGTTAGCTCAGACCCCCTAGGTTCCCTGTGTGATCTCTTCTCTAGAACGTCTGCCAGAATGGAGCCTGCTTTTGATGTCTGTGATCTGTTTAGATACAGTATGGGAGAGTTGGTAAGGTTCTGTGAAGAGAGAGACATAGGGGTGGATGAGTTAGACACTCAGTCCGAACTTAGGAGCAGCCTGATCCTATGGCAAAAGTGTCAGTGGGACCTTGAGCGCAGTGAGGAAAGGGCCCGGGCTTCACACCAGGAGGGTGGTGGGTCTGTGGGGAGCCCTGAAGATTCAGAAGAGGAGGAAGAAAATGATAGCACAGGGACGCCAGCAGATAGTGAGGACCCCATAGATAGGGAGTCCCTTGCTGGGTCCAGCATAGGAGGCAGCGCCTCATCCCTTTCCCTGTCCCCAGAGGAGCTGGAAGATAGGAGGAGAGAAAGGGAGCACCAGCTGGCTTTAGAGAGGCTCAGGTTGGAGCATGCCCAGGCTATGGCACAGCTGGGCATTAGAAAGCAACAGCTAGAGACCGAGAGGGTCTTAGCGCAGGAAAGGATAGAGGAGGCTGAGAGGGCCTCCACCAGAGGCGAAGTAGCTCTGGAGGGTAGACTATCCCCTGCGCGCAGTGTTGAGTTTCTGGATCCCCCAGGGAGGGTTGGGTCCAGTGGTGGCAGCTATTTAGATTCCAGTGTAGGAAATCCCAGTCCCAGTTCCCCCAGTCTGGTACCTGTTTCCCAAGAGGAGGAGTATAGGTTGAAATTCAGGGGCAGTAGGAAGCTGCCTCACCAGTCGTGGGAGAAGTTTGAGGATGAATGTTGTGGAGCACTGTGGGCTTGGGTAGAGGTTCACACTGACTCTGATTTTGAAGTCTTGTTTGATCTTATAGTCAAAGAGCAGGTGCTCAGTGGTTGTTCGCCAGAGTTGCGCCAACACCTGTTGCAAGTTGGATTTACTGATACAGAGTTACTGGCAAGGGAAGCCGACCGCTGGGAAAGGGCCAGAGGTTCTCTAGAGTCATTGGTGAGTGACTCCAAAAGTAGTGGTTCAGGGATCTTCCAGCCCAGCGTGGTGGAGGAGGCTCAGTGTAGCCCAGCTAGGTCCCAGGATAGCGAGGAGGGTGTAGGGGCTCACTGCCTGGCTCAGTGGAGCAGGAGTGAGGGGGAGACCAAGGTTCCCCAGACGCCCGAAGCCCTGCCTCAGGACTTGGATGGTTTCTTGAGGGAACACCAGGTTGGGGACCTAGGCTGTCCTGTTAGTCCACTTGAGGAGGATCTCCTAGTGAGTAGAGGACCTGGAGTGTCTGTAACCAGAGCTCCTGTGGTTCTAGAGTCTGGCAGTACCGCTCCGGTAGGGAGGGTACAGGAGTCCAGAGTGAGGAGTGATTGGGGGAGTTCCCCAGTGGAAGGACCAGTGGGTCAGGGACTACCCAGTTGGGCTAGGTTCCCGTGTAGTGACCATGGTGACACCACTTCTGGTCTGGGGGATCGTCACGCACTGTCAGGTGGACAGAGGGCGGGAGATCTGCGCCAGACAGACAGTCACGCAACAGATGTGACATTTGTTAGCCTCAGGGGGATTGCGAGTGAATCCCCAGAAGTCCTGGAGTGCCAGGCAATTGTTCCACCGAAGGTTCTAGACCAGAGGTTGGGAGGCCAGGTTCAGGATCAGCCTGACCTGAAGGGTAGGACGACTGTAACCAGTGTCCTGACCGGTTCTTCTTCCAGAGGAACTTCTCCAGGTGGGAGAGGGCAGACCTCTGGAAGGGGGTGCAGAGGGTGGGAGAGCCCACCTCTGACCCCGGTGCAACCTGAGTGGATAAGTCCTGGGTTGGAATGGCGTTCTAGGGGTACCCCTCGCAGAGGGAGGAGGAACCCTAGGAGAAGAGGTAGGGGGAGGAGAGCCTTCCCCGAGACTCCTGGTCCGCCTGAGGTTGTAGGCCCTCGGCTGGAGTACCAGTGGCAGTCTAGTCCTGTCTTGCAGACAGGAAGAGTGGAAAATGGCTCCTATGTGCCAGGGGTTACTACCCCCCGCTCTGCGAATTGGCATGGACCCGTGGCACCTGGGTGGCCCAGGGCCTGGTCCTGGCCGCGGACAACTTGGGAGTACCAGTGGGGTAGCCCAGTTGGTCCAGACAGTGTGTTGAGAAGGAATCCCATGGGTTCACCGTGGCATAGAACAGGAGGGTGTCCCTGCAGTTGCGGGCCCGCGTCCGTGTTCTATCGCCCCAAGCAGGGAAGTCCATCACGGTGGTGATTGGTCTCCCCTGCGTTTTGGCTGGAAGGGGGTTATGTTGGACTTTGGCCCTTAGGGCAGGTTCACCCCTAGACTTTTTGCTTGAAATGGTGACCTGGAGATGGTGATTTTTGGATTCTGCGCACTTTCACTGTGTCCCAGTGGAAAGTGCGTGCGCACTCTGAGTGCATGTGCTGAGCTAGGCCTGCCCGCCCATAGGAATGCATGGGGAATGTATGTGTCCCTGGTAGTTCCTGATGC
This sequence comes from Lissotriton helveticus, assembly GCF_964261635.1. Lineage (NCBI taxonomy): Eukaryota > Metazoa > Chordata > Amphibia > Caudata > Salamandridae > Lissotriton > Lissotriton helveticus. Next base: position 93,833,891 of record NC_136065.1, on the reverse strand, counting down.
GTGGGGTGTACAGGCTTGAGTCTGGTATGTGTGAACTCGTGTGAGTGAATGCTGCGCAACGGTGTATGCAGCATGTATGTGTCTAGTAGCGAAGCGCCATTTCTAGACATGGCTGTACGTGTGCTGTGAGGGTGCTGGCGTGTGATTGGCTGGAGCTGGCTGGCATGCCAGGCTCCAGGAAGTCTGGATGGGTCTGCCCGGTGGTGAGTGGGAGATTAGCATGAGTGATGTGTGGGAGGAGTGTACCTGTGTCCTGGATGGGCTGGGTTTTCCCCACACAATGCTGGCTCCGCCCCCCTGTGGTGTGTCTAATGACCCAAGCCCTGCCAGTGAATAGAGAGGGTGGTTGAGGTAAACAGAGTACTCAAGAACCAGCTGCGACTGGTTCCGCCCCCACTCTGCACCTTCAGACAAAGGAATGCACTGTATAAAAATGGGGCTGTGTCCCCACAGATGTTGTTCTGCTTTTGGATCCTGCCAGAGGGGGCTGTTGCTGCTGCTGGGGCCAGGAGGACCGCCACTTGGACTGTCTCCCTGCCTGGAGACCCAGTGTGCTGGCGCTGGCCCAGCCTTGTCCCCCTGCCTGCCTCCAGCCCCTGCTGGAGCCCTGTCCTGTCCTCCAGTGCTGGGGAGCACTGAGGACTTCATTGCCTGCAGCCTGAGAGCGCTGCTCTCTGCCCTTCAGCGCTAGGAGCTCTGAGATCGCCTGCCTAGCGCTTGGAACCGCTGGATTTTACCCCCAGCGCCTGGGAGCGCTTTTTGCTGCTGTTTAGCGCTTACGAGCGCCTATTTTTGCCTGCAGCGCTTGGGAGCGCTGTGGTCTGCAGAGGCCGGTGCCCACCCGGCCTCCGATCGCCCCGTGTGGTGGTGGGACGGCGCGGGTGCCACCCCGCTCATTGCCGTATTATTTTGCCCAAGTGCCGATTTGTTGGATTCACGAGGGAGCCCACTCCTCGGATCCTGGGAAGCCGCCTGCCTGCCGAAAACGGGCCGCCGCGCTGCCCGCGACGACCCGGAAGCACTGGGCCGGCTGGCCAATCAGAGTGCGGCCCCAGAAAGGCCGACCGGAAGTCCCGCCTCCCCCGCCGAGCCGCGAGAGAGCCTGCCGAGGCTCCCCGAGAGGAGAGGAGAGCCCCGGGACCAGCGGGAGAGACCCGCCGCCGCTGGAAAGCCCAGCGCCAGACCGGTAGGTGCCTGCAGAGGAGGGGGGGAGCGTCGGGACACCTTGCCGGTGTCCGCCCCGCCCCCTCTCTGTAGCGCGACCTCGCGCCTATGTGTTGTTGGAGCCTGAGGGCTCCGGGGGCATTTCTTACTTCACGAGCCCTGAGAGGCTCTGAGCGCCCCACAATCACGTCGAGTCCCCAGAGGGGGGACTCCCAAAGAGAGGCGCCCGTGTGTTTCGAGCCTGAGGGCTCAGGGGGCATCTCCACGTTTTGGAGCCACGAGGTGCCCCGGGGGCACCAGTTGATTTAGAGCCCAGCGTGGCTCTTGGCGAACATCACTGCTTTGGGTCCCCAGAGCGAGGGACCCCACAGCCCAGCGAGGCTGCACCTTTTGTTGCTGGAGCCCTGAGAGGCTCAGCAGCCCCCTTACTTGTGTAAGAGAGCCTGAGAGAGGCTCACCAGTGCCACAGTGGTGGTTCTTTGAGCCCAGAGAGGCTCCAACTTTGCGCTAACTTTCCCTGCTCCAGTTGCCCAGCACTTTGTGGGCAACTGCCACGTTTAGGCCCTGACATTGGGACACCGGGACAGTCACAGGTGGTGACTGGTGAGTTTGGGGAAATTGGTATTTGCTCTGCACCTCTGAATGTATTGATTATGCGTCATGTGCCTTTACACCTCTGAATGTTACGGCATCATGTGTTTTGCTTACACCTCTGAATGGGTAGATTATTCATCATGTGTTCTCTTTGTCCTTTTACACCTCTGAATGTTACGACATCATGTGTGTTGCTTTTGCACCCCTACAGGTAGTGTGACGTGTAGGTGGTTGTTTTCTCCCTAGTACAGGTGGTGCTAGTGAGATCCTGGTTACCAGTAATTACTGGTTGTGTGCTATTTTGTGCTACATTCTATGTTCTAAGTGCTATTTCTGAAAGTGCTACTTCTGATTCCTGACAGTGGTCCAGGTGGCCCTGTCTTGTACATATCCCTTGTAAATTCTGCCCGTGCCTCTGGCACATTGTAAAGTGTGTGTTTTATCTAATGTGTTTTGGTGTAATACAAAGGCTATTTTTTATATAACCTTGTGTGGAGTTTCCTTTGTGGTGGGCCTTTGGTTGTTGTTGCTGGGGTGCGTGCGCAAATACTTAACTTACATCGCCTCCAAGTTTAGCCTTGCTGCTCGCGCCACGTTACCTAGAGGGTGAGTAGGGGTTATCTTGGCGTGTAACTCCCTTGCCCTGACTTGGGTGTGGTGGTCTCTGACTGACTTTGGCGAAAGCCCTGGCCAGCCGGGGATCCCATTTCCAACACCCCCGATGTTGATTTGCAAGAGGGGCCAACCCAATTGACCCTTTCTGTTGAAATAATTTGGTCATAGTAATGGGTTGGAAAACCACAATTTTTGTTTAACCAAGCTACTGTTCTGTTTTTCAGTGATTCTTGAGACTCCCCATGTGGCAGAGCAGGGTGTTCTTCAAAGCATGGGACATTTGTTAATACCACCACATAGGGTACACAGTCAGGCGGAAGATTGACATTCCTAAGTTTTTTCCTCTGGATTGGCGCAGATCTGCTAATCAGAGGTGCTGGCGCTTGATTTTTTGGCTGAGTTGCTGGTAGCGGGTTATTAACAGCCCTAGTTTCTATCAAGGTTGGGGAGCCTGGGGCACATCGCTTCTGTGCGCTCTCTGCCCTGTCGACCTTTCCCTTCACAGCTTTGTTAGAGGTAGTGCTAGGATTAGTTTTTGGGACAGTCGCTTTTGTGGCAGTGGCAGAAGCCAGATGTGCCTCCAGAAATCCTCCCAGCCTTTCTACCTCTGAGGCTACTGCATCCAGTCTAGTTAATAGTGGGTTCATTAGCTCTGTGATTTTCTCCTCCACCTTACTTAGTAGTGTGCTGATTAGATTTTCATAGTGGTTAGAGGCTAAGCTTAACCCTCCCTCACTATTACCATCCACATCACTAACAGTTATAACTGGGTTACCAGCATTTGTAGCGTTAGGACGGGAAGTATCAGCTCTTTTTTTTGTATTTTTTCCCCCTCGTTTCGCCTGGTTCTTCCTACACTTCCTTATGGGTCTTAGTGTGCGGCGAGCCGAGTCTGAGTCTTCACTGGAGGAGTTTTGCAGATCTGAATGCACCTCTGCATGTACCTGTACTTGAACCACAGACCTATGTGCCCCTTCAGTGCCAGAGTTTGGGTTCCCTTCTGTGATTCCCTCTGTTCCTTCTATCACCTGAGTGGGCATATTTTCAGGTGATACAGGAAGATTGCTATTACGTCCCAAAGAGGCCCTACGCTCGTTATTAATTTGGTTGACTTTTTTTACCAGAAAGTTATCCATAGTAGTCAGACCAGCGACTGGCATATCTTTGGTAAGTCTGGGCATTATGCCTTGAGCTAATCTTACGTTTATATCAATCAATCCAGCAGTAATAGCAATGAAACAGACCGATTAAACAATTACTATTAAAACGATTATTAAACTTGATAATAAAGTTAAAGTCTCATATGAATAATGTAGTTCTTTCAACCTTATAGAATAATCCAGGGTCTATGGCCCGTCCCGACCTCCTCTGGCCTCTGAGGGCCACAGAGGGCCCGCCCTTTGCCCGCTTGATAATATAACAAGGGGGGAGGGGCCTAACGAGCCTCACGTGATCCGGGCGCTGTGTCACACACTGGGGCTGATGTGACTCGTAGTCCTAGAATCCCGGCAATCAGGAGGTGCACGGAGCAAGGTGGCGTTCTCCCCCAGCAAGGTCTCCTCTCAGGGAGACAGGCAGCCCCAACAGGATGGTACAGCAACACACTCCGCAGTTAGCCCCCACAGCGCAGCTGCACCCACGGCAGTGGGTGCGGCAAGATGTTATGTAGCTGCGAGGCTAACGAGCCTCAGGTGAGCCTCAGGTAATCCGGGCGCTGTGTCACACACTGGGGCTGATGGGACTCGTAGTCCTAGAATCCCGGCAATCAGGAGGTGCACGGAGCAAGGTGGCGTTCTCCCCCAGCAAGGTCTCCTCTCAGGGAGACAGGCAGCCCCAACAGGATGGTACAGCAGCACACTCCGCAGTTAGCCCCCACAGCGCAGCGGCACCCACGGCAGTGGGTGCGGCAAGATGTTATGTAGCTGCGAGGCTAACGAGCCTCAGGTGAGCCTCAGGCCATCCGGGCGCTGTGTCACACACTGGGGCTGATGGGACTCGTAGTCCTAGAATCCCAGCAATCAGGAGGTGCACGGAGCAAGGTGGCGTTCTCCCCCAGCAAGGTCTCCTCTCAGGGAGACAGGCAGCCCCAACAGGATGGTACAGCAGCACACTCCGCAGTTAGCCCCCACAGCGCAGCGGCACCCACGGCAGTGGGTGCGGCAATATGTTATGTAGCTGCGAGGCTAACGAGCCTCAGGTGAGCCTCAGGTAATCCGGGCGCTGTGTCACACACTGGGGCTGATGGGACTCATAGTCCTAGAATCCCGGCAATCAGGAGGTGCACGGAGCAAGGTGGCGTTCTCCCCCAGCAAGGTCTCCTCTCAGGGAGACAGGCAGCCCCAACAGGATGGTACAGCAGCACACTCCGCAGTTAGCCCCCACAGCAAACGTATTACAAATAATGGATTTTTGTATGTGAGTTGAGAATGTGAAAACGCTTAAGGCATGTATGCCAAAATGAAGTATCTGATTACCTATATATAAAGAGAGAGATATCTCTCTCCTTATATATATGTGTGTGTATGTGTATATACACACACACACGCGCATATCTATATCTATCTATCTATCTATCTATATATATATTCACTGAAAAAAACATAGGTTATAGACCATATATAGTTAGGAATTAGCATTTAAAAAACCTTATTTTACTCACACAAAACCATTGAAATTCCATATATAGTTAGTTGTACTAACTATATATCGCGCACCCGCAATCCACTGCTGATCATGTCACATATTACATCATTCATGACATGGTCAGTGACATCACTGATGACATCACTGATGACATCTCAAATGACATCACTGATGACATCACTGATGACATCTCAAATGACATCACTGATGACATCACTGATGACATCACTGATGACATCTCAAATGACATCACAGATGACATCACTGATGACAACATCCAGTGACTGTATAATTCTGTAAAGTTAAAATATGTCTTACAAATTGAATAATGAGTGGATTTATAAGTGTCTGGATGAAGGATTTAGTAGGTGCATGACTGACTGTATGAGTGAGTGATTAAATGTGTCTTACTGAGTGCATGGGTTAGTGACTAAACTGTCTTAATTTGTGCATCATTGTGTCTGTTGTTCTGTAATCTGCTGCATGTGTTGATCATTAGCTATATGAGTAACTATATGGATTATTGATTGTTTGCCCAAGAATTTGTATGGGAGACTGAGTGTGTGTGTGGGTGGCTGGGAGGTGTATGACTCTGTGCATAGATGTGTGAGCAGTTGATTCACTAGATGTATGGGTTCAAAAGTGCATATGGAAACAGCTGTATGGGCGGTTGACTGTGTGCATGAGTGTATTGGTGAGTGAATGGATATCTCAGTGCTACATGTCAAAGTAAGTACATATGTAAAACACAGTACATGTGACAGTTGACATATATAAATAACTGTGCATAAGAGCCAGTGAATGTGTGAGTGGCTGTATGGATCATTGTGAACTTGTATCACGGATTGTATAAGAGAGTAAATATATGTAAGTATATGTTTGAATAAGTAAGGTGTGTATAACTGTATAGTTGAGGAAATGGAGGTGTGATTGATTCTTTGCATGAGTGACTAGGTGTGTGAGTAACTCTATGGATGAGTGACAGTCTGTGAGTGTCTGTTTACACTGAGTGTATCTAAGGTTATATTAGAGTCTGAAGAGGTTCATCGTATTATCACATGAATGATATCATCAGTGATGTGATCAGTAATGTCAAATGAGATGTCATCAGTGATGTCATCAGTGATGTCATTTGAGATGTCATCAGTGATGTCATCAGTGATGTCATCAGTGATGTCATTTGAGATGTCATCAGTGATGTCATTTGAGATGTCATCAGTGATGTCATCAGTGATGTCACTGACCATGTCATGAATGATGTAATATGTGACATGATCAGCAGTGGATTGCGGGTGCGCGATATATAGTTAGTACAACTAACTATATATGGAATTTCAATGGTTTTGTGTGAGTAAGATAAGGTTTTCTAAATGCTAATTCCTAACTATATATGGTCTATAACCTATGGTTTTTTCAGTGAATTTTCAAGGTTTTGTAAATGCTAATTCCTAACTATATATGGTCTATAACCTATGGTTTTTTGAGTGAATTTCATTGGTTTTTTAAAAGCTAATATCTGTAGCTGTAAAATGTATTCTTCTTTAAATCCAAAAATACATGTTATATGTTTATTAATAATTTTTTTTTAAATATTTTTTTTTCTTCGCTCCCGGTTCGCGAACCGGGAAGCTTCCCGTTAGCTCAATTTGATGCCGCGACCCGGTCCGCGAACCGGTAAACGTTCCGTTTGCGCAACTGCCGCGTTAGAAATCAACATCGTGACGCGTCGCGGAAGCGCGACATATCACGTTGTCGCGTAATGCGTCTTATGACGCGCCGCGTTAGCGCACCCGGAAGTGCTCCGGTACGCGAACTGAGACGCGAAGCGCAGCTCCCCGGAAGCGATCATGGGCGCGTCGCGAAAGCGCAACGTATTGCGTTGCCGCGTAATGCGTCTTATGACGCGCCGCGTTAGCGCACCCGGAAGTGCTCCGGAGCGCGAACCGAGGCGCGAAGGGCAGCGACCCGGAAGCGATCCGGGGCGCGATCCGCAGCGCGCAACATAAGCGTAACAGGTCATGTGACTTGTTAATAAAACTTTTCATTGGTTCATTTCACTTTTGGTTTCATAATGATGTAAGGCTAGGTCAGGTGACCTAAAAATAACACTTTTCATTGGTTTAGAACTATTGTTTTTCCCAAATGATGAAAACCCCTCCTTCTTTCCTCACTCTGACTTTCATCTTTGTGAGAGGAAGACCTTTTTTGATAGTTCAGCAATGGCTTCATTGGTAGCTTCAGCTGGTGGACCCCCACCACCACCACCACCTCCTCATGGGAAGAGAGGACCACCTCCCCAGTTCATCAGCAACACAGAGGAGGAAGAGGATGAGCAAGAGGAAGAGGAGACAGAAGGACCACAGTTTTTAGAAGAGCAGCCCCGGGTTTCTCATCGGAAAACCAGTTTTATTTGGCATTTTTTTTCGATCCCTGAAGGGCAGAAGAAAGTAAATGCCAGATATGTCACCTGCCTCATATGTAAGGAGAAGTTATCTAGAGGCACCTTAAAAAAATACAGCTTCGGTAACTACACCATGCATCGTCATATGAGCAGGTGGCATCCATTAAACTACAGCCGGGCAGAGATGCGTGACCAGCAGGACAACCCAACAACTCCTGTGGCCAGGTCATCATCACAGATATCTTTGACAGCAGCAGAGGCACGGGAAACCGTGCCAAACATTCAGGACAACTTTGTCCATATGAAGTTTACCTGCTTGTATTGTGGTGCATTACTGTCTTGTGGCAATATGAGTATTACCTTAATCAACCGAGCTTATGAAAATCACAATTGCCCTAAACGCCGCAGACAGTAATTTTTTTTTTTGCTCCTGTTGAGCCCTTTCCAATGCCTGTTTTTTGTTGTTTCCCCTCCATCAAAAACCAAAAAAAACATAAAACTGTTCAAAAAATACAAAAAAAACAAAAAATGTTCAGAAAAATAAAAAAAATATATAAAACAACAAAAACATAAAAAAAAAGTTATTTTCAGAACTACCTCCCCTTTCAAAAAAAATTGCTAGAATGTTTAGCACTCTGGCAAGCTCTATTTCTTTTGGTTCGCTTCCCCGTTCGCTTCCCGGTTCGCGAACCAAAAAAAAAAAGAAAAAAAAAAAAAGAAGAGTTAGTATAAGGGAAGTAAACAGAGAGTAATGTTAAAAGAAAGACAGCTATAGGGAGTAAACCAGAGATACTGTTTAATAGATCTATTTACCGAAGAAAAGATGGAAGAGGGTATAATTGTGAAAAACAAAATAAAAAAGGAAGTGAAAGAAAAAAAAGAGAGTAGAACAATAACAAAGAAGAGTTTCTTGGAGAATGTGAGTGAATGTTCAAAATAAGATTAAAACATGTGGAATAACAGAGAGAAAAAACAGAAAACAGAAAAGAAAAAATAACAGAAAAAGATTAATTGAAACAGCAAAGAAATGTAAATAACATAGAGCCATATCATCAACATAGCCAATAAAAGTTTTGCCGCTTTTATCGGCAAAAATGTGTCGCTAAAGCCGCTTTTGCGGCAGAAAACTGCCGCTAAAACCACTTTTGCAGCAGTTTTCTGCCAATAAAAACAGCAATAATTTTATTGGCTGTGTTCATAATATGCCCCTTAGTGTGCTTCAACTACACAGAGAAAGCATTATGAACAAGTAGTGAAAGAGTGATCAGTCAAAGACACTAAGAGTAATAGAGACGGAGTGAGTGAACAAGAGTGAGGAACTATGAGAAGAGAGGGACTGAGAAAAAGAGTGGAAGGAGTTGAGTAAGTAGGCAATAGAGAAAGGAATGAGGAAAGTAGCAAAGGCAGGAAACTGAGGGTTAAAGAAATGAAGCTGTGGAACTAATAGTAGGTGAATGTGATAGAAAAGTAACGAAAAGAGTACAAAACATTTACCTTATAATTGTCGTTAACTTACTCACTTTTTATTTTTATACTTTCAATCTGTGAAAGAGAGAACAAACATTTGAAAAATATTAAAACATGTATTTAAAAATTAGAAAAGACAAGGGAAAAGATTGAAGGACAAACAGTTTTTCAACAACTTTGACACTTACAGAAGCTTCTGCTTCACCAGGCCCCCTACACAGTCCTAAAGATATACATTTTAAACTAACAGTATCTTGATGCAGATGAAGTGAGGCCTATCTTAAAACATGGTGCATCTTTTGCTCTGCTGTTGTCTCACAAAAGTGTCGCAAGACACTAACATTTTAAATGATTGTTTCAGGATTCCAATAAGATGTGTCCTATCCAGAGGTTTGTTTGAGGTGAGGCCTACTCAGGGTTCCAAATGAAATTTCGAGTTGTTGAAGAGAACAGAGGACATAATACATGTGAAGGCCTACCCATGAAGTAAGTCATGTCCACTTCACTCTTGAACAAAGGCCAGACCTCTTCTGTGTCCGTGGACAGACCTAAAGTTCATCTGCACAATGTCATTTGTAAACTTAGGAAACACTGGTGATGTAATTGAAAAATGTGGAGTTTCTTTTCCTCATTTCACAATCACATCACCTGTGTTGCCTTTGGTTAGGTATCTCATAGCGCAGATGGAGTCTAGCATATCAAAGAGTACATAGAAGTTGAGCAGTATATACAACAATTTTGAGATTTACAGAAGACTTAGCTTCTTATCTTGTTGGAGATGAAGTCAGGCCTGTCTTGCAACATGGTGCATCTTTTGCATCACTGCTGCATCGGTTTCATGTGGCACGGGTTTTTTACAGCATGACACATCTGCCTAGATGCATCAATTTGTAATTTTGTCGCCTCATAGCAAATCTTTTGCACCGCCGCTGCATCACAAAAGTGACGCACAGTGGCGCAAAAGAGGCATACACCTATCATAAATCTGTCCCTAACATTTGAAATGATTGATTCAGGATGACGATAAGGTGTGGCCTCTCCAGAGGTTTGTTTAAGGTGAGGCCTACTCAGGATTGCATATCAAATTTATGCTTGTTGCAGAATACAGAGGAGATAATACATGTGAAGGCCTACCAATGAAGTAAGTCATGTCCACTTCACTCTTGAACAAAGGCCAGACCTCTTCTGTGTCCGTGGACAGACCTAAACTTCATCTGCACAATGTCATTCGTAAACTTAGGAAACACAGGTGATGTAATTGAAAAATGTGGAGTTTCTTTTCCTCATTTCACAATCACATCACCTGTGTTGCCTTTGCTTAGGTATCTCATAGTGCAGATGTAGTCCAGCATATGAAACAGTACCCAGAAGTGCAGCACTGCATGCAACAACTTTGACACTTACAAAAGCTTCAGCTTCTGCATGCCCCCTACACAGTGCTAATTATATACATTTTAAACTGATGGTATCTAGCTGGAGATGAACTGAAACCCATCTTGCAACATGGTGCATCTTTTACACAAAAGTGACCCACAGCGGAGCAAAAGAGGCGCACGGCCATCATAAATCTGACCCTAACATTTTAAATGATTGTTTCAAGATGCCGATAAGGTGTAACCTATCCACAGATTTGTTTCAGGTAAGTCCTACTCAGAGTTGCAGATGAAATTTAGGTTTGTTGAAGAATACAGAGGAGATAATACATGTGCAGGCCTACCAACGAAGTGAGTCATGTCCACTGCACTCTTGAACAAATGTCAGACCTCCTCTGTCTTCAGCACGGAGACGGCACTGATTGAAGTGGCTGATTCCCTGAGGTGGTCGTTAGATTCAGGAGACTCGGCTATGTTGATGCTCCTGGATCTCTCGACCGCGTTTGATACTGTGGATCATGTTAGGATGGTCCAACGTTTGGCAGAAATTGGTCTACAGGATCAGGCACTTGGCTGGATGCAGTCCTATTTGTCAAACCGCACGCAGAGAGTCACTCTGGGGTCATACGCTTCAGAGCGTAAGCCTCTGAGATGCGGGGTCCCGCAGGGATCTGCCCTAAGCCCCCTTTTATTTAATGTTTATCTGGCCCCTCTTTTTTCCCTCATTGCAAACTGGCGAGTCACCGCAATATCTTATGCCGATGACACCCAGCTGGTTTTCCCCTACTCAGAGGTTTCAGAAGCGGCTTTTATAAACTTTAAGGGGTGCCTTCAGGATGTGGCATCCTGGATGAATACTAATAAGCTGAAACTGAATCCGGGAAAAACGGAGGTGATCTTCTTCAGTAAAGGCAGACACCCTCCTGCGGAGTTCTGGTAGCCGACTGAGATGGGCTCCCCACCCCCCCCCCCTCCCAGTGGGCAAAGAATCTGGGAGTCAAGTGGGACGAAAATCTCTCTTTCGTACCCCAGATCCACCAGGTCACAGGCTGCTGCCTGAGCAAATTGAGGAATCTTCGCCCAGTCCTGAAACTTTTGCCTGAGTCCTGCCGGAAAATTGTGATCCATGCCACCATTACCTCGAGATTGGATTATGCTAACGGTCTGTATAGCGGTCTCCCAAAATATCTGGTCCAAAGGCTGCAGACGGTACAAAATGCGGCAGCCAGGCTGCTTAAGCATATTCCTTTCAAAGAGCATATTTCCCCCCATCTTCGAGCCTTGCATTGGCTCCCGATTGCCAGCAGAATAAAATTCAAAATTCTGACTCTGGCCTACAGGTCCCTCTATGGCACCTATCCTAATTATCTGCGAGCCCGTTTGCCCAGATACACACAGATCCTCTCCCTTCGCTCCAATGATCAGGTGCTACTGAGTGTACCGCGAGTCAAAAGGGCTAGATTGGGCGGCCGGACTTTCTCAGCCAACGTGGCCCGTCTATGGAATGCCCTACCTTCTGAGCTGCGAAAGGCCCAATCAGAAACAACCTTTAGGAGACAGCTTAAGTCGTGGCTGTTCTCGGTGCCTCTTTAAGCCGTAGTCTCCCAGCTAGTTTCTTGCTATGCCCTCACAGCGCCGGGACGCCTCCTAGCTGAGGCAGCTGTTCGCGCTTAAAAAAAAAAAAAAAAATGTTAGAAAACACAGGTAATATAATTGAAAAACGTGCAATTTTTTTTGCTCATTCCACAATCATATCACCTGTGTTTCCTTTGCTTATGTATCTCATTGTGGAAATGTAGTCTATCATATGAAAGACTACGTAGAATATGAGCACTGTATGCAACAACTTTGACACTTACAGAAGCCTCACCTTCTCCATGCCTCCTACACAGTTCTACATGTACATCGTAAATGCAAACAGTACAGAATTAATTATACATGTTAAATGGTTTATTTTTGCTGTTCTCAGAATGTATCAAATTTCACTAAAAACAGTGACTTGAAGGTATTCATCATATAACAGCGGGAAAAAAAACAATCAAAATGATTGTGTTTAAAAAACCCATACAACATAACAAATCAGAATTCAGAACTCCTTAAAGTTAACTTACTTTCCATGACGTCGAAGGATGTCCTATGAACAGCTTACACTCTGTTGTGCTGTTATTACTTTCAGCCCGCCACTTTCTGAAAGAAAACCTCCATCGTTTTGAAAAATATGTTACATACAATAAATGACTTCTCGCTCTCTACCACACGTTTCCACAAGGCCAAATCATGTCAGAGCCATTTATAACTCTTGGAATTCTTGTAAGCCAATCCCGTCATGTTGTATTTCCGCAACTTTCAGAATTAAAATGTTGAAGATCATTTTCACAATCCTGGACTACTAATATCTTACCCTTCTTGCTCACTCATGTTCTACATTTCCTATGACACTGATACTGCTTACTATGAAGCAGACTTACACGACCTCAATGACTACTACAATTATTTAATTCTCTACATCACTTTTAATCACAAAGCAATATAAAACAGTAGACAGCATTGCAGACTTACATTCCCTCTACTCCATGTTTTGATTGGCTGCTTGAATTAGCTTATAAAAAGAAATAGTTTTTCTGAACTCATTCAAAGTGCACTTATTTTTCCATGACGTCCAGTGTTATGGTAAGAAGTTATGTCTCTGTACTACACTTATCCTCAAGGCCAAATCGTGTAGGAGCCATTAGAACTTCTTGAAATTCCTCAGAGCACATCCCGAGATTCTTTCCCTAAAATTTTGGTTTTAAAAACACCAGGTAAGAATTTTTAAGGTCATACGGCAATTTTTAAAAAAAAATTAAAACAGAATCGTTGCAGAATGACCAGCCATTTCTAGACTTTAAATAAGCTGTGTAATGTCCTGATGTTATTGAAGGACCGTTGTTTAATTAAAGTTGTCAATTTTGTTCCATCAGGCCTACATCGTTGGAACATTAAAATGACATACTGGCCATATGTTCGTATAAATAATGTTGAAATCATTTCAGATTTACATTGGCTACATTCCATGTTGTGATCAGCTGCTTTTACTAGCTTATTAAAGGAGACTGATTTACTGTCTGGCAAAGTTAAATATATAAATCTTTCTGAGTCTACACTAGTAGTACTTGATACCCTACAGTTCTCGCAGTCATGCTGCCATTGATAAGAAAGCCCAAACAGGTGATCTACATCTACACCTTCAGCATGCAATACATCAAGCATATACATTAAAAACTCCTGACAATCTTGCTGAATATTTTGAGAGAATTGTGTTTGGCCTGAACATCTGTCTAACAGATTTCGAATTTCAGACACACTTTCTATTTTTGTTCTATCAGTGCTACATTTCTCTAACACAGAATTTAACAAACTGCATAATCTTTGATCAGAATGGACCACAATCTCTTCTTTTACATTTTCTAGAGAAAACAAAACATTAACCACTACATTAGCATAGCAGTTGACACCAGAAGTGTTTTCAAATTGAAAACCAACAACATCTTCAACAGAATCCTTTTTGTTTCTGCTTATAATTTCAGGTTCATCGACTTTTTGTCTTTTTGCTACAACCTCCCCAGTATTGGTCACATTTCTTCGTTTCCGGCCTACCACACGTTTCTCAAACAAAGGATATTGAGGCAAATGTGGCGCATACTCTCTTCTCAACCTATTGTATTCCTTAACACAATCTAGATCCGCACAAATGTTTGTGACATCACACTCAATCAAGTACAATCCCGATAAAGTTCTAACTCTTGACAATGCCACATATGCCATACCCTCCTTGAACACAGAACTGCCAATATTCACCAATGCACTGTCTACACTTAAACCTTGCGATTTATGGATTGTCACCGCATATGCCAAGCAAACAGGAAACTGCTTACGGCGAACATATAAGTCTTTTACAAGCAAAAATCTAGCAGAACAACGACCAATTAGCTGTACTTCCTCAATGCCATCAAATTTAATTTTTAAAAATTCAATTCCATCTCTATTTCTGTATTTCACAAAATCAACAACATTACCCATTGATCCATTTACCAGACCTCTTTCAACATGTAAATTCCTTCTTAAAATTATACGGCAGTTCAAGCACACATTCAGACTCTTTTCAAAACCTGCAGTTTTAGATATAGTCTTCTCTAATGAATCCAATTTTGATTTCAAATTCTCAGACAAAATAATTGTTGATCCCATATGCTCTACTCTGTCAATAGCTTCCAGTTTCACAATCTCTTGCTTTTCTAAATTCAACATTTTGTTGTTGAAGATGGCACATTCTGCAAGAGTTGGCATCAAACATATTCCAGATTTCTTCTCAGTAATTTTCTGAAAAATATTCTCAGGCACAACATCTTGTTCTGGATATAAATTTGACAGTAATCGTGCATGTAAAGCTTCTTTCCCATGCTCGGTCACTTTTCCTATTCTAACATCTTGTAGAATATTCTTGTAAACTTCATCCTTTGCCTGACGCATATTTTCATGCAGTTCAGCATAATTGAAGTTTAACCATATATTGACGTTGCCAATGCTCCCTAGGCACTTCCTGGTATCTTCATGCGTGAGCATTTTGAACACAGGTTGCCCTTTCACTGGTGTCAGCTGCAGAAGATCTCCGAAAACAATGATGTGTTTGCCACCAAATAACACATCATACTCTGTTTTGAGAACTTCTTGCATTCTCAAATGCACAAAGGCAAGCATGACATTGGAAACCATGCTTACTTCGTCAATGATAAGAAGTTTCATTTTCCTCAAGATTCTTGAAACTTCACAACAAGCATCTCCAGATAGCTTGTGATATTGTAATTTGTTGTCATGCTCCACTGGCAGCATCAGTAAACGATGTAAAGTAATCCCTTTAATGTTATGTGCTGCCAGTCCAGTTGGAGCGGTGACAACACAAGACAGCGATGACTCAGTCCTTTCCTGCAAATAACATGAAATTGCTTTAATAAGGAAACTTTTTCCAGTTCCCGCTTCTCCACTCACGTAGAGTCGGACAGGCTTCAACAACGTACATGAGCACTCTTTCTTCTCATGACTTAATCCATGATCAATTTGCATGGTAACTTCGTCATATATTTTCCTCTGCTCAACGTTGAGTTGTCTTTCCAACTCTTCTAAGTTAACCGCATCCTCCTGAGCATGTGCCATGGCTCTTTCCACTTCATTCATAGCAGTGGCAGCTTCATTTTCGATAACAGGTCCTCCTAGTGGATCCTGACTCAATGAAGCAGAACTCTGACTGTCCTGAGAACTGTCTCTGGCAATCTCGGCTGCAATCGTTGCTTCCTGTTCGATTTCCACATTCAACATTTCTACATATTTGGGAAAAGCAGGACATTCTATGGTCTCCTTGGCGGCAGTGAAAGAGTCTTCGTAACAGAGGAAATCTCCAAGCAGTTCCTCTTCTGCACGCCAAGGCTTGAAAAGTTGCAAAAGTGCTAAATAGAAAAACTCCTTTTTTTCAGGAGATTCGCCACTCAATTTTCGATGGTTTACCAAGTGGCATTTTCTTTGCTTGACCAGACATCCCTCACTTCCAATTACAGCATACACTCCTTTCTCAGTATCTTCTTTGATGTTCCTCTTGAATATGTAATTTTGAAGAACCTCATACAGACAAACATTCTCGAGGTGACTGCTTCGATTTGGATAATATGTATCCAACATGTTGCTCTTCAAAATGTCGGTACTGTTTGGCTCCTTTTCCGCCAAATACTCAATTTCCCGCACAGGTTTCAGAACTCGATTACGCGTTGCAGCAAGACCAAGACTCGCCCAAACGATACTCCTAGATTTGGCATAGAGACTTGCTGAAGACAACCGGTCAGAACATTCGTAAGCTCCGATTTCTCGATGCGACAACATCTTCAGACTGAAACTGTACAACTTCTTACTGAGGCTCTTTTCATGGGAAATGTCCTCCTTCAATTCTGTCTTCTCTTTTTTGGTGATGTAAGATGTCACATACCGAGCCACAGCCATACAGTTATCAGCCACAAACTGTATATCCATGTTAGCATTCCACATGGACAAAATCACCGGGTTGTAGTCGTTGATGTACTTGAACTCTTCGTTCCTCTTCAAATTGTATGTGTTTTTAGGTGATTTCTTCATCACATTATGTCGCAGCGAAGACATCAAACTGTTTACTCTTCCTTTAGAAATCACCGGTCGTGGAAAGCCGAAACGACATTTGGTGGAGAACTTGTCCTTGTTTCGGAATTTACGACGACAGTACTTTCCACAACGATGGCTTTGGAAACGTAGAACTTTTTCTCTTAGGCTTTTCTTCTCCTTTGCGTTTGGAACAGCACACGTAGAATACTGTTGTATGAAACTCATCACTGAGTCTTCTGGATCTGTTCCAAATTTAGGTGCATCCTTGATCCACAACAGCATATGTATGTGAGGAGCACCTCTTGCTTGGTACTCCTTTCTCCAGAAGAAATCCAACACCTCTCCAAGAGGTGGATTCTTCTTATTCATGATGAAAGACATCATAGCTTCAAATCTATGATTGAAGTACCGGCATACATTGACTGGATCCAAAGAGCACAGTTCTCCGGGTGTCTTGAATTCGATGTTTTCGATGTTTCCATTTGCCTCTCATAGAAATTCAAGTAAGTCTTCCCAGCCATACTCGGCACAGCTCAGAGTGAGGAACCATGTGGGAGTTCCTAAGTTCCTCAGCATACATTTTAAATCACCATGACGACGGTACCAGTACTCATTAGTACCACGCTGACACGCCATGAGATTAATCAGGTGAGAATCCAAAATACTGTCTTGGACATTGACTTTATCCATAAAGTCACTTGCCGAGATGTTTTGCATGTGTATACCACTTTTCAAGATGTGGTTCACTGCATATGACAGTCCAGACAGATCGCTTTCAAACAGGAGATGAAACAAATAGGGAATACATTGTCGAAACCTAGCATCTCCTGCATACAATCGCAAAGTCCGGTATTCAGAAGCAGGAATTTGATGAGGTCGCTCATCATATCTTCCTCCCTGACCTGTTGGAAAAAGCTGTGGGAAACACCGAGCTTCCAAACTTTCCTCCCAAACACTAATGGGACTCCCTTTGGCTTGTTTCATTTGAAACAACTCAATAGCATTCCCCATGACTTCCTTGGAATGCAAAGGATGAACACTATAATGTTCATATATTTCTTCACTAGTAGAGGGTTCTACTTTCTCAATTTGACCAGCACACAAATCGCTATCCTCTTCCTCACTTACTTCCTCTTCTGCAACATATATATTCTTATAGTACTTATTATTTTTTTTCAAGTACAATGTTGCCTTTTTGACTTTCCTAACATTCACTAAATCTTGCCATATTTTCTTATTCTGTGTCGGAACCCCATTAACTAAGATAACCAGAGGGTCCTCTTCCACTTTTTCTACTCCAATTGTGTTAATGTTTTTCTTCAAATCTAGAGGCAAATAAACAACTCTTCCCTTTAATCCTCTCTGTAAATCTGATGGAGGCAATTTCCCTGTCTTTGGCTCCATTCTTACAATAGCCTGAAAGGGATGGATACTTTGAATCAAAATAGATTCATAAGTATTTAAATCCTTCAATTCAGAAGGAATCTCAACCAATTCCAGATTATTATGAACTGCTCTAGCAGGCATCTGGTTTTGATTTAATTTGCTACAACAATAGGTACACACACGTTGATCCGATCCCAAATCAAAACAATTTTCTACCATCAAATATGTTGTGAAATCCTTCCATTCACTATTATTTTCCCTTTCACTTTTTGCATATAAATCCACTAACTTAGTCTGATTCTTATAATAAGTGCGTCGACAACACACACAAGTGAAATTAGGCCTCTCACTTGATTTCACCTGAAACGTCGCAATTTCCCTCTGAAAATTATCTGTACTGGAAACCTGTACACTATCTTCCACATTACCCTCTTCTTCTTGGTCAATTTCAACATTCTCCTCTTTACTTCCAAAGTAACAAAACTCAATTTCTGCACAAATATTCTTCACATCTATTTCAGAACCATGCAAAAGAGCAGCGCATAATTGTTTAAGCATAATTGCTGGACTCTTAGCATAATACAACATTCTAACTAATTTCCTCACTTTATTATGATGCACTGCTAGCATCCTGAAATGATGAAAAACACTCTGGCATACTCTCCTGGAAAGACAAGCCAGTGAATGACCATGCAAACCTGTCACTTCTCTCACTCTGCAAGGATCTAATTCTTGCAACAACTTCATTTTCTGCTTCAAACTTTTCTTATTAAATGTCCGTACAAAATCACAAAGCAAATTGATGGAATCCTGTCGCACACTGCAAATACTACTACACTTCCAGGTGTACACAGGACCCTTAGGACGTCTTCCTAAAACCTCATTATCTAACACCTCTTCTGTCTCTGTTGTCACAAGTTTTTCTTTTTCAACTGGACAACCATCTTTCACTTCATAAGCTCGACCACTGGTGTCAACTGCATGCACCAAATCATTATCCTGGAAATAACTCTCCTCATTAAAAAATGCCTCACAACTTGAACTATGCATACTTTCTCCGGAAAAAACTTCACAAAAATTACTACGATTAACTATTCTCTTCCATCTACTATTTCTTTTGAAATCATAAATTGCCTTGTTTAGCTTCCTAATTCTATTGATTATCAAAATAAATAACTTACGTTTAATTTCAAATGCCTGATCAATAACTTTCTCAACTTTTTTTTTTCTCTTATAAAAAACCACTTTCTGTTGACCTTTCTTAATATTTTTTAACAAATTGCCAATTATCCTGTTGCGGAACATTCGTTTACGAATGTCCCTAAACTGTTGTTTCCTTCTACTATCATGCACAGAGTTATCTCTTGCTCTAGCAGTAACATTTTTGATTGGCCTTTCCTTTCCGTTTAAAATGCTTCTCTTTTTCTGGACTGAAACATTTTCTGTAGTAATATTTTTTTTACTACAAATATTTCTTATAAATGTTTTTGTGCTCTTACCCGGTGCTTTCTTGGTGACTTGACAAGTTTTTTTGTTAGAGGACTGCTGCATTATATCATGTACCTGCTGTCTTTGACGTTTTGCAGCCTTTCTAAGTCTTTCTTTAGTTGGCATGCTGAAATCTTGAAATGATCTGCAGTTGAATCTGTGGTAAAATATAATAAAAAATGTTATTAACCACTATTACCAAACAGTAAATCAATAACAGTCATCAAAAACTTAACACACTACTTGACATTTTTAGTGCTTGGCAAATTTAGAATACAGAAATAGCAGAAAAGAAATGGAATTCATATTCATTTTACCTGTGCTGTTTTATATGTGAATCTGATCTAATTTTATGAGCATATTTTAATATTTTATTGAACACACTACACATAACCTGTTTTTGAAGGTGTCTTTATTTTTAAATGAAACGGTTTACATTTTTACTTTTCATTTATTATAAATTTTTAAAAATAAATGTTTATAGTTCCATAGGCTCAAGCACGTCAGCTTCCCACCCTATGTCATACAATTCTGACAAATCTGCATCCTCATCATGTTCTTCTTCATCCTCAGGATTTAAATCATCCAAGGGATCTACTTCCACTGATGTTTCAATTACGAGTTCAATTATGAGGTCGAGATCAACTGATTGCTGATTGTCGCTCATGTTGATGTTGTCGTTATCTTTAAAGAAAGAGAACAACAATGAGATGTTGCAGAGTAAGGCACAAATCTCAGAGACTATAATAGTAAAATTGTTTAACAAGAGTAACATTTTGCAGCTATTATTTAGCCATGACCAGCGATGCTGAGGAGGTAAGGCCTATGTCCAAGTTTTCAGTGAACAGGACTCATCTCTTCTTAACCTTGGATAAGCCTCACCAACTCTGTGTCCCCTGCTCATACTTAAATGTAAAGTGGCAGATTTATGTTAACTGACGCATTCCCAGGGATGCACCAGTTAATGTGCACCGCTGCTCTGCCACCCATGGTGTGCCGCATTTACAATGTGGAGCACCATTGAGTGAAAACAGCACAGATGCGTCACGCATCTGTGCCGCAAAAGCAGCACATTGCAGGAATCACGTCGTAAGCGCAACATGTCTACTGCAATGCACAGGAGCAAGCCACACATTGCATGGTGCATCACTCCTTATGCCTGTTTCAAACAGGCGTAATGATTTGATTCAGCAATGCTATAAAGCTGAGTCAGTGAAATCTTCTAAATTTCACTGTTAGTTTTACAGGGCTTTCTTGCAAATTAATGCATACCTTGCAACAAAACACCTCTATGAAAACTGACGCAGGTTTCATGTGGCACAGGACTTTACAGCATGACACATCTGCCTAGATGCATCAATTTTTAAATATGTCGCCACATAGCAAATCTTTTGCACCGCCGCTGCGTCACAAAAGTGACGCACAGCGGCACAAAAGAGGCACACGGCTATCATAAATCTGTCCCTAACATGTTAAATGATTGATTCAGGATGACGATAATGTGTGGCCTATCCAGAGGTTTGTTTAAGGTGAGGCCTACTCAGGGTTGCAGATTAAATGGAGATGGGGCACCCCTGAGCATTGCTGGAGCTGCATGGCACTTGCGATGCAGCTCCAGCAATGCGCCACCTTTATGGCACAGATGCGTCGCGCATCTGTGCTGTTTTTGCCCCATGGTGCGCCGCATTGTAAATGCAGCGCACCATGGGTGGCGGAACAGCGGCGCAGGATGACTGGCACATCCCTGGGGATGCACCAGTCATCATAAATCTATCCCTAAGCTTCTTATCTTGTTGGAGATGAAGTGAGGCCTGTCTTGCAACATGGTGCATCTTTTGCATCACTGCTGCATCGGTTTCATGTGGCACGTTTTTTTTTACAGCATGACACATCTGCCTAGATGCATCAATTTGTAATTTTGTCGCCACATAGCAAATCTTTTGCACCGCCACTGCGTCACAAAAGTGACGCACAGTGGCGCAAAAGAGGCATACACCTATCATAAATCTGTCCCTAGCATTTTAAATGATTAATTCAGGATGACGATAAGGTGTGGCCTATCCAGAGGTTTGTTTAAGGTGAGGCCTACCTACATTCATGGGGAAATGAATTAAAATGTCCTTAAGACACATGAAAGCGTTTTTTTAAAGCCTTTGCAGCATTTTTGGGTCACTTTTAACATGGCTATGTAATTTAAACAATCAAAATCTAAATTTGCCAAGCACAGTTGGGAGCATATTTACAAGGAATTTGCACCACGGGGAAAGGTCTTACATTAAAATGGAAAAATGACATCAGAGACACTCAAATGCCTTATAAAGAAGCATACACCATTATGTCCTTGTCATAAATGTAAAAAGCATTCCTTTTCCTCAAAAACGATTTTCAAGTCTTAATTTGAAAACACTGCACATGGGGAAATGACTTAAAATGTCCTTAAGACACATGAAAGCGTTTTTTGATTGCCTTTGCAGCATTTTTGGGTCACTTTTAACATGGCTATGTAACTCAAACTATCATAAATGTCAATTTGCCAAGCACAGGTGGGAGCATATTTACAAGGAATTTGCACCACGGGGAAAGGTCTTACATTAAAATGGAATAACAACATCAGAGACACTCAAATGCCTTATAAAGAAGCATACACCATTATGTCCTTGTCATAAATGTTAAAAGCATTCCTTTTCCTCAAAAACGATTTTCAAGTCTTAATTTGAAAACACTGCACATGGGGAAATGACTTAAAATGTCCTTAAGACACATGAAAGCGTTTTTTGATTGCCTTTGCAGCATTTTTGGGTCACTTTTAACATGGCTATGTAACTCAAACTATCAAAATGTAAATTTGCCAAGCACAGGTGGGAGCATATTTACAAGGAATTTGCACCACGGGGAAAGGTCTTACATTAAAATGGGAAAAATAACATCAGAGACACTCCAATGCCTTATAAAGAAGCAGACACCATTACGTCCTTGTCATAAATGTTAAAAGCATTCCTTTACCTCCAAAACGATTTTCAAGTCATAATTTGAAAACACTGCACATGGGGAAATGACTGAAAATGTCCTTAAGACACATGAAAGCGTTTTTTGATTGCCTTTGCAGCATTTTAGGGTCACTTTTAACATGGCTATGTAACTCAAACATTCAAAATCTAAATTTGCCAAGCACAGGTGCGAGCATATTTACAAGGAATTTGCACCACGGGGAAAGGTCTTACATTAAAATGGGAAAAATAACATCAGAGACACTCCAATGCCTTATAAAGAAGCATACACCATTATGTCCTTGTCATAAATGTTAAAAGCATTCCTTTTCCTCAAAAACGATTTTCAAGTCATAATTTGAAAACACTGCACAGCTCCTATGCACAAAAACACCCTGTCAGTACTAATACTTCACATTTTCTCCAATTACAATTTCTCAAAGAAACAAAATCTGTTTGTAAAACACTTGAGGCAAAGCAACATTTTAAAAACACAACTTTCTTCATAATTTTCTCCTTAAAGCACACTATTCTCTTTCTAAATTAAATAAATCTTTTCTCACCTTAGCAAATACTTTATGAGTTTCAAAACAGTCTCAGAAACACACCACTTTGTCTTTAGCAGAGCAAAAGGTATGCACTCCAGAGTCTGCAGCTATCAAAAGCACAGAAATGCTGTAATTCTTCACACATATCTCTCATGTCACCCAATCAAAACTCTTCCCTCACTTTTTTCAAATCAAAACCCTTCCCCCCTCTGCCCTCTCTGCCTTTTTTTCATAGCAACCACCTCCTGGAAGACCTCTGGTGTTTGCAAGTTCACACAACAATGTTTCAATTGAACTCTGAACTCTCAGTGCACCTGCATATCCAGTGCAATCTTTCATTTAATGATTTTTTATTGACCATTCAAAATACATCTTTCAAAGAACTCATCCATGCACCCTAACTTTCTGTTTTCAGCAATCAAAATCCACCAATCACTGTTACTGCTTCATTAACACAGAAACTCCACAGTTTTTTTCATTTTAAACTCTTATTTTTTCAACTGCCATTTCATTGCCACACTTCATCTGACTGCAGCAGAACCTTCTCTCACCATGTTTTCTGTCTGGATTGTTGGACATAGTTACATCTATTGGGCTCAGAGGTATGCTGAGAACAGAAATTTACCTAACCTCAATTTACAAGATGTGGAAATTAAGTGGTTTGGCCACAGAGGATTAAAATGTCACCAATTGATACCATTGGTGAAAACCTTTATGCATTTGCCAAAACCTGACCTGTTAATTGTGCACTGTGGAGGTAATGATTTGGGCACTTTGACTGGGGTAGGTCTGGAAATGCTTTTAAAGGACACCTTTGAGCAATTAATGGCACTTTTTCCTCAAACTGCCTTGGTATATTCAAATATATGCCAAAGACAGAAATGGAGGTGGTCGAACCAATTTTGTCCACAAATTGAGAAGTCGAGGAAGCATGTAAACAAATCTGTTTCAGCTTACATGAGAGACCATGGAATGGGCTCCATGTACAACAATAACTTGCGTTACTACATGCAAGATATCTACAGAGGAGATGGAGTTCACTTCTCAGATGAGGGCAACAGAGTTTTCATTCTGAATTTAAGACTGTGCATTGGTACCTACTTATAAGTAACTAAATGTACCATAAACCCAAAAGCTCTTCTCAGAGCTACCCTACATCTGATCACTCACAATTATTATTTTACTCTAACTTTTTTCACTAATTTTCAACAAAGTACGCTCCCCGGGGCGCTACCCGGTACGCGGACCGGAAGCTAACCTCGCGAAATTTTTAAAAAAAATGTTTTTTTTCGCACATATGGGCCTCCTCAGCCACCCTCAGAAAAACTAGGGGGTCAAGATAAGTCTACCGTGCCCCCTTCTACCCATTCTGAACATTAGTTGCCCTCCATCTTGTATCTCAATTATACCGAAACACAAAATGGAGGACTCCCGTAACGCTTCAGGTTCGCGTACCAGGGCGCTCGCCAGTTCGCGTACCGGGGCGCTCCCCGGGAAGCGCTCCATCAAAAAAGGTGGGAAAGTAATTTACAGAAAAACGACTGGAGACACTTTCACCAAATATAGATTAGCTCATACTACATACCAATCCCTATCATTTTCACAAATTTGATTGAAATTCCATTTAGCCATTTAGCCTGTAGACCTCTCTAAATACCGTTAGGTAAATTACTTCACAAAACACATCTGAAGTGTTGGAATTGACAACCAATGAAAATGTTACTTTCATTTTCTACTTTTTTTACCTGACATTTGATTGGTTATATACCTGAATATATATAAAGGAAGAGAAGGAAACACAGCCATTTTGACTACTACTTCCTGGTGTACATTTCAATTGGATTTTCACTAATCACTTCAACTTCTTTGTAAAGGTAAGTTGTTATTTTAAAAACTGAAGTATATTGTGCACTATCAGTTAATATGGTAAACTTTTTCTGATAGTTATATACTATCCCTCTGTAGTAGTTATAGATTTAGATAGACTTCTCTGTTATAGTTATGGATGGAGTTAGGTTTCTCTTGTATAATTATGAATTTACTTACGTTAAATCACACATACACTTTTTTATATTCCTACTTCCACTCTGATACTATACACTGCCCAAAGATAAATTCACTGATAAAAACTGCCTATCTAAAATTAATCCCAACAATGCCCTATCTCTACTAATATATATATTTTTTTTATCCAAATTTCAGGCAACATGGAAGGCGAACAGAAAGTTTCATTTCAAATTGTCCTGCAAGAGAGCAGCCAAGAATTAATTGATCCAAATTATATAGAATGTATGGATGAAACTTGGGACCAAGAACTACTGCAATGTGTGCAAGCAGTAGATGACCTCCTTCAAAATGAGGACATTTTACACACTCAGAGATTACAAGCTATGTTCAATGAAAATGACGACATTTCAGACAGTGAAATGTTAGAAATTTTATTACATTTTGAAACACAATCACAATAATAAATAATTGCTTAAAAAATAAAGAAATTAAAAAATAATCAACAAAACCAACAATCAATTAACATACAGTATTTTAAAAGTCTATCATTCTTTTTTCCTTATAGTACGCTCCCCAGAACGCTTCCCGGTTCGCGGACCGGGCGCTCCCCACGCACTGACATTTGAGATGTCATCAGTGATGTCATCAGTGATGTCACTGACCATGTCATGAATGATGTAATATGTGACATGATCAGCAGTGGATTGCGGGTGCGCGATATATAGTTAGTGCAACTAACTATATATGCGAATTTCAATGGTTTTGTGTGAGTAAAATAAGGTTTTGTAAATGCTAATTCCTAACTATATATGGTCTATAACCTATGGTTTTTTCAGTGAATTTTCAAGGTTTTGTAAATGCTAATTCCTAACTATATATGGTCTTGTAACGGCAGCGGTAGGAATGGGCAGGAGACGAGTTTTAGTCAAAGGGTGAAGGTTTATTTTAGACAGCAAAAAGTCAGTACAAGTCGGGCGGGTGAAGACCCTGCGTGGAGAACGGCTCCTATCCGTACGTCGTCTCCTCCTCCTCGAAGCTTCCTCTTTCTGAGTCGGCCGGGTGGGGCTTCTTCGGGACCTTGACTCTGTGGACTCCGTGGTTCCAGCACACTCTCGGAGGAAGAGAACGGAAATAGGTATCAGTCAGAGGTACTTTTGTGAGGTTGTGGGGAAGGGGAGTGAGGGATACACCAACTTGCTAACGGCGTCTTAAGTGAAAGGGAAGTGCAGGGATGGGGGCACCGGTGTAACACCAAGGGCAGCGGTCATGACTCGGACCCTCCCTTCCTACCCACCCAACCCGCAACCCGTGCACGTACCTCGCGGAGCCACACGCTTCCTCCTAGCGTGCGGCTGGGCGGAGCGAGTTGTCGTTGGCCTCCTGGCTTAATCTGTGGCTCTCCCTCTGTTCGGCTCTCGTCTTCTTCGTCGATGGTCCTTCTTCTCTCCACTCCTCCCGTCGGGTCAATTCCGGTCACCTCCTCTCCTCCGTACACGCCTCCGGTGAACAAGCACACCCCTTCCTGCTGCGGCGCTCCATTTGACGGGACCTCCGTCTCCACCCACTTTCCTGCACTAGACCAGTTAAAGGAGCCGCTCTCCTCGTCCTCGGGGTGAAAGTCAGGTCGCCACCATTCATGTATTGTCTCAGGAGCCTGTGAAGACAAGAGGGTGGAGGGTTGATAGGTCACATCCCGTCCCCCGTTACCGGGATGCCCTGAACGAGTGGACAGAGGGCGCACCTCCTTACAGGTCTATAACCTATGGTTTTTCAGTGAATTTCAATGGTTTTTTAATAGCAAATATCAAAAGCTGTAAAATGCATTCTTCTTTTAAAGGAAAAATATATTTTATATATATTTAATATAATTTTTTTATGTATATACATTTTTTGAGGGAACGAATTTATCAACTATCATGCTGAAGAAGAGTGTGGGAAAAAAAAAACAAAGAGGAGGACTAAGAGGAAAGAACAATCAGTTCAAAAATGCAATTGCTTTAAAGCATGAAGTGCTTTTCCACACATTTACATTTACATAACCCATATTAGAACATACAAAATATCTACAGAGGAGACGGTGTACATTGAATTTTAGACTCTTCATTGGTACCTACATGTTGGTACTTACATCACCCACACAACACAACAGCTCTATTCAGAGCTACCCTACCTCAAAGCACTCTAAAATATTATTTTACTATTTCCCTTGGTTTTCCCCTTGTTACGTTTTTTTTTTTTTACATATATGGGCCTCCTCAGCCACCCTCAGAAAACCTAGGGGGTCAGGATATGTCTCCCGTGCCCCCTTATACCCATTCCCAACATTGTTTATCCTCCATCTTGTGACTAAATTCGTCCGAATCACAAGATGGCGGACTCCCGTTACGCTACCGGTGAGCTACCCGGTTCGCGTACCGGGTAGCGTTCCACCGCGAAAAATCGAAAAAAAAATTCTTTTATTTTTTTGCCCCGTGGGGCCCTTTAATAGCCCCCACATCAATCCTAGGGGGTCAGGAGGGGTCTACCTTGCCCCTTTCATTCATTTCCCCCTTCGTTTATTTCCACCTCTTGTCTCACGATCCTACCGAGAGACAAGATGGCGGCCGCTCCGGACTGTTTAGAATGTTGAGAGTCACCGGAGAGCCAATCCGCTTCTCCTCGCGAAGTTCCGTTACGCGTCTGGTACGCAAACCGGGGCGCTAACCGGGACGCTGTCACAGATATATATATTTTTTTGAACGTTAATTTCTCAAAATCCACTGGAGCACATATCTTGAGACCTAGCAAAGGCACATCGGGCAAACAGTCTCTACAATTTTGCCAAGTTTCATAGAAATCCATACAGCCGTTCGAGCTAAAAGTGAGTCCAACCGCCCTATGGAAAACTCAATGTTAAAAACACGTTTTGGGCCCCCCCCTTTTTTCTCGGCCCCCGCTTGACGAAACCCCCCCCAAACTTTCAGGGGACGCTCAGAAACAAAATGTGCCATTTTCCTGAAAATTTCAGCCAATTCCGTCCATCAACGCCAAAGTTATTCAACATAGAATTTTCAGAAATCCTTATTAAAAAAAATCCTAACCATATATGCCTACTGGCGACCGCCAGTAGGTAATATATATATATATATATATATATATATTCACTGAAAAAACCATAGGTTATAGACCATATATAGTTAGGAATTAGCATTTACAAAACCTTGAAAATTCACTGAAAAAAACATAGGTTATAGACCATATATAGTTAGGAATTAGCATTTAAAAAACCTTATTTTACTCACACAAAACCATTGAAATTCCATATATAGTTAGTTGCACTAACTATATATCGCGCACCCGCAATCCACTGCTGATGATGTCACATATTACATCATTCATGACATGGTCAGTGACATCACTGATGACATCACTGATGACAACATCCAGTGATTATGTGTTTCTGTAAAGTTTAAATATGTTTTACATATTGAAGAATGAGTGGATGTATAAGTGTCTGAATGAAGGTTTTAGTAGGTGCGTGATTGACTGTATGAGTGAGTGATTAAATGCGTCTTACTGAATGCACGGGTTAGTGACTAAACTGTCTGAAAGTGTGCATCAGTATCTCTGTTGTTGTGCAAGCTGCTGCATGTGTTGATCAGTAGCTATATAAGTAGCTATATGGGTTATTGATTGGTTGCACAAGTATTTGTATGGGAGACTGAGTGTGTGTATGGCTGGCTGGGAGGTGTGTGACTCTGTGCAGATCAATGTGTACTTGTATCAGTGATTCTATAAGAGAGTAACTATGTGTTAGTATATGTTTCAAAAATGTAAGGTGTTCTGTGTTTAACTGTATAGATGAGAAAATGGAAGTGTGATTGATTCTTTTCAGGACTGACTAGGTGTGTGAGTAACTCCATGAATGAGTGGCAGAGTGTGAGTGTCTGTATAAGTGTATGAGTGCATATGATAGTGTTGTAAAGATGAGTGATTGTATGTATGAATGATTGTATAAGTGAATGTGTGTGTAGACATAGGAATCAGTGAGTGCGTATGTAGTAACTAGTATTGGTGTGTCAATGGTTTCAAAAATGATACTCTCTATTTAACACTGGGTGTAACGGAGGTTATATTACAGTGTGAGGAGATGCATTGTATTATCACATGAATGATATCATCAGTGATGTGATCATTGATGTCAAGTGTGATGTCATCAGTGATGTCATTTAAGATGTCATCAGTGATGTCATCAGTGATGACACTGACCATGTCATGAATGATGTAATATGTGACATCATCAGCAGTGGATTGCGGGTGCGCGATATATAGTTAGTGCAACTAACTATATATGGAATTTCAATGGTTTTGTGTGAGTAAAATAAGGTTTTTTAAATGCTAATTCCTAACTATATATGGTCTATAACCTATGGTTTTTTCAGTGAATTTTCAAGGTTTTGTAAATGCTAATTCCTAACTATATATGGTCTATAACCTATGGTTTTTTCAGTGAATTTCAATGGTTTTTTAATAGCAAATATCATAAGCTGTCGAATGTCAAGTACGTGGTAAGTAAAAACATTTTCGTGTTTATGCACACTGATCTGCTTTGAATGCTGCCCCCACCCCTCATTTCTATTAGGAGTACTCTCTCTTTGCAGATAGTGAAGGGTAGTTAAAGCAGCCCTTTGCCCCCTTTGTAATCCGTCGTGCCTGCTTCTCTCTCCATTTGATTGATTGTTCTCTTTGGTTCATTCTCTATTTACAAACAAGCACAGAGTCAAAATACTCTGTTTAGTCTTTGCAGATAGCGAAAAACCGTGTAAAAAAACAAAAGGAATCGAGCAAAATCAGTAGGCCACTAATGGGATCTCTTTTTGACCTCGCTAAAATAGAAACATTAGGAACAACCTGTTGAAAATAGCAATGCGTATGTACATAAGCGGCGTTCATTTGTGTTCACAGTACCCCTTGTTGATTGTTTGAATCGAGCATTGAATTGTTCGAAGTTGGTTCTCTTAAGGATCTTCTCTGCCTGCAAACGAGGAAGAATAGGAATATTCTCTCTCCCTTTGCAGATAGTGAAGGGTAGGTAACACAAGCCTTTAACACGTCGTACCTATTTCATTCCTCATTGATTGATTGATTGTCCGAACATTGACTGTTTGGGAATTAGTTCTTTTTGGAGGTATTCCCTGTTTGCAAATAAACGTAGGAAAATCTTTGCAAGTAGTGAAAGGGTACGTAATGCGGACCTTTCTCCCCCGTTGTAATCTGTCATGCCTATCTACTCCCCACTGATTGATGCACCTGTTTCACCCGGACCATTTACTAGACATACGTCATCTGGCCCGACCAGAGAGCACCCCTAGTGAAAAGGACATATGCAATAATAACGAAGTGATCACTGTATCCTGTTAACAGAAACTTTAGCATGAAACAACCTGGAAAGAAAAGAATAGGAAATCGAAAATCAGTAGGCCACTGATGAACATGAACTTTTATTAAACAACGAACAAAGAAACGATAACATAACGTAATGATAAAACCTATTAATGTCCTAGAAACAAGAAAACGTTCGAAATATGCCAGTGGTGAGAGACCAGAAAAACAGTAAGAGAAACCAAATCACCCCTCGCTGTCCCACCGCCTGCCACGCCAAAAAAATCGATAGACTAGGGAAAATGCAAGTCAGTAGAACATCCGCCCCCACTCTGGAAACTTCCAAGGTGGGGCAGGGTTCCGGCTACGCCCAGCCGGGAGCAGCCCATATAAGGCAGGTCCTGCTGCCACGCCTCGGCCAGGAGATCCTAACGTAGGGTGTAGCCGGAGGAGAGGCCGAGACCAGCGGCACCCGGCCAGGGGATTGCCTTTACAACGCTGAACAGTTGCGGGGGGGGGGGAATGTCTCCTAGACCCTCCCCTCTCTCTCCCAGTCCGGCCGCGGTGGCCCTTGAGAGTTGCAGGTAGTCCCGCCACATGCTCTTCCGGTCCGGCCACCAACGGTCGGGGGCCGAGGCCGACGGGATCCGGCTGCAGCCAATAAACCAAGAAACCCGTTCATGGGGCCAGAGCCAGGGGCGTCCGGCCGACATCTACCGGAAGCCCGGCCCGAAGACGGACGGGACACTTCTTCTTTCTTGTATAATTGCTGCAACAACCCTGGGGGGGGATGTCTTGCACATGCCTCCGACCCCCCCCCCCCTCGTCCTCATCGCCTGGTCCGGCCATAACAAATCTCAAGCGAGACGCCGTGGGGTGCACTGGGAGGGAGAGACGGTGCGAACAGGCCTCTCCCGCCTCCCCAGGTGGAGGCTTCCCAGCTGCACCCTCAGCGCTCCAGGCGCCCGGAAAAGGGTTCTTCCACTGTGGCCATGCTGCAACGTCTCGCCCGGCAGGGTGGAGCCCGTCCGCTCATTTGACCCCGCGATCGCCAGTAGCTACCGAACTCTCAAAATGGCGGTCGACCTGGCAAGAGCGGGCCCAGCATAAAGAAATGGCCCGGTCACTGGTTGACTCCACCACCGTAGTCCTCCACGACCTTGAAGATTCTAGAGGAGCCGCGGGAGTCTCCGACCCCCGATGGGGAATGACTGCCATGATCACCCGTGGAGTGACGAAACTGTATCCGCGGGACGTCGGCGCCAGCCTCACTTTGAATTACTAGAATCCTGCAGACCTCACTTCCGGTGAAAGCACAGTGTGACCCGGTAGGAAAAATTGTTGCACCCCCTCCCCTTTTTGACTGATAGTTCAAACCACCGATCCTTTCCTTTGCCCTTTTAACGGAACTTTGGACTGCCTCCCCCTCTTTTACATTTTCTAGAGAAAACAAAACATTAACCACTACAATAACATAGCAGTTGACACCAGAACTGTTTTCAAATTGAAAACCAACAACATCTTCAACAGAATCCTTTTTGTTTCTGCTGTGACCCTGCTACAGCACAGGCATTGTCCCCAGCAGTAATTCTGCAATGCCGGTAAGAATAGCTGTGGTGCCTACTGGACTCACTCACCCCCGCGGCGCCCCACGCCGTTATTTGCTGGGCGGCAACTTGCTAGACATCACTTTCGTGCCATCTAGATTTCAGCGCGTTCTGCTGCCTTGGAACTATTCGCACAACAGACCGCTACTGACAAGAATATTTCATTATTGGTGCTGTCAATTTCAATAAATCTATTGGATAATTCAAAAGAAATTGCCACGGTCTCTTCGTTGTTTAAATGTTTTTACTGTTTTTGTTTTGTTGTATATATTTATATGTTATTAAAGTTTTATATTCCTACTACTTTGTTGGAGTGCTATATATTTTTAATGTGACACATAATTGTAAAAACTTTGATGTACAAAGAGTGATTCCTGGAATCTTCCGCTTCAGGCTCGGTCCCCTCCCCAATCACAATACAGGATGGTTTTCAGATAGTAGGAACACGTGTGGTGTGACGGATCTCATCGGGTGTGGGCCTTCATCTACTATAACTCCTTTGAAGAGGGGTGATTCTTTACAGCTGGGGCCATAAACTACATCTGCAGGGCTAGCTGATAGCCTGGACAATCGGACACAGAGGAAGAGGAGTGTCAGAGGGTGCGGTAGTGAATAGGGCGAAAGGGAGGTGTCGGGCGGGCACAGTGTGATTCTCAGGGAAGAGCAGCGCAGATGGGGGGAGGTTTATTGCCCATGCATAAGACAGAGAGCGGGGGTGACCAGTGCCTGGGGAAGATGCTTGCGAGGGTGAGGAGCCATGCTACGAATCGACAGCGTGCAGAGAGTGGGTCTGGTCAAGACATCTAAAATGGCTGCCGTGCACGACAAAAGTGTGGCATTTCAAAAAAGGCAAGATGGCGCAGACAATGTTTTTCAACACTTCCTCATTTCCTTCGAATCGAACGTTAACAGACGTTGGGGCATATTACCAAAGTTAAGCGATATTTATCGCTAACGATGCTTACCAACGAATTTTTTACCGCTAAGCATCATCAGAAATTATCGAAGATAAACCTTGCTATTATCAAGGTTTATCACAAATGCGATAATAAACGGCCGCAATGCATGAATATCGCTAAAAACTCAGCGATATTCATACATTACCGAGCTAATGCTCTTAGCCATGTTATCCACCTCCCATTGGATAACATGGCTAAGAACTGCTCAGGGCAGGTGTTACTTTTTGGAGATATTCGCGCTTAGCGCGAATATCTCCAAAAGTTGGTAATAGGAGATAGATATCTTGCATGTTGTAATGCAAGTTATTGTGGTATATGGAACTCATACCATAATCTCTCAGGAAAGCAGAAACTGATCCTTTTGGGACCGCCTAAAAAGGCCTAGGGGGTGAGGAGTACTCTACTTTGCCCCCTTTTCACGTTCCGAACTATTTTATTTTACTCTCTTCTGTAATTACACAAAATAGCAGCGATAAGATGCATCGGAGACACACAGTGAGAGAAAGGAGGCCGGAGATGAAGAAGAGATGTCAAATACACATTGGAGATAATATAGTGGCAGAAGGGAAGTAAATATGAGTAAACTTACCATGTAACATAAAAATGTTGCACTCTATACTATAAGTCTCATTTTATACTACAATCACTTCGCTACAACCTCATAAATTAAAAATAAAAATGAATAATGTCTCAAACATAACAGAACTAGTAACATGTCCTCATCAGCAATGTCCTCATGAAAAGTCTCCAATAATGATTCTTGTAACTCTATGGTCTCCAAACACTCGATAAATTCGCCATCAAGAGATTGATCAAAAAAATCATTCAAGTCATCTCCTCCTTCTGACAATATTTCATTTTTGGTGCTGTCAATTTCAATCAATGTAGTGGAATCATTCAAGTCATCTCCTCGTGACAATATTTCATTATTGGTGCTCTCAATTTCAATCAATGTAGTGGAATCATTCAAGTCATCTCCTCCTTGTGACAATATTTCATTATTGGTGCTGTCCATTTCAATCAATCTAATGGAATCATACAAGTCATCTCCTCCTTGTGACAATGTTTCATTATTGCTGCTCTCAATTTCAATCAACGTAGTGGAATCATTCAAGTCATCTCCTTGTGACAATATTTCATTCTTGGTGCTGTCCATTTCAATCAATCTAATGGAATCATACAAGTCATGTCCTCCTTGTGACAATGTTTCATTATTGGTGCTCTCAATTTCAATCAATGTAGTGGACGATTCAAAAGAAATTGCCACGGTCTCTTCATTGTGAGCCATTTTATTTTGAAATTGCTTGCTGTAAATTGCAGAAAAAAATAATCACTTTCATTTATCGTTTTTAGTAATACATAATATAAAACTAACTTTATCAAGTATTTAGTATAACAGAAGGACTGCAAATAAATAACAGAAAACATTTTTCAAATTATCTTCAAGTGTACAACATAGTTCCCCTTACAAATTAACAACTCACCTTTTCAAAAGTAGGAAAAGTGTTAGTACTGTGTAAATCAAACACCAGAAATTCACCACCAAAAATTCCTCACAAATGTACCTCAGACAGTAGTATCACAACATGGCTGTGGTTTCCTCTCATTTGACATATATACATAACCAATTAACTTTCATCACACACAAATACAAAACCAAAGTAACATTTTAATTGGTTCTAAATTTCAACACTTTCAAATGTGTTTTCCCCATGCAATTTTCCATAGGACATTTACATACGTCTACAGCCTGAATGGCTGAACGGAATTACACCAAACTTGGCAAAATGGTACATCAAACCTAAGAGGTCAGGAAGGATCTACTATGCCCCCTTATGGTCATTTCCCCCTTCGCTTTGGCCTCCTCTTGTCTCTCAATCCTACCGAGAGACAAGATGGCGGCCGCTACGGACTGTTTGGAATGTTGACAGACGCCGGAGAACCAATCAGCTTCGCAAAGCTCCGTAACGCGAAAAGTACGCGAAGCGGAGCGCTGTTACAGATATATATCTTTTTTTGAACGTTAATTTCTCAAAATCCACTGGAGCACATATATTGAGACCTAGCAAAGGCACATCGGGCTACCAGTCCCTAATATTTTACCAAGTTTCGTGCAAATCCATTCAGCCGTTCGATTATTATTATTATTATTTTTTTTTGCCCCGCGGGGCCCTTTTAAAACCTCCACATCAAACCTAGGGGGTCAGCGAGGATCTACTATTCCCCCTTATGGTCATTTGCCCCTTCGCTTTCGCCTCCTCTTGTCTCTCGATCCTACCGAGAGACAAGATGGCGGCTGCTACGGACTGTTTGGAATGTTGACAGACGCCGGAGAACCAATCAGCTTCGCTTCACAAAGCTCCGTTGCGCGAAAAGTACGCGTAGCGGAGCGCTGCCCAGTCCGCGGTTACAGATATATATCTTTTTTTGAACCTTAATTTCTCAAAATCCACTGAAGCACATATATTGAGACCTACAAAAGGCACATCGGGCTACCAGTCCCTACAATTTTGCCAAGTTTCGTGCAAATCCATTCAGCCGTTCGGGCTAAAAGTGAGGCCAACCGCCCTATGGAAAACTCAATGTTAAAAACACGTTTTGGGACCCCCCTTTTTTCTCGGCCCCCCCTTGACAAACCCCCCCCAAATTTTCAGGGGCTGCTCAGAAACAAAATGTTCAATTTTCCTGAAAATTTCAGCCAATTCCGTCCACAAACGCCAAAGTTATTAGACATAGAATTTTCAAAAATCCCATAGAGAAAAAATCCTAACTATATATACCTACTGGCGACCGCCAGTAGGTAATATATATATATATATAACATTTCTATGGCAAAATGAAACCCCTCATTTTGTTCCTTTGCAAATTAAATGTTTTAATTCCAATCAAGATGACTTCAGGTGTGCCATACTTTTGTCATAAGTAAGACTGTTAGCGCTCTAGTTGTTCTTTAGACTCTGGGACATTCTGTCACTGGGCTATAGTTGGGCTACATCTGGCTGATATTTGGGCTACATTTGTTTTTTTTTGTCTCTGGTGGCCATCTTTGGGCTACATTGGGCTACATTGGGCTACATTGGGCTACATTTGGGCTCTAACATATATATAGCCCAATGTAGCCCAATATATATTTTCAAAGTTAATTTTCGTAAAAACCACTGGAGCATATATCTTGAGACATAGCAAAGGCACATCGGGCTACCAGTCCCTACAATTTTGCCAAGTTTTGTGGAAATCCATTCAGCCGTTCGAGCTAAAAGTGAGTCCAACCGCCCTATGGAAAACTCAATGTTAAAAACACGTTTTGGGACCCCCCTTTTTTCTCGGCCCCTGCTCGACGAAACCCCCCCAAACTTTCAGTGGACACTCAGAAACAAAAGTTATATGCCTGACGCGTTTCTGGGCTCCTGCCCTCTTGAGAGGCACGACTTGAGATTGTGCACTTGGGACACGCCCACATTTATTCAATCAGCTCTCCACAGATGGGTCACTCAGATGAGTACTACGCAATGCCTTATGGTCTTTGTGGTCCGTGTCCCGTACTATACTCCATTGATGGGTTGCACTATTTTTATACTGTCCATTAAAGACCTAGATAGGTCCCTAAATGCGTTTGCGCCATAGATCCCTGCAGTTGCTGGTCCACAACTCAAGTCGTGCCTCTGAAGAGGGCAGGAGCCCAGAAACGCGTCAGGCATATAACTTTCGACATGAGAGCTGTAACCGTATCAAGATGCTTTGTGTGCCTTACCCGAATAAAGGTTGATTTCAGTTGACGGAGCTTGCAACCTTGTCGACGGACGACATTGGAGCTTTCTACCTTAGAAATTCACTGAAAAACCATAGGTTTCACCCACGTTATAGTTAGGAATTAGCATTTAAAAAACCTTAGAAATTCACAGAAAAAAACATAGGTTTCACACATGTTAGCTGGACATTTCACTCATACAAAACCATTGAAATTCCCCCGTTATAGTTAGTTCAGCTAACTATAACTTGCGCGCCCGCAATGCACTGCTAATGACGTCACATATTACATCACTCATGACATGGTCAGTGACATCACTCATGACATCACTGATGACATCTCAAATGACATCACTGATGACATCATCCAGTGAATGTGTGTCTTTCTGAAAAATAAATATTTTTTATATATGTATAGCTAAAGGTCGATGGAAGAATAAATGGGTAAATAAGTGTCTAAATGGAGTTTTTTTTGTAAAATTGATTGTATATCTTAAGTGTATCTTAGTGAATACATGTATTAGCGAGTAATGTTTAAATATGTAAATATCTGTATCAGGGTCTCACTTTGTGTATAAGTGGCTGCATGGGTTGGTGAGTAGCTACATGAGTGTCTATATGGGTTATTAGTTGTTTTTTGAGTATCAGAATGAGTGTCCGTATGGTTTGGTGGGGCGTATTACTTAGCGCACAGATGCATGAATGACTGACTCACTGTTTGTATGTGTTTTGAAGACAGCATGTGTGCAGGACTGTATGGGTGGATGAGTGTGTGTGTGGGTGTGTTAGTGAGTGAATGACTGTCTCAATAGAATTTTATATGAGTAACTACATATGTTTTAAACTAGCATATGTGAGTATTGATGTATATAAGTGAGTATATGTGAGAGTGAGAGATTGGAAGAGTTCCTGTATAAATAAGAATGTGTTCCTATAAGTGATTGTTTAAGAGAGTAAGTATGTGTACGTTTCTGTAGAAGTAAGTATAGTGGTGTGTGTATAGCTGTATACACAAGTAAATGGATGTTTGCATGTGTGAGTATGTGTGTGAGTAACTCTATGGATGAGTATCGGTGTGTAACAGGATTTATAGGTGTTTGAGTACATATGATGAGTGAGTACATGTATGAGTGACTATATAGAACTGTTGGTGAATGAGTGGATGTGTATGTAGATGTTGGAATTACTGATTAGGTTGTTGTAACTGGTATTGGTATCTCCATTTTTTCTCAATTTTTTTGAAAATTAAAATTTTTATTTTTGAATGTGTGTATCAAAGGTTATATTAGGGTGAGAGGAGGTCTGCCACTCTTTCACAAGAATGATGTCATCAGTGATGTCATCAGTGATGTCATTTGAGATGTCATCAGTGATTTCATGAGTGATTTCACTGACCATGTCATGAGTGATGTAATATGTGACGTCATCAGCAGTGCATTGCAGGCGCGCGAGTTATAGTTAGCTGAACTAACTATAACGCGGGAATTTCAATGGTTTTGTATGAGTGAAATGTCCAGCTAATTGTAACATGTGTGAAACCTATGGTTTTTTCAGTGAATTTCTAAGGTTTTTTAAATGCTAATTCCTAACTATAACGTGGCTGAAACCTATGTTTTTTTCAGTGAATTTCTAAGGTTTTGTAAATGATAATTTTTAAATGTATTAATTGTTAGTTTTTTTTATACTGATTTACTACATTGTTTTAAAGTATTTATTTTTTAGATATTTTACTTTTTAAATTACATTACATATTTTTAATATAAATTGAAAAAAAATGTTTTTAAAAATATTGAAATTGTAATATTATTTTTTTTATATTATATATTTTTTAAATGTATATATATTTTATATAGCAGGCATTGATATCCTATGGAAGGAAATTCAAGTTACTAGTAAGTACGGTTAAAATTACTTTTCAGGATCAGTAGTGGGCTGAAAGATGCATTACTGAGGTCTCTCCTGATAACAGGTGAGTACATTGGAATGCGTACTTTGGCTGATTTTAGAGGAATTTTTTAAAGTTCCAAAACTCCACACTTAGAAGAATTTCCAAGTGAAACCAGTCAATGTAAGCCTATGGAAGGAAATTCAAGTTACTGTAAGTATGGTTAGAATTACCTTTCAGGATCAGTAGTGGGCTGAAAGATGCATTACTGCGGTCTCTCCTGATAACAGGTGAGTACATTGGAGTTCGTACTTCTGCTGATTTTAGAGGAATTTTTTAAAGTTCCAAAACTCCACACTTAGAAGAATTTCCAAGTGAAACCAGTCAATGTTAGCCCATGGAAGGAAATTCAAGTTACTGTAAGTATGGTTAGAATTACTTTTCAGGATCAGTAGTGGGCTGAAAGATGCAGCACTGAGGTCTCTCCTGATAACAGGTGAGTAAACCGGAATTCATAGGTCGGCTGATTTTAGAGGAATATTTGTACGTTTCAAAAATAGACACACAGAAACTTTTCTGGTGAAAACCACACAATAGATTCCTATGGAAGGAAATACAAGTTACTGGTAGGTACGCTTAGATTTACTTTTCAGGGTCCGTACTGGGCTCCAAGATGCAGCCCTGACGTCTCTCGTGATAACAGGTGAGTAAATCAGAATTCGTAGTTCGGCTGATTTTAGGGGAATATTTTGCTCAATAGTGAAGGAAGGGGGTGGTGCCTAACGTGACATTTGTGCAAACACGTCCTGTGGCGCATTTTAAGTTGAGGAATTAATTCCTCTTCAATCCTGAGGTTCCCTATGGCCCATCTAGCCCACCAGGTACATCCAGTATGCGCCAGAGAGCTGCGTTGCAGAGAGGTGTTCAGAGGCCACACCCCCTTTATACAACACTTTGCAACACACCTCAATGGCACTTACTGGAGGTACTTGTGGGCTAGTTGGCCCCTAGGGGAATTAATTCCCCAACTTAAAATGCGCCACAAGGCATGTTTGCACACATATCACCTGCCTCAAGCCCCACCCCCTACCTTCACAACTGTGCAAACGTGCCCCGTAGTGCGTTCTAAGTTGGGGGATTAAGACCCCTTGCATACTGGGGGTCCCTGGGGCCAACTATCCCACCAGTAACCTCCAGTATGAGCCCCCACACAGGTTTTTAATTTTTTTTTGTAAAGAAGCCCCAGGGGGTGGCAGTCCCCAGGGCTGCGCGGGGGCCATGAGCCACCCCGCATATATAACATGAAAGCCCCGGGGGTGGTGGTCCCGGGGGCCCCTTTGGGTCCCCATTATAATTAAGCGAATTGCCCCCGTGATTTGGCCCCCCGGGGTCTAATAACTAATAAGGCGGATACGCGTACCGTGCGCATTTCCCGTGATTTAAAAAAAACCTAAAACATTTTTGGGGCCTTGGGGGTCCTTGTGGGACCCCCTGAGCAGGCCTAGGGGGTCAGGGTGTGTCTACCCTGGCCCCTTTTTGGGTTTCTTTTTCTGTTTTCTTGTGCCTCGGTTCTACCGGGGCACAAGATGGCTGCCAACACTTCCTGGTTTGGAGAGTTGACAGCCATTAGCATGCAGCTCGTGCTCAGGAGGGTACACGTACTGTACGCGTACGGTACTTCATCTATTGATATATCTATGATTTTACTTTTGATTTTCTCAGGAACTACTGAACGGATTTACACCATTTAACAAAAAGCGTGTTCTGCGAACCAAACTCTACCTTTTTGCCAAATTTGGTGTAATTCCGTTCAGCAGTTCATGGGGAAAACACATTTTGGGACCCCCCTTTTTTCTCGACCCTCTTGACGAATCACCCCCAAACTTTCAGGGAAGGAGCGGAGCAGAGCAGGCCATCTTCTTTGAGAATTTTGCGAAGATTCATCAACCGGCACCAAAGTTAATCCAAATAGAATGTTGCGGATTTTCTATGGAAACTAGGTCCTAACTATAACTACCTACTGGCAACCGCCAGTAGGTAATATATATATATATATATATATATTACCTACTGGCGGTCGCCAGTAGGTATATATAGTTAGGATTTTTTCTCTATGGGTTTTTTGAAAATTCTATGTCTAATAACTTTGGCGTTTGTGGACGGAATTGGCTGAAATTTTCAGGAAAATGGCACATTTTGTTTCTGAGCAGCCCCTGAAAATGTTGGGGGGGTTCGTAAAGGGGGGGCCGAGAAAAAAGGGGGGTCCCAAAACGCGTTTTTCCCATGTTAATTTCCATAGGGCGGTTGGCCTCACTTTTAGCCCGAACGGCTGAATGGATTTGCACGAAACTTGGCAAAATTGTAGGGACTGGTAGCCCGATGTGCCTTTTGTAGGTCTCAATATATGTGCTCCAGTGGATTTTGAGAAATTAACGTTTAAAAAAAGATATATATCTGTAACAGCGGACTGGGCAGCGGCCCAGGACGCGTACTTTTCGCGCAACGGAGCTTTGTGAAGCGAAGCTGATTGGTTCTCCGGCGTCTGTCAACATTCCAAACAGTCTGTAGCGGCCGCCATCTTGTCTCTCGGTAGGATCGAGAGACAAGAGGAGGCCAAAGCGAAGGGGCAAATGACCATAAGGGGGCATAGTACATTGTCGCTGACCCCCTAGGTTTGATGTGGAGGTTTTAAAAGGGCCCCGCGGGGCAAAAAAAAATAAAAATAATAATAATCGAACAGCTGAATGGATTTGCACGAAACTTGGCAAAATTGTAGGGACTGGTAGCCCGATGTGCCTTTGCTAGATCTCAATATATGTGCTTCAGTGGATTTTGAGAAATTAACGTTCAAAATAAGATATATATCTGTAACAGCGCACCGCTTCGTGTACTTTTCGCGTTACGGAGCTTTGCGAAGCGAAGCTGATTGGCTCTCCGGTGTCTGTAAACATTCCAAACAGTCCGTAGCGGCCGCCATCTTGTCTCTCGGTAGGATCGAACAGCTGAATGGATTTGCACGAAACTTGGCAAAATTGTAGGGACTGGTAGCCCGATGTGCCTTTGCTAGGTCTCAATATATGTGCTTCAGTGCATTTTGAGAAATTAACGTTCAAAAACAAGATATATATCTGTAACAGCGCTCCGCTTCGCGGAGATAAAATTATATGTGTATTACCTAGCTGTTGCTAACACCAGTTAGCGACGGCTAGTAGAAGATAGCGACCATCTTGGGCCCCACTTTGCATGTGAGTGATATTTATCACTAATGACATGCAAAGTGGGCATGCCAAGATGTTAGCGACTGGAAACAGTCGCTAACATCGCTATCTCCTATTATCAACTTTTGGAAATATTCGAGATAAGCGCGAATATCTCCAAAAGCTACCACCTGCCCTGAGCAGTTCTTAGCCATGTTATCCAATGGGAGGTGGATAACATGGCTAAGAGCATTAGCTCGGTAATGCATGAATATCGCTGAGTTTTCAGCGATATTAATGCATTGCGGTCGTTTTTTATCGTATTTCCGATAAACCTTGATAATAGCAAGGTTTATCTGCGATAATTTCTGACGGTAAAAAAATCGTTGCTAAGCATCGTTAGGGATAAATATCGCTTAACTTTGGTAATATGCCCCAACGTCTGTTAACGTTCGATTCGAAGGAAATCAGGAAGTGTTGAAAAACATTGTCTGCGCCTTCTTGTCTTTTTTCAAATGCCACACTTTTGTCGTGCACGGCAGCCATTTTAGATGCCTTGACCAGACCCACTCTGTGCACGCTGTCGATCCTTAGCATGGC
Organism: Lissotriton helveticus; assembly: GCF_964261635.1. NCBI lineage: Eukaryota > Metazoa > Chordata > Amphibia > Caudata > Salamandridae > Lissotriton > Lissotriton helveticus. The sequence goes on along the minus strand of NC_136065.1, from coordinate 93,791,703 downwards.
TCCCCACCCTCGCAAGCATCTCCCCCAGGCAGTGGTCACCCCCGCTCTCTGTCTTATGCATGGGTAATAAACCTCCCCCCATCTGCGCTGCTCTTCCCTGAGAATCACACCCTGTGCCCGCCCGACACCTCCCTTTCGCCCTATTCACTACCGCACCCTCTGACACTCCTTTTCCTCTGTGTCCGATTGTCCAGGCTGGTCCTAGGGTATCAGCTAGCCCTGCAGATGTAGTTTATGGCCACAGCTGTAAAGAATCACCCCTCTTCAAAGGAGTTATAGTAGATCAAGGCCCACACTGGATGAGATCCGTCACAGCAGAAGCGTTGCTATTATCTGAAAACCATCCTGTATTGTGATTGGGGAGGGGACCGAGCCTGAAGCGAAAGATTCCAGGGATGACTCTTTGTACATCAAAGTTTTTACAATTATGTGTCACATTAAATATATATAGCACTCCGACAAAGTAGTAAGATTATAAAACTTTAATAATTTATAAATATATACAAGAAAACAAAAATAGTAATAACATATAAACATTTTTAGGGAAAAACAACGAAGTAGCGGTCGGCTGTGCGAATAGTCCCAACGCAGCACAACGTCCAGATTTCCGGCGTGGGGCGTCGCGGGGGGTGGGTCATCAGTAGCAAACTGTTGTGCGAATAGTTCCAAGGCAGCAGAACGCGCCGAAATCTAGATGACACGAAAGTGATGTCTAGTAAGTTGCCACCCAGCAAATAACGGCATGGGGCGTCGCGGGGGGTGGGTCATCAGTAGCAAACTGTTGCGCGAATAGTTCCCAGGCAGCAGAACGATGGCACCAAGGTGATGTCCAGTAAGTTGCCGCACTGGTTTTGGTATCCTACAATGCTGCTCCGAATAACGGCGTGGGGCGCCCCGGGGGACGCTGCGTGAACGGGCCTCCCCAGGTGGAGGCTCGTCTGCTGTAGTGGGGCGCCCCTTTACCGTTTCAGTTGCCATTCCGTCCGTTTTTGGTCCACTGTGTCAAAAGCCGCAATTCAGCTGAGTTGCGCCCACTCTTGCGGTGCAGCGATAGGCGGCTGTCACAGGACTCTCAAAATGGCGGCAGGCTGTTTCCTTTTTGGGCCTGGTCCACTGAAATGGCCCTGGGACACCTTGGAAATCGGACGCTTGTCTGCTAGGTCTTGGACCCCATTCTCGAAAGCGTCCCCTCCGCCTTGAGAATTCATCAAAAGTTTTGGGGGCTCCGACTCCTGCAGGCTTCTGGTGGGGAGCGGCTGCCATGATTGCTCGCGGAATGACCACGACTGAGCTACGAGATGGTGGTGCTCTCATGCTGACGCCAGCTTCAGTCTGAAACATCCAGAAACAAGGTGCGGCTTTCATCGTTTGGGAAAAAAAAAACGTTTTCATCCAATGAAAAGTGTTGTTTTTAGGTCACATGATCAAGCCTTCCATCATTAGGAAACCAAAAGTAAAATGAACCAATGAAAAGTTTTATAAACAAGTCACATGACCTGTTATGCGGCATAGGGTGTAAAATGCGGAGAAAATACGTTGGCACGTGAGGCGGCGTCAGTAGCGGAGCGATGTGCGAATAGGCCGAAGGCAATACAACGCGCCAAGATCCGGATGGCACCGAGGTGGTGTCCAGCAAGTTGCAGCACTGGTGTGGCCATCCTACAATGCTGAAAGTCGGCGTGGGGCGCCCCGTTGGCCTGTGAGTTTGCGTCAGTAGCGGACCGATGTGCGAATAGGCCGAAGGCAGCACAACGCGCCAAGATCCGGATGGCACCGAGGTGGTGTCTAGTAAGTTGCCGCACTGGTGTGGCCATCCTACAATGCTGAAAGTCGGCGTGGGGCGCCCCGTTGGCCTGTGAGTTTGCGTCAGTAGCGGACCGATGTGCGAATAGGCCGAAGGCAGCACAACGCGCCAAGATCCGGATGGCACCGAGGTGGTGTCTAGTAAGTTGTCGCACTTCTGTGGCCATCCTACAATGTTGAAAGTCGGCGTGGGGCGCCCCGTTGGCCTGTGAGATGGTGTCAGTAGCGGACTGATGTGTGAATGGGGCCAAAGGCAGCGCAACAATATTTTCTGATTTGAAGACACCACAAGGCGCTGAGATGCCAAGATCCGGATGGCACCGAGGTGGTGTCTAGCAAGTTGTGGCACTGGTGTGGCCATCGTACAATGGTAAAAGTCGGCGTGGGGCGCCCTGTTGGCCTGTGAGATGGTGTCAGTAGCGGACTGATGTGTGAATGGGGCCAAAGGCAGCGCAACAATATTTTCGACTATATTTTCGGAGTAGAAGACACCACAAGGCGCTGAGATGCCAAGATCCGGATGGCACCGAGGTGATGTCTAAGTTGCGGACCGATGTGCGAATGGGGCCAAAGGTAGCGTAACAAGATTTTCTGTATGGAAGATACCACTAGGCGTTGAGATGCCAAGATTCGGATGGCACCGAGGTGATGTCTAGCAAGTTGTGCCACTGGTGTGGCCATCGTACAATGGTAAAAGTCGGCGTGGGGCGCCCTATTGGCCTGTGAGATGGTGTCAGTAGCGGACTGATGTGCGAATGGGGCCAAAGGCAGCGCAACAATATTTTCTGACTGACACCACAAGGCGCTGAGATGCCAAGATCCGGATGGCACCGAGGTGATGTCTAAGTTGCGGACTGATGTGCGAATGGGGCCAAAGGCAGCGTAACAATATTTTCTGTATGGAAGATACCACTAGGCGTTGAGATGCCAAGATTCGGATGGCACCGAGGTGATGTCTAGCAAGTTGGTGTGGTCATCCTACAATGCTGAAACTCGGCGTGGGTCACCCCATTAGCCTGTGAGATGGCGTCAGTAGCGGACCGATGTGCGAATAGGCCGAAGGCAGCACAACGCGCCAAGATCCGGATGTCACCGTGGTGGTTTCATAGTTGAGAGGCACTTCATCTGCAGTGGGGCGCCGAGATCCGGATGGCACCGAGGTGATGTCTAGCAAGTTGCTGTACTGGTGTGGTCATCCTACAATGCTGAAATGTAGTGGGGCGCCCATTTACCGTTTCAGTTGCCATTCAGCTGAGTTTCGGCTGCTCTTGATACTACAGCGACAGGCGGCTGCAAGAGGACTCTCAAAATGGCGGCCTGTTCTTTGGATTTGGGCCTGGTCCACTAAAATGGCCCTGGGACACCTTAGAACTCGGACGCTCGATTTTTTTTTCCTTTCCTGTACATGCAAAAAAAGGTAAATGCCCGGTACGTTACACGCTTCATCTGCCACGATGAACTCTCCAGAGGAACCGAAAAAAAATATAGTTGTGGTAACTATACCATGCATCGTCATATGGAGAGGTGGCACCAATTAATTATAGTGCTGCATAAAAGAGAGATTTGGAGGAGAACCCCTGACCTGCTAGTACATTCATCAAAGAAGTGGCACTGAGAGCTTCAGAGGCAAGGGAAATGGTCCCAAATATTTAGAAGAACTTTGGAAAGATTAAAATGACATGTTTAGATTGTGGTAAATTAATTTCATGTGGACAGATGAGTGTTACTCTAATAAATGCAGCATATGAACATCATCATAGTCGATGGTTGGTAGAGACATTTTGACTATATCCTGGACCTGCCCGTCCTCGCCCAAAATGGCGCCGGAATAAATGGGACTCGTAACTCCTTGTTGTGTACTGGTTGCAGAACCTTGAAATCACGAGATACGTATGCAGTTTTGAAGCACATGGCGGGCGGGGACGAGAATTGATTGAATATTTCGACATCCCTATTGATATTAAGTTCTGATGTGTTATTGATTACTGTACTGTTGAAAATTCGAATTAACGTCACCCATGGTACTTGCCCGCAAATGTATATCTAGATAATTTTATTGTAACTGGCCCTGTCGTATTTTAATTATAAAATGTACGTCCACCGATTCCGTAACTGTTAGACACCTTAGTTCTTGCAACCTAATGGCCCGCCCGTTACGTTCCTCTACAGTGTAAATGTCTATTCATCATATACGATTACAGTTTGCTCCGTGGCAGGCCCATGTGGTTATAGGCTCGTATTTGTATAATGAAATTTTCACAATAAAGGTTTTTAAAAGAAAACATGGTAGTAGTATATACATTGGTAAAGTTTTTAATAATAGTCACTGTTTTAGAATCATTAAAAGGCAAGTGAAATAAAGCAGACCAATTACATGAAGGGTAAAAGGTATAATACGAAGGAACGCAGTAAAGATAAATGGTCAAGGGCTGTTGTGTTTTCTATTCCTGCAACATAAAGTGATCGATAAGAATCTCATATTCAGGCGTATCGGCGACTAAGACAGCAGGTCGACCCTCTTTTGCTCAACGGCTCCGTCATGGGACGAAGAAACGCTCTTTTTCTCGAAAAAAGAATATATTTTACTTGCAGGACAGTTGTAAAATTTCCGGGAAAGTACATTAGCCTGGAACATTATAACATATATTTAAGAAAAAATAATGTTCGGAAGTAATTAAAAGCGTAATTTTTAGGTGATATGACCAAGGCTTTCATCATTAGAATAAGAAAAGTAAAATGAACCAATGAAAAGTTTTATTAACAAGTCACATGACTTGTTATGCTTACGTTACGCGCTGCGCGCCCCGGATGACTTCCGGATGCGCTAACGCGGCGCGTCATATGACGCATTACGCGACAACGCAGGTCCAGAATATAGTCAAAATGTCTCCACCAACCAGCGGTCGAAACACAACCCCTTTCAGCAGGCTAAATAGTTCTGTTAAATGACAACAGAAGGGACAGGGAACAAGAACCATCAGTCAAAGAGGGGAGGGCTAGTTCTTGTCTACCGGGTTACATTGGGGCGCTACCGGAACTGATCGAATTGGTAGTCTACAGTGTTTCTGGATGTTTCAGACTGAAGCTGGGGTTAGCATGAGAGCACCACCATTTCGTAGCTCCGTTGTGGCCATTCCGCAACCAATCATGGCAGCCGCTCTTTATCGTTATTTTGGGCGGGGTGGGTGGCGGAGCCGAGCTGTTTTGCAGGCATCATTGTGTGGAGTTCAGTTCATCTCACTAGTTTTGTATTTGTCATGAGGGGTTGTTCCTAATGTTTCTATTTTAGCGAGGTCAAAAAGAGATCCCATTAGTGGCCTACTGATTTTACTCGATTCCTTTTCTTTTTTTTTACACGATTTTTCGTTATCTGCAAAGACTAAACAGAGTATTGCGACTCTGTGTTTGTTTGTAAATAGAGAATGAACCAAAGAGAACTAATTCTAAAACAGTAAATACTTGGATAACAATCAATCAAATGGAGAGAGAAGCAGGCACGACGGATTACAACGGGGGCAAAGGCCTGCGTTAACTACCTTTCACTATCTGCAAAGAGAGAGTACTCCTAATAGAAATGAGGGGGGGGGGGCACCATTCAAAGCAGATCAGTGTGCATAAACACGAAAATGTTTTCACTTACCACGTACTTGACATTCGACAGCTTATGATATTTGCTATTAAAAAACCATTGAAATTCACTGAAAAAACCATAGGTTATAGACCATATATAGTTAGGAATTAGCATTTACAAAACCTTGAAAATTCACTGAAAAAACCATAGGTTATAGACCATATATAGTTAGGAATTAGCATTTAAAAAACCTTATTTTACTCACACAAAACCATTGAAATTCCATATATAGTTAGTTGCACTAACTATATATCGCGCACCCGCAATCCACTGCTGATGATGTCACATATTACATCATTCATGACATGGTCAGTGACATCACTGATGACATCACTGATGACATCTCAAATGACATCACTGATGACATCACTGATGACATCTCATTTGACATCAATGACCACATCACTGATGATATCATTCATGTGACAATACAATGCATCTCCTCACATTTTAATATAACCTCTGTTTCACCCAGTGTTAAATACAGAGTATAATTTTTGAAACCATTGACACACCAATACTAGTTACTACATACGCACTCACTGATTCCTACGTCTACACACACCTTCACTCATTCACCCATACAATCATTCATACATACAATCACTCATCTTTACAACACTATCATATGCACTCATACACCTATAAGACACTCACAGTCTGCCACTCATCCATGGAGTTACTCACTCACCTAGTCAGTCATGTAAAGAATCAATGACACTTCCATTTTCTTGTCTATACAGTTAAACATAGAGCACCTTACATTTTCAAACATATACTAACACATACTTACCTTCTTATACAATCAGTGATACAAGTACACATTGATCTGCACAGAGTCACACACCTCCCAGCCAGCCACACACACACTCAGTCTCCCATACAAATACTTGGGCAATCAACCAATAACTCATATAGTTACTCATACAGCTACTGATCAACACATGCAGCAGTTTGCAGAACAACAGACATAATGATGCACAAATTAAGACAGTTTAGTCACTAACCCATGCACTCAGTGAGACACATTTAATCACTCACTCATACAGTTAGTCATGCACCTACTAAATCCTTCGTCCACACACTTACACATCCACTCAATCTTCAATATGTAAGACATATTTAAACTTTACAGAAAGAAAAAATCACTGGATGTTGTTATCAGTCTTGTCATCAGTGATGTCATTTGAGATGTCATCAGTGATGTCATCAGTGATGTCACTGACCATGTCATGAATGATGTAATATGTGACATCATCAGCAGTGGATTGCGGGTGCGCGATATATAGTTAGTGCAACTAACTATATATGGAATTTCAATGGTTTTGTGTGAGTAAAATAAGGTTTTTTAAATGCTAATTCCTAACTATATATGGTCTATAACCTATGGTTTTTTCAGTGAATTTTCAAGGTTTTGTAAATGCTAATTCCTAACTATATATGGTCTATAACCTATGGTTTTTTCAGTGAATATATATATATATATATATATATATATATATATATATATATATATATATATATATATATATATATATATATATATGTTCAAAGGGTTCAGAACCAGAGGACAAATCCACAATCTCCTGGACGCCGCTGCAGCAAAGAACACGAGACCCAAAAAATCAGGTGAGCTTCTTATTTTATTAGCACCTTCGCCAGCATATCGTTTCGGCCTGCACAGAGGCCTTGGTCACATGACGCAATGGAGAGCATGGGCAAAATTTAAAGTGCAAGTGCTAGAATTCTAAAGCCTTCGATTGGACAATAGCGTGTGTAGAAAGACATCATGAAAGACAGACTTGTCGAGGCACATCGTGGGATAATCCCAATAATTATACATTTTTCATTTGAGTTTAAATGACACATGCATATTCAGTTAAACCCCATTTTGATTCATATCATTAACAGTTTAAGACATGAAAAATTACGGTTTAAAATCTCATTTCCCGATAAAATTTTCAAGGAAAAATGCAAATAATCCAATTTCCCAAAAATGAGAAGTCAGCTATCACCAGCTAATTCTCCCCTTCTGGCGTATGAATAGCATGCTATCAAATCACTGTATAAATACGGCAATGCATATACTTTCTCCTTGAAGTGCATAAGTTTCCAAAGAATTTAAATAAACACATTTGCTATGTCCAATTTCATGCGTGATAAATAATCAATAGAAAGAAATATATATATATGAATGTACGAAAAGTTAAAAAACATACAAATGATTTATGTTGTTATTGTAGGCTGCTCCCAACCTACACATTTGATGTTAATGATATAACAAAATATCAAGAACCAGATTGTACATGAACAAGCTACGACCCAACCTGCTGAAAATACTTTTTTTGGGGGTAGGACTTAAGTTAGAGACTATATCAGGACCTGCATACGACATGATGGAATAATAAGGCAAGTAAAGAATGCGCTATATACTAAGGGCCCAATGGACTGCATAGATCGAAATTTTTAAAGACAAGTATAGAGATCTTCCGTGGAGTTCAGACCCCAAGGGGTCTTACTATTCAATTCTAATATGTACTTTGTCTCTAGTACTCTGAGGATGCCTTCCCTGTCTCCACCTCTTCTCAGGGGACCCACTGTATTGATCGCATAATATCTAAGGAGTGCACTGTTGTTGCCATGACACTCCCTAAAATGCCTAGCAACTGGGTACGTGGTATCATTTGTATTGATGGCTCTTATGTGCTGGAGCACCCTCTTGTGGACCTGCAATTTGGTACTCCCAACATATCGCAGGCCACACGGGCACTCCAGCACATATACCACGCACTCACTCTTACAGGTTAGCTGTTTTGTGATTTTACGGGGCATAGGAGAAAATGGAGTGATATACTCAGTCTTACTGACTCCATGTAAGCACGCCTTGCAACTGGAGCACTTTCTGAAGCCGTTACTGCCTGAAAGCCAATTATTGGGCGCAATCACTTCCAGACTAGATTTTACTAGTGCATCCTGCATAGAGTATGCCTTCCTGTATGTGATTGCAGGTTTCTTTAGCATATGTTCTCCAATCACCGATCAAATCTTACTAGATCCCAGTGTTTGTTCACAATTTTTCTCCATGCCCCATGCTGCCTATTGAAGGTCCAGATCAATCTGGTAGGTTGCTTGTCCACATCTATAGTGGGTTTCAGCATCTTTTTGTGAACCAGGGCGGCCTCACGGGATAGGGCATTTGCTTTCATCATTGCCGCATCTAAAATGCTTTCCCTATATCCCCTAGCTAGGAACCTTTGTTTACTGGCCTCCTGAGCAAGTTTGCACTGGGCTTCTGTGCTACAAACACGCCTGATCCTGAGCATCTCCCCATAGGGGATGCTCCTTATCAGGTGCGGTGGATGATGACTCATGGCATGAAGCACCGTATTGCCAGCCGTAGGTTTCCTATACAAAGTTGTTTCCAGACGGCACTCAATAATCTCGATCGTAACATCCAAAAAATGTGCTTGGCTCTGACTAATATCTGAGGTAAAGGCCAAATTGTAGTTTTTGCAGTTTAGCTTCTCAATGAACTGGGTAGCATCTGCCTGTGTCCCCTGCCAGATTAGAAATACATCATCGATGTATCTATACCATCGTATGATGTGCCTCTTACAGATGTCGTGGTGTTCACCCTAGAGGACCTGTCTCTCCCAGTAGCCCATATGCATACACGCATAACTGGGAGAAAAAAAGCCCCCCATGGCGACACCCCTCACCTGCTGGTAGTGTTGATTGTGGAACATAAAATGCTGATTGGGTGTGAAGTGGTTGTCAACTTCAGAACCAGGAAGCGTTGGCAGCCATTTTGTGCCTCGGTAGAAGCGAGGATCTAGAAAATAGTGGGACAAGTGTTCAAAACGTATAAATCTGGGTCCCCGGATGATTTTCTGTCTGCCAAAATGATCGCCCCCTTGAGTACTCTGATTGGACCTGAGGTCACATTTGTATTAAATCTTTCACTCAAGGAAGGTCAGGTACCTATGGAATGGAAGAGAGCGGTGGTGAACCCTATTCGTAAGAACACGGCATACCCATGGACGGATCTCCCCAACCTCCGACCCATCTCCCTCTTGCCATACTTTAGCAAGATGGCTGAGAAGCATGTGAACACCTGTCTGTCAAAATACATCGAGACAGCGGGAGGTCTGGACCCCTCGCAATCGGGGTTCAGACCCAATCACAGCACCCAATCTGCCCTCCTCTCAGTGACCGATACGATCAGGATGGCACTAGATGGAGGGGGCTCAATGATTCTGGTGCTGTTAGACCTGTCCGCTGCCTTCGACACGGTGTCACATGAGATTCTTCTCGGCCGCTTGCGGGAGGTGGGCATAGGGGGTGTGGCGCTGTCCTGGGTAGAGAGCTTTCTCACAGGCCGCTCACAAAATGTCAGATTGGGCTCCCTTCAATCCATCTCTATGGAGCTCACCAAGGGAGTGCCACAAGGCTCATGCCTAAGCCCTACACTATTTAATGTGTATTTAATGTGTATGTGGCACCCTTGGCTGGCATTGTGAGAGAATATGGGTTCACCCGGTATCCTACGCTGATGACACCCAGCTCCTGTTCCCTTTCCAGTCCCTTACTCCAGCTATAAGGAAATCCTTTGCTGATGGTATGAGGGCGGTCTCTAACTGGATGGCTGCAAACTGCCTTCAGTGTAATGTAGGCAAAACAGAGGTGATGTTATTTGGAGAGGCTCCGCTTCTGTGGTCCCCCGAATGGTGGCCTCTAGATCTCGGGCCAGTGCCAAGTCCAAAACAGACCGTTAAAAACCTCGGAGTACGCATGGATCAGGCATTGGTGCTTAAAGAACATGCCAATCAAGTTGCTGGTCTATGCTTCCATACCATCGGACTTCTGCGACGTGTTTTTCCACTCTTACCTGACTATCACCGCAAGACACTGGTCCAGACGTTGGTGATCTACAATGGCCTGTTCATCTCGGCCAATGAGGAACAACTAAATCGTTTGCAAGCAGTCCAGAACACAGCAGCAAGACTGGTACTCAATGCCTTACCTAGAACCCCCTCCCGCCCGCTTTTGGATAGCCTTCATTGGCTGCCTGTTCGGCAGCGGGTTAAATATAAAATCTGCTGTACCATACACAAATGCCTCTATGGCACAGGCCCTAAATATCTATTAGACAAGTTCATTCCCTACAATCCTGGACGTTCCCTGCGTTCAAGTAACCAGCAACTGCTTCAGGTTCCCAGGATTAAGAGGATAAGGTCCCATTCTTTGGAATTCACTTCCACTTGCCCTAAAGACCCATCTAAATTTTCAATCCTTTAGGAAGGTCCTTAAAACTCATCTATATTCGACATTGTATTTCGCTGGTAGTTTTACTATTCAGTTATCAGTCTGGCATCTGCAACTATGCGCAAGCGCGGAGACACCACTATGGGGGTCGATTCCTGTGCTATATAAGAAAATAAATAAATAAATAAATAAAGGGGGCCTGTATGAAATATTTTGATCACCTAGACCTGCTTAGGGGGTCCCACAAAGACCCCTAGTGTCCCCCCAATTTTTTTTTAATGGAAATATGCGTTGGTGCATGGATCAGCCGTAATAAAAATAAAAACTAAGCAGGGGCTCCTGAGCTTGTTTAAAAATTAGCTACCTGGGAGGGCCAAATCCCGGGGTCTAAAATATTACATTTTAGACCCCAAATATTACATTTGATGGAGTCCAGAGAGCCCCTGTAGCTCGAGGACCGCCATTCCTCTGTGCTACAAAATAAATGGGTGAGGGAGCTCAAAGGTTTGTCTAAGCCCTGAGGATTACCACCCTCTGGGGCATTTTATTTTTTGAGAGGGGGGCCACGTGGTCTCCATTCTGGAGCAGTCCAAAGCCTTGGGGAACACCACCCCGCAGGAGCGCCTCCTGCCGTGTCTCGGGGTGTCTACCCCCGGGACACTGCTGTTTGGGATGGTTCGAGGTTCCCGTTGTGTAATAGCAAACTTGAGGGCATATTAACAAGTGCCATTTCGCCACACTTTTTTTTAAAGAGCCAAAAATTTGGTGAAAATGATATCGCCCTATTTACTAGGTGACGCTAAGATGCATTAATGCATGCTAGCAGCCGGTTTGCTAAGGGCTTGCCTTGTATCTCCAATGAGTTGCAGAGTAGGTGTTCTCAGTGGCAAGGTAGGTGTTTCTATGAGAATATAAAAAGGAAGAGGGAGGTATGACATTAGCGTTGTATTTACAAGTCGCCCGTGGATTTGAGGACCAATAGGAAAACTCTCACTAGTTGCGGTTTATGTCGGATCCTAATATCTGTTCTGAAGTAGACTTAAGCATGTTTAATATGCAAGGTGGATTGATATATTGAGTTCACAGTCTTATATTAATAAACTTGTTACTTGCTAACATAAATTATCACTGTATTTCTCGCGATATTGGGGGAATATTGACAAGGACAGCGTTAAAATTATCATTCCTTTAGCGTTAGGAAAGTGTCGTCAAAGCGGCCATAATGGCTTAATAATAGACTTTTGAGAATTCGTGAGAATTCCAATAGAAGCCCAGATTTATACCAGAACATGTTAACGCTGTCCTTGATAATACGCTCCCAAGTTTGCTATGGCAGGGTGAGAGCCTCGGCTCTCACTCTTGCATAGCAAACAGCAATGTTGAAAAAATCTTTCGGTAAGATAACAAAGGATTTTGAAGTCCATTATTGCGGTTTTAGTTGTAATTTGCTGCAGTTAAAGTGGCGACAATTTTAACGCTGTCCTTGTAAATATGCCCCTAAGTTTTGTAATGCCGATAATCCCGTCTCCCATTTAAATAGGCACAACATATTTAGTGAAGTGCATTGTGAATCGTGAAGCAACACTGTCTAATTGTGATCGATAAAGAATTCGAAGAGTTGTGTACTTCTTTTGCTCGTAATGTACATAGGGGCAGATTTACAAGTCCCTTGCGTCACTATTGCATCACTTTTAACATGGGAAAAGTGATGCGAAAGTGGCGCAAGGGGCTTGTAAATCTGCTACACAGTGTTCTGTCTTAGTTTGCTTTCCTGTCTGTCATGTAGAAGATCCTGGGTAAATATAACGGTTTCTGTATAGCCAGTAACTTTCAACCCTACTCCCAAACTGCTTAGGGCCTGTTACCATAGTAGCAGTTCATGGAACACTTAAGTGAGTGCACAGATTACAGTTACCGTGCTGGCTGGAGTTTTTAAAATTTTCCGTAGGAACTGTTAATCGCAGCTACAGACTCTGGTAGGTAAAGAGTTAGCCTCAGTATTATACTTCTAGTTATAAACATCATTTCTATTTTTAATTGTATAATGTTTTCTAAGCATATGATTATCACACTAAATAATAGTGAAACATCAGAAAAAGAAGACGTATATACTTTTTTTAAATTAGCTTTTATTAAAACAACAATAAATAACTAGAAATGTAACTTTGAGATAACAATATAATAAATAACTAGAAACATAACTTTAACATAACAATATATTAAACAAAATGTGAAATGGACTCCAATAGAAGGAGGGTAGGTGACCTGCAAAACAAAAATGAAAATAAGTGTTTAAAATTACATCGATGTGACTGAATGAGGTCAAAGATCACAATTTCAGGTAAGACTTGGCAATATTTGATAATTTGCACGTCTGCAGTGTGCCTGATACATTCCACCTCTCTTATAGGCCCTCGTTTAAGAGGTGTCTGTACAGAAGTGCCTACTGCATCAGATTTACAGTATGGACCAACAGGTCTTTAAAATGATTCAGAGATGAGACAGAATTAGGTGAGAGATCACGTCATTATGCAGGACAATATTGTTTATTTCGAACGCATTTAATCGGAGGCATTGTGTATCTAGGCCGCTCTGCTTACCTTGTGTAAACACTGTGGAGAACAGAGTTCACAACTTGATTTTTGCTTTGGTTCTATACTGTAGACTGTATTCAATTCAGCCTTGATTTTTTTATTGGCAGAGTGGACAGCAGCGTCCATAACTTTAAAAGAGAAAGAGAAACAATGTGAGAGAGAGTGAGAGAAAGAGAGAAAAAACAACATTTAAAGTGTGAGAGAGAGAAAGTAATAGATGGAGCAGGAGAGGTAGTGTTTATACTGGAGAAAATCTTCGTAGCTCACCTTTTTGCCTCCGTTGTGTGTCCAAGCATGTGCCGGTTCATAGTGCACCCTCAAGTTTAGTGATCTGAAAGATAGTTGTTATATTCCTTGTATCCTTTTAAGTTTAGTTATCCTTGAGTAGGTTAAGTATGCATTTTTTCATTCCCTCTGTTACCTGGCAACATAGAATGTTATCTATTGTAACCTGTTTGGCTGCAGTTGGAGACTGGAGGCTGAACTAGAGAGACACTTTGTTAGATCAGGAGCGCTGTATCTCTTTTAAGAATACATCTTCATTTGTACCACTCATTGGATTACTGCTGTTTCTTCATTGGATGCAACATAAATTTGGCGACAAAGTGACAGATGCAGCACTCCAAAATACCCACCAAATTTGGATTTATGGAATTTATTTAAAGATCTAACAGAAATTCATTAGTGTCATCTCTACGACTTCTTATTTATTATACTGATTATTTTTTTAAATATTTTCTGTGTTCTTCCACTGGACTTTGAGACTACCGATTACTTCATTCCTTACCAACTGCCACCCTACCAACTTTCTGCGTAAAACCGCCAAGGAACTCTTTCAACTTTGCTTTTTACTCATATTTTATATTTCGACATTGCCGCTGAAGATTGGAGTATACCTCTCGAGCGACGATGTTTACCTTAAAAAAATAACTTACAATTCTACTCTTACTGACTCTTTGTCATCCATCGTGATGTCTTCAGCCATCTCGCTAGGAGACGTTTCTACTGGTCTATTGATGGGACGTGGTACATCATGTTGGGAGACGCTGTCGTCGTTTACGTCTTAACGCGTACAGTCATCACGCAAAGAGACGTCATCAACACAACGTTCTTCACGTATCCTAGCAATACAGAGCTAATTTTCTTCAGTTTTCACCACAAGCACGGTGACGCGCACACCATTTCTGTCACATCTACCTAACACAGAGGTCCTCACCATTTCATCATCATTATTCAGGTATTCTAGCGCTGTGACACGCACACCATTTAATTTATTTTCTACAAACATTTTGCACAGTGACGTGCACACCTTTTCTATAAGTACTTTAGCGAGGTGATACACACACCTACTTATTCATGAATATTTAGATTTTATTTCTTCACGCTCTATTTTACATATTAATGTGGATCTCCCTCATTTTGCAAGTATTTCAACGCAGTGACGCGCACACCATTCAATTTCTTTATAAGGATTATAGCGTGGTAATGTGTACTTCCACTTGTTCTCAATCATAAATACTTAGATTATTTTAGTGCATGTTTCAGTTTTTTACATTTTCATTCAATATTTTGTTCTTTTCATCACTCAACATTTATTAACTGTGTAATTCTTTACTTGAACTTTTCCTTATGCAATCTAGCTCTCATTAACCCTCAAAATTCTGTTTTATTCTTTTCCTTATAATATTTTCTCATAATATGGCTACACAAACTGCTGTTCTTCCTTCTCCATTTCTACCAGAACCTGGAACACCTAAAATTAAATGGACACAATGGTACACATCATTCAACAGTTATATAATAGCTATTGATGGTATAACATTTTCAAATGTTAGGTAAAATGCAATGTTATACAACTGTTTAGGCAATGAAGGTCAAAGAATCTTTGATCATCAACCTCCTATAGTTCGTCCTCCGTCTGATGATTGGAATGAATTTACTGAAGCTGTCTTGAGACTAGAAAAACAATTTAACGATGAGCCGATCATAATTGTTGAAAGACATACATTTTATACACGTAAACAACCTAAACATGAAAGCATTGATACTTTTTTAGCCGAACTAAGAGTGCTTGCTTCTTCATGTGAGTTTGTAGTGCCTATTGAACAATAGCTAAGAGATCAAATTGTTGTAAACTGCTATAGCCACAAAGTTCAGGAAAGAATCTTGTGCTGCAGAAATCCTTCACTGATTGAGACATTAGAAATTGCCAGAGGTATTGAGAGATCTGTTTCCGCATCTAAAGAGTTGGGTAATTTGAAAAACACCTCCACTGAAGCTATAAATAAAGTCTCTCCTCAAACTTTGACACAACCTGTGATACAACGTAATAAAACGCCTAATATTAAACATGATTGGAAAATATCTGATAAACCACTTAAATGTCTCAGATGTGGTTCTAAATCTCATTCAGCGAATGCTTCCAATTGTCCTGCTATCAACAATCTATGTACCAATTGTAAGAAAACAGGACATTTCACTTCTGTTTGTAAGTTCAAGTCTAAAGTCATGCACGTAGTATCTGTTGGGTCCAATATTTTAAACTCAAATAGTACCACTGTAAATAAAATTCTGTTGTCTGTTGACATGGTTGAGTCAGCAGATGAAGCTAATAAGGGTGATCCCATTTGTGACATAAAACTATCCTTTCAGATGATTTCTTTTTTAAAGAATGGAAAGATACTACATTACTTCCTCCAGATATTCGTACAGTGGCCTTTGGAGGTCAAGAGATTGATATGATGGGATATTTTACTGATGATCTCAACTTTAAGGAACAAATTATTAATTCTAAAATGTATGTAGCTAAAAAGGGGTATAATATACTTGGTTGAAAAGATCAAGGTAAATTTCGCATGATTTTAAGACCAGGTACGGATGACCCCATTTCTTTGGAGGAATTCACTAACATTGGTACCTTACAATCTGAGAAATTCCTCATTGGAAAGTATTCTTGATAAACACAAATTAATTTTTAATGGCAAACTTGACTCAGTTAAAGGTTTCCAACCCAAAATCATATTGAAACCTGACGCTATCCCAGTTATTCACAAGATTAGACACGTGCTATTAAGCATCAGAGATAAACTTAAAACTCATCTTCAACAACTGTGTGCAGATGGTGTTATTGAGCAAGTTGATTCATCACTAGGGGTTTCTCCAAAAGTCATTGCACTTAAAAAGAATTGTGATGAAATTAGGTTGTGCATAGATTTAATTTCTTTGAATAAAAATATCCAAGTTAATTGCTTTCCATTACCACGCATCCAAAATATGTTAGCACAATTGAAAGGCACCAACATTTTCTCTACTATTGACTTAAAAGCAGCGTACGGGCACGTGTGCTCGACTCCATTTTATTACGTTGCTGTTGGTAACAAGTAGAATAGTTATCATGATATCATACACAGATATTTAATCATAAACTGTTTATGACTTCTGCTGTACAAAGGTAGGAGCATTATATGTGAAATTATACACAGAAGATTCTATCGTAAAGGGTTCATGAGTTGTGGTACACTGAGGTAGGGGCGGTTTGTGTGGAGCCTGCGGTGATGGGCAGTTCAGGCAGAGCGCACTGGTAAGAATGTCTTTTGGCAACAGAATTTTGCCTTAATAAGGCCACATGGTGATTATTTATGGTGCACTGAGTTAGTGGTACGTATGGTGCTCAGCGTGTTGCCTACTGGACTGCATCATTTGTCATCACAATTAAAATAAAAGATGAAACATGTATGGGATACATTGTCGAAATATGTATGTTTCAGGGACATTATGGTTCAAGTTGTGACCTGTGGTATCCGCAATGTAGACTACCATTGAGTGTCTCTTTGCACTTGCAGAGTGAATTTTGATTTTCAACTAAACCTAGGACTGATATAAAAGACGTTTTTGAAGGAAGGCTACTAAAGAGATATTTTGTAGGTTTGAGGGACGTTATACTCTGTTTGCTACTGCACTCTATAAATAATGAATGAAGAGTCAGTTGAATTCTGCTTGAATGTCATGTGGCGATTAATTATGGTATACTGAGTTAGTAGTACCTTTGGGACTGAGCATGTACATAACCTGTGATGAGGTGTGGTCTGGGCAGGCCGCACTCGGGGTAATGTTTTTTGACTACTGAATTTTGCCTTAATAAAGCCTTGTGGCGATTATTTATGGTGTACTGAGTTAGTGGTACGTCTGGTGTTTAGCGTGTGCTCACCCTGCGATGATGCGTGGTCTGAACAGGCTGCACTCAAAGCATTGAAGCATTGACTGTTGCATACTGGACTGAATGTACTTTGAGGGAAAAAAAAATACCATCGATGGTTATCAATACTTAAGCAACAAAATGATCAGAATCCGATTCTTCCAGTGGTGTAGCTGTTTTTGTCTCCAAAAAAGAAATTCAGGGTTCCAATGAAGAAAAAGTGAATTTCAAATTGTGATCTGTGCTGTCAGCAGTGTAGATTGCCATTAAATGTGCCTTTGCACTTGCAGCGTGAGTTGTACTCTGCAAATAATGAATCAATAGTCTATTTAATTGTGAGTTCTGATAACTGAGGTGTAGGCAGGAGGCAGTAGTTAACAAGAACCCACGGCCACGTGGCATTCAGTAGAGCTGCACAGTATTGGTAATTTAGATTTGTGCGCAACCAGCAATGACAAGTGGTACACAGAGTTAGTGGCACCTAAAGCAACAATGTTATTTAAATCAAATTTTCTTATAAATACTTTTTGTCCTATTACGGGACTACGTTGCAGTAGATCTCCAAAAACTATGATATGTTTTTCTTTAAATAAGACATCTGAGTCAATACGGCTATAGTATAGATTCAAAGCTGAATTGAAGTTGTGAACCCTGCTGTCCGCAGTGTAGATCGAAGGCAGTAGTCAGCAGAGATATCGACTAATGATTTTTGTCACTTATTTTAACAAAACCAGAACACATAAAGTACAATTGTGTCTGCATTAAATAAATCAAGGTTGAATTCCCTACTGTCCGTAGTGTACTTGCAAAGTTGAATTCAAGTTGTGAACCCTGCTGTCCGCACTGTAGATGGAAAGCAGTAGTCAGCACAGATATCGACGAATGATTATTGTCACTTATTTTAACAAAATTTAAATACATACAGTACAATTGTCTCTGCCTTAAATAAATCAAGGCTGAATTTCCTACTGTCCGTAGTGTAGATGCAAAGCTGAATTCAAGTTGTGAACCCTGCTGTCCGCAGTGTAGATCCTAGGCTGCACTGCATTATCTGTAATATACTCCATACATTGACTGTTGCATACAGGACTGCATGACTTGGTATCAAGTGGTGAACTCTGTTGATCACAGTGTACATTTGAAGGCAGTACTCAGTACAGACATTGAGGAATGTTTTTTGTCGCGTCATTTAACAGAATTGTCTCTGCCTTACATAAATCAAGGCTTACTTCAATGCTGTCCATAGTGTAGATGTAAAGCTGAATACAAGTTGTGAATCCTGCTGTCCACAGTGTAGATCTAAGGCAGTAGTCAGCACAGTTATAGACGAATGCTTTTTGTCACATCCTTTTACAAAATCAGAAGACATAGAGTACAATTGTCTCTACCTTAAATAAAGCAAGGCTTGATTCAATGCTGTCCGTAGTGTAGATCTAAAGCTGAATTCAAGTTGTGAACCCTGCTGTCCACAGTGTAGATCGAAGGCAGTAGTTGACACAGACATTGAGGAATGCTTTTTTTGTCACATACTTTAACAAAATCTGAGGACACAGTACAATTGTCTCTGCCTTAAATAAATCCAGACTGAATTCAATGTTGTCTGTAGTGCTAATGCGCCACTGGTATCAAGTTGTAAACTCTACTGACCGCACGTAGATGGAAGGCAGTAGTCAGCACAGATTTCGACGACAACATTTTTATCACTTATTTTAACAAAGTCTGAGGACATAGAGTAGAATTGTCTCTGCCTTACATAAGTCAAGGATACTTTCAATGCTGTGCGTAGTGTAGATACAAAGCTGAATTCAAGTTGTGAACCCTGCTGTCCGCAGTGTAGATCGAAGGCAGTAGTCGACACAGACATAAGACAGCGGTACTGTGGCGCTGAGTTTCGGAATGGGCCTGTATCGAGGAGGCACGTGGTCAAGGCTGCAGCCACGTGGCAGGGTGAGGACCTTCGCTGTGGCAGAGTTTTTTCTATTTGCAGAAGTGAACCACGCCCAAAGCGTAGGCTAATTATTTATACTCTTAAGCTGGAGTTGCGTACGTTGGACCAGCCCACTCCGCTTCTGCTTGAAAGGTAGGGAGACAACACAGTTACATGACCGAGATATTCCCCGGAGTCTGGTATCAATACTATATTTTCACATGGAAAAGTTTTTTGTTTCTATAGTGAGTTGTGTATAGCATATCACCGGTACACTTGGGATTCTGTACATTTTTGTAGATGTGTGAATTTACTCTCTTATTCATAGTTGGTTGCCACATCTCTGAACATTCAGCTATTGTGTGTTTGAGAGGATATGGTATCTTAGGAAGGTTCGTTGTCCCGGTGGTGCTGGGTGTTGTGATTTTGTTGGGTGTCGGAGGTGCATGATTAGTACCTCAATCACATATTCGTCTTTACATATGGGTGTGAGTTGGGTGTAATTTATGCAGTAGATAGTCGACCTCCTTACACCAGTTAAATGTTGATGTTAATTTGTTACTGGTGAGTGGAGCTATCACCTGTTTTCTTAGTGGTTTGTGGCGATTTTTACTCGGTTGAGATTGGAATGATAATTAAAAAAGATAGAAAAAAACAGATATGCTTAATGGACATTATAATTAGGAATTATCATTTAAATAACCTTTGAAATTCACTGAAAAAACCATAGGTTTCAGGCAGGTTATAGTTAGGAATTATCATTTAAAAAACCTTAGAAATTCATTGAAAAAATCATAGGTTCCAGGGGTGTTATAGTTAGCTGGACATTTCACTCATACAAAACCATTGAAATTACTCCATTATAGTTAATTGTACTAACTGTAACTCTCGCGCCCGCAATCCACTGGTGATGATGTCACATATTACATCGTTCATGTAATGGTCAGTGACATCACTGATGACATCACTGATGACATATATATATACATATTCAAAAAACGAGGCAAACCAATTTGTAGCCAAAAGCGGAGAGCACACACTGAAAATTATCTAAGCTGGATGCTTTATTGTGCAGACCCCCCCCGACAAACACGTTTCGCCTTACGGCTTTATCAATGTCAGTTTCTCTGTGGTTCACGAAAGTATTTAAAATAGCAATACATCATGTGTTGTCACTAAACATCAAAGAAGGACTTATGCATCATTAAGTGTCAAATCTTGGCGGCCATCTTTGAACATGCCTTTTACATAAGTGATATTACAAAAGTTCTTAGTGAAATGTGCATAATTAAAAAACAAGATTGCAATTTTTTAAAGGGATGAGAAACTTAATGTAAACTCATTTATGGATAATTTCAAATACATAATTGTTAAGCATTCTATAAATACAGAGAATACATGCTAAAAGAAAAGTTGTTTGCTTGTTATGTTTGTATGCACTGAATATCAGCATAGTTCCTTTATGTTCATAATTTAGCCCTGAATGGGCAATCAAAATGTCAAGCCCTAGGAAGCGCGGTACCTGAAACAAAGATTTCAATTTCTAGTAGAATGACCTTGTATATTCTTCTTCTCTGATTAATCCAAATGCACCCACATCCCCTCATCATTGTTGAGCCCTATCGGAGCTTTTTTTTGGAGGTCGATAATATATATTGACTCCAAAATCTGAAGCTTTCGCACCCTATCTCCTCCTCTCTCATGTGTTGCTACCTGATCTATACAGCAGAATTTGAGGAGGTCCCGGTTGCTCTGATGACATTTTTCAAAATGGTGAGCAAGAGGATAGGTTGCATCTTTGTTTGTGATAGCACACATGTGCTCCAGGATGCTTTCTTTTTGGTTTTATGGTGCTCCCAATGTATCGTTTAGAGCAGGGGCATGTTAGGCCGTAAACCGTAACAGCAGGGTTGCAGGTAAGGAACTGTTTGATCATTCTAACAGGCCTAGGGTCCCCTGGTCTGCCTTGAAAATTGGTATTGAATTGTAGTGACTGGGGATCAGATGATCAGTCAATGATGGACACCTTTTGTAAGTGACCAGTGGGAGTACAGGAAGGTTATTCTTAAGAATGTTATCTGTTTGCAGGATATGCCAGTTCTTTTTGAAGATCTGTAGAAAACTACTCGACTTCTCATTGGAGCTAGTTATCATTCTCATAGGGCCATCCTGTATGGTTTTACTGGGTCCCTTCACTACTAGTAGGTCTACCCTATTGATCTTCTCTACCCTGGCTTCTGCCTGGTGTAAATCGGCATTAGTGTAGCCTCTCTCTTTGAATCTTTGCAGTGCCTGTTCTTTGGCCTGTCTGAAGCCTTGGAGGGTGGTGCAATTACGCTTAAGGCGCAATAGCTCCCCGAATGGTATGTTTTTTATAAGACTTCTTGGGTGGTAGCTTCCTGCTTGTAGGACGGCGTTCCCCACCATGGATTTCCTAAACAATCACGTCAATAAAGTATCATTTTTAATATATACCTCCAGATCTAAGTAGGTCACAGAGGTGTCACAGATGTGGCTTGTGAATCTAAGATTCAGATCATTGTTGTTCAGCGAGGCAACATACTCTTCAGCCGAAGAGCGGCTGCCACGGAAAACAACAAAGAGATTGTCTATATATCTCGCCCACGGGTTATCTTATAGATCCATGGATCATTGGGTTCCCTCCAGGCCACGTACTTCTCCCACCAGACCACAAAGAGATTTGCGTAGCTGGGGCGAAGAACGTGCCCAATGCGGTCCCGCGTCATTGTTGATAAAGTTGACCTGCAAATGTAAAGATGTTGTTCTTTAGGCAAAAGGTGATCATGTCTAGGAGCATCTTGTTATGTTTCAGAAATTTAAACTGTCTCTTATTTAGGAAACATTCTGCAGCTTTAAGTCTGTCTTGATGGTTGATACATGTACATAGACTAGTTGTGTCCAGTGTGATGAGGAGCATATCTTGTTCCCATGTAATACCATCAATCAGTCTTAAAAAATCCTGAGTGTCCCAGATGTAGGAGGCAAGGTCCCTGGCTAGGGGTGCTAAAAAGGAATCAATATATATTGCTGTATTTTCTAGAAGGCTATTAATAGAGGCCCCAATTGGTCTACCTAGGGGGTTGATCAGATCTTTGTGTATTTTGGGCAAGTTGTAAAATGTCAGTAGAGTGGGTGTTTCACAGTAAAGAAACAGATATTCATCCTGCCCCAACATACCTTCATCCCTCCAATCTTGCAGTAATCTTTAGTAGACATTGATACATGCCAGGTATTCCTTTCTTTGTATTGGAACATAGCATTCCCTGTCATCCAGCTGTCTCATTGCCTCTTTGTAATATTGTTGTTTACTAAAGATGACCATATTGCCCCCTTTGTCCGAGAGTTTGATCTCTATATTTGGCTCTTCCTTGAGGGATTTAATTGCCTCCCATTGTTTTCTGGAGATGTTGTAATGATGGTTCTTAAAGTTCGTGTGTTTTTCCATGTTCTTCAGATCAGTGATGACCGCCTCATTGGACACATCGATTGTATCAAAAGGAGTCTGGGGGATTGTTTGTGACTTCCTTTTGAAGTTGCTGTGTCCACTAGATTCCTTGATGTCTGCCTCCTCCAGGCAGTTACCAACATTTATATCTCCTTTCTCTGTGGATGCTGTTGTGTTCAAGGTTTGTAGGGCTATTTGCGCTTGAAGATCGTGGCCTCCCAAGAGGTCTGATTTGCTGCTATCATGATTTGGGTCATTACTTTGTTCTACCAACGATCTCCGGTTGGGATGAAGTAAAAAGATCTTTTGTAGTTTTAGTTTTCTAATATATCTAAAAAGATCTATTTGTGTTTCTGTGTAGTGATATCTGGACATTGAGCAAAAGGTAGGGCCACGTTGTAATACTTTGATCTGGTCTTGGGTCAGTATTTTGTCAGAGAGGTTCATGACAGTCAATTCCTCTTCAAGATTCACCACTTGCCCCTCCTCCCTCTGCTGCAGGTAATCCTTCCCTCCCTCTGCTGCAGGTAATCCTTGGGGTAGGTGCCTCTTCTCCTTCTCTTCTTTCCCCCTCCTTGTTTTGCGTTTTTTGCATTTTTTGGTGGTACATGTTGGGGAGGGTGAGTCCTTGGAGTTGGTCTCAGGTGGGTGTCCCTTTTTAGTTGATATTCCTGAAAATGGGGAGACTCTGCATTCGCCCTTCTATCCACGGTCTTAGTGGATTGTTCCCCTTCAGAGGTCTCTACATTCTGAGGTATACTTGCTTCCACCTGCCGTTACTCCTTGTTGGCTCATCTTTTTCCTGGGCCCATCAAACTTGCGTGCGAATGTCAGGATGAGGCCCGTGGCATAATCCTGCTCATCCCTCTGAAATTTCGTCTGTTTCCTCCATCTGCCTCATACTCTTTTAGGCGTTTCATCATCGCGTTTCTGAGTTTCTCACTGTGCTTCACCTCTTTCTCCTTAATGATCAGTTCCTCCAGTTTCTTTATTTTTGTTAGAAGTGTTTCGTGGTCACTCCATGCATATTTAATTAATATTCTCACCATTCCTTTTGCAGACTCTGTGGTGTGCTCTGCCCATTCTTTTAGGAGCTGGTGGTCGTGATTTTCGTAAGACGGGACCGTTAATATCCGAAGGCCTTTGGGAATTCTGTCGCAATCAGTATACCTTTGCAGTGAGGTGGCTTCCCACCATTTTTGCAATTCTCTCTCGTGTGCTTTTTCTAGGGATTGAAACAGAATCATGGGATTGTTTGTAGAAGAACTTGTGGCTGCGTTGTGCTTTTGATTGCGGTTATTTCACCCCGGTCCCTGGTCTGAAAATATCCATTGCTTCTTCCTCTCTTTCACTTAGGCTTGACATCTTAAAGGAAATATTAGGCACAGTTTTCCACGATAAAACGGGGGGTCTGCACAAGCAACAATTTTCCTCGGAACAGAGGCTCGGGATAATGTTGGTTACAGAAAACAATGGGGCTCACTCACCAGCAAGTTGGTGCAGCAATTCCCGGGTAAAAACTTGGAGTCCCCTTTACTTACTCATCAGCGGGAAACAACCGCGTCCTCTTGAAAATCCGTTCCTTTCCTCTTGCAGACGACAATACTTTTACTGCGATGTTTTCATTTTCAAGCCTCGAAAAAAATATATATATTTATATCTATATATTCACTCAAAAAACCATAGGTTTCAGAGACATTATAGTTTGAAATTTAAAAAACCTTAGAAATTCACTGAAAAAAGCCATAGGTTTCAGGGCCGTTTTAGTTAGTTGCACATTTTACTCATACAAAATCAGAGAAATTCGGCCGTTGTAGTTAGTTGAGCTAACTATATAACTCGCGCCCCCGCAATGCACTGCTGATTACATCATTCATCAAATGGTCAGTGACATCACTGATGACATCACTGATGACATCTCAAATGACATCACTAATTACATCACTAATCACATCATCCACATGATAATCTGATGCACCTCCTCCTAATTCAACCTTTCATTCACCCACTCTAAAATACAAACTACCATTTTCAAAACCACAGACACACCAATACTAGTTACTACATACTCACTCACTGATTCCTAGGTCTACACACATACCCACTCATTCACCCATACAGTCACTCATACATGCGGTCACTAATCAGTACAGCACTATCATATGCACTCATACACCTATACACACACACTCACACACCACCACTCACCTATACAGTTGCTCACACACCTAGTCAAACATGCAAACAGTCAATGACACTCCCATTTACTCACCTATACAATTATACACACACCACTTCACTTATTCATATAGATATTAATACATACTTATTCTCTTCGACAATCACTAACACAAGCATACACTCATCCATACAGACACACTCACAATCACTCACTCTCACATATAGTCATTTATATACTCCAACACTCACATATACTGCATTTCACATATGTGGTTACTCGCACATGTACCACTTAGACAACCATTCACTACAAAAAATTATGACAGAGTGCACACATTCCTTCCATGTTTCATAAAGTGTTCACCTTTACTATGTTTTGCGTGCTAGCCCGGAATCGTGGACTGCCCTGCCACGTAATTGTAAAAACACTGGAACAAGTGGGTTGGGTTAACACCCCACTCCGGATGCACAGCGTTAGGTGAATAACAAAGATGCCAAAACGTAATCAAGTTCATCATTGCTGTTTATTTCCATTTAATCATTCCATGTATGTCGTTAATCATGGTTTGTTCACTCACATTATGGACGCACTATGTTCACATGAAATCCTTAATGCTGTAGACATGCCATTACGAGCCTTATTCTATAGCACGGAATACTACATAGATTCTCCTCGATTGAATCATATTTATCACCCAATGCATTTCGTGCCTTTCATGGCACTTCGTCAGGGGTTCACTACAAATTTAAAACATGACTGTTAGGTTACATCTAGAGATAATTTATATTCATCAAATTTAACAACCAATACACACAGAGCATTCTTGTGACTAAAGCTCACCCCGTAATCAACGTTTTTGCCCGGAGAATTCATGATACTAAATTTCACTAGTTAAACGTCCCATTCCTCATTTAACGCTGGTTGCCCACTGGTCTCCAAAACATTCTTAACTTAATTCCCTCAACAGTGTGAAAACTACCTTATCTATCCCTTGAATCACTCCTTTCAATTAGGAGTCCTAACTTTAGGACCCCTAAATGCCTTCTGTGAATACCGAAAGTCTTAAAGTAAGGATTATTCTCAGTTTAGGAGTAGTAAAGTTAGGACTCCTAACTTTAGGACTCCTAAATGACTTCTGTGAATACTGAAAGTCTTAAAGTTAGGATTCCTCTCAGTTTAGGGGTAGTAAAGTTAGGACTTCTAACTTTAAGACTCCTAAATGACTTCTGTGACTACCAATATGAGCATGTGCCTTCTGTGATTACCAAAATGGTAGTAAGTTTAGGATTTTGTCTTAAATTAGTTCTGTGAATCGGGCCCAACATTCCCACCTTTATCAGATGGCTTGATGATCAGATCTGGGTCATTCTGTAACCCCTTAACTGCCTCTCACTGTTCACTCGTCATATTTCTGTTTCGTGGTGCCTTGCCAATGAGACTGAGAAAATCATGTGCTACCACATTACAGAATATTTCAATGTTGTCTTTGCAGTGGAAGGTACATATTTACAGACTGCTCTAAATCTAGTAGCATCTGAATCACCAATCTGTAGCCCAAATATCTCTGGGATTTCAACCAAGTTTGCTGGAACAAACAGATCCTCATGTGGCTATTTGGCTATGATGACTCAGCTCATCCATAGCACGTAATGTGATAATATCTTCAATGTTTAAGGTACATTCAACTAGGGATGGCCTACTCAAACCTAACCGAAAACCTTTCTTTCTTGTAATGCATGTACTTTAAACAGTTTCAATTTTTGTTAGAATTTCTACAAATCAACTCAATGATTTGTACATAATCTAATGCTGTTTCTGGAAAAAAATGTAAACCTAATTTCAGAACATTTTCTTCATCCTTAGTTATTACTCTATTTGAAAGGTTAATTACCGTAAGTTGTTGTACAGTCTCTGCCATTATGTTTTTCTTGCCCGCTGGCTACGTGTTCCCATGCCAGCTGTCTTGTTGTCTCTTTCGTTGTTCTTGTCATTTCAGTTTTTGCCTTTTCTTCTTCGCCCTCTTCCTTTGGCCTTCCCTCTGCTCGACTGTTCGTTGTTCGTTTATATATATATATATATATATATTTAACACACAACTTTCAGGCAGAGATAAAAATGGCAAGATGCTTATAGTTATGTTCCTGCTAAAGAGAGAGATCAGACTTTTGTCTAGTGGCAGTTTTGACACCATAAAGTAGTGCATAGGGCCTGCTGGAAAGAACAGATCTGTATTGTAAGTGTATAGCTAAGTGGATTAGTAACGCCAGGCATTACAAACGCTTTGAAACAGATGAATAGTTTGGGTAACCCCCATCTTCGACCATACATGAGCAGAAATGATACCTCCTTTGTGTGTTTGGGCCAAATGCCTGTGACAGGGAAGGACCAAAAACATGAAGAGATTGAGGGGATGTCACAGTTGATAATCACAATTTTTTAAAATACATTTTTAGGCTACCTCTGCTTTGGGCCCTCGCACAAGTGAGAAATCATTTTAGTTAGGAGACTGAAGGAAATGCTGGGTGGTAGAACATTTTTGCCGGACGGTAATCCCACGCAGAAATGTAAGGAAAATGTGGGGTTTTTTTTAGCTACATTTGAGGGCTGCAGGGGATTCTGGGTAGGAAACTGTTGGAAGATCCACGCCAGCCACACCTCTATGGACTCCCCCAGGTTTCTAGTTTTCATAAATGTCTGGGTTAGATAGGTTTCCTTAAATGCCTGCCAAGCACAGTATCAAAAACAAAGATGACTCCTGCACAAAACCACGTCTTTTTGTGATCGTCGAAATTTTTTTATTCTTCACAGTACATTTTGGACCCTTCCCTGTCACGGGCACTAGGCCTACCCACACAAGTGAGGTTCCATTTTTATCAGGAAGGCTGAGTGTATGGAAGGTTGAGGTTCCCTGGTGATTTTGGAACTTTTCTTGACTTAAGTGTGTTGAAAAGGTGATTTTTTTTAGCTAAACGTGACGTTTGCAGGGGATCCTGGGTAAGAAAACATTGGAGGATCCATGCAAGCCACACCTCTCTGGACAACGTTTTGGGCCGTCCCCTGTTGTGTGCACAAAGCCTACCTGCACAAGTGAGGTACTATTTTTATCAGGAGACTAGCAGGAATCCTGGGTGGGAGAAAGTGTGAGGCTCCTGCAGATTCCAGATCTTTCTTTCACTAAAATGTGAGGAAAATGTGTTTTTTTGACAAAGAATGAAGTTTGCAAGCGTTTCTGGGTAACGGAACCTGGTTAGAGCTGCACAAGTCACCCCATTATGGATTTCCCTGGGTGTCTAGTTTTCACTAATGTACAGGTTTGCTAGGTTACCCTAGGTGCCAGCTGAGCTGGGGTCCAAAAAACATAGCTAGGTACATTTATTTATTTATTTATTTATTTATTTATTTATTTATTAACAGTTTTCTATAGCGCGTACAAGACCCGTGGGTATCAGAGCGCTTAACATCGCATGGCATGAGTTGCAACAACAATGTGTAGAAGTCAACAAGATCTAGTAACAAAAAACTTAATTGGTATTACTTTAGACCTAGTCTAAAAGTATCTAATATACTGTTTTCATTTAAGGCTCTTCAAGTTCCATTCCTATGGTGAATTTCTAGCGATCGCCCCATAATAAGTCTTAGCTGGCTATATGTCGTACCTATGGGAGGAACTTACTCATAAGAAAGAGCTTAATTCCCCTCTTAAATATGATAGAGTTTGTGATTTTTCTGATGTTAGCGGGAAGGGAGTTCCAAATTCTGGGGGCTACGCCTGAGAATGACCTCTCATATGTTCTTTTCTTCTTGAAGATTGGTGGTCTCAAGAGTAGGTAATTTGCCCTCCTGGCTGGTCTATTTCTTCCTGCAATTTCTATTTTGTTGGCAGGATATCTAGGTGTGTTCTGATGAATCGCTTTATGAGTGATACATGCTATTTTCAACTGTACTCTAGCTTCATATGGTAGCCAGTTTAAAGCTTTCCGGTGAGGGGATATATGGTCAAATTTCCTCGATCCTGTAATAAGCCTTGCTGCTGCATTGAGGCAGGCTTTTAGGGGTGCTGTAGAGATGTTTGGTAGTCCAGCTAGCGTTGTACATCCATATTCGATCCGTGATATAACCAGTGATTGCACAGCTAGTTTTAAGTCAGTCTCTGGTAGAAAACATTTCATTTTTCTCAAATAGTTCAAGTGGAAATGTGCGTTTTTTGCCATTGTTTTGATATGAGTTTTCATATCAAGGTTCTCATCCAATGTGATTCCGAGTAATTTCGCCGAGTCAACTAGGGTAGGGATGCAATTTAACGCTGTGATCATTTTGGACCATTCCTTCACTACGGATTGATTCTTTTGTGGTGTGATAAGTAAGAATTCTGTTTTGTTAGCGTTTAGCTTGAGATGGTTGTTGGTTAGCCATTTTAGCGATATTTTGAGGGCTTCATTCATTGTGGTAATGTCTTCCAGGTTCGAAATCTTAATGTAAAGTTGAGTGTCGTCCGCATACATGTGGTACGATATTTTTGATTTCTTCAGAATTTCTGTAAGCGGTTCAATGTACAAGTTAAACAATGAAGGAGATAACGTGGATCCTTGTGGAACTCCGATTGTGTTTGGGCATGAACAAGAAAGCGATTGGTTTACTAGGAATCTCTGAGTTCTGTTCTGAAAGAATGATTCGAACCATTTCAGTACAGTGCCAGATATTCCCATCCTGTCATGAAGTCTTTTCAGTAAATTTTCGTGATTAACTGTGTCAAATGCTGATGACAAGTCTAGGAGGATGAGTAGGCAAGATTGATTGCGATCTAGTGCTTGAAGTGCATCATCGACAATGTGTAGGATTGCTGTTTCCGTGCTGTGATCAGCTCTGAATCGAGATTGACAGTCATCTAGCAGTGAGAAGTTGTCGATATGTCTGCTCAGCTGATTCTGTACACATTTCTCTATCAATTTGGCCAGAAAAGGGATGTTGGTCACTGGGCGGTAGTTGTTTGGATCTGTTGTGTCGATTGTGGGTTTTTTGATGATTGGGACCACTTGTCCTGCCTTCAGGCTTTCTTGGAGGACCCCCTGGGAGAGTGAGGCGTTTATAATTTCTGTCCATATTGGGAACAAAGTATGGCTGATTTCTTTTAGGCATTTCGATGGTAATGGGTCGTTATAATGGTTGTTGGGTTTAGTGGTCGCTAGTGTTTTAACAATCTCATTTTGGTTCAATAATTTGAACGAGTCCCAGTGTGCTCTGTTTTTAGTCGTCTTGTCCGCATGATTTGGATCAGCTTGTGATGGTGGTGTATTGTCATTGATGTTATCTGCAGCGATCTTAAGTTCTTCTTCCAGCTTGTTGGCTTTGTTAGCGAAAAAGGTAGAGAATTCTTCACAGCTTAGTTGCGTTTTGGTGACCTCTTGGACAGATTTTGCCATCTTGTTTGATTGTTGTTTTATAATTTCAAACAATTTTCGTGGTCTGTGTTTAGCGTTATCCAATTCTGTTCTAATAAATTCCTTTTTTGTGTTGGTGATCCTCTTGTTATATTCGCTTCTGATTTTTCTGAGTGATTTCAGTTCAGGGGAAGATGGGTGTTGTCTCCATTTTCTTTCAGCGCAACTCAGATTACGTCTTTCTTCATTCAATATTCCATTAAACCATGGGTTTTTAATCTTTTCCGTTACTCTTTTCAATTTGAGTGGTATGGTGGCATTGACTATTTCCGTTACTGAGGTATTGTAATGGTTCGTTAGGTCGTTCACCTTTTTCATGTTGACAGGTGGGTTTAAGTCTCTCTTGCAGCTTTCAATTAGAAGATCCATATTTGAGTCTCTGGTATCTCGTATCCATCTTTTCATTTTGTTAGTATGAATGTTTTTTATCTTCTCCCGCAATGGTTTTAGGAAAGTTATGGTGTGGTAGTCTGACCAGTCGCAAGGTTTTGTGGAGAGCATTGAGATGTCATTATTCTTTGAGATGATCCAGTCCAATGTTGCTCCTTTCGAGTGTGTTGGTTGAAGACAAGCTTGGGATAGATTTAGATCGGCTAAGAAATCTTTAAAGGCATTGACCTGTTTGTCGTTGTTGTCGTTCCAGTGTAGATTGAAGTCACCTAAAAATATATTATTAATATCGGTGTTGGCGTTGGCAGTGATGATCTCCATCAGTTGGTCAATGAAGTTCACATTGTTTCCTGGTGGGTGATATATGGCATGTAAGTTGCAAATCTGTTTATTTGCCGATCTTACATTGAGCCCTAGGTATTCGCATGATTCGAGGGGGTCGGATTAAATTGGCCGACTTCTAAGTTCGATCTGTGGATACAGGCAATACCACCCCCTGTCTTTTTCTGTCTGTTCAATCTCAATATGTTATAGTGTGGGGGCACCAGAAGGTCCAAGACTGGGGACGAAGCTTCAGATAGCCAGGTTTCGGTAAGGATTGTTATGTCTATTTCCTGATTGATGATAATGTCAGTTATGTCAGAGGCATGCTTCGCTGCGGATCGACAATTGAGCAGTAGACATTTTAAAGATTCCTCCGTTCTGGTTGTGATCACGTTTAACGGATCAGTAGTTAGATGAATTTGTTGTAAGTTGTTGAGATTTAGTTTCCTCTCATTCCTCGCAGCTGTTCTGTTGACGTCTATCGGTACACTTTTGATTTCCTGCGCCTTCCTGGGGTCTGATGTCTCGTATTCTCGGAGTAAAAATAGTATGTCCTCTTCAGTTAAATAATTTTGATTCCTATCTGGTCTGTTTTGTCTGTTTGATACTGGCATCTATCTTTTGTTGTTTACTAGCTCTCTGATGAGTTCTACTTCATTGTGAGTATTTTCTGTGATGGCACATAGATTCTCTATTCCTTTCATAGCATTTTTTATTTCCTGTGATAGGTTGCTAATTTGTGTATGGATCTCGAAGATTTTACTCATGATCTTCGGTGCCGTAAAGTGAGTACTCTTCAGTATGTTTTGATCTTCACATTTTTTGTTTCCGCATTTCCGTTCTGAGCAATGTATCAAAGACTTCTTGGTATTTTCCTTTGGTCGATTTTCTCCTTTGTTATTGCTTGCGTCGTTGATCGTTCTATCCAGGTTTGGTGAATCACTTCTGTTGTTATTAATATTTGTATTTCGCGTTCTCTCTAATTCATTCACGTTTAATATGTTTTCTTTTCCGCATATGGCTCCTGGTTGAATGAATTGTTCCTGTGGGCTTCTAGCTGGAGTGTTGTTTTGTTCGTATTCCTGACTGTCTCTGTCTGGGGTATTATTTATAGGGTCGATATCTGATGAGACTAGGTTGTCTGTTGGCATATTCTGAAGTTGTAAAGGCCAAGTTTGTCTTATTTTCTTATCTCTTTTAGGTTCTTGTCAGTCACTGGCCAGGGTAATATTTATAGGGTTACTGTCGGGTGAGACTAGGTCTGTTGACAGAATCTGGAGTTGTAGAGGCCTAGTATCTCTTAATTGCGTACCTTGATCCGGTTCCAAGAGGTCTCTGGTCGGGGTAATATTTATACTTATAGGATTACTGACGGATGAGACTAAGTAGTCTGTAGACGAATTCTGGAGTTGTAAAGGCCTCGCGTCTCTTAGTTGCGTAACTTGATCCTGTTCTTGGTGGTCTCTACTTATTGTGCTACTACTAGTAGGGTTGTTGTGTGAGACAGAATCTTCTTCTGTATGAGCCCGGTGTAGTCGAGTGTTCATGTTCTCCATATTACTTTTTAAGGCTGAGAAGATATTCTCAAATTTTTCCAGTTCGTCGCTAGTGGCTTGTATCAATACTATTCCATTCTTGAAGATTGTTATGCAAATGTCCGCTCTGAGGTTAGGTGATGCTCTGGTCATAAATTTTGTTCCATGCGGGATGTTGGTTGTGGATTTAATATATGGCATATTTGTAAAGGCATTGCGCCATTTCGCCCTTCTCCTGGTGAAGAATATCAAATCTTTCATGATGATTCCTTTATCCATGCAGAAGGAAGTGTCAGAGATCAATGTGTCCGGGTTTTTCCTCAATAGGTTATGCTTGAATGTTTTGGCTGCATTTGTAGAAAGATAGGTAGGGTATTTTATGATGTATGCATTCCTACCTATTCGTTCCAGGTAGTTGTCCTCCATATTGAGTTGTGTGTTGACGTACTAAGATTAGTTGCCTTTTTCCTGATGGTGTAGGTATTCTCATGCATATATTACTGACTCAAAATTATAATTATGATTATAATTAGATCAGGTAGTAACCTAAAAATATTCTCTTTATTGTAGTAATTAATTAAAGAAACTGATTTAAGGGTTCTCCTCAGGTAGGTATGGGTATTCTTCTTTGCATATATTAATGGCTCAAAATTATAATTGTAATTAAAAATTATAACTGGTAGTGTCCTAGTAATATTCTCTTTATTGTAAGCAATTACTTAATTGATTCTGATTTATGGTTCCTCCTCCAGGTAGGTAGTTTCTTCTGGATTCCTCTGGTATCAGTGAAAGTTTGATAGTTGAATACTATGTGCTTAAGATGTTTGTGTAGACTTTCCAAGATGTCCGCCGTTTTCATTGACTTTCTTAGCCCTGATGTCTTTCTACCCTTTCTATTAGTCCTCTTTCCCTTGCCCTATGCTGTTTAAGTCTTAGAAATGGCATTAGTCCTCTTTTAGTTGCTCCTCTATCGTGCCGCCATTTTGGAGTACTGTTTATATAGTGATATGCATTGTTTGTTTTACCTAATAGGCAGCAAGAGCTATATTTGCATAATGAAATGTCCTACGCGGCGGCCATTTTAAAGTCAGGCGCGCCGCTTCGTTGTTTCCTCTTTACTTATTATTTCAGGGTTAATTATTTGTTTCTTGATCAAATATAGCCAGCGCTAGGGAGCGCTAGGTCCATTCATCTCTCGGCTCATGCCTCTGTTCCAGCGCCACCTCGCCCCCTCTCCCGTCTCTCTCTCAGCTCGTGCCTCCAGTCCAGCGCCGCCTCGCCTCCGCTCCCGTCCCTCACCTCATCATTTGCGCAGGATGAGCCGGTCGGTCCCTCTTCCTCGCTCCTCCTGTCGCTCCGTCCAGCACCGCCAGCTCCGATCGAGCTCTGTGTCTCGCCGAAGATCCTGGTGGCCCGTGGCAGTGCCTCCCAGAGGGGCACCGAGCAGCCTGGGACAGAGTTGCAGCTAGCGGTGGGATTCTCGCGTCCTTTGTGACTCCGACGTGGCGATCCCCGGTGCTCCTAGCATTCAGGGACAGAGCGTTAGCCAGCGATCAGATTCTCATGTCCCTCGACGTCCGTGGCGATCCCCGGTGCAAGTGTCCTCTGGAGCCTCAAATCCAACGATGGGACGGTCTGGTGACCAGAAGACGTGCTCGACTCTTCTAAGGTAAGCCGTCACCAAACTTCTTGGACGTATGGTCGGAGGGTGGAGGACTGCAGGGTTTAATCTGGGATTTAAACTATTAAGTTATCCCGAACCCTGGGAGCTCTCACAAAGAGCTCCTACACCGCGGCCATCTTTTGTTACCATTGCAAAAAAGGGTCAGTTTTCATTTGAAAATGTTGTCTCCCCACATTGGTTTTGGGCCCTTCCCTTCTGCAGGCACTTTAGCCACCCACACAAGTGACATATAATTGTTTTCAGGAAATTTGGGGGAATGCTGGGTGGATGGACGTTTTTCTGAGTCTCTGAAGATTGCGTAACCTTCCATCACTTAAATGTGAGGACAATTCAATTTTTAGCTAAATTTGAGATTTGCGTGGGATTCTGGGTAAAAAAAACACTGGTGAGAGCCAGCAAAGTCATGTACCCCTGTACTCCCCTTATTGTCTACTTGTAAAAAATGTGCAGGTTTGGCTAGATGACTGATGAGTTTGGGAATGAAACCCTCAGCGACCCATATTGACAAAAAAAAAGTTCTTACTAAAGGCCATCTTACCGCCACAAATATAAATCTGGTACTAATTTGATAAAGTTAATGCACCACTTACACTGATTGGTTTTAGCAATTCAATTCAAAGAAACTTTATTCGGTTTAGGTTGCAAACCATAAGTTACGCATTCTAATACATCAGGGTAAAGGTGCATTATATAAAATAGTATCAGCAACAATATCCAGTCAATGATTAATTTAGGACACTAGGAGAAAAATCGTTACAATTCATAATCCAACAAAAAGGGACAGTGCATTATTAGAATGATATCCATAGCAGCATACAATTAATAAATAATTTAAAAAATTTGAGAGAATTCATTACAGGTCCATGTACTTCCTAGACTTAACAATAGATTAAAAAAATTCCACAGTAAAAAGTAGGCAATCCTCCTTCAGTAGTTGTAGGTACATCATGGCTGGTCGGACCTGCCCAAAGTTAATTTTTTTTAAAAGAGGGACCAGATAACGTTTACGAGGGAATTCATACAGTTGACATAAAAACATAAAATGCAGCATATCCTGCGGAGACTTTCCGTCGCAGCCGCAGGGAGCTGCCACTTTATTATGAATAAAACATTTTGGTCTTACAAGTAAATAATGAAACAGGTTCATACGGAACCTAGTTAATAAAAATTTCTCGTACGTAGACAATGTGCCCAGGACATATAACTCTGCTCTCTGGGTTGTTTTCAACATAATATATGTCCGTACGCTAGGTTTCTGTACCTCGATAGCTTCTCTAGTCAGTTTCCTTTCTAATAGAAAGGCCGTTTTGATTGCCTCCACATCTCCCTTTTCAATACATTCAGGGTTGACAAATAACTCCCCCCTCCCTAAACTTCCGAGACTTTTCATAATATAATTCAGGCACGGTACTGCGGTCGAATTATCCAAAGACATACGGTCTTTTAGAATCAGGTGAGTCAGGGGAATGTCCGAATTCAGCCACGTTTTTAGCCAGCAAGTCAGGGGACGCAGGGAGAATACGTCACTGACAAACTGGATCCCCAGTTCCTCATGGACAATTAAATGTGATGTGCCCTGAGGGAAACACAGTACACGTTTCAAGAAATCGTTCTCCGCAATTTGTAGGCAGTCTCCAACATTATAGCCCCATATTTCACTGCCGTAGGATGCTGTAGCCAGAGATATAGCCTTGAAGACTTGCAGCATGGCTCCAGTAGGCTTCTTTCCCAATTTGGAGGCAAAATAAAAAATTGCTGCGTTCACCCTTGCAACATCCCCTTTCTTTTTCAGTATATGGGGGCTCCATTTAAGCTTATTGTCAAAAAGGACCCCTAGGTAAGAGAACGTGTTAGTGAGGGGAATTTTTGAGTCTCCAACTTTAAATCGGATGGCCTTTTTTGGAGGCTGCCCTACCTGCATAACATAGGATTTAGTATTGTTTATTTTCAAATCTCTGTCTAACATAAAAACAGAGAAAGCGGTTAAAAGTGCTTGTAATCCCCTTTCCGTCCTGGATATGAGGACGGCATCGTCCGCATATAACAGGACGGGAATCCCACCCGACCTACTCTGGGGCAATCAGCCCCCAACCCCCTCAAAACGCTGTCTAATTCATTCATATAAAAATTAAACAAAATGGGAGACAAAATACATCCTTGTCAGACACCCTTTTTAATATTAAAATCCTTTGTAACGCTCAGGTCCTGGGAAAATCTGACATTTGCTTTTGTGGACCTATGTAGATTCTCCAGGAAGTCTACAATACCGTTCTCAACTCCCATTGCCCTCATGGACTGCCAAAGCTTATTCCTGTTAACACAGTCAAAAGCTGAAGACAAGTCCATGAAGGCAAGATGGATAGTCCCCGGACGAGCCACAGTGTACTTGCTCAATATCAAGAAGAGGTTAAGGCACTGGGCAATGGTAGATCGTCCCCTACAGAACCCATACTGGACATCGGACAAAATCTTATTGTCCTCTGCCCATGATGATAGTCTCTGCAGGAGGACCCTCCCTACCACTTTCACCACAGAATCTAGGAGCGATATGGGTCTATAACAATGGGGACTACTTTTATCACTTTTTTTTAAAACGGGGACTATGGTGGAAGTTGCCCACGACTGAGGACAGCCATGTTGTACTGCAGTATTAAAAACAGACTCCAGTATTGGCGCCCAATCAATGACACTTGTAGAGCGCGCTACATACCCGTAGGGTCTCAAGGCGCTGGGGGGGGGGGGGGGGGGGGTGCCGCTACTGCTCGAACAGCCAGGTCTTCAGCTTCTTCCTGAAGGAGAGGTGGTCTTGGGTCAGGCGCAGGTCGGGGGGGAGGGAGTTCCAGGTCTTGGCGGCCAGGTAGGAGAAGGACCTTCCTCCTGTAGTCGCTCTTCGGATGCGGGGGACGGCGGCGAGGGCGTGGAAGGAGGGGTCGGACTTAAAAAGATCTGGGGGATCCCATTGAGGCCGGGAGCTTTGCCAACCGTTAGACCGGATATACCTTCCAGTATTTCATCCCTCCCAAATGTTATTTCCACTACCTTGGGGCCAGATGGTAACTTATCGTTCTGCTCGGAGGAACAATCAAACATTTGTTCATAATGGGCTTCCCATTCCTCCTTAGATCTATAGCATTCAAGGCAACCCCTGATCGAATAGTGGTTTATTTACCACACCCCAGAACTTCAAGCTATTGCTGAGGGTTTCAGGGTCCAGTAGCCCCCCCATGCTTCTTCCCTCAATGCTCCCTTCCGTGTTGCTAAGGCCGACTTATAATCCCTACGACACGCGGTAACATCAGCTTGTATTCTGGGTTTAATAGATAGGACTTCTCTCAGCCTCTTAGCTGCTTTAGAGCAGTGGCAGTCAAACCATCTAGGGCCCACATGTGTTTGATTCTTAACTGGGCCAGCAAGCAACCCGGTCACCTTTTCGGTAATAGCCTTGAAGGCCACTAGCACCTTTTTAGGTGAATGCATACCCTGGGGGCAATAGGCTATTCGTCCGCACATGCAGTTTTAATGTTTTTAAAAATCAGTTCTGGGGTCACTTGCGACCATCTCAATCTACGCTTTCCATCAGTTGGTCGGAGTAAGCCCAATTTAGGGGCTTCCCCTATTTTATCCACCCAGGGACCGGTCAGGTAAAATAATAAGGGGTTATGGTCACTGAATTCACTCTCAGTAATTTGAAAAAGTACCTACAGAAATTTGCATTGAGGATGAAATAAAACAAAATCAATAAAAGACCCATTCCCGTGTCCCTTAAACGTGGGCACCATGAAATTAGTACAGGGATCTGTTATAACCCTGGTGGATATCAAATCTAGGTCATTGATCAAATCATTTAACCGCTCCCCTTCAACTGTGTGCTCAAAATGAAATCCATGCATTCGAGGACAACCCAACTCTGAGATACAAGACATTAGCGGATTGCCGCATGGGTGTATATTAAAATCACCGGCACCCATAAGGTTATGTAGGCTATGGCTCAGGGAATTATTTATAAATTCACTCAGGGCCGTTACATTGCTGAAATCGGTGGGGGCAGAAATAGAGTTATAAAAATTAACAAGTCCCCAACATGTGAGCCCCCTTATGTACCGCTAATGAAAGGATGCCTAAATGTGAAGAGGAAAAAGGGGAGGGTGGGTAACCCAGTATACCCTTGCGGGATTGGGCAGATTAAGTACATTTAGAAGAATGCCAGCAAGGGATTTTGCTTATAGATAAATTATCGCAAAAGACAGACCGTTTTTGAATACCCTTGTACGTCTGTGCCAACTTAATTGATAGCTGAAATATAAATTATAAAGCTACTTGAATAAACATTGAAGACATGAGAAAAAGCAACACGGGAAAGTTATTTATCAAAAATATTGAATTTATATATTAATTTTTGTAGGGTACATGTAAACAAAGAGCATTAATCATGATTCAAATAAACAAGAAAGATACAAGCTTATTCCTATAAATCATTTGCATAAAAAGTCCAAACCAATGCAGATAAAAAACAACTGACTCCTATTTAAAAAAATAAAATAAAGATCACTTGTTATAATGAAAAGCAGATGAGGTAATGGACTTTGGCGTTGACGTTTCGGTCTATTATGGTGCAACTCTTTCAGACCTTCTTCAGGACAAAACAATTCATTTGTAGCTGTGGCCCCCTAAAAAGATATAATGTACACTTTTATCTTAGTGTCCCAACAATTTGTGAAAAAACATTTCATAAAAACCATGTGCAAACATATGACCAACATGTATCTATTGGTCTAATGTTGAATGAATAGTTTAACTTAGACAGTCGAATTGTATTCTCAGTAAATAATTGACTGTACAACCTTTAGCTAATCCAAAATCTATATATCTCAATTATTCATCTTAGACAAACGAGTTGTGTTGATTCTTGTTTCTTGAGCAGGCAAGTTTAAGTTTAAATGTATACATTCACTTACGTATTCAAAATCTTCCTTTTTAACATCAGGAAAGAAGGTGTGGATAAACTTGTTAATTGTGAACTCAATAATCTAAAATGAAAAAACTTTTGTCAAAATGCTAGGTCGTTTGAAAGAGGAATTGTTACCGCCTTTCATTATCGTCAAAATATTTACCTGAGTAATCGATATTTCAACGTTCGATGGATACTTTGATTGATTCCTTCCAACACAAACTAATTTGTTCTGTTGAACGATGGACCTTCGTTTATTTAGGCCAATCTGAAAATATTTAAATTATAAATCTTATTTAGAACCGGACATTTTTGTATTTTCATTTAAAACACATCTCAGGCTGTTTACATATGAGACATTATCATTCTAATTACTGACTGATTATGCTTTTATTGACAGTCAGAAAATGTCGACGTTGTTACATTTAACAAAGTTCTTGCAATAATTTAAATGTGATTATGAGATGTCTATTGCGTTGGCCTTCTGGCCGTGCTTCAAAATCATTTTTTTTTAAAATATATTTTTATTGCAGAGTTATAGAAAAAACATCGAAATTGGTCAACCTTCACAGTCATGACATCATAAAGCACCTCTGCGTCAATAAGTTTGCACACAGCCATTTAGCCCACATCCCGGAGGCAGGGCAGCGTATCATCACGTTCAAGCAAAGTACACAGTGGCCATTTCAGGGAAATGTCTGGTCGACAGCATAATATAGTATCCGCTTTTATACCCACCAAACTCCCTCCCCCAAGTCACCGCTAAGTGTAGTCAGCTATCCCGTATGGGCGACGCCGGTGCCACCAGTGCCCGCTGTGTCAGGCCTACGCTAACGCCCTCCCACGATGGCGGATCCTGAGGTCTATCAATATTCACCTGACGTGTACCCAAAGTATGTGACCCGGAGGTCCCTGTCTGCCAGTCCCAACCACAGGACCTTACTGCTGGCGCCCCCCCCATCTCTACCGCGGTTCACTAATACATCCCCTCCACAGCTCCCACCCCCCAACTACTGCTGATGTGGGTGGTAACTGTGGGTCTCGGCACAAGAGTTCGTTACTAATCGGGTGTGTGCATTCGTGCCTCTAGGCCTCGTGGAACCCCACTCTCTTATCACCCCTAGTCTTCATCCTCTGTCATGTAGTCTTTCAAAGCCTGTACTATCGTCTCCCAGGCCCTCGCCGTCTCTAAGCTCTTATCGTTACCCGTCCTGGCAGCCTGTCGCATTCTAATCACACTTTCACACCTGGACCATTTCAACAGCTCATTCATCCATCTCCGAACCGATGGGCCCTCCTTGGATTTCCAGTGCCAGGTTATCTCCCTCTCAGCCAAAATGAGTCCCAGGTCAATAAATTTGCTCGTGACCTTCATTCTAGCCGTGTGAGGGAACCAAAGCAGCAGGCAGGCCGCCATGTCGAACTCCACCTCCCGGTCAGTAACCACATTCAGAAGCTCTCCCACTGCGGGCCAGTATGTCCCCAACTTCGGGCAACCCCATAATAAATGGTCGAATTCAACCTCAGGCGCTAAGCACCTCGGGCACACCGCATCTTGCACTCGGAAGTACCGTTTAATCTTCCCCGGGGTCAAATAAGCCCTATGCAGTACGAAGAAATGCACCTGCTGGAAGCGGGCATTTCTGCAACCCGTCCACGTCCGTTCCAAAATATGGCCCCAGACCGTGTCTGGTATGGATTTGCCTATGCTTTCCTCCCATTTTGCCTTCAGCGTAGTTAGCGGCTCTAGGCCCTCACAGAGCATCCGGGAGTGGAGGCAGGTCACCGCCTTGATTATCCCCGCCGCCATCACCACATACTGGCAGGCCATGGTTGTGTCCGGTTCCGTCAACCCTCCTTTCCAGTGCTTTTGCATCGCCGCGACCACTGCCGCATGCAAGAGGTAGCTCCCATCCGGGAGACCAAATTGGTCTTGCAATATCCTAAAGGGGACCAGCGTGCCATCAAGATATAAATCCCCCACCATCTGTAAGCCCAGCTCTTCCCATTCCAGCAACGGGGACCAGTCACCCCCGTGCGGCAGCGCCGTCAACATCCCCAATGGGATCTCCGGTGCGTACGGTCGTGCTGCCTTCGCCCTTTTCAAGCTCCT
Organism: Lissotriton helveticus; assembly: GCF_964261635.1. Taxonomy (NCBI): domain Eukaryota; kingdom Metazoa; phylum Chordata; class Amphibia; order Caudata; family Salamandridae; genus Lissotriton; species Lissotriton helveticus. The sequence continues at coordinate 93,750,208 of NC_136065.1, read as the reverse complement.
GTGCCAGCATAATCGAAGGGTTCTCTCCTCGGTAGTCAGACCTCTCAATTCCAGTTTCTGTTGCGTAACAATGTACGATAAGATGTGTCGCTGGTTACCGGTCCCCCGTGTATGGTCTGGGCCTCTAAATTCTTTAGCAATGCTTTGCGTCAATATTTGTAACTGAGCCGCTAGGTAATATAGTTCAAAATCGGGGACTGCCATCCCCCCTTCAAGTTTGGGTCGCGTCAGAGTATCCAATGCAACCCTACGCCTTCCAAGCCCCCAGAGGAAATCGATAATCATCGTCCTCAATTCTTTGAAGATCCACTGGGGAATCCATATCGGGAGGGTGCGGAAGTAATAGAGCAACCTTGGCAGTGCCACCATCTTCAGCAGCGCTACCCGGCCGAGTACCGATAGAGGGAGGGAGGCCCAGAAAGACATACATCCCCTTAGAGCCCTTATACAGCGCCCTATATTGCCTTCCAGCAGGTTCGGGACATCATGGTAAATGCGAACTCCCAGGTAGGTAAAGCACGTACACTCCCAGACCACATCCATCGTAAGAGGGGGATACGGCGTGTCCGCCCGCAATGGATAAACACAAGTCTTATTCCAGTTTACATTGAGACCTGACAGCCTACCAAAGTTTGATAACAACTCCACAGCCCCCTCCAGAGACCCTTCCGTGTCTGCCAGGTACAATAACAGATCATCTGCGTACAGTGAGATATGATGGGTGTCCCTACCGTGCTCAATCCCACTGTACCATGTCCCTGCTCTCGCCTGCACCGCCAGTGGCTCCATTGCTAAAGCAAACAACAGGGGAGAGAGCGAGCAACCCTGCCTCGTCCCTCTATGCACCGGGTAATCGGAGGATATGACCGACCCCAATCGCACCCTGGCAGTAGCAGAGGAGTAGAGAACCCTCGTTCATCGCCCAAAGCCGTCTCCTAGGCCGAACTTCTCTAGCCCCCTGTCGAGGTATAGCCATTCAAGGCTATTGAAGGCTTTCTCGATGTCTACCGATAGGACTGCTGGCCTTTGAGCCGAAGTCCATGCACCGTCTAATAGGCGGACTAGGCGACGAATGTTTATGGAGGTGTTCCTAGTAGGTATAAACCCGGCCTGGTCCCCGTGTATTAACATGGTCATGTGCGGCAGCAATCTTGTGGCCAAAATACGACTCAGAATCTTATAATCCACTGTCAGCATAGACAGGGGTCTATTCAACGTCACATCCGAGGCCTCCATACCAGGTTTCAGCAGCGGTATCACCAGGGCTTCCCTCGTCGACTGGGGCAGACGCCCGAGCGACAAGGCCTCAGAGTACACCGCCAGTAGCCTGGGCGCCAGAGTATCGATATACTTCACATAAAATTCAATCGGTAAGCCATCTACCCCCGGTGTCTTATTTTTGGCCATCTGCTTGATGGCCACCCGAATCTCTGACATCGTTATTGGGCCACCCAAGGCCTTTGCGGTTTCATCTTCCAGCCGTGGGAGATGAACAGTCTCCAGGCAGTCGCCTATCGCAGGGTCTGTCACCCCCAGCCAACTCGCATACAGATTCATATAATACGACCAGAAGCGCCGTAAAACTGCAGTCTGAGAATAGACCATTACCCCCGTCTCCTCCCTCCTCCTTAATGCTCATAACCGGCTACCTCTAGGCTCTTGAGCAGCAAGTTTAGCAAGGAGTGCGCCCACCTTATCCCTTTCCGCATGCACCTTGGTGATATAGAGCTTGTAATCGTAGCTCCGCAGATGCACTGTCTCTGTTGCAACCATTTCCCTCGCCTCTATCAGTCTCTCCTGCAAGCCAGGCCGCTCAGGGCTACGCTGCTCCAGATCTCTCAACACACATTCCGCCTTCTCCAGGTCAGCCAGAACCGTCGTCCTTTCATTCGAAAATCTGCCCATACAGACGCCTCTCACCACCACCTTCATCGCATCCCATTCTATCGACCTCGTGGCCGCCGTCCCCTCATTCTCAGCAAAGTAGCTCTCGATACCCTGGAGGACCTTATCACTGAACACCGGGTCCTCTAACGTGTCAGGCCAGAGCCTCCACGTCGGGACCGCTGACCTCACCTTCTGCCACTTAACCGTCATCAGTAAGGGATTATGGTCTGAAAAGGTTCTGGTTAGGTACTCCGTGTGGGTTATCATGGCAGCCAAGGGGCCACTACAGAGGACGGCATCTATCCTAACATGTAACGCATTCAGTGCCGAAAAGAAAGAATAGTCCCTAAAGTCCGGATGTTGCTCCCTCCATACATCAATAAGGCCCCACCTTTCTTGCCAGTCTTGTCTGTGTGAGGCTAACCTACGCACTGGGGAGTCGACCAATGGTGGATGCGACCTATCCAATAAGACATCAGTGATCGAGTTAAAGTCGCCTCCCAGTATTATGGGGCCCGCCAGAAAGTGTGCTAGCAAGCCCGTCAAGCCATCAAAAAATCGAGCCTGATCAGTGTTTGGGGCATATACACTACACAAGACCACGTCACGGCCATATATTCTCCCTTCCACCGCCACAAACCGACCCTCAGGGTCTACCAGCTGGGTCATGGCCTGGAATGGGATCCCCGCTCTGACCCATATCAGCACCCCCCTGGCAAACGCCGAGTACGTGGTACCAAACACCTGACCATGCCACCTCTTCTGCAGCGCAGTGCATTCCTGTTTAGTTAAATGGGTTTCTTGTAACAGTGCAATTTGGATGCCTCGCCTCACCAGATGGGCGTCCACCTTGTATCTCCTTGACATTGTTCGGAAACCACGGACATTCCATGTGAGACACTTCAAATCAGGTAACGTCCCCATTGCAGCCATCACCCAACCACCTCCACAGTGTCAATCGGCCACCCACATCATCGCAGTAAAACGCCCCACTCAAAACACCCCAAAAAACTCCCCCAACCCCACTCCCCAGAACAGGACCTAACAACATGTCATCAGCCCCCATCCAAACTCGTAACATAACACACAGTTCACTACTCTGTAGACGTCACTACAGAAGGCCTTAAGGGCAACGGGAGGGTGAATCAGAGCCAACCGGGGGCAGGCAAGGTCCCCGCCCCGAGCCCTTGATCCCATACGACACTGCAACACAATATCTGCTAGTGTGCAGAGCACCAGGGCATCCTGATCCAACAGGAGTAGCTGTTATAGTCCCTGCTCAGAGTGTCATTCGTTAAATAGTCCATCTGCCGTCTGTGGGGTGACCGCCGGTCCGCCAGAACTATCAACTTCCGAAATTTCTCCTCCAGACCTAGAGAACTTTGCTCTACGCGGCTCCTCCGAGCGCCGAGATCGGGTCTCGGCGCACTTCTTGGCCTCCCGCTGGCTCGTAGCAATGCTTCTCCGCTACCCCGGTGCTCCGCACAGGATGCCCGCGCTACAAACAGCGCGTGTATGGTGATTCTCAGGATAAGATGCGGGATCGGGCACGGAGCTGCAGGCTCACACCGCCATCCCGATCGGCGCCCACATGTGTTTGATTCTTAACTGGGCCAGCAAGCAACCCGGTCACCTTTTCGGTAATAGCCTTGAAGGCCACTAGCACCTTTTTAGGTGAATGCATACCCTGGGGGCAATAGGCTATTCGTCCGCACATGCAGTTTTAATGTTTTTAAAAATCAGTTCTGGGGTCACTTGCGACCATCTCAATCTACGCTTTCCATCAGTTGGTCGGAGTAAGCCCAATTTAGGGGCTTCCCCTATTTTATCCACCCAGGGACCGGTCAGGTAAAATAATAAGGGGTTATGGTCACTGAATTCACTCTCAGTAATTTGAAAAAGTACCTACAGAAATTTGCATTGAGGATGAAATAAAACAAAATCAATAAAAGACCCATTCCCGTGTCCCTTAAACGTGGGCACCATGAAATTAGTACAGGGATCTGTTATAACCCTGGTGGATATCAAATCTAGGTCATTGATCAAATCATTTAACCGCTCCCCTTCAACTGTGTGCTCAAAATGAAATCCATGCATTCAAGGACAACCCAACTCTGAGATACAAGACATTAGCGGATTGCCGCATGGGTGTATATTAAAATCACCGGCACCCATAAGGTTATGTAGGCTATGGCTCAGGGAATTATTTATAAATTCACTCAGGGCCGTTACATTGCTGAAATCGGTGGGGGCAGAAATAGAGTTATAAAAATTAACAAGTCCCCAACATGTGAGCCCCCTTATGTACCGCTAATGAAAGGATGCCTAAATGTGAAGAGGAAAAAGGGGAGGGTGGGTAACCCAGTATACCCTTGCGGGATTGGGCAGATTAAGTACATTTAGAAGAATGCCAGCAAGGGATTTTGCTTATAGATAAATTATCGCAAAAGACAGACCGTTTTTGAATACCCTTGTACGTCTGTGCCAACTTAATTGATAGCTGAAATATAAATTATAAAGCTACTTGAATAAACATTGAAGACATGAGAAAAAGCAACACGGGAAAGTTATTTATCAAAAATATTGAATTTATATATTAATTTTTGTAGGGTACATGTAAACAAAGAGCATTAATCATGATTCAAATAAACAAGAAAGATACAAGCTTATTCCTATAAATCATTTGCATAAAAAGTCCAAACCAATGCAGATAAAAAACAACTGACTCCTATTTAAAAAAATAAAATAAAGATCACTTGTTATAATGAAAAGCAGATGAGGTAATGGACTTTGGCGTTGACGTTTCGGTCTATTATGGTGCAACTCTTTCAGACCTTCTTCAGGACAAAACAATTCATTTGTAGCTGTGGCCCCCTAAAAAGATATAATGTACACTTTTATCTTAGTGTCCCAACAATTTGTGAAAAAACATTTCATAAAAACCATGTGCAAACATATGACCAACATGTATCTATTGGTCTAATGTTGAATGAATAGTTTAACTTAGACAGTCGAATTGTATTCTCAGTAAATAATTGACTGTACAACCTTTAGCTAATCCAAAATCTATATATCTCAATTATTCATCTTAGACAAACGAGTTGTGTTGATTCTTGTTTCTTGAGCAGGCAAGTTTAAGTTTAAATGTATACATTCACTTACGTATTCAAAATCTTCCTTTTTAACATCAGGAAAGAAGGTGTGGATAAACTTGTTAATTGTGAACTCAATAATCTAAAATGAAAAAACTTTTGTCAAAATGCTAGGTCGTTTGAAAGAGGAATTGTTACCGCCTTTCATTATCGTCAAAATATTTACCTGAGTAATCGATATTTCAACGTTCGATGGATACTTTGATTGATTCCTTCCAACACAAACTAATTTGTTCTGTTGAACGATGGACCTTCGTTTATTTAGGCCAATCTGAAAATATTTAAATTATAAATCTTATTTAGAACCGGACATTTTTGTATTTTCATTTAAAACACATCTCAGGCTGTTTACATATGAGACATTATCATTCTAATTACTGACTGGTTATGCTTTTATTGACAGTCAGAAAATGTCGACGTTGTTACATTTAACAAAGTTCTTGCAATAATTTAAATGTGATTATGAGATGTCTATTGCGTTGGCCTTCTGGCCGTGCTTCAAAATCATTTTTTTTTAAAATATATTTTTATTGCAGAGTTATAGAAAAAACATCGAAATTGGTCAACCTTCACAGTCATGACATCATAAAGCACCTCTGCGTCAATAAGTTTGCACACAGCCATTTAGCCCACATCCCGGAGGCAGGGCGGCGTATCATCACGTTCAAGCAAAGTACACAGTGGCCATTTCAGGGAAATGTCTGGTCGACAGCATAATATAGTATCCGCTTTTATACCCACCAAACTCCCTCCCCCAAGTCACCGCTAAGTGTAGTCAGCTATCCCGTATGGGCGACGCCGGTGCCACCAGTGCCCGCTGTGTCAGGCCTACGCTAACGCCCTCCCACGATGGCGGATCCTGAGGTCTATCAATAATCACCTGACGTGTACCCAAAGTATGTGACCCGGAGGTCCCTGTCTGCCAGTCCCAACCACAGGACCTTACTGCTGGCGCCCCCCCCATCTCTACCGCGGTTCACTAATACATCCCCTCCACAGCTCCCACCCCCCAACTACTGCTGATGTGGGTGGTAACTGTGGGTCTCGGCACAAGAGTTCGTTACTAATCGGGTGTGTGCATTCGTGCCTCTAGGCCTCGTGGAACCCCACTCTCTTATCACCCCTAGTCTTCATCCTCTGTCATGTAGTCTTTCAAAGCCTGTACTATCGTCTCCCAGGCCCTCGCCGTCTCTAAGCTCTTATCGTTACCCGTCCTGGCAGCCTGTCGCATTCTAATCACACTTTCACACCTGGACCATTTCAACAGCTCATTCATCCATCTCCGAACCGATGGGCCCTCCTTGGATTTCCAGTGCCAGGTTATCTCCCTCTCAGCCAAAATGAGTCCCAGGTCAATAAATTTGCTCGTGACCTTCATTCTAGCCGTGTGAGGGAACCAAAGCAGCAGGCAGGCCGCCATGTCGAACTCCACCTCCCGGTCAGTAACCACATTCAGAAGCTCTCCCACTGCGGGCCAGTATGTCCCCAACTTCGGGCAACCCCATAATAAATGGTCGAATTCAACCTCAGGCGCTAAGCACCTCGGGCACACCGCATCTTGCACTCGGAAGTACCGTTTAATCTTCCCCGGGGTCAAATAAGCCCTATGCAGTACGAAGAAATGCACCTGCTGGAAGCGGGCATTTCTGCAACCCGTCCACGTCCGTTCCAAAATATGGCCCCAGACCGTGTCTGGTATGGATTTGCCTATGCTTTCCTCCCATTTTGCCTTCAGCGTAGTTAGCGGCTCTAGGCCCTCACAGAGCATCCGGGAGTGGAGGCAGGTCACCGCCTTGATTATCCCCGCCGCCATCACCACATACTGGCAGGCCATGGTTGTGTCCGGTTCCGTCAACCCTCCTTTCCAGTGCTTTTGCATCGCCGCGACCACTGCCGCATGCAAGAGGTAGCTCCCATCCGGGAGACCAAATTGGTCTTGCAATATCCTAAAGGGGACCAGCGTGCCATCAAGATATAAATCCCCCACCATCTGTAAGCCCAGCTCTTCCCATTCCAGCAACGGGGACCAGTCACCCCCGTGCGGCAGCGCCGTCAACATCCCCAATGGGATCTCCGGTGCGTACGGTCGTGCTGCCTTCGCCCTTTTCAAGCTCCTGTGCCAGCATAATCGAAGGGTTCTCTCCTCGGTAGTCAGACCTCTCAATTCCAGTTTCTGTTGCGTAACAATGTACGATAAGATGTGTCGCTGGTTACCGGTCCCCCGTGTATGGTCTGGGCCTCTAAATTCTTTAGCAATGCTTTGCGTCAATATTTGTAACTGAGCCGCTAGGTAATATAGTTCAAAATCGGGGACTGCCATCCCCCCTTCAAGTTTGGGTCGCGTCAGAGTATCCAATGCAACCCTACGCCTTCCAAGCCCCCAGAGGAAATCGATAATCATCGTCCTCAATTCTTTGAAGATCCACTGGGGAATCCATATCGGGAGGGTGCGGAAGTAATAGAGCAACCTTGGCAGTGCCACCATCTTCAGCAGCGCTACCCGGCCGAGTACCGATAGAGGGAGGGAGGCCCAGAAAGACATACATCCCCTTAGAGCCCTTATACAGCGCCCTATATTGCCTTCCAGCAGGTTCGTGACATCATGGTAAATGCGAACTCCCAGGTAGGTAAAGCACGTACACTCCCAGACCACATCCATCGTAAGAGGGGGATACGGCGTGTCCGCCCGCAATGGATAAACACAAGTCTTATTCCAGTTTACATTGAGACCTGACAGCCTACCAAAGTTTGATAACAACTCCACAGCCCCCTCCAGAGACCCTTCCGTGTCTGCCAGGTACAATAACAGATCATCTGCGTACAGTGAGATATGATGGGTGTCCCTACCGTGCTCAATCCCACTGTACCATGTCCCTGCTCTCGCCTGCACCGCCAGTGGCTCCATTGCTAAAGCAAACAACAGGGGAGAGAGCGAGCAACCCTGCCTCGTCCCTCTATGCACCGGGTAATCGGAGGATATGACCGACCCCAATCGCACCCTGGCAGTAGCAGAGGAGTAGAGAACCCTCGTTCATCGCCCAAAGCCGTCTCCTAGGCCGAACTTCTCTAGCCCCCTGTCGAGGTATAGCCATTCAAGGCTATTGAAGGCTTTCTCGATGTCTACCGATAGGACTGCTGGCCTTTGAGCCGAAGTCCATGCACCGTCTAATAGGCGGACTAGGCGACGAATGTTTATGGAGGTGTTCCTAGTAGGTATAAACCCGGCCTGGTCCCCGTGTATTAACATGGTCATGTGCGGCAGCAATCTTGTGGCCAAAATACGACTCAGAATCTTATAATCCACTGTCAGCATAGACAGGGGTCTATTCAACGTCACATCCGAGGCCTCCATACCAGGTTTCAGCAGCGGTATCACCAGGGCTTCCCTCGTCGACTGGGGCAGACGCCCGAGCGACAAGGCCTCAGAGTACACCGCCAGTAGCCTGGGCGCCAGAGTATCGATATACTTCACATAAAATTCAATCGGTAAGCCATCTACCCCCGGTGTCTTATTTTTGGCCATCTGCTTGATGGCCACCCGAATCTCTGACATCGTTATTGGGCCACCCAAGGCCTTTGCGGTTTCATCTTCCAGCCGTGGGAGATGAACAGTCTCCAGGCAGTCGCCTATCGCAGGGTCTGTCACCCCCAGCCAACTCGCATACAGATTCATATAATACGACCAGAAGCGCCGTAAAACTGCAGTCTGAGAATAGACCATTACCCCCGTCTCCTCCCTCCTCCTTAATGCTCATAACCGGCTACCTCTAGGCTCTTGAGCAGCAAGTTTAGCAAGGAGTGCGCCCACCTTATCCCTTTCCGCATGCACCTTGGTGATATAGAGCTTGTAATCGTAGCTCCGCAGATGCACTGTCTCTGTTGCAACCATTTCCCTCGCCTCTATCAGTCTCTCCTGCAAGCCAGGCCGCTCAGGGCTACGCTGCTCCAGATCTCTCAACACACATTCCGCCTTCTCCAGGTCAGCCAGAACCGTCGTCCTTTCATTCGAAAATCTGCCCATACAGACGCCTCTCACCACCACCTTCATCGCATCCCATTCTATCGACCTCGTGGCCGCCGTCCCCTCATTCTCAGCAAAGTAGCTCTCGATACCCTGGAGGACCTTATCACTGAACACCGGGTCCTCTAACGTGTCAGGCCAGAGCCTCCACGTCGGGACCGCTGACCTCACCTTCTGCCACTTAACCGTCATCAGTAAGGGATTATGGTCTGAAAAGGTTCTGGTTAGGTACTCCGTGTGGGTTATCATGGCAGCCAAGGGGCCACTACAGAGGACGGCATCTATCCTAACATGTAACGCATTCAGTGCCGAAAAGAAAGAATAGTCCCTAAAGTCCGGATGTTGCTCCCTCCATACATCAATAAGGCCCCACCTTTCTTGCCAGTCTTGTCTGTGTGAGGCTAACCTACGCACTGGGGAGTCGACCAATGGTGGATGCGACCTATCCAATAAGACATCAGTGATCGAGTTAAAGTCGCCTCCCAGTATTATGGGGCCCGCCAGAAAGTGTGCTAGCAAGCCCGTCAAGCCATCAAAAAATCGAGCCTGATCAGTGTTTGGGGCATATACACTACACAAGACCACGTCACGGCCATATATTCTCCCTTCCACCGCCACAAACCGACCCTCAGGGTCTACCAGCTGGGTCATGGCCTGGAATGGGATCCCCGCTCTGACCCATATCAGCACCCCCCTGGCAAACGCCGAGTACGTGGTACCAAACACCTGACCATGCCACCTCTTCTGCAGCGCAGTGCATTCCTGTTTAGTTAAATGGGTTTCTTGTAACAGTGCAATTTGGATGCCTCGCCTCACCAGATGGGCGTCCACCTTGTATCTCCTTGACATTGTTCGGAAACCACGGACATTCCATGTGAGACACTTCAAATCAGGTAACGTCCCCATTGCAGCCATCACCCAACCACCTCCACAGTGTCAATCGGCCACCCACATCATCGCAGTAAAACGCCCCACTCAAAACACCCCAAAAAACTCCCCCAACCCCACTCCCCAGAACAGGACCTAACAACATGTCATCAGCCCCCATCCAAACTCGTAACATAACACACAGTTCACTACTCTGTAGACGTCACTACAGAAGGCCTTAAGGGCAACGGGAGGGTGAATCAGAGCCAACCGGGGGCAGGCAAGGTCCCCGCCCCGAGCCCTTGATCCCATACGACACTGCAACACAATATCTGCTAGTGTGCAGAGCACCAGGGCATCCTGATCCAACAGGAGTAGCTGTTATAGTCCCTGCTCAGAGTGTCATTCGTTAAATAGTCCATCTGCCGTCTGTGGGGTGACCGCCGGTCCGCCAGAACTATCAACTTCCGAAATTTCTCCTCCAGACCTTCCTCCGCCCTCATCAGAGTCAGAGCCCACCGATAGTCTATCGGGTTGTGAGCCCGTAATGGATGCCGTCGCGGCCAACGCCCCTTTCCTGTCCGCCGCCATCTGGTCGTCCTGCAGCGCCCTCTTGAGTTTATTCCGGTTGCGGATGCGTTTTGACTTTCGCATCTGGACCAGTTTCTGTCTCTCCCGTTCACCTTTGCCTCTGCAATCTGTACCGGCACGATACAACTCAAGCCATGACCATGCCTCGTCAGGGGTCTGAAAAAATTGGGTCTTTCCGTCCATAATCACTCGCAGTCTGGCCGGGAAAACCAAGGAATATTGTATGCCCTCATCCCTCAGTTCTTTTTTCACGGATAGATAGGAGGCCCTGCGCCTCTGGACCTCTTGTGTGTAGTCAGGGAAAACCGTGACTGAGCTGTTGTCCACCTGAAAGGGGCCCACCGAGCGTGCCCTCTGTATCAGTAGGTCCCGGTCCTTAAAATGCAGTAACCTGACCACCATTGGCCTGGGAGGGCGGCCCTGCATAGGCGGGCGGGCCGGGACCCTGTGCGCCCGCTCCAGGGAGAAGAAGGGGGACAGACCCTCTGGGGCCACGGCCATTTTAAACCAGTTCTCCATGTAGGCCACTGCGTCATCCCCCTCAACTTTCTCCGGAAGGCCCACCACCCTCACGTTATTCCTCCTATTGCGGCTTTCGGAGTCCTCTGCATGCTTCTCCAGCGTCGCCAAGCGACCAAGGATATCAGACAGTTTGTGTTCTGCGGTCACCACCGCTGGTTTGAGCTCCTGGAGCAGTAACTCATTTTCTTTCACTCTGTCAGTAAGTTTAGGATGGTTCGCTCTCAAGAGGCCCAGTCCTGTGGCGACCTGCGCTGTATCCTGATGCAGGGACTCCTTGGTCGCGTTTATTGCCTCTAGTATGCCATTCAGCCTCCGCTCCTGCACCGAGCCTTCCGGGTCAGTATGGGTCCCACTATCCGCGTCCGGTACATTTGCCTGGCTCAGTGTCATGCCACCACCTTCAGCGGCCATCTTGTGCCCCGTGAGCGCCATTACCGGTTCGCCTCCAGTGGACGGTCCGGCCCCCACCCCTTTCTGCTGAGCAAGGGTGGCCCCTTGATCTTTCTCGTAGCCCATTAGGCTCAACGGTCTCCCCAAGAAATGGCCTCCAATCTCAGGTGCCAAGTCGTCCGCAGCTCGTGGGCGCACTCCCGTGCCCAAAATGGCCGCACACTCAGAACCACATCCTGCTCCGGGCAGGCAGCGTTCACACCCAACACGACTACCGCAAGCACCTGGGGCCTCTCCCTACACAGTCTCTCGTTGCCCCCAGTGTGGGTGTACCATGTCCTCAGGCAGAGTTGAGGAAGGCCCAATCCAAAGATGCGGAGATGCCAATTGCGTGCTCCAGGACAAGCAGGGAAACGTTATGCGGGGCCGGGCGCGCAGTCTGCAGGGGGTTGTTGCTCCTTAGTGGTCGGCGCTCCGTGTCCTAGCGTCATCTTCTCCTCTCCCAGCCACCAACCGCGTGACCATGCGGTGCCAGCGTGCCGCTGCCAGTGGAGAACCTCCAACTGCCCCGGCCAACCTATGGAGCCTGTCCGGGCCCACTCCCCATGCAGCCCAGCGATCGCCTCCGTGGGCCGTCGCCTTGTTCAGGGAGCGGCGTCTAGCCGGGGCACCCGTTCGGGGCGGCCAATCACTCACGGGATCAGGTGCAGGATCCACCAGTCCGCAGTCACGACCCGTCTCCGGTACGCCCCCTCTCTCCGGATCCCCACTGTGCGGCGCCGCCAGTCTCTTAGCGGCCGCAGGTCACAGGCGGGGAGCGATGTCTTCCTCACACAGCCGCCATCGCCGGTGACGGGGGAGTGACGTCCAAACCGCAAAACGTCAATGCAGCAGCAAGGGCTCTTCACCGCCACTCCAGCCGAGAAGCCACTTGCTGCAGTGGCCGCACTCCGCCCGCTCCCCCAGGCTTCGGTCCACACTATGCCCCAGCCGCGGCCCGTCGTATCTCAGAGTTCAGCCTCCGTAGTTCGGGGTCGCCGCCATCTTACTTTGCTCTACGCGGCTCCTCCGAGCGCCGAGATCGGGTCTCGGCGCACTTCTTGGCCTCCCGCTGGCTCGTAGCAATGCTCCTCCGCTACCCCGGTGCTCCGCACAGGATGCCCGCGCTACAAACAGCGCGTGTATGGTGATTCTCAGGATAAGATGCGGGATCGGGCACGGAGCTGCAGGCTCACACCGCCATCCCGATCGGCGCCCAAACCACGCCCCCCGCCGTGCTTCAAAATCATGGCATGACATTCTGGTATCAAGGCAACAGCGAGGCATTACTTTCTAAAATGCCTCGTATTTTGTAAAAAATGGTTTGTGCCACATTAAAAAGATGTTTTCTGCTCTTTGGATTAAACGGGTGGCAGTAACTATCGATAAAGATAGAAATTTACCGGCAACCTGTTACTATCGATAAAGATAGAGATATGCCGCCAACCTGTTAAGGTACACCTTTCTTTCTTTTGAGCTTATCGTGAACCTCTTAACATTTGGTGGCAAAACCATCCCTGCTTTCCCTTTCAGATTAGTGGCTCAGTTTAAACATACTGAAGAAGACTTACTTGTGAGATGCAAAAGGCGTACCCCCACGTGGAGACGCTGCAAACTTGCTGATAGAAACGTGCTGAAACGGACGAGTCACGTGAAAGACAGGCATCAACGTGACTAAGGCGCGCCTCCCTTTTTAAACGGAAATTACGTGCCAATTATCTACCCTTGTGGGTCTTGTGCGTCGGCCATCTTCTAATGTCAAGCCTACGCATACCTACTTGTTGGAACTTTATTATTGATTTATATAAACGGGTGTTACTTGATTGTATATTTGTTTCTATGTATTTCATCCCCGTTTTTTATAAAATCACAAATTGAAAATTGGGCAGAGATTATATTAATCATGGTTGTGGCCTCAAAATGAAATAAATGGTCATAGAACTTTATCGACAAATAGACATTGTCAAATTTAAAAAGCGTTCATCTGCAATTTCCTTGTAGTCTTTCATAGTATCAGATAAATTCGGAAAAAGAGGCATTATAAATCTTATGCTTGCAGATTATAATTTTCACACATGATGTATAGTTATACAAACATTATCGAGGAAAACAACTTTTATCGCTAAAACCTCGACGTTCAAAATATGACGTAATTTGTGCATAACCAAGTTATAAGTTTTCTACAAAGGGGCCTAGATATTATTTAGGTTGTGATAGCACCCAATCATATATTTATGGAAAATTGCCAATCTTTGTATCTAGTATATTGACCATGATTGGGGTCATTCTCTGTATTTTTCTGTCACCCAAGAAAGGTGCTCACAATCTTACCGTTGAAAACGACCCAGGGTCGTGACTCTGAGCCAGCAAGGCTGAGCCTGAAATACCTGAAAAAACAACACAACAATACTGGAGCTATTTAGATTAGTTTTAGAAAAGACCCCTAAGGATAAGACATAAGGATCCGATTCTTTATTTTCGACACTAGTTTATTGATTTATTTAGCACTAGTGGATCAACATTAATTTTATATGTAACTTATTTTCATGTGCATGTACAAAGAATGAAAAAACACATTACAAATGACAACATATCATACAATGAAATGTATACAATATTTACAACATATCCACCCATTCACTTTGGCCAAACACATTCATCCATCTCCATTCATACCAAAAGAACAAAACAATACTGATAGGGGTCTAGTGTCAAGTAAATATTTTTGCGTGTAAAATAGTAAACAATGAATGCAGTAAGTGATTGATGTACTACACACTTATAAATCAGTAAAGTCCTATTTAATAAATCCTATTTGTATACTGATTCCAAATATTGACACCAGGACCCAATGAAATAGGTCGACGCGTTTCGAAATCCTCAATGCGGATTTCTCCTCAGGACCAACAATCTAAAAAAATATAAACAACAAAACAATCAGTCAAAACATCTATACTAAGCATTCCTGCTGATAGTGACCCACCAGTCAAACACCTCTGTCCATACCTTTTCATTAGACCGAAACCAGTCTTGTTAGCAGATGGCGTGCAGCCAAACAGCCACTGTAAGTAATGTAGGAATAACAAGCAATGGAGGATTAGTCCACTACACACACATATTACACAAACACTAGGTTATAAACAGAAGGTAAGAGTGGACGCTTACCTCTTATGAGGCTGAATTACTATTTCATCTGAGGGGGAAACAAAGGAGTTTGTAAATAAAACTCATATGCTGGCTTCATGAGCATAGTGTCACATGTAAATGCTCGTACGAGATAACAGCTGTCTTACCGGTGTTTGGGGGTTTATTTTTGCGGAATGTGGCTCATTAAGTACTTGTTTAGCGCTGGCGCGTTGCACCTAATGCTGAAAACCAAAACCGAGAGGTGGTAAAATTAGTTCTGTGACATGCCGGTATTGAAAGAACAACTGTTCCGCTGGCGTCGGGCGCAAAACTCACCAGAAGCGGCGTCTGTGTCCGTCCAAAGTTTCTGAAACGGAAGTCGCGTTAGAAATACTGACGCAATCACAAGTGATTTAATTGGTGCTCATGCCTATCACGTGATCGTAACATGGCTGTTGTTATTACACTTTTAAAGGTGCAGCGCTAAAGACCCCGTCTCTAATCGTTAATTAAACGGATAGTATTTGTATTGCGGCACACGGGTCCTGTATAATTGTTTAAATAAATGGGTTGTTTTTTATATATTACGGCGTGCGGTCCGAATATGTTGTAAACACTATAAATATTATCCGATCATCTTACAGATGTATAGTACCGCGACTCGAGAGTTGGAAAAAGTCAGATGGAGGTTGGGCCACACAAACCTTTTGTCAGATTGAGTTCGGTTGTTGATAAACTTTTTTAGGGTGCAGCGCAGGGGCTCATGTATAGTTATTAGGTAAATGGATAGTATTAATATTACGGCGCACGGCTCCTGTATAGTTGTTTAATTAAATAGATGGTATTTTATATTGCGGCGTGCGGTCCAAATGCGTTGTAAACACCATAAATGCTGCCTAATGATCTTACAGGTGTATAATACCGCGACTCGAGAGCTGGGGAAGGTCAGATGGAGGGTAGACCACACCAACCTTGTATCAAATTGGGTTGGGTTGAAACTCTGCCCGATTAACCGCGTTACAAATAGTCTGAAAACAATATATGTATGTGGAGTTTTTAACACACCATCCTCACAATCTCAGAGATTTCATTGAGCCCTGTACTTGCAGTGTTAAATTTCATAATAAGGAGAGCCTCTCGTTGATCTAGTCTGTCTTCAACATCCCCTCCGCGATTGTTATTCTCAATTTTAGAGATAACGGTCCATCTTAAGTCTTCTTCCTTGTGCTGGTTTAAAATCCAATGGTGAACCAGGGGTGCATTCGCTGTTTCTTTCCTGATCCTGAACTTATGTTGTGTAATCCGGTGACGGATCTCTTGAGTGGTTTTCCCTATATATAGTTTAGGGCAAGGACATGTGACCCCGTAGACCACATTTTTAGTTAAGCAGTTTGCAAATACATTGTGTTTCCAATGTATACCATTGAACATAAACACAGAGTCTTCATTTGTTTGTGCACAACAAGAGCAATTACCACATTTGTGGTGGCCTTGAATTGGTGGAAGACCAAGCATGCCTCTAAGCGATGTTTTGGGTTCTTGGGGCAGTGATGCTCTGATAATATGCTGTGCAATACTTTTTTCCTTTTTGAAGGCAAAAAGCGGGGGGTCATTAAGCTCGATGCATAAGTCTTTGACTAAATGCCAATTTTGGGACACCAACTTCCGCAATGAATTTGCGTGGGGACTGAATGTAGATACACACACAATTCTTTTCTGTTCTGGGTGTACTTTCTTTTGAAGCAAAGTTTTGCGTGGTATCCACCACACGCGTTTCAGAGTATGCTTCAAGAGTTTTTTTGGGTACCCCCTGTTTAATAATCGCAGTAATAATTCATTGGCGTGGAGGAAATATTCATCCCTGTTTGAGCAGTTCCTCCTGATGCGGAGAAACTGCCCAAACGGGAGGTTTTCTTTCAGGCTCCTGGGGTGGTGACTACTGTAATGTAAAGCTTTATTACGATCGGTAGCTTTCCTAAATAGTGTGGTACCTAATGAGCTGTCCGAAACATATACTTTGACATCCAGAAATGTGATAGCTTTGTTGGATGAACAGTGACTGAATTGTATGTCTTCCATCCTGTGCTTAATCCAGGTCATGAATTCCTCCAATTTCTCTTGTGTTCCTGTCCAAATGAGGAACACGTCGTCAATGTACCGAAGGTACTTTGTGATGTACTCAGCGTATGGGTTATCATTATAAATGAATTTGTTTTCATACAATCCCATGTACAGCACAGCTAATTCCGGAGCAAAAGGGCAGCCCACGGCTACCCCCTTAATCTGGAAATAGAAGTCCTTGTCAAACAGAAAATAGTTCTTCTGTAGTGCAAATTTGGCTAACTGAATGATGAAGGATGTGGGAACTTGTGTAGGCTGTTCTCTTTGATCCAGAAAATAAGTAAGGGTTTCCAGAGTTTCTTCTTGAGGTATCGGAGTATACAATGCGGTCACATCCATAGTAACCAGTAGCTGTCTTGAATCATCAAAAGAAACCGATTTTATTTGGTTTAAAATGTCTGTAGTGTCCCGTAGATGTGCAGGAACCTTTTCCACAAGCGGTTTCAAGAAATAATCGATATATTTTGAGACAGGTTCAATCAATGATGAGCATCCCAAAATAATTGGACGTCCTGGGGGGTTGTTTTGGTCCTTGTGTAGCTTTGGAAGGACATAAAACAGAGGTGTCCTCGGATGTTTATTTTGCAGAAATAAAAATTCTTTGGGGCCAAGGATACCTAATCCAAGCCTTCTTGGAGGATCGAAAAAAGTTCCTTTTGTAGATCATCAGTAGGATTTTTATTGCGCACTCTATAACATCTTGGATTGTCCAATTGACCTTTGACTTCCTCTTTATATTTATTTATGTCCCAGAGGACAATCGCGCCCCCTTTGTCCGCCTCCTTTATTATCAGAGACCGGTCATTTTTTAAAGAAAAAAATCGCATCCTTTTCTTCTCTTGATATGTTGTAGTTTACATACCGCTTTTTGTTCTCTAGGGCTGTTATCCCTGATAGTAAAGTTTTTTCGAACGTAATTACTTCTCTGTGGACTTTCGACCCGGGAGGATTGAATAAGGATTTATTACGAAGGCCTGTTACTTCAGTTGATGTTTGTACCATGGTATCAGCAAAAAATGTTTTTAACTGGATTTTTCTGCAAAATTCCAAAGCTTCTAATTTTATTTTATTGAAATCAGTAGGTCTCACAGGTACATAAGATAATCCTTTCTTTAGGACAGCTATTTCCGATGTTGTTAAAATTCGGTCTGATAGGTTAAACACAGGTAATTGATCTAACTCCTGTAGTACTGGTGTCGTGTTCGTATTTCCCATGGTTGGTAGTTTGGGCGGTTGCAACCCCTGCCTCTCCGTTGGCCTCTGGATAAAAAAGGTTGCGGTTGGTTTTGTTGGTTTCCCCTAGAGGCTTGATTTTGATTGCCTCTGTTGTCGTTCGTCTCCGATTCACCTCCAGATGAAGACGAGGATGTATCGGAAAACGTCAAAAATTTGTTACGGGATCTGCCTTGATTTTCTTGAAAAAATCGACGTTGGTTTGGTTGTGTGTAAAAGTCTGGTAGCAAATATGGGTAGACAGTCTCTAGCGAGAAGTTTTTTTGGTCTAAATCAAATTTGCTTCCCTTTTGGGTCACCGTATAGTCTTTAAACTCCAAAAGTTCCTTTTCTATTTTTTCTAGCAGTCCCTTTGCGTCAGTAATTAATTGGTTATTTTGGATTGCTGCCTCCAATGCTGAAATCTCTGCTAGTTCTTTTATAGAAAGCCTGTGTGCAGTTTCAATGGTTAAAACCATTAAATCCTTGCTGCATTTAGTTTCAATTCCACTAAATCCCTTCTTATATTCTGGATCATCCGTGAATACCATCGGAGTATTTCTAATTTGTAATCCAGAGGGTATGGTTCCTGCTTGTAAATGTAACAATAAAAAGTGACCATGGAGGTCCGTCCTAATTTGTTTTTTTCTTAGTCTAATCAGTTTGTCTGATTCATTTTGTGTCTTGGCTGACACGCTTAGCGTGGCAGAGACGAATACTGGGGGTGCACTGATAAGTCTCTGGATATGATCCTCACTATAAGAGAACGTATCCCTTTCTGACATAATCACAAGACCACACAACAGACACAAATAAGACAACACTTAAGACAATGTTAATCAACATACACAAACACCACACTTAAATGGCCTATTCCAAATCGTGTTTATAGTGAGAAGAGGGTTCCCTTCAACCCCTAACGACCTCGCGAACCAGCGTCCGCATCAAAAGCTGAAAGCGACACAGGGTCGTGACTCTGAGCCAGCAAGGCTGAGCCTGAAATACCAGAAAAAACAACACAAATGCAAATACTGTAGCTATTTAGATTAGTTTTAGAAAAGACCCCTAAGGATAAGACATAAGGATCCGATTCTTTATTTTCGACACTAGTTTATTGATTTATTTAGCACTAGTGGATCAACATTAATTTTATATGTAACTTATTTTCATGTGCATGTACAAAGAATGAAAAAACACATTACAAATGACAACATATCATACAATGAAATGTATACAATATTTACAACATATCCACCCATTCACTTTGGCCAAACACATTCATCCATCTCCATTAATACCAAAAGAACAAAACAATACTGATAGGGGTGTAGTGTCAAGTAAATATTTTTGCGTGTAAAATAGTAAACAATGAATGCAGTAAGTGATTGATGGACTACACACTTATAAATCAGTAAAGTCCTATTTAATAAATCCTATTTGTATACTGATTCCAAATATTGACACCAGGACCCAATGAAATAGGTCGACGCGTTTCGAAATCCTCAATGCGGATTTCTCCTCAGGACCAACAATCTAAAAAAATATAAACAACAAAACAATCAGTCAAAACATCTATCCTAAGCATTCCTGCTGATAGTGACCCACCAGTCAAACACCTCTGTCCATACCTTTTCATTAGACCGAAACCAGTCTTGTTAGCAGATGGCGTGCAGCCAAACAGCCACTGTAAGTAATGTAGGAATAACAAGCAATGGAGGATTAGTCCACTACACACACATATTACACAAACACAAGGTTATAAACAGAAGGTACGTGTGGACGCTTACCTCTTATGAGGCTGAATTACTATTTCATCTGAGGGGGAAACAAAGGAGTTTGTAAATAAAACTCATATGCTGGCTTCATGAGCATAGTGTCACATGTAAATGCTCTTACGAGATAACAGCCGTCTTACCGGTGTTTGGGGGTTTCTTTTTGCTGAATGTGGCTCATTGAGTACTTGTTTAGCGCTGGCGCGTTGCACCTAATGCTGCAAACCAAAACCGAGAGGTGGCAAAATTAGTTCTGTGACATGCCGGTATTGAAAGAACAACTGTTCCGCTAGCGTCGGGCGCAAAACTCACCAGAAGCGGCGTCTGTGTCCGTCCAAAGTTTCTGAAACGGAATTCGCATTCGAAATACTAACGCAATCACAAGTGATTTAATTGGTGCTCATGCCTATCACGTGATCGTAACATGGCTGTTGTTATTACACTTTTAAAGGTGCAGCACCAAAGACCCCGTCTCTAATTGTTAATTAAACGGATAGTATTTGTATTGCGGCACACGGCTCCTGTATAATTGTGTAAAGAAATGGGTTGTTTTTTTATATATTACGGCGTGCGGTCCGAATATGTTGTATACACTATAAATATTATCCGATCATCTTACAGATGTATAGTACCGCGACTCGAGAGTTGGAAAAAGTCAGATGGAGGTTGGGCCACACAAACCTTTTGTCAGATTGAGTTCGGCTGTTGATAAACTTTTTTAGGGTGCAGCGCAGGGGCTCATGTATAGTTATTAGTTAAATGGATAGTATTAATATTGCGGCGCACGGCTCCTGTATAGTGGTTTAATTAAATAGATGGTATTTTATATTGCGGCGTGCGGTCCAAATGCGTTGTAAACACCATAAATGCTGCCTAAAGATCGTACAGGTGTATAATACTGCGACTCGAGAGCTGGGGAAGGTCAGATGGAGGGTAGACCACACCAACCTTGTATCAAATTGGGTTGGGTTGAAACTCTGCCTGATTAACCGCGTTACAAATAGTCTGAAAACAATATATGTATGTGGAGTTTTTAACACACCATCCTCACAATCTCAGAGATTTCATTGAGCCCTGTACTTGCAGTGTTAAATTTCATAATAAGGAGAGCCTCTCGTTGATCTAGTCTGTCTTCAACATCCCCTCCGCGATTGTCATTCTCAATTTTAGAGATAACGGTCCTTCTTAAGTCTTCTTCCTTGTGCTGGTTTAAAATCCAATGGTGAACCAGGGGTGCATTCGCTGTTTCTTTCCTGACCCTGGACTTATGTTGTGTAATCCAGTGACGGATCTCTTGAGTGGTTTTCCCTATATATAGTTTAGGGCAAGGACATGTGACCCCGTAGACCACATTTTTAGCTAAGCAGTTTGTAAACAATCTTACCGTGACATGATAAAACAAATATTAAAGGAAACTGCATAAGGCTTACAATTTTATTACAGTCTACTGCAAATTAAACTTTGACCCCGAACTGCATAAGGCTTACAATCTTATATTGGTCGATTTGAAATGTAACTTTTGTGATCATCACAAGAAAAATATCATCACAAAAATAGGTGTCTGCCTTCAAGGGTTACATAAATATATTCAGTAACATTTTCCTTTACCAGAAACATTTCCTCAACCGACCTTCTTATCTTTCTTAACTGCATACTAAATATTTATGCAATACAGGCCAATGTGTGCCACTCCTTGGCTGAATTCAAACCTGATTTAATACTGTCAACTTGGTGAATCCAACGATTTTCTTTCAGAGTGAGATTCCTATCAACACATTTCTGCCTTATGGTGTGTTTAATCACGTCAACTACCCACCAGGTCATGTCTTTTTCGGTGTGTTTGTGCCTAAGATAGTTGTCAACCAACGGTGCATTCTCAACATTACAGCGTATTCTGGATTGATGCTGTAAGATGCGCTGTTTCACCATTTGTGTGGTTTTGCCTATGTAAGGCAATCCACAAGGGCATATAATACAGTACACCACATTGGTGGTCTTACAATTCGAAAAGTGTTTGATTTCGGTAGTTTTGCCATTTAGTACAAATGTTTTCATATCGTTAGTGGTGGCACAAGCTACACAGCCATTGCATTTAAAATGGCCTTTCACTGGTGCCAATTGTCTCATGTTATCAACAATATTTGCTTCTCGTGAATCATAAGCATGCACTAGTTTGTCTCTTAAATTGGATCCACTTAGTCAATAAAGTTCTATGACCATTTATTTCATTTTGAGGCCACAACCATGATTAATACAATCTCGGCCCAACTTTCAATTTGTGATTTTATAAAAAACGGGGATGAAATATATAGAAACAAATATACAATCAAGTAACGCCTGTTTATATAAATCAATAATAAAGTTCCAACAAGTAGGTATGCGTTTGGTTGGCCGATGCACAAGACCCACAAGGGTAGATAATCAGCGCGTAATTTCCGTTTAAAAAGGGAGGCGCGCCATAGTCACGTTGATGCCTGTCTTTCACGTGACTCCTCAGTTTCAGCACGTTTCTATCGGCAAGTTTGCAGCGTCTCCACGTGGGGTTACCCCTTTTGCACCTCACAAGTAAGTCTTCTCGAGTTTGTTTAAACTGAGCCACTAATCTGAAAGGGAAAGCAAGGGTGGTTTTGCCACCAAATGTTAAGAGGTTCACGATAAGCTCAAAAGAAAGAAAGGTGTACCTTAACAGGTTGCCGGCATATCTCTATCTTTATTGATAGTAACAGGTTGCCGGTAAATTTCTATCTTTATCGATAGTCACGGCCACCCGTTTAATCCAAAGAGCAGGAAACATCTTTTTAATGTGGCACAAACCATTTTTTACAAAATACGAGGCATTTTAGAAAGTAATGCCTCGCTGTTGCCTTGATACTAGAATGTCATGCCACGGTATTGAAGCACGGCCAGAAGGCCAACGCACCAGACATCCCCTAATCCCATTTAAATTATTGCTAGAACTTTGTTAAATGTAACAACGTCGACATTTTCTGACTATCAATAAAAGCATAACCAGTCAGTAATTAGAATGATAAAGTCTCATATGTAAACAGCCTGAGATGTGTTTTAAATAAAAAGACAAAAATGTCCGGTTCTAAATAAGATTTATAATTAAAATATTTGCAGATTGGCCTAAATAAACGAAGGTCCATCGTTCAACAGAACAGATTAGTTTGTGTTGGAAGGAATCAATCAAAGTATCCATCGAACTTTGAAATATCGATTACTCAGGTAAATATTTTGACGATAATGAAAGGCGGTAACAATTCCTCTTTCAAACGACATGGTGTTTTGACAGAAGATTTTTCATTTTAGATTATTGAGTTCACAATTAAGAAGTTTATCCACACCTTCTTTCCTGAAGTTAAAAAAGGGAGCTTTTGAATACGTAAGTGAATGTATAAATTTAAACTTAAACTTGCCTGCTCAAGAAACAAGAATCAACTCAACTCGTTTGTCTAAGATGAATAATTGAGATATATGGATTTTGGATTAGCTAAAGGTTGTACAGTCAATTATTTACTGAGAATACAATTCGACTGTCTAAGTTAAACTATCATTCAACATTAGACCAATAGAGACATGTTGGTCATATGTTTGCACACAGTTTTTATGAAATGTTTTTTCACAAATTGTTGGGACACTAAGATAAAAGTGTACAATATATCTTTTTAGGGGGTCACAGCTACAAATGAATTGTTTTGTCCTGAAGAAGGTCTGAAAGAGTTGCACCATAATAGACCGAAACGTCGATGCCAAGGTCCATTACCTCAGCTGCTTTTCATTATAACAAGTGATCTTTATTTTATTTTTTTAAATAGGAGTCATTTGTTTTTTATCTGCATTGGTTTGGACTTTTTATTCAAATGATTTATAGGAATAAGCTTGTATCTTTCTTGTTTATTTGAATCATGATTAATGCTCTTTGTTTACATGTACCCTACAAAAATTAATATAAAAATTCAATATTTTTGATAAATAACTTTCCTGTGTTGCTTTTTCTCATGTCTCCAATGTTTATTCAAGTAACTTTATAATTTATATTTCAGCTATCAATTAAGTTGACACAGACGTACAAGGGTATTCAAAAACGGTCTGTCTTTTGCGATAATTTATCTATAAACAAAATCCCTTGCTGGCATTCTTCTAAATTTACTAAATGTGAAGAGGGCACTATGTGCACTTTGCACGCTACGGCTACCAAGATATAAATAACCAAACCCCCCCTTGGTCTCCCCTTCGTTGATGGTTTAGCTGGAACAAAGTAAGCCTCATAGCCTTACAGGAAAAGGTCACATTCTACCAACCAAGTTTCCTGTAGGCAGATTATCAAAAATTGCTTCGCGTAGACTATCCATCTGGGGTCTCTTAGCTTAGCTGTCAAGCCCGCTATGTTCCAGGAAATAAAGTTATTCAAACTCCCCCTCGGTTGCTTGGCCCCAGCAACTCCCACTTCTTGCCCTGACGTAACCTGCCCCCCCCCCCCTGAAAATTCTGATTCCCACAGTCAATCAAAGTCCTCCATGCCTGATAAGGTTTCAAATCTGTTGTTTAATGGCACTCTATGCCCAATATCACATTGCCTGTTCAGGGATAAATGTGGTTTCACATATGAGTAGGGTGGTGGATCGATCTCAATTTTGTCTTAACAACCCCCTGATAATGTTCCTCATGAACAAATCTCGCTGAATCCCTGTGAGATGGTGGCCTATAAAAAAAAACAAAGGTAGTAATCTGATTACAGTGCCCGTTAATGGAGGGGGGCAAAAACCCCTTGAAAAATTCGGCCATCGGTTTAGGGGTTGTCAAAGTTGATAATAAAACAGTCCCCTGTCCCTTGTTTGCTGGATCTCCTGATCCAGTTGACCCTACGTGCCATGATTATGTTGTTAGATACATTGGCTCCATCTATAGTATTCTGGGAGAACCAATGCATTATTTTATTCATCAGTTGCCCGTAATTTTCCCTCTTACCCGGTGGAAGGACAGGGACATACCCCAATATTGCTACATATGGGCTTGATTCTTGTGGGAGATCAATGGTTGGTAGTCTTAAGGGTGAAAGAGACCCATCCTCAGACCTCTTATTTATCTGCGGCAAAGGTGGGGCAGTTCTGATATTGTTGGGCTGTCTTAAATCTGTATTATCTACATTAACAACCCTATGACTGCTTGGGCCTCTTATATCCGGTGGCCTGCCTTTAACTATTACCGACACATTATCGGCTTCCTCACCTCTGTCCTGCCCCACTCTATCTTTCATACTGGGCTCTTGAGTTTGTGGGTTCACTGTAACCGTGTCCTTAGAAAAATTAGCCAACAACAATTCTAAGTTGGATAACCTTGATTCAACCCCACATATTTTTTGTACAATAGGATCTAGAAGGGTATTCATCATGGTTTCTAGTCTTCCCCAGAAAGCCCCTTCTGAGGAACCTGCAGACAATAACCCAACATTGATCTGATCGTGATTACTTAAATCTCTCTCCGTAGCCTCTCCGTAGCTTCACCCGTATCATGTATTTCTACCACCGTCACCCCCTGGTTGCCTGACACTGGATGCACGGGTTGTCTGGATCCCCGATTTTCCTTGATGTAGCATTGGCTTTCTTGGGGAAAGTGGTTGCTACTTTTGATTTCTGTGCCCTTACCCATAATTTATGATTAGCAGGACTAAGTTCCTGCTCTTGAATCCTTATGGGTCTAGTTTCACTCAATTGTGAGGTATCGGCCTCCAACGGTAAACTCCGTTGTTCACAGGGGGGCGTAACATGATTAGGAGCAGTCAGGGCCTCTGGGAAGGCGGGAGTAATGGAAAGGCTACCATGTGAGGGGAAGGGCTCCAAGGATAGCCTGTGCTCCGTTAATATACTTTCTTTAGCGAGGACAGATTCAGCCCTAGATAAAAAGGCATCTAGGGTTCCAACCACAACTGATCCTGCGGCTACTTTCCGTTTGCTCATTTTAAGTTATAATCTATTAGAAAATAGACAATATGGTAAGGGCAAAATCTATGCTGCAAACAAGTAAAAAATATACACTCAAAGAGTAATGCAGTAGGTTATCCCAAAAACCAGATAAATTGAGTAAAATACCTCAATGCATAGCTCTATCGATATCTAAGATATATAAATAAAACTTATACATAAACTACTACGATATACAGCAATGCATATGTGTCCTGAAAAATAATAAACTCACAGATATAAATACAATTAACAATAAATATCAATAAAATTAAAAATTATGAACTGTAGGCAGTGCCTATGAACTTGCTTGTAAACCAAGCAAGCACATGAAAAGGGGCCAGATAAAGAAGAAGAAATAGCTGTTAGTCCAAAAATAGTTTGTAAGCTGGGACCTGAGAAGAATAAATAACAGCTATAGATCCAATCCACACTTCAGAGAGTGTCAAGAATTACAAGTATCAGGCTAGAAATATAATGCAGGCCATAGAGTATTAAGACGTTAAGATGTCACAGTGCCTTACTTATAGATCCACAGGATGTAATGGGGAAGGCAAAGATTAAGAGGGATGGCCCAGCCCGGGCCTCAGACGGTCTCTGACGGGTGCGGACGGGCCCGCCCTTGGCCCGGGCTTTGCCCGGGCAGCGCCCTGGCACGCCAGCGCGCGTCCTGCGCTGCGTGGGGCCTCCTTCGTTTTTAAGTGCCTCCTGGCGCTGGGCAGTGACGCACTGGAACAGCGCCACTGAAGGCTTCTGGACTTTGTGGTCCCCCTCAGTAGCGCGATGAAGCAGTACTGACAATGAAAGCGGCAACGGGCGCAAGAGGTGCTAGAAACCCCCCCTCAGGTGGCGTCCCAAACCAACAGGACCAGCAGGACAACAGGGAAACCGGTAGGTGCAGCGTTCACAGCGTCCCGCGCTGCGTGGGACCTCCTCCGTTTTAAGCGTCTCCTGGTGCTGGGCAGTGACGCGCTGGAACATCACCACTGAAGGCTTTTTGACTTTGTGGTCCCCCTCAGTAGCACGTTGAAGCAGTACTGCCAATGAAAGTGGCAATGGCCGCAAGAGGTGCTAGAATCCCCCTCAGGTGGCGTCCCAAACCAATAGGACCAGCAGGACAACAGGGAAACCGGTAGGTGCAGCGTTCACAGCATCCCGAGCTGCGTGGGGCCTCCTCTGTTTTTAAGGGCCTCCTGGCGCTGGGCAGTGACGCGCTGGAACAGCGCCACTGAAGGCTTCTGGACTTTGTGGTCCCCCTCAGTAGCACGATGAAGCAGTACTGACAATGAAAGCGGCAACGGCCGCAAGAGGTGCTAGAATCCCCCTCAGGTGGTGTCCCAAACCAACAGGACCAGCAGGATAACAGGATAACTGGTAGGTGCAGCGTTCACAGCGTTTTAGCACCTCCATAAATGCTGGCTTTAAAGCACAAATACTTATTAAAGTTTCTAAATACTGAAACTAAGACTTCTGAAGGTGAGCCATAAAGCCACTTCACAGAACCAACCGCTTTATGGTCCATTCACACGCCATTCACGCACCAAAAACAAGACCTCCATACGGTTGGCCGCGGGCCTAATTAGCAGATCACTAGCATGCACATCAACATACCGCCGCCATGCAAGGGCCTATCCCATTCATAAGCCACAAGACGTAATGAGTTTGACTACATTTTTACCACCTGTCAAGTATCTGCCTCCTTCTTTCTGGACATTACCAAAAGCATGGCGAGTAAACCTTAACTAATGGCTCCCATGGCAGCCACATGAGGCTCAGGAAGACATATCTTTCATACTCCTATAGCACACTCACTGTGCAACATCCAACTGCTTCCAGTTTGTGGATGCAAGTTGGGGGGTGCCGGATATGCCACAAAGTCATATCTCACACTGAGAGAGCATATTTACCTTTAAAACTAAGGTAAACATGCTAGAAATTTTCCAGAGTTTTCTAAAGAAAACATCACTTTTACTTTGACAGAGTAAATACTCAATTACTAACTTGCATCATAGCCAGTATTATTACAAGCATTTGCAATGCAATAGGTCTCGCAGCATTAAAGTTTGAGTTACTGGCATTGTAAATGACAATGCTTTGCATTAATTTTTTGTCTTTAATTTGCAATTGGTATATAAACATTGTTTGCACAAAGGCATTCACACGATACCCCCCCCCGGATTGGCGAAACCAGTTTGAGGGTACCCATATTCAAATGTATTTTTTAGGACTAACACTCTAACGATGGTTTACAATGTGACCAAAAATCGAATGTGGGCAAACCATTCAAAAAACTGATACCCCCAAATTTGTAAATACGTGTAATGTGCTCTGTTTGGTACTGTTCCATCTACATGTGCCTCATCATCAATGATTTTTAACCTGGTTTTAACTGAACCACACAATATAGTTCTTATGCATAGCACCTCGATCTACCTGTGGAGGCATACACTTCACAAGAGTATTATATGGAAACAGACGAATACAGGAAAGGGTCTGCAGAACACAGGGGGACACACAGAGAGGCTGCTACCTGTAAAGTACAGAACCACACTGTACAGAACAAATACGGGGCGTTGTACTATGTGGGAATGTGCACACTTACAAAATTACACCTGCAATATCACATAGAACACTTCCTACCTGTCTGCCCCTGTACCTGCGTCTCCTCGTGCAGTGCATGTATCGCCTGTACATAACACGTGTCACTGGGTCTCAAAATGACCTTTCACAGCTTCGCAGCGCTTCAGTTTGTCTCGTACGGTAAATCTAGAGCGGCCCCGCTAAACCTCATGCGTCTCGCGTTTGAAGCGTACGGCGCTGAGGAAGGGGGGCGAGGTGTACTGGGCGCTGGAGCTGTGCGGTTCATACCAAGGCGGGGAGACAGGATGGGGACGTCTCCCAGGTATGGCCGCACAGTGTACGATCGTTCAGGGGGCTCGAGGGGGTGTGCGCCTCACGGACTTTGGGTCCGGAGCGCACCGCACGTCGCACACAATAACAGTACCTTCTGGTGGGGATGCGAAGTGCACAGCAGTGGGGGTCAGTCCTCTTCACGTCGCGATGCTTCTTGGGGGCAATGATAGCTACTGCTCGGCAGGCGTAGGGGGGGTTGGTGCACTTGTGTGTGTGTGCGTGCTTGTGTGTGTGTATGTGTGCGACGGCGGGGGGGTGTCTCTGTATGTGTGCGTGCATATATGTGCGCTCGTGTGTGTGTCTCTGTATGTGTGCGTGCGTGTATGTGCGCTCGTGTGTGTGTCTCTGTATGTGCGCATGCGTGCAGGGGGAGGTGTGGCTGTGTGTGTGTTGGAGCTTCCCAGGAGATAGGAGACGGCCACGACGTGCGCGTTCTTGCGCGCGCGGCCCGCTCCGATCGCCTTTTGGAAGATGCGAGTGGCCAGCTCTTGTCTCCTGGAAATCTCAGTCGCTCACTATAGGTCTCTGGCGAGACCGCGGTTTCGCGTGGTTAACGCCACGAGACCTAAAAAAGGGTACAGGACACAATTTCATGTATGATGATTGTTCTCACATCTTAAACTTAAAGATCTGAAAACAATCTTCATACAGGATGTTGTGTCCTGTATCCCTTTAAAATAACATGGTTATGATACGTTACTAATTGAGTTTGCACACTTTCAAAACAAGTTGAAATGTTGGTGAATAAGTCCAATTGGATATTTGTTTGACCTAATATGCTTACTACGGTTCTCAATGGCAATCAGGATGGTCCTTGTGTGGTATACATAAGCTCCCTAACAAGCATCTTAAAATCCAGTTAAGAGACTTTAACATTTTGCCAAACAAGGTACTCCGTGACAACAAGGCAAATGTTCTGTCCACCAGTATGTGCAGTGTGGGGACTATAATGCACTTGTCAATTGGCGAACAGAACAACAACCATGTTCTGAGAGCAGATAAAGTTGTTTAGACGTCCAAGATTTCCTGAAGTAGAGGAACAAATATTCTGTGGCTGCTTGCCTAGCGAAGGAGTCCCTACAGACAGTAGGTATCCATTCACAGCATTTGAAAGATTTACCTAAAGGCAGCTCCACCTCAGTCAATTTCCCAGTACTTTGCTTGAGTAAGATACAACATAAAGCAAGTAAGAAAACAGAAGGCGGGCTTGGTTGGGCTCTGGGGACAAAAAACGGATTCTTCTGCGTCTTTCCCTGCATCGAGCACACTTTACAACAATAACATAGTTATTCCTTTTTGGGTGTAACTTCTGCAGCCTTGCCACGTCCTCCAGAACACATGAAGTGGAGGCTGCTGCTTCTGTAGGTAGCAGTGAGGCTTTCAACCACAGACAACTGGAAGTCAATGAAAGACACAAGTTTTTCTGTTGTTGTCTGACAATACACAACATACGCATTGTATGTTGCCATCTGGATCAGGTGGGTAAACAGTTTCTTATACCAAGTGCGAGTTTTACAACTCACATTGTATGGCTGAAGAACCTGGTCGTTCTTGTCCACTCCACCCATGTACTTGTTGTAACCAAGTATACAGGTGGGCTTGTGGACTTCAGACATCTGACCCCAAACCGTGACGGGGGAAGTGCTCTCATCATGAATTGTAGTGAGCATGTACACATCACGCCTATCTGAGAACTTGACTGCGAGCAGTTCGTTGGAACGCAGCACAGTGCTCTAGGATTTCTGGAGCTTCTTGCAAACAACCTCCTGTGGGAATCCTTTGCAGCAACAACAAATTGTACTGCAGGCCACATGGCCAGCTTTGTAGATCTCACTGAACAGCTCTACTCCAATATAGAAATTGTCTTCATAAAGGTTGTAACCTTTGTGAAAGAGTGACTGGACAAGATATCATACATTCTTTTCGGTGACCCATAGTGTAGGATGGGAACTTTCAGGGTTTAGAGTGGAGTCTCTCCCTGTATACACTCTCAAGCTGTACGCCTAGCCAGCCAAGCTCTCACACAGCAGGTACCGCTTGATGGTATAGCAAGCTTGTTTGCTCGCAAGTACTGCCTGATTTTGGAACTTTATACAACATCAATGACTCGATGGATATATTGTGTCGAGGAGAATAAATCTCTGGAAACCTAGCAGACTAATGTTCCACGACAGGCCAAATTTTGAACAACCTGTCATGGTCTGGACGGTCCCGGGACAATGCAGCAGAATTGTCATTAAAATGCTGCATGCACTGCAATAACAAAAAACAATCTCTGCTCATGTCACCTCATCCTAGATTCCTCTGTGTGTCTAGTTTAAAAAAAATGTATATGCTTGGCAGGTTTCCCTAGGTGCCAGCTGAGCTAGGGTCCAAAAACCATAGCTAGACACATTGCAAAGTAAAAGGGTCCATTTTCAGTGGAAAAACGTGATCTGCCCACGTTGAGTTTTAGGCCATTTCCTGTGGCAGGCACTAGCCATTCCCACACAAGTTAGGTACCATTTTTATCCGGAGTCTTTGAAAATGCTGGGTGGATGGAAGTTTGTGCCTCCCTTCAGATTCCAGAACTTTCTATCATTGAAATGTGAGAAAATTGTGTTTTTGACAAAGTTTGGAGTTTGCAAGCGAGTCGAGGAAACAGGACCTGGTGTGAGGCACACGCCCCATCCTGAATTTCCCTCGGTGTCTAGATTTAAAAAAGTGACAGGTTTTCTAGGTGGTCCTAGGTTCCAGCTGAACTAGGGTCCAAAAACCACAGCAAGGCAACATGCAAAAAAAAGGGTCAGTTTTCACTGGAAAAATGTGATGTGCCCACTTTGCATTTTAGGCATTTCCTGATGTGGGAACTAACCCTACCCACAAACGTTAGGTACCATTGTTATCAGACGACTTGGGGAAACACAGAATAGTAGAACAAGTGCTATTATCAATTGACTGTCTATGCATTTCTGCCTTACAAATGTAAGACAGTGTGTGGAGGGCGTAGCCTGGCTGACGACCAACATGGCCATGCAAAGCTGAAGCTCCGCCAGGGATCCTGATATCCGAGCTCCATCCTGCCTCCAATCCATGCCAATCTACCTGTTGGGCAGCTGCCCTGGGTGCAGGAAGGTGCCCACATGCCGCAGAGCCATCCTGGGCAGCTAGATTGTTGAAGGTCCCGCGTAGGGATGCCACCAAGCGCGAGAGGGCCACGATGGAGTACAGAGCTGAAGGAAACTACTGGCCTCGGTGCTCCGGCAGCATTATCCGGATGGGAGAGGAGACAGCTGACCCCTGCTGGTTATAGGGTGAGTGCATCCCAAAATCGCCCCCCCTGATTCAGCCTCCTTACTTCAGCTTTTAAGAAGACCGGCCCATGTTGCTCCTGAAGGCCCTGCAGTGTGAGGGGCCGTGGGTGAGGCTGGGGGCCAGCCACCCGGCTGGATGGGCCGATCGGGGTGGGTCGCTAGGGGTTGCGCTTGCCTGGCCGGGTGGGGTGCAGGCGCTGCAAGACACCGCTGTTCACCGGAGTCAGCAAATTGAAAAGTGGCCTAATTTTTGTACGGCGCTCTTGCATCGGTGTGCTGCGAATCCCTGCGCTGGTATTGTGCTGTGGCCCTTCACTCTGGGCCCAGACTGAGATTATACTGCGCCTGAACAGCGCCGCAAGGTCCCTGGCAGGTTCCATGGAATGATACGAGGCTCATGCGGGTGCGCTTTCTCCTGCCATATTGTGCGGCTTGCTGCTTGACCCCAAGAGGAAATTCGGCCTCCATAGGCCAGGCGCGCATATCGAGTCTCTAGTATCTGGCTCCTGCAGCCAAGGCTAGGCCCAGGGACAATTTAGCCACCACCAGCAGTTTCACAGGGAAAGTTATGGGTCGCAAAGGCTATTACAATTTGGCAAACCATCCGAGAAGTCTGTGGAGTCTGGATGCAGCATGGCTGAAGGGGGAGCAGAGGAGGCCAATTTTAGTGATGCCCCTTCAGGATTGGGTGATCTGCTGCTGGAACTGAGTGCTGGCTTCAAGGCACTAGATGGTCGCTTTGATACCCTTGAAAAGCATTTAAACACCATGGGCGCCAAATTGGATACACATTAGAAGCGCCTGGACAATGTGGAACGCAGGGTGTCTGGCCTACAGGATAGCTCGGCCCAATCCACCAAGCGTGTAGCCTGCATGGAAAAGATCCTCAAAGATGTTGCCATAAAAAACGACAATTTGGAGGCACGCAGTAGGCGCAACACTGTACTCATTTTAGGCATCCCAGAGTCGGCCAATACTGGGCGCATGGACCTATTTGTAGAAAGACTGCTCACAGACATCTCTTGTAAAGAAGCCTTCACCTCCTTTCCTCGTTGAGGGGGCTCACTGCTCCCTTGGCCCTCGTCCCCCCCGGATGATCACCTAGACCCATTATTGCCCGCCTTCTAACTTTTCGGGACAGAGATACGGTGTTAAGGCTGGTGAGAGAGCAAGGCTCCATATCTTGGCAGGGCTCGACTTTGGCACTGTTCCCGGACTTTACCGCCATGGTGCAGGATGCAAGGCGGAAGTACACTGGCATGAAGACAACGCTCCGCAATTTGGGACTCCATTATGGCATGATATACCCATTGCACCTCCGGGTCGATGTCGAGGGTCGCTCCTGTATACTTGACACCCCTACAGTGGTGCAAGAGTTCTGCAGGGACCATAAAAGGAGCAGTAGCCACAAGAATAAGGACATAGCTAGAGTTTCCCCCCACCTCACAGATGCTCGGTAGCAAGTGTGGAGCTCTTTTCCACCGAATAATCCATGCTGTCAGCACTAGAGGGCTAAGGCTAAGTACTGTGTGAACCTTTGGGCTAGGGCGAATGATGCATTTTTATTGATCATTGCAAAGTTGTGTAACTGGCACGGCATTGCCACACCCCAAGTGTATATCACTTTAAGTGGGCTTCAATAGTTAAAATGTATCTTGTTTTGCTCCTACTTTATTCTCCAGGGTGTTTACATGATGCTTGGTCAATGGGGATTCTCCCTGCAAGGGGTTGCGCAGGGATGGGTGGGGTTGCAGGGGGGGTTTGTTAGTAATCATTGGTTACCATTGCTTCTATCTGTTTACCCATTGCAGCACGTTGTGTTCTAACTGCGATGCACAACTACAATCACTGTTAATTTGCTTGAATGTCAGTGTGGGGTAGGTTTTCAACTGTTTTAGCTCTGATACTGATCACCTGAAACATTAGGGGTCTCAATAATGCTAGAAAGGAGAAGCAGGTTTTGCACTACTTACAGCGCCATAAGAGTAATGTAGCATTTCTTCAAGAAACACACCTGCCCAAGTCCACTCCCACCAATTTTGCCTCGAGTTGGGGCCCATATAGCTATTTTGCAAATTACAGCACAAATGCGAGGGGCACGACCGTAATTATTCACAAATGTCTGCTCTTTCAATTTTCCAAAGTCCATAATGACTGTGAGGGCCTCTATACGATGGTAGTTGGTCATTTGATGGGACACCACATGGTATTTGTTTGCTTAAACAAGCCTAATGTGATAGCCCAGAATTTTGCCATAGTCTTCACGCACAGCTCCTACAAGTAGACGCAGATTATATATGCATGGGTGGGCTTTTAGCCTCCTGTTGGACCCCGTGCGTGACAGTACTTTTGACTCTCTGGATACCAAACCCTGCACGCACCATGCGATGTTGGATCTATGTGACTCTGTAGACCTAGTTGATGTTTGGCGTTTGTGCAATCTGGGAGAATCCGCAAACACTCACTACTCCGCTCATTGCGACACCTGGACATGAATAGAATATTTGCCTCTTACTCCTAATTTGGCAACCTGCTATAGGTCATCCCAGCATCTCCCTAGCACATACTCTGATCACTCTCCAGTAGTATTGCAAGTCCGGGGCCCCAGGGCTGAGGGCTGTGAGATACAGTGGAGATTTCCTGGACAGGCACTGATGGGCGAAATGTTCAGTACAGAGTTTTGGGAGGCCATTGGGGAATATTTTGAGCTAAATAAAGGATCAGTGAGCTCATGGGCCACACTTTGGGAGGCCTTTAAAGTCTACATACGAGGGGTCTGCATCTCTAAACATGCTGGGGTGTTGAAAGACTTGAGAGGTATGATAGCTCACATTGAACAGCAACTAGACACACTGGACCGGGAGCAGGTTGAGCGGCCTGATCCGTATCGGCTTGGCCGCCTATTGATGCTCTTGGCGGAGATTAGGGAGGAAGCGGAGAGTGAGACTAACTTTCTGAGTAAATACACCATTGCATGGCGTTACGGGGAGGGTGACAGACCTGGCCACACATTGGCATGGCATCTGAGACCCTCGGTTGGGCAGTCATCCAATTTTGTATCCGCTCCTCAACTAGGCAGACCTTGACAGGCACCCCAGACATACGGGATGAATTTTTAACATATTACTCCACATTATACGTGACGCATGATACACACAGTGAAGATGACCAAAGGGAATACCTTGCAGAGATTTCTATGGTATGACTCCAGAAGTTCATGCAACAGTTTTTAGCTGAGCCATTCTCCACTGAGGAAATTATCAGTGACATAGATGCCATGAATGTATCAACTGCCCCGGGCCTGGACGGGTTCACTGGTGAAATTATAAAACATATAAGGACCTCTTTGCGCCATACCTTCATTAGGTTTATTATGAAGCATTCGAATGCAAAGAATTACCCCCCACTCTACGTGAAGCGGTAATCATTTTTCTCCCAAAAGCTGGGAAAGATCCGCTCATATGCGGCTTGTACAGGCCGCTATCACTCTTAAACCTGGATAACAAAATTCTTGCTAAAATGATTGATGTGAGACTGGCTTTGCTGCTGGATTGTATTATCTCCCCTGCCTAGTCAAACTTTGTCCCTCACAGGTCGACAGCTTTGAATTCACGAACATCATTTGTGGTGATACATAGAATCTCACCGGAAGTTCCTGCAGCTACAGTTCTACTTGATACTGAAAAGGCCTTCGACTCCTTAGAGTGGCCTTTTTTCTTAGCAGTAATGAGGAAGTTGTGCGTTCCTAAGGAATTCATTGACCTTACTGCACTGCTTTACACTGCACCCACCATTAGGCTTCGACTGAATGGCACGCTGTCCCCTCCATTTGCTCTTACCCGTGGCAGCAGACAGGGTTGCCTACTCTCCCCGCTGCTTTTTATATTTGCTCTGGACCCTTTGGTTCAACGCTTTCAGGAGCGACATCTGCATAGAGGTCTCCAGTTCAAAACGGGTCCTCTCTTAATCTCTCTATAAGTGGATGATATCATTCTATATGTCCGCAACCCTCTGGAGAACTTGGAACTGCTCATTAGAGATATTGTCCGATTTGGTGTTTTTTCTGGGCTGGGTATAAACTGGAGCAAGTTGGAAGTGTGCCCTCTGATGCCGAGTACTGCTCAGTGGGATTGTAAGTACCCTCTGGTGTGGTGTGAGGAGTAAATACTTGGGAGCTCAGATCCATACAGAAACGGAACAGATTATCCTGCTAAAGTACATCCCAGCATTGCATAGTCTAGTGCAGCAGGTGGTTCTCTGGCTGAGACTCCCTCTTTTGCTAGCTAGTCCTTCCAAAATTCTTGTATCTGTTTCACAACATTCCCATTCCGCTCCCCAATAGCTTCTTTCACACTCTTCGATCCCATCTCATCAGACTAGGTTGGGGGGACGGGAAGCCCAGGATTAGCTTGGACACAATGTCCTTACCATATGAAAGAAGGGGATTTGGGATCCCTAATTTTCAAATGTATTATCTGGTGGCACAGTACAGCTTTGCACATTCCTGGTACCACCCGGACGTGCGGATCCCCTACAATAGACCTGAGGCTGACCTAGTGCTTTCAGCTCCCATGCGTACAGTGTTTCCACAGGGATTTCCCTGGGACTCCGGGATATTCAAACAGTACCCAACACCAGCAGTGCATGGCAGAAGCTGGCAAGTGTAACTGGCAGTCAATCCTATACTCTTCTGAGATCCCCATCATTAACAACTCATGGAAGAAAAACTGGCCCAATGTACACTCACTTCATACTCATTAGACAAGATTGGGGACCTGTTTCCAGAGGGGCATGTCTTCTCCAGTACAGAGAAAGGGAGGTTCAGAGAGGCACATTTATGGAACAATTTATGTTCAGTCGGGTTCGTAGGGTGCTCAGAGCTAAGATTACAGAATTCCCATTGGAGCCCGAGTTCTTCCTCCACTGACTCTCAATCACGAGTGCCCCAGAAGATCATCTAATTTCTAGGTTATACAGAGCATGTATGTCTTTAGTCCCTAGCAAGGATGCCAAGATCCGGGAGGCATGGGAGCGAGATCTTGGGCACCCAATTCAGGATTCCCACTGGTCCTTTTGTTGTACGCAGACTAAAGAGGGCTCCCTAAACAACAGACAGAAATGAATACATTTTAAATATTTGTGGAGGATTTACATGTCCCCGGCGAAAATTCATTCTGTCGATCCCAACCGACCACACACGTGTATTAAGTGCGGTGGTTCACACGCTGATTTTGCTCACTTGTCTTTGAACTGTGCTTAGATTGGGGAGTACTGGAGAGCCATATGCAGATTGTGATAAAAATGACACACCTGGAGATGGACCCTACAACTGAGGTCACCTTGTTCGGATAGGTGTATGATCTCCCAAAGAAGCTGTGCAAATTCAAGCCCATTGCCCTTTTGTTCGCAAAGAGGGAAGTAGCTCTCAAATGGGGCAGTAGAGCCTCCCTCACAGTGAAAGCTTGGCTTAATACCCTTCCATTTTGTAATATGAATAGTGAACTTTATGCCACAACTCAACCCCCGGCATCCCAACCCAAAGATATTTGGTGGCCTCTTGAAAGCTATTTGCTGGACATCCATTCTGCCCCTACTTCACAGCAGCCCGCAGGGATAGTCCCCACTGGTATGGGGTAATTTATGCACTACTAGCTTTCTCAATAGCTGTGTTTATTATATCAAGGAGGGTGGGGGAAGGACCTTTGGGGTGCACTCTGTTGCCTGGGTTGATCGGATGTTTGTACCAGAACGTATGACATATGCTACCCAAGACATTTGTGCTTTATATGTGGGAACATATTTTCTTCGCAAATATAGCTTTTTTTGGTTTGCCTTGTGACAGTTAGTAATCATGCAATGTCTGTAAGCATTTATGGAAAATGATAACGTTTTTAAAAAAATTTAAGACAGTGTGTAAATAAGAAGTCATTTTGAAACATCCCCTCTAATTCACATGGTAGTATGGGTACCCACATATTCCGAGTTGTGCAAATAACCAATGCTTCTAAACTCCACATGTTCTCATTTTGGAAATGCATAGTTTTCCTTGATACCTATTTTTTTTCTCTCGTATTTTACCACGTGAATTGCTGCATACCCGGGACACAATTAAAAACCATTGCAAGGTGCAGCTCAGTTATTGGCACTAGGCACCTCGGGTTGTTGGTAAACCTACAAGTCCTATATACCCTCGCAACCAGAAAGTTCCAGCAGACGTATTGGAATATTGCTTTTAAGAATCTGCCATACGTAGAAGAAGTTACATGTGAAAACACGTTTTCAATATTTTCTTTATT
Organism: Lissotriton helveticus; assembly: GCF_964261635.1. Lineage (NCBI taxonomy): Eukaryota > Metazoa > Chordata > Amphibia > Caudata > Salamandridae > Lissotriton > Lissotriton helveticus. The sequence goes on along the minus strand of NC_136065.1, from coordinate 93,712,043 downwards.
TCAAATGTTACTTTCTATAGGAAAATCTCGAAGGATCTACACAAATGACCATTTGCTGAATTCATGATTGTGTCTACTTTTCAGAAATGCATAGATGTCTGGGGTCTGTTATTGGTTTCACATCCATTTGTACCACTAACTGGAAGGAGGTTTAAAGCACAGAACATAGGAAAAATAGGCTAATTATCAATAAAATGGCAAAACTGTGTAAAAAAATTTTGTTTTTTTGGCAGAAGTCTGACTGTTTCCTGAAAGCTGGAATTATGGTGATTTTAGCACTGCAAACCCTTCACTGATATCATTTAAAGGAAAAGAAAAAACAGACGCTTTCTTGTTACGCATTTTTATTTTTTTAAAAACAACATTTAGCTGTATTTTGGCTCATTTCCCAGTCCCGTCCCGGAGAGTCCACAAACCCAGAGTACATTTAGGATCTCCATGATGTTGGAAGGAAAACCTCAAATTTGACATGGGTACCGTACATGGAAAAAAGTTATGAAGCTCTAAGCACAAACTACGGTTAAGGTCCATCAGTTAAGGGGTTAATATTCTGTTCGAGAATGGTCACTCGGTCCTTAATTTCCCTGGTCTCTGCTAAAAGTTTATTTTCTATGTTGTCGAGTTTGCTGTGGACACTTTTTCATTTTAATTGCATGCCTTTAGGGACAGGTGGTTCATTTTCAGAGATCGGGCCATTGGACGGTCGATTATGCAGGTTTTGTTGATTTAGCGACCATGTCTTGCACAGGCTGTCTGCATTTTTTTTAAAGGGGGAGAAATTAACATATTAATAAACGAGAGGAGAGCTCTGTTATCCCAAGAGGTGCAGTTAGCACACGAGGCAATGATGTTGTATTTAGTGTGTTCTCATATATCAGCGAGTTATCCGATGCAAGGAGCGATCCACTGGCTAAAGTTACGGGCTCATCTAAGGCTTCTGTAATCACATTACCTAATGCCCTTTTAGTAGCCACCAATCTTGCTTCTGAATTAACAATTGCATTGTTAATCAGACCCATGGCATCAGTAAGGTAATTAGCTTTTGCGGTCTTTGCAATTTTACCCACAGAATCTTGAAGAAGTGTCACGTGGCTGATGGGGACATTGTTGACATCACTAAGTTACCCTGAGCTTGGCAGTCATGGTCCTGCTTTTGTGGACGTTACTACATAATTTTATTTTTGCAAGGCTCTGTTTATACCTTTCACATGAGAACTGTCTACTGTGTTCGTTCTCTGCCTGTTTCTGGAGTTCAGTCTGAACATTGTGAGCAAGGTCGATAAACAATGCCCCTTGTTATTCTGTTCTGGTCAGGCTCTAGCACCTAGAGAAACATACCACTGCAGCTGTGGCTGCGGACTCGTGCTTTGATATTACGGGGATACATGCTTAGGTGAGAAACACTTGGAGAGGGACGTTTCCAGGGAGAAGAGCAACACTCACCTTTGATGTAGAAATCCCATCTATGCTCTAAGTTATGAGGTCTACTTATAAAACCAAGATATCTTCTATAATATAATAATACTTTTTCTATCCAAATGGAAAGAGATTAGGCACTATAGTCCTTTCGCAAAAACAACAGTTGATGGACAGAATGCAGAACAATGTCATACATTCACCCCAGTACAGAGATCTGGCCCTAAATCCATCGTTTTTTTGCTCACCATGCCATTCCAGTTTGAACCCAGCAATATGCAAATCAGTCTTGACCCTGTGCCCCATGGGAACAGTCCAGCCCGAACTGCCAAGCCAGGTCCTCCCTGGACTGGAAACAAGCATCCAAGGACCGGTATCGGGCTTTCAGCCCTCATCAGCCTGAATAGCTTGATTCCAGTGGCATGGAGAGCACGGGACTCACGTCTGAGCATACCCGACCCACTCGGGGTGACAAATGCAAATACAACAGTTGATGGACAGAATGCAGAACAATGTCATACATTCACCCCAGTACAGAGATCTGGGCCTAAATCAATCGTTTTTTTGCTCACCATGCCATTCCAGTTTGAACCCAGCCATATGCAAATCAGTATTGACCCTGTGCCCCATGGGAACAGTCCAACCTGAACTGACAAGCCAGGTCCTCCCTGGACTGGAAACAAGCATCCAAGGACCGTTTTCGGGCTTTCAGCCCTCATCAGCCTGAATAGCTTGATTCCAGTGGCATGAAGAGCACGGGACTCACGTCTGAGCATACCCGACCCACTCGGGGTGACAAATGTAAATACAACAGTTGATGGACAGAATGCAGAACAATGTCAAACATTGACCCCAGTACAGAGATCTGGGCCTAAATCCATCGTTTTTTTGCTCACCATGCCATTCCAGTTTGAACCCAGCAATATGCAAATCAGTCTTGACCCTGTGCCCCATGGGAACAGTCCAGCCCGAACTGCCAAGCCAGGTCCTCCCTGGACTGGAAACAAGAATCCAAGGACCGGTATCGGGCTTTCAGCCCTCATCAGCCTGAATAGCTTGATTCCAGTGGCATGGAGAGCACGGGACTCACGTCTGAGCATACCCGTCCCACTCGGGGTGACAAATGCAAAAACAACAGTTGATGGACAGCATGCAGAACAATGTCATACATTCACCCCAGTACAGAGATCTGGGCCTAAATACATAGTTTTTTTCTCACCATGCTATTCCAGTTTGAACCCAGCCATATGCAAATCAGTCTTGACCCTGTGCCCCATGGGAACAGTCCAGCCTGAACTGACAAGCCAGGTCCTCCCTGGACTGGAAACAAGCATCCAAGGACCGTTTTCAGGCTTTGAGCCCTCATCAGCCTGAATAGCTTGATTCAAGTGGCATGGAGAGCACAGGACTCACGTCTGAGCATACCCGTCCCACTCGGGGTGACAAATGTAAAAACAACATTTGATGGACAGAATGCTGAACAATGTCAAACATTCACCCCAGTACAGAGATCTGGGCCTAAATCCATAGTTTTTTTGCTCATCATGCCATTCCAGTTTGAACCCAGCAATATGCAAATCAGTCTTGACCCTGTGCCCCATGGGAACAGTCCAGCCCGAACTGCCAAGCCAGGTCCTCCCTGGACTGGAAACAAGCATCCAAGGACTGGTATCAGGCTTTCAGCCCTCATCAGCCTGAATAGCTTGATTCCAGTGGCATGGAGAGCACGGGACTCACGTCTGAGCATACCCGTCCCACTCGGGGTGACAAATGCAAAAACAACAGTTGATGGACAGAATGCAGAACAATGTCATACATTCACCCCAGGACAGAGATCTGGGCCTAAATCCATCGTTTTTTTGCTCACCATGCCATTCCAGTTTGAACCCAGCCATATGCAAATCAGTCTTGACCCTGTGCCCCATGGGAACAGTCCAGCCTGAACTGACAAGCCAGGTCCTCCCTGGACTGGAAACAAGCATCCAAGGACCATTTTCGGGCTTTCAGCCCTCATCAGCCTGAATAGCTTGATTCCAGTGGCATGGAGAGCACAGGACTCACGTCTGAGCATACCCGTCCCACTCAGGGTGACAAATGTAAAAACAACAGTTGATGGTCAGAATGCAGAACAATGTCAAACATTCACCCCAGTACAGAGATCTGGGCCTAAATTCATTGTTTTTTTGCTCACCATGCCATTCCAGTTTGAACCCAGCAATATGCAAATCAGTCTTCACCCTGTGGCTCATGGGAACAGTCCAGTCCGAACTGCCAAGCCAGGTCCTCCCTGGACTGGAAACAAGCATCCAAGGACCGGTATCGGGCTTTCAGCCCTCATCAGCCTGAATAGCTTGATTCCAGTGGCATGGAGAACACGGGACTCACGTCTGAGCATACCCGTCCCACTCGGGGTGACACACGCAAAAACAACAGTTGATGGACAGAATGCAGAACAATGTCATACATTCACCCCAGTACAGAGATCTGGGCCTAAATCCATCGTTTTTTTGCTCACCATGCCATTCCAGTTTGAACCCAGCTATATGCAAATCAGTCTTGACCCTGTGCCCCATGGGAACAGTCCAGCCCGAACTGCCAAGCCAGGTCCTCCCTAGACTTGAAACAAGCATCCAAGGACCGGTTTCGGGCTTTCAGCCCACATCATCCTAAATAGCTTGTTTCCAGTGGCATGGAGAGCACGGGACTCACGTCTGAGCATACCCGTCCCACTCGGGGGGTGACAAATGCAAAAACAACAGTTGATGGACAGAATGCAGAACAATGTCATACATTCACCCCAGTACAGAGATCTGGGCCTAAATCCATCGTTTTTTTGCTCACCATGCCATTCCAGTTTGAACCCAGCCTTATGCAAATCAGTCTTGATCCTGTGCCCCATGGGAACAGTCCAGCCCGAACTGCCAAGCCAGGTCCTCCCTGGACTGGAAACAAGCATTCAAGGACCGGTTTTGGGCTTTCAGCCCTCATCAGCCTGAATAGCTTGATTCCAGTGGCATGGAGAGAATGGGACTCACGTCTGAGCATACCCGTCCCACTTGGGGTGACAAATTCAAAAACAACAGTTGATGGACAGAATGCAGAACAATGTCATACACTCACCCCAATACAGAGATCTGGGCCTAAATCCATTGTTATTTTGCTCACCATGCCATTCCAGTTTGAACCCAGCCATATGCAAATCAGTCTTGACCCTGTGCCCCGTGGAAACAGTCCAGCCCGAACTGCCAAGCCAGGTCCTCCCTGGACTGGAAACAAGCATCCAAGGACCGGTTTCAGGCTTTCAGCCCTCATGAGCCTGAATAGCTTAATTCCAGTGGCATGGAGAGCATGGAACACATGGCTTGGCAGTTCGGGCTGGACTGTTCCCATGAGGCACAGGGTCAAGACTGATTTGCATATGGCCATGTCTGAACTGGGGTTGCGTGGTGAGCAAAATAACGATGGATTAAACCCAGATATGTGACTGGAGGTGAATGTTTTGCCAATGTGCAACATTCCGTCCACTATCTTGTGTGTTTTGCTGTTCAGCCTATGTGGGAAGGGTATGCCCAGACGTGGGTACCGTGCTCACTACGCCACTGGAGTCAAGCAATCCTGGCTGATGACGGCTGATAGCCAGAAACCGGTCCTAGGATGCTTGATTCCGGTCCAGGGAAGACATGGCTTGGCAGTTCGGGCTGGACTGTTCCCATGAGGCACAGGGTCAAGACTGATTTGCATATGGACACGTCTGAACTAAGGTGGCGTGGTGCGCAAAATAACGATCGATTAAACCCAGGTCTGTGACTGGGGGTGAATGTTTTGCCAATGTGCAACATTCCGTCCACTATCTTGTGTGTTTTGCTGTTCACCCTATGTGGGAAGGGTATGCCCAGACGTGGGTCCCGTGCTCACTACGCCACTGGAGCCAAGCTATCCTGGCTGATGACAGCTGATAGCCAGAAACCGGTCCTAGGATGCTTGATTCCGGTCCAGGGAAGACATGGCTTGGCAGTTCGGGCTGGACTGTTCCCATGAGGCACAGGGTCAAGGCTGATTTGCATATGGCCATGTCTGAACTGGGGTGGCGTGGTGAGCAAAATAACAATGGATTAAACCCAGATCTGTGACTGGGGGTGAATGTTTTGCCAATGTGCAACATTCCATCAATCATCTTGTGTGTTTTGCTGTTCACCCTATGTGGGAAGTGTATGCCCAGACGTGGGTCTCGTGCTCACTACGCCACTGGAGTCAAGCTATCCTGGCTGATGACGGCTGATAGCCAGAAACCGGTCCTAGGATGCTTGATTCCGGTCCAGGGAAGACATGGCTTGGCAGTTCGGGCTGGACTGTTCCCATGAGGCACAGGGTCAAGACTGATTTGCATATGGCCATGTCTGAACTGGGGTAGCGTGGTGAGCAAAATAACAATGGATTAAACCCAGATCTGTGACTGGGGGTGAATGTTTTGCCAATGTGCAACATTCCATCCATCATGTTGTGTGTTTTGCTGTTCACACTATGTGGGAAGGGTATGCCCAGACGTGGGTCCCATGCTCACTACGCCACGGGAGTCAAGCTATCCTGGCTGATGACGGCTGATAGCCAGAAACCGGTCCTAGGATGCTTGGTTCCGGTCCAGGGAAGACATGGCTTGGCAGTTCGGGCTGGACTGTTCCCATGAGGCACCGCTTGGTCTATGGTCTACCTAAATCTCACCACTGTTCTCCCCTTCTTAGATCCCTCCATTGGCTCCCCATCAGAGAAAGGGCCCTCTTTAAGATGGGTTGCATCACGTTCCAGGCTCTTGCGGGAACAGCCCCATCTTTCCTCACCTCTAAAATCGGACCCTATACCCCCCAGCAGACACCTGAGGTCTTCCTCTCAATCTCTCCTGGTGGTGCCCAGGTTCAAGAAAAGCAGAACGGGAGGCACAACGTTCTCCGTCCTTGCTCCACAATTTTGGAATTCTCTATCTTTCCAATTGAGATCAACATCATCCTACCTGGAGTTCCGCAGCACACTGAAAACATATCTGTTCGCACAGGCTTTCAAAACCTAAAAACTACACCCTTCCCTCAGGACTCACTCTCCTCTACAGCGCCATGGAACCGTCTGGTGTACGAGCGCTCAACAAATACTTTTAAATTCAAAAATTCAAATATAGCTATTCGGGCCTGGGCTCATGGGTATTAAGGTAAGTAGTAAGGCTTAGCCCCTATACCAAGGTACCATAATCCTGCGCATAGTTCTGTGTATGTGTGGAATCCCTGCAACATAAGCTTTCACTTTCCCATGGTGATGACAGAAATTCATCTACATAATAGCCACCATTATATATTAAAAGGGTGAACGTACCTAATGTGCCTGGATTCACTGGCCAAGAGGGTAGTCCTGGCCCGGCTTAAGTCAGCTACAGATGGGCACAAGGGAGCAGCTATTGGCCCAGACTTTGCCCGGGCATGACCCAAGAGTGTCCCGAGCTGCAGGCAGTCTACACACAGTTCAGCGCTACATGCAGGAGTTTGGAGCGTTACGTGGGTGCTGACTCTGGGTAATGTAGTCCCTCAGCAAGAGATGATGCAGCAACCAGCCCGGTCCCTTGGTCATAAACTGCAAATTCGTCTTTTTGGACCATAGAGAGCAGACGGTCTGGATAAATCCTTTTTTCTCAGATGTTAACACACTTACATTGTGTGGTCCCCAAAGATCATCATTAAGCCTCACATTGTTTACTATTTATATGTCTCCTCTGGCACAGTTGGTGGAATCTTTGGGCATCCAAAACATAGGATATTCTGATGATACGCAGCTATTACTATCTAATGAGTGTGGAGCTGACACAGTAAAGTAGGCATTTTGTGCCTGCATGGGAACTATGATGAACTGGATGAGAATCAACAACGTTCAGTGTAATCCAGACAAAACTGAGGTGTTACTCGGTGCTGACAGGATCTCTGATTGGACAGGTTGTTGGCCTAGAGATATCCCTGCCCCTCCGTCTCTAGCTGTAGTTGCTAGAAATCTGAGCATTCAATTTGATCATCATCTCTATTTTAAATACCAGGTAGGTTTGGTGGTAAGATCTTGTTTTTGGATTATAAAAACACTAAAGAAGTTCCTTACTATACTCCCATGGGAAGCTCAGAGAGCGGCTTTGCAGGCATTGACCATCTCGTGCCCTGATCATGTCAACGTTCTTTATTTGGGCCCACCTGGCTATGTTCTTTAGCATTTGCAACTGGTGTGGAATGCAGCAGCTTGCCTATTATTTGAGCTTTCCTGTCCCTCTGCTATTTCCTCGTACTTACTGGAGTTGCAATGGTTACCAGTATTAAAGAGAACTTTGTTATATGGTCTTTCACCCCTATAAACATTCAAAGGGAGAGTTGATATTGGGCACCCAACAGCTAGAACAGGTTAAGGTCTTTGACTACCTGGGAGTCAGAGTTAGTGACAACTTAGCATGGACTCCCCAAACTCAAAAGAGTGAGTAATCTCTACAACTAGTGGAATGCGCAATAGCAAGGGGGCTAAGATGTTCAACCTATCACCCAATTTCTCCTGTACTGGAGATATATAGGGCCAAGGGATTAGGCAGTGTTGTGTTGTGGGTGCTGGCAGGAATATATGTGGACTCTAATTAAGAAAGTATTTATTAAGTATATACTCGAGACTCCACCAGGAGCAGATGTCATCTATTAGTAAGTTCTAATTTCACTGAGCTAACCACCGCTCCTAGAAGGCCCACACTGTGGCACTCCGTGGCATCACATGAAGTGCACTCGGCTCACTGATCTTTCTGCCTTAGAACACCCACATCCTGGCATAAGATGTTGAAGGTATTTTTGGATATCGTTAGAGCTTTGACTGTTGTGTATGAACAGTAACTCACACTGAGCTCTAGTCCGCACCCCCTGCTCTTAATACTGAATCTTATATCAAATGCAGGTCTTATGTGATGTTCATCCTCTGTTCCTGTAGCTGTCATTGCTCTTTAACCAAAGATGATATGTGTTTTATTACAGGTGTTATAATGTGAAGATTCAGAGCCCAGAAGTGATGGTGAAGTGTTATAAAGGTAAAAATCACTGTGATGATTAGCTCTGTATGTTATTTTTTATGAAAATAGTGTACTATGGTATGGTATAGTATTTAATTGTAGTCCACATTTGAGTCCGGACACAATTACTTACTTTGTGTCTGTAACCTTTGTCTTTTTCAGCTTATTTCTAGAATTGTATTTATCCCCATTCTGTACGTGTGCTGCTGCATTATTTGGGTTTAAATCATTCTTCCAACCTTGGACATTCATGCTAGGTTTATTGGAAATTTGGATGCAGTTATTTTACATGCCAAATTAATTATACTGATAGGATTGACAACTGCGGGCAACTCAGTTATTGCGTTATTCGGAGATTTTCACTATGGAATGGGGAATTTCCTCAGATATCAGCATTTGCCACATAACACATTATACATTTTCTTGTGAATCTACACTGGCCTAGCACATGCACCTACACTGACCTAGCGCATGCACCTACACCGACCTAGCGCATGCACCTACACCGACCTAGCGCATGCACCTACACCGACCTAGCGCATGCACACAGTTACTAAGATCCCCTCTTTTGCTAACGTTCACCCAAACACACCATGCACATCTACATTCACCCCTCTGTCTCTCTTTCTCTCTCTTTCTCTTCTCTCCCTCCGTCCGCCCTTCAGTTTTCTGGTACAAATTCCACAATGGATGTCACGAAATGTGTGCGTTGTAAGATGTGATACAGTCATCCTACATGTGGTAATACCTTCACACTAAAAATAACGATTCATGCGGATAATTCAATATTCAACTAAATGGGTGTTTACATGTAATTGGGACTAGGGTGTTTATGATGTGGCATGAGAGTTCAGCAAAAATTTCTGGCTCAGTGATTCTGCTTGCCTTATGAATCTCAAACTCTTCCTAAATGGGCTCTTCACTGTGGTAAAGGCATGCGTGGTAAAATCTGTGTGGTAGGCACAAATATCTGCATGATAAAGGCATGCATAGTAAATACTGCATAGTAAAGGCATTGTTTGGTAAAGCATTTGCTGCAAAGGCTGTTTCCCACTGTCTGATGTAGAATTCTGTCTTGTGTGTTGTGCTGTCTACTTCAGTGTGCCATTCTCTGTGGTCTAATACAAGGTACCCAGTGTACTAGATAGCATGTTTATTATGATATGCTTTTTCAGCACCGTTTCTTGTCTAGTACAGACTCACTTATAGCATGTGAGCTGTGCTGTCGAGTTCACTGCACCATCTGTGGGCATTTAAGTACAGTTTGCTGCCTATTTCAGTGTGTAGTTCAATACAGTATGCTGCTTTTAAAAAATAAACTTTTGTTGCACCAAAACTATTACTGTTTTTAAAATTGCAGCATACTTGCATTTAAAAATGATTGCACACACCGCTGATTAGAGCGGGATCTTCTGTCTGTCCGGGGGCTCCAGCGCCATCTTGGGTGAGGAGGTGCCACTCGAGGGCGCCATTTTGCAGAGCGCACTAGTGGCTGGGCCAGACACGCGCGCGGCCTATTTAATCCGGGCAATGCAAGCGCGTAGCGCGCGCGTGCCAGAGGCAAGCCCGTCTGCGCCCGTCCGCGCTCCAGCCGTGCTTAGTGCTAGCCACGCTCCCCGTTTGGGGAACCAGGGACGTCACGCTGTGTATACAAGGACTAAGCTACTGGAAATAAGTGAGAGAGCAGAGCCTGGTAACACAAATCACAACCCTGCTAAAACAAAGGTTAATAAGGTTAGGAATATTAGACTAAGCTGTGGACTGATCAACTGCAGGTCGTTGGCGAAGCATCACACAGAAATCTCTATATTGATTGAAGATCTGAATCTAGATGTATTATTCCTAACCGAAACCTGGATTCGAGCAGAGTCCGCACTCGAAATAGGACTTGCCTGCCCAAAGGGCTTTAATATCCTACATAACCCGAGGCCTAAGGGCAGAGGAGGAGGGGTTGGAATGATTTATAAAGAAGAACTGCATTTCGCCTCAATAAAAGTGGAATAGGTTAGTGGGCTAGAGCTCATGGGTTTCTCGTTGCAGGAACCCAAAGGTAGCCAACTCAGGGGATTGATTTGTTATAGACCACCTGGGGGCGTCACCCATTATCAAGACGCCCTGGATAACATTACCAATCTCTCCCTTGCACATTAAAGAATGATCATCCTTGGTGATTTTAATTTGTGGGAGAATGCCTCCTTGGGTAACGATTTGAGAGAACTGACACACACCTGTGCTAACCTAAGTCTGCAACAACTAGTTAAACTTCCGACTCACCAAGGTGGTCATATACTTGACCTGCTCTTTGCCAATGCCTTGGAGACTGAGGTACTGAGTGTCACACCTCAAAATTGGACCGAACATCACCTAGTCTCATTTCAAACCCTACTCCCAGAACAAACGGGACAAGTTAAGTTACCTGTGGCATTTAGGGTCGGAAGAGAATGGGCGAAGCTGGGTAGGTCAGGGGCCACATTACCTCCACCAGCAGACAGCCTTTTCTGCGCCTCCGCATCAGTGAAGACTAATTATAACACCTATCAGAATTATATCGTGAGTGCATTGGATCAAATAATCCCGATCAAAAAAATCTAAATAAGAAATAAAACCTCAGCACCTTGGTATAATGATTAACTGAGACATCTACGTCTGCTGTGTAAGTAGGTGGAAAGGAAATGGAGGAAGGGCTATTTGGAGGGAGATAGGCTTGAGCTGAGAGCAGCACAGACTGCGTATAAACAACGGATCCTAGGCTGCAAGGCCCAGTTCTATGCTAATTCCATTTCGCATGCCTCTAATGGGACTAGAGAACTCTTCAGGATAGTTAGAGATCTATCAACTCCAACATGTCTGAGCACTAAAGTGGTGGCCTCCCAGGAACTATGCAATGATATTGCTCTGCACTTCCTGGATAAAGTGGGAAAGATTGTTAGATCACTTGGGGTGCTTAATACCGACACCCAGCCCCATAGACCACCGGAGGGGGCCCGAGCCAATTATACACTCTTGATGGCTTTCAGGCTCTCTCTGACTCCACCTTTAGCGAGGTAGTGCAAAATATATCCTCAGGATCTCCCTCTGACCCTTTGCCACAGAAAATATGGAAAACCTATTGCCATGAAACTCTTCCCTGGCTTAGACAGATATGCAATCAGTCATTGGAAGCAGGCACTGTCCCGGGGGAATGGAAACAGGCGGTGGTGACACCACTGATTAAAAAACCTTCCTTAGACCCCACTAACCCAGTCAACTTTCGCCCAATCTCGCTGCTTCCCTTTCCTATCTAAATCTTGGAGAGGGTTGTAAGCAGGTCCTTGTCAGACTTCTTTGAGAAACATCATTTGTTGGACAAGGATCAGTTTGGGTTTGGCCGGCGCACGGGACGGAGTCTGCTCTCTTGACTATGCTGGACAACCTACGAATGAGGGCCGACAACGGGAATGGTGCAGTACTGGTACTTCTCGATATGTCGGCCGCGTTCGATACGGTAAGCCACCCAATCCTCTTAGAGAGACTGGAAAAGATGGGGGTCAGGGGTAAAGCCTTGCAATGGCTTAGTTTTTACCTGACAGAAAGAGAACAGACAGTTTCTATGGTACCTTTCACATCCTGCAATATGTTGGTCACTCACGGGGTGCCTCAGGGTTCTGCTATTAGCCCTGTTCTCTTTAATGCCTATTTACAGCCGCTGTTCTCCATCATCAAATCGTTTGGGGTTGACCTAGTCAACTATGCGGACGATACGCAGCTGGCATTTTCTTTAGAAGGAGAACAGGCAGTTTCCTTGGAGCACTTCCAAGAGTGTATGCGCCACACCGCGGATTGGCTGTGGAGGAACTCTTTGCAGTTTAATGGCGGAAAAACTGAAGTGCTCTACTGTTCCCCTGCAAGGCCGACCATCTATTCCCCATTGGAGTTTAGACTCACTCCGGAGGAAGATCTATTGACCCCGGCCAATACAGTGCGGAACCTGGGGGTCCTAATAGACAAAAACCTCCAGATGGAGTCGCAGGCAACCAAGACTGCTAATGTTTGCTTTGGTCTGCTGCGCCTGCTTCGTCGAATACTCCCCATGCTACCAAAGGAACTGCACGCTATGGTAGTAAGCAGCACAGTGCTGAGCAGACTGGACTAATGTAACTCTCTATATTTAGGAGCCCCCCAGTACATCTTTCAGGGGCTGCAAAGAGTCCAGTCTGCGGCGGCAAAATTGGTACTGGGCTTGCGACGTGACTCTTCTTCCACCTCCGCACTGAGGTAGCTCCACTGGCTACCAATCAGGGAAAGGGTTCTTTTTAAGTCACTCTGCCAGGTGTTTAGGGCCTCACATGAAATGGGCCCAATCCCATTACAGGAAAGATTCTCCTGGTATCTCCCTCAGAGACAGCTCCGGTCCTCGGGTACCGGCTTGTTGGCAGTCAGGAAATGTAAACGCTCCCGGATGGGGGGAGGGCTTTTAGTGTGGTAGGGGCACAGTTATGGAACAAGGTACCACAAATGATCAGACAGAATGTGTCATTAATCGAATTTAGGAAAGGCCTGAAAACTTGGCTTTTCCCAAAACTCTGATCTATGTCCCATTCTCTCTCTTCACCAGCCAGCTGACCAAGTGTTTGGATATCTAAAAGCGCCAGGATACCCGCAGGGTGGCAGTAGCGCTATGTAAGTATAGATACGATAAGATATGAAACAGTATGCTATCCAGTACAGTGCATCGGCTAGAACAGTGTTCCATCTAGTATAGTAACCTGTCTAGTGCAGTGTCAACAAGTGCACTGTGTGTTCCCTTCCAGGCTTCTTAATCAGGACCACATCACCCATATTAAATTTTACAAAGGTAACACCTATCTTGACGTCAGAATTTTACGTCTGTTTCTCAACATTCTTCATCTCCATCGCACCACTATCATTCATCAACCTTCAATGTATGCTACCACCTTTACCCTAATGCAACCATGCAGGGGACAGTTCAAAAGGTACTCCAGTTGTGGAGTGTAGAAATCTGTAGGCATACAGAAATCTCCTCAACCCGTCTTTCCTGTTCCCTTCAGCACTTAGTTCCAACTGGATACACTCTTTATTTGCTCTCTTAAATCTTTCACAGAAAAAATTGTGGACAACCGTCAGTCAGGATTGTGTTAGGTCCACTTTCACAATGGAATATCTCTTCAAGCAAACTAGTGACTCTTTTGGTTTTAACCCCACTCGCAATGCCAATTTCAGCCCAACATGAAAATAGAGCAACCTGAACTAACATCAGTAAGTAACTAGTCACCGCCCTCCGGCAAGGCCCAACTACATCGACAGCAACAAATTCTCACTGTTTCGTGGGCATGTCTCTGCAAGCCATGGGGGAATTCCCAATTTTATAAATGTTGTCACTTTTTGCACAATCGAAGCATTCTCTGATCTTTTTCTCAATCAAGATGTAGTTCTAGAGGTACTCTTGTGGTCTGACACCCTGTGATGACCTTTGACTACCATTATATTAACTGATTTTAGTGTGTTATTTTATCCTAGCATGGATGTACGATGTCCTGTATATGCCTTGCTTCTCTTACACGTTTCTTTCTTGTAATTTTGCTGTCTTTCAGTGGGAGCTGTCATCGAGTAGGACAGCCTTGCCAAGAACAGAAAGTGTGGGATGTGCATTTGAAAGCATGAGAGGGAGAGAGAGTTGTGGAATGTACTTTTTTTTTTTTTTTTTTAAAAGCAAGACTTTATTGATAGTATTCAATTACATTACATTCAGGCGCCTATAGCCCGAAGGCCGGCTGTGAAAGCTTTGTACGTGCGATAAATAATCAGTTGCGCCGGTGCACTCTGGCTGTGAGTTTCTTACAAAACATTAGGCATTTCGGACTCTCAGAAACCATTATTCTACGGACAGTACATTCGCTTGCATTTTATATTTTGTAGAAACAATAAAACAGTGAACTAAACATAGGACTCAACATTAATCGACACTATAGTACTTGTGGATCTCCGTATCAATTGATCGCCGTTAGGCGTCGCCTCTGTGTGCTGCACCCAACATTACCTCCCCGTGTGTCCAACCCCCCTCGGCTGTATTTACTATGTCGCATACTGTGTAATGCCCACCTACATGCCATGCCACACTCCCCAACAATTAGACATTGTCAACCTCATCGTCAGAACTCTCGCTATCATCCTCTGGCAACGGTTCGCATATGTCCCCTCTGTAGGAGTTCCACTGTAGCCAAACTCCATTCCATTTGCGCGGATTATCTCTCATCTTGTACACTGCCCTCTCCGTTATCATGAGCGTGTCCATGTTTCTGATCCATTGCGCCAGCGTGGGGAGCTCGCCGCACCCCATTTCTGCGCAATGTCGCGCTTGGCCACCATGCAACCTATCGTGACCCACAGCTTACCATAGTGTGTCAAGTCAGTAGGCCCCCAGACATTTAGCAAGCATACCCTTGGGTCCTGTGTTATAGTGGTATTTAGTGTCTGTGCGATGGTACGGAGCACTCGTTGCCAATATCTCACTAGGCATGTGCAGCTCCAGAGTGTATGAAGGAATGTGCCCTCCCCACCGCACCCCCTTAGACAATAAGGATTATCCGCCCTCAGTAATTTATGTAGAGCCACTCTAGTGTAATAGATCCTGTGTAAGACTTTCAGTTGTAGCTGGCGGAATCTAGCTGATATGCCGGCTTCACGTGGGGACGCAAGAGCTGCATTCCATTCAGATTCGTCAAAATCCCCAAGGTCTTCCACCCATTTTTCTTTTAGTTTACCCAGTGGCTCCGGTAGATTATTGAGCAGCTTACGGTACGTTAGGGAAGTTGCACCCTCCTGTATATAATCCGTAAGCAGACGGTCTTCCAACGGGGAGGACTCCGGAGGTGTGGAGCCCGGTGGGATCACCGCCAGAAGGGCATGTCTGATTTGTATGTATCTGAACTGTTCTGTGTTGCCTAATTCATATTGTTGTTGAAGGGAAAGGAACGGGATCACTCCCTCCCTGGACCACATGTCACCCACAGTTGATATCCCAATGGTGTCCCACTGCGTGAAGCCCTTAGTAGGTCTCAAATGGCCTAAAGCCTTAGTGTCCCACAGCGGGGTTAGTTTCGTAATGACCCCATCCCAATGTAGTTTCGATTGCGCCTTATACCATAACTGCACTGTGTGCTTGGTGGGCCCTATCAGCTTCGCAGCAATACCCTTGTGATACAGAGGTGCCAACATGCTGTTAGTACCCAGTTGGGCCCGGTCCGCCTTAAACGCCGGGTCATCCTGTGGGGCGTGTATCCATTTATTGAGAATCTTGAGCTGTGCCGCCCAGTAGTACAATTGCATATTAGGTAGTGCAATACCACCGTCGTACCAGCTCCTATTAAGTTTCGCGTGAGCGATTCTCGCCGGTCGATTCCCCCACAGTAGACCCGACATCAGCGCAGTCACCTTCTGAAAGTAACTGGGAGGGATTAATGTTGGAGCGTTTTCGAGCACATACAGAAATCGCGGCAGTGCCATCATTTTGAACAATGCTGCTCTGCCCAGCAGCGTCAGTGGAAGTGTTTGCCAGTGTTTTACATCATTACGTAGTCTGAGGAGGGGGGGTTGTAGATTACGACCAAAGAATTCTGTCGCATCTCGAGTGACATATATTCCCAGGTATTTAAAGGACGTGGCTGCCACCTCTAGTGTGCATGTGTCCGGTAGGGTCGGAAGTGGACCCCTGAGTTCATAAATTGTTGATTTCGACCAATTAATAGTGTACCCTGACACTCGCCCATGTGAGGTGCAGATGGATAGGAGGTTTGGGATGCTGCTTTCCAGATCTGTGAGATAGATCAACATGTCATCAGCGTACAATGACACTCTGTCCTCCCAGCTAAGATCCCACCTAATCCCCTTCAGTAGCGGCGTATTCCGAATAGTGATCGGAAGAGGTTCTAAAACTAATGCAAAAAGAATGGGCGAGAGTGGGCATCCCTGCCTGGTTCCCCGCGCCAGTTGTATGTCGCGAGATAAGTGTCCATTTGCCACCACTCGTGCTATTGGATCTTTGTACAGTAATCGGACCCACGCGATAAAGTTTGGGCCAAACCCCATGGAGGTGAGGACCGCAAAGAGGTAGCTCCATTCCACCATGTCGAATGCCATTTTAGCATCCAACGATAATATCGCTGCCGGTTCCGTCAACAGTGGGGTTCTCGCCAGGACTCCTTGTATCCTACGAAGGTTCAAGGCCGTACTTCTATGTGGCATGAAGCCAGATTGGTCTGGGTGGATCAATTGACCTAAGTGGGGCATGAGTCTGTTTGCCAACAGTTTCGCCAGAATTTTTGCTTCAGGGTTTAACAACGAGATAGGTCTATAGGACGTGCACTCATTAAGCGGTTTGCCCGGTTTCGGGATGGCCACAATAGTCGCCATCCGTTGGTCCGGAGGCAGCGTGCCGTTCTTTCTACTATCCACATACATCTGTAAGAGGGGTGGACTCAGAGAGTCGGACATTGTTTTGAACCATTCGATGGGCACCCCGTTAGGGCCCAGAGCCTTACCCGGATGGATTGCGTTAATAGCCAATTGGATTTCGTCAGTTGCTATGTCGGAATCAAGTTCCCGTATCGCCTCCTCCGTCAATGTTGGCAATGCCACATGACCCAGGGTGGCTCGGGCCTCTTCTTCCGTCACAGCCACCGTCGGCGTGTACACCACACTGAAGTGGTCGGCCAGTGCGTTCACTATATCCTCTGGTCGTGTGTGCACCCTCCCGAGTGTGTCCGTGATTTGTAATATGTTCCTGTTGCCCCCCTGTTTCCTATCTAGCCAAGCCAGGAGTTTACTGGCTTTGTCCCCAATATCATACACCCTGTGTTTGGTGGCCGCAATGTCTGCCATTGTCAGGCGTCTCATATGATCAGTAAGAAGGCGTTGACTTTGCTGTAGGGAGTGGAAATTAGCACAGGAGGGATCCACCATATGGGCGGTGTTGGCTATGTCTAGTTTTAATTCTAGTTCTGACGCTATCTCCCCCTGCGTTTTCTTGTAGTGCGTGATCGCTGCTATCGCTTGCCCCCTGAATACAGCCTTATATGCTTCCCAAAGTACTGAAGGCGATCTCACCGAAGTTTGATTTTCCTCGAAATAGTGTTGGGTAGTTTTCTGCAGGTCCTTACGAATGGACGGGACTTTGAGATAACCCGGGTAGATCGGGTATAGCCGTCTACGGGTTATTGCATGGCTGGACAGCGTTAAGGTAAGTGGCGAGTGATCGGAAATACCCCGCGGCTTTATTTGTGTATCTTCAATGGTGAGGCGACCGTTCCCTAATGTGAGGAAGTAATCAATTCTGGACAGACTATTGTGTGCTGCTGAGTAGTAGGTGTATTGTAGTTGCTCCGGGTGCAGTGCGCGCCAGACATCCACCAGGCCCTGTGCTTCCAGAAACCCACTGAGTTTGTTAGGACCATCCGTGTGTGGGCGCCCGGGGAATCTGTCACGGGTGTCGTGTAGTACTGCGTTAAAATCCCCCCTATGACCAAATCCCCTTCCGGGAGTTCTAGGAGGAACTTGCCGAGGTCTGGCAGGGCCACAGCATGTAGTGCTGGTGGGATGTATACCGAGACCACGGATAACGATCTACCTTCCCATTGGCCAGAAACCGCTGTGAAGCGGCCTTGATCATCTACTTTGGTGGATTCGATGACGTAGTGTGAAGATTTTTGCATTAGTACGCCTGTGCCACGCGACCCCGGGGTGAATTCCGCATGCGCAACCATGTGGTAGCCTCGCCTATCCATAGCCCTTGTAGTAGTGCCCATCAGGTGTGTTTCCTGTAAAAGGACCAGAGCGGGACCCACCCTCTTAACTCCCTGAAGAACCAGGTCTCGTTTAATCTTGTCGCCCAGCCCTCTGACGTTCCATGACATTATTTGCAGCGGGGCCATCTGGACGAATTCCTCTAGTCCGGCCATGGCAGTGGTTTGTGACTGGGCCAACCCAGGGTCTTCGGATTCGAGCCACGCCGGTCCCTTCGTGGGAAATTCTCCCGGGGGTAGGCCCACCGTCTCATATATGTGCCAGTGTGCCCTGCCAGAGGAGGGACATACGGAGTGACAACAAAGGCATCAGTACGTGTACTATATAGTGTCCTGTCTCGCTGTGCAGTGCTCATGTCGTGCTGCAATGTGTTGTGTTGAGTCAAACCATTAACTTTAAGAACCAAGTAGTCTTCATAAAGAAACATCCCCTCATCCCCGACCATCCCCCTCCCTGCTCCCCTGCTGTTCGAACTTGAACCTGCCCGCCTCCCCAACTTAGCAGAGTGCATTACCCCAACCCCAACCAGTGTACTTGCGCGCCGGGGTGAAGGAATCTCCGAGGTCAGCAGACCCTCAATCTTCTCCCCGGAGGCCCCTCGCCCAGTGTCCGATAGCGAGCCTCAGGTGCGCAGCTCAGCAAGTCCAACAGTAAGTGAACCTGGAAGTCATTGTTCTTCGTTGTCTTCTTCATCCGCAGCCTCTCTGTGGGGAGATCCCTCATTCAACCCACCTCCTCCCGATGCCTGGGAGTCCGGATGATGTCCGGTTGTACGATCTTTCTGCTGCCGGTGGGGTCGCCGAGGGTGAGCGTTTGTTCTCCAACCGTCCAACCAGTCCCGTGCAGATTCTGGGTTATCGAAGAACCAGGTTTTATTTTCAGCAACTATTCGCAACCTTGCAGGGAAAAGCATGGAATACGGGATCTCTCTCGCTCTGAGTTCTTTCTTTACCTCGAAAAATGTCCGTCGCCTGCGTGCCACCTCCGCCGTATAATCAGGGAAGAATGCCACCGTGGAGTTTTGGATTTTAACAGGAGGGGATGTCCGGGCCGCTTGCAGAGTGACATCTCTGTCCCTGAAGTTGAACAATCGGGCTACAACGGGCCGTGGGGCCGCTCCAGGTTTCGGCTGGCCTCCCGGCACGCGGTGCGCCCTCTCCACCGAAAAGAAGGTGGGCAGTCCCTTTGGCCGCAGTTCATTGGTGATCAGGTTCTCCACGTATAAGTCCATGGCTCTCACACCTTCCGACTCCGGTACACCTATTATGCGGATGTTATTCCGCCTGGAGCGCCCTTCCTGATCGTCGAGCTTCTCACGTAGTACCTTATTGTCCGTTGCCAGCCTCTCCACCGCCAGTTGAAGTTCAGACACATCCTCCACTAGCGATTTTGTTACCACTTCCATGGCGTTGACCTTTTCCGTCATTTTGTGGAAATCAGCTCTGATCAGTGTAATGTCGGTCAAAATCGAGCCCACCGTCGTTTGTAGATGTGCCAGGGCCTGCATCACATCATCCACAGTCGCCTTTTTATTCCCAGGTACGTCCACGGATTTACCAGCTATCTCCTTCCCGGTAGTCGGGGATACAGCAGGCCTGTCACAGGCATATCGGTCTATTCGAGTTTGTGTAGTGCCACTCTTCAGGCCTTTCCCCGCCATATTGTCGTTTCCCGCGGTCCCCGGGCACTCCTGCGACGGAGGACCGCGTCTGCCCCTTCTACGGTGTATTTTGTTTGCCGACGTTGCAGCCTGCGTCAGTGGTCGGGCAGGGGACGTAGTAGCTTTCCCGGAGCGCTTGTGATGAGAGGATCGTGTCGCTGCCCTATGACGCCCAGCTGGGACCGTGGAATGAGGAACGCCGGACGCGTCCCGACCCTTGTGCCTATGATAGTTGCCGCCAATCAGTTTTCAAACCACGGATAGAGTGTTCGTGACCCAGCTCCTTGGAAGGGTATTAGGCTTCCCCCACCGTTTGCCTCGCTCAGGGAGCGTCCCGGAGATGATTGACTGGGCCCACCAGATGGATGTGTCCTTATTGTGTGAGGCCCCTTGCCTCCGTGCCCCTGGACGCTGTATGTGCAGCCGCCCGCTGCGTCTTGAGGTTGATCTGCCCCCAGTCAATCCAGTAGATAGGTCCCTGTAGCCCCGGGTGCCACGTGCTCTTAGATGCCGTGTTATTAGCCTTATCAGCGGTCCGCCGTGCACTCTCCGGTCGCCGAGGAGCGAGGAAGCGCCCGCCTGTCTTTATCTCTGTGCTCTTGCTTGCGAGCCGGGTCCGGTTCCGCCAGCACTCACCCCGAATCCCGGCGCTCTCCAGCCGGACGGATGGCCTGCGGGAACTTCCGGTGCGGGTCTCCCCAGGGCAGCCGCACTTCCTGTCGGGCCGGATTACCAATGCAGTCCCCGGCTTTGTCGCGCCGTGGACGCCGCTCCGTCGCTTGGTCAGAAGTCGGCTCTCATGCGTCGGACAGTCATGCCGCTTGCACCCTCTGGCACCGCTCGGTCCTGGGCTCAGGTTCCCTCCTGCGGGGGCAAAAAAATGGAGCGGATGGTAGATCGGATCTTTGGAGAGGCCGCCTCAACCACGGAGCCTTTCCTTTATGCTGCCGCCATCGTTGGCTGCTAGCCACGCCCCACCTGGAATGTACTTTTTGGTCACAAAGTGCAGTGTTGTGGGCAGTGATGCACACGTGTGCTCAGTTTTGTACTTTGAGAGATGAAGTATGTAATGCTATAGGACATTGAGAGATGAAGTATGTGAATCTATAAGCAGTTGTGCAGAGTTGTGCATTGTGTTGTACATTGATGAGAATTATGAAGTTCTTACTATGGGCTTTAACATGGCCTCATGTCATCTTGTTTTCTGACTTTGCCTTGCTTCAGCTTTTCTGCGTGCACAGCAGCGCTTGCAGCAGTGCTTGCAAGTTGTTTGGGTTATTACGTTCAAGGTCTTTCTGTTTTTGTGAATAGATTGTTTATGTACACGGAAGGCTTTGTGAGCTTCGTCAAGATAAAGGCTGGAACATGCAAGATTTGGAGAAGGTGACGTGAGAACTCCTTCCTGCCATGGGAATGCTTACTTGGAACCTGGCCAGTTCTGGTAAGATTCCTCTGGCCCCGGGGGAGGCCTTTCCCAAACCTTCTAGTGTGTTTAAAACTCAGGGTTGTTGACTCAGAAACCGGGAGTTTGGAGTCTGAGTGGGGACGGACGCGTCTACCTCAGAGAGTGAAACTCTGGTTGCTGAGGCTCTCAATGATGGCTGTTTAACTTCGCCAGTCAGAGATGCAGTGTTTGCACCAGGTGATGTATTGAGTTTTGGTTATTGTCATTGTGATGTTTGGCCAGTGGCTTAGATCATTTGAGGTATTTTCTTTGTGATGCGGGAGTGAGTTGAGGTGCTCATCCAAAGTAATCATCTGATATAGTCATCGTCTGTTCCTGTGTTTTTGCAGGAACTTCCCAGGCGAATTCTACGCCGATATATATATATATATATATATATATATATATATATATATATATATATATATATATATATATATATATATATATATATATTACCTACTGGCGATAGCCAGTAGGTATATATAGTTAGGATTTTTTCTCTATGGGATTTCTGAAAATTCTATGTCTAATAACTTTGGCGTTTGTGGACGGAATTGGCTGAAATTTTCAGGACAATGGCACATTTTGTTTCTGAGCAGCCCCTGAAAATTTGGGGGGGTTTCGTTAAGGGGGGGCCGAGAAAAAAGGGGGGTCCCAAAACGTGTTTTTAACATTGAGTTTTCCATAGGGCGGTTGGCCTCACTTTTAGCTCGAACGGTTTCCACAAAACTTGGCAAAATTGTAGGGACTGGTAGCCCGATGTGCCTTTGCTATGTCTCAAGATATATGCTCCAGTGGTTTTTACGAAAATTAACTTTGAAAAATATATATTGGGCTACATTGGGCTATATATATGTTGGAGCCCAAATGTAGCCCAATGTAGCCCAATGTAGCCCAAAGATGGCCACCAGAGACAAAAGAGCCCAAATGTAGCCCAAATATCAGCCAGATGTAGCCCAACTATAGCCCAGTGACAGAATGTCCCAGAGTGTTCTAAAGAACAACTAGAGCGCTAACAGTCTTACTTATGACAAAAGTATGGCACACCTGAAGTCATCTTGATTGGAATAAAGTGTTAACACTTAAAACATTTAATTTGCAAAGGAACAAAATGAGGGGGTTCATTTTGCCATAGAAATGTCATATATATATATATATATATATATATATATATATATATATATATATATATATATATTACCTACTGGCGGTCGCCAGTAGGTATATATAGTTAGGATTTTTTTGAATAGGGATTTCTGAAAATTCTATGTTGAATAACTTTAGCGTTGATGGACGGAATTGGCTGAAATTTTCAGGAAAATGGCACATTTTGTTTCTGAGCGTCCCCTGAAAGTTTGGGGGGGTTTCGTCAAGCGGGGGCCGAGAAAAAAGGGGGGTCCCAAAACGTGTTTTTAACATTGAGTTTTCCATAGGGCGGTTGGACTCACTTTTAGCTCGAACGGCTGAATGGATTTCTATGAAACTTGGCAAAATTGTAGAGACTGTTTGCCCGATGTGCCTTTGCTAGGTCTCAAGATATGTGCTCCAGTGGATTTTGAGAAATTAACGTTCAAAAAAATATATATATCTGTGACAGCGTCCCGGTTAGCGCCCCGGTTCGCGTACCAGACGCGTAACGGAACTTCGCGAGGAGAAGCGGATTGGCTCTCCGGTGACTCTCAAGATTCTAAACAGTCCGGAGCGGCCACCATCTTGTCTCTCGGTAGGATCGAGAGACAATAGGTGGAAATAAACGAAGGGGGAAATGAATGAAAGGGGCAAGGTAGACCCCTCCTGACCCCCTAGGATTGATGTGGGGGCTATTAAAGGGCCCCGCGGGGCAAAAGAATAAAATACATTTTTTTTCGATTTTTTGCGGTGGAAGCGCTACCCGGTACGCAAACCGGGTAGCTCACCGGTAGCGTAACCGGAGTCCGCCATCTTGTGTTTCGGACGAATTTAGTCACAAGATGGAGGATAAACAATGTTGGGAATGGGTATAAGGGGGCACGGGAGACATATCCTGACCCCCTAGGTTTTCTGAGGGTGGCTGAGGAGGCCCATATATGTAAATTTTTTCAAATTTTCGCACGGTTAGCGCCCGGACCGCGCACCGGGTAGGGTTCCGGAAAGCGTAACAAGGGGAAAACCAAGGGAAATAGTAAAATAATATTTTAGAGTGCTTTGAGGTAGGGTAGCTCTGAATAGAGCTGTTGTGTTGTGTGGGTGATTTAAGTACTAACATGTAGGTACCAATGAAGAGTCTAAAATTCAATGTACACCGTCTCCTCTGTAGATATTTTGTATGTTCTAATATGGGTTATTTAAATGTAAATGTGTGGAAAAGCACTTCATGCTTTAAAGCAATTGTATTTTTGAACTGATTGTTCTTTCCTCTTAGTCCTCCTCTTTGTTTTTTTTTCCCCACACTCTTCTTCAGCATGATAGTTGATAAATTTGTTCCCTCAAAAAATTTATATACATAAAAAAATTATATTAAATAGATATAAAATCTATTTTTCCTTTAAAAGAAGAATACATTTTACAGCTTTTGATATTTGCTATTAAAAAACCATTGAAATTCACTGAAAAAACCATAGGTTATAGACCATATATAGTTAGGAATTAGCATTTACAAAACCTTATTTTACTCACACAAAACCATTGAAATTCGCATATACAATCACTGATACAAGTACACATTGATATGCACAGAGTCACACACCTCCCAGCCAGCCACACACACACTCAGTCTTCCATACATCCAGTCATTCTTCAATATGTAAAACGTATTTAAACTTTACAAAAACACACAGACACTAGATGATGTCATCAGTGATGTCATTTGAGATGTCATCAGTGATGTCATCAGTGATGTCACTGACCATGTCATGAATGATGTAATATGTGACATCATCAGCAGTGGATTGCGGGTGCGCGATATATAGTTAGTGCAACTAACTATATATGGAATTTCAATGGTTTTGTGTGAGTAAAATAAGGTTTTCTAAATGCTAATTCCTAACTATATATGGTCTATAACCTATGGTTTTTTCAGTGAATTTTCAAGGTTTTGTAAATGCTAATTCCTAACTATATATGGTCTATAACCTATGGTTTTTTCTGTGAATTTCATTGGTTTTTTAACAGCTAATATCTGTAGCTGTAAAATGTATTCTTCTTTAAATCCAAAAATATATTTTATATGTTTATGAATAATTTTTTTTTTAAATATTTTTTTTTCTTCGTTCCCGCTTCGCGAATCGGGAAGCTTCCCGTTAGCTGACCTTGATGCCGCGAAATAGACCGCGAGCCGGTAAACGTTTCTTTACCGCAAGTGCCGCGTTAGAAAACAACATTGTGACGCCTCCCGTCCGCATGACGTTTCACGTTGTCGCGTGATACGTCATATGACGTACAACGTTAGCGAACTGGTACGCGAAGCGAGTCGCAAAGCGCAGGTTTCTGGAAGCAAACCGGGAGGCCCTGCAAAGCGCTTAACGTAAACACAGCAAGTCATGTGACTTGGTAATAACACTTTTCATTGGTTCATTTCACTTTTGGTTTCCTAATGATGTAAGACTAGGTCATATAATCTAAAATGAACACTTTTGATTGGTTGAGAACTCTTGTTTTTCCCAAATGATGAAAATCCCTCCTTCTTCCCTCACTCTGACTTTCATCATTGTGAGAGAAAGACCCTTTGTGATCACTGAGCAATGGCTTCTTTAGTAGCTTCAGCTGGTGCTTCCCCACCACCTCCACCACATCCAAGGAAGAGTGGACCACCTGCTCAAGTTATAATTCAACAAGAAGAGGAAGAAGAGGAACAGGAGGACGAGCACGAAGAGAGGCAGTTTTTGCCTGAGCAGCCCAGGACGTCTCACCGGAAAGAAAACTTCATTTGGCAATTTTTAAAAATTCCCAAAGGTCAGAAAAAAGTAAATGCAAGATACGTAACTTGCCTTATATGTCAAGATAGACTGTCCAGAGGGACCGACAAAAAATACAGTTTCGGAAACTACACAATGCATCGCCATATGACTAGGTGACATCCTAACAACTACAGTGCTGCACAGTTTCGGAACGACCTAGATAATCTCCCTATTATGGCCAGAAGATCTGTTGTACCGGAAGTAACGGGACCAGAGGGCAGGGAGATGGTGCCAAATATACAAATGAGATTTGGTGATGTAAAACACATCTGCGTATTTTGCGATGGATTCATTTCCTACGGAGAAAAAAGCATCACTCTGATCAACAGAGCTATTGACTATCATATGCAAGTTTGTACGAAACGCCCAAAATAATAAATACTTCTTTTTTTTGTTTTGTTGCTCCTGTTGAGCCCTTTACAATGAATCGTTTTCATTGCCCCCTCCAAGAAAAACCCCAAAAAATATAAAACTGTTCAGAAAAATTCAAAAAAAATAAAAAAATGTTCTGAAAAATAAAAAAAAAGTTCTTTTCAGAACTACCTCCCCGTTATTAAAAAATTGGTACAATATTTGGAACTGTGCCAACCTCTATTTCTCTTAGTTCGCTTCCCAGTTCGCTCCCCGGTACGCGAACCGGAAGGGAACCAAAAACAGTAAGTATAAGGGAAGGAAACAGACACTTATGTTAAAAGAAAGACAGCTATAGGGGAGTAAACTAGAGATACTATTACCCGTAATCCACTGCTGATGATGTCACATATTACATCATTCATGACATGCTCAGTGACATCATCAGCAGAGGATTGCGGGTTTTTTGGCAACGTGCCTTATCCACGGTTTAATAACGCTGCCTTTTGCTTTATATAAGTTTTCAAATTGTATGAAATATATACCAATAGGTCGTTATGAACCTTTAGGTAGTGCTTTTCTTCATGAGGTCTGGTCGCTTCCATACACATACAGATGTTTCAAAGATGATCAAGAAGTTTATCTGAAGGGGCGTGGCTACAGCGCCGACCGGGATGGCTGCGTGAGCGAGTTGCCCCGTCTCTTCTCCTGTTGACCGTTGCCCCGAGCTGCCTGGCGGCGGGATTCGTGGTCCAGGGGGCTGGTGACCGGTGGAGGAGCGTTTGGCTCCGTCGGGACCCTGGCCGGTGGCTGCGGGCGGACCTGGTGCTCGGCGCGCTTGCCGAGCGGACGAAGCCAAGATGGCGGCGCCGACTCCCTGAAAGCTCCGGGAGCAGAGCGGTGTGGCGCACTGGGGCAGTTATAGGCTCCGGAGGAGCACTTGAGCAGCTGTGTGCAGGGCGGGGGCCCATCGGAGCAGACCCTGCGCCGCAGGGGAGACCGGCGGAGCATTGCCGGTGTATGTGGCGTGTGTGGCGCCCCTCCCCCACCTGCTACTGGGACGGCAGAGGAGCGGAGCCTGCACTTGCGCTGGGCCAGCGAGGGCACTGCTGACCTAGGAGGCCGCCCACACACTGGCCGACACACCATAAGGGCCGACGGGTCATAGGAGTGGTCAACTGGCCGGTGGAGAGCTGGGGGGGGCGGCCGCCCACGGCGCCTCGCCATCCCGTGGCCCGGTGGATTGGAGGTGGCTGTCGGCCCGATCAGAGGCGGGGGTCCCGCCCGCTGGGCGCTGAGGACGTGCCGAGCTGGTGGCGTGGTGCTGGGCCCTACGGCGCGTAGTGTCACGAGGGGGCCGGTGCAGCCCGGGGCCTCGCCAGATTCGCTGTCCGCCCCTTTCGTGGACTCTGCTCCCCTTAGCCCTAGTGGGCTGTGGGTGTTTCCTGAGTGGCTGCGGGACACCGTGGAGCGCACTTCCAGCCGGGATCTGATCGGAGGACTGTGCGTGGGGTGCAGTTGACGCCGCGAACCCCCGCTTGTCCTGAAGATTGGTGCGCTTGAGGGGGTGCTCAGCTGGGTGATTCTGGTGGGCCTCGCCTTTGTCCGGAGGGGCTGCTCGTGTGGCCGAGTAATTGCATCCAAGATGGCCGCACAGGGGAATGGCGACGCCGAGCCATCTGGACTGGGGAGCCGGAGGCAGGAGGACGTGGCTGGCGGCTTCCAGACGGAGTCCTCGCCGCAAGAACAGAGGCTCAACCTCCGCCTTGATGCAATCTTGGCCGCGATCACCGCTACGAAGGAGGAGCTGCGCCAGGATATTGCGCAGGTGGCGTCCGGGCTCGGCCTGTTGCGGGCGGACCACGCCAAGCTTTCGGACCGGGTGAAATCCAATGAACAACTGCTCCAGAAACTGAAACCGGCGGTGGTCACGGCGGAGCATAAACTCGATGACGTTGTCCATCGACTGGCGACCTTGGAGCGTAGGGTGGAGGACGCGGAAGGCCGCAACCGCCGGAACAACGTGAGGGTGGTGGGGCTTCCGGAGAAGATTGAGAAGGATGATGCAGTGGCCTATTTGGAAGACTGGTTCCGCACTGTGGTGGCGCCTGAGGGCCTTTCCCCCTTCTTCTCCCTGGAAAGAGCACATAGGGTACCCGCGAAGCCTCCCTTGGAGGGCCGACCGCCTCGGCCGATGGTGGCCAGACTGCTGCACTATAAGGATCGGGATCTGCTGATCCAGAAGGCGAGAGATCGTGGGCCCTTCCAGGTGGACAACAGCAAGGTGACAATCTTTCCGGACTACACGCAAGAGGTGCAGCGGAACAGGGCTTCTTTCCTGTCGGTGAAAAAGGAGCTGAGAGAGGAGGGGATTCAATATTCCTTGCTTTTTCCAGCCAAGCTGCGGATCGTCGTTGATGGCAAGACTCAATTTTTCCAAACGCCCGATGAAGCTTGGTCCTGGCTGGAACTGTATCGAGCGGGGACGGATCGGGCGCACAGGCCAGCCAGAGATCGGGAACAGCCGGTCAGGGTCAGGAAGTCGCAGCGCATCCGCTCCCGGAATCGACGCCAACGGGCCGAGCGAGAGGCGCAAATGCTGGCCGATAGACGGAGTGCGTTGGAGGCCACAGCGAGCATAACGGGGTCGCAGCAAGAGGACGCCTCCAGGGGTTCGGCTTCGGAGAGTGAAGGTTTGAAGACTGGTGATGAGGACTCAGAGGTGGGGGGAGCGCTGGGGCCGGAGGTTACTCCACAGACATCCGATGGTATCCTTAATGGATGAAGCTTGTGGCGGCTGGACTTTGGCATGGCCTGGACGCTCCTGATCTCTCATGGACTGCCAGGTATGGGGCTGCATTAGCAGCACGGGGCTGTGGGCGCGGGGTGGTTGCTCTGTCGTCCTGGTTCGGGGCTCCATAGTCCCCATCAGACCCCTAAGGTCTTCTGTGGTGTCGACCACAGTTTAGTGTGATGTGTGGGGTGTTTGAGGTTTGGAACGGGGCTGAAGCTGGGTTACTAGGCCCTGTCCTGGGGAAGGGGAGGGTGGGTGTTGTAGGGGATGTTTTGAGGGGGTTGTACAATTGCTGCGATGCGGGTTACATTTCTTGGCGTGTGCTACTGTTGGGTTTGATGCTCTATGGGGACGTTACCTAATTTGAAATGTGTCACATGGAATGTCCGGGGTCTTCGTACTATGGTCAAGCGCCACAAGGTGCATGCCTACTTGGTGAGGCGGGGCGTCCAGATAGCGATGCTTCAGGAGACTCACTTGACGCAGCAGGAATGCGGGGCTTTGCAGAGGAGGTGGCGGGGCCAGGTGTTTGGCACGACTTACTCGGCGTTTGCCAGGGGAGTCTTGATCTGGGTCAGAGCAGGCACGCCATTCCAGGTCACGAGTCAGAAAATAGATCCGGAGGGTCGTTATGTAGTGGTGGAGGGACGGCTGTATGGAAGGGAAGTAGTGCTGTGTACCATTTATGCCCCCAACGCTGAGCAGGCCCACTTTTTTGAGAGCTTGTCGCGCTCACTGGCGTGCTACTTGGCAGGCCCTATCCTCCTGGCAGGGGATTTTAACTCTATTACGGATGTGCAGTTGGACAGGTCTCACCCGCCTTTGGTGGACTCCCCAGTGCGCAGACTTGCAACCCGTAGGCGGGACTGGCAGGAAAGATGGGGCTTGGTGGATGTATGGAGGGCGCAGCACCCCGACACTCGGGATTACTCCTATTTCTCGGCGCTGCATGATCTGCATGTTCGTTTGGATTCGGTGCTGTGTTGCGAGTCTTTGGCGAGGGTGGTGCGGCACACTGAGTACTTGTCTAGAACCATCTCGGACCATAACCCGCTGCTGATTTTGGTGCAGTGGCAGTTGGTGAGATCGGCGGTCCCCACATGGCGACTCCGTCCGGAGACGTTGGAGGACCCGGCGTTCTGCGATACGGTCCGTCAAGGCGTTGACGACTATTTCGCGGTCAATGCTGGGTCGACGGCGACCAGAGCGAATGAATGGGATGCGATGAAAGTGGTGGTGAGGGGGATATGTATGGGCCGGTTTCTGACTGTGAGGGGAACTGTGCTGTCTGACCTCGCGAAAGCGGAGACGGTGCTGAGAGAGGTGGAACTGCAGCGTCCGGAGAAGCCTGAGCTGCAGGACAGCCTGTTGCGTGCTAAGGAAGCGGTGGCGACTGAGACTGAGAGACTGCGGTGCTATGACTATAAGTTGTATGCGGTGAAAGTGCATGAGGAACGTGATAAGGTGGGCACGCTCCTTGCGAAGTTGGCTGATCCGAACCCTAGGGGTTGTTCGGTGCTGAGTATACGAAGGGGAGATGGGGTGGTGGTTTGCTCGCAGTCCGCGGTCCTGGAGCGCTTTCAATCCTACTACACGGGCCTCTATACCAGCCACCTCGAAGTGGAGGCCGCGGACATTAGCGATTATTTAGATCAGATTCCTCTGCCGGTATTGGATGAGGAGGAAGCCCAGGGTATAGGGGGCCCTGTCACCCTGGCCGAAATTAGAGGGGCGATTAGCCATATGGCGCGGAATAAGACCCCAGGGGTGGATGGGCTGCCGATCGAGTTCTATGCCAAATTTATCGAAGTACTGGCGCCCAGGCTGCAGGCTGTATATGCGGAGGCGAAAGAGCTGGGGCGACTGCCTGATTCTATGACGGAGGCGCTGGTTGTGCCCCTGCTGAAACCGGGCAGGGATGCTTTAGATGTCGCTTCTTTTCGTCCGTTGTCTATGTTGACTGTGGATTATAAGATTCTGAGCCGTATCCTGGCCACCCGTCTCTTGCCATTGATGACCTCTTTGGTACATAGGGATCAGGCGGGATTCATCCCCTCCAGGAGTACCTCGATGAATATCCGTCGGCTGATCGGGGTCATTGATAGTGCTGCCTTGTCGGATCCGGGCCCGGTGGTGCTGGCGGTTGATATTGAAAAAGCGTTTGATAGTCTGGAATGGGATTTTTTGGATGGTGTGCTGTTGAAGTTCGGGGTCGGGGAAGGGTTCCGAGGCTGGACAAGAGTGCTCTATTCATCGGCCAAGGCACGGGTGCGGCTAGGGACACTGGTCTCCTCGGTTTATCTGGTATGTAGGGGCACGAGGCAGGGCTGCTCGCTATCCCCTTTGCTCTTTGCTCTGGCGATGGAACCCTTAGCTGCACAGGCAAGGCTGGGAGTTGTTTACGACGGGATTGCGCAGGGACTTGACTCGCATTATATATCGTTGTACGCTGACGACCTATTGCTGTACCTCGCGGACGCTGGAGGGGCTCTGGAAGGCGCGGTGGATATGCTGGGCAGATTTGGGAGGCTGTCAGGCCTCAGGGTGAACTGGACTAAAACTTGTGTGTTTCCGCTGAGGAAGGCCACGCTCTGCCCACAGCTCACGAGGCCTGTGATGTGGGAACCGTCTTGTTTTCTGTACCTAGGGGTACGCATCTACCATGCCACAGCGGACCTCCTTGAGGGGAATGTGGGACGCTGCATTAGGGCGTTGAGAGGTAGTATGGACTTCTGGGCCTCCCTCCCGTTATCTGTATTGGGCCGAGTGGCGCTGTTGAAAATGGTAGCACTCCCGAGACTGCTCTACTATTTTAGAACGTTGCCGGTGTGGATCCCGCAGGGCATCTTTAGGGAGCTGAGGACGATGGTGACTGGTTTTCTCTGGGGCCACGGTCGCAGACGGGTAGCACTGACCACCCTGCTGAGACCCAAGTGTGAGGGAGGGATGGCCGTCCCCGACTACGAGTTATACTATTTGGCGGCGCAGCTCCAGGTCCTGACGCAGAATGTGGCCAGAGAATTCAGGGGGCCCGAGGTTGGCCGGGGGGTCGGCGTTCAGAGGCAGGTCTTGTCGGCTATCGTGATGCAACAGAGACTGGCCAGTAGGGAAGTCACGATGGAGGAGTGGACCCTCAGATTGTGTTGGAACAGATATATGAAAAGGGCTGGGAAGCGCCGGCCGTACGCCCCGGAGATTCCGTTGGGTATGCTCACTGTCTTGCCGCACGGGGGTGATTGGTCCCGATTGTTGGAGTGGGAGGACCTGGGCTTGCAGATGGTAGGTGACCTGTATGTGGATGGGACGTTGGCCCCGTTCCAGACGTTGCAGGAGCAGTTCGGCCTGCCGAATGGTTCCTTCTTGCTGCATGCGGCGGTGGCCACGGCTCTGCGGAAGCACTGGGGGGGCGGATTGGCTGAACCGGAGGTGTCGGCGGTGTGCCAATATGTGGTGATGGCTGCGGGCACCGTCAAGGCGGTGACCTGCCTCCACAATAGGATGCTGAACGAGGGTCTAGCTCCGTTGGTCGAATTGAAGTCGCGTTGGGAGGCCAGCATCGGTAAGCCTCTTCCGGACTCTGTTTGGGGTCAGGTGCTACACAGGGCCTGGAAAGAGACAAGGAATGCGAGATTCCAACAGGTGCATTATTTTGTGCTCCATAGGGCGTATTTGACCCCGGAGAGGTTACGTCGACACTTCCAGGTGCCTGACGCCATGTGCCCGAGATGTTTGGAGCCCGGGGCAGATTTTGACCACATGCTGTGGGGTTGCCCGAGGTTAGGAGACTACTGGGCCGAGGTGGGGGACCTCTTGAATGCTGTCACGGATCGGGAGGGGGACTTTGACATGGCCGCGTGCCTGCTTCTTTGGTTCCCGCATACCAAAAAGACCAAGGTGACGAGTAAATTCATTGGGTTGGGTCTGATACTGGCGCAGCGAGAACTCACTTGGCATTGGAAGTCTAAAGAGGGGCCGTCTGTACGGAGGTGGAGGAACGAGTTGGTGAAGTGGTCGGGCTGTGAGAGTGTGTCACGGATGCGCCAGGCGACTAGAATGGGTAATGAGAGGAGCTTGGATCTGGCACGGTCATGGGAGATGGTGGTGCAGGCATTGAGGGGCCACTTAACTGACGGCGACGAGACTGATCAGTTATGAACAAGGATTCCATGTGACCGCTTGTTCGTTACAACTTCCTGATAGTTGTCACCCTAGGGCAGGAGGGGCTTGGAGATACCCGCGTTAGCAGCAGTTGGGGGGGGGGGGGTTTAGAGTAGGAGTTGTGGGGTGGGGTGGGTTGCCAGCGACTTCCCGGAACCGGATGGCCCAGGAACATAGTCGTGTTGATTTTGTGATATGACATTGAAGTGACCTGGGATTGGGTGGGGAGGAGGTGGTTGGTCGTTTTGGGATAAACGCAGAAACGAAGTGCTGCACTTGACCCGTGTCCTGCATTGGGCATGCACCGAGGTGCCTCCAGCGAACTGCTTCATTGACGCGCCGCCCAGCCTCCGGGATGTGGGCTAATCGGCTGTGTATTACGTTGCTATAATGCTGCATGATGGGACCCGCTGGTACTTGGGTTGGTTTGTTGGTTGTGTTTCTTCCTGATTCTGCAATAAAAATATATTTCAAAAAAAAAAAAGAAGTTTATCTGAATGGAGAGGAATGCACTGAGATGCCAGATCATTCACTAATGTGTAGGCACATACAGTTACACGGTTCATGCAACAAACACCGACCAAATATGGCTTGCGTGTTGCAAGGCACGCCAGTTCCTGCTATCATCCCCACGTTCAAGTTGTTGGAAAATGGTAGTTATTTGATGCTCAATAATGAAGATTGTTCTGAGTTAATTAAAAGTATTCCTTTTATCGTAACAGTAAGTGAACGGGTTATTTGCTGCAGAAATGTTCTATTTCCTCCCACACATGAACATAGGGAGTTTTCAATCTGGCCACAAATACCAACCTTGGGACAGATTTCAACGGCATGGCAAGAATAAGAGCTCTTTTGTCTCAGAGAGAGGTGGCCTTGAGTTCGGCCCGTGAAACTTTCGTGCTTCACATAGCGAACACCCGTACAGAGGTGCACACACTTTTCAATTCAGATTTGCCTTTCAAATTCAGCAAGATGGTTCCGACTATCTTTAACGCATCCTCCGCAAAGTCCCTGGCGCACTTTTTTAAAGTTGTTACCAGTGGTCTCGTGACTTCATTTGAGAAAATCTTTGGACTCATCCCTGCTTCCTTTCATTCTATTTTCTCCACTCTGGTTCGTGGATTGGCATTTTTACTTGCATTACCAGCGGACGCTCTTGTGCTTTTTTACATTTTTAAATATGGATGTCCCTCCTATGCAACCTCCCACCCTGCAGCTGCTGACACTGTTCCGCAATCGCATGCTAGAATATTATGGCACAATGCCGTTGGCGATATTAAGCACGGCATATGGATTATCTTTTCGATTCTCCTACTTCACCTGTGTCCAGCCTGTATTTCACTGCCTGACCTGTGATTTCGATTGGGCCATTGATTTGTGTCTCTGCGGACCGGTTTCTCCTGACGTCGACTTTAATCAGCTGATGACTCCTATCATTACTCACGAGTTGGTTTGTCCTGGCGAAAGGATTATGGCTGTGGCATTGATGCATGGACTACTTGGTCCCTGGAATTTACTGGCGGCAGCACAGTCTTTCTTGGAACAGAGCTTTCTTGAAAACCCACCGAGCTGTCCTCTGATGGTGATAGAGGATCCGGTGCTGGGAGAGCACGTATGTTCTTTTCCGCTTTTAAATTGGATGGCTGAACTGTTTTCGGATGAAGACGGTGACTTCCTATTGGAGGCTGTTGCAGCTTATTTTGCATACACAGTTATGTCATAGACCTTTTTCATGTTTGATATGCTGAGTACTAGCATTTCATTGACAATTCATTGACTTATTTGTCAAGTTTTTATTATTTACCTTGCCTATTGGCTTAAGACTCGATAAAGTACTTGGCTGTTTTATTTTTCTTTAGCATTAAATTTTCCTAGTTTTTAATGCTTTACCTTGCGGACCGTCCACATATAAACTTGCAATCTGCTCTCATGAGATGGCACTTCTATTATCTTATTCAGTTCGTTTCCGGATCATGGGGAGGTGTCATCTAGGTCCTGGATATCTTTACACCGTGTTAAGTTAGCATGGGCTCATTACCGGTTTAAACGCCATTTTTCCTTTTTTGCAACTTCTGCACACGACACTTAGTTGTTGCTTTAGCTTTCCACCTAGTAGTTCATCGTGGTTTACATGAGAATAATATGTTATTGCTCTACTATCTGCTTTGCTTGTTAAACTATATCTGTACAGCGAGTGCTAAAGTTTCAAGAACAACACGATACAGAATTGTTATGAGGTCTGATCTCCACGACTTCATACTCATAACATAAGTGCAACTTCTGCCAATTCTGGGCATGAGGCGGGTTTTATATTGCTTTGCCGAACACACATACACAACAGTTGATGCGGCTCACATGAAGAGAGAGCTGGTGTATGCTGATGTGATTCCTTCAAATCTAAGACACTAAAGTATGGGCACGCCCTAAACCAACACAAAGAGACCTTCTTAGCAAATAATATAATATGTGTATTAGGGAGGGTGAGATATAAGCAGCCGCGGGCCGTGGAGGGAGTTACGGTGAGGCAGGGAGGCGGGGAGGGGGAGAAGCAGGGTGGAGCCCTCTCTACCTTGCCCCTCCCCCTCCCCGCCTCCCTGCCCCACCGTAACTCCCTCCACGGCCCGCGGCTGCTTATAAGTGTTGCTAACTCTTATTCATTTACAGCATGTTAACATACTATCACCATTCGCTTTTTATGTACTAGTAACTATGCTGGTAATTTTGCTACTGATAATATGTGTACTTGTATTATCTAAGATACTACGCCTGTGAAGACGGCATTAGTAAATAAACATTTCAAATACACATGTGTTCTTCTTAACTCCATGTTCTGGTTTCTAAGAAATATATAACGACCGACTGTTCATGAGTTCCACGTATCCTGAGGTACTATAAGTTCATATTCTGGATTGTCTAAACATTGAGAGTTTGTTATATCCAATGTGACACTGTACCTAGCTTGCTAAGGAGTTTTTGATTACTAACGTGAGTTTTGGGACACCCTAATTCGCCGAGGTTCCAATCCTCTGTCCACAGTTCTGTGTGAGAACAGAAACCCTGCGACAGGGGCACCCCCGACCCTTGCTGGAGCTTCATCACACTTGCGATACAACTCCAGCAATGCGCCACCTTTACGGCACAGATACATCACGCATCTGTGCTGTTTTTGCCCCATGATGCGCCGCATTGTAAATGCAGCACACCATAGGTGACGGAACAGCGGCACAGAATGACTAACACATCCCTGGTGATGCGCCAGTCATCATAAATGTATCCCTATGCTTCTTATCTTGTTAGAGATGAACCGCCATATGTATCATCAAAGTTTTTTGCATTTCCTAAATAGCGAACTTTAAGGAATAAATAGCGATTCTTTACCATTCCTAGTTTGCGATGAGCTATTTGCTAATTACAAATTACCCATTCATTTCCTTCATTTCCATAGGGCGGTTGGACTCACTTTTAGCTCGAACGGCTGAATGGATTTCCACGAAACTTGGCAAAATTGTAGGGACTGGTAGCCCGATGTGCCTTTGCTATGTCTCAAGATATATGCTCCAGTGGTTTTTACGAAAATTAACTTTGAAAAATATATATTGGGCTACATTGGCCTATATATATGTTGGAGCCCAAATGTAGCCCAATGTAGCCCAATGTAGCCCAAAGATGGCCGCCAGACACACAAAAAAACAAATGTAGCCCAAATATCAGCCAGATGTAGCCCAACTATAGCCCAGTGACAGAATGACCAATCAGCTTCGCAAACCTCCGTTACGCGAAGCGGAGCGCTGTTACAGATATATATCTTTTTTTGAACGTTAATTTCTGAAAATCCACTGGAGCACATATATTGAGACCTAGCAAAGGCACATCGGGCTACCAGTCCCGAATATTTTGCCAAGTTTCGTGCAAATCCATTCAGCCGTTCGATTATTATTATTATTATTTTTTTTTGCCCCGCGGGGCCCTTTTAAAACCTCCACATCAAACCTAGGGGGTCAGCGAGGATCTACTATGCCCCCTTATAGTTATTTCCCCCTTTGTTTTGACCTCCTCTTGTCTCTCGATCCTACCGAGAGACAAGATGGCGGCCGCTACGGACTGTTTGGAATGTTGACAGACGCCGGAGAACCAATCAGCTTCGCTTCACAAAGCTCCGTTGCGCGAAAAGTACGCGTCCTGGGCCGCTGCCCAGTCCGCTGTTACAGATATATATCTTTTTTTAAACGTTAATTTCTCAAAATCCACTGGAGCACATATATTGAGACCTACAAAAGGCACATCGGGCTACCAGTCCCTACAATTTTGCCAAGTTTCGTGCAAATCCATTCAGCCGTTCGGGCTAAAAGTGAGGCCAACCGCCCTATGGAAATTAACATGGGAAAAACGCGTTTGGGACCCCCCTTTTTTCTCGGCCCCCCCTTGACGAACCCCCCCAAAATTTTCAGGGGCTGCTCAGAAACAAAATGTGCCATTTTCCTGAAAATTTCAGCCAATTCCGTCCACAAACGCCAAAGTTATTAGACATAGAATTTTCAAAAATCCCATAGGGAAAAAATCCTAACTATATATACCTACTGGCGACCGCCAGTAGGTAATTCAACAACAATCGTTCCACTCAGTCTCAAAAGAATGACGTCCAGGCCAACAGCTCTGTTCAGATATTGTGTTTATTCACAACGCACTCGACGCGTTTCGGGAACTGAATCCCCTTGTTCACGAGTGATAGTGCTTGTTTACAACATAGTTTAAATGTATAACATGTGACTTATGGACATAGAAAGCAGACTACCAATGTCACGTATTGTCTGGAGCTACGAGAGCAGACTCACTGTCTTTAAACAGCAAGCTAGAGCACAGTTTGAACATCTTGTATTCTTAATAACAAATTATATTTTCATTTGTGAAATATCTTATCACCTGATGCACAATATATGCAAAAATGCAAAAACAGGAGAAAAAATGAAATAAGATGGTTAGCGTTTTGAGAGCCACAGCGTGTATTCGAACTTGCAACATCAAAATTACAGGCATCGTTCTGCCAAGTGCGTTAGCTTCATACTCCACTAGCGCACTTGCTTGTTTTCCAGCCCCAGTGGGCTGTCTGGTATTAAGCCACCAATCTATACCTTCCGCAGGCTAAAACTGCACACCTATGATTTCAGCCCCAGTGGGCTACGATTCAAACAACAAATCTGTGCACAGTATAGCACATTTTCTTTCCTCAACAGTTTCCGGTAGTGCCTTGCGCTTAAAACGGTATGCTCAGTTCTTACGCTAGTCCATCTGCCTTCTTTCAAACAGTGCCTTGGGTTTTGACAATTCAGCTCATCTCATCATTCACTTGATCCTACATAAAGCTTGCTCCAGCATCTCTGTCTTTCACGTGCTGTGTCACACATTCTCCCAAAATTAATAAAACCGGTACCTGCAGTGAAAACAAAATACAAACGTGAATACATCTCGCATTCAACCGTGATTTGTGCACATTCATACAGATAAAATCTTAAGGTTATAAAGGCAACGTAACTCAACAGGCAAGAGGTTTACATCTCTTATCCAAGGTGTACCCCGAGTGCCTCATCGCAGTTATGACCTTGGGGTTGCATGGTATGATACTTAATAATGAACCTTGATTCAAGGCGTCTCAATTCTTGCAGTCTATTACCACCTCGCTCTCTTACTGGAACCTGATCCAGCACCACAAATGATAAAAGACTACTGTTGCTCTTGTGGTGTGTTGCAAAATGCCTGGCTACTGGGTATTGTTTGTCAAGGTTTTTTATCGCCCTGAGGTGTTGTAGAACTCTCTCTTTAGCCGGTTTAATGGTACTTCCCACATAGAATTTATTGCATGGACACCTCAGTGCATAGACGCCAAAGTCAGTGTGACAGGAGACATGTTTCATGATTTTAAACGGGTCACAATGTTCAGACAAATTTACCTCTTTTGTGTTGTGGCTGTATTTACACGCTTTGCAGCGGCCACACACATAAAATCTCTGGATGGGATTTTTTCTCTTTTTATTGGCGACCAGTGTCTGACACACACTGTCTTTAAGTGACATAGGTCTTCTGTAAGTTATCTGAGGAAACTCCTGGATGCCTGTTTTTATGTCCTCGTCAGTTTGCAAGGTATTCCAGAATTTACTAATAGCTCCTCTGACCTCTTTAGATTGTAAGTTATAATCAGTTATGAACCTGACGGTTACCAGGTTACCTGTGTCCTCATCCACTCTTACATCTTTTTTGGTTGACTCTCTGTCATAAACATTTTGAACAGCGGCTGAGATAAATTTTTTACTGTACCCTCTAGCTCTGAATCTCTCACACATAACCATCTTTTCATGCTCAAAGTCTTCTGGCTTCCTACAATTCCTTTTGGCTCTCAGGAGCTCTCCAAGCGGAATAGAATTAATCAGATTCCGTGGGTGACAACTCTGTGCGTGAAGGAGGCTGTTTCCAGCCGTCTCCTTTCTGTACAGGGCTGTCATGATATGATTGTCCTCTATTCGGACTTTCAGGTCTAAAAAGTCCACCGTAGTTCTATCAATGTGACTAGTGAAGGTTAGGTTAAAATCATTAACATTCAGGATTTTACCGAACTCAGTGGCTTCCTCCTCACTGCCTTCCCAGATGATGAAAATATCATCAATATACCGGAGCCATGTGCATACTCCGGTGCGGTATTGATGAAGTTGCCTGACAACCTGCTCCTCCCACCAGCCCAGGTACAACCCGGCAAAGCTGGGGGCGAAGCAGGTACCTATCGAAGTACCGAGCAATTGATGGTAAATGCTGCCATTGAAAAGGAAATAATTCTGGGTGAGACAAGTGTTTATCATATCCAGTAACATTTCCGTATGGAACAAATAGGAGACTGATCTACTGCTCAAAAAATGTCTACAGGCTTTGATTCCCATTTCATGCGGAATATTAGTATACAGGCTGTTCACGTCAAGTGTCATAAACAGTTTGCATTGAGTTCAATATTAGTAATTTTTCTAAAAAATCCCCTGAATCTTTAAGGTAAGCCAGGAGGCTTTGCACTAAAGGCTGAAGAAAGTAGTCCACATACCTGGATGTATTCTCCAGGCAGCTGTTTCTAGAAGAAACAATCGGCCTACCCTGGGGATTTGTGAGGTTTTTGTGCAATTTGGGTAATAAATATAGAGCCGGCAGTATAGGAAACTTACATCTTAGAAAGTTATACTCATCAGTCTCAATGAGTCCCTTATTTCTCCATTCATTCAATCGCTCTTGGTATCTGTTATTTTCAGTGTCATAGACTTTTCTGTTACTTTTTTCATATTTTTCAACATCATTAAGTTGTTTTAAACCTTCATTAATGTACATTTATTGGGACATAATCACAATATTCCCACCCTTGTCGGATTTCTTAACAACAATACTAGTGTCATTTCATAAACTGTCAATCGCTAGTCTTTGTGCTTGAGTGAGGTTATTCCTGCCCCAGCTGTTTTTCTTAGCTAGTTCTTTAAATGCATTCACCACTCCTTTCTCGAAAACATCTATGGCATCATTAGTTATCATGGGTAGGAAAATTGATTTCGGTTTGAACCCGCTGTTACTGTTAAGGTCCAACCGTATATTTTCATTAATCAAATTAAGGGTGGGATTTTCAATCACATCTGGGTTCACCCTAAGTCATGTAGCACTTGTAGCATTTCTGCATCGCCTATTTCAAGTGTGCTAGGTGCTGGTACGCTGCTGCTAGATTCTTGGTTCATTCTAGTGGCAAACCATTTTTTCAATCTTAGTTTTCTCGTGAACTGGAAGAGATCTATTCTACTGTGGGTATAGTTAAAATTGGCAGAGGGGCAGAAAGATAACCCATAAGACAGTACCTCAATTTCTGCGTCATTAGGATTCCTGTTGGAGAGGTTGACCACTGTCTTCGTGTCTTTCATTTTAGTTTCTTCTGGCCCCTTGTCCTCGGTTCCACCGGGCTTGACATATTTGCTACCATTACGTTTGGCCTGTTTCCTCCTCTTCCTCGTCCTCTTGCTCCTCCTGTGTTTGTCTTGTTCTGGGCTTCTAATCTTCCTTTCGCCATCATGGAGAATTCTTTTAAAATTTGATCTTTTGGGCTTAGAAAGCCGGTGTTCCTCTCATCACGCCGGTTTTCCACCTCCTCTGCTTCCTCATCCTGCATGCTGCTTGCCCCCTCTGCTACCTCCATTACGGGTTTAATTAGCCCCGTTATCAGGAACCTCCAGTATGCGCCAGGGGGCTGCCTTGCAGAGAGGTGTAAAAAGGGGGCATGGCCTATTTACACCGCTCTGCAACGCAGCCCCCTGGCACACACTGGAGGTTCCTGGTGGGCTAGTTGGCCCCCAGGGCACCAGGGGGCTGCGTTGCAGAGAGGTGTAAAAAGGGGCGTGGCCTCTTTACACCACACTGCAACGCAGCCCCCTGGCGCACACTGGAGGTTCCTGGTGGGCTAGTTGGCCCCCAGGTACCTCCAGTATGCAAGGGGAATTATTTCTCCCTCTGTAAACGCGCCAGGGGGCTGCGTTGCAGAGAGGTGTAATGAGGCCACGCCCTTTTTTACACCTCTCTGCAACGCTGCCCCCTTGCACATACTGGAGGTTCCTGGTGTGCTATTTGGCGCCCAGGGCCCCCCTTATGCAAGGGGACTTAATCCCCCAATTAGAACGCGTTACGGGGCATGTTTGCACAGTGGTGAAGGAAGGGGGCGAGGCTTCAGGTGACATGTGTGCAAACACGCCCTGTTGCGCCTTTTAGGTTGGGGAATATATTCCTCTTCAATCCAGTGTTCCCCTAGGGGCAACTAGTCCAACAGGTACCTTTACTAAGTGCCACGGATTTGCGTTGCAGAGTGTTGTAAAAAGGGGGCATGCCCTCTGAACACCTTTCTACAACGCAGCTCTCTGGCGCAAACTTTAGGTACCTGATGGGCTAGTTGGCTCACAGGTGACCTCAGGATTGAAGAGGAATATGTAACCCAATCTAAAACGCGCCACAGGGCGTGTTTGCACATATGTTTCCTTAGGCCCCGCCCCCTTGGTTCACTATTGAGCAAAATATTCCTCTAAAATCAGCCGAAGTACGAATTCCGATTTACTTACCTGTTATCACGAGAGACGTCAGTGCTGCATCTTTGAGCATAGGACGGACCCTGAAAAGTAAATGTAACCATACTTACAGAAACTTGAATTTCCTTCCATAGGCTAACATTGACATGTTTTACTTGGAAATTCTTCTAAGTGTGGAGTTTTGGAACTTAAAAAAATTCCACTACAATCAGTTGAACTACGAATTCCGATTTACTCACCTGTTATCAAGAGAGATATCAGTGCTGCATCTTTCAGCCCACTACTAATCCTGAAAATTAATT
This sequence comes from Lissotriton helveticus, assembly GCF_964261635.1. Classification (NCBI taxonomy): domain Eukaryota; kingdom Metazoa; phylum Chordata; class Amphibia; order Caudata; family Salamandridae; genus Lissotriton; species Lissotriton helveticus. Next base: position 93,670,039 of record NC_136065.1, on the reverse strand, counting down.
CTAATTGTAGTTACAGTAACTTGAATTTCCTTCCATAGGCAAACATTGACATGTTTTACTTGGAAATTCTTCTAAGAGTGGATTTTGGAACTTTAAAAAATTCCTCAAAAATCAGCCGAACTACAAATTCCGATTTACTCAGCTGTTTTGGGAAGAGACCTCATTGCTGCTTCTTTTAGCCCACTACTGATCCTGAGAAGTAATTCTAATCGTAGTTACAGTAACTTGAATATCCTCCCATAGGATATCATTGCCTGCTTTATAAAAAATATATAAATTAAAAAAATATATATATAAAAATAGTACAACTTCAATATTTTTAAAAACATTAATTTTTCAATTTATATAAAAAATATGTAATGTAATTTAAAAAATAAAATGTCTAAAAATAAATAATTTAAAATAATGTAGTAAATCAGTAGAAACAAAATATAACAATTAATACATGAAAAATTATCATTTACAAAACCTTTGAAATTCACTGAAAAAACCATAGGTTTCAGCCTCGTTATAGCTAAAAATGAGCATTTAAAAAACCTTAGAAATTCACTGAAAAAACCATAGGATTCACTCGCGTTATAGTTAAAAATTAGCATTTAAAAAACCTTAGAAATTCCCTGAAAAAAACCATAGGTTTCACACACGTTATAGTTAAAAATTAGCATTTACAAAACCTTAGAAATTCACTGAAAAACCATAGGTTTCACACATGTTATAGTTAGCTAGACATTTCACTCATACAAAACCATTGAAATTCCCCGTTCTAGTTAACTATAACTCGCGCACCCGCAATGCACTGCTGATGACGTCACATATTACATCACTCATGACATGGTCAGTGACATCACTCTTGACATCTCAAATGACATCACTGATGACATCACTGATGACATCATCCTTGTGAAAGAGTGACAGACCTCCTCTCAGCGTAATAGTGTAATATAACCCTTGATACACACATTCAAAAATAGAAACTAAAATTTTAAAAAAAAATGGAAATACCAATTCCAGTAAGAACAACCTATTCAGTAATTCTAAAATCTACATACACATCCAGTCATTCACTAACAGTTCTATATAGGCACTCATACATGTACTCACTCATCATATGTACTCATACACCTATACATCTTAGTACACACCGACACTCATCTATAGAGTTACTCACACACAAACTGACACATGCAAATAAACATCCATGTACTTGCATATACAGCTATACACCTACCACTACACTTACTTTTACAGAATCGTACACATACTTACTCTCTTAAACAATCACTTATAGAAACACATACTTATTTATACAGGAACTCTTACAATCTCTCGCTCTCACATATACTCACTTATATACATCACTTTTATACATCAATACTCACATGTACTAGTTTAAAACATATGTAGTTACTCATAAAGATACTATTGAGACAGTGATACACTCACTAACACACACTCATACACACACTAATCCACCCATACAGTCCTGCACACATGCTGTCTTCAAAACACATACAAACAGTGAATCACCCATTCATGCATCTATGCTGTAAGTAATACCCCCCACCAAACCATACAGACAATCATACTGATACTCTAAAAACCAATCTTATTATCGACACTCATGTAGCTAGTCACCAACCCATGCAGCCACTTATACACAAAGTGAGGCACTGATACAGATATTTACATATTTAAACATTACTCGCTAATACATGCATTCGCTAAGATACACTTAATCAATCAGTTATCCAATCAATTTTACACAAACAGAATCATCCATTTAGACACTTATATACCCATTTATTCTTCCATCGACCTTTAGATATACATATATAAAAAATATTTATTTTTCGGAAAGACACACATTCACTGGATGATGTCATCAGTGATGTCATTTGAGATGTCGTCAGTGATGTCATGAGTGATGTCACTGGCCATGTCATGAGTGATGTAATATATGACGTCATCAGCAGTGCATTGCGGGCGCGCGAGTTAGTTAACTATAACAGGGAAATTTCAATGGTTTGTGTGAGTGAAATGTCCAGCTAACTATAACATGTGTGAAACCTATGGTTTTTCAGTGAATTTCTAAGGTTTTTTAAATGCTCATTTTTAACTATAACGTTGGTGAAACCTGTTTTTTTGTGAATTTCAAAGGTTTTTTAAATGCTCATTTTTAACTATAACGTGGAAGAAACCTATGTTTTTTTCAGTGAATAAATATATATATATATATATATATATCCAACAATTGGCTCCAGACACATGGTGGCTTCTTTAATTGCAAAGTATGCAAAGCCTGCCTGCAAGCAGTAAACAAAACCAGTCACCATTTGACTTGAAAGAACACAAAATCACCAAGCTACTCACGTGTAAAACAGAGTATGCAGTTTACGTCTTGTCCTGTCCATGCAACTTGCTCTATGTAGGGAGCACTAAGCTCCCTGTCCATAAAAGAATTTGACAACATATTAGAGAAATTTGCAACCAAGACAACACTTATCCAGTGGCAAGACACTTCAAGGCCAAACACAACTCTAAAAGTGGTGAACTAAAATACTTTGTAATAGACTGTGTCCTTGCGAGCAGACGAGGCGGCAATAGAGAGGAAAAATTACGCCGCCTCGAGACCCGCTATATATTAGAACGTAACACTAAACAACCGTCGGGTTTGAATATTACGGAAGATCTCTTTACATGCCTTTAAAAACTTAAAAGAACTGAATTTTAGGGATTTGTAGACATATTGAAATTTAATAACTTTTTATGTATTTTAAATATTTATTAATATTTATTTATTTATAGTCTACATTTATAACAGAATCTCTTACGTGTATATTTCCCTGTTAAATGTATTATAGTTGTGATGAATTTGTAATTTTAGTCGTTATTTAACCATTTTATGGTTTTTATAAATTATATGGCATACTCTTAAATTATGGATATCACAACTGTATCATACAGAGGGATTATTTATACATATGAGAGTAATATCTGTTATGTTTATCCTTGTTTATAGTTGTACAGAGTTGATAGTCACGCTAAATTCTATATCCCTTTACCTTTACCGGTGACTCCTCGGGTATTTATACCGACATATGACTGCCCCCCGCTCTTTTGCACAAGCACGTTGCACTTTACTTTGATTAATAAGGCACAAATAACATCGGGGCTCCGATGTTAGTGAACAGGCTTGTTCTGCCCTTGTATGTCAATATACGATGAAAGACATATAAAAATATCTGGTAAAAAAATATCAAAATTTGCAAAAATAATATAAAACAAAAAGAAAACATTAACAGTAACCTTATAAGTTTCAAAAGCTGCTTTTCAATGAAATCAATAATTTGCTGTTTTAAATAATGTTTTGTTCTATGCACTTTTACATGTATTTTCTCAGGACCTTGGTTTTATATGAAATAGCACATTCAAAAACTACTTTACACCACAGCCAAAATGTAAATAATTTGATCAATGTATTTTTACAGGTAATTGTTTGTAGTTCTTTTAAACTACAAAACTCTTCTATGTTTATATGCAATGTAGGCTGTAGCATGTGATTGCTCAATGTGATTATTTAAACCAATACCCTGTTGATGGACTGTGTCATGTGATCAAGCGCTCGGGGAAGCGCGAAACGCGTCATGGCGATTTGAAGCACCAACAACAATAAAGATTTAACTTTGCACCTACTCTGGGCCCGTATCTGTTTCTGCAGCCTTGAAACTCTGCACTAGATTCGGATATCCTTGGAATATATATATATATATCCACCGTACCAGGAAGCACCAAGGAGGGAGGCGCCACAGGAAGCCAGGCAGGCGCCTGACGAGTAATGTACATCAGCCCACTTGGTGATTATATTTTTGCGGGATGAAGTGTAATGATAGCGCATCCACTGTGAATAATTACGCAAGCAGACTACAACAACCAGAAGGCTAAGTGAAAGCCACGCCCACTGAGGCAGTTGTTTGGTAACTTATTAACTGCACGCAAACAGCATGATATCTCATTTCACTGCAGCGCCACTGAAGAAAGGAGGGTATTCCTGAAACGCGTCTGGCTGGCAATAAGGACTGTGATGCTTCATTTTTGTTAGATGCCTGCTGGCAAGGGCCTGACAATAAAAGAACGAACTATGAGTGCTTCCTGTGGCCTCCCTCCTTGGTGCTTCCTGGTACGGTGGAAATATATATATATATATATATATATATATATATATATATCACCTACTGGCGGTCGCCAGTAGGTATGTATAGTTAGGATTTTTTCTCTATGGGATTTTTGAAAATTCTATGTCTAATAACTTTGGCGTTTGTGGACGGAATTGGCTGAAATTTTCAGGAAAATGGAACATTTTGTTTCTGAGCAGCCACTGAAAATTTGGGGGGGGTTTGTCAAGGGGGGGCGGAGAAAAAAGGGGGGTCCCAAAACGTGTTTTTCCCATGTTAATTTCCATAGGGCGGTTGGCCTCACTTTTAGCCCGAACGGCTGAATGGATTTCCACGAAACTTGGCAAAATTGTAGATATTGTTTGCCCGATGTGCCTTTGCTAGGTCTCAAGATATATGCTCCTGTGAATTTTGAGTAAATTAGGTTTAAAAAAAGATATATATCTAGAGCCGCGCCCCGGTGCGCGTACCGGGGAGCGCTCCGGGCGTGCCACGCGACTTGCGCACGGCAAGCTGATTGGTTCTCGGGTGTCTGTAAACATTCGAAACAGTCCGCAGCGGCCGCCATCTTGTGTCTCGGTAGGATTGAGACACAAGAGGTGGCAAAAATCAAAGGGGGAAATGAGCAAAAGGGGGCAGGGTACACCCCCCTGACCCCCTAGTTTTGATGTGGGGGCCATAAAAGGGTCCCGCGGGTAAAAAAATATTATTAAAAAAAAATTCGATTTTCGCGGGGGGGGAGCGCCAGGTACGCGCACCGGGGAGCGTACGGGGGAGCGTACCATGGAGATAAAAAATGACACTTTTTTAAAAAAAAAAATAGCATTTTTTTATAAATTGGAGGTAGTTCTGAAAAGAACTTTTTTTTTGTTTTTGTTGTTTTATATTTTTTTAGCCTTTCTAAAACGATTTTATATTTTTTTGGGATTTTTGTCAGGGGAAAAACAAAAACAGGGATTCCAAAACTGCTCAACAGGAGCAAAAAAATGTGAAAATTTAGGGACTGGCAGGGCAGCGGTGTTGCTGTTTCTTTATGGCAATGAGTTCAACACTCTGCTCCCCATAGCAGAGCAGTTCGTCACACTCCGTGCACAGAAATTTGATGCCTGCAAACACCGGCTGAATGTTAGGGACCATTCTTCCACGGGGTGGTCCCGAAGGTGTTGCTCCACCAGTGGAGGTGCTGCCGCCATCTGTGGGTAAATTCCGTGCCAGCTCTCTGACACTCTCCCTGGCAAAGTTGTTAGGGTGTCTTCTTTTCACATGCCTGATTAAATTAGCATTTCCAAAACTATATTTTTTCAGAGGATTGCCTCTGGATAAACTACTACCACAAATGTTGCAGGTTACTTTTGGAGCGTTGACTTTTTTTTGTCCTTCAGGGATGTCATAAAATTTCCAGATGAAATGGGTTTTATTCTTCTGCTGAGGAGGGTCCTCATCTAAAAATCCGTCTGAATCACTGCTGGATGACTCTCTTGCAGCCATTGCTGTAGATCAGAAAAGTAGGAGATGAACAAAGTACACAGAACAGCTCTTGCTCTCTCCAAGTACAAAGCAATAGTGAGAGAAATGGGTGGGTTTCACACAATTTGGAAAAAAAAAAGTTCTGAAACAATGAAAAGTGTTATTTTAATGTCACATGGTTTGACGCGCTTACGCTACGCGCCCCGGGGCGCGTCCCGGGGCGTGTTTCGTAAGCGCATCAGGGCATTTACGTTGCGCGATCGTATGCGCTTCCGGGTGCGCTTACGTGGTGCGTCGTAAGACGCATGTCGCGGCTATGCGATACGTGTCTTATGACGCAAGGCGTGGCGGCTACGCAATACGTCACGATGTTGTTTTCGTTCGCGGCAATAGCGCTATCGGGACGCTCATCAGTACGCGCCCCGGGGCGCGCCGCAAGATTGCGCTTACCCGTGCGTTCACCGGTCCGCGCCCCGGGAGCGCACCAAAAAGAATAAAAAAAAAAAATGACATAATTATACAATATAAAATTCGATTTAAAATGTATTATTTTTTAAAACTATAAAGATTTGCTATTAAAAAACCTATGAAATTCACTGAAAAAACCATAGGTTATAGACCATATATAGTTAGGAATTAGCATTTACAAAACCTTGAAAATTCACTGAAAAAACCATAGGTTATAGACCATATATAGTTAGGAATTAGCATTTACAAAACCTTATTTTACTCACACAAAACCATTGAAATTCCATATATAGTTAGTTGCACTAACTATATATCGCGCACCCGCAATCCACTGCTGATGATGTCACATATTACATCATTCATGACATGGTCAGTGACATCACTGATGACATCACTGATGACATCTCAAATGACATCACTGATGACATCACTGATGACATCTCATTTGACATTACTGATCACATCACTGATGACATCATTCATGTGATGATACGATGAACCTCTTCAGACTCTAATATAACCTTAGATACACTCAGTGTAAACAGACACTCACAGACTGTCACTCATCCATGTAGTTACTCACACACCTAGTCAGTCTTGCAAAGAATCAATCACACCTCCATTTCCTCAACTATATAGTTATACACACCTTACTTATTGGAACATATAATAACACATATTTACTCTGTTATACAATCCCTGATACAAGTTCACAATAATCCATACAGCCACTCACACATTCACTGGCTCTTATGCACAGTTATTTATATATGTCAACTATCACATGTACTGTGTTTTACATATGTACTTACTTTGACATGTAGCACTGAGATATCCATTCACTCACCAATACACTCATGCACACAGTCAACCGCCCATACAGCTGTTTCCACATGCACTTTTGAACCCATACATATAGTGAATCAACTGCTCACACATCTATGCACAGAGTCATACACCTCCCAGACACCCACACACACACTCAGTCTCCCATACAAATACTTGGGCAACTAATCAATAACCCATATAGTTAGTCATATAGCTAATGATCAACACATGCATCAGATTACAAAACAACAGACACAATGATGCACAATTTAAAACAGTTTAGTCACTAACCCATGCACTCAGTGAGACACATTTAATCACTCACTTATACAGTCAGTCATGCACCTACTAAATCCTTCATCCAGACACTTATACATCCACTCATTCTTCAATATGTAAGACATATTTTAACTTTACAGAAACATACAGTCACTGGATGTTGTCATCAGTGATGTCAGGATGTTGTCATCAGTGATGTCATCAGTGATGTCATTTGAGATGTCATCAGTGATGTCATCAGTGATGTCACTGACCATGTCATGAATGATGTAATATGTGACATCATCAGCAGTGGATTGCGGGTGCGCGATATATAGTTAGTGCAACTAACTATATATGGAATTTCAATGGTTTTGTGTGAGTAAAATAAGGTTTTGTAAATGCTAATTCCTAACTATATATGGTCTATAACCTATGGTTTTTTCAGTGAATTTTCAAGGTTTTGCAAATGCTAATTCCTAACTATATATGGTCTATAACCTATGGTTTTTTCAGTGAATATATATATATATATATATAGGTATATATATATATATATATGTATATATATATATATATATATATTCGCCCAGTACATTTGCTTGAGTCTTATCACATATTATTTGCTGCTTGTATATTGATCAGTATTATTCATGCTTTTAGATTATTGCTTGAATATATATTGAATATATTGGCACCTGGGAAAGCCTTTCTGTTAGAGAGCATTGTGTTAAATAAAACCCCAAACCTTATTCTAAAGGAGAGAGAGTCCTTGCATATTGTAAAATAAAACCCTTTTCTAAAGGCGTTGTTTGTTTTGTGCTATGTCTTCTGCTTCGCCTTGTGGATTTGGGCTACCATGTGGAAGATTCTGTATTATCTGATAGGCACAAGCAAGACAGCCACCCAGTCACCAGTAGCTCATCCGTATTCTTCCCTTGGTCTTGATCTTTCCTTATTATCCATCGTAACTTAGTTTCACAATCTTCTCTAACTCCTTAGGCTCTTCCAACCTCAAACCACGCCATCATGGATTATTTTTTTTAATTTGTGAGCTCCATCCATTCTGCATGGCACTTATTACTTTCTGTAAAAGGGGATCTCTTCCTACAGCATCCAACAATCTGCATTAGATATACTTCCTCCAGTATTGCTACAGACTTTCACACCATTATCCTCATTAAAATAATCTAACTTTGCCAACAAGCTCAACCGTGACAGATAATCTGCCACTTTATTGGACGACTCCAGGAAATAGCAGACTCAAAAATCTAATTCTTGTAGCCCCACAATCCGTTTGCTAATGCGCATAGAAATCATGTACAGACCTTCCTTGCTGAACACTTCCACTACGGGGTTTTGATTTGTCAATGAGGTGAAGGTTCTTCAAGTTCAAGTTTAGTTTATTTTGATATGGAACTTCTACGGAGGTCCACAAAAATACACACTACAAAGTAAACAAGAAATACTTTACATACAATACATAATTCTTCCTCTGTACATAGCAGCCTCCTAAAGAAGACTTTTATGAAACATACTGTGTGGTGTGGGAGAAAGATAAATAAATAAGTTTGTCAAAACATTCCTATGGTACAAGAGGAGAAAAATTAAACACATATACAATCAAATATCCAGCCATCAAAGTATTACAACAAACAAACTAGAGTTAAAAATTACCTAAATAGCCAAAAAAAATTACAAAATTGATATATCCTATAACAGACCATTTCATTTGGTGGGGGCATAACAAATAAATGGGCCTAATGGGCGGAATGAATATTGCATTTGATAAATAATGGTCTTCAGAACATGTGCCTGGCCTTTTGTAACTCAGAGCACACAAATAACACATGATTAAAATCTTGAAGTTGTAAATGACACATTTCATAAATCTCTCCTCTTTCGGTATTTTATCCCAAATGCCGGTAACTTCTCTTTGGGGTAACACGTGGATTCTCAATAAGAGTATCAGCCATCTAGTCCCGTGAGGTAGGTTCCAAGTTAAATAGGGCTGTGGTTTATTCCCCAGTGCACTCCCACAGACCAGCTCATTACGAGACTGGGGCAGACTTAAAGTAATATCTCTGGCCTGACTGATAGAGGTTACAGACTTCTTTATCAACAACTTTAATACAGACTTTGGGATGGGGTCGTCAGTATTCCAGCTACACCCAAATGAATTGTTTGCTTGTGCAATGGACCTAAAAAATGTTGATTGTTCTTTCAGCTCATCAAAGATTTCCATTCTCAAGGCAGCCCTAAGAGTACCCTCACCCCCCAGAAGAGGGAATTACCCCACCTCAGAACCGCTGCCACGGATAACATATATGGGGATAGTAAGCCAAGTTCAAGACGTAAAACATGAAGGTCAGCCAGAGAGTTTAAATTACAAATTTGGCACATGATTCAACCTTCGGCCTTATCAAAGGAAAGCCAATGGTTTATATCCAGCAGCTCTACGGCATATGTCAATGAAGGGGGGTGTTTAATCTTGAAGACTGACAAAACATGGCCAAAATGGCATCTCCCACAAGTCTTATAAAATCTGTTTAATGCGCTAGCCTGCGAAACAGCCCTACTTACACAAGTTTTGATATGCTCTGTACCTCACCCGGTTTTTTAAAAAACCCTTTTCGAGATATAAATAGGAACCAACCAATTCCAATTTCTCAGATCCCCAACATCCACTTCAAACATCTCTTTATTCTGAGCCCTTTTTTGTGGAAAACAAAGATCCTACTTTTGGCAATGTTAGGCGGTAAATCAAAGATGGCCACATCATCCGCATATAATAGAGAACCAACAGACATTGTACAGATTCTGGGGGCATCCCCTCTCACTGAGTTCAAGACGTCGGGGAGATTGGATCTATATAAACAAAACAAAAGAAGGGCAAGCAGGCAGCCCTGCTTAAGCCCAATATATGTTCTGATTTTACAAGATAACCCCAGTGAACCTCCCATCAGTTTTTAGCAAATAATTTGCCCAAAGCATCAAGCAATGTAATCGGTCTACAACTGGATGGCAACGTTTTTGGACCCTTATTATACAAAGGGACTATAATAACCCCCTTCCACGAAAGGGTAATTTTCCTGGTTCAAAAACAATTTTAAACAACGGAGCTAAGCGAACTCCCCACGCAGCTGACTCCTTTTTAATTAGCACAATCAGAATTCCATCTGGACCTTGGCGATCTTTATGGAACCTAATGCTTCACCCCCTGATGGGGGACCAAATTCAGGAAAAGAAGACTCATCCACACAACTGTTACAGGAACAACTGGACTGTTGTGTTTATGTAATGGGGAAATATAATCCACACATTCCTTTTCTGGGATCAGAATAGGCAGAGCCTCCTGCCTTGAGTCACAGCATTCCGCAATCAAGTGCCAATACTTTCTAGAATCTTTTACACTTGCAGCTTCCCTCAACCCAATCTATTTAGAGTCATACTCCCTTCTCTGTTCACTGAGTTTACAGCGGCTTCTTACTCGTTTGAAGCAATTGATTTCCTGCTGTTGACCCATAGAAAATTGTATATCTGTTTTCGGACTAATCAAATAATTTGTTGATTTAATATTTTTAACGAAAATCTACCCTGTTTAGACAAACAAGGGCCAACAGACTTGGAGCTTGAATTACGTATCTCTTCCATTTTGGCCTCAAAATACTGAACAATATTAGTGTGAGCATAACCCCGTCTGTTCTACATAACCCGTCTTAACTATCGAACTAACCTCAGAGATATTTTTTAATGTCCAAAAGGAACATCCGTTTGCTTTATTGAAGACAGCCATACCCGGGCCAGAGTTCCCTGGTTCCAGTACCGGTAGAACCACATAGTCTAAGAGACTCTGAGTGTGATGAGAATGAAACGTAAATTGTGCTTCTTTATTGACAGGCACTCTCCCATTTAAAATGATCAGGTCTATACTTCTGATACTTTCAAGCAGTGAGAACCCTCGTTTATCCATTTGTAATTTTTTCCGGTAATAAAATTGCAGGTATATGCCAAATTTCCTCTTTATCAGTGTTGGCGTAAATCTCTGAGGCAGATTCAGAGATTTTGACATTTAAGTCTCCCACGATTATCACTAAAGGGCATTCTTCCCTGGTAGATATATCATGATTGAATAAAAAAGAATGTCTGACAAAATATCGATATCACAAATATCGATATACAAAAATATCGGAACAAAATTATCGAAATCAAAAATATAGGAATCCTATCCCTAACAAGGTAAGTGCAAATATATCGAAAAAAATATATAGAATGACAAAAATATCGTTTTTTGTAAAATATCGTTTTTTTTTATTAAATAAAAATCTAATATTAACAAAATAATACTTATAAATGTAATAAACATATTTAAAAATGTACTATAATATTTAAAATTAATTCATAATGTAATACAAATTAATATTAATAAATATATAATACATAATATTTTTTATTAATATTAACTCTAAATTAATTATTTTCATAACTTATAAAAAAAATAAAAATATAATAAATTACTAATACATTTATATACATAAAATAATCACATAAATAACAATTATTAACAACATAATACTAATAAAAAAGCTAAATACATTTTAGATAGTGTATGAGTAAAAATTACTATTCCCACTCCAGAGAGTGCAACAGTAGGGAAAGTGTTGGATAGCGTAGGGGTAACAATTACTATTCCAACTCCAGAGAGTGCAACAGTAGGGAAAGTGTTGGATAGCGTAGGGGTAACAATTACTATTCCAACTCCAGAGAGTGCAACAGTAGGGAAAGTGTTGGATAGCGTAGGGGTAACAATTACTATTCCCACTCCAGAGGGTGCAACAGTAGGGAAAGCGTTGGATAGCGTAGGGTAAAAATTACTATTCCCACTCCAGAGAGTGCAACAGTAGGGAAAGCGTTGGGAAAGTGTTGGATAGCGTAGGGGTAACAATTACTATTCCAACTCCAGAGAGTGCAACAGTAGGGAAAGTGTTGGATAGCGTAGGGGTAACAATTACTATTCCCACTCCAGAGGGTGCAACAGTAGGGAAAGCGTTGGATAGCGTAGGGTAAAAATTACTATTCCCACTCCAGAGAGTGCAACAGTAGGGAAAGTGTTGGATAGTGTAGGGGTAAAAATTACTATTCCCACTCCAGAGGGTGCAACAGTAGGGAAAGCGTTGGATAGCGTAGGGGTAACAATTACTATTCCCACTCCAGAGGGTGCAACAGTAGGGAAAACGTTGGATAGCGTATGGGTTTAAATTACTATTCCCACTCCAGAGGGTGCAACAGTAGGGAAAGCGTTGGATAGCGTAGGGGTAACAATTACTATTCCCACTCCAGAGGGTGCAACAGTAGGGAAAGCGTTGGATAGCGTAGGGGTAAAAATTACTATTCCCACTCCAGAGAGTGCAACAGTAGGGAAAGCGTTGGATAGCGTAGGGGTAAAAATTACTGTTCCCACTCCAGAGGGTGCAACAGTAGGGAAAGCGTTGGATAGCGTAGGGGTTTAAATTACTATTCCCACTCCAGAGAGTGCAACAGTAGGGAAAACGTTGGATAGCGTAGGGTTAAAAATTACTATTCCTACTCCAGAGGGTGCAACAGTAGGGAAAGCGTTGGATAGCGTAGGGGTCAAAATTATTATTCCCACTCCAGACGGTGCAACAGTAGGGAAAGCGTAGGATAGCGTAGGGGTAAAAATTACTATTCCCACTCCAGAGGGTGCAACAGTAGGGAAAGCGTTGGATAGCGTAGGGGTAAAAATTACTATTCTCACTCCAGAGGGTGCAACAGTAGGGAAAGCGTTGGATTGCGTAGGGTTTAAATTACTTCCCACACTACTCCCCCTGTAACACACAACACACTACACATTATAAAAAAACACAATTAATACAAGTTTCAATTAATCAATTAATAACAATAAATATTATTAAATTAATGTAATTATAAATGAACTATTTAACACTTATTAATTACCAATTAATTAACAATAAATACCAATAAATAAATACAATCTCTTTAATTAATTACATGTAATTATATAACACCCTACTCCCCTATAAACACACAACCCACTACACATAAATAAATGAAATCATTTAATCACTTAATAATTATTAATTACCAATTAATTATTAATTAACAATATCAAAAATTAATAAATTAAAAATATTAACACATTAACTCTAATTATTTCAATTTACTACTTAATATTATTTAATTACAAATTAATTATTAATTAACAATTACACTAAATTAAATATATTAGCACAATAAATCTAATTAATTTAATTAACTAATTAATATTAATTAATTACCAATTAATTATTAATTAACAATAACACTAAATTAAATATATTACCACATTAAATCTAATTAATGTAATTAACTAATTAGTCTTAATTAATTACAAATACATTATTAATTAAAAAATATTTAAAAATATATATTAATTATTTAATTATTATTAAATTACTTCCCACCCTATTCCCCTATAAACCCACAACCCGCTCTAATATACATTTCTAAACATATTTAGCAAACATATAAACAACATAATAAAATACTTAACACTAAACAACAAAATTTCGATATTACTAACATACATACCTTAATCTCGATATTCTGTCTGTCGATATTATGGCACATCGATATACTATACCATCGATATTAAAACATCGATATTATTGTATATCGATATTTTAATTTCGATATTTTGTCTGACTACCAATAAAAAAGTACACTCAGCAGATGGTTAAAGTTTCTCCCAGGAGGGATATACAGATTTGCCACGAGGAAGAAAGTAGACCTGCTGTAGTCTCTCAAACGTGCCAACTTCAAGCATATACAAAGATTTGAGGCAGGGAAAAAAAACTTCTGATTACAGTTAATTGAGTTCTTAAGCAGAATAGAGACCCCCCCTACTAGTGTGTCCCCTTACAGAGAGTTTAGCATAACAGGAAAACACAAAATAGCCGTCACAATTAAACTCTTTTTCAAGACCAAGTTTCTTGTAAGCACATAATTAGAGGGTTCAGGGCTTTAAAAAAAATCTATTTCATATCATTATGACCCAAATTGGACATGTTCTAAGACAATAATAAACTCCCCAGGCTACCTCAAATGATCGCTCTACAGGGTGGATGTTATTCGAAACTTTTGCAACCCAGCTCCACTGGCCCATTCATCTTCCATGTCCAACACCTGGGGATCAGCTGCCAAAACCTGTCACCAAATTTATTGAACGTCCCCTCTTGTCCAAGGGAACAGGTTCTTCCCCACACAAAGATACTAAGTTTCCTTACAGCCCAGAAAACACTCAGCGCTTTCCTCTCTATAGTAGAATAACTAGCTTCTGCTTCTCGAAAGGATCTTGAAATATGGGCAATGGATTTCAACTCCTACAAACCCTCCTCATTCTGTAATAACATAGCTCCCAAACCCTATGTGCTGGCATCCATTGTAACGCAACATGGCCTGGAGGAATCAACACAATTCAAAATATTGGCAATTTCCAATCATTTCTTCACATCCTTAAGCTCTGTCTTGCAATCTACATCCCAGACAAACAATTTTCCCTTTTTAAGCAATTCCCTCATTTTCATGGTCCTAGCAGCAAAATCTGGTGTGAACTTAGCATGAAATTCCAACATACATAGGAACAACATTTTTTGTTGAGATTATGCAAGTTCAAGATGTTGTCCACCAAGTCCCTTTTAGGAAAAACTCCCATGCTATTGATACAACGACCTAGCTATTTGATCTCTTGCTTGCTAAATGCAATTTGAGTGTCAGATCATGCACATGCATTTGTAAATTGTCTAACACTTGTCTTACGCTGAGATCAAAGACTTCCAAAGTCTCACCAAAGATCAACATATTGTCCTGGAATTACCTAACACCACTGAGGTTCAGGAACAAATGGTGCATCATGCGCTGGAAGATAGCTGTTGTGGACACCAACTAGAAGGGCATACGTATATAGAAGTAGGTTCCAAAAGAAATTATAAATGTGGTGAAATCTTTTGAGTCAGGGTGCAACCTTATCTGCTGATGCGCCACAATCAAGTCTAGTGTGGTAAAGAACTTCGCTCCATGCAACAAGGAAATCATCTCTGTGATGTTGAGCAGGGGAAAGTGATTGACAGTCCCACACTGTCCTTGAGCATCCTCAAGTCCACACACAGTCTTATGTCACCTGACTGCTTACATGCTAAAACTATGGGCCCAACCCACCCCCTCAACGATGCCTTCTAGATATAGCCTCCTCTGTTCATGTTCCTCTGCTTCTCTCATGGATATGGAATAGGTCTAACCCTGGTTGCACCTTGCTTCAGTCGTATATGGTGGACATAACCTTTCAAACATCCCATCTCTATGAACACTCCTGAAATTCCTTTGCAAATTTAACACTTCCATCAAGTTTCTCAACAGTTTCCTCTGTATCACACTCAGTCACACTTTCTTGATGTAGTTCTCTATCAGCCTAACTGGCGAAGAAGAGTTGGGATTCAGAAACACTCCCTTTGGTGCAGCCAACTCAGAACACTATCTCCCTTCACATGGACATATATATTCAGACAGATATTATTAATTTTGCACTCAATGACTGCCTCAAAATATCCTCTTAAATTAATAGTTTGTCCCCCATAGCCATCAGGTATCCAGTCAGGGTCCTTTAACTTTATTCTGTCACTTGGCTCTTTGTCAAAAACTTCGTTGGACACCAAAGTTAGCCAAGTTCCAGAATCAAACAACGCTTCCATACGCAACCCCTCAATAGATATGTGAACTTTGGGATGAATTTTATTTGTATTTTTAGTACAAACCAACAGAATGCAATATTCCTCCAACTTCATTGACTCCTGAACAATGATTTTGTTGGAGTAACAACATTTTGCAAAATGACCTTTTTGCTACAAATTTTGCATATGACATTCAAGGAAGGATATTTTTTGAATGAAACGATATGTCCAGAATTGCCAACCCAAAACTCCTCCCCTTGAAATTAGTTTGGCACTTTACTTTACTCTTATTCTCTTCATCTTTAACCTCAACTTTACACACAGCTACCTTCTTGTTCTTATGTAACTCTTCCACACAAGCCGATGAATGTTCCACCCGTCCTGCAATAGTGATAACTTCAATGAGCGTGGCATCGTCCTCCAACCACAATTCTTGCCTTACTTTGTCAGCAGCGGCGTGCGGAACAGGTAAATGGGGTAAGGCGGGGGTGAGAAGGGTAAGGAAGTTGACAGACAATGGAATAGGTTAATTAAATAAATAAAACCTATTCCATTGTCTGTCCACTTCCACCCCACCGTCTCCACCGCCCCACCAGTCTTACATGCACAGGCCACAACTGTTTTTGAGAGCGACATCTAAGCATAAGCTTAAAAATGTATCTGGTGATTGTTACATTTTGCACTCCTGTAGGGCATGCTGTGGACTCGAATGTAAATTCTGAGGTATACTCTTTCTGCCAGGCCTGCTGACAGAGCCCTCCCTCTCTCTTCCATGATGACTCCTTAAAGAAGCAGCTGTGGACGCGAGGAGAGGAACCTTTGAACTGCACATTTGATACACAACAGGGCTGTCTTACGTGGCATCGCACACACTGACAGCGCGCTCTCTCTCCTCAAAAATTAGTCCGCTGCCTCCCTGATGACAACACCTCAAAGACGGAGCTGCGGAGCGCAAGAAGACGACTTCGCACACACTGACAGCGCACTTTCTCCTCAATGAGGACTGCTCAAAAACAGAGATTACGCACGCATCACGTAGAGTAAGATTTGAAAGCTGCAGAACTGGTCTTGTGAGTACAGGATGGCTCCATAGAACTAGTGGTGACACTTTTTTACAACTTCCGTGCAGGGATGAAAGACTCAGCCAGACACCTTGCTGCATAAATATGTAGGAGAAGCAGTGCTCGTTGAGTGCTGAAACTGTTAAATGAGTTCTAAGCACGCTTACAACCATAAAAAACACAAAATCCAATAGTAGAATTGGAGAAGTCCATGCACCCAACTGCTAACAGGAAGGATGAATTAAACTATATTTCAGAATCTAGGGTGTTGACACCATCCATTTAGAAATGTTTCAATCCAGTAGTAAAATTCCAGGCTGGTCCACATTTGCTTAAACAGGTTTTTTGTTTATTAATGAGCACCCCATCCACAGATCAAACCTTCTCCAGATCCAGCATCAACTGTCAGAAACATTGGTCAAACCATCACTGATCTGGAACTATTCAACGTTCCACATCTAGCATTCTAGTTACTTCTCTAGCACCACCATCCTATACTAACTTCCTAGCACTCAATGCTGTCTTGTGCAGTTTGCTGTCTGGTACTATCATCTAGACCATTCTTCTGTAACATGCAGTGTGTTGTCTAGTGTTGTATTCTATCCATTTCAAAATATCATATGGTACAGTTTGCCGTCCAGTATAGTGGGCTCACTGTGCACAATGTAGTTCAATGTGCTGTCTTGTTCTCTAGTACATTGTGATTTTCTCTCCTGCCTTCTGTGTTACCTTGTACAAGTGTACTGCATGGTGCAATGTGCTGTCCTCTACACTACAGTGTCCTGTTAGTTGTCCTGCTCTGCCTCATGCAGTGTGCTGTCTGGTGTACCTTGCTGTGATTTACAGTGTACTGTATAGTGAAATGTGCTGCCTAGTGCAGTTTAATATAGCATCTACTTTAATCTGCTCTCTAGTGCAGTGTGCCATATAGTACATTGTACAGGCTACTACATTGTCCTGTCTAGTGCACTGTGGTGCCTGGTGTATACAGTCATATAGTAGTGTACTGCCTGCTACATTTTGCTCTCTCATGCATAGTGCTGTGTAGTACAGCATGTAGGTTCGAAAAGGGAGATACCTGGTACAGTGTACTGACTAGAGCAGTGTACCTTTTAGTGTACCTTCTAGTAGATGTCTGCTACCCTGCACCATCTACTGCAGTGTGCTCTCTAGTAGGTAGCACACAGACTGTGTGAAGAGCTCATACAATCTAGGATATACTATGTTAGTGAACCAGGTTGGAACTAAGAAGTTCCAGCTAAGCCCAAATGAATGGATTGGAGAAATTGGAGAAAAGAATTGTTCCTATCCAAAAAAAAGCATGCCGATATAAAGGTCAAAGTGTCAAAGGAAATGTATAGGCGATGAACATAATACGCACCTACCTCATGCATGCAGTATCAGCACATCTACATGGCATCCCAGAAAGAGACTCTTCTGGGACACCACGTAGATGTGCCTATACTTGATATGATGTGCTGAACCCACCTGGTACACTCACATAGTATATTCTAGACCGTATGAACTCTTCACACAGTCTTTATGCTACCTGCTGACATATGGTCGACAATACAGAGGATATGACCACCTGTTCTATCCTTGACCACTTGCTCTATCATACTTTAATACAGATATCTTTTGCTTTTGGGTCTTTTGCAATATGGGTATGGAGTCACCCTAAACACCAGCATCTGGCATATTCTGGTTAAACACCAGCATAACCATAATTTAGATGTCAGAACCAAGGACTTGATATGATATATTTTCTTTATCTGATACACTGAGACGGACATCTCAACCATTAAATTGCCGCTTGATTTATACCTTACCATGGATCTACCTCCATTGGAGCATTTGTATTAACAAACTGACTTCACCTAGTATTAGCCTTAGCCTTGAAAAAGTCCCTTTGTGACGAAACACAGGTCTGCTGTCATCCAAAATTGTATATAGTGAAGATTGGCTGCTCCAAACAGTGTATAGAAGTTCACAGAACCTCCCTTTCTTCAATAAACATTTATAATTGAAGCAGAACTACTAATCCTTAATCTATGAACATTCTAAATTTGTATGCTGCATGTATGGTAGTATGGTGTAGTGTAGCATGCGTCATGTGTGGTAGTGTGGTATAGACTAGAATGCATTGTGTGTGGTGTAGTGTAGTTTGGTTCATGTGTTTTGTAGTGTAGTATGCTTCATACGAGGTAGTATGATGTTGTGTGTGTGTATATTATATATATATATCTATATATATATATATATATTCCAAACAAAGAATGCTCCGTTGTAAGAAAGCCCACACAGCGTATTTTTTTCGGTTTCTTTATTGGCAGACAACAGGGTTGTATCCTCAGAGGTAGAAGCAGTCTTTCAGCCCTGATTGTCAGGATTACGCTCCACAGGATCCGATCGTTGCTATATAGGGGTCCACCTCCAGATGTTACCAACTCCCTGAATATTAACAGGGAGTTCGAACCATCAGGCGAGGGAAAACAAGGGAAGGGAAGGAACAGCGGGGATATCAGGCTCTGAAAGACATAAACATAAAGCACTGTTAAACACCACATACGAATTAATAGGCTACTCTCATATGGTCTCACTAAAATGTTTACACACCTGAAAAGAACCAGAAGCAATCCCTTATTCTGTTAAACCAACACAGAAATGCTGTTCCGTAAAATTAATGGGGAAATAACCGGTGTTTGCCCCCTACTCAAGTCATGAGAGGATAGAGGGCACAGAACTTTGACAGTAGAGCAAGAACTCTCTTTTTTCCAACACCGGAAATACAGAATGGTAATATCATGTGGATACGGAATGTCACTAAACCATCTATCCTCGGAAATATTGTATAATCATAATCCTTCAAAGTCTGGTTCAGTACTTCCATGCAATAATTGTAGTCTTTCTGTACACACGGTAATTCGTAGAAACACCACTGAACTCCGCTGTACAAACAAATGTCAAATTGTAAAGAAACCACCCGGCAGCCAGTGGTCTCCTGACACACGTAGCTCCGTGTATGAAACACAAGTGACGCAGCTTTGGTAGTCGGTAACGCGAGGCCAGAATACACACAGCGCTCCGCTACAAGACAAACAACAATATTTCACTTCCCACCACGGTACCATGTAGCAACCTACTACTATGCTCCGCAGCTTAACAAACACAGGCAAAAAGGAGTTCGGAACGGTAACGCGTGGTCGGCCGACGCACAGCGTTCTGTTCTGTTGGTAAGCGCAGCCGCGCTTATCGAACTCCCCGAATCCGACGATTCAGAGTGGGGCACAGGACTCTTTGCAGTTCACCAGAAGGAACCACAAGGCGACTGAGAAGTCGGGCAAAACAGGACGCTGACTGAAAACAGGAAACCAGAATTACGCGCACCCTCCTCAGCGCGTTCCTCCCTGAAGTAACCTCCCTACTGCAAAGGTTCATGGAAGACGTAGTTTTTAGACGCTGGGTAGGTGCTTATGTACGTGGATGTCTGACAGTAAGTCCCCCTCCTCAGCGCCTCCTAGGTCCAGGCTTGGACGGGAACTTTGCATGAAAGCGGCGCACAGCAGCAGGGGCATGCATGTTGACACACGGCTCCCAGGAGTCATCCTCAGCAGAATACCCCTTCCAGGCCACCAAGTACCATAGAGCCCCACGCCTCCACTTAGAGTCCCGGATACATTTCAGAACGCATTCGTAACCCCCATCAAGGAGGACCGGAGGAGGAGCCCTCTGTACAGACGATAAAGCAGGTTTCAGAAGACTGCAATGAAAAACAGGGTGGATCCTAAGCGATGCAGGCAACCGTAGTTTAAAAGCCACAGGGTTCACCTTCTTCACAATCACATAGGGTCCAATAAAGCGAGTATGAAAGATGCTACGCAATTTGAACCTGATGTTCTTGGTCGAGAGCCACATCTTATCCACCACCTGGTATTCAGGACCCTCACGATGGTGCGCATCCGCCCAACGTTTGTATTCTCTTTTGGCTTTGATCAAATGTTCGGTAAGGGACCGTTGAACTGCGTTCAACTTCTTCATTCTACTGTATACAGTAGGCTGATTGGCAACCCCTTCTGGTATCTGTACGGGAAGGATATTAGCATCAGTCCCATAAGTTGCATAAAAAGGGGATACTCCAACCAAACAATGCCATGCGTTATTGTACGCCAATTCGGCTTTCATAACAAGGATACCCAGGATTCCTGAGCTGAGGCGCAACGGAGATATTTCTTCAGCGTCTGGTTTAACCTTTCGGTTTGGCCATCCGTCTGCGGATGGAAGCTCGTGGACAGAGAGGACTGGAACTGTAAGGCTTGGCACCAGTGTTTCCAGAATCTTGCAATAAACTGGGGGCCCCTGTCGGACACAATTACCGCAGGTGCTGCATGCAGTCGAATGACTTCAGATAGAAGTAATTGCGCTGTTTGTCCTGCCGTAGGAAGGTTTATGCATGGTATGAAGTGTCCTAGTTTAGTTAAACTGTCAATGACCACCAATATAGCGGTCTTCCCTTGATCAGGAGGGAGACCGGTAACGAAGTCTAGACTGATGTTCTGCCATGGTTTGCGAGTGGTTGGCATGGTTATCAATTTCCCTCTCTTTCTTCCGCTATCATTCTTGGCTCGAGCGCAGACTTCGCATTGCGCTACCCACGAGGTGACATCATGTCGTAGCGTCTTCCACCAAAAGTGTCTCTGTGTCAGATGTAAGGTCTTGAGTACTCCTTGATGCCCTGCCAACGGAGATACATGACACCATTGGAAGGCTTCCCGTTGCCACACCATCGAGGGCAAGAACAGCTGCTTGTTCACAAAAGGTAACCCCTGCTTTATGGTCCTTGTTCCCTCCTTAGCAGCACAAGCTTCCCATTGTACAGACGATTTGGCGCTCTTTATCTTATCTAGGAAGGTCTCAGCACTCAAGACACAAACCACCTTAGAGGGTTCTATGATTAATTCCAACAGGAGAATCCGAGGGTTCTTCCACCTCTTGCCTTGACAATGCATCCGCCTTTCTGTTGTCGCACCCCGGTCTAAAGGTTATCACAAAGTTGTACTCTTCGAAGGACAACATCCACCTCATCTGTCGTTGGGTCAAATGTCGGGCTGTTTTCATGTACTGAAGGTTTCGATGGTCTGAGTATACTGTGGTTGGATACTCCGCCCCCCAGAGATACTGTCTCCATTCCTGAAAGGCCCTTTTTACCGCTAACAGTTCTTTTTCTGAGATGGTATAATTTCTTTCAGCGGTATTCAATTTCCCAGACAGGTAGGCCTCTGGATGCAGTTGTCCGGTATTTGGATTTCTCTGTGACAGAATGGCCCCTATTGCTTCATCAGAAGCATCAGCTTCAACAACAAAGGGTATCTCAGCTTTTGGGTGAGCCAGTATAGGGGCAGAGGTGAACGCATCTTTCAGGTGCTCAAAGGCTTTGTTTGCATCTTGTGACCAAAGAAATGTGGTTCCCTTCCTGAGCAATCGAGTTAGGGGTACTGCTAACAGTGAAAAATGCAAGATAAAACGTCTATAATAGTTAGCAAATCCTAAGAAGCTATGTACTTCTTTCAGAGACTTGGGAATGGGCCACTTTTGTACTGCTAAGACCTTACGATCAGACATACGCAAACCATCCGGACGAAGCATGACCCCCAGGAACTCAACTGCTGACACTCCAAACTCACACTTACTCACCTTACAATACAATTTATGCTCCCGCAACTGCTGGAGTACAAGCTTAACCTGAGTTATGTGTGTGTCTACCTCATCTGAATATATCAAGATGTCGTCAATGTACACCACCACACAGACATCTATATACTCTCGTAGAACATCATTCAGGAAAAACTGGAATGCAGCAGGGGCATTGCAAAGCCCAAACGGCATCACCAGATATTCGTATAGGCCGTACTGGGTCTTAAATGCGGTCTTCCACTCATCCCCTGCCCTGATGCGAACCAGATGATAAGCCCCTCGGAGATCAAGTCTTGTGTAGATCTTGGCGTTGCGGACCTGGTCCAGCAATACAGTGATAAGAGGTAAGGGATATCTGTTGTGAATGGTGATCTTATTCAATCTGTGATAATCCATGCACGCTCTCAACTCACCATTGGCCTTTGAGATAAAAAACAAAGATGAGGCTGCGGGAACAGCGCATGGTGTTGACAGACTACGAAATAGCAGAGTTGCCCACAAAGGTTTGAAGCGATACCACTAAGGCAAAATAGATAAAGGAGGACAATTGGTGAAGTATCCACTATGGCTGAAAACAAACTACAAAGACAACAATCCCCGGATGGGCACGCCTACTATGGCAGGAATGAAAATCTTGCTGCAAGAGCAGCGTCATGTCTACTCACCTGAACCGGATTGCCCTGAGCCAGTGAACAAGGGAAATACTCTCGAAATACGTATTTGACGAAATCAGGGCTGAAAGACTGCTTCTATCTATGAGGATACAACCCTGTTGTCTGCCAATAAAGAAACCGAAAAAAATACGCTGTGTGGGCTTTCTTACAACGGAGCATTCTTTGTTTGGATTATAAAGCGTCCGGCTCCAGGTCGCGAGAAACGCCCCCTCACGAACCAAGTGAGCCTAAAGCAACGATGATGGAAGTGTTGCCACAAGAACAGCGCATGGTGTTGACAGACTATGAAATAGCAGAGTTGCCCACAAAGGTTTGAAGCGATACCACTAAGGCAAAATAGATAAACGAGGACAATTGGTGAAGTATCGACTATGGCTGAAAACAAACTACAAAGACCACAATCCCTGGATGGGCACGCCTACTATGGCAGGAATGAAAATCTCGCTGCAAGAGCGGCGTCATGTCTACTCACCTGAACCCGATTGCCCTGAGCCAGTGAACAAGGGAAATACTCTCGAAATACGTATTTGGCGAAATCAGGGCTGAAAGACTGCTTCTACCTCTGAGGATACAACCCTGTTGTCTGCCAATAAAGAAACCAAAAAAAATACACTGTGTGGGCTTTCTTACAACGGAGCATTCTTTGTTTGGATAAATATATATATATTTATATATTCACTGAAAAGAACATAGGTTTTAGGGGTGTTATAGTTAGCTAAACATGTCACTTGTATAAAACCCTTGAAATT
Source organism: Lissotriton helveticus (assembly GCF_964261635.1). Lineage (NCBI taxonomy): Eukaryota > Metazoa > Chordata > Amphibia > Caudata > Salamandridae > Lissotriton > Lissotriton helveticus. Next base: position 93,645,927 of record NC_136065.1, on the reverse strand, counting down.
CCCCCGTTATAGTTAGTTGTACTAACTATAACTCGCGCTCCCGCAATCCACTGCTGATTATGTCACATATTACATCATTCATGACATGGTCAGTGACATCTCTGATGACGTCACTGATGACATCTCAAATGACATCATTGATGACATCATCCAGTAAATGTGGTTTGCTTCGATATTTAAATAAGTATTATATATATATATATATATATATAGCAATTTGCCTTGAAGACTGAGTGGATGTATAAGTGTCTGAATGGAGGATTTAGCAGCAATGTGATTGACTGTCTAAGTGACGAATTTAAAGTGTCTCACTAAATATGTGGGATAGTGATTAAACTGTGTGAATACCTGTATCACTCTATCTCTTGTTGTGTAAACTACTACATAAGTTGGTTACTAGCTATGTGAAAGTCTACTTTAGTCATTAATTAGTTAAGTTAGTATTTGTATGGGATAGTGAATGAATGTGTGTGTGGTTGGGTGGGACATGTGTGACTGTCTAAAGTTGTGTAAATAGTTGATTTAATAGGTATATGAGGTTAAGACTGTATGTGGAAACAGTTTGGGTGAGTGAATCTCTCTATGGGTGTGGTGATTAGTAAATATATTTCTCAATGATATATGTCCAACAAACTAAAAATATAAAAGGCAGTATATGTGACAATTGTTGTATATAAATAAGTATACATGAGACTCAGTGATTGTATGAGTGACGTATGGATAACTGTATACTTGTAATAGTGATTTTATAACACACTAAGTATGAGTTACTATCTGTATGAATACATAAAGTGGTGTTTGTGTAAGTGTGTAGCTTAGTAAATATAAGTATGATCAATTGTTTGCTTAAGTGAGTAGGATGTCTGCATACGTGAATAGGATATGTGCTGGTGTACAATGTTGATGTAGGTGTATGAGTATATTTAATAGTATTCTATTGATCTTTGTTAGCATGTATGAGTGAATCTATAGGTAAGTGTTTAGATGTGTGTGTAAATGTAGGATTCACTGAGTGGGTTTTTAGAAACTTGTATTGGTGTTTCAATGGTTTCAAATATGGTACTTCATATTTTATAATGAGTGTTGAAAGGTTATGCTACTGTATGATGAGGTGTATCAAAGTCAAAGTCAAAAAGTAACTTTATTCGATTGAATTTACAATCATAAAAGTAAATCGTACAATTCATATACAGTTATTTACAGCATTTTGTTCTTCATATAGTATTTGACAGCTATGTACAGTAATATGTCCGTTTTGGCATGAAGGTGTATCAGTTTGTCACATGGATGATGTCATCAGTGATGTCATTAGTGACGTCATTTGAGATGTCATCAGCGATGTCACTGACCATGTCATGAATGATGTAATATGTGACATCATCAGCAGTGGAGTGCGGCCCCCGCGAGTTATAGTTAGTACAACTAACTACAACGGGGGAATTTCAATGGTTTTATACGAGTGAAATGTCTAGCTAACTATAACACCCCTAAAACCTATGGGTTTTTTCAGTGAATATCTAAGGTTTTTTAAATGCTAATTCCTAACTATAACTTGTCTGAAGCCTATGGCTTTTTCAGTGAATTTCTAAGGTTTTTAAATGCTAATTCCTAACTATAACTTGTCTGAAACCTATGTTTTTTTCAGTGAATTTCAAAGGTTTTTTAAATGCTAATTCCTAACAATATTCAGCACAGAAAAGGGGTGAGGGTCCTATAGGTTTAGACTCTACCACTCCTAACCCCCAGAAATCACAAATGTACACACACAGAGGGGGTGTATAGAGTAGACCACACAAGCAAAACACAAAAACAGAAATACCCCAAGCAGGCAAATCGCTCTGTTTGGAAAAACTGCTTCATCATTGGACCTGCTTACAATACGCCCTGGTGTACCCACACTCAGGGCGGAGCATAAGGGAGGGGGAAAAATAATAAATTCCACTTAACAGGACGTACAACCAGAAAAATTCAACATAGGACAACACATAACATAAATTGCGGTGAAAGCCGTGCAAACACCCAGTGACCAAAACTGTAAGTGCGACCAAAAAGTGCAGTTCAAGGGAAGTGCTTAAAACTAATTAGGGGTGCCAACCAAACAAGTATATTTATTCAACTTTCCTTGGTACCCCTATCAGGATTAAAAAGTAAGAAAGGGATGGGAAATGCCTTAAGGAGAAAATTAGGAATCTCAAGGCTTCCCTCCTACCACTTCTAAAGTCAACATGTTTCGACCGTTAACTATGTGCCTATGAGGGTCACTTCGGTCTTCTTCAGGACTGTCGCAATCAGGGCCACTCTGGGTCCTCCCGTAATTCGGACGATGGATCCCAAGGGATGGGCAGGTCCACTGGATCCGTACCCTTCCTACGTTATGTGTGGAGACTGATCCCTGTGGTGCGGGCATTCATTCACTGCAGAAACACAAAGGGCGATAATAGAAACCGTCACTTAAGCCTCTGTTTTCTTCCTACCCATCTACAATTGTCAAGCCTCCTCAAATTAAACCTATGTCAAATGTGTGCTGGTTAGGCAAAATACTCAAGCGTCTGCTCATAGTTTGCTGCCTATTCCTGAGACATGCCCTCCTGTTTATTTGCAGCATTCCGCACTATTTATCCGTTGCCTCTAGGTTTTTCAACCTCAATACACCGTGTGCATCCACGCATCTACAGGGCCCCCCTCTCTCTAAAGTCACGAGGGTCCCCCACACACACACACACCACACACACCCCAAAAAAACTCACAAAAAGAAGGTAAAAGCCTGGCAGAGTTCACATATGTGTCTCCTCCCGTAATGTTTACTCACCGAGTTTATGTGATCCATAAACCTGAACTGGTGTCCGGCAGGGCGATGGCCAGAGAACACAACCTATGCAAAAGATAATGCGGGTGGGAGAGTTACCTTCAGTTCACCCGTCCCCCGAGGTACACCGAAGGTCTAATACGCCCTCCAAGTAACGAACATTTCAGTGCCATCCTTGGGTACCATCTAATTACACCAGCCCCTGTGATCACCCTACGAGCCTCCTCCTTACTGTTCCGTAGGCACACCGTCTCCTGTTAGCCTGTACTCCGTGACACCGCGCAGATGGTAGGCGCGGTGTCGGGGAAAATTCTTAAAGCCATTCCCAGAGGTCCACGTCCCACGTGACAACACCGTCAGCGTGATGACGCGGCACGCTCTATCCATGCCAGGTACTCAGGATCATGGGAACTGTAGCTCATAGGGGCGGATCGATTAACTTTGTCGATTCTCGCCACCTATGCGTCTTTCTAAAAAAAAACGGATTAAAGATAACATTATTAACGGGGGTCACAGTATGTTAAAGTGAAAGAAAAAGAAAAAGTCTCAAGGGTTGACAATGGCGAGTGCAGTGAGAGATGCACAGATTATTCTGCTAGGAGCTCGATTCACTGGGTCACGTCGGCAATCTCCCCAAGCCCAATATATCTTCCACTCTCATTCCGGGGTCCCCATCTAGATTCCCAAGTCTAGCCATAATCCCCTCCTGATGGTTAATAGGATGTGGCCATCATGGTACCGTATGGGTTAACAATACCAGGCTTTAGCCCCCTATTGAATATATAACTGGAGAATACATAAATTAGTAATCAATGAATAGATTACCAGACCTAGAGAGGATAGGGACTCTTGATGTCTTCGGTGTCATCTTCATCAAAGTATAGTAAATCCCTCATACTACTGCTATGTCCAGGTAGGAACGTGTTGATATCAGTAATTGTAAGTCTCTTTTGTCTGCTTAATGACTGCCATGGGATATCATCGTTGAGTCCCACCACATGGCTCCTTAGGCGATACACCCATCTTTGCTCCCGTCGGAGCAGGAGCCTCTGATCCTCTGCTTGATGTCTACCCAATTGGACCCTTTCTATCACGGTCCATCTTAGGTCATCTATGCTATGGCCAGCCTCCTGAACATGCGCTGTAAGTTTTGTGTTGGTTTTACCCCACCTTATTGTGCTCCGATGTTCCGTTATTCTTACACGCACCTTTCTGCTCGTCATCCCCACGTACATTTTTTCGCACAGGCAGGTTAACAGGTAGATCACTCCCTGGGAGTTGCAGTTAGTGTGGGATCTCTGCTCCCAGGGAGTGCGGAGGCCCAGCTCTATGGATTTGGAGTTGCTAGTGAGGTGACACACACTGCACGAGCCACATTGAGTGTGGCCTGTTAGTCTAGGTGGACCAGGCAATACAGCAGGTTCCCTTCCTCCACCCAGGGCCCTGGGTATAGTGTGTACAAGGAGATCCTTAAGATTTTGGCAGCGTCTATAAGAAAAGAGAGGTGTTTCAATGTTCATGCCTCCTGTGTTGAGTATCTTCCAATTTTGTAAAACAAGACCTTTTATTTGTTGGGAAGCGGTGTTGAAAGTTGACACAAATACAATTTTTTCCATCTGGGGTCTGGTGGTTGTGGACAGTAGCGCATCACGATTCGCATTGAGTGCTCTTTTCTTGGCCCTCTTGATCACCTTCGGTGGGTATCCCCGCTGCTGTAGTTTTTGCGTCAGGGCCTCTGATTCCGTCCCAAAATCATTTATAACAGAGCAATTCCGGCGGATCCGGAAGAGTTGACCAACTGGTAAATTCTCCCGTAAAGAGCGCGGATGGAAGCTTTCAAATGCCAGTAAGCCATTTTTGTCAGTCGGTTTATGGAATACCTTGGTCTTCAGGATGCCATTCCAAGGTTCTATTACCAAGTCCAGAAATGGTAGATTAGTCTTGGTGACAGTCGAGGTGAAGTGAAGGAACGGATTCTGGGCATTAAGCCACTCAAGGAATCGATCAATAGATGTTCTCTCGCCCCTCCAAATCACCAAGACGTCATCGATATACCGACGCCAAAGTCTTAGATTACCAGCCCAGGGACCGTTGGTATCCAGGACTGTCACTTGCTCAAACGCCCCTACATACAGTCCTGCTAGGCTGGGGGCGATAATTCCTAACAATAACATGTCTGAAACCTATGGTTTTGTCAGAGAATTTCAAAGGTATTGTAAATGACATTTTTTAAATGTATTAATTGTTATTTTTATTTTGTTTCATACTGATTTTCTACATTTATTTAAACAATTTATTTGTAGATATTTTATTTTTTTAATTACATTATAATTACATTATACATTACATTACAAAATATACTTTCTCAGAATGAATTACTTTAGTTTAAATACTTTGCAAATAGGCAATAGTCTTCTAAGTACAGTATGCAACATTGAGGTCAATGTGAATTTCTAGTTAAATGCAATTAGTTACTTTTTGGAGTACTTTTCTAACCACAGGATTGGATCCTATATTCAGTCCTGGGACATCGCCTGTAAACTGTTGAGTAAAAGCGTTTTGGTTACAGTAGTGATTTTTAAGGAATAGTATTGTATTTTAAAAGTTGAAAGAAACTTTTTCACATAGAATCACCAATGTTATCCTATGGGAGGAAATTCACTTAGCAGGTACGTAGTGTTAACGTTACTTTGTCTTACTCAATAGTGGCTCCTGGATCCAGCACGGGTGCATCTCCTGTAAACAGTTGAAAGAATGTGTTTAAGTCATACAGGCAATTTTTAAGGAATATTTTTAGTTTGTGAAAATAGACACTAAGGGGCCCATTAGGATGTCGGGCGGATTGCCACGCCAAGCTGGCGGTAGCCACCTCCAGCCTGGCGGGGGCAATCCGCCCGACATCCTCATTTGTTTCCCCCCCGCCATATTAGTATGGCGGGTGGGACCTCGGCGGACGGAAAGACCGTCCGCCACTTTTCCACCCCGGTCGCCTTACGGACGGGGCGGAAAAGGAATAATATGGTGGCGGTGTCTATCAGACACCGACGGCCATATTATGATTGGCATTTTACAATGCCTTTCCGTGGCGGCAATGCTGCCACGGAAAGGCATGCAGTCTTCACTTTGGGGGCACTTTGGGGGCCCCCTTTCTTGTGCCTCGGAAACACTCAATGTTACCCTATGGAAGGAAATTCACTTAGCAGGTAGTAGTGTTATCGTTACTTTTTCTTACTCAGTGGTGGATCCTGGATCCAGCACTGGTGCATCTCCTGTAAACAGTTGAAAGAATGTGTTTAAGTCCTACAGGCTATTTTTTAGGAATATTTGTAGTTTGTGAAAATAGACACTTAGAAACTTTTCTGGTGTAAACCAGACAATGGATTCCTACGGAAGGAAATACAAGTTACTGGTAAGTATGGTTAGAATTACTTTTCAGGGTCAGTGCTGGGCTGAAAGAAGCAGCACTGAGGTCACTCCTGATAACAGGTGAGTAAATCAGAATGCGTAGTTCGGCTGATTTTAGAGGAATATTTGTACGTTTCAAAAATCAACACTTGGAAACTTTTCTGTTGAAAACCACACAATGGATTCCTGTGGAAGGAAATACAAGTTACTGTAAGTACACTCAGAATTATTTTTCAGGGTCCCTGCTGGGCTAAAATATGCTGCACTGGGTTCTCTCCTGATAACAGGTGAGTAAATCGGAATTCGTAGTTCGGCTGAGTTTAGAGGAATATTTGTACAATGGTGAAGGAACGGGGCGGGGCCTGAGGTGATATGTGTGCAAACACGCAGTGTGGAGCGTTTTAAGTTGTGGGATTAAGTGCCCTTGAATCCTGAGCTCCCCTGGGGGCCAACTAGCCCACCAGGTACCTCTAGTATGCGCCAGGGGGCTGCGTTACAGAGAGGTGTTCAGAAGCCACGCCCCTTTTTACAACACTCTGCAACGCAGCTCCGTGGCGCTTACTAGAGGTACCTGGTGGGCTAGTTGGCCCCTAGGGACCCTCAGTATTGACAAGGAATTAATTCCCCATCATAAACCGCACCACAGGGCGTGTTTGCACACATGTGAACTCAGGCCCCGCCCCCTCCCTTCACCACTGTGCAAACGCATCCCGTGGCGCGTTTTAAGTTGAGGGATTAACTCCCCTTGAATATTGAGGGTCCCTGGGGTGCAACTAGCCCACCAGCTACCTCCAGTAAGCGCCACAGAGATGCGTTGCAGAGAGGTGTAAAAAGGGGCGTAGCCTCAGAACTCCTCTCTGCAACATAGCACCCTGGCACATACTGGAGGTACCTAATGGGCTAGTTGACCCACAGGGACCCCCAGTATTCAAGGGGAATTTGTTCCCCCTCTGCAAATGCGCCAGGGGGCGTGTTTGCAGAGTGGTGCAATAAGGGGGCGTGGCCTCCGGCCGCAATCCCGTTTTTTACAATATTTTTGGGGAAGAAGGGGGGCTGTGTAGCCCCCTTTTAAAAAAATGTTTATTTCAAATATTTGGAAGAACCCTGGGGGTGGCGGTCCCCGGGGTAGTGTGGGGGGGATTGGGACCCCCCCACACTATTTTTTTTAATAATGCCCCCGGGATTTGGCCCCCCAGGGGCAAATTAAAATATTTAGCGCTGGAGACCGCGTTTCTTTTTTATCCTACGCGCATCCCCCTTTTTGCGTTTTGCGGCGTTTGTTATTGGTTTCTTGTGCCTCGGTTATGATGGCTGCCAACACTTCCTGATTTTGACAGTTGTCACCCAATTAGCATTCAGCTCGTGCATGACAGGGTGCTTGTAGGCTGCACTTAGGGTACGCGGACTATCCGCGGATCCTCCCGCGCCCATAGATATATATGTACTTTTAAATGTCATTTTCTCTGGAACTACTGAATGGATTTACACCAAATAAACAAAAGGCACGAGTCTGAACCAAAGAATACCTCTTTGCCAAATTTGGTGTAATTCCATTCAGCCGTTCGGACTGTAGCCGTGGCTAAAGGTCCTATGGGAAATTGCATGGGGAAAACGTGTTTTGGGACCCCCCTTTTTTCTTGGGCCCGCTTGACCAATCACCTCCAAACTTTCACGGACAGAGCAGAACTGAGCTGGCCAAAAGTTTGGAAACTTTCGAGAAGATTCATCAATTGGCGCCAAAGTTATTGGCAATAGAATGTTGCGGATTTCCTATGCATAATAGGTCCTTACTATAGCTACCTACTTGCGACCGCCAGTAGGTAATATATATATATATATTTTCACTGAAAAAACCATAGGTTATAGACCATATATAGTTAGGAATTAGCATTTACAAAACCTTGAAAATTCACTGAAAAAACCATAGGTTATAGACCATATATAGTTAGGAATTAGCATTTAAAAAACCTTATTTTACTCACACAAAACCATTGAAATTCCATATATAGTTAGTTGCACTAACTATATATCGCGCACCTGCAATCCACTGCTGATCATGTCACATATTACATCATTCATGACATGGTCAGTGACATCACTGATGACATCACTGATGACATCTCAAATGACATCACTGATGACATCACTGATGACAACATCCAGTGACTGTATGTTTCTGTAAAGTTAAAATATGTCTTACATATTGAAGAATGAGTGGATGTATAAGTGTCTGGATGAAGGATTTAGTAGGTGCGTGACTGACTGTATGAGTGAGTGATTAAATGTGTCTCACTGAATGCATGGGTTAGTGACTAAACTGTCTTAATTTGTGCATCATTATGTCTGTTGTTCTGTAAACTGCTGCATGTGTTGATCATTAGCTATACGAGAGGCTATATGTGTTATTAATTGGTTGCCCAAGTATTTCTACGGGAGATTGAGTTTGTGTGGGGGTGGCTGGAAGGTGTGTGACTCTATGCATAGATGTGTGAACAGTTTATTCACTAGGTGTATGAGTTCAAGAGTGCATGTGGAAACAGCTACATGGGCAGTTGACTGTGTGCATGAGTGTATTGATGAGTGAATGGATATCTCAATGCTACATGTCATAGTAAGTACATATGTAAAACACAGTACATGTGAGAGTTGGCATATATAAATAACTGTGCATGAGAGCCACCGAATGAGTGAGTGGTTGTATCGATCATTGTGAACTTGTATCAGGGATTGTATAAGAGAGTAAATATGTGTTAGTATATGTTTCAATAAGTAAGGTGTGTTTAACTGTATAGTTGAAGAAATGGAGATGAGATTGTTTCTTTGCATGACTGACTGGGTGTGTGAGTAACTCCATGGATGAGTGGCAGTGTGTGAGTGTCTGTATACACTGAGTGTATCTAAGGTTATATTAGAGTCTGAAGAGGTTTATCGTATTAGCACAAGAATGATGTCAAATGAGATGTCATCAGTGATGTCATCAGTGATGTCATTTGAGATGTCATCAGTGATGTCATCAGTGATGTCACTGACCATGTCATGAATGATGTAATATGTGACATGATCAGCAGTGGATTGCAGGTGCGCGATATATAGTTAGTGCAACTAACTATATATGGAATTTCAATGGTTTTGTGTGAGTAAAATAAGGTTTTTTAAATGCTAATTCCTAACTATATATGGTCTATAACCTATGGTTTTTTCAGTGAATTTTCAAGGTTTTGTAAATGCTAATTCCTAACTATATATGGTCTATAACCTATTTTTTTTCAGTGAATTTCAATGGTTTTTTAATAGCAAATATCATAAGCTGTCGAATGTCAAGTACGTGGTAAGTGAAAACATTTTCGTGTTTATGCACACTGATCTGCTTTGAATGGTGCCCCCCCCCCCTCATTTCTATTAGGAGTACTCTCTCTTTGCAGATAGTGAAAGGTAGTTAACGCAGGTCTTTGCCCCCATTGTAATCCGTCGTGCCTGCTTCTCTCTCCATTTGATTGATTGTTATCCAAGTATTTACTGTTTTAGAATTAGTTCTCTTTGGTTCATTCTCTATTTACAAACAAACACAGAGTCGCAATACTCTGTTTAGTCTTTGCAGATAACGAAAAATCGTGTAAAAAAAAAAGAAAAGGAATCGAGCAAAATCAGTAGGCCACTAATGGGATCTCTTTTTGACCTCGCTAAAATAGAAACATTAGGAACAACCCCTCATGACAAATACAAAACTAGTGAGATGAACTGAACTCCACACAATGATGGCTGCAAAACAGCTCGGCTCCGCCACCCACCCCGCCCAAAATAACGATAAAGAACGGCTGCCATGATTGGTTGCGGAATGACCACGACGGAGCTACGAAACGGTGCTGCTCTCATGCTAACCCCAGCTTCAGTCTGAAACATCCAGAAACACTGTAGACTACCAATTCGATCAGTTCCGGTAGCGCCCCAATGTAACCCGGTAGAGAAGAACTAGCTCTCCCCTCTTTGACTGATGGTTCTTGTTGCCTGTCCCTTCTGTTGTCATTTAACAGAACTATTTAGCCTGCTGAAAGGGGTTGTGTTCCGACCGCTGGTTGGTGGAGACATTTTGACTATATTCTGTACCTGCGTTGTCGCGTAATGCGTCATATGACGCGCCGCGTTAGCGCATCCGGAAGTCATCCGGGGCGCGCAGCGCGTAACGTAAGCATAACAAGTCATGTGACTTGTTAATAAAACTTTTCATTGGTTCATTTTACTTTTCTTATTGTAATGATGGAAGGCTTGGTCATATGACCTAAAAATTACGCTTTTCATTACTTCCGAACATTATTTTTTCTTAAATATATGTTATAATGTTCCAGGCTAATGTACTTTCCCGGAAATTTTACAACTGTCCTGCAAGTAAAATATATTCTTTTTTCGAGAAAAAGAGCGTTTCTTCGTCCCATGACGGAGCCGTTGAGCAAAAGAGGGTCGACCTGCTGTCTTAGTCGCCGATACGCCTGAATATGAGATTCTTATCGATCACTTTATGTTGCAGGAATAGAAAACACAACAGCCCTTGACCATTTATCTTTACTGCGTTCCTTCGTATTATACCTTTTACCCTTCATGTAATTGGTCTGCTTTATTTCACTTGCCTTTTAATGATTCTAAAACAGTCACTATTATTAAAACTTTACCAATGTATATACTACTACCATGTTTTCTTTTAAAAACCTTTATTGTGAAAATGTCATTATACAAATACGAGCCTATAACCACGTGGGCCTGCCACAGAGCAAACTGTAATCGTATATGATGAATAGACATTTACACTGTAGAGGAACGTAACGGGCGGGCCATTAGGTTGCAAGAACTAAGGTGTCTAACAGTTACGGAATCGGTGGACGTACATTTTATAATTAAAATACGACAGGGCCAGTTACAATAAAATTATCTAGATATACATTTGCGGGCAAGTACCATGGGTGACGTTAATTCGAACTTTCAACAGTACAGTAATCAATAACACATCAGAACTTAATATCAATAGGGATGTCGAAATATTCAATCAATTCTCGTCCCCGCCCGCCATGTGCTTCAAAACTGCATACGTATCTCGTGATTTCAAGGTTCTGCAACCAGTACACAACAAGGAGTTACGAGTCCCATTTATTCCGGCGCCATTTTGGGCGAGGACGGGCAGGTCCAGGATATAGTCAAAATGTCTCTACCAACCATCGACTATGATGATGTTCATATGCTGTATTTATTAGAGTAACACTCATCTGTCCACATGAAATTAATTTGCCACAATCTAAACATGTCATTTTAATCTTTCCAAAGTTCTTCTAAATATTTGGGACCGTTTCCCTTGCCTCTGAAGCTCTCAGTGCCACTTCTTTGATGAATGTACTAGCAGGTCAGGGGTTCTCCTCCAAATCTCTCTTTTATGCAGCACTATAATTAATTGGTGCCACCTCTCCATATGACGATGCATGGTATAGTTACCACAACTATATTTTTTTTCGGTTCCTCTGGAGAGTTCATCGTGGCAGATGAAGCGTGTAACGTACCGGGCATTTACCTTTTTTTGCATGTACAGGAAAGGAAAAAAAAATCAAGCGTCCGAGTTCTAAGGTGTCCCAGGGCCATTTTGGTGGACCAGGCCCACATCCAAAGAACAGCCATCTCACAGGCTAATGGGGCGACCCACGCCGAGTTTCAGCATTGTAGGATGACCACACAAGTACAGCAACTTGCTAGACATCACCTCGGTGCCATCCGGATCTCGGCGCCCCACTGCAGACGAAGTGCCTCTCAACTATGAAACCACCACGGTGACATCCGGATCTTGGCGCGTTGTGCTGCCTTCGGCCTATTCGCACATCGGTCCGCTACTGACGCCATCTCACAGGCTAATGGGGCGACCCACGCCGAGTTTCAGCATTGTAGGATGACCACACCAGTACAGCAACTTGCTAGACATCACCTCGGTGCCATCCGGATCTCGGCGCCCCACTGCAGATGAAGTGCCTCTCAACTATGAAACCACCATGGTGACATCCGGATCTTGGCGCGTTGTGCTGCCTTCGGCCTATTCGCACATCGGTCCGCTACTGACGCCATCTCACAGGCTAATGGGGCGACCCACGCCGAGTTTCAGCATTGTAGGATGACCACACCAACTTGCTAGACATCACCTCAGTGCCATCCGAATCTTGGCATCTCAACGCCTAGTGGTATCTTCCATACAAAAAATATTGTTACGCTGCCTTTGGCCCCATTCGCACATCAGTCCGCAACTTAGACATCACCTCGGTGCCATCCGGATCTTGGCATCTCAGCGCCTTGTGGTGTCAGTCAGAAAATATTGTTGCGCTGCCTTTGGCCCCATTCGCACATCGGTCCGCTACTGACGCCATCTCACAGGCCAACGGGGCGCCCCACGCCGACTTTCAACATTGTAGGATGGCCACAGAAGTGCGACAACTTACTAGACACCACCTCGGTGCCATCCGGATCTTGGCGCGTTGTGCTGCCTTCGGCCTATTCGCACATCGGTCCGCTACTGACGCAAACTCACAGGCCAACGGGGCGCCCCACGCCGACTTTCAGCATTGTAGGATGGCCACACCAGTGCTGCAACTTGCTGGACACCACCTCGGTGCCATCCGGATCTTGGCGCGTTGTATTGCCTTCGGCCTATTCGCACATCGGTCCGCTACTGACGCCGCCTCACGTGCCAACGTATTTTCTCCGCATTTTATACCCTATGCCGCATAACAGGTCATGTGACTTGTTTATAAAACTTTTCATTGGTTCATTTTACTTTTGGTTTCCGAATGATGGAAGGCTTGATCATATGACCTAAAAACAACACTTTTCATTGGATGAAAACTTTTTTTTTCCCCCAAACGATGAAAGCCCCACCTTGTTTCTGGATGTTTCAGACTAAACTGGCGTCAGCATGAGAGCACCACCATCTCGTAGCTCCGTCGTGGTCATTCCGCGAGCAATCATGGCAGCCGCTCCCCACCAGAAGCCTGCAGGAGTCGGGGCCCCCAAAACTTTTGATGAATTCTCAAGGCGGAGGGGACGCTTTCGAGAATGGGGTCCAAGACCTAGCAGACAAGCGTCCGATTTCCAAGGTGTCCCAGGGCCATTTCAGTGGACCACGCCCAAAAAGGAAAGAGCCTGCCGCCATTTTGAGAGTCCTGTGGCAGCCGCCTATCGCTGCACCGCAAGAGTGGGCGCAACTCAGCTGAATGGCGGATTTTGACACAGTGGACCAAAAGCGGACGGAATGGCAACTGAAACGGTAAAGGGGCGCCCCACTAAAACAGATGAGACTCCACCTGGAGAGGCCCGTTCACGCCGCCTCCCCCGGGGCGCTCCACGCCGTTATTCGGAGCAGCATTGTAGGATACCAAAACCAGTGCGGCAACTTACTGGACATCACCTTGGTGCCATCGTTCTGCTGCCTTGGAACTATTCGCACAACAGTTTGCTACTGATGACCCACCCCCCGCGACGCCCCACGCCGTTATTTGCTGGGTGGCAACTTACTAGACATCACTTTCGTGTCATCTAGATTTCGGCGCGTTCTGCTGCCTTGGAACTATTCGCACAACAGTTTGCTACTGATGACCCACCCCCCGCGACGCCCCACGCCGGAAATCTGGACGTTGTGCTGCGTTGGGACTATTCGCACAGCCGACCGCTACTTCGTTGTTTTTCCCTAAAAATGTTTATATGTTATTACTATTTTTGTTTTCTTGTATATATTTATAAATTATTAAAGTTTTATAATCTTACTACTTTGTCGGAGTGCTATATATTTTTAATGTGACACATAATTGTAAAAACTTTGATGTACAAAGAGTCATCCCTGGAATCTTCCGCTTCACGCTCGGTCCCCTCCCCAATCACAATACAGGATGGTTTTCAGATAATAGCAACGCTTCTGCTGTGACGGATCTCATCGAGTGTGGGCCTTGATCTACTATAACTCCTTTGAAGAGGGGTGATTCTTTACAGCTGTGGCCATAAACTACATCTGCAGGGCTAGCTGATAGCCTAGGACCGGCCTGGACAATCGGACACAGAGGAAAAGGAGTGTCAGAGGGTGCGGTAGTGAATAGGGCGAAAGGGAGGTGTCGGGCGGGCACAGGGTGTGATTCTCAGGGAAGAGCAGCGCAGATGGGGGGAGGTTTATTACCCATGCATAAGACAGAGAGCGGGGGTGACCACTGCCTGGGTGAGATGCTTGCGAGGGTGGGGAGCCATGCTAAGGATCGACAGCGTGCACAGAGTGGGTCTGGTCAAGGCATCTAAAATGGCTGCCGTGCACGACAAAAGTGTGGCATTTGAAAAAAGACAAGATGGCGCACACAATGTTTTTCAACAATTCCTGATTTCCTTCGAATCGAACGTTAACAGACGTTGGGGCATATTACCAAAGTTAAGCGATATTTATCCCTAACGATGCATTGCAAAGATTTTTTTACCGTCAGAAATTATCGCAGATAAACCTTGCTATTATCAAGGTTTATCGCAAATACGATAAAAAACGAGCGCAATGCATTAATATCGCTGAAAACTCCGCGATATTCATGCATTACCGAGCTAATGCTCTTAGCCATGTTATCCACCTCCCATTGGATAACATGGCTAAGAACTGCTCAGGGCAGCTGTTACTTTTTGGAGATATTCGCGCTTATCTCGAATATTTCCAAAAGTTGATAATAGGAGATAGCGATGTGAGCGACTGTTTCCAGTCGCTAACATCTTGGCATGCCCACTTTGCATGTCATTAGTGATAAATATCACTCACATGCAAAGTGGGACCCAAGATGGTCGCTATCTCCTACTAGCCGTCGCTAACTGGTGTTAGCAACAGCTAGGTAATACAGATATAATTTTATCTCCGCGAAGCGGAGCGCTGTTACAGATATATATCTTGTTTTTGAACGTTAATTTCTCAAAATGCACTGAAGCACATATATTGAGACATAGCAAAGGCACATCGGGCTACCAGTCCCTAATATTTTACCAAGTTTCGTGCAAATCCATTCAGCCGTTCGATTATTATTATTATTTTTTTTTTTTGCCCCGCGGGGCCCTTTTAAAACCTCCACATCAAACCTAGGGGGTCAGCGAGGATCTACTATGCCCCCTTATGGTCATTTGCCCCTTCGCTTTGGCCTCCTCTTGTCTCTCGATCCTACCGAGAGACAAGATGGCGGCCGCTACGTACTGTTTGGAATGTTTACAGACACCGGAGAGCCAATCAGCTTCGCTTCGCAAAGCTCCGTAACGCGAAAAGTACGCGAAGCGGTGCGCTGTTACAGATATATATCTTTTTTTGAACGTTAATTTCTCAAAATCCACTGAAGCACATATATTGAGACCTAGCAAAGGCACATCGGGCTACCAGTCCCTACAATTTTGCCAAGTTTCGTGCAAATCCATTCAGCCGTTCGATTATTATTATTATTTATTTTTTTTGCCCCGCGGGGCCCTTTTAAAACCTCCACATCAAACCTAGGGGGTCAGCGAGGATCTACTATGCCCCCTTATAGTTATTTCCCCCTTTGTTTTGACCTCCTCTTGTCTCTCGATCCTACCGAGAGACAAGATGGCGGCCGCTACGGACTGTTTGGAATGTTGACAGACGCCGGAGAACCAATCAGCTTCGCTTCACAAAGCTCCGTTGCGCGAAAAGTCCGCGAACCAGAGCGCTGCCCGGTCCGCTGTTACAGATATATATCTTTTTTTAAACGTTAATTTCTCAAAATCCACTGGAGCACATATATTGAGACCTACAAAAGGCACATCGGGCTACCAGTCCCTACAATTTTGCCAAGTTTCGTGCAAATCCATTCAGCCGTTCGGGCTAAAAGTGAGGCCAACCGCCCTATGGAAAACTCAATGTTAAAAACACGTTTTGGGACCCCCCTTTTTTCTCGGCCCCCACTGGACGAACCCCCCCCCAAATTTTAAAGGGCTGCTCAGAAACAAAATGTGCCATTTTCCTGAAAATTTCAGCCAATTCCGTCCACAAACGCCAAAGTTATTAGACATAGAATTTTCAAAAAACCCATAGAGAAAAAATCCTAACTATATATACCTACTGGCGACCGCCAGTAGGTAATATATATATGTATATATATATATATATATATACATATATATATATATATATATATATATACATATTAATCCACTGTGACCCAGATCTGGACTCCCGAGCGCTCTCAGGCGGTGCGTTCTGAGCGCAGCAGAGCCTCGCTGCCATTAATCATTTCCCATTTTGCCAAAGGCAATTTCTCGCGCACTCTCGGCTTCCTCTCAATGACGGCCAACAAATCCATGCATTTCACATTGTTTTATTTCATAACAGCTTTTAGCAGCAGCACGTCTCAAAGTGCTGCTGCTATCTATGGGCGCGGAGGATCCGCTGATATTCCACGTATACTAAGCGCAGCCTACAAGCACCCTACCGTGCACGGGCTGAATGCTAATTGGCTTACAACTGTCAAAATCAGGAAGTGTTGGCAGCCATCAGAACCGAGGCACAAGAAACCAAACACAAACAGCGCAAAACGCAAAAAAGGGGTATGCGCGTGGGATTAAAAAGAAACGCGGTCTCCTGTCATAAATATTTTAATTTGATCCCGGGGGGCCAAATCCCGGGGGCATTATTAAAAAAATAGTGTGGGGGGTCCCAATCCCCCCCACACTACCCCGGGGACCACCACCCCCCCAGGGTTCTTAGATAATCTATGTGTGGGGCTCACGGGCCCCCCCCTTCCACCCCCGGGGACACCACCCCCGGGGCTTGTTGAAAATGGGTGAGGCCCCCCCCAGCCCCGGGGACCAATTTAATGTATGCGGGTGGGGCTCACCCGCAGCCGCACCCGCAGCCCTGGGGACCGCCACCCCCCGGGGCTAATTTGAAATGGGTGTGGGGGCTCTCAGGCGCCCCCAGCCCCGGGGACCGCCACCCCCCGGAGCTAATTTGAAATGGGTGAGGGACTCTGAGGCCCCCCCTGCCCCGGGGACCGCCATCCTCTGGGGCTTGTAAAAAATGTGGGAGGGGGCCGTGCAGACCCCCTCCTGGAGCCTTGTGTAGGCCCTGGGGACCGCCACCCCCCCAGGGCCGGCTCCTGCAGTGTCCCAGGGTGCCCATTCCCGGGACACTGCTGTTTGCAATGAAGCAAAGCAGATTGCTTTTCCATATGGGGAGCAGCATGTTAGCTGCTCCCCTTATGGAAAAGCAGTGCCGGCTCCCGCAGGAGGCGGGGAGCCGGCAGGACCATGGGAGGATTGGGGACCCCCCCATGGTCCCCAATGGTGAGGGCCAGCCCTGAGGGATGGGGTCCCCGGGGCTATTTATGGCCCAGGAGGACCTTCCCCAAGAGTAACTTTAAAAAACAAAACAAAAAAAAAAGGGCCGGACCCGTGGGATGGGGTCCCCGGGGCCATAAGTGGCCACAGGAGGGGGGCAAGGTAGCCCCCCTCCTAATAAAATGTTTTTTTTTAAAAGGCCTATGCCCCGGGGGATGGGGTCCACGGGGCAGACTCCCTTCCAAATATTTTAAATAAAGATAAAAAAATTGGGGGCAAGCTCTGGGGGATAGGGTCCCCAGGGCCAACAAATTCGAAAAAGAAGGGGGGCTACACAGCCCCCTTTCTTCCCCCAAAAATATTTTTTAAAACAGGATAGCGGCCGGAGGCCACGCCCCCTTATTGCACCACTCTGCAAATGCTCCCCCTGGCGCGTTTGCAGAGGGGGAACACATTCCCCTTGAATACTGGGGGTCCCTGGGGGCCAACTAGCCCACCAGATACTTCCAGTATGTATTTGTCATGTGTGGTCATGTATAGTAGTGTGTTATGCTTCATGTGTGGTAATGTGATGCAGTGCAGTATGCGGCATGTGTGGTAGTGTGGTGTACTAAAGTGTGTGTCATGTATGGTGTAGTGAAGTGTATCTCATATATGGTAGGGTGGTGTAGTATAGTTTGTGTCATGTATGGTTTAGTGTTGTGTTTCTCATATATGGTAGTGTGGTGTAGGTTAGTAAGTGTTGTGTTGTTATGTGGTGTAGTGTAGTATGCTTATTATGTGCTAGTGGGGTGTAGTGTGTTGTGCCTCATATGTGGTAGTGTGGTGCAGTGTAATATGCCAAACAAAAAAAAGCTTGCTACCATGTCATTCAGCTGTCATTCATGTCATTTAACTGACGTTTCAGAAAAAAACATTATTGTTTTCGAAAGAACCCTCACTCACTGTCCTGGTTGGTGGTATGCTTCATCATCATGTTCCCACCTAAGATGCAGAGTGCATCTTAGGTGTTCCACAATGCCTGATTACAGTAGAACTAGTTTCTTTTTTGTGATGTGATGAATTTATGAATGAGCTCTAAAACTACCTCCAGAATATCTGTGATGTATTCCTATAGGTTCTGTATCGATCCCCCTATTCCTGACCCTATTCTGGTTAACGAGTTAACTAGCAGCCATCCCATGATGCAGAAACCGTTATCTGATTACGCCAGACCACGGCACAGGAGCGCGTTATCTGATTAGGTCATAACGCTTGCCATCTAATTAGGCAAGCAATA
This sequence comes from Lissotriton helveticus, assembly GCF_964261635.1. Taxonomy (NCBI): domain Eukaryota; kingdom Metazoa; phylum Chordata; class Amphibia; order Caudata; family Salamandridae; genus Lissotriton; species Lissotriton helveticus. The sequence goes on along the minus strand of NC_136065.1, from coordinate 93,627,121 downwards.
TTCCTCCAGCCCCTGATAAGGCATACGGAGTTCTCAAAACAAATCAAACCTATGACAACCTGGGAAAAACCCTGCGGCCATTGTTTTGATTTCACCGAGAACTTCAGTAAAAGAATGCGCTAACGACCAGCTCGTATGACATCCTTATTGACGTATCTATGTCCATCCTTACGTCAATCTCGGCACCTTACAGGTATAAATATTACCGATATTGCCTTAAGCAAACACACGCGGTGGTGACGAGATCGGAGCAGCGAGACTTCCCGAAGCCCAGCAGAGAGCGAAGCCCACTAGCTGCCCCGCCTTCCTGACGCGCTGAGAACGAGACGCTGCCTTTCTCCTGCCGAGAAATCCAGCTCCGGCGCTTCCGAGCAGCCCTTGCAGGCAGCCTGGAATATCGAGACCAAAGATGAGAGATACCATCCCTCAATCATCATAGATTCGAGGTACGGAACTGAATAACCCCTTGCAGAGAATTCTTGAATCAGTCACTTGGCAAAACAAACTTAACTTAGACTGCTACTTTCTATCCCCGCACACGTATTAGGCTTAGGTCAGGTACACCGGGGTAGGCGTGGTTAGAAGCACCAGTTGAGTACGATTAGTCAAATGTTTATATGCATGTATCTATTTTATCCATTTTAAACCACCATATGGCTTAGAAACCATATAAATGTTTTTACAGTATTATTTTATACTTCTGCTTTTATTGTATGCACTTTACTTAACCATAAGTATTGCAATAATATCGATTCATTTCTCTTGTACGAGAAAAGAGACTGATCAATAAATAACATCTTTTATTGAACACGCCCGTCTCTTCTTTTTCTCTACAATCTGGTGAAACTAAGAATGCACGTACTGACTGAGTAAAATAAGTTGTCTTTTGTTTTCACACGACTCTAGAGATACACTCTTGATTAGGGGAGAGCAAAGTTGTCATGTTCTATGGTTGTCAGAAACTAAATCCCTTCTTGTCTATCCAGGGAGGTTCAACTCCTCCTTGTCTATTCGAGAAAGTTTCTAGTGAACTCTGAGCTAGCTGGCAAACCCAAAACTTCAAGTCTAATATCGACAGTAGAGGACCTAGTTAACGTCTGGTCTAGGTCTATACTATTGGAGGTATTATTCCAATGCGCAGAGCCTATTGGGATAATAGGAACTACACTACATGGCGCCCAACGTGTTTGGATAGGTGATAAAACTAATGTAAGACTTTAGAGTAACTCAGTCGTGCTTTTTCACTCAGACCCCTTTTTCCCATAATACTCCAAAGACGTCTGGAGTGGGTGAGAGGTAAAATCCGCCAAACCTCGCAGGAGGGAACTCCTATGTATGGTTCTTGGTTCAATCAACGTTGAAGGATACACTGTTCCAAAATATTGTGCATCTCATCTTTGTTTCCATAAGAAACCTGATCTGCAAACAAACAGAATAACCATCCTGACAGTAAAATGCCAGACAGTGATGATGAAAGAGAGAGAGCTAGAGTAGCAGCTGAAGTAATAGCAGCTGATAATACTATGCAAGAAGCAGACCCGGATATAATACTCATCCCGGTCAACATAAGAAGATCTATAACGTTAAAACTTATAGAAAATGGACTGACACCAAGAGGTGGTACAGTCATATTCGTAATTGAGGCACACGAATATCGGCAGACAGAGGTATTCTATTCATGGATAAACTTTCCAGCAGCAAATGCTGTAACAAAGGAGTTCCACTGTTATAAAATAGAGGAACCTCCGGATACCTACACTCCTTTCGAGGAAGTGGAAGTACCACTCAAATTCCAAGAGCATCTGCTCTTGTTTAATGGCGCCCTAAAACATAATAATCACATCACCAGGCTCGGTCCACTAGGTAGACCAGGAGCAACGTGGCCGGTCCTAGCCGGATACACACCACATCCAGACATCGAAAGAATGTCTGCAGCAGATGTTTTAGTACAACTAAAACAATTAATTAAAATATATAGACAACTAGTCCAATATGTCATGCGGACTTCAACCATCCAACCTGTAGTTAAAATTCCACAGCTGACCCCACATCAGGGGAACACAAATAAAATTACACCACAGAACATACAGTCCTGCCTAGGTAAAGTACCAGCTAAACGGGAACAAATACCGTTCTGGTTAGCACAAAAAATCACCCAAATAGAGGCGGTGTTTCCAGACACCACCCCTGTGGATAAACACAGGATTCTGACTATCTGTCTTCCAATGGGAATCGCACCACACGTGGAGGACTGTGACACTTGGGGTACAGTCTTTGCTTCCATTTACACAAAAACACATGGAGTTCCATCCATGTCAGTAATACCAGATGTGCTAAAACAAATTCAAGACGAATACGGTCCAGAACCCGCTTTAACTCTTGGTATGAAATTACTAAAAGACTTCAAGCAGGTCTCGGCAATATTACTAGCCAACATAAAAGGGGAAGCAGCGAATGTGGCGATCCGCCAGAGGTTAAAAGAGACAGATATAGCAGACCAACCAGCTGAAATTGCCAGAATTATAGAAAAATCCTATGAAGAACTAGGTAGAGATAGTTTGGGTGGAATACCAGTAAAGCCCCAACTAATTGAAAGTCCTGAAAAAATATTTATTAAAAATAATCTAAACAGTCAAAAGAAGAACTGGGATGGAAACAAACAATCCAATCCAAAAGAAAAGAGATTCCAGTCCAGAGGAAGGTCTCCTCGGCGGAGAGAAAGATCTCCGGACCAAGGACCCAAGTCTCCCCAAAGGGAGCCCTCTGTGAAAAAATACAACCTTAGAAATAGGGATAACATAAAGAAACCTGATAGATATCAAGATTTTGATACACGTCCCTCTCAATCTTTTCAGACTTCCTCACAGAAATCGGAAAGAAGAGGACGATCGGAACCCAGGGAAGGGCACGTCAAGTCCAAAGACAAGGAACCTGCTCATCCAAATAAAAAATTACAGTTTCCAAAAAAGAAGGTAGCCAGTATTAAAGTATTCAACAATGCCGAGAATACTGAGGACACAGCTGAAAAACGGAGAGTGGGCTCAGACAATGCTAGACAGCGCAGCAGAAGTGAGCATAGCACGCAAAGTCCTTATGAATCATCTGGAGACAGTGGACACGAATGAATACATTCAGGTGGAAACTGCAGACACCAGAGTTAGCAAACCTCACAAAATATATGAAATAACTTTACGTATAGAAGGGGATAAGACTAGGAAAATAAGGGGCCTTTTTTGGGATAATCTCTCCAAGGGCTATGACATCCTTCTAGCTGAAAAAGATTGGCCACCAGAGTTCGTCAGGGAGTGCCCACATGGCGAAGAAATAATTATGCCTGCCTTCTCAAATCATATTCCAATTCATAAAAAATATACACTTGCAAGAAAGTGGGCAGTAGCTCAACTCTCCACCTCACAAAATCCAGCTAAAATCACAACCTACTGCACAAAGGCAGTATCCAATCAAGCAAGAAGCTAAAAAACAGGTAAAAGAAATTCTAGATCAACTAGAATACCAGGGGGTGATTGAAACTTGCACCTCACAAATGAACAACCCTTTGTTTCCTGTCTCCAAACCAGACAATTCATATCGTCTAGTTTTGGATTACAGACACCTTAACTCGTGTTGCAAAACTTTTGCTGTACAAAACTCGCATAGTGCTGCACTATTGAATAACATAGTGCGCAAAAAATATAAAACAACATTAGACATCTCTAATGGATTCTTTTGTCAAAATATAGCACCAGAGAGCGGATACTTATCAGCGTTCTCAATAAATGGCGCTCAAAAAGAATTCTGTCGGTTACCCCAGGGGTACAAGAACAGCCCAGGAGTATTCTCAGCGAGGGTAACAGAGTTACTACAAACATATGATGACGAAGCATTATCGTATGTCGACGACATATACCTAACAGATGATGACTTGGATACTCACTTGAAGAGAGTGAACACCATAATACTTGGGTTCGCAGCAGAGGGTTACAAATTCAACTTTAAAAAATCTAGAATTGCCCATCTAACAGTCCTGTTCTTAGGATATGAATTATCAAGTGAAGGCAAAATCCTGGCTGACAATTTCCTAGAGAAATGTGCCGTACTCCAAGCACCTAGAACACTAAAAAACCTACAGTCAATTCTAGGCTTCCTAAATTTCGGAATAACATACATTGCAAATTACGCAGAAAGGGTCAAACCCCTTTATGATCTAATAAAACCAGATTTTAAAAAAAACAATTGGACTCAAAAACACACAGAAGCTGAAAAGAAATTCAGCATTAAAGAAAACATTGTTCATGCAGTTCAAACCGCAATAGCTAGAGAAAAAGATAAAGCTGACGGTAGACACATCACAGTCAGAACAGCAGAATCAGCCTTTGAGGCATTAACAACACCGTGTAATTTACCAACAACAGCATTGAATCCGGAATGGATACAATGGGTGAATTCCATTACAATGGACAAAGTAAAATACTACTTTGATCCAGAACTAGAGGAACTAAAATATCTAGAATATGAAAGAATATTCCCTCTGCCAATCGACATTCTGCCATTACGACAGTACGCCTGTGTAATACATACAGACGGACATGCTCAACCATCCGTTTGGGGGGAACAAACATACAACCCCACATGTGAGATTACAAAAGAAGTGTGGCGCGGAGGTATACTAAGACCTCTATTAACAAAAACACACTCAGTAGAAACTAATTCAGAACAACAGACTGAAATAATAGCATTGAAAATGGCGCTAGATAATGCAGATCGCGAATTCCCGACACTCATAGTGTCCGATTCGTATTACTGCGTCAAATCATATAACAGCGATTTGCAGAAATGGATTCAAAACGGTTACAAAGATGACACAGGTGCAACAATAAAACAAAAACTGCTTTGGGAACAAATAGATCTGTTAAAAAAAGAACTACCAAAGACTCACGTGATACACTCACTGAGTCATCAGCGTGATGGCGTTCACGTTGCAGGGAATTCATTGGCTGAGAAAGCCACAGCGGTAGCAACTGAATCGGCTTCCGTAGCTAGAAAAAAGCGTGCAGTAAAATACATTGACGGTGAAACAATGCTGGCGGTGAAAACGTCATCAAAAGGCGACTGCTCAGCGTTACCGATCAGTTACCCACTCAAATATACATACATAATCGATGTGAACTCCGTTCCTTTTGCTCGAATCCCTGGAGTGGGGGATAGAGTAATTCCAAACAAGGACAGGAGAACTTTGTTAATAGCAGACGCACATATGGGCGAGGGTCTCAGACACCTCAAACTAAAAGATTCTCTGGAAGAACTACAATCAGTGTACTGGTGGCCAGGCATGAGCCTGCATCATCACATCTTTGTAAAAAAATGCCCGGGCTGCAACAGAGATCTCAGAGGCGAGAGGAACGGGGAAATACCATGGCGTTTCACTCAATAAGGGCTAAACAATAATCAGTGAAACAAGTGTACATAAGGCGTCCCATTAACAAATAAAGACTAGTTTCCACGTATAAATGTAGACCCCAGCACTCGGCTGACGTCGGGACTGTTATACAAGATTTACGAGTCTAAATGGCATATACGCTAGGAGCATGCTACGTTTGACCAATGTTTTCACTTTAGCCCTCAAGCTTGTGGGAAAGCACGGCCAAATGAGCATAGCGAAGCGGGATTCTTCTCACTTCCTTCCTGAAGGATACGGGACGGTGTAAAGAAAAAACCAAGACATAAAGCAATCTATAACAGCAAAGGTATTAGGTTCGGGAGCTGGGTGGGTCAAACATTTAATAAGTGTCCAACGTAGTCTAAACAACTTGCCAAGAAATTCTCTGAGGGGATTCAGTCCGTACGAATTACTGTTTGGAACTAGGATGCTAGTCTTAGATCTTGACAGTCAGACTTCAGTGGTAAAAGAAAAAAGCTTTGATATCAAAGATCGTTTGGCTATTTTACAGGACTTAAACGAAACAAGAAAAGACCTGAGCAACATAAAGTTGAAACAGCAGCCAACAACCACTGAAGAACCACCACCTGTCCCAGCAAGACCTGTCTGGATTCCAAAAGTCGGGGATCTAGTCAGAGAAAAGATCGCGGTAAAGAAGGAATTTGGGCCTTCTTACAGAAAAGCAGTTCCTGTCTTGTCCATCAACGGGACAAGATCAGTTGTACTACCGCTGCTTGCTGGTAAAAAGGAGAACCGAGTTGTATCCATCGACCTGGTAAAACCACAATCATGTGGCCGATAACAAACAGTAGGCCAAGTGGACTCCCGATAAGTAGTAGAACACCAAGGTTTGCTACAAGTACAGAGGTGCTAACTAAAAGGCTAATCACATTCGAAACGCCTACAGAACAACAACAAGGACTATGCAACAATGCAATGGAACTCACACCTCTGAAAACCCAAATAAAAACATTTAGTAGAGACACACCAACCTACAATGAAGTAACAAATGAATATGCTGAAGCTGCAAGAAACAGTAATCCTGAAGCAATTGGAACAATAGACAGAACGGCATCCGACTACTTCATCAACTTTGAAGATTCTTCTGAAGATCTAAGTGAATCAAAGACACAGCCATCAACAAAAACTTTTAAAGATAAAGCTAAGGAAATATGGAAACAGCTGAAAGAAACCTATCTGATTTCTCCGTGGATTGAATTTTGGGTGTCATTTGGTGTATTTATCCTGATACTTTGGCTCAACATGATACTATGTTTGGGACGCTTCATTGAGGGAAAATATGCTAAAATGGACACAGCAAGCCAGAAAATCAACTTGATCCTCAAGCAACACACGTCTTCACACGTCAAGAAAAGAGAACTTTCTTCAGTCAATTTCAAAGCCAATCCTATACCGGGTGGGGTAGCATGGGACAATACTGGCTATGAAATTTATGGTCCGATAGAGATCCTCAAATATCCACACCAAATCAAGATCTCGTTGAGTGACTTTGTAAAACCAAACTCATTTGCTGATGATTGGGACTTTGAAAGTATTAATAACATGATGTCTGATCTAGTGATGTCTGCTAAATTTACCAAACATGATTACTTGCAGGGTTCATCTAATTATGATAGTATGTACTGCTACAACCACTATGGTAACCATTTTCTACATAAATCTGCACAACCTAGAAATGTTTTAAATTATAATCAATGGGAACATTGTGCAACCCCTCCAAAAGGAAGCTCAAGAACCTTTTATGACAAATATTCATACTTTTCAGGGTTCAATACAAGTAATGCTGAAACATTTTATTTCAAATTGTCAAATAAGACAGGAACAAAAACCATGCTTACAAACACGAAATTGATATATTCGGACTCATTTTTTGAACAAATGAATACATTTGGTTTTGATTATTGGGACAAAAATGTTGAAGTAAAAGTGTTTGGGGTACAAAAGAATGGCAAGTACAAGGTATAGAATCATTGTTTAGAGCCTGCATGATCCCAGAACAAATTATATTCTTGAATGAAACTATTCAACAAACTACCTGTCTTGGATTAGCCAAAATCAAAGACTTAAATAAACCGTCTATTCCAAAACCAGCAATGAACAGCAATAACTCTGCAGATGAAGAGATAGACATAAACTATGTATTAAACCAAAACAGAACAAATCCTGATTGGAAACAATGGTTAATCTGGCCCACAGATACTAATAACTGTCAAGACAGATTCCTGAACAAAACACAGGGGTTCACATTGACCAGGCCAGACCCTAGATATTCCCAAAGACAACACCCAGGGATAATCACCACCTACAGTGTGGGCAAACTATGCCTTCATTGGCTAAAAACTTCCACACTGACAGAAATTAAGCAACACCTAACTTTACTTACTGATGGTGCTGACTTGCGTGATTTCATTATGGGACCACGCAAACAGCGTCAAAAACGCTTCATAGCAGCCTCTATATATGCAGCTTACAACGAGGCCTGGAAGATAACTCAAATTGAGACAGCAGAAAGTATACGGGAAATTGACCGTATTAATTTGGAAAAATCGCTTTCTGTAGTGGACAATGGGTTAATGACTCTGTCCTCCAGAATCTTTTCATTGGACAGCATTGTGTCATCAGCAATCGACATAATATCGCAAGACTTACTGTTGTTACAACACGGTCAGTCTCAATTGCGTTCTATTGTACAGCTTGGCTGGACGTTACAAAATCTGCATTCAGGCTATGTGCCTTGGCGTTTAATCAACACAACGTCACCATTCACTATCTTTAACCTTACTGATAAACAGATCAGTATGGCACAGAAGGGTGCTGATTATACAATCCTGAGCATTGAGAAACTCGAGAGATTACCATTGACAATGTCAGAACGACCTGTCATTGAATGGATAATACATGGGATAATTAATATTCCGATATCTACTTTCAGGTTTCAATACTGCCAAAAATATATACAGGCTGGCATGTACGAAAAATTGGGAAAAGGGTACATTAAGACAACATGGAACTTGCCCTATTCACATGCATGTGTCAGTAATAAAGGACAGAAAGTGTTTCTTAGTGGCAATAATTGTGCGATGTCACTAAGCGGTACACTTCTGTGTAATGGAATTAGTTTGCATGGAGCCTGTGAAGGGAACTCAAATAACCTTTCATGTCACCAGCTAGGCACACCTGCAACAGAGATAGAACCATTCTTTAAAAGACTCTATAACGGGAGTTACATTCTAATTGTGGATCGCAGATGTTGTAGTCTACTGCCCGGGGTTCCTTATCTCGTTAGTACAACTGCGAAGGTCATGTGCTGTGGACGCTTATTGTTCCCCAGCTCCTTTCCAGACAGGGAGGCAAGGGCATGGCCTCACTTGAAAATTACTTCTATTCGAGTTGATACTTTAAGCAGAATGAAAACAGTGCTTCTTCAGACGCCGACCAGGCTCACGTCATCAAAAGAAACGTATGATCTCCTAGTCGCAAGGACGACTGCAGAGATTCACTCATTGTTATCAACTAATTCCCCCATACATTTCGCAGAAATCCTGAATGAAATCTTAAATATTTCTGATACCAGTGGAGTCTCAAATGTATTTAAGACAGTATTTTCGATGGCATTAACACCATTCAAAACCATACTGGGTATTTTTCCAGACTTCGTCCATTCGATTTTTGGAGGAGTTCCCCTCATTTTGGGACTAATTGCAGGAATCCTATTCTTAGTCCTTATATTTCGTTATGCCAAACCGTGTCACAGACAAAACACCTGCGACAAGGGAAGAAACAATCCGAGCCATTGGATACCGGGACCGGATATCAAAAATCCTGGGACTAACCCGGCTTAGAGACCTGAACATGACTTGGTTTCTTTCATTTCGGCCGATATGACAAAGATGTGTTCTACCTGTATTAAGGTGCATGCTGTGTGGAGAAGAATGCGTGTTGGACACCTGTCTGACGCTACAATCGGATGCGCCAATGGATGCAGAAACACTGTTGGGTCCGGTAAAGGCTCATGCATTGTGCTGCCCTCAACGGCTGCTAATCCTGATGACGGCATTGGTGGAAACTTCACCACTACGATTAAGGGGTAGTGAAGATCAAGATGAAAGCAGCATCGATCAGGTACAACCTTCTGTCAGCAATACTACTCAAAACGTCAATGGAGACAATCATGCACATGAATGCATGGTTGCATCCTTTTCCGAGTTAGTGGAACTCTCACAGGAAGCTGTTGACAGCTTTTTCAGCAGTCTCAACGATATGATGTTCTCACCAGAGCAGAAATAATGACTCTTCAACAAGCTAGCACACGGCGTTCCTGACACCTTGAATTTGGCCTTCAACTTTAATAATAAAGTAGCAAGATCGACTTTTCCTCCAGTTCACGGACAGCAATTTTTTAGCAGCCCCAAAATATTTTTGTTAAATTTTATGGGACACTTTTCTTCTGCTTAAAGTAAGAACTATTCTTAGAGAACTAATTTCTATTTTTAGAAACTTCATAGACATTAGCTGCCCGCTGGTATGTTTATAAATATTTTGAACTGTGATGAAGTGGTCTCGAACTTTTCTTCTGTATTAAGAGCCATTTCATGTGTAATTCTAATATTCAATTACTAATAATGTATACATATGCGTGATTATTTTAGCATTCTTCTACTGCTTGAGTGCATATAGTACATATGACTATTTTTTTCCCCGTATGTTACATAATTTCAAAATGCATTATGTGTATTTTGGGGTGGTAAGGTATACACGATACTCTACAGTATGTTTTACTATGCCTAGATTCGTAAATATGGCCATAGTTAGCGTGGAGTGGGTGTGATGTATTCCTATAGGTTCTGTATCGATCCCCCTATTCCTGACCCTATTCTGGTTAACGAGTTAACTAGCAGCCATCCCATGATGCAGAAACCGTTATCTGATTACGCCAGACCACGGCACAGGAGCGCGTTATCTGATTAGGTCATAACGCTTGCCATCTAATTAGGCAAGCAATATTCCTCCAGCCCCTGATAAGGCATACGGAGTTCTCAAAACAAATCAAACCTATGACAACCTGGGAAAAACCCTGCGGCCATTGTTTTGATTTCACCGAGAACTTCAGTAAAAGAATGCGCTAACGACCAGCTCGTATGACATCCTTATTGACGTATCTATGTCCATCCTTACGTCAATCTCGGCACCTTACAGGTATAAATATTACCGATATTGCCTTAAGCAAACACACGCGGTGGTGACGAGATCGGAGCAGCGAGACTTCCCGAAGCCCAGCAGAGAGCGAAGCCCACTAGCTGCCCCGCCTTCCTGACGCGCTGAGAACGAGAGGCTGCCTTTCTCCTGCCGAGAAATCCAGCTCCGGCGCTTCCGAGCAGCCCTTGCAGGCAGCCTGGAATATCGAGACCAAAGATGAGAGATACCATCCCTCAATCATCCTAGATTCAAGGTACGGAACTGAATAACCCCTTGCAGAGAATTCTTGAATCAGTCACTTGGCAAAACAAACTTAACTTAGACTGCTACTTTCTATCCCCGCCCACGTATTAGGCTTAGGTCAGGTACACCGGGGTAGGCGTGGTTAGAAGCACCAGTTGAGTACGATTAGTCAAATGTTTATATGCATGTATCTATTTTATCCATTTTAAACCACCATATGGCTTAGAAACCATATAAATGTTTTTACAGTATTATTTCATACTTCTGCTTTTATTGTATGCACTTTACTTAACCATAAGTATTGCAATAATATCGATTCATTTCTCTTGTACGAGAAAAGAGACTGATCAATAAATAACATCTTTTATTGAACACGCCCGTCTCTTCTTTTTCTCTACAATCTGGTGAAACTAAGAATGCACGTACTGACTGAGTAAAATAAGTTGTCTTTTGTTTTCACACGACTCTAGAGATACACTCTTGATTAGGGGAGAGCAAAGTTGTCATGTTCTATGGTTGTCAGAAACTAAATCCCTTCTTGTCTATCCAGGGAGGTTCAACTCCTCCTTGTCTATTCGAGAAAGTTTCTAGTGAACTCTGAGCTAGCTGGCAAACCCAAAACTTTAAGTCTAATATCGACAGTAGAGGACCTAGTTAACGTCTGGTCTAGGTCTATACTATTGGAGGTATTATTCCAATGTGCAGAGCCTATTGGGATAATAGGAACTACACTACATATCCACCCATGTCAGATAAATTTTAGTATTGGATTTCTTGAGAAGGGTTAAAACAGTGGTGAGTTTGCAGTGAGAAATTAGTAGTCTATCACATCCTGGTGTTTGATCGACATGTTTCAGCCAATAATGCATGGTGATTCAGTCACAGTGGTTTTCTTCAGGACTAAGATGCTATGGACAAAACCAAAAGCAATGAACGCACACTCACAAAGGCATGAGTATGTTGGATGGTTTGTTCGTAACTTACGATTTTCAACCTGATGGGAATCCGATGATGAAGCTTGCCACCAACCAGGTTGGTGGGTGAGGGCTCTTTCAAAAAACCTCATGTTTTTTCTGAGACATCAGTTAAATAACATGAATGACAGCTGAATGGCATGGAAGAAGGATAGGGCTTCCTTTCTCTTCTCACTCTCTCTTTTGTTTAGAGTAGTGTAATATGCTGTATGGTGCAATGCAATGTGTAGTGGAATGTCCAGTCTATGTACTGCTGTTTAGTGGAGTGTGTGCTCTAGATGAATGCCCACCCTTTTGTTATGAGCAGTAGTGTGTGCTCTCAAGCACAGTGTGCTCCTTTCAGCTGTGGTTAAATTAATCATAAAAATGGAAAGCAATATTTACAGCCTTTATTTGTGTCATGAAGTCTCTAATTGTGAATCTCTTCTCTGCAGTGATGGTGACTCTGGATCCTGACACAGCTCATCCTCAGCTCCTTCTGTCAGAGGGGTTGAGACGTGTGAGAGGCGCAGGCACAGCACAGCCCCTGCCAGACAACCCCAAGAGATTCACAAAGTATCCCTCTGTGCTTGGGAGCGAGGGGTTCACCTCAGGCAGACATTACTGGGAGGTGCAGCTGCTGCAGGACAGGGTTTGGTGGCATGTGGGGGTCGCAGCAGAGTCTATGAACAGGAAGGAATACTTCAGATGGTCACCTGAGAGCGGAGTCTGGGCTGTGCTGGGAGGTAATGCTCACTATGAAGCTCTCACCTTCTTTCGGACCCATCTCTTCCCGAGTGAGACGCCCCTGAAGCTAGGGGTATATCTGGACTATGAGGGGGGGCGGCTGTCCCTGTACAATGCTGACTCCATGGAGCTTCTCTACACCTTCCCGCAGGCCTCCTTCACAGAGAGGCTCTTCCCAATCTTCTATCTGTATGGAAAAGTGGATCTGAGGCTGGTGTGAGAGCTGCAGAGCTCTTCAGCCCTCAACCCTTGCTCCAACCCCCCTTCTGCAGTGATAACAATAATAAACCACTCCATTTGAAAATACATCTATTGGGAGAGCCCAATAATTAGGATGTTTATTTCAGCTATAATGGTCTCCCCTGTCCCTGCAGCGCCCCCATCGGGATTGTTCTAATGGTGACAGAGATGCTATCTCCCAGTAAACAGGCAGCCCTGTGAATAGTAATTTTTTATAAATCATTGTCCCCATATTGTCGCACTGACTTATGTCCCACAGTTCCGAGCTCCAGCACTGTTCTATTCAGGGCACTGCAACCAGTGCAGCTGCACCTTCTCTGACCTGGGAGAGGTGCTGTGCTCAGAAATAATGTTTGTGTTTAAAAGCACCTGCTGTTTCCCTGTGCCCAGAACAATAAAAATGTCAAGATAATGCAGGTGATTAATGTTTCTCCTTCAGAGAGATGGAAGTCTTGTCTAATGCCAGTTTTCACTGATTATAAAGTAGCACAGAGGGTTAATATGCTGGCTGCAAAGATCGTGTACATGCACATCACAGACCGGAAAACCTCATTGTTTTGTATTACATTTCCTACTGACTGATTTACACATATAGGATTCATTGCATCTGTGTAATGTGTGTGTTTGGTGTAAAGTGCTCTGACACCCTAGGGTAGGTATGAGTAGCACTCTAAAACTAAAGGAATGCATATATTAGAGGCGCTGTGACGAGATTAGTGGCCATGTTGGAAGGTGTGGTTGCAGAAATTTGTGGAGGAGGTCGCTAGGAGAGTGGGGTGCCAAAAAAGACTGTCACACCTGGCACTGTAACTGTAAATTCAGCCCTGCCCAGAATTTTACAGATAAAGCAACACTATAGCCCATTAAATTAAACACAATAGGTTTTTGTAGCACTGGTATTCTAAAATCACAGATTTGAAGTCAAATATTTACCTAAGATCACACAATATGGTTAAGCGGGGAAGCCACAATGAATCTTGGTTTTTCTGGTTCCACTTTGTACAGCCACTAATTGTGTTTCTATTTGTCTTTCCTTTTTACCTTAAATGTTAATGTCTTTGTGTTTCATCACCAGTGAATTATGCTGATATTTCTTTGCCAGGGTTTAAAACTTCTTTCTGCGGACAATGTTTTTGGAACATGTGAGCATGGTGAGGCCATTCAAAATGTGTCACAATACTGAGCTATTACAGCGTTAATTAAAACTGTAGAGATTCCATCACAATTACAGGCCGCCAAGTATAAGTTGCTTTTTTGTGAGATATCTGCCATCTGCACAAGCCATCGTTGTGATTTACAAAATGTTCTCTATGCAAGGACATGCAGAATGTTATATTCCAGATTGAATACTGTTAGAAAAGGGATTTCTGGTTGGCTAGGGCAAGTGCCTAAGCCAACCAGAAACCACCACTCTAGTTAGGGCAAGGGAATTGCACACTGAAGATAACCCCTGCTCACCCCCTTGGCAGCTTGGCACGAGCAGTCAGGCCTATCACAAAGGCAATGTGTAAAACATTTGCGCAACACACACACACTGCAGCAAAATACTAGCCACATCACAAAAGAAACACCACACAAGGTTATATCAAAAATAGCCTTTGTATTACTCATAAAACACATTAGAACTCAATCACATATATACACTGTGCCACCTGGCACTAGTTATGGCTTTACAGGGGATTATGTACATTACCGGGCCAATAGGGCCACTGTCATAACCATTAGAACTCACAGTTAGTGAAACAATAGTAACTACTAGTAATAGTACACTCAGCAAAAATCCAATATGCATAGACATAATATGTAACACATAATCACCAGCAGTGTAGTACATTCCCACATCCCACCTCTGTCACCAATATTAGAAATGGGCTTTCTGCCTGGCTTAGGCGCATGCCCTAACCAACTAGAAATCCCATTTCTAAGAATACCACGCACTATCAGCCTCCTGCAGTAGCTTTTGTGGCTCCACAAACAGATCCAGGTCTTGTAGACATATTGGATAGAATTATCTTGTGTCTACACATTATTTCCAGATGTTATTGTGTATATACAGGCCATCCTGTTAAAAAGAAGAATCTGTTTTGCTCATGAAACCTTAAGAACACCTGTTAAATGTGTGACCCTCAGAAGCAAATCTGCCTTTCAGGCCAACATCATGTGCTTGCTGGGACTGCGATGACAAGGTTCTTAATGGAAAACAACAAACCACATGTCCCAATATGTAAAGTGCTATTGAAACAAAAGGTCAGGGGTTGGGGCGTCACTTGGAGTGAGGTTTTGACACCAGGGCAAATAAAGCAGAATGATTTTGCTACTTTATTTATTTGAAGGTTTTATATAGCGCTAGCTCCACCCGAGGGTATCAGAGCGCTTTACATTTGCATGGTTATAAACAAGGAAGAGCAACAATTGTTATGAGCTAAACAAATTATACAAGGTGGTCTAAAAGAGCAAAAAGAAACATTTAGAGTATGTAGTGAGATGGGGAAGGAGAGGATAGACAAAAACCAATTAAAGGAACAAGTATGTTGTTACATAATAACAATATTACAGTGTACCAAGGAGGGCTCGGCGGACATAGTAGGGCAGGGGGAATTTAAGAAGGTGAAGAGTGGAGGGATAGGAAAAATTGGCTGGTAAGGGAGGGGAGGGGGTGTGGAGGGTGTCAGGAGAGTGGGGTGTGAGTGCGAGGGGTAGGCGGAGTTGCATAAGGAAGAAGGAAGCAAAGTATTCGGAACGGAGAGCAAGGAATTAAGTCCCCTGATATTTAGTGAGAAGGTGTATTTTAAGGTCTCTTGAGCTGACATAAGAGGGGTTACATCGAAGATCTTTGGGGAGGCCGTTCCAGATGTTGGGGGCCTTGCCAGAGAAGGAGTGGGATTGGGAGGCGTTTTTTTTAGTAGTGTGGGTATGAGGAGAAGAGAGTTGGTGCTTTTCAACGTTCAGGCACAGCCAGTTTGGTTGAGAGGTACAGTGGAGTCTTTTGATAGAGGACTTTGTGCATAATGCAGGCAATTTTATAGGAGGATCAGCCTTTGATGGGGAGCCATTTGAGGTCCTTGAGGGCAGGTGAGATATGGTCAAAACGTTTACACTTAGTTGTTAGTCTGGCTGCAAGGTTGAGGACAGATTTGATGGGGGCAAGGTGGATTTTGGGAGTTCCAGATAGAAGAGCATTTCTGTAGTCAATTTTTGATAGGACAAGAGATTGGGTAACTAATTTGAAGTCTTCAGCTGGGATAAAAGGTTTGATTGTTTTGAGATGCCGGAGTGTGAAGAGTGCACCTTTTGCTGAGTTCTTTATATGGGACTTCAGCCTGAGCTTATTGTTGATGGTGATGCCGAGTGATTTGACAGATTCGGCGAGGGAGAGAGAGCAGTGTAGGGCATTAAGGTCAGCGATCCATGTTTGAATGGGGAGAGGGTTGTTTTTGGGAGAGAAGAGAATGATCTCTGTTTTGTTAGGGTTGAGTTTGAGTTGTTGTTGTGAAACCAGGTTTGGATCTTGGTTAGTGCAGTATTAAGGTGTAGGATATCAGAATGGGATTTTATTTTATAGTACAGTTGGGTGTCGTCAGTATACAGGTGATAGTTGATTCCGGCTCGTTTAAGTACGAGGGTAAGGGGTTCCATAAAGAGGTTGAAAAGAGCAGGAGAGAGTATAGATCCTTGGGGGACACCTAGGGAGACAGATGTTGGGCTAGAGAGGCAGTTTTGAATTTTGATTTGTTGGGTTCTATGTTGGAAGTAGGAGGTGAACCAGTTTAGGACAGTGCCATTAAGGCCAAAGCGATCCTTGAGTGCATTGAGTAAGGTTGGGTGGTTAACTGTGTCAAATGCAGCGGTGAGGTCAAGAAGGATGAGTAGGTAGGTCTCGCCCTTGTCCAGGGCAAGGTGGATGTCGTCGACTATGTTGAGCAGTGCAGTTTCAATGCTGCAACCTTTGCAAAAACTGGATTGAAGGGGTCTAGTAGGTTGTACGTGTCAATGGGTTTGTCCAATTGAAGTAGGGCACATTTTCCAAGGGCTTTGGAGAGGAGGGGGAGGCTGGAGATAGGGCGGAGGTTGTTAGGGTCATTAGGGTCAGCCTTGGGGTTTTTCGGGATGGGAGTGATTTGTCTGAGTTGAAGGGAGATGGGAACAATCCCTGTTAAAAGGGAGGCGTTAATGATGTTGGTTCAATAGGGGACAATGACATATTTTAGATCTTGGTCAAGTGCAGATGGACTTAGGTCTTTAGTGTGAGGGGATGGTTTAAGTTTGGATAGGATGTTGAAGACTTCCAGTTCAGAAACAGAGTGGAAATTATGCCATGAGGCATTGTTTTTAAGCGGTGGGATAGTGAGGTAGGATCCAGAAGGGTTAGGCGATGAAAGGAGAGGTGAGGGGTTCAGGGTGGTTTCAAGGGGAGGGGTGGTAAAGGTGTAGTATCCAGGGGATATTGAGAGGTGAGCGAGAGTTGAGTTGCAAGGAAAGCACGATCAATTTTGGCAATTGTTTCAGTGAAAAAGTTCGCAATTTCTTCACATTTGTTAGTGGAGGTCACCAGGTTGAGGAGTGCAGGGGAGGTTTGATTTCTAATAATGTTGAACAGTGCTCTGGGTCTGTTTTTGGCACGGGAGAGTTGCATACGAAAGAAAGATGCTTTTTCAGAGAAGATGTGTTTTTTGTAGGAGGATCTTGCGATTCTAAGGAGAGCGAGATGGGAGGGGGAAGAGTGTTGTCTCCATGTTCTTTCAGCCGGTCTAAGTGAGCGTCTTTCTTTGTTAAGGTCTAAGGAAAACCATGATTTAGAGGGGCCATTTTTTTGCGTTTTGAGTTTCGAAGGGGCAAATTGAGACAGTTTTGTTAAAGTGCTCAGTGAGTTCATTCACATTTGGAGAGGGGGGTGAGACGGAGTTGGGTTTGGAGTTTATGTTCCAGTGCACGGGGGTCATTTGCTTAAGATTTCTGGTCATAATCGTGGTTTTATTGTTTTTCACTGTGGCGGGTGGGGCTAGAAGGAAGATCGTGAACAGTATGAGATGGTGGTCGGACCAGTCGATAGGGATGATGTTGGATAGGGATGCCAAATCAGAGTTGCAGATGATGGCGTCAAGAATAGCTCATTTGGAGTGAGTAGGGGAGTGGCAAAGTTTCTTGAGGTCGCTAATCTCAAGAAGATTATTGAGAAGGTTGATCTGAAAATGAAGAGATTTTTGGAGTTGGAAAGTAATGATTTAGTTAAAAGGTCCGATGGTTCTTAGGCAAAGGGAAGGGACTCACCAGGAGGGTGGTAGATGTTATGAAGTCGTATTGAGGGAGAGCTTTTCATTTTAAGTTCGGCTCCTAAGTATTTGAAGGTTGTGTAGTCAGTGTTACTGATAGGGAGAGTTGTAGTTCTTTTTAAAAAAAGATTGGTACTAATTTTAAATGTTGCTTGTGGGAGAACAGGAATGATGTGTAAAACTCATCACCTCTTCATCCCTTTAAGGGTTTCTTATGGAAAACAGTTCACATCAAAATTACAGATTCCCATACAGGATACTTCCTGAAATGTATAGCATGCTGCAAAGTGAATATGACACATATAATAATACATTTCATATGTGTCAAATAATTATGATACGTGGCAGAATGAATCTGACTTATATCAGGACAAATATGAATATGATACGTAGTGATTAATACGAATAACACATACTCTGAATTGAATGAGAGATATACTGAAATATATATATATCAATTATACTGAAAGGAATGTGGTTCTCACTGTAAACAATATAGCAGGCACTGAAATCAATACAATATGCATACAAAAATGGGACATTTCTTGAAATGACTGACAAATGTCGAGAGGAATATGACATACGTTGAAATGAATATGACAGATTGAATTGAAAATCAGTTACAGCAGTGAATATATTATATTCTGAAAAAAATATTTTGTACATTGAAAATAATATGATATACTTTGAAATGAACATTACATATGTTGCAATGGCTATGAATTACGTTGAAATGAACATTATAGAGACTGGAATGAATATGAGATATACAGAAATGAATATGAGATGATTTAAAATGCATATGACTTGTGTTAAATTGATATAAGCCTCATTGAAATGAATGTAACATGCCTCAGAATGAATATAACCAACACTTAAATGTTCATGATATTCGTCAAACTGAATGTGGCATGCATTGAAATTAATATTATATATATTGAAATAGATATGCATATGTTAAAATTGATATAACAAATAGTAAAATTAATATGACAAGTGTTAAAATGATTATGACATCTGTTGAAACAACTATAACATCGATTGAAAAGATATGACATTTTAAAATGAATAGGACAAGTAGTAATATGAATATGAATCATTTGAATGAATTTGATATGAATTTAAAAAATGATATGATAGGCATTGCAATCAATATGACTTGTATTGAAATAATTATAACATATCTTCCAATATATATGACCCATGTTAAAATTAATGTGTCAAGTGTTAATGTAAATACAGCATCCATTGAAATGTGTATGACATTCATTGAAAGGAATGTGAGACATGTTGAAATGAATATGAACTACTAGTAAATCGGCAGGAAGCCTGTTGTAATTAATATGGCTTACATTAAAATGAATATGACATTCTTTAAAATTAATATGACATGGAAATGGGGAAACCACTGACCGTCTTAGTGTCGATAAGGGAATTAGGCAGAACTGTGTCTTTGCCCCCACACTATTCCATCTCTTCATCAATAGTTGTGTGGATTTCGGTTGTATGATGGAACAACTACCACTTGAACAACTACAGTCTAAACAACTACTCCTTAACCACTACTTAGTCTAAAACACTACAGTTTTAACAACTATCTTTTACAACTACTATGCCTTTACCTCGCATGCCTTTACCCCATTAATGTTTCTATTTTACTGGTAAGTATAAACGTGTGTGTGTGTATATGTATATATGTTTATATATATATATATATATATATATATATATATATCTATATCAAGGCTCACTGTCCGTCTGCTCTCCTTCACTCGCGGCCGGGTGCTTTCGATGGCGGGAGACGGTACCACGCCAGTCAAAGACAAAGCTCAGATGCAAGAAGCATGCAGCACTCACGGGGGACTGTTCCAATGTAGTTTATTGGACAAACACACTAAGACGCGTTTCGGCCACCGCCTTTCTCAATTAGAGTCTAATTGAGAAAGCAGCAAAGGTAGGGAGCTGCTGATTTCGTGCCTTTAATAAAATCACTTCAAGCATCAAAAGTAGCCTGTGATTTTCTTCAAAACGGGAGAAAACGGTTCGTACATATATATATATATATATATATATATATATATATATATATATATCATCTAACACACATGCACCCCTTTACTCCCTATTAATGTTATAAAATCCCTTTCCAAGCAAAAAACCTACACCCACCCCAAACCTTTAAAATCCCCTTTCCATCCACAAACATATATACCCACCCTAAACCCCACAAATTCCCTATCCACCCAAAAACCCACACCCACCCTAAACCCTAAAAATTCTCTTGCAATCCCAAAACTCACACCAACCTTAAAATTACCTTTGCCACCCAAAAACCCATACCACCCTAAAATTACCCTTGTCACCCAAAAACCCATACCCACTCTTAACCCTAAAAATATACTTACCACCCAAAACCCCATAACCACTTCGAAAATTACCCTTACCACCCAAAAACCTATACCCACCCAAAACACTAAAATGACCCTTGTACCCAAAACCCCACACCCACCCTAATTCCTAAAAAAATCCCTTTCCACCCAAAAACCCATCCATAACCTAAACCCTAAAAATACCTTAGAAATCTCAAAAACCAATACCCACCCTAAATCCTAAAATGTCCCTTGCAATCCCAAAAACTCATACCTACCCCACCCAAAAACCCATACCCACCTTAATTCCCCAAATTTCCCGTGCCACCCGAAAACTCATACACATCCGAAACCATTAAAAATACCCTTGCAACCATATAGATATATAAACATATATTACCTACTGGTGGTCGCCAGTAGGTATATATAGTTAGGATTTTTTCTCTATGGGATTTTTGAAAATTCTATGTCTAATAACTTTGGCGTTTGTGGACGGAATTGGCTGAAATTTTCAGGAAAATGGCCCATTTTGTTTCTGAGCAGCCCCTGAAAATTTGGGGGGGTTTGTCAAGGGGGGGCCGAGAAAAAAGGGGGGTCCCAAAACGCGTTTTTCCAATGTTAATTTCCATAGGGCGGTTGGCCTCACTTTTAGCCCGAACGGCTGAATGGATTTGCACGAAACTTGGCAAAATTGTAGGGACTGGTAGCCCGATGTGCCTTTGCTAGGTCTCAATATATGTGCTCCAGTGGATTTTGAGAAATTAACGTTCAAAAAAAGATATATATCTGTAACAGCGGACCAGGCAGCGCTCCAGTTCGCGTACTTTTCGCGTTACGGAGCTTTGTGAAGCGAAGCTGATTGGTTCTCCGGCGTCTGTAAACATTCCAAACAGTCCGTAGCGGCCGCCATCTTGTCTCTCGGTAGGATCGAGAGACAAGAGGAGGCCAAAGCGAAGGGGCAAATGACCATAAGGGGGCATAGTAGATCCTCCCTGACCCCCTAGGTTTGATGTGGAGGTTTTAAAAGGGCCCCGCGGGGCAAAAAAAAAAAAAATAATAATAATCGAACGGCTAAATGGATTTGCACGAAACTTGGCAAAATTGTAGGGACTGGTAGCCCGATGTGCCTTTGCTAGGTCTCAATATATGTGCTCCAGTGGATTTTGAGAAATTAACGTTCAAAAAAAGAAATATATCTGTAACAGCGCTCCGGGCAGCGCTCCACTTCGCGTACTTTTCGCGTTACGGAGCTTTGTGAAGCGAAGCTGATTGGTTCTCCGGCGTCTGTAAACATTCCAAACAGTCCGTAGCGGCCGCCATCTTGTCTCTCGGTAGGATCGAGAGACAAGAGGAGGCCAAAGCGAAGGGGCAAATGACCATAAGGGGGCATAGTAGATCCTCCCTGACCCCATAGGTTTGATGTGGAGGCTTTAAAAGGGCTCCGCGGGGCAAAAAAACCCCAAAAAAACGTTTTTTGGGTGGGGTGCGCCCGGTTAGCGTAACGGGAAGCGGACTGGGGAGCGTACTACAAGGAAAGAAGAATGATTGACTTTTAACTTATTGTATGTTTATAGACTTTTTTAAAACTTTTTTTTCTGCTGAGTGACGTCTCGACCTATCTCCACGGGATGCAGTCCCTACCATCTCGGCGTTTAAGCCCAGGGGGACCGGTAGTGTGGGAGAGATAACGGGGCATATTATCAAGGGGGTTTATCTCCGCTTTTTTGGCTTTAAAAGCCAAGAAAGCGGAGATAAAATTATCTCCGTATTACCTAGCTGTCGCTAACACCAGTTAGCGACCGCTAGTAGGAGATAGCGACCATCTTGGGCCCCACTTTGCATGTCAGTGATATTTATCACTAATGACATGCAAAGTGGGCATTCCAAGATGTTAGCGACTGGAAACAGTCGCTAACATCGCTATCTCCTATTACCAACTTTTGGAGATATTCGCGCTAAGCGCGAATATCTCCAAAAAGTAACACCTGCCCTGAGCAGTTCTTAGCCATGTTATCCAATGGGAGGTGGATAACATGGCTAAGAGCATTAGCTCGGTAATGCATGAATATTGCTGACTTTTCAGCGATATTAATGCATTGCGGCCGTTTTTTATCGCATTCGCGATAAACCTTGATAATAGCAAGGTTTATCTGCGATAATTTCTGACGATGCTTAGCGGTAAAAAATTCGTTGCTAAGCATCGTTAGGGATAAATATCGCTTAACTTTGGTAATATGCCCCAACGTCTGTTAACGTTCGATTCGAAGGAAATCAGGAAGTGTTGAAAAACATTTTCTGCGCCATCTTGCCTTTTTTCAAATGCCACACTTTTGTCGTGCACGGCAGCCATTTTAGATGCCTTGACCAGACCCACTCTCTGCACGCTGTCGATCCTTAGCATGGCTCCCCACCCTCGCAAGCATCTCCCCCAGGCACTGGTCACCCCCGCTCTCTGTCTTATGCATGGGCAATAAACCTCCCCCCATCTGCGCTGCTCTTCCCTGAGAATCACACCCTGTGCCCGCCCGACACCTCCCTTTCGCCCTATTCACTACCGCACCCTCTGACACTCCTCTTCCTCTGTGTCCGATTGTCCAGGCCGGTCCCAGGCTATCAGCTAGCCTTGCAGATGTAGTTTATGGCCCCAGCTGTAAAGAATCACCCCTCTTCAAAGGAGTTATAGTAGATCAAGGCCCACACCCGATGAGATCCGTCACACCACACGCGTTCCTACTATCTGAAAACCATCCTGTATTGTGATTGGGGAGGGGACCGAGCCTGAAGCGGAAGATTCCAGGGATGACTCTTTGTACATCAAAGTTTTTACAATTATGTGTCACATTAAAAATATATAGCACTCCAACAAAGTAGTAGGATTATAAAACTTTAATAACTTATAAATATATACAACAAAACAAAAACAGTAAAAACATTTAAACATTTTTAGGGAAAAAGAAGGAACAATGGTCAGTAGCGGTCGGTTGTGCGAATAGTCCCAAGGCAGCACAACGTCCAGATTTCTGGACGGCACCCAGGTGATGTTGCCTGGGTGCCGCACTGATTTGGGTATCCGGCGTGGGGCGTCCCGGGGGGTGGGTCCTCAGTAGCGGTCTGTTGTGCGAATAGTTCCAAGGCAGCAGAACGCGCTGAAATGTGGATGGCACCAAGGTGATGTCCAGTAAGTTGCCGCCCTCCGAATAACGGCGTGGGGCGCCCCGGGGGGGGGGGGGAGGCGGCGTGAACGGGCCTCCCCAGGTGGAGCCTCGTCTGCTGTAGTGGGGCGCCCCTTTACCGTTTCAGTTGCCATTCCGTCCGCTTTTGGTCCACTGTGTCAAAATCCGCAATTCAGCTGAGTTGCGCTCACTCTTGCGGTGCAGCGATAGGCGGCTGTCACAGGACTCTCAAAATGGCGGCAGGCTCTTTCCTTTTTGGGCCTGGTCCACTGAAATGGCCCTGGGACACCTTGGAAATCGGACGCTTGTCTGCTAGGTCTTGGACCCCATTCTCGAAAGCGTCCCCTCCGCCTTGAGGATTCTACAAAAGTCTTGGGGGCCCCCGACTCCTGCAGGCTTCCGGTGGGGAGCGGCTGCCATGATTGCTCGCGGAATGACCACGACGGAGCCACGAGATGGTGGTGCTTTCATGCTGACGCCAGCTTCAGTCTGAAACATCCAGAAACAAGGTGGGGCTTTCATCGTTTGGGAAAAAAAAAAGTTTTCATCCAATGAAAAGTGTTATTTTTAGGTCATATGATCAAGCCTTCCATCATTAGGAAACCAAAAGTAAAATGAACCAATGAAAAGTTTTATAAACAAGTCACATGACCTGTTATGCGGCATAGGGTATAAAAAGCGTAGAAAATCCGTTGGCACGTGAGGCGGCGTCAGTAGCGGACCGATGTGCGAATAGGCCGAAGGCAGCACAACGCGCCAAGATCCGAATGGCACCGAGGTGGTGTCCAGCAAGTTGTCGCACTGGTGTGGCCATCCTACAATGCTGAAAGTCGGCGTGGGGCGCCCCGTTGGCCTGTGAGATGGCGGCAGTAGCGGACCGATGTGCGAATGGGGCCAAAGGCAGCGCAACAATATTTTCTGAATAGAAGACACCACAAGGCGCTGAGATGCCAAGATCCGGATGGCACCGAGGTGGTGTCTAGCAAGTTGCCGCACTGGTGTGGCCATCCTACAATGCTGAAAGTCGGCGTGGGGCGCCCCGTTGGCCTGTGAGACGGTGTCAGTAGCGGACCGATGTGCGAATGGGGCCAAAGGCAGCGCAACAATATTTTCTGAATAGAAGACACCACAAGGCGCTGAGATTCGGTTAGCACCGAGGTGGTGTCTAGCAAGCTATGCAGCTGAGTTGCGTGCGCACTTGCGGCGAATAGGTCGAAGGCAGCACAACAATGTTTTCTGAATAGAAGACACCACAAGGCGCTGAGATTCGGTAGGCACCGAGGTGGTGTCTAGCAAGTTGCCGTACTGGTGTGGCCATCCTACAATCCTGCTCCGAATAACGGCGTGGGGTGCCCGAAGGGGGGGGGGGAGGCGGCGTGAACGGGCCTTCCTAGGTGGAGGCTCGTCTGCTGTAGTGGGGCGCCCCTTTACCGTTTCAGTTGCCATTCAGCTGAGTTTCGGCCGCTCTTGATGCTACAGCGACAGGCGGCTGCAACAGGACTCTCAAAATGGCGGCCTGTTCTTTGGATTTGGGCCTGGTCCACTAAAATGGCCCTGGGACACCTTAGAACTCGGACGCTCGAATTTTTTTTCCTTTCCTCTACATGCAAAAAAAGGTAAATGCCCGGTACGTTACACGCTTCATCTGCCACGATGTACTCTCCAGAGGAACCGAAAAAAAATATAGTTATGGTAACTATACCATGCATCGTCATATGGAGAGGTGGCACCGATTAATTATAGTGCTGCATAAAAGAGAGATTTGGAGGAGAACCCCCGACCTGCCAGTACATTCATCAAAGAAGTGGCACTGACAGCATCAGAGGCAAGGGAAACGGTCCCAAATATTTAGAAGAACTTTGGAAAGATCAAAATGACATGTTTAGATTGTGGCAAATTAATTTCATGTGGACAGATGAGTGTTACTCTAATAAATACAGCATATGAACATCATCATAGTCGATGGTTGGTAGAGACATTTTGACTATATCCTGGACCTGCCCGTCCTCGCCCAAAATGGCGCCGGAATAAATGGGACTCGTAACTCCTTGTTGTGTACTGGTTGCACAACCTTGATATCACGAGATACGTATGCAGTTTTGAAGCACATGGCGGGCGGGGACGAGAATAGATTGAATATTTCGATATCCCTATTGATATTAAGTTCTGATGTGTTATTGATTACTGTACTATTGAAAGTTCGAATTAACGTCAACCATGGTACTTGCCCGCAAATGTATATCTAGATAATTTTATTGTAACTGGCCCTGTCGTATTTTAATTATAAAATGTACGTCCACTGATTCCGCAACTGTTAGACACCTTAGTTCTTGCAACCTAATGGCCCGCCCGTTACGTTCCTCTACAGTGTAAATGTCTACTCATCATATACGATTACAGTTTGCTCCGTGGCCGGCCCACGTGGTTATAGGCCCGTATTTGTATAATTACATTTTCACAATAAAGGTTTTTAAAAGAAAACATGGTAGTAGTATATACATTGGTAAAGTTTTTAATAATAGTCACTGTTTTAGAATCAGTAAAAGGCAAGTGAAATAAAGCAGACCAATTACATGAAGGGTAAAAGGTATAATACGCAGGAACGCAGTAAAGATAAATGGTCAAGGGCTGTTGTGTTTTCTACTCCTGCAACATAAAGTGATCGATAAGAATCTCATATTCAGGCGTATCGGCAACTAAGACAGCAGGCCGACCCTCTTTTGCTCAACGGCTCCGTCATGGGACGAAGAAACGCCCTTTTCCTCGAAAAAGGAATATATTTTACTTGCAGGACAGTTGTAAATTTTCCGGGAAAGTACATTAGCCTGGAACATTATAACATATATTTAAGAAAAAATAATGTTCGAAAGTAATAAAAAGCGTAATTTTTAGGTCATATGACCAAGCCTTTCATCATTAGAATAAGAAAAGTAAAATGAACCAAGAAAAGTTTTATTAACAAGTCACATGACCTGTTATGCTTACGTTACGCGCTGCGCGTCGCGCCCCGGATCACTTCCGGATGCGCTAACGCGGCGCGCCATATGACGCATTACGCGACAACGCAGGTCCAGAATATAGTCAAAATGTCTCCACCAACCAGCGGTCGGAACACAACCCCTTTCAGCAGGCTAAATAGTTCTGTTAAATGACAACAGAAGGGACAGGCAACAAGAACCATCAGTCAAAGAGGGGAGGGCTAGTTCTTCTCTACCGGGTCACGTTGGGGCGCTACCGGAACTGATCGAATTGGTAGTCTACAGTGTTTCTGGATGTTTCAGACTGAAGCTGGCGTTAGCATGAGAGCACCACCATTTCGTAGCTCCGTCGTGGCCATTCCACGAGCAATAATGCTAGCCGCTCCCCACCAGAAGCCTGCGGGAGTCGGGGGCCCCCAAGACTTTTGTAGAATCTTCAAGGCTGAGGGGACGCTTTCGAGAATGGAGCCCAATCTCTAGCAGACAAGCGTCCGAGTTCCAAGGTGTTGCAGGGCAATTTTAGTGGACCACGCCCAAATCTGAAGAGCCGGCCGCCATTTTGAGAGTACTGTGGCAGCCGCCTATCGCTGCACCGCAAGAGCGGGAGCAACTCAACTACATGGTGAGCGAGACGCTGTAGTCGAAAGAGCGGGCGGTAAACAGCTGAATAGCGGAAGAGGCACAGTGTAGCAAAAGCGGACGGAATGGCAACTGAAATGGTAAAGGGGCGCCCCACTACAGCGTGTCTTTAGGTGAAACGGATTGTGGGACAAGGTCAAGAATGGAAGAGTTACCAAAAGGCAAGAAGTTCCGCTTGATCCCGGGAGCCGGCCACCTATGTCGGGGGCGATCTCAGGCTACACCAGGAGAACACGACTTGGGGAGGGAGCCGGAGCCAAGCGCCCCCTCCGAGTCCGCGCCATCACACCGTCCCTCGGGGGCCTCTGTCAAGCGGTTCAGGGTGGCACCGCATCACATTGTTCACAAATGCAGTCACGTCCTCAAACAGCCCCCACTTTACTTTGAGAATAGTGAAGCTGAAGCAAGTGCAAATAGGCTTCAGACAGTGTTACAAGCACTCCTCAAAACTTTGAACTATCAGAGTGCATGAGTTTCATGCTCGATCGATTGAGCTAGCCGGATCGGGCAACAAAAAGTATAAAATAGTTATGTAAATAGTTGTTTAATAAAATGTTTTACCCTGTTACTTTGCTGGTGTGTTGTATATATTTGTAATATTTGCATAGAGTTTATCGTTATTTTGGGCGGGGTGGGTGGCAGAGCCGAGCTGTATTGCAGCCATCATGGTGTGGAGTTCAGTTCATCTCACTAGTTTCGTGTTTGTCATGAGGGGTTGTTCCTAATGTTTCTATTTTAGCGAGGTCAAAAAGAGATCCCATTAGTGGCCTACTGATTTTGCTCGATTCCTTTTGTTTTTTTACACGATTTTTCGCTATCTGCAAAGGCTAAACAGAGTATTGCGACTCTGTACTTGTTTGTAAATAGAGAATGAACCAAAGAGAACCAATTCTAAAACAGTAAATGCTTGGATAACAATCAATCAAATGGAGAGAGAAGCAATATATATATCAGTGATGTCACTGACCATGTCATGAATGATGTAATATGTGACATCATCAGCAGTGGATTGCGGGTGCGCGATATATAGTTAGTGCAACTAACTATATATGGAATTTCAATGGTTTTGTGTGAGTAAAATAAGGTTTTTTAAATGCTAATTCCTAACTATATATGGTCTATAACCTATGGTTTTTTCAGTGAATTTTCAAGGTTTTGTAAATGCTAATTCCTAACTATATATGGTCTATAACCTATGGTTTTTTCAGTGAATTTCATTGGTTTTTTAACAGCTAATATCTGTAGCTGTAAAATGTATTCTTCTTTAAATCCAAAAATATATTTTATATGTTTATTAATAACTTTTTTTTTAAATATTTTTTTTTCTTCGTTCCCGCTTCGCGAATCGGGAAGCTTCCCGTTAGCTGACCTTGATGCCGCGAAATAGACCGCGAGCCGGTAAACGTTTCTTTACCGCAACTGCCGCGTTAGAAAACAACATCGTGACGCCTCCCGTCCGCATGACGTTTCGCGTTGTCGCGTGATACGTCATATGACGTGCTACGTTAGCGAACTCGTACGCTTACCGAGTCGCAAAGCACAGGTTTCTGGAAGCAAACCGGGAGGCCCTGCAAAGCGCGTAACGAAAACACAGCAGGTCATGTGACTTGGTAATAACACTTTTCATTGGTTCATTTCACTTTCGGTTTCCTAATGATGTAAGACTAGGTCATATGATCTAAAATGAACACTTTTCATTGGTTGAGAACTATTTTTTTCCCAAATGGTGAAAATCCCTCCTTCTTTCCTCACTCTGACTTTCATCATTGTGAGAGAAAGACCCTTTGTTACCAGTGAGCAATGGCTTCTTTACTAGCTTCAGCTGGTGCTTCCCCACCACCTCCACCACATCCAAGGAAGAGTGGACCACCTGCTAAAGTTATAATTCAGCAAGAAGAGGAAGAAGAGGAACAGGACGACCTAGATAATCTCCCTATTATGGCCAGAAGATCTGTTGTACCGGAAGTAACGGGACCAGAGGGCAGGGAGATGGTGCCAAATATACAAACGAGATTTCGTGAAGTAAAACAAGTCTGCGTACATTGCAGTGGATTCATTTGCTACGGAGAAAGTAGCATCACTCTGATCAACAGAGCTATTGACAATCATGCTCATGTTTGTCCGAAACTCCCCAAACAATAAATTCTTTTTTTTTGTTTTCTTGCTCCTGTTGAGCCCTTTACAATGAATCGTTTTCGTTGCCCCCTCCGAAAAAAAAACAAAAAAAATATAAAACTGTTCAGAAAAATTCAAAAAAAGTAAAAAAAAATTCAAAAAAATAATAAAAAAAATATAAAACAACAAAAACAATTAAAAAAAAAGTTCTTTTCAGAACTACCTCCCCGTTATTAAAAAATTGGTACAATATTTGCAACTGTGCCAACCTCTATTTCTCTTAGTTCGCTTCCCAGTTCGCTCCCCGGTACGCGAACCGGAAGCGAACCAAAATTTTTTTTTTTTTAAAAGAACAGTAAGTATAAGGGAAGGAAACAGACAGTTATAGGGGAGTAAACTAGAGATACTATTACCTGTAATCCACTGCTGATGATGTCACATATTACATCATTCATGACATGCTCAGTGACATCATCAGCAGAGGATTGCGGGTTACAGTATCCCTAGTTTATTCCCTATAGCTGTGTTTCTTTTAACATAACTGTCTGTTTCCTTCCCTTATACTTACTGTTCTTTTTAAAAAAAAAATTTTAGATCAGTCAGAAACAGTGAAAGTAATGAAATATAAAAGACTACGTAGAATATGAGCACTGTATGCAACAACTTTGACACTTACAGAAGCCTCACCTTCTCCATGCCTCCTACACAGTTCTACATGTACATCATAAATGCAAACAGAACAGAATTAATTATACATGTTAAATGGTTTATTTTTGCTGTTCTCAGAATGTATCAAATTTCACTAAAACAGTGACTTGAAGGTATTCATCATATAACAGCGGGGAAAAAAAAACAATCAAAATGATTGTGTTTAAAAAACCCATACAACATTACAAATCAGAATTCAGAACTCCTTAAAGTTAACTTACTTTCCATGACGGCCAAGGATGTCCTATGAACAGCTTACACTCTGTTGTGCTGTTATTACTTTCAACCCGCCACTTTCTGAAAGAAAACCTCCATCGTTTTCAAAAACATGTTACATACAATAAATGACTTCTTGCTCTCTACCACAATTTTCCACAAGGCCAAATCTTGTCAGAGCCATGTATAACTCTTGGATTTCTTGTTAGCCAATCCCGTCTTTTCGCATTTCCGCAACTTTCAGAATTAAAATGTTGAAGATCATTTACACAATCCTGGACTAGTAATATCTTCCCCTTCTTGCTCAATCATGTTCTACATTTCCTATCACACTGATACTGCTTACTATGAAGCAGACTTACACTACCTTTATGACTAGTACAATTATTTAATTCTCTACATCACTTTTAATCACAAAGCAATGTAAAACAGTAGACAGCATTGCAGACTTACATTCCCTCTACTCCATGTTTTGATTGGCTGCTTCAATTAGCTTATAAAAAGAAACAGTTTTTCTGAACTCATTCAAAGTGCACGTATTTCTCCATAAAGTCCAGTGTTATGGTAAGAAGTTATGTCTCTGTACTACACTTATCCTCAAGGCCAAATCGTGTAGGAGCCATGAGAACTTCTTGAAATTCCTCAGAGCACATCCCGAGATTCTTTCCCTAAAATTTTGGTTTTAAAAACATCAGGTAAGAGTTTTTAAGGTCATACGGCAATTTTTTTTTGAAAATTAAAACAGAATCATTGCAGAATGGCCAGCCATTTCTACACTTTAAATAAGCTGTATAATGTCCTGATGTTATTGAAGGACCATCATGATATATAATTGCTACAGTTACAAAAGTCCTTCCTGATATTGACAACTGTGAAGCCACAACATTTTTAATTAAAGTTGTCAATTTTGTTCCATCAGGCCTACATCGTTGGAACATTAAAATGACATACTGGCCATATGTTCGTATAAATAATGTGGACATCATTTCAGATTTACATTGGCTACACTCCATGTTGTGATCAGCTGCTTTTACTAGCTTATTAAAAGAGACTGATTTACTGTCTGGCAAAGTTAAATATATAAATCTTTCTGAGTCTACACTAGTAGTACTTGATACCCTACAGTTCTCGCAGTCATGCTGCCATTGATAAGAAAGCCCAAACAGGTGATCTACATCTACACCTTCATCATGCAATACATCAAGCATGTACATTAAAAACTCCTGACAATCTTGCTGACTATTTTGAGAGAATTGTGTTTGGCCTGAACATCTGTCTAACAGATTTCGAATTTCAGACACACTTTCTATGTTTGTTCTATCAGTGCTACATTTCTCTAACACAGAATTTAACAAACTGCAAAATCTTTGATCAGAATTGACCACAATCTCTTCTTTTACATTTTCTAGAGAAAACAAAACATTAACCACTACATTAGCATAGCAGTTGACACCAGAACTGTTTTCAAATTGAAAACCAACAACATCTTCAACAGAATCCTTTTTGTTTCTGCTTATAATTTCAGGTTCATCGACTTTTCGTCTTTTTGCTACAACCTCCCCAGTATTGGTCACATTTCTTCGTTTCCGGCCTACCACACGTTTCTCAAACAAAGGATACTGAGGCAAATGTGGCGCATACTCTCTTCTCAACCTATTGTATTCCTTAACACAATCTAGATCCGCACAAATGTTTGTGACATCACACTCAATCAAGTACAATCCCGATAAAGTCCTAACTCGTGACAATGCCACATATGCCATACCCTCCTTGAACACAGAACTGCCAATATTCACCAATGCACAGTCTACACTTAAACCTTGCGATTTATGGATTGTCACCGCATATGCCAAGCAAACAGGAAACTGCTTACGACGAACATATAAGTCTTTTACAAGCAAAAATCTAGCAGAACAACGAGCAATTAGCTGTACTTCCTCAATGCCATCAAATTTAATTTTTAAAATTTCAATTCCATCTCTATTTCTGTATTTCACAAAATCAACAACATTACCCATTGATCCATTTACCAGACCTCTTTCAACATGTAAATTCCTTCTTAAAATTATACGGCAGTTCAAGCACACATTCAGAGTCTTTTCAAAACCCGCAGTTTTAGATATACTCTTCTCTAATAAATCCAATTTTGTTTTCAGATTCTCAGACAAAATAATTGTTGATCCCATATGCTCTACTCTGTCAATAGCTTCCAGTTTCACAATCTCTTGCTTTTCTAAATGCAACATTTTGTTGTTGAATTTGGCACATTCTGCAAGAGTTGGCATCAAACATATTCCAGATTTTTTCTCAGTAAGTTTCTGAAAAATATTCTCAGGCACAACATCTTCGTCTGGATATAAATTTGTCAGTAATCGTGCATGTAAAGCTTCTTTCCCATGCTCGGTCACTTTTCCAATTCTAACATCTTGTAGAATAGTCTTGTAAACTTCATCCTTTGCCTGACGCATATTTTCATGCAGTTCAGCATAATTGAAGTTTAACCATATATTGACGTTGCCAATGCTCCCTAAGCACTTCCTGGTATCTTCATGCGTGAGCATTTTGAACACAGGTTGCCCTTTCACTGGTGTCAGCTGCAGAAGATCTCCGAAAACAATGATGTGTTTGCCACCAAATAACACATCATACTCTGTTTTGAGAACTTCTTGCATTCTCAAATGCACAAAGGCAAGCATGACATTGGAAACCATGCTTACTTCATCAATGATAAGAAGTTTCATTTTCCTCAAGACTCTTGAAACTTCAAAACAAGCATCTCCAGATAGCTTGTGATATTCTAATTTGTTGTCATGCTCCACTGGCAGCATCAGTAAACGATGTAAAGTAATCCCTTTAATGTTATGTGCTGCCAGTCCAGTTGGAGCAGTGACAACACAAGACAGCGATGACTCTGTCCTTTCCTGCAAATAACACGAAATTGCTTTAATAAGGAAACTTTTTCCAGTTCCCGCTTCTCCACTCACGTACAGTCGGACAGGCTTCAACGACGTACATGAGCACTCTTTCTTGTCATGACGTAATCCATGATCAATTTGCATGGTAAGTTCGTCATATATTTTCCTCTGCTCAACGTTGAGTTGTCTTTCCAACTCTTCTAAGTTAACCGCATCCTCCTGAGCATGTGCCATGGCTCTTTCCACTTCATTCATAGCAGTGGCAGCTTCATTTTCGATAAGAGGTCCTCCTAGTGGATCCTGACTCAATGAAGCAGAACTCTGACTGTCCTGAGAACTGTCTCTGGCAATCTCGGCTGCAATCGTTGCTTCCTGCTCAATTTCCACATTCAACATTTCTACATATTTAGGAAAAGCAGGACATTCTATGGTCTCCTTGGCACCATTGAATGAGTCTTCATAACAAAGGAAATCTCCAAGCAGTTCCTCTTCTGCACGCCAAGGCTTAAAAAGTTGCAAAAGTGCTAAATAGAAAAACTCCTTTTTTTCAGGAGATTCGCCACTCAATTTTCGATGGTTTATCAAGTGGCATTTTCTTTGCTTGACCAGACATCCCTCACTTCCTATTACAGCATACACTCCTTTCTCAGTATCTTCTTTGATGTTCCTCTTGAATATGTAATTTTGCAGAACCTCATACAGACAAACATTCTCGAGATGACTGCTTCGATTTGGATAATATGTATCCAACATGTTGCTCTTCAAAATGTCGGTACTGTTTGGCTCCTTTTCCGCCAAATACTCAATTTCCCGCACAGGTTTCAGAACTCGATTACGCGTTGCAGCAAGACCAACACTCACCCAAACGATACTCTTGGACTTGGCATAGAGGCTTGCTGAAGACAAGCGGTCAGAACATTCGTAAGCTCCGATTTCTCGATGCGACAACATCTTCAGACTGAAACTGTACAACTTCTTGCTGAGGCTCTTTTCATGGGAAATGTCCTCCCACATATCCTTCAATTCTGTCTTCTCTTTTTTGGTGATGTAAGATGTCACATACCGAGCCACAGCCATACAGTTATCAGCCACAAACTGTATATCCATGTTAGCATTCCACATGGACAAAATCACCGGGTTGTAGTCGTTGATGTACTTAGACTCTTCGTTCCTCTTCAAATTGTATGTGTTTTTAGGTGATTTCTTCATCACATTATGTCGCAGCGAAGACATCAAACTGTTCACTCTTCCTTTAGAAATCACCGGTCGTGGAAAGCCGAAACGACATTTGGTGTAGAACTTGTCTTTGTTCCGGAATTTACGACGACAGTACTTTCCACATCGATGGCTTTGGAAACGTAGAACTTTTTCTCGTAGGCTTTTTTTCTCCTTTGCGTTTGGAACAGCACACATAGAATACTGTTCTATGAAACTCATCACTGAGTCTTCTGCATCCGTTCCAAATTTAGGTGCATCCTTGATCCACAGCAACATATGTATATGAGGAGCACCTCTTGCTTGGTACTCCTTCCTCCAGAAGAAATCCAACACCTCTCCAAGAGGTGGATTCTTCTTATTCATGATGAAAGACATCATACCTTCAAATCTATGATTGAAGTACCTACATACATTGACTGGATCCAAAGAGCACAGTTCTCCGGGTGTCTTGAATTCGATGTTTTCTACGTTAGCATTTGCCTCTCGTAGAAATTCAAGTAAGTCTTCCCAGCCATACTCAGCACAGCTCAAAGTGAGGAACCATGTGGGAGTTCCTAAGTTCCTTAGCATACATTTTAAATCACCATGACGACGGTACCAGTACTCATTAGTACCACGCTGACACGCCATGAGATTAATCAGGTGAGAATCCAAAATACTGTCTTGGACATTGACTTTATCCATAAAGTCACTTGCCGAGATGTTTTGCATGTGTATACCACTTTTCAAGATGTGGTTCACTGCATATGACAGTCCAGACAGATCGCTTTCAAACAGGAGATGAAACAAATAAGGAATGCATTGTCGAAACCTAGGATCTCCTGCATACAATCGCAAAGTCCGGTATTCAGAAGCAGGAATTTGATGAGGTCGCTCATCATATCTTCCTCCCTGACCTGTTGGAAAAAGCTGTGGGAAACACCGAGCTTCCAAACTTTCCTCCCAAACACTAATGGGACTCCCTTTCGCTTGTTTCATTTGAAACAACTCAATAGCATTCCCCATGACTTCCTTGGAATGCAAAGGATGAACACTATAATGTTCATATATTTCTTCACTAGTACAGGGTTCTACTTTCTCAATTTGACCAGCACACAAATCGTTATCCTCTTCCTCACTTACTTCCTCTTCTGCAACATATACATTTTTATAGTACTTATTATATTTTTTCAAATACAATGTTGCCCTTTTGACTTTCCTAACATCTACTAAATCTTGCCATATTTTCTTATTCTTTGTCGGAACCCCATTAACTAAGATAACAAGAGGTTCCTCTTCCACTTTTTCTACTCCAATTGTGTTAATGTTTTTCTTCAAATCTAGAGGCAAATAAACAACTCTTCCCTTTAATCCTCTCTGTAAATCTGATGGAGGCAATTTCCCTGTCTTTGGCTCCATTCTTACAATAGCCTGAAAGGGATGGATACTTTGAATCAAAATAGATTCATAAGTATTTAAATCCTTCAATTCAGAAGGAATCTCAACCAATTCCAGATTATTATGAACTGCTCTAGCAGGCATCTGGTTTTGATTTAATTTGTTACAACAATAAGTACACACACGTTGATCCAATCCCAAATCAAAACAATTTTCTACCATCAAGTATGTTGTAAAATCCTTCCATTCACTATTATTTTCCCTTTCACTTTTTCCATATAAATCCACTAACTTAGTCTGATTCTTATAATAAGTGCGTCGACAACACACACAAGTGAAATTTGGCCTCTCACTTGATTTCACCTCAAACGTCGCAATTTCCCTCTGGAAATTATCTGTACTGGAAACCTGTACACTATCTTCCACATTACTCTCTTCTTCTTGGTCAATTTCAACATTCTCCTCTTTACTTCCAAAGTAACAAAACTCAATTTCTTCACATATATTCTTCACATCTATTTCAGAACCATGCAAAAGAGCAGCGCATAATTGTTTAAGCATAATTGCTGGACTCTTAGCATAATACTAATTTCCTCACTTTATTATGATGCACTGCTAGCATCCTGAAATGATGAAAAACACTCTGGCATACTCTCCCGGAAAGACAAGCCAGTGAATGACCATGCAAACCTATCACTTCTCTCACTCTGCAAGGATCTAATTCTTGCAACAACTTCATTTTCTGCTTCAAACTGTTCTTACTAAATGACCGTATAAAATCACAAAGCAAATTGATGGAATCCTGTCGTACACTGCAAATACTACTACACTTCCAGGTGTACACAGGACCCTTAGGACGTCTCCCTAAAACCTCATTACCTAACACCTCTTCTATCTCTGTTCTCACAAGTTTTTCTTGTTCAACTGGACAACCATCTTTCACTTCATAAGCTCGACCACTGGTGTCAACTGCATGCACCAAATCATTATCCTGGAAATAACTCTCCTCATTAAAAAATGCCTCAGAGCTTGAACTATGCATCCATTCTCCAGAAAAAACTTCACAAAAATTACTACGATTAACTATTCTCTTCCATCTACTATTTCTTTTGAAATCATAAATTACCTTGTTTAGCTTCCTAATTCTATTGATTGTCAAAATAAATAACTTACGTTTAATTTCAAATGCCTGATCAATAACTTTCTCAACTATTTTTTTTCTCTTATAAAAAACCACTTTCTGCTGACCTTTCTTAATATTTTTTAACAAATTCCCAATTATCCTGTTGCGGAACATTCGTTTACGAATATCCCTAAACTCTTGTTTCCTTCTACTTTCATGCATAGAGTTATCTCTTACTCTAGCAGTAACATTTCTCATTGGCCTTTCCTTACCATTTGAATTCTTTCTCCTTTTCTGGACTGAAACATTTTCTGTAGTAATATTTTTTTTACTACACATATTTCTTATGACTGTTTTTCGACTCTTACCCGGTGCTTTCTTGGTGACTTGACAAATCTTTTTGTTAGAGGACTGCTGCATTATTCCATGGTCCTGCTGTCTTTGACGTTTTGCAGCCTTTCTTACTCTTTCTTTGCTAGGCATCCTAAAATCTTGAAATAATCTGCAGTTGAATCTGTGGTAAAATATAATAAAAAATGTTATTAACCACTATTACCCAACAGTAAATTAATAACAGTCATCAAAAACTTAACACACTACTTAAGTATATAATATACTGAAGCCTATCTCCAATTTTTCACTGAACAGGACTCATCTCTTCTTAACCTTGGATAAACCTCACCTACTCTGTGTCCCCTGCACATAATTAAATGTAAAGGGGCAGATTTATATTAACTAGCACATCCCCAGGGATGCACCAGTTAACGTGCACCGCTGCTCTGCCACCCACGGTGTGCCGCATTTACAATCAGATAGGACAAAGCTACATCAAAACCCTGCGCCTGCTTGAAGCAGGCATAGATCTTGACGCAGGTAGGCTGAAAGCTAAAGCAACAACTAAGTATCGTGTGCAGAAGTTACAAAAAAGGAAAAATGGCGTTTAAACCAGTAATGAGCCCATGCTAACGTAACACAGAGTAAAAATATCCAGGATCTACATCAGTTTGGGGTTCACGAACCTGGCAGGTACAAGGCACTGAGGCTTTCCACCGTGCATGTCTCATCCCAAATCATATGTTGTTTGTGAATGAAACAATTTCCCAGACCAAATGCTTTGGATTGGCTACTTCTAAAAAATTAAACACCCCTACTATCCCGGAGTTAGAGGAATATGATGGTTGGAGTAATTTTACTCGTTGTCCATTAAAGATTTACAGGCCCTACTCCGTAATTCTTCCTTTAACATTTCCAGTATAAATCCAAAAGGTTGACTGCTTTGGCAACGTGCCTTATCCACGGTTTAATAACGCTGCCTTTTGCTTTATATAAGTTTTCAAATTGTATGAAATATATACCAATAGGTCGTTATTAACCTTTAGGTAGTGGTTTTCTTCATGAGGTCTGGTCGCTTCCATACACATACAGATTTTCAAAGATGATCAAGAACTTTATCTGAATGGAGAGGAATGCACTGAGACGCCAGATCATTCACTAATGTGTAGGCACATACAGTTACACGGTTCATGCAACAAACACCGACCAAATATGGCTTGCGTGTTGCAAGGCACACCAGTTCCTGCTATCATCCCCACGTTCAAGTTCTTGGAAAATGGTAGTTATTTGATGCTCAATAATGAAGATTGTTCTGGGTTAATTAAAAGTATTCATTTTATCGTAACAGTAAATGAACGGGTTATTTGCTGCAGAAATGTTCTATTTCCTCCCACACATGAACATAGGGAGTTTTCAATCTGGCCACAAATACCAACCTTGGGAGCACATTTCAACGGCATGGCAAGAATAAGAGCTCTTTTGTCTCAGAGAGAGGTGGCCTTGAGTTCGGCCCGTGAAACTTTCGTGCTTCACATAGCGAACACCCGTACAGAGGTGCAGACCCTTTTAAATACAGATTCGACTTTGCATTTCAGCAAGATTACCCATTCATTTCCATGCAGCAGGAGGCCCATAGGAATGAAGGTGCAATTTGCGATTAGCAATTACCTCATCGCAAATTACGAATTTTTCCGACGGTGCAGGGGTGTCTCAAGAACACCCTGCTGCACCCCTGAAAAAGAAATTTGGGGTCATATGGCGCACATAAATTTTGAAAACATTCCTTTACCTCAAAAACGATTTTCAACTCATAATTTGAAAACACTGCACATGGGGAAATGACTTAAAATGTCCTTAAGACACATAAAAGCATATTTTTGATTGCCTTTGCAGCATGTTTCAGTCACCTTTAACATGCCTATGTAACGGAAACATTCAAAATCTAAATTTGCCATGCACAGGTGGGAGCATATTTACAAGCAATTTGCTCCACAGACAAACTTCTTACATTGAAATGGGAAAAATAACATCAGAGACTCTCAATTACCTTATAAAGAAGCAGACACCATTATGTCCTTCTCATCAATATTAAAACCATTGCTTTTTCTCAAAAACGATTTACAAGTCATAATTTGAAAACACTCCACAGCTCCTATGCACATAAAAGCCCTGTCAGTACTAATACTTCACATTTTCTCCAATTACAATTTCTCAAAGAAACAAAATCTATTTGTGAAACACTTGAGACAAAGCAACATTTGAAAAACACAACTTTCTTCATAATTTTCTCCTTAAAGCACACTATTTTCTATCTAAATTAAAGAAATTTTTTCTCACCTTAGCAAATACTTTGAGTTTCAAAACAGTCTCAGAAACACACCAATTTGTCTTCAGCAGAGCAAAAGGTATGCACTCCAGAGTCTGCAGCTATCAAAAGCACAGAAATGCTGTAATTCCTCACACATATCTCTCATGTCACCCAATCAAAACTCTTCCCTCACTTTTTTTCAAAGCAAAACCCTTCCCCCCTCTGCCCCCTCTCTGCTTTTTCTGCATAGCAACCACCTCTTGCAAAACCTCTCACACAACAATGTTGCAATTGAACTCTGAACTCTCAGTGCACCTGCATATCCAGAGCATTCTTTCATTTAATGATTTTTTCTTCGCCACTCAAAATACATCTTTCAACAAACTCATCCATGCACACTAACTTTCTGTTTTCAGCAATCAAAATCCACCAATCACTCTTACTGCTTCATTAACACAGAAACTCCTCAGTTTTTTTCATTTTACACTCTCATTTTTTCAACTGCCATTTCATTGCCACACTTCATCTGACTGCAGGAGAACCTTCTCTCGCCATGTTTTCTGTCTGGATTGTTGGACATAGCTACATCTATTGGGCTCAAAGGTACGCTGAAAACAGGAATTTACCTAACCTCAATTTACAAGATGTGGAAATTAAGTGGTTTGGCCACAGAGGATTAAAATGTCACCAATTGATACCATTGGTGAAAACCTTTATGCATTTGCCAAAACCTGACCTGTTAATTGTGCACTGTGGAGGTAATGATTTGGGCACTTTGACTGGGGTAGGTCTGGAAATGCTTTTAAAGGACACCTTTGAGCAATTGATGGCACTTTTTCCTCAGACTGCCTTGGTATATTCAAATATATGCCAAAGACAGAAATGGAGGTGGTCGAACCAATTTTGTCCACAAATTGAGAAATCGAGGAAGCATGTAAACAAATCTGTTTCAGCTTACATGAGAGACCATGGAATGGGCTCCCTGTACAACAATAACTTGCGTTACTACATGCAAGATATCTACAGAGCAGATGGAGTTCACTTCTCAGATGAGGGCAACAGAGTTTTCACTCTGAATTTAAGACTGTGCATTGGTACCTACTTATAAGTACCTAAATGTACCATAAACCCAAAAGCTCTTCTCAGAGCTACCCTACATCTGATCACTCACAATTATTATTTTACTCTAACTTTTTTCACTAATTTTCAAGAAAGTACGCTCCCCAGACCGCTTCCCGGTTCGCGAACCGGGCGCACTCCATGCAAAAAAACTAAAAAAACTGTATATTTTTTTTTTGCCCTGCGAGACCCTTTCAAAGCCTCCACATCAAACCTAGGGGGTCAGGGAGGATCTACTATGCCCCCTTATGGTCATTTGCCCCTTCGCTTTGGCCTCCTCTTGTCTCTCGATCCTACCGAGAGACAAGATGGCGGCCGCTACGGACTGTTTGGAATGTTTACAGACGCCGAAAAACCAATCAGCTTCGCAAACCTCCGTAACGCGAAAAGTACGCGAAGCGGAGCGCTGTTACAGATATATATCTTTTTTTGAATGTTAATTTCTCAAAATCCACTAGAGCACATATATTGAGACCTAGCAAAGGCACATTGGGCTACCAGTCCCTACAATTTTGCCAAGTTTCGTGCAAATCCATTCAGCCGTTCGATTATTATTATTTTTTTTTTTTGCCCCGCGGGGCCCTTTTAAAACCTCCACATCAAACGTAGGGGGTCACCGACGATCTACTATTCCCCCTTATGGTCATTTGCCCCTTCGCTTTGGCCTCCTCTTGTCTCTCGATCCTACCGAGAGACAAGATGGCGGCCGCTACGGACTGTTTGGAATGTTGACAGACGCCGGAGAACCAATCAGCTTCGCAAACCTCCGTAACGCTAAAAGTACGCGAAGCGGAGCGCTGTTACAGATATATATCTTTTTTTGAACGTTAATTTCTCAAAATCCACTAGAGCACATATATTGAGACCTAGCAAAGGCACATCGGGCTACCAGTCCCTACAATTTTGCCAAGTTTCGTGCAAATCCATTCAGCCGTTCGATTATTATTATTATTATTTTTTTTGCCCCGCGGGGCCCTTTTAAAACCTCCACATCAAACGTAGGGGGTCACCGAGGATCTACTATTCCCCCTTATGGTCATTTGCCCCTTCGCTTTGGCCTCCTCTTGTCTCTCGATCCTACCGAGAGACAAGATGGCGGCCGCTACGGACTGTTTGGAATGTTGACAGACGCCGGAGAACCAATCAGCTTCGCAAACCTCCGTAACACGAAAAGTACACAAAGCGGAGCGCTGTTACAGATATATATCTTTTTTTGAACGTTAATTTCTCAAAATCCACTAGAGCACATATATTGAGACCTAGCAAAGGCACATCGGGCTACCAGTCCCTACAATTTTGCCAAGTTTCGTGCAAATCCATTCAGCCGTTCGATTATTATTATTTTTTTTTTTTTTGCCCCGCGGGGCCCTTTTAAAACCTCCACATCAAACGTAGGGGGTCAGCGAGGATCTACTATTCCCCCTTATGGTCATTTGCCCCTTCGCTTTGGCCTCCTCTTGTCTCTCGATCCTACCGAGAGACAAGATGGCGGCCGCTACGGACTGTTTGGAATGTTGACAGACGCCGGAGAACCAATCAGCTTCGCTTCACAAAGCTCCGTTGCGCGAAAAGTACGCGTCCTGGGACGCTGCCAGGTCCGCTGTTACAGATATATATCTTTTTTTAAACGTTAATTTCTCAAAATCCACTGGAGCACATATATTGAGACCTACAAAAGGCACATCGGGCTACCAGTCCCTACAATTTTGCCAAGTTTCGTGCAAATCCATTCAGCCGTTCGGGCTAAAAGTGAGGCCAACCGCCCTATGGAAATTAACATGGGAAAAACGCGTTTTGGGACCCCCCTTTTTTCTCGGCCCCCCCTTGACGAACCCCCCCAAAATTTTCAGGGGCTGCTCAGAAACAAAATGTGCCATTTTCCTGAAAATTTCAGCCAATTCCGTCCACAAACGCCAAAGTTATTAGACATAGAATTTTCAAAAAACCCATAGAGAAAAAATCCTAACTATATATACCTACTGGCGACCGCCAGTAGGTAATGTACATACATATATATATATATATATACACACATATGTATACATATACATATGTATATATATATATATATATATATATATATATATATATATATATATATATATTACACAAAATACTTACCTTTAATACTTACCAAAATACTCTACAAAACCATATAAAATACAGCCAGCAACCGTTTTTTGAATAGTAATACATATTTCAATTATAATCCAAGAGTGCCATCTACTGGCCA
The DNA here is from genome assembly GCF_964261635.1 of Lissotriton helveticus. Taxonomy (NCBI): domain Eukaryota; kingdom Metazoa; phylum Chordata; class Amphibia; order Caudata; family Salamandridae; genus Lissotriton; species Lissotriton helveticus. Next base: position 93,584,190 of record NC_136065.1, on the reverse strand, counting down.
GAGGTCGCTGTTAATTCATTAGTGGTTAAAAGACTCGTGATTCAAGTTCATTCGTTGTTAAGGAGTCGTGGTTCAGGTACCTCGTTGTGAATGAGTCGTTGTAAAGGTCGTTTCCCCAACACTCTGCTGATCTCAAAAACCCTAAAGGTTTCAATCATTCCGTATTACCTCTGGCCTGAATATCAATGAATCAAAAAACATATTCATGGCACAAAACCCACACAGGGGTTATAGAGGGGCACTAACCCTAGAGGGGCCTGAATTGGAGAGAGTTCTTGATATGGATTATCTATTTAAAGACCAATTTGTAGGGTTACCAATTAGCGTGGGTGCAAATTCAGGACAGTGAGTGTTAAAATTAAGGACAAAGGGTCAAAATTAAGGACAAAAAGTTTGGACAGAGGTTAAAATTCAAGACAAAACTTCGGGACAAAAGGTAGGTTTTACAGACACATCTGTGCCATTGAGAGATGTAAAGCGGCAGGCATATGATGTAGCTAATCGGGGCCTGCAGTATTGGACTCTAGTCCTCTAAGTGACCAGCTTTAGGTGTCAGATGGCCTCCGGTATTCCATGTCTACTCAGCTGGTGATGAGTGGTATAGGGGCTGGTACAGTACTGAGTGCTGGATAAGACCCATAGCGGACAGGTCTTGTGTGAGGGTAAGAATATTAAGCAGGAAATGGGAGTTATTAACCAACTTGCATGAGCTATAATTGGCTGCAGACTGTTGAGAGTTATGGTATTATTGTGAGTTAGAATGGTTAGATAGGAGTTGACATTACTATAGAATACCCCGGCTAACCATATATCAGCCCTCCTTATTTTACCTGTATATGGCAAATAGTATACTGAGTAGAGCTGTTTCATTTCTGTAAGCTGTAAACTGCAGATTCTCATTGATGCACAGAAGTGTGCTACAGACTAGAAACTGTATACGTTGTTGAGGCATTATTGTACGTCTTTTACATACATAACATTTTCTACTGAATGGAAGCAAAATTCCAACATACAGTTTTACTGATAAAACCATATATCGCATAGACAATAATGTGCAGAATGTGGTTTCAGCAAATGTGTATCATTTTGAACATCACCAATTAAAGTGTATTGATTGTTTTGATCCTAATAAAAGTTCTGAATTTCAAACAAGTGGTCCATTTGTGGTTTCCTAATTACTGATATGTTTTGAAACATTTGCACAGTTCACTTGCAGATATTTATAATTTGTATATTACAAACAAACTAACAGCTTACAGCCTTTGTTTCGCACCCCCAAGAAAATTTGCAAAAACATTTATCATTCTCTATTCAATTGTATTAGCTTCTAAAGCATAGTACATGATGGCCTTACTGTGCACCAGGATATGACAAAAGATAATGAGGCTCCTCAATGATTCCCTCACTATCACCAACAGTGCCTCTCTTTCTCACATGTTTTTAATTTGTTTTGTAGCACCTCTCATACGGTAGTGTAGGGTGCCAGAGCACTTTACATCACACACACATACAGAGACAATGAATAATACATGTGTAAATCAGTGTATAGAAAATGTCACATAAGGCACCGGGGACTACCGGTTGTAGGGTGCACGTCACCCACACTGGTAGGCATTTTGTAAGAGTGCTTGGTCTGAAGAAGCACATGCTCAGTATCCAGAACATAACACAGTAGCTAGTGTGGACCTTAATGATAAGGATTTATTTCTACCCAAACAAACTCTTTCCAGCAGCATCAAGAAAATACAACACTGGGAAGAAAACATAACCTTGTAATCTATAACATGTAGCTTGCATGCAGTTCTTTGATATCAGTTTACAGCTCACTGTGCTAGATTACGTTTGTACATTAGGAACTGCACTGTAACAAAAGAATCTCAGTGACAAAAGCAGTAACTCACTGAGCTCTGCACATAAAATACTGTTTTTTGATATGCATTGGCACATTCTTTGCAGCAGGCATATTAACCCTCTGTGCTACCTTAGATGATTCAAAACTCCCATTTCTTTCCAGTGGGTACATTAGTCACCAGACACTTTTATTTTTGCCTGGAAACTGCTGGATTTACAAGGAACATTACACTGCCAGCCACCTGTAACAAAACTGACCCCCTACCTTCCAGCCTTCCAGGGAAACGCCTGATGACGGGGACACCCAGTCAAGCATTACTTCCACCGGCCAATGGTGCCCCTCATCTTCACATAGAACCTCTCTCATGTGTATTTAATTTCTTTCACAGTGCTACTCATCCGAAGTATGTACTGCAGGATGTCGGGGTGCGTTACATCACACATAATATATAAAGGCAATGAATCATAAATGTGAAAGTCAATGTATAGGAAATGTTACTTAAGACAATAAGGGCCACAAGGTGTGAGAGTCAGATGTCATCAATACTGGTAGGCAGTGGCATAGCTTGGGTGGGGTTACAGAGGCTTTTGCCCCAGGTGCAATATTCTTAGGGTGCAAAATTTTGAAAGAAAAAAAATGTGGGCGAAGGAACTCGAGTCATGTCGGTGCTGTTGTCTGCAAGTGCAGGTAATGTTGTCTTACCCGCCTTTCCTCACAGAAGGGCTGCACAAAGCCGTGCCCTCATGCATCTCTCATGGTCTCGGGCAGGTGGAGGGCCATACAAGGAATTAGTTGCTGCTGTTTGGAAGCAGAAAGATCATTTCAAGCCTGAGTTCCACGTTTGCTGCCTGACGTCATGTGTCGGTTTGGGATGGCAGGTTGATTCACCTGGGGGTGTGGCATCCATTCATTCTTTCATCCATCATTCAGTCGTTTGCCATTCATTCTGTCCTTCCATCTGTGTGCCCATCCATATTCAAACCTATTCAACCATTTCAAAACCTATCCATCATCTATCCTTCCATTCATCATTTCAACAGTCTATCCCTCCATGTATCCTTTCACTAATCCATCCAACCTTTCACCTTATCCATCTACACTTCCACCCATCCATCCATTCCCTCCTCCATCCAACCATTTACCCTTTTACTAATCCAGCCATTCTTTCACTTACTCATTCATTCCTCCATTCACCCAGTCACTCTTCCGTCCGTTCGTCCATCCATGCACCATTTCACTCATCTATCCATCCTTCCAGCTCTTCACCCTCCCTTTCACTCATCAATGCATTCTTGCACTCATCCATCCCTTTATCCTTCTTTTCACTCATCCATACACCCATTCGCCCATCCATCCTGTCAATCATCCATCCATACTTTCACTCATCCATCAAGCCCCCCTTTCTCTGTCCATCCCCTTTCACTTACCCATCCCTTCACCTATCCACCCAATCATCCACTCATGAATCTATCCATTGATCCTATCACTCATCCTGCCTTTCACTAAGCCATCCTTTTTCCCATCTAACTACCCTTTCACCCTTTCCCTTATCTATTCATCAATCCATCTATCATTTCGTTCATTCATCCTTGCCCATCATCCACCCTGTCACTTACCATCTACTCTTTTACCCATCTATCCGCCCTTTCACCCATACATCCACCATTCCACCCGTACATCCACCCTTCCACCCATACATCTATTTATTTACCCTTTCTCTCATCCATCCATCCCCTTTCTCTCATTATCATCCATTCACCCTTTCACTCACCCATTTATCCTTTCACTAATCCATCCAGCCATTCAACCATTCCTTCACTTACTTATTCGCCCACCTTTTCACATTAATTATGAGTTCAAACTTTGTCTGCAGAGTTGCAGACAGAAGAAGCACATGAAGCACTTCACCGTCACTGTAGTTCCTAAAGCAAGGGGTGGGGTGGGGGAGGGATTACCATGCCCCTGCACATAGGCAATCTGAACACTTGGAAGTCATTAGGCATGCATGATGCACAGTGCCAGGACGTGAGGTGACTGTGACATGGTGTTGTTTCCAGGGCTTTAAGTGGGTTGAAAAAACTTGGGGGTCTCTCTAAAGGGTGTGTCCAATGTAATTAAGGGAATGGCTTAAAACAAATCTGTGCTTAGCATAGTGTGCTATAACCCTTTCGTTTTAACTTCTTTCGCTGGCTTCTTTACATGAACTGGCTTCTGTGCACTCCTTCCAACTGATGAGGTGCAACATTTTTCTTTATGAACTGTTAAAACAGATGCCCGTTGATCACCATTCTTGCCAGCAGCCGGGAGCCACCGGTCACTCATCAACTTGGGCCCTTACCCTTGAATACCTGGATCATCTTTAAGAAGTCTGAGAACCCACGAGCCCAGCTTTTCTCAAATACAGCCCAAAACAATAGAGTTGTCTCTACTGGTGCCAAAACTTTTAACTCACCCTCACCTTTGTCCTGATGAAGACCCCGCCTACAATGCGTGAAATTGGCTGTTCCGTTTAGGGGTCGGAACATCGAAACTTTTATATTTTTATGGCAGACATATGTGACAGAGAATGTTTATCTGTAAATGTGTTATAACTTAACATTTAATGATTGGACAGTAACACTGTCGGGATAGTTTACGATTATCTCATTGATGTTCATATGTATGCACCACTGTCCTTTTTCACAATCCTTCCTATACACTCACTCCTCTTTGAACCTGTTTTTAAAGAATATATCTATTTAGGATTTGTTTTCCATTGTATGTATTGATTTATTTAAATATTATGATTCAATTAAAGAAGACCCATTGTTGGAAGGAATAAATGGTGGTGTTTGATTTTGATCAGATGCTTTTGATTAATACGCTTTATCGATCTTTTGTTTCATTTGATTTCCATTGGGACATAATCTTTTTGTATCACTGCCCTATACAGAGGCTGGAGGAGGCAAACCACATGCTTTAACAGCTCAGACTGGCCCCTTGTCATTCTGTATATGACAATCGTCAGCCGTATACAGAACGACAATGGGGGAGGAGAGGCTGCTCTTGTGCTCCGAGGAGTGCAAGGCGACCTCTTCAGGGAGCTGAGGCTGCTTGCAGGGGAACAACGCTGCTCCCCGCAATGCCCAAAATTACAGACAACAGACATCTGTAAAAGGGATCATCACAGACCACAGATGTGAGATCCAAATCACAAACGGTCTGTGAAATTTACGGACGGTTGATCATCCAACCGATTCGGCGCAAAGTTATCTCACTCTCACCTGTTACTGGATATTTGGGCATTGTTCCCTGCATTATGCATAGTGCCTACATTTATATAATATATTACATAAATCCAGTGTGTCATTTTAACATTAAGAATATTTTCTCATCTAACTTACGACTATTCTAATCTTTATTTTAAACTATCATTTCATAATTTTATGGGCCAGATGTAGGACCATGTCATTTAGCGACTCACATTTTGAGCTCAATTGTGCGTCGCAATTTGTGAGTCGCTAAATGCCATGTACAACAGTGTCTGAGACAGTGTTCGTGATTCCTAATGGGGTTGCAAATTGCATGGCTCATGCCTATTAATGAGTCACTCGCAATTTGCGAACCCATTAGATATGGCTAGCCCTCCCAGGTATCGTGGCCTGGTGGGCTCAGCAGACCTCCATGTCTGGGACTGCTTTTAAATAAAGCATTTCTTTTTTTTGTTAAACGGAGCCGGTTTTTCTTCAAGGAAAACGGGATGCATTTAAAAAAATAAAAATGAAACGTTTTTGTTTCATTTTGTAAGGGCAGGTAGTGATAGAGCCAAACCTAGAGGCAGAAGTGTGGAAGGACCACTTTGAGTCCTTCCACTCAAGGGAGAGAAATAGGACGATAAAGTATATAAAGGCAACTCGCTACTGTTTGACTGGACGATTGCACCCATGATTACCCCTAGGACCATTGACGATATCCCGACAATAACACTTAAAGAGATAACGGGTGCTTTACGTAAAATATAATTCTGCAAAGCCCCAGGATTAGACAAGATTCCTGGGGACTTATTCCGTAGTGAACCTACCATCTGGGCCTCATACCTTTGGGTTTTATTTAATGCCGTTTTACAAGGTATGCATTTTCTGCTAGCTGGGCCGGAGCCGAAATAATTCCAATCTATAAAAAGGGCTCCCCGCCACTACCCACAAATTATAGTCCTATAGACATAAGTCAAACAATCTTTGGGCGCGTGCTGCTGTTTCGGCTGCAGAGCTGGATGGAAAAGCATAAGATACTTATTCCCCTTCATGCAGGGTTCAGGAAAAAAAATTCCACATTGGACCAGATCCTCAGGCTACAAATATTACATTGGAAGATCGTGTGTTTGGGGGGTGGAAGCCTCTACCTAATATTTGTAGACCTGAAATCTGCATTTGATCTGGTCCCAAGAGATACGTTGTGGGCAGTTCTCCGTGAGCTGGGGGTCCCGGTATACTTGTGCCAAATCATGAAGCAGTCTACGAAGGAAACTTCGCCCAAATTAGATTTGGCAAGGAAGGAAAACTCACGGCCCCCATCCCGGTAGCAGAGGTGTAAACAAAGAGGGCTTGAGATTAACCTTCAAAAAATGAAATTCATAGTGCTTAACTCAGCCAAAAGTACCCGATTAAATCCATGTTTAAACGGCAAATGCCTAGAGAGAGTATCTGCTTTTGATTATCTCGGTATTACTATCACAGAAACAATGGATTTGGGGCACAAATCAAAAAATTGAGCCTGAAATTAGCACAAATAGCAGGGGGCCTAATGAAGGTTTTTCGAAAATCCAGCCACTAACCTGTGAGCCCAGCAATAGAAATATATACGGTTCAAGCCAGGGGAGCGGCATTGTATGGTGCAGAAATGTGGGGTCACCATCAGGCAACTGTTTGGTCTCCTACTGAGTTCCCCGCTTACGCCGCTCCAATTAGATCTGGGGGTAAGGGCCATTGCGGAAGAAGTTAATCTCAGACCCCTTCTTCTCTGGCAGCATCTGTGGGCTACCCCAGAACTTGTAGAATATAGGGATGAACTAAGAGAGGTGAGGAGCCTACCGTGGTGGGGAAATTACCCTGGCTCTCTCACATTCAACACACTTTAGTGAATATGGGATAGGGTAATTTCTGGGATAACCCAGAAGAGGCTTGTGCCATAGTGTCCAGAAAAGAGTTAAAGGACTGTAATTGGTAGTATAAACTGTCCCAACTCCAGAGTAATTCCTCAGTAGGCAAGCTAACTGCAGCTTTTCTAGAAATTAAGGATTGGTATAGTTTAGAGCCGACACTGAACGACATCAAGCCGGCAACTGCTAGGAAGCTTTACCTACAGTTTATATATGGGGTGTTGCCACTCCGCTCCTTTACAAATAAATGGGCGGGCTCGCAAACTCTGTGGTGTCCGGCCTCTGACTGTTCTGTAGAATCAGACTACCATGTTTTTTTTTTGCTGCCCCGGATACCGTAAAGCGAGAAAATGGTGGCTGGTCAAGATATGCAGAAATCTAGGAGCCAGGCGCTGTTCTGAGGCCTTCAGGATATTGAAACATGATACTAGCCTCCCCAAAGAATATTTGGTAGCAGGCTTTCTATTCTCTATGTGGTGTACCCGCAGAGTATTTTTAAAACAAATTCCAAAAAATGATGATTAAACTCATATACACCAGTTGTCAAATGAAGGTTTTTTAAAGGAGTTAACTGTTTATTTTAGAACTATTTTAATGGTGTAATTTATTTATAATACCAAACAACTGGGGGATGGCTCTAATCAGTAAGGCTGAGCCTGAAGATCAATAAACAAAACCAGAATGCCAATACTGATGAACTCATTAATCACTATTTTTCAATGTACTTCCTTAACATGAAATCAAATTCAAGAAGGGAAATTTGCTATTTAATAGCTTTTTATTATAAAGTTTTTTTTATACATTTTCCAAAGTTAATACATAGTACAATAAAACTCTTTTCAAGTACAAATAAACAAAAACGGTTACTAGACATGCATTCAATCAGTCATTCAAAAAAACAAGCATATCACAAACGCCCACAAGCAATTCATACATTTAAACCAGAAGGAAGAATTAGGTCAAATGCAAGGTAACAACAGAAGAGTTGAAAAAAGGAAAGGGAAAGCAAATGGGAAAAAAAGCCAAAGTCTACAAATGTTTTTCAATAGAAATAAGATCCTAATCAAATAAGTACATTCCTATATATCAGACATTTTCCTTATAATTCATTCTAAATCTCTATTGTCAGGTAATGTACACAAAAAACGGGGGGAGTCCCAGGCTAATTGTTTGGAACACCCGGAAACCCAAGTAGACTACAGATGGCTGGGCCTACGCGTTTCGAATCCCTCTTGAAGTTGCATAGGGGATTCTCATCAGGGCCAATGAACAATCTGTAGAATTAAAAGAAAACAGGGGGGAAAAAATCAGTAGATCGACTAGATCTGGTTTGTTACAAGATACACAAAAGGAGCACATCAGCTCACACTGCTTTGCAATACACCACTCCGGTCAATGGCCAAGCTTACCAAAATTGGTGTTATTTTGTTCGTTTTACAGTGGACTGGGGAGTTAGACGGGGGGCGTCCTGTCCTGAATGGCATAAGAGCGATAATGGAAATGTCAAATGGGAACATCAACATAATAACGTTCTGGCGCTAAAGATGTTAAAAATACAGATGTTAAAAATACAGGACTAGCTACCAACCTTTACAATGCCTTTAGCGTGCATGCCAAATGATGGGTTGAAAACGCTATTTAGATGTACTCTGGGGCTCCGCTGTCAACGAAGCCTACAAAAATAGGACAATTTTGTTAAATGCCCTAGAAGCATAGGTAGCCCTACTCAATTAACAACCTGCTAAGAGCTGGCCTCCTTTACCCAGTGAGCCGGGGGTGATGAATCAAATTCTAGAATAGTGGAGCGGCCGTGTAAGCGGAAAAAAAAATAAACAGAGTAAAAACGAAAGTGAACCACAGTATCCTGGAGGGTGCATGGCCCATATTTTAGAAAAAGGCGATAAACATTGGCTAAGGGTTGCCCTAAACACAGATACCTAGGGTGGCACTCGGCAAAGGATGGCATTTAACGGTTATTGTGGCATAGAGAAGTGTCTTACCGGTTAAACTACTAGCGTGACCTCCGCCATGTCTTGATTTTGACTTCGATCACCTCACAGGAATTATGGCTGGGGGAATAACAATCGAAAAAACTAATTTATTAAATAAATTTGAGGGGACGACATAACCTAAAAACACGGAAGGGGACTGTTCATACCGTATATGAAGAGACTTTCACGTATTTCCGTGTATGGCTCCAGGTATTATAGAAAGGGAGACGGGTCTAGCGTTTCTTCGGCGAGTTTCTAACCCTGAAAATATGCAACGAAAAGAAAAGATTAGTGGAGTATTATAAAAACGTGATGGGTCGCTATCGGGCACAGGCAATGGGGGCACACTTACTGAAGTATGCAGCGGTCGCGTTCACGGGCGGCGTTCACTTGTTTCCGTGTGTGACTCCAGGTGTTAAAGAAAAGGAGGCGAGTCTGGCGTTTCTTCAGCTCGTTTCTAACCCATGAAAATATGCAACGGGAAAGAAAGAGAACCCATTAGTGAAGTATTGTTAGAAGCCGGGGGGCAGCTGTCGGGCAAAGGCAGGGGGGCACACTTACTAAAGGATGCAGCGGTCGTGTTCACGGACGGCGTTCAGCGGAGCACTAATCATTCGCACATGCGCAGAGTCTTTTAAGACTGCAACGGCGAGAGACACATCCTCTTAGGGCGTGACAGGCAGCTCACTCATTATCGAATGTGGTCGCTCGTATGACTCACCAAGTTTTCGGCGATCGCGGTAGGTATGTGGGGATGGCCACATGTTATGACTAAAAAACGAAACAAGACTTAACCATTTGCAGGGTGACAATGGTAGTAATACGTGGAACTAATGGGGCGTGCGAGACTCTTGTGATACATTTAGTAGAGTTCAAGACACGCTGAAAATAGACATTTGACATGCTGGAGTAATGCAGTCCAGTAATGAACCAATGGGATCCACATGTACTCAGGGGTTATAGATCTCACTCAGTTCATTCAGGCCTGATACAGCTGTATTGAACTTTACTATTAGATAGGCCTCTCGTTTTGCTAGTTTTAAGTTCAGATCACCACCTCTCGGATCTTTTTCCACTTTGGATATTACAGTCCATTTCAGATCGCTAATATTATGATTAGTCCTGATCCAATGGTTGACCAATGGGGCATTTTCCACTTTCTTTTTTAATCTAGACTTGTGCTGGGAGATTCGATCTTGTAACAAACCAGATCCAGTCGATCTACTGATTTTTTCCCCCCTGTTTTCTTTTAATTCTACAGATTGTTCATTGGCCCTGATGAGAATCCCCTATGCAACTTCAAGAGGGATTCGAAACGCGTAGGCCCAGCCATCTGTAGTCTACTTGGGTTTCCGGGTGTTCCAAACAATTAGCCTGGGACTCCCCCCGTTTTTTGTGTACATTACCTGACAATAGAGATTTAGAATGAATTATAAGGAAAATGTCTGATATATAGGAATGTACTTATTTGATTAGGATCTTATTTCTATTGAAAAACATTTGTAGACTTTGGCTTTTTTTCCCATTTGCTTTCCCTTTCCTTTTTTCAACTTTTCTGTTGTTACCTTGCATTTGACCTAATTCTTCCTTCTGGTTTAAATGTATGAATTGCTTGTGGGCGTTTGTGATATGCTTGTTTTTTTGAATGACTGATTGAATGCATGTCTAGTAACCTTTTTTGTTTATTTGTACTTGAAAAGAGTTTTATTGTACTATGTATTAACTTTGGAAAATGTATAAAAAAAACTTTATAATAAAAAGCTATTAAATAGCAAATTTCCCTTCTTGAATTTGATTTCATGTTAAGGAAGTACATTGAAAAATAGTGATTAATGAGTTCATCAGTATTGTAATTTATTTATAACATGAATCTATTGGTATACTGGACTGATGTTTTAGAGAATTGAACGTTTTACTGCAGAAGATAAAGCTCTGATCTATCAAATTTTGTCTGGTAAACTGTATGTATATTCTGCACATGCACTTTAAAATGCCCACTATTGCGTCCTACCTCTGACTGTCACAGCGATTTACATGAATAGAACATTCTCTCAGTTAGCTGCTATCATAGATTGTACTGTATTCTATACTCTTCCAGGCCATACCTGGGTATGTCTTATTTAATCTCCCAAACTGTATGTACCCCGCATTTTATTTGATTTTAAAGCAAATGAATTGTAAGTTATTTTTCATGTGCTTTTATGATCAAACTGGATGAAATAAAGTTATTATTGAATTGAATTGAAAAATATTATTCCCCTGCATTCGCAAAGGGGAAGGGGTCCCATTGGTGATAGAGATCGCAGGTCACCCGGCCAATAATTTCACCATACACGTACCGGGCCCATAAACTTCAATTTATCATATACATTAATCAGGTGACCTTACACTCTACTACCAGTAACCCTAGTTCCTTCCTATTTATTTCTACCGGTACCCGACTTACCAATCCACCGTTACGGGTACCTATGACCACAACGGAACAGGGAGCTAGCTGTGAAAGAAAGGCAGACAACCAAATACCACCATTTATATTTTCCTTTGTATTCACAAATGACCACAAACTACTGGGAAGTTTTAAAGTTTTATCTAGAATTCATATTCAGAAAGCATACAGTTTACAACTAAAAGGCAATCAATAATCAAAATACCGAACAACACATAACCATAGAGAAAGTAAATCAGGGCAACCATTTATGAGTCTATAAGAAGATAAGGACATGAGAAATGCTAAACAGATTTCAAGAATGGAACTTAAGAAAGTATAACTATGAACGGGTAAGTTTCTGCACGTACTAGAATTTCACTACGGGGAAATACTTCAACAGTTGGGTGAGAAGTTAGAAATCCTATGCAGCTATAGGAATGGTAAAAATTGGAACACGCTATAGTTATAGAAACCTTACTTCAATCAATTCGAGAGGAGAAAATTATAAACCACATCTATATTTTCATAAACGGTATGAAGAATTGTGCTTAAAGGAAGGGTAACATAGGAACATGCTAAAAAAACAGCAATAACGTAAGAGCTTTTATTCAGTAGCTTTGCGAAAACATGGAAAATCAAATATGCGCAAAGGTGTGTCTTTATTAAAGCAAAAGACAGAAAATAGAAAGTGCAGTATAGAGTTTCAGCACTATATATTTACCTAGAATGGTGTGAAGACCAACCCTGGCCACGGATCAGTCAAGGACAGGAAAAAAAAACCAAGGAAGGACAGTCATCAATGGGACAGCAGGTGCAGAATGAACACCCCAGGAAAGGACAGGAAACCCAGATTAGGATCAGGATAGGACCACCAAGGAACGACCAGCACCCGCAGTTTGGAAGCAACGCCTGCGCTCCACCCTCTCTGCAGCTATCGGCCAGAACCCCGATTGGGTTATCGAACTCCCCAGCAAAGTGCTCGAGTCTATGGTATATTTCGGACAGAGTGCTCCGCAGCGCTCTGTATTCAGTCACCTATTAAGTGCGTTGGGTCAGTGACAGGTCAGCTATTCGGACAAGTCGGACAAATTCTCTAGGTAAACCTAGGCTAGTTATACTGTTTTCGGGTCAGTGTACCACCCCCCAAATGTTGCAAGTGTCAGAATCCCCAATTTCGATTGGTCCCTAAGTAGGATAGGTCAACACACCAATCAGAACAAACTTCTACAATACCACATTTGCATGTTTTTGGGACCGCCTAGCAAATTTGGGGTTCCCATGAGATACTCTACAGAATACAATGAAACCATTACAAAGTATCTATTGCAGAACAGTTAGCCGCTTCGGCTGGGTGAAGGTGCATCTTCCCAGGCACATCTTGGCTGCCACCTCTGGTTGGCAGTCGTTCAATGTCACCGGCCGACAGACATGCGCAGAAAAGCATTACAATATGGCTTCTCGAGTGTCCCTCAGACCCTCAATATCGCGGTACATGAAAAGTAAGCGAAAACAAATTAAAACATAGAAAATAAATTAATACACTGTATACCATGAATAGCTACTCTATACCCCTTTAATTGTAATATACTAATGCATGAGTGTTTTAGTGCAGACAGACAACAACATAAAACATTTGCGCAAGCTTCACCATGTGAGAACACAGACAGCCATCTTAAAAGCAAGTGCGCAAGCGCAAAGTTTCCCACCAGAACTGCAAGTGCGTCACGTCACGTGAGTGTGACTAACGCATGCGCAGAAAGAAACCCCGCCAAGCAGCTGCCATTTTAGGAACAAAAGTTATTGAATTAGTAAACATATATGTAAGCGTCTCTAGGACACCCCAAATGTCAGAATACAGGGAAATTAGTAAGACAAACAGGTTGAATTACATGGTTATAGGTTATTCGAGGTTCATGAGTACGAGCAAGCCGCGTAACGTGTGAATTCTTGCTCCATAAATCCCCTCTTTGATGATATTTACTATCATCATAACTAATGGAATCAGATGCCAACTTTCCTTTCACACTTTGTACAATTCAATTTCTTCCAACATTCGGTTCCATTTTTCTTTAAAGTTTTTGGTAGGGTGAGAATTTCTCACCCTTTTGTAAATCTGATTATTCTGTTCTTCTAGTTCAAGTTCATCCACACTCCTTTTCACACCTCTCTTATTCACAGTATATTTCTTTTGGTGTTGCCGGCATTTGCAACAGACAAATATAAGGAATTTAATAAACCCTATTATGGCAATTGTCATCAGTACCTTAAACAACAATCCTTTACCTAAACTAGAAAACCAATGACCTACAGAGGAGAGACCATCAGTGAGTCTCTTCCAGGCACTGTCAACCTCCAGTGGTTTGAGTTCCTTTTCCAAATTTGTGATGTTCCTCACATACTTTTTTATTTGTACACTTTTATCCGGTATGTAAGTGCAACAATGTTGCGCTTTCAACATCCGGCAGACTCCGCCCTCCTTTGCTAATAAGGTATCAAGCGCAAGTCTGTTCTGTAAAACCATAGATCTGATCGCAACCATTTCGGTATTGACCATCAGAAATCCACTAGCTGTGTCAGTAGCTACCCGATCCACTACTGTAGACAATTTGCAAATTCTGTGTGTGTGTTCAGAACCACTCCCACTCCAGGTATCAGTGCACTAAAAATACTACCCATTATTTCACCTACGCTTTCTCTTTTATTACGCACTAAGCCATTAGTGTTTTCACTGCTCCCAGCAATTTCATTCACATGGTATATTTTCGGGAAGACAATGCCAAAGTAGCAGCTTCCATACCAGTGATCCGGCAATTTGAAATAAGCCTTGTTTCCACATATATAATAAATTCCGGGAAACACAGGTTCTGACCCATTTTTGAAACCCCAACCTCCAATTACCTTGTAATTGTGCTCACATTGACTGGAACCAATGAAAATGTTATTATAATAACTAGTCTTTTCGCGGTGAAGACAGAGTTTCCCCTTTCTCTCGAAATCCAGCAACAAAGCAGGACCACTCCCACCATTTGAGGTGCTTTCCATGTTTTCAGCCCACTTAGGAGTTTTCTGCCTTTTGTCATTTGCCTTTCTTTGGAAACTTTCCCTTCTTTTCTCTGCCATGTTTAAAAACATTTTCTCTTGTTCATGTAATGAACAGGTCAAGTTATCTCTGTGTGCTTCACCTAAATCTATGGTACCTATCGTCAGGAAGTATTCTCCCATATAACGTGTAACGTCACTTTTAGTATGTACAGGATTCAGATTTCCACGTATAGGAAGTTCAGAAAATATTACGTCAGAGTTTGAGTAGTAGTACTGTAACGGTCCTCTTTTGTAAAATAAACTAGCTAAAATACTACAGGAAATTCCATAAGTCAAGGGCAGGTGATGATAAGTCACGCCTTCAGCTACAGAAGTAGGTAGCTTCATGCAGACATAGCAGTCTTCTATCTCCATAGTTTCTACGTAATGTACTAAAAGGTTAGCGAATACATTTAGATGAGTCTGGTTCTTGATTCCGTGATAATGTAGTCCTTCCTCATCTGGTGCTTCTAAGTCTGGGTTTGTTTGTCTGAGGCTAAGTGTTTTCTCACGTCTTTCTACACTTCGTGTTGTCAGTTCTTCAGTGTCCATTGTCACAGTCTGTGTAGGGTCAATATTAGTGTTTTTGCTCACCATATAAGGAATATAAACTGTTAGTCCTATCCATAATATTAACACTATAACTACACTACATATGCATACTTTGCACCATGTTTTACAACAATTACGTCTAGGCCTTCCATTCACACTTGAATCAGACATTTTTGCTCAGAAGAAGTTCTCAACCCCTCTTTGTAACTTTGCACAGGTAGCTTACACTGAGCAACTACAGGTTGGTTCGTCTTCTTCGGCAGACTGATCAGCCGTCTGTTCTTCGTCACTTTCGTCAGTTATATCAAGATCCTCAAATTCCTCCAATATCAAAAAAGTCCATTCAGGATCCTGATATTTTTCGTTTAGTCTTTTTATTCGGTCACTTCTTCTTTTGGAGCTTTCTCCGGCCTGCTCTGCTATACGAGAACTTTTCCTCCTTTGCTCAAGCTTTTCTTCTACTGTTTTTAGTCTCAATCTCACTCTCTTAATATATTTTGGTTCGATATGTTTCTTTTTCTTGAGTCTTTAAGCTGGCACTGTAGTTTGGCTTTCTTCTAATGCTCTCTTATTTTCGTTTGTTTGTGGCACTTCTTCTTCTTCTTCCCTTCCTGGCTGACTAGTCCCAGGTCTTTCTTCAGTTTCTTCTGCCTGGTCACTAAGCTGGCCTTGTTCAGGTGTATACTGGATTTGGCTTTTGGGCGTTCCTATTTCTGTGTCCTGAACACGTTCTTCTAATTCTATCTGATCCTGTTCAAGCACTTCGAACCTTTGATTTTCTTCCGCTTGAACTTAAGCCCTAATTTCTGTGGTAGGGTGTTGAAATATCGATTACAAAAATATAGTTGACAAAAATATAGTTGTAAAAATATCGTTTACAAAAATATCGACACCCTATACCTAAACAGGTAAGTACATAAATATCGACTCAAAAATATCGTTGTAATAAATATCGATGTAAAAAATATCGACTTTTTAAATTAATTAAAATTACATTCAATATTAAATGAATATAAGTACTATTAACAAAATACATTACATTACTTTTATTTTTTGACTATTGAAAACAAATTAACTACACTTTTTCATTATAAACTTAATAAATGTGTACATATACATATATTTAACACATTACTTTATATAACAACAATAATACATACATATAATTAAAATATAAAATATATTATTAAATAAAACATTTGATAGCGAAGGGGTAAAATTTACTATTCCCACTCCAGAGGGTGCAACAGTAGGGAAAGCGTTGGATAGCGTAGGGGTAAAAATTACTATATCCCACTCCAGAGGGTGCAACAGTAGGGAAAGCATTGGATAGCGTAGGGGTTTAAATTACTATTCCCACTTCAGAGGGTGCAACAGTAGGGAAAGCGTTGGATAGCGTAGGGGTAAAAATTACTATTCCCACTCCAGAGGGTGCAACAGTAGGGAAAGCGTTGGTTAGCGTAGGGGTAAAAATTACTATTCCCACTCCAGAGGGTGCAACAGTAGGGAATGCGTTGGATAGCGTAGGGGTAAAAATTACTATTCCCACTCCAGAGGGTGCAACAGTAGGGAAAGCATTGGATAGCGTAGGGGTAAAAATTACTATTCCCACTCCAGAGGGTGCAACAGTAGGGAAAGCGTTGGATAGCGTAGGGGTAAAAATTACTATTCCCACTCCAGAGGGTGCAACAGTAGGGAAAGCGTTGGATAGCGTAGGGGTAAAAATTACTATTCCCACTCCAGAGGGTGCAACAGTAGGAAAAGCGTTGGATAGCGTAGGGGTAAAAATTACTATTCCCACTCCAGAGGGTGCAACAGTAGGGAAAGCGTTGGATAGCGTAGGGGTAAAAATTACTATTCCCACTCCAGAGGGTGCAACAGCAGGGAAAGCGTTGGATAGCGTAGCGGTAAAAATTACTATTCCCACTCCACAGGGTGCAACAGTAGGGAAAGCGTTGGATAGCGTAGGGGTAAAAATTACTATTCCCACTCCACAGGGTGCAACAGTAGGGAAAGTGTTGGATAGCGTAGGGGTAAAAATTACTATTCCCACTCCAGAGGGTGCAACAGTAGGGAAAGCGTTGGATAGCGTAGGGGTAAAAATTACTATTCCCACTCCAGAGGGTGCAACAGTAGGGAAAGCGTTGGATAGCGTAGGGGTTTAAATTACTATTCCCACTCCAGAGGGTGCAACAGTAGGGAAAGCATTGGATAGCGTAGGGGTTTAAATTACTATTCCCACTCCAGAGGGTGCAACAGTAGGGAAAGCGTTGGATAGTGTAGGGGTAAAAATTACTAAATGTATTTACAATGTTTAAAAATTAACAAATCTTTATTTTTATTTAATTAATCATTAATTAAATATTTATTCAATTACAATGTAATTAATTCACTACTTTTTCACTTAAAAATTCAACTACACACACCTAAAATTAATTAAACAATTAACATAATTAATTTAATAATTATTCAATTAAAATGTAATTAATTCACTACTTTTTCACTTAAAAAATTCAACTACACACACCTAAAATTAATTAAACAATTAACATAATTAATTTACATAATTATTCAATTAAAATGTAATTAATTCACTACTTTTTCACTTAAAAATTCAACTACACACCTAAAATTAATTAAACAATTAACATAATTAATTTACATAATTATTAATCAATTAACTAATTGAAATTAATTAACTATTATTTATTACACTATTTATATTCAATTAACACATTAATTAATCAATTATTTTATTATATTTAAATTACTTCCCACCCTACTCCCCTATAAACCCACAACCCGCTACAGAACTATTAACACTAAATTCAACATAAAATACGGTATTAACTAATAAAATACTACAAAAAATACTACTTTGACAACCAATACTCATTAAAAACACTTTATTACTTATTATTATTTAAAAAACGATATTTTTGTAAACTATGTTTTTGTAAATGATATTTATTACAACTATATTAATGTTAACGATATTACTTACCTGTCTGTCGATATTCTTGTCAAACTATATTTTTGTCATCGATATTTCTTCTTGTCGATATTTCTGCGGCGATATTAAGGTTAGTCGATATTTTTACGACGATATTCCCGCTCTGCACCAATTTCTGTCTGTCCCTTTTCAATCTCAGGAGTTTGTGGAGGTGTGTCGATCACTTGTTCTGTCCCTATCTGATCTTCTTCTCCTTCAGATTTTACCTGGATTTCGATAATCTGATTGTCTTCTCCTATTCCTGTCTCGTCCTCACTATTCCACTCTCTGTCTGCGTAGGTTTGACTTCTTGTTCTGATTGGGTCGTCAGTTAGGTCGATTATGGGTATCCATTCATCTTGACTGGTGCTCGGTTGTTCTTCATCAGCTACTTCGGAACCTACGTCTGGAGACTCCTCAGCTGGGCAACCTTCAGCGTCAGTCTTCTTTTTGTCTCTTATTACCTTCTTGGTATGGCTGGCATGGATCCACTTTGGGACGCCGGCACACTTCACCGCTGTCGTGGTCACCAGTATCACTTGGCATTGTTGTCCCCACTTCGGTGCAAGGCAATTTGAACGAGTATGTTTCTTGAGTACAACCCAGTCACCTGGAACCAATTTATGGACTGGAGTTGTTGGATTGGCGACTGCGTCCTCCCCAATCTGGCGAGAGATAGAACGCACTTGGTCACCTAGTTGCTTGCAGTATTCAAGTATCAAATCATCAGATATGCTTAACAGTTTGTATCCTGGTACCCATGCCTGTCTCATCACTCTTCCCATCAGGATTTCATGGGGGCTCAGGCCTGTTTTTCGGTCCGGAATACTTGGGATTCCCATCAGAACAAGAGGCAAAGCATCTATCCAGTTCATACCAGTGGATCCACACATCCTTCCTAATCTCGATTTGATGGTGCCATTTATTTGTTCCACCACTCCAGAAGCCTCTGGACGATATGCACAGTGCAGCTTTTGTGTAATCTTGAATGCTTTACAGAGCTGATCAATTACCTCATTCTGGAAATGCCCACCTCTATCTGATTCAATTGTGACTGGAACCCCGTACCTAGGAATTAGTTCTCGCAGTAACAACTTGGCTACAGTTATGGCGTCATTCTTTTTGGCTGGGTAAGCTTCCACCCATTTTGAAAACAGGCAGACAATGACAAGGACGTATCTCATTCCCTTACAAAGGGGCAACGGGATGAAGTCTATTTGTAATCTTACAAAGGGTCCTCCTGATTTCCCAATTTTCCCCAATTCAACTACTGTTCTCTTCCCAGCGTTGAACTGCTGACATGTCAAACACCTCTGGCAAAGTGACTCTTCTACTTTCCTGAACTTCGGGTTGTACCAGGTTTGCTGGAAAACCAGAACCATGGCATCCCTGCCAACGTGTGCATCTCCATGCATCAATCTGGCCATAGAAGCAAGCAAGCGTCTAGGCAACACAGGCATACTGTCGGGGCCCACAATTATACCATCCTCACTTCTCTGTCGACAACCAAGCTTTCTCCATTTTTCCTTTTCCTTTGGTGGTGCAGCATACTGCCAATCTCTCAATTCCTCCCATGTAGGCACCTCTTCAAACACCATAAGTTGGCAGCTGTTTCCATATACCCCCAACTTAATATTTACAGACATTCGATGTCTGGCACAATGTTGGGCCACTTCATCAGCATATCTATTTCCCACTGTCACATGATCAGTGCCAGATTTGTGAGCAGCACATTTTACCACTGCCAATTCTTTTGGTAACTGGATTGCATCCAGTAATTCTTGTACAACTTTTCCATTTCTGATAGGAGTACCTGAAGAAGTCAGGAACTCTCTTTGTAGCCACAATTGGCCGAAGTCATGCACAACCCCATAACAGTATTGACTGTCAGTATATACTGTTATTCTTTTATTTTTCCCAATTTTACATGCTCTTGTCAATGCAATCAATTCGGCTACTTGTGCAGACTTCACTCCAAATAAACAGGATGCTTCTACAGTGCGTTTTACCGTGACTACAGCATAAGCAGCACTTAGGCCTACAAGTTCGTGTCTCAGACATGAGCCATCTACAAACAGCTCGCAATCTTCTACAGGCAGGGGCATTTCTTTGATATCTGGGCGTGGTTTAGTACTGAACTCAGTTAGGTCAATGCAGTCATGCTCGACCTCTCCCTTTGCTTCTGCAATCAGTGACTCAGGCAACAAGGTTGCTGGGTTCAATATGTTACACCGAGTAATGACTACATTTGCAGCACCTACAAGGATCCTTTCGTACTTAGTCAGCCGACTAGGGGTGAGGTACTGAGTTTTAGTTCTTGTCAGTAAGATTACAACTGCATGTGGAACATACACAGTTACAGGATGTCCCATAATAAGGGATTCACTTTGCTCAAGACTCGTGCAAGTTGCAGCTACAGCTTTCAGACATCCAGGTAATCCAGCAGCCACTGGATCTAAAGTGGCAGAAAAATATGCCACTGGACGTCTAGTCAAACCATGGGCTTGGGTTAGGACCGACAACGCACAATTGTCTCGTGTGTCACAAAACAATGAAAATTCCTTAGAATAGTCAGGCATGCCGAAAGCAGGGGCTGTACACAGACATTCTCGTAATTTAGTAAATGCTGTCATGCTCTCCTCATCCCATTCTACTGGGTCCTTTGCTCCTTTCTTTGTCATTTTTATTAAAGGCTTTGCTAGGACTGCAAATCCCACAATCCATTGCCTGCAGTAGCCTACGACTCCAAGGAACATTCTAACTTCTTTCTGAGTACGGGGTAACTGCATGTTTTGAATTATTCTGACTCTCTCTGATGCCTTTTTCTATCTGGTGCCTCAGATATTTTACTGACTTGGTACAGAACTGAAGTTTGTCAGGTGACACTTTATGTCCTCCTTCACCCAGATGGTTCAGAAGGGCAATGGTGTCAACAACACAGTCTTTCTGAATCTTAGACGCCACCAAGAGGTCGTCTATATATTGCACCAAAACTGAGTTTCCAGGTAAAGTTAAAGATTCAAGGCACTTTTTCAAAATCTGATTAAAGATTGAGGGGCTTTCTGTGTACCCCTGAGGGACTCGATTCCACACAAACACGTGACTGTCGAAAGCAAATGAGAAAATAAATTTGCTATCTGGATGTAAAGGGATAGAAAAGAATGCATGACATAGGTCAATCACGGTGAACCATTCAGCATCCCAAGGGATCTGATACAGAATCACTGCTAGGTTCGGAACAATAGGACAGAAAGGAACAACTATTTTATTCACCTTTCTCAGGTCCTGCACTACCCTGTACTTGCCACTAGGTTTCTTGATTCCAATTATGGGTGAGTTACACGGACTACTCATCACTTCTTGTATGATGTTTGCTTCCAATAATCTTTTTTATTTCAATGGCAACTCCTGCTCTAACTTCTGCACTCATTTTGTATGGCTTGGTATTGGGGTAAACTGCATTTTCTTTCATGGCTATTTTGATGGGGTCTACATTTGCCATTAGACCTACATCCTTTCCAGTAAAGTCCCATACTTCTGGTTTCACTGTCTTTTGGAGTTCTTCGGGTAAGTCTTGTATAGTCAACTGTTTAATTTCTGAGTCAGATCTGATTAACATTAACCTATATATTCCATCTTCGTCTGGGGTTTGAATTTCGACGCCTTTTGGTGTGCAAAAGATGGTGCAGTTCATTTTACACAACAAATCACGTCCCAGTAAGTTTACTGGACTGGTATCACAAACTACAAATCTATGCATTTCTTTGAAGTTTCCTATTGTAATCTCCATGGGCTCAGTAACAGGGGTACTAATCAATTGATTAGATACACCCACTACTTGGATTGCTTCTCCCGAGAGGGGTAGGTTTGGAACGTCTGCTGTTCCCTACAGTAGAACGGGTAGCACCAGTGTCCAACAGAAAGGTGACATCATTGCCTTCAACCTTTCCTTCAATGTATGGCCCAGACTGGTCTACCGGCAAGGAGGCGCCAAGTACGCACTCCTCGTCCTCCCCCCTCAGGCCCCGTCAGTACTGTTCGTCACAGAAAAAAGTGTCATTCAACAGAAATTGCGAAGTTGCTGCATTTCTATCCTCATTTCCTCCCCAGATCTCTATGTCATCACCCTGCGGTGTTTTCCCTTTATAATTCGGTTTAGGTGCACGGGGCAACTAACTCGCCTTTACCTGTTGCTGGGTCTTTCTTGGTCTTTCATTCTGCGTCTGTGGATTTAAATCAGTGTTTTGGAGGTTACCATTCTGTAAATATGGACACTCGTCTCTCCAGTGCCCGATTTCTCCGCACTGGTGTTAGGGAAATTTCTTTTTGGCTTCCGCTCGACTCATTTTCACTCTTGGCTTCCCTCCTCCCCCAGAACCTTGATTTTGGGCATTTTTATTCATTTTACCTAATTGTTTTTCCTGCTGTTCCGCTAGTTTTACCTGTGCCCACATAAGCTTTTCCTTCAGAGCCTTTCGCTTGTCTGCCATCTCGTCCTCGCCATACTTTGCGTATCTATTTTCTTAGACTGCCAACAGATTTTATTGTCTTTGATCCACTGACAAATTTCAGGTCTTAAACCGTTTACAAACCTGTAAATGAAGTGGGTCATATCCTTCATCTCGATATTATCTATACCGCTGTACGTTTTAAACACCTGTAACAGTCTTTCATAGAAGGAGTGCACAGTCTCATCCCTTTCCTGCGTGGTTCTATCTATCTTGGTCCAATCAGTTTCCTTTGCAGGCACCTTTTTCTTTAGGTGTAACATGACCGGGTCGTATTTACTCATCACCTCATCAGAGGGAGCTCCTGTAGCAGGGTCCCTCGTGTATTTTTTATTAGGCCAATCAACAGCAATTTTACATTCGGTCCATAAATCCACAGGCACCACTATGTCGAAAAACCCATCCAGGTCTTTCCATAGGCATTTTTGCACCTTTACAAACCTTTCCACTTGCCTGTACCATTCCACAGGCTTTTCTCGCAATTTTGGAAAGTCATTTGTAAAGGACACAATATACAGTCTGGACCATGGAACGTGCACATATTTTCCACCTTGCACTTCTCTCATGGGGTATAACTGTTCTGGCTTGTCTGCTTCCCTTAAAGCAAACTCAGAAGTCGTCTGTTTGGACCTAACCTCTTCCCTTTTCTTTGCCCACCTGACTTTCCATTTGTCTACATCTCCCCATTTTTGCAACACGGTCAACAATTCTTTGATCTGAACCTTCTTTCCTGACACATTCATATTTTCCAGATCTTTGTTTGAGAAATTTGCTCTGTAGGGTTTTTGTAATGGCTTTGATTTGGAAATATCTATTCCCATACTAGCCGCAGTGTCTGTTAATTTCTCATGGAGCACTCTGGTATTACGGGTAAGACTCTTGCCGATAAACAGCAGCTCTTCCTCGGAAAAGGTATTTAATCTGTCTAACCCCACATTTCCGGCCGTCAGTTCTTCCATTTCTATTCTCAGCTTGTAGATGTCTAAAGGTTTTGACTGAGGAGTCTGTCTCTCTAATTCTCGACTCCATCTCTCAATCTCGTCAGGAGTTACCAATGTGACACTTTTGGTACCCGAAGTCAATTCCATTTGAATTTCTCTCGTATTGAAAGGATTATGTCTCTTCTGCAAACTCCTTCCTGAGTTCCTAATCGGCAAATCCATTAAAGAAGCTTCAGATTAACACTCACTTGTCTGATCATCTACAATTAAGGGCTCTCTTCGGGGCTGTACTATAGTTGGGGAAATAATTGGGGCTTGTGTACTCACTTCTCTATCCCCATACAAAGGAACAACAGGTCCAATAGTTACTGGGATTGTCAAGGCTTCGGGGCTTGTATTTAACTGGGAGAGTTTCTGAATGATCTCGGTTCTCTGTTTGGCTAGAGCCTCTAGCTCTGTTTCCTCCAATAACCGTTCTAGGGATTTCTCATGCAATACTTGTGGAGTCAAAGTTGGAGCACAACTCGGGGCAGTGGGATGCGTCGTACTTGGTCCTTCACCATAATTAGGTTTTGGGAAACAGCTTCCTGTATTTAAGGCTCTCGGTCCTCCCTCATAAGGAGGTCTTGAACCGAAATCTCGCTCACCTGAATATCTTGATTCCCCGCTAAATGGTGGTCTTAGACAGGTGCCTCTGGCACCTATAAGTCCTAGGCCCTCGCTATAGGAAGGTATTAGACAGCTATCTCTTGGGTTTCCAGATCCACTCCCTTCCTGACACGGGGGACGTTGGGAGGTATCCCCTACACTAGATGATCTGGGTCCTTCATTATAAGGAGGCGGACTTTTCATAAACATGTCATCCAATAATTCATCATCCGACTCACCAAGGGGCACCCAATGTTTGCATTTTTCTGTCTTTTTCTCTCCCCCAGGACCACCCATTGGCATCATTGGGAACAATCCTTCCACAATCATATTCTGCCTCCACTGTTTCATCTTTTTATCACGGGTCTCTTGTTTTAACTTCGGATAAAATGTTGTTAACCCTTTGTCCAATCGGGGCTTGTCTCTCTCAAAAGCCTCGATCTCCCATTCCTCTAATGCTTCGTACTGCGTTAATCTAGGTCTGGGATGTAAGTCATTCATTCGGGTTCTCAAATTAAATAGAATTCTACCATTAAATGTACCTTCTAACGGAAAAGCCAAAATTCCGTCGTCTTTTGTGTATTCCGCCCAATTTTCCAACCATACACATGAGTGGTACCCTTTATCAAACATCATGAAAGATGCTGGAGTATTAGGCGGTGGAATGACAACACCTTCTCTAGTTTTTATAGGTTTGTCCTTTTTGAAGTAATTCTTCACTTTATTTACAAGGGACAATTTTCTCTTATTTCCGTACATAATGCTAGTGTTATGCCCTTTCCACTGATCGTTTTCAAACCCTAATTCTCGTGGATCAGGTCTAGTATTCGGTCTATACGTATGCCACATACGACTTCTGCGAGCGACTTTGTTTACAAATCACTCCCAATCCAAATGCGCCTTTTATTTTCGTGCAACCAATCAAGTGCACGGGTTCAAATAATCTCGACCAATGGGTGCGCGGCCTTTCGCGAGACAGGTTCTCATGCTTCGGCACTCACCCCTCCTTTACAATTTCAGCTCCGCTACACACCCGCTGTTTGGACCAATGCCAGCGTGGCACAGAGTGACGTCAGAGCAGCTCCGCAACTGACTCCCTCCTTTACAAGGTAACGGAAACTTGATTTCTTTTTTTAAGTGCAAGTGCTTTTAGTTATTTAACAACAAAAACACATTCGCCACTGTACTCGAGTGTCTAGAAAGGAAAGATTATGTTTCACTGCAAGTAAACCTCTTCTGTCTACTTTTCACACACTATGGATAGATCTCTTCCACCTACCCTTCACTCAAGCATTAAGGAACCTGTTACTTCTTTGACTCATCCACTTCTTTCCGGGATATATACTAAGTCTAAAGTTTCACCAGCGAACTTTGCTATCACCCAAACTCCGACGATCCTGCTACTCCTTCCGGTGTGACCCTTACTAGGGTATATCACAATAGAAGTTTTGCCAGCGAACTCGTTGCTATCATTTATTCAGACATATATTCAGAAAACCCTAATTAGTGCTTCCAGTTTTGCCTAACCTGCACTAATTTTCCTAGAGCCAGTGACCTCACCACGGCGTGGATTCTCTTTACCACCCACTATTCAATTCCCCGGGGATTCCAGACAAACACTAAAGAATTACTAACGAGTGGGTTAATACATAAATCAATATAACAATAAGAAAAACAATTTAAAACATTTCATAATTTTCAAAAGCAATAACACATTTGTAAATACGTTCGAACGTTTTTAGCAGCAAATTTTTTTTATAGCAGCATCCGACCTATCTAACTACCTTAACTAGTCCTACCTAACTTTAACTAGTCCCTAACCATAGCTCTGCTACCAGAAAATTACTGATAGAGATCGCAGGTCACCCGGCCAATAATTTCACCATACACGTACCGGGCCCATAAACTTCAATTTATCATATACATTAATCAGGTGACCTTACACTCTACTACCAGTAACCCTAGTTCCTTCCTATTTATTTCTACCGGTACCCGACTTACCAATCCACCGTTACGGGTACCTATGACCACAACGGATCAGGGAGCTAGCTGTGAAAGAAAAGCAGACAACCAAATACCACCATTTATATTTTCCTTTGTATTCACAAATGACCACAAACTACTGGGAAGTTTTAAAGTTTTATCTAGAATTCAGATTCAGAAAGCATACAGTTTACAACTAAAAGGCAATCAATAATCAAAATACCGAACAACACATAACCATAGAGAAAGTAAATCAGGGCAACCATTTATGAGTCTATAAGAAGATAAGGACATGAGAAATGCTAAACAGATTTCAAGAATGGAATTTAAGAAAGTATAACTATGAACGGGTAAGTTTATGCACGTACTAGAATTTCACTACGGGGAAATACTTCAACAGTTGGGTGAGAAGTTAGAAATCCTATGCAGCTATAGGAAGGGTAAAAATTGGAACACGCTATAGTTCTAGAAACCTTACTTCAATCAATTCGAGAGGAGAAAATTATAAACCACATCTATATTTTCATAAACGGTATGAAGAATTGTGCTTAAAGGAAGGGTAACATAGTAACATGCTAAAAAAACAGCAATAACATAAGAGCTTTTATTCAGTAGCTTTGCGAAAGCATGGAAAATCAAATATGCGCAAAGGTGTGTCTTTATTAAAGCAAAATACAGAAAATAGAAAGTGCAGTATAGAGTTTCAGCACTATATATTTACCTAGAATGGTGTGAAGACCAACCCTGGCCACGGATCAGTCAAGGACAGGAAAAAAAAACCAAGGAAGGACAGTCATCAATGGGACAGCAGGTGCAGAATGGACACCCCAGGACAGGACAGGAAACCCAGATTAGGATCAGGATAGGACCACCAAGGAACGACCAGCACCCGCAGTTTGGAAGCAAAGCCTGCGCTCCACCCTCTCTGCAGCTATCAGCCAGAACCTCGATTGGGTTATCGAACTCCACAGCAAAGTGCTCCGCCAGCACTTAAGGTTTAGTAAAACCTCTCGAGTCTATGGTATATTTCGGACAGAGTGCTCCGCAGCGCTCTGTATTCAGTCACCTATTGAGTGCGTTGGGTCAGTGACAGGTCAGCTATTCGGACAAGTCGGACAAATTCTCTAGCTAAACCTAGGCTAGTTATACTGTTTTCGGGTCAGTGTACCACCCCCCAAATGTTGCAAGTGTCAGAATCCCCAATTTCGATTGGTCCCTAAGTAGGATAGGTCAACACACCAATCAGAACAAACTTCTACAATACCACATTTGCAGGTTTTTGGGACCGCCTAGCAAATTTGGGGTTCCCATGAGATACTCTACAGAATACAATGAAACCATTACAAAGTATCTATTGCAAAACAGTTAGCCGCTTCGGCTGGGTGAAGGTGCATCTTCCCAGGCACATCTTGGCCGCCACCTCTGGTTGGCAGTCGTTCAATGTCAATATGGCTTCTCGAGTGTCCCTCAGACCCTCAATATCGCGGTACATGAAAAGTAAGCGAAAACAAATTAAAACATAGAAAATAAATCAATACACTGTATACCATGAATAGCTACTCTATACCCCTTTAATTGTAATATACTAATGCGTGAGTGTTTTAGTGCAGACAGACAACAACATAAAACATCTGCGCAAGCTTCACCATGTGAGAACACAGACAGCCATCTTAAAAGCAAGTGCGCAAGCGCAAAGTTTCCCACCAGAACTGCAAGTGCGTCACGTCACGTGAGTGTGACTAACGCATGCGCAGAAAGAAACCCCGCCAAGCAGCGGCCATTTTAGGTACAAGAGTTATTGAATTAGTAAACACATATGCAAGCGTCTCTAGGACACCCCAAATGTCAGAATACAGGAAAATTAGTAAGACAAACAGGTTGAATTACATGGTTATAAGTTATTCGAGGTTCATGAGTACGAGCAAGCCGCGTAACGTGCAAATTCTTGCTCCATCATGGGGACCCCTTCCATTTGTGAGTGCTTTACCACCCTCTTGAAGAGGGTGGTAAATTGCAAGTGTTTTGCGACCGCAGTTGGGATCACAAAACATTCTTACATAGCCTCTGACTTGCTATTAGGAAGCAACGCCCTTGGAACCCTCCTTCTTAATTGCGATTTGCAATTCCTATTTAGCGACTCACAAAACAATTGCAACCCGCTAAATAGGGATTTTACAAGGCCCTATTAGATTTTGCATGCGCAAACGGGTCGCAAACCAGTTTGCGCATGCAAAATAGGGTCGTACATATGGCCTGATGTCATTTGTTATGTTGTCACTCAAGTGAGCCCACAATGTATTTTTAAATTTTAAATGTTGTGTCTCGTTATTCACTGCAGTTTTAATTGGGCTTACGCATTGTACTTTTGACTTTTATGGACTATGACCAAAATAAAGTTAAAAACAAGTTGAATATGACACTTCTTGAAATGAATATCAAACTCTGGGAGATAAATATGGCATGCATTGCAATAAATAAAGCACATATTGAAATAAACACAAGCCATGTTTAAATGAATATGACTCATGTTCAAATTAAAATGGCATCTATTGAAGATATGTTGATTTGCTTTAAAATAAATATTAGATATTGAAATTAATATCACATATTCTAAAAGCATATGATATGGACTAAAAGGAAATAATTAAAAGAATACACCAAATATTTAACCAAATACAAAAGAAGGAATCATCACAGGTAAGTATAACACAGGCAAGTATTTCTGCCTTTACCACACAGTACTTTACTATGCAGGTATAGTATTTTTTCAAATAACAATTCTTTAGGTGCAGGTAGTTAAGGGTGATTTGAGGGTTTAATAGTGGGACCAAGCAAAGGAAGGTAAGGGTACATTTAGTATTTAGAGTATGGCACAGGTGCATAGTGGGGTGTCATACTGTTAAGTGGCGTAGAACGGAGTAGCGTATAATGGAGTGGGGTACAGTGAAATATTGTCTAATGAAGTTCCATACAGTGGAGTGGCGTAGTGTGGAATGGTGAACACTAGTGGCGTACAGTAGAAAACTTTAAAATCAAGTGGTGTACAGTGGAGTGGCATATAGTGGAGCGGCGTCTGGATGTAGTGGAAATATAGTAGGAATGTAGATTATGGTGTGCAGAGTAATGCAAAACAGTGAATTGCGCTCCCTTGTGTTTCTCCAGACTCACCAAGCAACACAGTGTCATGCATGCTGGACTTACATTGCTTTGTGCATCTGACTTAAGTATTATGTTGCCCATGCAACACCACGCTTGACACATGGGTAATGCAAAACAATACTACAGATAGGCCTTAATTATATACCACTGTAACTTCGTTGTACAGTGTGGTACATGGCTATGACAAGGCAGCATATGATTGGCTAATGGCTCTCTTCACGAAATTTAAAGGCATCCATCCTGTTTTTATTACACTTTAGCTTTGTTCTATGTTAGGTCCCTAGATTTAGGTAAGTAATATGTTTTTAAAACTGTTCACTACCTTTTACCACTTTATTAAAGTGGTAATAGGTTTGGACATTTTTAGTATATATTTCAGATATTTTTAAAACATGCTAGTACCCAGCAAGTATGCTTTTTTATTTACTGTTTTTTTATGTAGGTATCACAGTAATTTCAAGGTATTACTGCAGTACTACATGTAGGGCCCGATTCACAGAACTAACTTAAGACAAAATCCTAAACGTACTACTTTTGGTATTCACAAAAGTTAGGATTTTGTCTTAAGTTTGTCTTAAGACAGACTTAAGACAGACTTAAGACAAAATCCTAACTTAAGTCTGTCTTAAGTTTGTCTTAAGACAAACTTAAGACAAAATCCTAACTTCTGTGAATAGCAAAAGTAGTAAGTTTAGGATTTTATCTTAAATTAGTTCTGTGAATCAGGCCCGTACTTTTTAAAGATTTAAATAAGCTGAAAAACTGTCAATACACTGTAGTACATATATTTGTGTCATGTAGTGTATTACAGTGTTTACCCAATTTTTGGGAGGGAGGTGGGTGTATGTGAGGATGAAGGTGGCAGGTGTGATGAATGAAGGGTGATGAGTAAGTCAGGAGGACAATGGAAATTGGTGGTAGGGATGAACAATAAGGGATGAGGAATAAGAACAGAGGCATGAGGGATTAGGTGGCTCTAAAACAGGAACACTTGTGTACATTTTAATCCATCATCGTTCTTCAACTTCACTTATCACACAAAGTGAAAACAAGAGGTGTACTGCATTAGATATCAAATCAGGGATTTGGGGTAAGAGGAGAGGAATAATTAAAAGAGTAGGAGGGAAGAAGAATGGATGTTGAGGTGCAAGAGATAAGGAGTTACTACTGAGGGATGAGGGATTGGAGGTGAGACTTGGAAGATGAGTTATGTGGAATCGGAGTGGCAGATGAGCCCTGAGGAGTGAGGAGTGATCTAGGACAGATATTTAAGTGATGAGGGGTGATGACTGGGGAATGAGGAGTGAGCAATGAGGATGTCTTAAAAGGGATTAGGTACTGCACATTAATAGAATGACAAGTGAGGAATGATGAATGAGGAGTGAGAGATGAGAAGTGAAGAAAGAGAGGTGAAGTGTGAGCGCTGAGGACTGAAGGTTGAGTGGTGAGGTTTCAGTAAGGGATGAAGAATGAAGGAACAGTGAGGCATGAAAAGAGTGAGTAATATGGGGTGGATATTTAGAACTATGCAATGAGGAGGGAGGGATAAAGATATTATGAAATGTTCAGGGTGGTGGACATTTTAGGAAAACATTATTTGCCCAGTTCCTGTGTCACTGTTGAGAGGAGCAGTGAGCATTGTTGGAGGAGGGCTGTAGAGTAAGAAATCAATCAATCAATCAGGACACTTGTAAAGTGCACTACATACCCGTGAGGGTCTCAAGGAGCTGGGGGGGGCACTGGCACTGATCAAAGAGCCAGGTCTTGAGGAGTCTTCTGAAGGCCCGTAGGTCTAGGGTCTGGCGTAGATTGGTGGGGAGGGTGTTCCAGGTCTTGGCGGTGAGGTGGGAGAAGGATCTGCCGCCGGCGGTCATTCTTCGGATGCGGGGGACTGTGGCGAGGGCGAGGCCTGTGGAGCGGAGCTTGGGGGTGTAGAAGCTGAGTCGTCTGTTGAGGTATGCCGGGCCGGCCTTGTGGAGGGCTTTGTGTGCATTGATGAGAAGCATGAAGGTTATCCTCTTATTGACTGGGAGCCAGTGTAGGTCTCTCAGGTGGGGTGTGATGTGGCTGCGGCAGGGGATGTCGAGGATCAGAGGTGCTGAGGCGTTCTGGATGCGTTGCAGCCATCTCAGGAGCTTGGTCGACGTTCCTGCTTAGAGGGCGTTTCCCTAGTCCAGCCTGCTGGTGACGAGGGCCTGGGTGACTGTTCTTCTCGTTTCGGTGGGGATCCACTTGAAGATCCTGCGGAGCATTCAGAGGGTGTTGAAGTAGGATGAGGAGACGGCGTTGACCTGCTTAGTCATGGAGAGGGTGGAGTCGAGGATGACCCCTAGTGCATGGTCGGTGGGTGTTGGGGCTGTTCCCAGTGATGCTGGCCACCAGGAGTCATCCCAGGCTGAAGGGGTGGAGCCGAGGATGAGGACCTCCATTTTGTCCGAGTTCAGCTTCAGTCGGCTGTTCTTCACCCATTCGGCGACAGCCTTCAATCCTTCGTGAAGGTTGGTTTTGCGGGTGTGAGGGTCTTTGGTGAGGGAGATGATCAGCTGGGTGTCCTGAGCGTAGGAGATGATGTTGAGGTCGTGCTGTCAGGCGACGTGGGCGAGGAGTGCCACGTAGATATTGAACAGCGTTGGGCTGAGGGATGAGCCCAGGGGTACACCGCAGATGATCTCAGTGGCATTGAAGCGGAAGGGTGGGAGGCGGAGGTTCTGCCCGAGAGGAAGGATGTGGTCCAGTCCAGGGCCTTCTCTTGGATCCTGGTGTCGTGTAGGCATGTTCATAGTGTGCGGTGGCAGACCGTGTCGAAGGCGGCTGACAGGTCCAGGAGGATGAGGGCCGCAGTTTCTCCATTGTCAAGCAGAGTCCTGATGTCATTGGTGGCGGCAATGAGGGCAGTTTCAGTGCTGTGGTTGCTGCGGAAACCGGACTGGGATGGGTCCGGGATGTTGTTGTCCTCGAGGTAGCGGGTCAGTTGTTTGTTGATGATTTTCCCTGTGACCTTCACCAGGAACGGGAGCGTAGAGATGGGTCGGAGGTTCTTGAGGTCCTTGGGGTCCGCCTTGGGTTTCTTGAGTAAGGCATTGATCTCGGCGTGCTTCCAGCTTTCCGGGAAGGTTGCTGTCTCGAAGGAGATGTTGATAGCTTTCCGGCGATGGGGTGCGATGACTGTGCTGGCTTTGTAGAAGAAATGAGGGGTCAAGAGTGTAGATTGAGGGATGAAGAGTGAAGGAAGTGGGTGAGTTAGTGCGGAGTTAGGAGACAGGAATAAGGGATGAGGGCTGAGGGACAAGGTTAGTCAAGTGAGGGTTGAGATAAAAGATGAGAAGAGAGGGTTGAGGAGTGAAAGTGGAGGAAGAAGGAATTAAAAGGGAGGGATGAGAGTTGACAAATGGGAAATAAAGTCAGATATCAGTGCCTAGCACTGCAAAGAGATGGATAATAATAATAAGGACTGATAGTTGATTAAAAACAGTATTAGAAGCGAAAAAAGAGGAGTCAGGGCAACAGGGTACGGCTTAAGGAAACAGAAGTGAGGCATAATGTAAGTGATCAGCATGTCCTAAAACAGACAGTGCGGCATATACTTTAAGGTATTACTATTTGTACATTTCACTCCTTTCTCAGAGGGGACGGTATGAGCAGTGAGGGAGGAGGGAAGAAAATTAAGGAGAGGTGATAAATGGATACGACAGATAATTGATGAAGAGTGAGTAGAAGAGTGGAAAATTAAGAGATGGAATAAGGGTTGGGGGATGTGGTGGGACAACTGCGGGATGAGGAGTGAGGGATGAAACATTAAAACATAGGTTGAGCAATGCAGAGTGAGGGATGTGAAGGGATGAAAGGTGAGGGCTGATTTACGTATGGTAAATTGAGTACGCCTGTTTGATAGTGAGGGATGAGGAATGAGGGTAGAGGATGATGGGGTAATGGAAAAAGTGAGAACCAGAAGAAGGGCATTTAAGGCCTCATTTATATTTTAGTGGTCTGCCTCAATCCACCAGGTGAGGGAGTATATTACTCTGTCGTCCTAAGAGAGATGCCGACTACCAAATTAGCAAATATTTAAATGTCTATCGATGGGCATTTCAAGTATTGACAGGACCCACATTCCCTCTCTGCCAACAGTTAAATTGGGTCCTAATCATGATGGAAGAGAAGGAAAGAATGGGGAGTGAAGAATAAGGTAGGGGCTGAGGAATGGGAAGTCAGGAGTCACTTAGGATGAGTAATCTATAAGGGCTAATTAGTGAGTGTTAAGGAGTGAGAAGGGATACATGTGGAGTAAATGATGTGGAGAGATGAGACCTGATGGATAAGAATTAAGGTAAGACATGTGTAAACCATGAAGTAATGAACGAAGGGAAAGGATGAGAAGTGAGGGGTGAGTAATCAGGAACGAGAGCTGAGGATGATGAGGGAGGTATAAGGAATGAGGTGAGAAGGATAAGGACTGAAATGACAAGTAAAGGACGATTAGCAAGAAATTAAAAACTGAAGAGTGGGTGCTGTGGAGTGTGCAATAGGAAGTGAGGGATTCAAAATGAGGGATCTGACATGAGTTATGAATACGGTTTAGTGCAGAAGTAATTAATAGATAATAAATGAGGACATTAGGAGTGAAGGATGATGAGTAAGTGATTGAGGAGCTGGATAACAAGGGATGAATGAGGAGCAAAGGACAAGGACTGGTTAGTAATTCATATGGAATAGGAGATGAAGCTTGAGTGAGAAATGGGAAATGAGGAAAGGGTGATGAGTAACAGTAGATACATGAAGAAATTAGGTTGAAGGGTAAGGAATAACAAATCAGAGATGCAGAACAAGACATTCAGTCTAGCTAGGTCCAAGACTGTGGACCCTGCCACACTCTGAAATTGGCCCCCTACCTGGATGAGGAGTGCTGGTGACAGCAGTGTCAGTTGGCGTGGCATGCAGCGGCCGGCTTCTGGATAGAATTCCATGTAAAAAGGTTGGGCGGCCCCATTTTGTCACCTCGGTAGTGACAGCAGGCATGGGCAGGGACAGCAGGCAAAATATAAATGGACCTAAGTTACCCGGTTTAGGGGCATATGCAAAGAGGTCAAGGCTCCCCTTGAAGGTACTGTTACATTCTACATATGTATTTATACTTATTATTTACATTCATATTGTGTTTCTTTAAGTGCATGCGGCATGTTATGTTTCTGTATGGGTTCTGTGTTCCAACAGAGCTTTGCTCATGTATCATTCCATACTACCTGTCAGTTCTTTGCTGCTGTTGCCATGTTTGGATTACATGCTGTGCTGCTGAAATAAATCTCTTAAAATTTAACTGGATTTGGATTATTACAGGTACCAACCTCTGGTGACACGATCTGGTGGAGCGTCTGGGTGTCTTCAGTCAGTACGTGGTTACCCTCATCCAGATCTGTTGCTGATTCTCACCACTGAGACTCATACATCTTGGTGAAGGCTGTGTTACCCTGTGCTATGTTTAGACGCAATAAGAGCACATTTTGGCCCTACTGCAAATGCTTGACCCGGGATGGGCTCCTGTGTGGCATTTTGACCCCCTCCTCCCCCTCCGACACCCTACTGCAAGTTGATTGGCTGCTGTGTCACGGTACTGGGACTATCCTCAGGGGAGCCTGCTGGACCTCCAGTGTCAGAAGTAAAATTGGATCTGACCCCCATGTATTCATCATGTAACATTTTGCTGTGTTTCCAGTCCCTCGCCCTAGCGACATGGGAGTGAGCAGGAGAGGAGTGGGCAGGTTTGAGAATGGTGAGATCTGTGGCATATATACTTTAGGGCGTGCATCCGCTATTCACAGCTGAGCTTCCGCAGCAGCCACAGCATCCCCAAGTGAGCATACATCCTCACCCAACTTCGACTCCAGGCAGGATCAAACTGCATACATCCTTGCAGGCATGATGGAGAAGGGTGACACTATGCAAGCTAAATTGCACTTTGAAGCCAAGAACACAGGCTCATCAGAAAAAGCATTATCCTCTCAGGGAGCCACCACAGAAACGAATGACAATGCCATCAAGTCTCACCTAATGCATATACATAAAGCCTGACTTCTATAGATAAGAATATTGAAAGGCTCTACTTCAAAGTGGACAAGTTACCACAGCACTGAGCAAGCAAGAAAAATGGATTACTACGGGTAAGTGTCGAATTTCCACTCTCGAGGACAACACTGCTCTCTAAAATGAAAAAAAATGGTAAACATCAGTAAAGTGCAAAATATCATAAAAGTGAGGAATTACCACTTGAAGGAAGATCATTGTGCAACAACCTGCGGATTGTGTATCATAGGTATGCTTGAGACAACAAACACTGGCAATATGGCTTCTCAAACTCCTCTATGGAGCTGAGAGCTTTTCCCATTGTTTGCTGTGGAAATGACTCACCGATCCCTAGGTCCTAGACTGTCATGTGGGGCCCAGTTATCTCTAGAAAGCTCAACTTTAGTGATTGGAATGAAGCCCTGCACCTAGCCTGAAAAAAGCAGACCCTGACATTCTGAAGCGTGAGGTCTAGAAGCTTTCTGTATTTCACGCTAACAGTCCAAGAATACCAGCATGAGTATTTGACATCAAGTGAAAACTGTGCCTAGTTGGAATACAATATGCAATGAGGGGTGCCTTAAGATCATGCATAGCAGCAGGCCTTATCTTTTCCTGACTACTAAAAGTGCTCTGCCTTTTGCACGAAACTCATCAAAAACTCAAAACACCGCAAGGGAATCTTGTCCCAGAGGAGTGTTTGAGCGACGTAGACTGAACTAAGCAATATTTGTCCTATGAGCTTACAAGTTTAAAACACTTGTTCTACATGAAATACTGTGAATCCTCTGATTGAGGCAGCCACTTCACAATTGCACCTGATGACCTCTGTTCTTCTTTCTCCCACGAGTACTGACATTCAGACACACGCTCCCCCCCTAGGAAGCAGGCTTGAGGGAAGGGGGTGCACCCATCTATGCCATGCAGCATGTTTGTCATGACATCCTGCTCCTGGGGATTCTCTTTCTCCATTCCTAACCCTAGGGCTTGAAGTGGGAGCTTGTAGATGATCTTTTTCTGGACATGTGCAGGGATACAGTAACAACAATGGCTATTGGTATAGGTCGAGCCTTCGCAGCGCATGTGCTGCAAAGGAAAACGACCTATTCCTAACACTTAGGCTTTTCAGCCAAGCACGTGCACACGTTGCCATTGTCTTCAATGGCAATGCGTGCACGTCAGGAGATCCACTTGCGGGAGCGCGCGGCCCATCTGGTCGCAATTATCGCTCCCACGAGTGAATCCCTACCCCTGCTGACGCTCGAGCGCTTTTTAGGTCTCGGGCCTAGCGTCACACTGCGTAAGCAGAGTGGGCGGAGCTCGAGATTTAATGTTTTCCTACAGTGGGGCTTGAACACGCCCCTCTTCTCCATTGGCTGGCTTCCTAAACGGAGGCCAGCCATTGGAGGAGAGGGGCATCACTCTGTTCAAGCCCCGTCTTTTTGGGATTGAGGGGTGTGTTTTTTTGTTTCTTTCTGTTTACTTTCTCTCCTCTTCCCACTGGCTGGAATTTAACAATCCAGCCAATGGGAACAGGAGAGAACGAAAACACGTCCCTCAATCCTAAAAATGAGGCTGGTTTCTCCGAGGCATTCCTGCTATGCCTCGAAGAAACGTGGTGGTGCGGCTCAGGCGGGCAACTAGAGTCAAATTTCGGGGGGGGGGGGCTGAAAAATATTTCGGGGGGGGCTAATTCTTCCAAACATAGACAGAGTGGCTGTAAGAAGGGGCGAACACACAACAAAAGCCTCATTTACACGTAAATGCTCTTTTAAAGACCTGTTAAGTACTCGGGCGGCTGCAATTAAATGCTCGCCAGCCCGCGAAGCTGTCTCCGGCCGGACTGACACACACGACGGGGGGGGGGGGGGCTGAAGCCCCGTGAGCCCAATGGGTGTTGCGCGCCTGGTGCGGCATGTTTGTGTCATGTCACTAAACATACTGCGAAGTTCAAAAAAGAGCAAGAAAATCCATTTTGATCCCAATCATACAAAAGAAAGTGTTGCAATAGTTACACCTATATATTTTTTAGTACAATACAGGTTTTACATGTAAACAAAAATGCACTGCAACGCTTATGCCTCATAAAGATGTGTATGTGTATTTCAAATACAGCGCTTTTTGCATCTTCACCCTTTCTTCGGCTGCCCACGCTCGAAGCGCACTCGTGAATGTGAAAAAGTGTTCCTGAGACTCCGGCACTCGAGCGGGCTCCCAAGCCGGAATTACACAGTGTCAAATATGACATAATTTGTATTGCTCAGTCCTGCGGCACGTGAGCTGTGTGCGCGAGAAACGTCCATTCCAGCCCCCAGACGTGCAAAAAGCAGTTGTAAGAGCTACGGCCTTCATTAAACGAACACGTGGACCCTTTCTCTAAGAACAGAAAGTAGCCATGAGAGGAGCGCCGGCAATTACTTCCGAGAAAGAGTTTAGAGCCGAGGACAAGACTTTCCCAAACTCCTTGGATGGCGACAGAAGGGTTTCATACACTAGACAATCACACGTCTGGAGGTTTCACAGTTCATACGTAGAGATGGACACTTCACTCTTCTTCATTCGCAAAGATGAAATAAAGAAATACGAATTTGGCTGCGACATGAACGGCGGAAACAGTCGGGTGAACACAGGGGCATATTACCAACCAACAGAGAGAATTTTTGTCTCTAACTTGTTTAGAGACAAAAATTATCGCCGCAAATCGGCGATTTTTATCGCAGATAAACCTTGCTATTAGCAAGGTTTATCGCAAATGCGATAAAAAACGGCCGCAATGCATGAATATCGCTGAAAAGTCAGCGATATTCATGCATTATCAAGCAAATGCTCTTAGCCATGTTATCCACCTCCCATTGGATAACATGGCTAAGAACTGCTCCTGGGCAGGTGTTAGCTTTTGGAGATATTCGCGCTTAGCGCGAATATCTCCAAACGTTGGTAATAGGAGATAGCGATGTTAGCGACTGTTTCCAGTCGCTAACATCTTGGCACGCCCACTTTGCATGTCATTAGTGATAAATATCACTGACATGCAAAGCGGGGCCAAAGATGGTCACTATCTCCTATTAGCTGTCGCTAACTGGTGTTAGCGACAGCTTGGTAATAGGGAGATAATTTTATCTCCGCTTTCTTGAGCTTTTAAAGCCAAAAATGCAGAGATAAAGCCCCTTGATAATATGCCCCTAATTTCTTAGGAGACCCGTCCCCGTGAAGTGCACCAAACACGGTCTGGAGAAACCCTGTCCCGAGTCATTCATCAGCAGCGTGGGGATTAGATTTGTTTAAATGAATATTTGTCCAACGTTGTGATTTTTCCTTCAGCTTCTGTGAACAACATATAAATACCATCTTAATTCAATGTATTTAGTTGTGACTGTGTAGTCCATTGTTTGTGGACGATAGTCGAGTTGAAATATCTAGAAAATATACTTTTGTACATATAAAAATATAAGAGTAGTGGACTGTATGGAGTATGATTGGACGCCTAAAACTGCAGCTGTTGTGTGAGTGCCGGCTATGGTGACACTGTGTCTGTCTCCTGCTGGCTCCTCACACAGCGCTGCGGCTCTCATGAAACTGAATCTTTCCTGCCGGCTCCTCGCACTGGGGTACAGCTTTACTGCCCCTCCCATACTGGCAGAGGTGCAACCTGGCGGACCCCCAACACTACCATGGTGAAGCCCGGGGGTCATTGTGGAACACGCCCCCCTCCCCATCACAAAAACTGCCTGATCAAAGCTTTGAAGCACAACGCCTTCTCACCATCAGCAATGTCAGAGACGCCGGGGGACTGCCCCCCCCCTTCTCAGATCCCACCTTTTTACAGATCTGTAAAATGTATCACTCCCTGGTCTAATTGCCATCTCAGAGGGAGCTTTGGTCGCGAGTTTTACTCTCTGAAAGATGCTCTCCTGGACAGCAGAGACCACCGGTAGTGTTGGCCACACCTCCCTCTGAGCGCCCCTTGCAGCCACCTCGTTGCCCCCTCCCCCTTACGTCTGACCTCATCCCTCGTTCCTACTAGCCTCAAGTCTCTGAGAAAGTGGTTTGCGTATCTATCTCGAGTCGACGTTTCAGGGAACAGACCGAGCGGTGATTTCGTGGTGTCGTGTTCGCCCCCGTCCTGCTTTGCTGCAAAACCCCGGTTCTCCTGAGTGCGCTCAGATGGTCGTCACGCCCAAGGACACAGAACTGTGCTGGTCCCGCACCCCGTGCCCTTGACCCCCCTGAGGTCAGAGCAGCATGGTGCTTGCCGGCACTCGCGGAGCTCCCTTTCCTTACCCCTGCTGGTGAAAGGAGAGTAACCATGCTGGACTCAGCCTGACCTGCCGAGGGGGCCAGGGTGCACACGGCAGGGGGGACCTGCACCACCTTACCGCACACTGGAGGGAGATCAGCGGACAGGGTTACTATGCAAGTGTGACTCGTTCCCTGGGTGTTTATTACTTTGAACTGCTTAGAATACTTATGCAGCGGGCAGCGCCTCAAGGGACATAGACAGCGAAGAAGTAAGTACAACCCCTGCCACCTGTCTGCTTTGCCTACCCTTTCCGCAGACATTGGGGGAGTTCAAAATTTGCAAACATTTGTGACAAGAATTTTCAATTCTATTAAGGACTAGGAGGCGAGGATTATGCTAGTCTCTTTTCTTTATTTAGAAATGCCCAGCAGCCATGTAAAAAACCACATTACCCAGAAACACTTGGGTCATAACCATAGAGTCTGTACTATAAATAGCCAGGTAGACAATCCCACTTCCTCTTTCTTTGGTGAGAAGTTATTCCAGAAGAGCAGAAAAAAGGTACAAGAAAGTCAATGCAAACAGCAAACCCCAGTCCAGGGCAACAAAGGAAAGATCAGCACAGCAACGGCCGAAGGAAGAACAGGAAACAATCTTCAAAGAAGAAGGCAGGAACATCCACTCCGCACCGCAGGGGCGTCACTTGGGATCAGATCCTGAAAAGAGACACAAAGCAGTAATACACGTCCAGTATACACAGGAGCATGTCAAAGAAGGGTGGGTAGAAAAAATAAGTCAATGGTAACATTTGAACATGAAGCCATTCATGAACATGCATCAGTAAGAATAATGTACAAACAATGGGTGGGAAAATCCTCGCCTCCTAGTCCTTAATAGAATTGAAAATTCTTGTCACGAATGTTTGCAAATTTTGAATTCTATTTCAGGACAGGAGGCTCCGATTATGCTTGTTTAAAGCTGCTCCACCACAACAGAAGCAACATTAGCAATAGGTTTAAAATAAAAGGTTTTGAAAACAGAATCCGATGACCAGTCAGTAGCCTTCATAATGTCAAACAAGGTGACTCCTAAATAGAAGGCCTTAGAAGCCATGGCCCCTCGTGCAGAATGAGCCCCAAACACAGACACATCAATGCCAGCTTCCGCCATAAGCCACCGTACCCAACAAGCCAACGTAGCCGGGGTAACGGGGCGAAAGGGCTTGTGCAATGCAATCAATAATTGACCTTGCATATCAGAGCGAAGAAGAGAAGTACTCACCTCATAATTCTTAAGGCATTGGACCACACAAAGGTTAGGACGAGCAGGAAAAGACGGGTAAGAAATGACCTCAGTATTGGTTTTGGTGCGTCTGGAGAGACGAAATGTAACACCTTCAGGAGTGAAACTACGGCCAGCTAAATCTAAAGCTCGGACATCCGAGATCCGTTTGCAGGAAAGCAAACACAACAACATAGTCAGTTTGGCCGAAAGTTGTTTTCGAGACAACAAAGAATTGATCGGCCAGGCCTCCAAAAAACGTAAGACAACCGAGACGTCCCACAAAGAAACATATTTGGGACGTGGAGGAGTAGCCAGACGAATACCCTTGAGAACCTTGGCCACTAGGGGATGTTCACCGACAGGTTTCCCATCCACTGGAAGATGACCCGCAGAAATAGCGGAACGGAAGTTGTTGACCGTGCGGTACGCCAAACCAGAAGAGGACAGAGATGCCAAAAAATTGACCATCAAAGAGACATCAGCTGATATTGGATCAACTTGCCGTTGAGCACACCAATCACTCCAACGTTTCCATGAACCTCTGTAACGTTTGTGAGTACCCGGGGCCCAGGCGTTGCTGAGGAATCTGGTAGCGTCCGCAGAAAGGCCTGGGACCGCCCAACGTTCCCCGAAATCCGCCACGCCAGAAGAAGGAGAGAGCCTGACTGAATCAGGGGATGCGGATTCTGA
Source organism: Lissotriton helveticus (assembly GCF_964261635.1). Classification (NCBI taxonomy): domain Eukaryota; kingdom Metazoa; phylum Chordata; class Amphibia; order Caudata; family Salamandridae; genus Lissotriton; species Lissotriton helveticus. Next base: position 93,542,647 of record NC_136065.1, on the reverse strand, counting down.
AGCGGATCTAACAGGAGATTCCACTTCAGAGGAAGAAGGAACGGCACTGCACAGGCCATTTCCAGGAGAACTGGGAACCACGGCTGAGCCCTCCACAGAGGAGCAATCAGAATCAACTCCGCCTGAAATCGTGTCGCATAAGCCAGAACCCTGGGGATCATCATGAATGGCGGAAACGCATAACACAGGGACTTCGGCCATGGTTGAAGGAAAGCGTCCGTGGCAAGAGCCTCCGGATCCGGCCTCCAACTGAAGAACTGGGGAAGTTGGGTGTTGAGACGGGACGCAAAGAGATCGATCAGACAAGGGCCCCAAACCCGAATGAGCTGGCGGAACACACGAGGATGGAGTCTCCAGTCGCTGAAATCCTTCAGATACCTGGAGTTCTATTCCGCCACAAGATTGCGACAACCAGGAAGGTACTCCGCAATAACTGTGATCTTGTGGGGAAGACAATAATGCCAAAACTCCTTGGCAATCTCCGCCAACAGCCTCGACCGAGTCCCTCCCAGTTTGTTGATGTACCGCACTGCCGATACATTGTCCATCCGGAGAAGTATGCAGCAGTGGGACTGAAGAGGCGACAGGCACTTGACCGCGAATGACCCCGCCAGCAACTCCAAACAGTTTATGTGGAGAGAAAGTTCCTGGGGAGACCATCGTCCCCCCCGTCGAGATCGGACCGCATCGGGCCCCCCAGCCCCAACGACTGGCATCTGATTCGATCACAATCTCTGGAGAGGATCCGAAAAGAGCCCGGCCGTTCCAGGCCTCCATATAATCCAGCCACCATTGCATTTCCGACTTCGCTTCCTCCGAAAGAGGAATTTGATCTGAATATCGGAGGCCCCGTTGAAGATGTTGAATCTTCAGACGTTGCAACGCACGGTAGTGCAGCGGAGCTGGGAAGATCGCTTGCAGGGAAGACGCTAAGAGACCAACAACTCGTGCTAATGATCTCAATGACACAGTCTGACTCGAGATAACGGAAGTCAATTCCCGTTTGATGTAACGAATCTTCTGATGGGGCAAAAGAAGCTGACAAGTGAGGGAGTTGACCCTGAACCCCAAGAAATCTATCACCTGAGTAGGAAGGAGCACAGACTTGGGAGCATTCACCAGAAAACCGAGGGACTGAAGAAGATCGACAGTCCACTCCAAATGGGACATCAGCTTGACAGGACAATCCGCCAGAAGGAGGATGTCGTCCAAATAAATGATAAAGCGAACCCCGCGACTGCGGAGTGACTCCACCACCAGACGTTACAGCTTCGTGAAGCACCAAGGTGCTGACGATAGGCCGAAGGGCAGAACCTGATACTGATACCAAGTCCCCAGCCACTGAAACAGCAGAAAGCGGCGATGAGGACGGAAGATCGGAACAGAGAGGTAAGCGTCCTTGAGGTCCAGACGAACCATCCAATCCCGTTCCCGCAGGAGATCCCGCAACAGATGGATGCCCTCCATCTTGAAGTGACGGTAAACCACTCCCGCATTGAATTCCTTAAGATTGAGAACTAGTCTCGATCCCCTTCCCTTCTTCTCCACCAGGAAGACTGAGCTGGCAAAGCCCTGAGGGTGCCGCACGGTCGGCACAATAGCCCCCTTCAACACCAGCGACTTGAGTTCCTCTGTGATGAACTCTTGATTTTGCTCTGAGAAACGAAGGGGAAAAGGAGGATGGGACTGACGCAAGGGATGATAGAACTCGATTTTGTACCCCTGAACTGTCTCCAGCACCCAGGCATCGCTGGAGATTGAGCGCCAATTGTCTAGGAAAAAACGAATCCTGCCCCCCAGAACAACACTGCATGCAGGAAGAAGTCTCACCTGAAGTGGCGGAATCCTGATATCCGCCAGAAGCACCACCGGAACGTCCTTTCTCATATTGGCCACGTCCCTTTCTGGAAGGGTAGAAATTTGAACGTTGGGTGTAGCCCGAATCTTGCTGGCCTCCTCTATGGGACTGATACCCTCTTTGGGAGGGCTGCTGTTGACCGCGGCCGGACAAACGTCCCCTATTTCGACCGGCCTTGGTGAAAACTGGACGAAAGGTCCAGCGAAGAGAGACTTGGGTCTTATCCAGACCACTAAAGGTGTTGACAAAGTTGGTCAACTCCTTCAAAAAGGGCTGTCCAAAAAGCAAACCCTGTGCTGCAGGGGCCGACTCAGAAGTTGAAAGTTCTGCCAGCTTAGGGTCGAGCTTGAGAAGAATTGATCGACGCCTCTCGCTGGAGAGCACGCAATTGGCATTGCCTAACTGACAAACGGCGCGCTGAGCCCATTCTATCAGTTCATCCGGATCAACCACCCTAGAAGTACTCTTGGCAAGGAAACCGAGATCCAAAATCTTGGTGAGGTGACCTAGGAGATCCAGAACTTTGTCCTGGCACGAACGCCAGGACCTGTCGAGACCCTTTTTAGGATCCTTCGCAAACTTGCGCAAATATGTGATCATGGTGGGATCCACCTCTGGAGTGTCCGCCAGGTGATCCGCCAGATCGGGCCTTGGACATTCTGAGCGGAGACGGGCACGCACCTCTTTTTCAAAGGGTTGACGGATGTGCTGTTGCACGTATTCCGTCACGCAGGGGACGGTAGCCATGCAGTGGAATGGGGATGGACAATGTCTGCAGGCTCAAATGTGAGAACCGGAGGATGAGATGATGCATCTACAAAATGTTCCTTACATTTTCTCTTCTTTGGCTGAGGAGGAGCGGGGTCAGAAGACGAAGAAGATTGTTGATCATCACTGTCGTCATCCTCAACAATAGTAGAAGGCTTTGCGGAAGACAGAGACTGCGCCAACTTTTTGAAATCAGAAGCATGTGGATTACGTGGAGAAGAAGAGGACTTTTTAGCCACAGGCACCCAACCCTGTTGTTGGGCATATTTGGTCAAAAGACGCTTCAAGGGCGTAATTGCGCGGACTAGCCCCTTATTCATGGAGTGTTGCACTCCTCTGTCAAGAGCTTCCACCAAATCCTGTTCCAGGGATTCAGGAGCCTCCTCCTCAAACTCACCTTCCTCATCATAATAGTAATCACTCATAGTGCACGAAATGCGTGAAATATGCCCACAATAAGAGGAAGGATAATGATTGCCAAAAGCAAAATTCACAGGGGAGTGAAAAAACCCTTACAGCAAGCCAAAACAGTATAAATGTACTGACAAATTCAATAAAGAGTGGAGGGAGGGCTTGCTGCCACACAAAAAACGTCACTCTAGGCAGAGCCTATGCAGAATATTACAGCCGGGGACCTATTCTGAGTCTCCGGCGTCAAAGGGGGTGATTCCCGAGGCTGTGGGCGTGTATGCCGCAAGGACGTCCTTCTTAAGAGCTCCCGTGACAGAAAAACACACGGAGCGCCGGAAATAAGCTATCGCGCATGCGCGAACACCGGCTGCCTGCCAGGAAACCGGACAGCTCACGCAATGCGCGCGAGGCCGCCGAAACCCCCAAACGTCCACTCCACCAGCTAGAAGGGCACTGGCATAAAGCGCCCGGCCCCCTGGAGGAGACACTCGCTCCCAACCGCGTCACGCCGCCAGAGGAAAAGCGGAACCGAGAGAGGCAAACGCGGTGAAACGCAAGCAGAGCGTGCAATACAAATCAATAAACAATGCGCCAGCAAAGCAGACATCAAGCAATATTATAAACAATAGTAAGGTAAGAGATGTAGCACTTAACTGGCTGCAGGGCAGCAAAGAAAGAGGAAGTGGGATTGTCTACATGGCTATTTATAGTACAGACTCTATGGTTATGACCTAAGTGTTTCTGGGTGATGTGTTTTTTTACATGGCTGCTGGGCATTTCTAAATAAAGAAATGAGACTAGCATAATCGGAGCCTCCTGTCCTGAAATAGAATTTCTGTTCCCCGACTGTTGGTACCTTTGCGCCAATGCTGGCTGGACCACTGAGGGAATCCAACGACTTCAATGGCTTTCTTGAGGGGGTGTTGTAAAGGAAGGTGATGCCGTGTACTTTCCTTTAACAAATACCAACAAGGGAAAAGGTTCCCTTGCAATTGTCACTTTACTTTGTACTGTAAAAAACAAGCGGTTTCTTAAGAATGTAATGAGTTTATTTGTTGTTTGTACCTATTGATAATATTGTGCCCTCGTCAATATGGAAGGGTGCACGAGATATGGTGCAGCACATACCAGTGTGCGGGGTAACAAAAGTGTGAGAGCTGCATGCAAGAAAGGCAAACATGCTCTTTTGTGTTTCTGCCATCGGTGCGCAACTGAAATTATGTAATGTAACTGGTGCTCATGTAAAGCGCCTCAATATCTTCGGGTCGAGTTTGCGCTACATAAATCTGCAATACAAAACATACAAAACTAAACGGAAGGTTCAAGTGATAATTTGTCGCGCCATAGAAATGGGTGTACCTTATGAACTGCCTTAACAAAAAAATCTCGGTGACTAAAGCAGTAATACAGTCAGCTATCCACATAAAATATAGATCCGTGATCTGCATGGTACCAGTATGGTCTGGGACTACCGACCACTCCCTCCCTGCCACACAACCACCACAATAATACATTTAGTAATTTAGGCAGGCAAAGTGTTTCTTTGGAAGGCGGGGGGTCTAGGGACCCCCCGGCCGTATTTCATAAAATATGAAAACAAATCAAAAATTGAAAATTAAACATTATTAACCCAATCATTAATATGCAAAATTCTGATATTAGATTACATCAACGTAGACAGGTATAAAGGGCTAACCTTAACAAATGTCTAATACAGCGTGTTCCTAACCGAATCTAACATCCTACGTATGAATTTTACATCCTAACAATTTTTGAGCCTACGGCAAGGTCATTGACTGGCGTCAGATCCTTATTACCAGCTACGCAACACATGCGCAACAGGGCCCGGTTACCGGGAGAGTACGTACCTCTCCTGGTTACCCCGTACGCTCCGTGAACTCCATTAAACCAAAAGAGGAAGGCCCTTACACTCGCGCCACTTTATGACGTCATAGTGTATGTGCGGGGTGTCTATCAGCCCAAGGAAAGCGTTACTCCCTCCCCCGCAGCCTTCCGACCAAGCGGATATCCTGCCCCTGAAGTTCTAGGAGAGACCATTGGCCCCTCCCCCTGGGCGACCCCATTCGACAATGGTGCCGCCCCCTAAGGACCTTAAATTGCTGCTCACCGATCATGACCTTACCGCCAGACCAAGGATTACAATAAATACGACAATAGAACTCCTGTGACGGGGAAAAAGGCCTAAGGAGAAAACAAGATATGACACTTAGACATACCAACCTATACATATTCACCAATTACCTATACCAAGAGGGAAAAAAGGCCTATGGAATACATTTACACATATTCACAGTGCGAGTACCAAACCGGATAATCGCAACAAAACGTCCAACTGAAACTGCTGTTTTAAGGGATGGTGGGTGGAAAAATTATTCAGCCCCCGATGGAGGCGAGGGGGCAAGGCCTGGGGAGCACGGTGCAAAGAGGGCGCCTCCCGTGCTCCCCAGGCCTTTTAACCTACAAGGCCCCTCCCCCTTGACCCGGAAGCATTACCCGCTTCCGGTACAACGGTGGGGGGGCCAGGACCAATCGGCGATGGACGCCCCTGGGTTGCGTCATCGCGGCGCGACCCGCCCTGGGGTGGGCACGCCCCATCGCAGGGGGTACAGGAGGAGGGGGGGTCGGGCCCAGCCATACATTCGTTGAGGCTGAGCGACCCCCCCTTTCCTTATGGTCTGGGACTACCGACCACCCCCTCTCTGGCAAACAACCACCACAACAATACATTTAGTAATTTAGGCAGGCAAAGTGTTTATTTGGAAGGCGGAGGTCTAGGGACCCCCCGGCCATATTTATTAAAATATGAAAACAAATCAAAAATTGAAAATTAAACATTATTTACACAATCATTAATATGCAAAATTCTGACATTAGATTACATCAACGTAGACAGGTATAAAGGGATAACCTTAACAAATGTCTAATACAGCGTGTTCCTAACCAAATCTAACATCCTACGTATGAATTTTGCATCCTAACAATTTTTGAACCTACGGCAAGGTCGTTGACCGGTGTCAGATCCTTATTACTAGCTACGCCCTCACGTCTGAGTGTGCATGCGCAACAGGGCCCGGTTACCGGGATAGTACGTACCTCTCCTGGTTACCCGGTACGCTCGGTGAACTCCATTAAACCAAAAGAGGAGGGCCCTTACACTCGCGCCACTTTATGACGTCATAGTGTATGTGCGGGGTGGCTATCAGCCCAAGGAAAGCATTACTCCCTCCCCCGCAGCCTTCCGACCAAGTGGATATTCTGTCTCTGAAGTTCTAGGAGAGACCATTGGCCCCTCCCCCTGGGCGACCCCATTCGAGAATGGTGCCAACTCCTAAGGACCTTAAATTGCTTCTCACCGATCATGACCTTACTGCCACATGCCAGCATAGTTGACCGACTATCTGGCCCCCCCAACCTCCTACACTGAAAGGTCATACCTACCTCACGAAACCCTCCAATCATGCTAGTATGTTCCTTGTGAATATTGATTGCCTGCCTCAGTCAGATGGACTCCATCCTGCAAGTAAAAGTGATCCCCTCAAATGCGCCCATGAAGGATACTCTGTAAGTATGGTGTCCTGAACAGTCTCTCAATCTTGTTGTTGACTCTCTTTACCGAGTGATTCAACGCCCTGACTGACTCCGCCCCTCTATACTGCAGCCTAGGTATTAACTAAGACCACACTATGGTGCAACCCGGTAGCACCCTTGCCAGCCACCCCACCGCCGCGATAATCTCTTCTAGTAGGACCCTTCTGCCCAGTGTCACTAAGTCATTCCCTCCCAGATGCAAGATGACAATTGAGGGCGGCGGGGTGTGTCTGTCAAGTAAGTCTGAAATGAAGCCCTTCAGTTGATTTAGGAAGAGCCCCCCTCTACCATGAAATGAGACCTGACAACCCCTGCTCTCTGCCCTTTGTACACAATCACCTGCAAAGAAAATGGGCTTGGCGCGCCTTACATACGAGTGACCAACAACCCACACTACATGCTTCCTCTTTCTGTCGTCTTGATGTTGCCACGTCGCTGTTGATTGTATTCGTTGAGGTAACAGTTTCCGCCCTGCGTCACAGGTCTCAGAAACTGAAAGTAAAACAGACAACAAGGCAGGTGTCAGGTTGCTTTTGACCGAACTTACAACACGTGCAGCCGCACATAGCGCTTATAAGCGTTGGAAGACCGTCTCCCAATCCTCTTTACACTAGTGGCATGCAAACCCCTCGCTGTTGCCTCAGTGGCCGCACCTATTCTGAAAGAATGTGTACCAAACTCCTTGGGATCAAGACCCGCCTTGGCGATTGCCATTGCCAACACTCTTTGGAACTGAAACATGGTCAATGGGGTACCATCCGTGTGCATTAACAATGTCCCCATTGCCTCGTCCACCCGCTGCCTGAGGTATGCCTCCACATGTGCAATCGGGCAGCGCGGGTTATTCGGTGCCTGGTGTAGTACCAAGCTATCACCCCTGGCCTCCTGATCAGTTTTTAATTTCCTTATCGTTAACCAGAGAGAATCACTCCTTAACGTGAGGTTCGCCCACTGCAGTCCACCCAACCTGTCCAGTTTGTTGTTGGCCACCAGTTCACTTACCCGTAGTGCCCCGTAGAAGGCCAAAACAAATGCAGCTCTAAATAAGAGTACTTCCCCTGGGGAACTACATGTGTCAGGTAAAGCATCTAACACCCGGGACAACCGATCCAAACCTATTGGCCGCCTGTAATAAGCGGGGTTTGCCTGTAGGCATCTCCACCCCTTTAATACTTTGCGCATCAAAAAACTGTTTGTGGGGTCCCTGACACCTTTCAACTGTGCAAAGAAAGAGACGACCGCTTTGTGTCTGCTAGCTTTCGCCACTGAGCGCCCCTCTCTGTTCAGTGTGTTCATGTAAGAGTTAAAATGCACTTCCTGGCCCCACTTTCCTTCCCATGCTTATCCCAGAACATTGCAATAAGACATGTACGCCCCTTCATACACTGTCCTGGTCCTGGGTGCTAAACTGGCTGCCACGAGGTTCTGTAGTTGGGGGCACCAATCAGCCAAAGTGCTGCCGGGAAGTGTGCTGGTGAAGCTTCTGTCGTAGGTAAGTGGTCCCTGAATTGCTGCATCTTAAAGCGAGAAAGGGCGTCAGCCGCGTTATTCAAGACCCCTGGGTCATGTCTGGCCTTAAACTCCACATTCAATTTCAAGCATCTTAAGACAATCTCCTTTGTGAGGCGGAGTATCAACTTACACCGCGCTGCCTGTTGGTTGATGCATTTGACTACCGCCATGTTGTCTGACCAGAATATTACCGATTGGTTGGACAACAGTTCGGGCCAGACAGTTAGGGTGACCCATATGGGGAAGAGCTTGAGAAAACCACTCCGGCCACCTTTGTGCCACCCATTTGTTGCCTAGTATGGCGCCAAACCCCACACTGCCGGCAGCATCGGTCCATAGACCTAATTCCGCCAACGTGGTGGGGGGCCGCACCACACCACCCTGCCATTGAAATTCTCCAGGAATGCCATCCATATCCACATGTCCTGGCGCACCTCAACTGACAGCCTGGTGTGATGATGTTTATCCCGCAGGCCCTTCATGGCCTGCGCAATTGAGCGGGAAAAGGGACGTGCCTTTGGTATCACTCTCAATGCAAAATTCAGTTGACCAATGTGACCTTCTCTTTATCTAAACATTGCTGTAAGACTGTCCTGAATTTCACAATCTTTTCCTTTGGTAACCTGAAACAACCTTCCACAGAGTCCAGTTCGATGCCCAAAAATTCCAAACATGTAGACGGACCCACTGTTTTTCCCGGCGCCAGCGGGACCCTAAAAGCCCGCATGAGCACGCAAAATTCCTGCAATGCCCACGCACACTCCTGAGAGCCCGCTGCCCCCAGCAATAGGAAGTCGTCCAGGTAATGCATCACATGTTGGTACCCTGTTACTTGTCTCATCACCCATTCCAGAAAAGAGCTGAACGTCTCAAAGTAGGCACATGACAAGGAGCAACCCATGGGCATACACATTTCCATATAGTATTTGCCCTCAAAGGCAAAACCCAGCAGGTGTTGATCCAATGGGTGTACTGGCAGTAATCGGAAAGCTGATTCAATATCTGATTTTGCCATCAATGCCCCGGGACCCAGTACTCTCAACATCTCTACCGCCTGGTCGAAGGACGCATACTTGACGCTGCAGATGCCCTCGTCAATTGCATCATTCAAAGATGTTCCCCTAGGCGCTGAGAGGTTGTGTATGAGCCTGAATTCGCCCTTTTCTTTCTTTGGGACCACCCCCAGGGGGGAGCAAACAAAGTCAGGTACTGGGATCTCAGTGAAAGGACCCGCTACCCTACCTAGGCGTAGCTCCTTCAATATTTTGGACGCTACCACCCCAGGATTGTGTCTAACTGACAACTGATTCCTACATTCTGGTGTCCCAGTGTAACCACCCGCTGGAATTCGAAAACCAAGTGTGAAACCTTCTTGCAACATCCTTGCGGATGCATGGTCAGGGTACCTGTTTAGCCAAGGGATCATAGCCAGGACATTGATGGGTGAGTGTGCGACATTTAGGCCTACCTCACTAATCCTGTTTACTCTTCCCCCTGTTGCCTGAAGCGCTACCCTTTGATCGGCATGCTGTCTTTGGGTGGGATGAGTGGCCGCATATCTAGCATGCATGTCTGAATTTGCATGTGCCCGCTGCGCTGGTGCATGTGCGCCTGTTAAAATCCCAACACACGCCCTTTCCACCTCCATTGCCTCTGGCCCTATTGAACCCATCCCCCCTTGCGCTGGCCGATTGGGCTGATGGGGATTGGGGCGAACATCCCTTGTTTCAACTTGTGGCAACCCCTGTGGACTGACCACCGGAAAACTGCCCATGCCAGGAAATGGAGTCTACCTTATCCCAGGCTAACGAGTGGTTAAACTCCCTAGATTTCCTGAAAGAAATGTCATATTCCTTCCATCCATCCCCCCCATGCTTCTCGCTGAACATTGCAATTCTACTTTGGTAACACACCATCTCTGCCTGCAGGTTGGGTGAACGTTCTGCGCTAATGGCTGTAAATAAAGAAAAGGGTCTGGTCCAATTAATCAGTGTCTCCTCCACCCTGAATTTAGATAACTGAGACCACCATTCGCTAGGCAACATAAAATCCTTTTGTGACCTAGCGTACTCCACCTCCCTGTTATCAATCAACAATGAGAATATATTCACATATTTGTCCGCCCAAATCAGTTCTTTCACTACTTGTGACACATGTTGCGCCAGGTTCTCCCCCCAGGAGGGTATAGCAGCTTCGCCCAATACCGGCAAAGCAACCTCCTTACCACTCTCAGTGACTCGCATAGGTTCTAAGGTCTTGTCTCTCCCCGCATCGCTGGCAGAACCTGTTAGGGGAGAAATTGGTGCACTTGGCACTCCACCATCACCCCTAGCCAACATGATCTTAGCCACCAGTCTTTGAGCCTCCACTGAGGGATCTGTTGATGAGGGTAGAACCCACCAATCCCCAACCAGGGGAGAACTGCCGCTATTTGCGCTGTTAATTCCGGCCAGCCCCCGGGGTTCACTGACCGGGAGAGGTGCTGGCATGGATGGCACCGGGGGTACCACCGGGAGTACTGGTGGGATCACTGGCGGGGCTAAGTCCCTGGGTAAACCTGCCGGGGGTGGCAAAGTTGGTGCAGGAGCCTCGGGTGGAGTTGGTACCTGGTCAGGGACTGCCCCAGGGTATCCCCCACTCCCACATGGCTTGGGATGCCGACTATAAGTCCTCTTGGCCCTCACCCGTTTAGGTAAAGCGTCTAATTCACCCCTTGGTTTAGGGGGCCCTACCACCCGCTTGTGTCTTCCTGATGGCCCAGCCTGAGCCTCAAGCCTCTAACCCATCTCCGCCACGGTCTTCCCCAACTTATCCACTTTTCCTAATCTCCTGTCCATCGCTGACATTCTGCGCATCATGGTCTGAAACATGAGCTCCATTCGGGAACCCCTTGCGCCCCGCCTACCAGACATTCCTTCACAGTGGATCACAACCTACACTGCACAAAACGTTACTTATGGGCACTGTGTGCCTTGTACCTGCACTAAAGTTGGAGGCTCACAGGCTGGCCGTAAGCACCACGCAACTGTGACCGCAACACACCAGCTAGCCTGGGTGCTTGGGCGAGCATACTCTAGCCCGGCAGCCCGCCAGAAGGAGTGAAATGCAGGCCTGCCCGTGTCCTCTGTTCCTGACGTCCACCGTGTGCAGTCCTGGTAGTCCGTTCAACTGTGCCAACGAGTGCCCACCTACGATGAGAGGGAAGTTAAACTCCAGATTCCTGGATCACAAAGACAATGACCCCTTATAACACAAACAATTCCCAATTATTGTCCCTTACTTGGGCTCTGTATATTCAAGCCCACCTAGTAAAACTGTTTCCAGGTAAGCAATTCACAAAGTACTAACCAAATCTCCTATGGCAAACTTAACTACCCCCCCCCCCCAAGGAATTAAACACACTTTGCGGAACAATCACCTGAATTCAGGTAAATAATGCTGTCAATTAGATACAAAATTGGGATTCAACTTTCCCCTGTGCAAAATTGGCATCAAAACAGTATCTTGCTGGTAATTTGGGATGGATTATCTGTATTATTTCACATTCAGTCTCCCCTCCAGGTACTAACCATGACCGACCCAGCTTCGCCTGTTTGTCAATAAGCCATCTGGTGCTGGCTAGCTGTGCCCACGAGCGTGTCTTTTTACGTGCTCGCCTCGCGTAGGGATCGGACTTTGAACTCTCCCCCAATACCGCTTGCACTTTTCGCCGAGACAATGCCCCCCCCTGGCCGACCAAAAACCTAGGCGCCCGGCACAATCACGATATTTCTAAATTCATCCTCCCCACCTATGCCGCGTCGGCCACAGAGAGAACTGAACCTGCTCCTGCGGGGGCCCCCAGCACCCGGTCCTCGCTGTTGTTCTGATCCGCTCCCCCGGCACCTTATCGGCCTGAAACTACCTTACTCCAATCACGGGGACGCCTCGGCCTCCTCGCTCAATCCTGGTGACCCTGCGCCGACGAACCGGAAACCTCAGATCCGCTACTACTCTGCAGACGCGCCGTGCTACCGATCCGCTACCTCATACACGAAGCCGACCAGCCTGCTTGAGCACAGGAAACCTGCAATAAAAACATGAAAATTATTCAGCCCCCGAAGGAGGCGAGGGGGCAAGGCCTGGGGAGCACGGTGCAAAGAGGGCGCCTCCCGCGCTCCCCAGGCCTTTTAACCAACAAGGCCCCTCCCCCTTGACCCAGAAGCATTACCCGCTTCCTGTTCAACGGTGGGGGGGCCAGGACCAATCAGCGATGGTGCCATACGTTTGTGGGGGCCGAGCAGCCCCCCCTTTCCTTTCTTTGCAGCAGGCATATTAACCCTCTGCGCTACTTTACAACAAGAGAAAACTGCCCCTACATAAAACTTGGATCTCTCTCTCTCTCTCTTGCAGGAACATTAATCACAAGAGGTAAATTGATATTTTTAATGTTGCATGAAAACTGGACGCAAAAGGAACTCTGCCATGTGTTTTTTAATCCTAAATTATTGTAAAACACAGCGTCACACTTCCCCTCCCCAGCTGGGCGGCCAGTGCCCTAAGGCAGGCCCTGGTTCTTTCCCCCTTAGGTGGTGTGGGGAGGGTGTGAGACTGGTTAAGTTGAGGCTTGGGACCACCTGTCGATGAAGTGTGATTTTTCTCACTGGAAGTACGAGGAATCAATCAACCAATCAATAAACAAAATTTGTATAGCGCGCTACTCACCCGCAAGGGTCTCAAGGCGCTGAGGGGGGGGGGTCGGTACTGCTCGAACAGCCAGGTCTTGAGTTGTTTCCTGAAGGAGAGATGGTCCAGGGTCAGCCGTAGGTGAGTGGGGAGGGAGTTCCATGTCTTGGCTGCCAGGTAGAAGGATCTTCCTCCAACGGTGGACTTCCGAAAGCGTGGGACGGAGGCGAGGGCGAGGCTGGCGGATCGGAGCTGGCGGGTGGGTGTGTAGAATGTGAGGCGGCTGTTGTGGTACTTCGGGCCCGTGTCGTGGAGAGCCTTGTGTGCGTGGGTGAGGAGTCTGAACGTGATCCTCTTGTTGACGGGGAGCCAGTGCAGGTCTTTCAGGTGGGCAGAGATGTGGCTGCGGAGAGGGATGTCCAAGATGAGTCGTGCTGAGGCCTTCTGAATGCGCCGGAGTCTTTTCTGGAGTTTGGCTGTGGTTCCAGCATAGAGGGTGTTCCCGTAGTCCAGACGTCTGGTGACGAGGGCCTGGGTGACCGTCTTCCTGGTTTCGGTGGGGATCCATTGGAAGATCTTTCGGAGCATGCGCAGGGTGTTGAAGCAGGATGACGAGACGGCGTTCACTTGCTTGGTCATCGTGAGGGAGGAGTCCAGGATGAAGCCTAGGTTGCGGGCCTGGTCTGTTGGTTTGGGTGCAATGCCCAGGGCAGGGGGCCACCAGGAGTCGTCCCAGGCAGAGGGAGATGGTCCGAGGATGAGGACTTCCGTCTTGTTCAGTTTCAGAAGGCTGATCTTCATCCATTCTGCGACATCTTTCATTCCTTCCTGGAGGTTGGCTTTGGCGGTGGCGGGGTAGTTGGTGAGGGAGAGGATCAGCTGGGTGTCGTCCGCGTAGGAGATGATGTTGAGGTTGTGTTGGCGAGCGATGTCTGCGAGAGGGCTCATGTAGACGTTGAAGGGGGTGGGGCTGAGGGAGGATCCTTGCGGAACGCCGCAGATGACTTCGGTGGCCGCGGATCGGAACGGGGGGAGGCGGACTCTCTGGGTTCTTCCGGCGAGGAACGAGATGATCCACTCCAGTGCCGCTCCTTGGATACCGGTGTTGCTGAGGCGCTGTATCAGGGTGCGGTGGCATACAGTGTCGAAGGCTGCTGGGAGGTCCAGGAGGATGAGGGCAGCAGTTTCCCCGTTGTCGAGCAGGGACCTGATGTCGTCGGTGGCTGCGATGAGGGCGGTCTCGGTGCTGTGGTTTGCTCGGAAACCGGACTGTGAGGGGTCGAGGGATCCGTTGGCCTCAAGGAAGGCGGAGAGTTGTCTGTTGACGGTGTTCTCAATGACTTTGGCTGGAAAGGGGAGGAGCGAGATGGGGTGGAAGTTCTTGAGGTCCGTGGGGTCCGCTGTGGGTTTCTTCAGGAGGGAGCTCAGCTCAGCGTGTTTCCAGCTCTCCGGGAAGGTGGCGGATACGAAGGAGCTGTTGATGATGTTCCGGAGCTGGGGTGCGATGAGAGAGTCGGCTTTGTTGAAGATGTGGTGTGGGCAGGGGTCGGTAGGGGAGCCTGAGTGGATGGTGTTCATCAGGAGGGTGGTGTCTTCGGTGCTGACAGGGGTCCAGGTGCAGATGGTGGTGGTGGGAACAAAACTTTAATTAGGTCTGGGGTTGAGGCTTTAATCTTTAGGACGATCCCTAGTGAGGTAAAATGTCTTTCTTCGAATGAGGTGGGAAGTTGAGAACCTGCTATTTGTGGGAGCAGGGCCAGCCCATACATAGATCATGCTCTGTTGGATATACGTATTCTCTAAAATGGGATCAAGGATGGCCTCATAGTTGGACAGGGTGTGGGTTAAGTCCTCACTTATTCGAGAAGTGTAAGAGTTGCGAGCATTGGGGTAGAGAGGGTCGCTCTCGACACTATTGGGGTTAAATGTCAAAGTGGGGCTCATCCTAATTGGTAAATATAAGATGTGCCTTCATTAGGATGGGGGTAAGATGGGGTTGAATGTTTTGGGATTCTAATGGGTTGCCTTTATTTGGGATTCTAATGGGTTGCCTTTATTTGGGAAGCGAGGAAGTACTAAAAATGAGCAGCGAGGGTTTATATATCATAATTTACGGTGAGAACATTTTGTACACTTTTATAATTCCTACTTGGAAATAACATCCATCTTATCCACCTGAATGGGTGGCAGGCGGAGCCAGCCCTGCTTGACTTTGATCCTGTGATCTACAAATTACGCATTGATTTCGGGAGTGGGCGCAGTAACCTATCTCCCAGTGTACACATTTTCAAACTAACCCTGAAATCTCTGCATTTGACTGCTCTATGTCCGTCAGTGAATAGGCAGTTCACATTCCCGTACAGGACAGTCACTGCAGACATTTATTAGTTTATTTTATTTATTTTTATGTTCTTCTATAGCGCAGGAATCGACCCAGGAGGGTATCTCCACGCTTATGATCTTCCAAGATGCCAGATCAGAATTACAGTCATAGAGAGCCCTAGATCTTACACAGCCGGAAACAGATGAGTCTTCAGGGATATCTTGAAGGCATAAATGTTAGTAATTTGTCTTAAAATGAGGGGCAAAGTGTTCGACAGAGTGGGGCCCTTATGGGACAGGGCACGACCCCCTTGTCTTGCCTTCTTAATACGAGGGACCTGCAGCAATAATTGGTTGCTAGAGCGCAATGAACGGGTCGGAATATACAGCCGGAATAATTCAGCCAGATATTTAGGGCCAGATCCATGAAGACATCTGTGGATTACACAACACACTTTAAACTCAATTCGCTGGCGGATAGGCAGCCAATGGAGTTTATGCAGAAGAGGGCGGGAAGAGGACCTGGGGGGAGCGTCAATAATTAATCTGGCCGCAGTATTCTGGACCACCTGCAGACGGCTCAGTTGTTCCTCGTTGGCAGATAGGAGTAGTCCATTGCAGTAATCCAATCTACTGACGACCAGTGTCTGAACCAGCGTTTTCCTGTAGCAGTCATCCAGGAACGGGAACATACGCCTCAGGAGCCCAATGGTCCTGAAACAGGTTCCCGCCACCAGATTCACATGTTCCTTTAGTAGTAACGCCTGGTCAAGCCGTACCCCCAAGTTTTTTACTATCTGCTTAGGGCAAGGAGCAGATCCTAGATCCAGGGTCCACTACCCAGGCAACCACAAGAGGGGGGCTTCTCCAAAAAGCATGACCTCCATCTTGCTCACATTGCATTGTAGGCAATTGGAGGCCATCCAATCAGATACTGCTCTCATACCGGTGGCAAATGCATGTTTGATTGCCGGTGTCAGGGTATGGAAGTGGAACAAAAGCTGAGTATCGTCAGCATACGATACTGGAGTGAACCCATATTCTCTCACAATATCCGCCAAGGGGGCCACATACACATTGAAAAGTGTGGGGCTTAGGCATGAGTGCTGTGGTTAGGTCTGAACCCAGATTGAGAATGGTCCAGACCACCTGCTGCCTCGATAAACTTAGACAGATGGGTATTCACATGTTTCTCGGTCATCTTGCTGATATGAGGAAGTAGGGAGATAGGACGGAGGTTGGATAGGTCTGACCATGGCAGGGCTGCGTTCTTTCGAATAGGGTTCACTACCGCTCTCTTCCATTCACCTGGCACATGTCCTTCCCTAAGAGAGAGCTTGATCACAGTTTGAATTCCAGGTAGGAGCAGATTTCATAGAGAGCCCACCATCTTTGCTGGCAGAAGATCTAGAGGAGATCCTGTTTTAATTTGACTGGCCAGGGAGGTAGCATCGGGAAAATGAATCTCTGGAAATGTGGTAAGTAGAATATTAGCACACGCAGATGGCGGAGGTGAAATAAGTAATGTCAGGGAGGAACTGATGGTATTACTCCCAACAATCCCTGACTGCTTGATTTTCTCATAGATAAGCTCTATTTTATTCTCGAAGAATAGCGATATTTCATCACACAGGGCTTGAGAGAAGTCATCTGGACTCTCGCAGGCCACAGGTTTTATAAAGGACTGTAGGATCTTATAGAGTTCTCTGGAAGAGTTGCTTGCTTCAGCCAATTGTGACGCAAGATTGCTCCTCCTACCCATCTTTACGTTTTTGTGATAGGAGGCCAGGGCATCAGTATACTCTTTCTTACTAGCTTCCATGTGTGATTTCCTTCAAGCTTGTTCGAGCTTTCTACACCTCTGCTTCTCCCCTCTAAGTTCTTCAGTATACCATATCTCCTGTTTGGATACTGGATGCTGTTTGTATAGCTTCAGTGGCGCCAACAGATCCACTGCTTCTAGGAGAGCTTTATTGTACTGAGAAGTGGAGAAGTGTGGCTCAAGTGGTTGGAGCGGCAGACCCTGATGCAGAGGTCTGGCCCGGACCAGGGTTCAATTCCCCGCCTCTGCGGGTCTTGGGCTCAAATTTCCCCGGACCTGACAATTCTCGCCTCGGTGCCTATTCCAATCATGGAGTCCCGCTCTGCAACTCTGGGCAATAGCTTGCTTAATCTCCACGACAGCCCCTCGCAGTGGGATGCCTGGCTTTCACCTTGGGGATGCCCAGTAAAGGGGTTATCACACAGGGGAATACCAGGACGGGTTCCCATAGCAAGCGCTTAGAAACCGGTAGGTGATACAGCGCTATATAAATGAATTACATTTACATTTACTTGGTTAAGCCGGACTCAACATTATCTATCTCTGTGAAGATGGGTTCCTTCCAGACCCTCTGTGTTTCATCTGGTGTTACTTTGTGCCACGATCTCCGCAAAATAGCAGGGAGAGACTTTTGATGTGGTATAGCAAGACCGCAGAAAAAGAATTCAACCATATGATGGTCAGACCAGCTCACTTGAGACGTTGACCAATATTTAATTTTTGAGCAATGGGTGAAAATTAGGTCCAAAGTATGTCCACCGATGTGTGTGGGACCCTTATTTTGGATCTCTAACCCTAATATTGTAAGATCTGAGAGTAATAATGCAGTATCGGGGTGACTAGGGAGGTCTGCATGAACATTAAAATCTCCAAGGAGAATAAAATCTTCTTTGGCTTTTAAATATGGAGCCAGAAATTCCACTAGGGAAAGTGGGAAGCCCGCACTAGACCCCGGGGGGCGGTACACTAACGCCCCCTTCCAGTGAGTTCTGGGGGTGGAATTGATCTTAAAGACTATAATTTCCATCATGGGACAACTTCTTTGTTCTAGCAGAGAGATCTTCAAACCCTCTTCTCTATATACTATAGCAATACCTCCCCCGGTTTTAACAGGACGATCTAATTTAAGGACCTTATATCCCTTCGGAACCCCTAGCGTAATGGCAGGAACTGTGTGGGGCTTTAACCAAGTTTCTGTGAGGAAACAAATGTCTGGTTTTACAGTATTAACCAGATCCCAAAATTCAAGATGGTGCTTTGGTAGGGAGCGAATGTTTAAAAGAAAACTTTTTAAACTGTTCACTGGCGGGGTTTCCTCAATATTAAAGCTGATAAGAGAATTAGGTGGGGATGTTTGAGAACAGGGCCTAGTAGGTAACTTGTTTTCCTCGGCAATACCACCAGTATCCGGATTAGTAAAAGATGCCTGAAAGCAACAGTGTAGACATGAGAATGGACCTTCGGGGCATATAAGAGAACGCCCAACACAGCCTACCAGAGGTTCTGGCTGCAGATCTTTAAGCACCTGGGAAGAGAACCGAAAACCATGTCTCATAATTGCATCTGAGTCCCTTGAAACAGAGCCCATGGCCCCCGGCCCCGTCCAGTTGCAGACGGGCTCGCCTTTGGCGAGCCTTCGGCGCGCCGCCGGCACGCCCGCTGCGCCCGTCCGCTGCGCCTCCCTGGAGGAAGTGCCATTTTATAGTAGACAGGGTGGGAGGGCCGAGCAAGTAGTCTGCTCACCCTCTCACTCACCCAAGATGGTGGCGAAATTACTCAAAGCAGCGTGAATCGGTTGCTGTGGCCCCTGCTGCGAAGCGCCGGTCTGAACCGGAGGTAGGGGTGCTCAGGGGGTAATTACCGGTAAAGTGACACAATAAAAATAATAAAAGTACAATTTTGCAATTTTTACAAAGTTTCCTTTTCCCGCTTTAAAAACAAACACTGTTCCCGGCTCAAGCCTCAGGAACCAGACAGTCGGGCTATCAATGAGGGAAGTCACGGCGACTGGATAGGGTTTTATAGTAGACAGGCTGGGAGGGCCGAGCAAGTAGTCTGCTCGCCCTCTCACTCACCCAAGATGGCGGCGAAATTACTCAAAGCAGCGTGAATCGGTTGATGTGGCCCCTGCTGCGAAGCGCCGGTCTGAACCGGAGGTAGGGGTGCTCAGGGGGTAATTACCGGTAAAGTGACACAATAAAAATAATAAAAGTACAATTTTGCAATTTTTACAAAGTTTCCTTTTCCCGCTTTAAAAACAAACACTGTTCCCGGCTCAAGCATCAGGAACCAGACAGTCAGGCTACAGTGCAATCCGTTGAATGCCTTCCCAACCGCTCGATAAGTGCTGCCTGTCAGGAACCCTGACCCATTCATGCCTATTGTTCTTGCCGTTTACTCTTCCCATTGCATTTTTTATTTGTATGCACTAGTAAGGACATTTTCAAAACACTCCTCCCGACACTCTGGCTGTCAAGAGCAGAGCGCTAGGCAATGAGGCCCATTCGCGTTCTCGCCCCTCTCTTACTTTAGTGACTCTGGTGCAAAGAAGGGAGGACGCATCCTCCCGCCGTCCTCGCCGCCTCTCGCAGAGTTTTAAAAATGGCTGCTTAGGAGCTGGCGGAGCTTCCCGCGCAGGCTGTAACAGCCTGCCTCCCCCTGCTCTGGAGAGCGGACCCCGGTCCCCTGCCTGCCGCCGCCGCCACGTCCTCTGCTCCTCCCGGGACCCAGGCGCCAGGAGCGGTGGCTGCATGGAAAGGAGCGAGGGGATGAATTCTACATGTAACGGGACTTCCAGGCCGTTATCAGTAAAGGGACAGCATCGCCTCCCCGGGCCGTTATCCACGTGCACCCAGCATCTTCTCTTGGAGACGTAACCTGCACCAAAGCCCCGCAACACCTGGGAGTAGGTTGGACTATATTCGGGGACACCCAGCTTCACCCAGTGCCTGCATACTGGGATAACAGGTCTGTTTTTCGCTCTGGACAGCCAGCGTCGTGGTCTGCCAAGGTACGAATCTGTGGGTTTTAAGCATCACTTCCAGAGCCATTATGAGGACTGTCTCTATGTGTGTGTGGGGGGCTCTCTGTGTGTGTGTGTGTGTGTGTGTGTGTGTGTGTGTGTGTGTGGGTGTGTGTGTGTGTGTGTGTGTGTGCGCGCGCGCGGGGCTGTGTGTGTGTGTGTGTATGTGTGCGGGGCTCTGTGTGTGTGGGGGCTCTGTGTGTGTGTGGGGGGCCCTGTGTGTGTGTGGGGCTCTGTGTGTGTGGGGGGCTCTGTGTGTGTGGGGCTCTGTGTGTGTGTTGGGCTCTGTGTGTGTGTGGGGGGCTCTGTGTGTGTGTGGGGCTCTGTGTGTGTGTGTGTGTGCGGGGCTCTGTGTGTGTGGGGGCTCTGTGTGTATGGGTGTGGGTGCAAATGCAATAGGTCTCGCATTTGCTAGGTAAACTATTGCCATTGTAAATGACAATGCCATTTATTTATATTTTTTAAAAACAAAAACATAAATAAAAATAATGAGCAATGCCAATAGCTCTAACTTTAACAATGCCGAGACCATTGCATTGTAAATGCTTGTTTTCTTTTTTAGTGGAGACAGGGCCCGCCAGGGGTTGCTTTCCTCCCACCGTTCCTCGCCGGTGCCGTTTACATTTGTAGGAGTCTTTTGAGCTGACACTTGTTCACTCAGTAGAACAGTAACGCAGACCCTCCAGCCAGCCAGCCCCATTTCTGCCCATTAAAGACAGCCAGGCTGGTAATTCCTTCCTTCCCTTGGCTCCGTAGAAATCAGCCCAAGTTTTTCCATTGTTCATTTTACATCTCACTGCCTTTGACAGGAAAACGCGAACCTTGTTTTAGTGCCCTGTGAGGCCACCTCTGTTTTCTGCTAAGCCGCTGTGTGTACTGCTGGGTTGGGCTGCCGGCTTCCGTCCGCCTCAGACACTCGCATCCCCTCTGGAGCAGGCACTCACGCGGCATCACCTCTAAGTGGATCCGGTTAATGTAAATAATGTGACAGCCGTGCGCGCGGATGCTGCCTGCCTGCCTCGCGCTTTGGAGGGTTGAGCTGATGAATGGCGCGGGAGGTGTTTGCAGGTTGTGTAAATGCTGCCGTGTTTGCTTTCTCCTCTCCCGCAGGAAGCCCCCCGTGCTGCGCCGTCCTCCAGTGGCTGCTGGCTGATGCCCTGCTCCCCCTCCATCCAGAAACGCACTTGCCCACCCCCCTCCACCGTCTGAGCACATATGTGATACTGTGCCCCATCACAGGCACATACCTGATATCCCGCCCACTAATCCAAAACGACGGACCACACTCTGTCCCAGCCATACCATTTGAGGACCACTCCAGAACGCCATGTCACCGCCACCTTTTAAAACGCTGCACTCACACTTGCGTTTCCAGTGGTTAACAGCTGCAGGGCGACTTGTGCTAATCTTGTTGGATTCCAAGTCCCACCTTGTGTTGTTAAGTGATGAGCGCACCTTTTAGTGTGAGGCGGGTTTGTGCCGGCAGATTGTGCTGTAACATTGTATCTCTCTCCAGGTGACTTTGAATGACCTCTGTCCGGAAGGGCCAGTCCCAGCGGTGGAAATTAAGATGGAAATCACAACCCTGGCTGTCGTTTGCAGCATGCATCAAGCTGTCCTCCGGCGTGTGCAGGTATCGACACAAATGGGCAATGTATTATTATTAAGTATTGCAGACCCCGGCCCCTGAAGGGGGCCTCGAGGGCCGGCGCCATAACGGACGCCAGCGCCCAGGAAGGATCCGGTTCTAGCTGCCGGGATGGGCCCTAAACTAGAAGAGGCACTCTCGTCGCGGCAACAACTTGCGCCAGCATGGCGCCTAGGAACTCGGCCAATGGGGGGGCCAGGTGAGATCTGACCCTCCCCCAGGTGGCAGACACGCCCATTCATGGCGGGAGAATCGTGGAGGAAGTATAAGACGCCGCTCCCCCACACGGCAGCTCGTCACTACATCGTGGAGCTGGGGGAGCGGCGCAGAAGTCGTTGGGACTAAATGCAGCGCATGCGGAACTTGTCTGTATAAATAAATAATAAGAATTCAATTTACATAAGAGGAAGTAACGGGAGCAGCCAGCATGCGCAGGAGGGCTCTAGACGGGCCTTCCCCTCTGCACCACAGGAGTTTGCGGATACCGCAGACCGCGTTCTAAACCCTGCCACCTACAGATGAGGCCGAGCCACCAGCGTAGTGGCATATATCGGGGAATGGAACCTGTAAGCACATTTCGGGGTAGAGTGAGCACAGGCAGATACCGGTGTTTACAGAAACTCAGCCCAACACATCCTATAGAAAGGGCATAAAAGGAACATAGCGTACCGACCGAGGTCCGGAGAGAGTACAAAAATGTGTTGTGATGTGCCTTGTAATAAAACCGCTGACCCAATGTGGCTAGTTAACAGCTCTTTATTAATTTACATCAATCCCTGAAGAGCGCCGAGCCAGCGCTCCGTTTCCCCCGCCTGCCGCGCTTCCTAATGCGCTGCGCGCGCAGTCCCTCAAAATGGCCGCCGCACGTCACGCAGCTACGTGACGTGCATAGACTAGAGCGCGCCACTACATATCTCCCTTTTTTCCAAACAGTACAAGAGTCACTTACAGTTCAAATGTCCATTTCAAAATCTTGAAACCTTGCTGGTCTCACCACAGGTCTTCCGCTCCTGGTCACCTGGGTCGAGCTCCCCGGGGACCTTTGACTCGGCACCTCATCGCTTCTTTCCTCTCTCTGTCCAGCCGTGTTCTCCTCTATGCTCCTTCTTCCCTCTCTTGGTTCGTCTCTACCACTTCCTTCTCCACGTTGCTCGCCATTTCCTTGCTCCTCTTCTGCATTCGGCTCTTCTCCATCGTCCCACTCAGCTCCATGTTGATTCCATTGTAGAACTTTGTTACACCTGGCCATGCGATCTTGGGACCACACGTTGCCGTCACTCAGCAAGGCCGCACGATCGTACACCTCCTTTACTTGCATGGGCCTGCTGTATTTGCTGTCTCCCTTCTTCTGTAACGTTGCCAACTTTACTCTTACCCACTCATCCTTTTCCAACCTTGTCCCCTTTACATTCCTCCGTTTGTTGTAGTGGTTGGTGTATATCGATTGTGCTTTTTCTAGGTTAGCACGTACCACCGCCGGGGACCATTCGCTGGTGATAACTTTCTCCTTCCAAATCCGATTGTCATGGGTGAATGGTTCTCGTCCTCTCAGGATCTGAAATGGGCTGTATCCTGTCCCAGTTGGCGTAATCCTGTAAGCCCATACCATGTTCTCTATGGCTTTCTCCCAATCTTTATTGCAGGAAATTGCTGCTTGTACGGCACCCATCACCACTCGGTTAAACCGTTCCACCAAGCCGTTCCCTGCGGGATGGTAGATCGCTGTGTGTTTAATGGCTATGCCGTTCCTTTGCATGAAGTTGTTCCACTTTTCTGACGTGAATTGGGGGCCATTATCGCTCAAGATGGACTTGGGTATGCCCTCCCTCACGAAAGTGTCCGACAAAAATTTCAGGATGTTCTCCGTGTCCATGGTCTCATCCACTTTCAACTCAGGCCATTTGGAGTATCTATCCATGAGGACACATACATACTTCTGAGTGCCCTGGCTATCAAGGATGGGTCCCAATATGTCTATAGACAATTCTTCCCACGGGTTCTGCGGGGTCTCGAACTGTCCAAGCGCGGGGCGCAGGGGCTTGAGTGATTTGTCCGCTCCCTGGCACTGTGGGCATTCTCTGACATGCCTCTCCGCTCTTATGTCCATGCCTGGCCACCAGTAATTTTGTTTGGCCCTTAACTTCAGTTTCCCAATGCCTAGATGGCCCTCATGTAGCATGTCCAGTAACTGGGTTACAAGTTTCCTGGGAGGGATTACCTTGTCCCCTCTGTATGTGAACACTCCTCTGTCCCCCACTGACAATTCTTCTCTGACTTCATAGTAGGGTTTGACATCTTCACTCACGTGCCTCTTGTCCGGCCATCCCGTAACAATGTACTTCTTCACTTCCTCCAACACACTGTCCTCCTTATATTCTTCAACCCACTCTTGGTAGCCGATGACTTTGCCTTGATCCCCCACCAGAGCCACCAGTTCTCTTTGGTCTGTGGGGTCTTCTTCTCCAGGCTCCATTGCTGCTGCCCTGCTCAGATAGTCAGCTACTCGGTTGCGATTTCCTGGGAGGTACTCCACGTCATATCTGAATTCGAGTAGTTTTAGGGACATCTTCGAAATCCTGGGCGTAGCGTTGGCATGCCCACTCGATGTTAGCACTTTTACTAATGGCTTATGATCTGTCCTGAGCAGAAATCTGGTGCCCCATAGGAACTGCCGAAATCTCGCTGTGGCCCACACTACCGCCAGCATCTCCTTTTCGATGACGCTGTACTTGCTTTCAGTGGCCGTCAGTGCCCTGGATGCAAAACTGATCGTCTCCATCTGACCTTGTCCTCGTTCTTGCATGAGCACAGCTCCCAGGCCTTTGTCGCTGGCATCGGTTGTGAGGACAGTAACGCCCTGTGGGTCATATCCTTTCAGTGGCACTGCTCCCGTGACGTCTCTCTTAATGGTATCAAACTCCTGTTGTGCCTCTGGTGTCCATTCAAAACTGGTGTTTTCTCTAGTCAGCATCCTCATATTGTGCGTTTTGGAGGCAAAGTGAACCACAAACTTACTGTAATACTCCGCCATGCCCAAAAACGACCTGACTTCCTCCTTGTTGGTGGGGGGGCGGAGCTTCAGCAATTGCCTTTACGTTGTCTGCCTTAGGTGTAATGCCCTGCACCCCAATCTCGTGACCTAGGTAAGTCACCGATTCTAGTCCCAAGCGGCATTTGGTCCATTCTGCCGTGAGGCCTTTGCTTTCCAGGGTCTTCAGCACTCTCCCTAGTTTCTGATCGTGGTCCATTCTATCTCGCCCCATTATCAGAATGTCGTCCTGGAAATACTGGATGCCAGTTAAGTTCTTAAACAGTTGGTGCATTAATCTTTGGAATACCGCAGCCGCCGAGGCCAGTCCGAACGGCATGCGGCAAAACTGGTAGCATCCGAATGGGGTGATGAAAGACGTGAGTTTCCTGCTGTCTGGGTGCAATACTACTTGGTGGTACGCAGAGGTCAAATCGATGGTGGAGTACCATTTGACTCCTCTGGTCTTTGCTAGCATTTCGTCGATCCTTGGGAGGGGAAATTTCTCGACGACAATGTTCTTATTTAGCTCTCTTAGGTCGACGCAGAGCCTGACCTTTCCATTCGGCTTCATGACTACCACCAAGGGTGCGAGCCACTCTGCGCAGGTGATGGGCTCAATTATCCCCTTACTCTCCAATTCTTGAAGCTCCTTTTGGACTGCCTCTCTTACCGCTATGGGTATATTCCTCACTTTGTGGGCAACCGGAACGGCGTCCTCCTTGAGCACGATCTTATGTTGGAATCTTTCAAGCTTTCCCACCGTGCCTCCGAACACTCTTGGGTACTCCTCTTTCCATTTGGCGAGATTGGGCCATGTGTCTGGTTCTGTGAGCAAAATCTGTTCTTTGCCTCCCGGGTCTAATTTGATTCCCAGGTCGCCCTGGTCCAGCCACCCTAAGACGGACGGTCCTCTCTCTGAGATGTACAGCTTGCATAACGCTGATCTGCCTCTGAACTCAAACTTCAAGAGTCTATATCCCACCATTGGGATACGATCGCCATTATATGTGACTGGTCGGATGTCCAATCTCTCCAGCTCCGGTCCAATCTTTGGTCTGAAAGTTTCCTCCCACACTGCTCTTTGTATTATCGTGTAGGGAGAACCTGTATCTGCCACTACACTGATGGTTACTCCTCCCATCTTCATTTCCAACACGGGTTTAGTCGTCCTTTTCCCATCTATACTCAGGATCTGGTCGTATATGCATAGCACGGTGATGACTTCTTCCTCTTCCGTCTCTTCCTGGTTCTCTTCTTCCTGGTCTACGTATTTCACCACGCCCTTGGACATATTCTTCCGGCACACTTTCTCGTAATGGCCGATGATGCCGCAGTGCAGACACTTGGCCCTGAACGCAGGGCATCTTCTGTCGTGTGCCTCATGGGACCAGCTTCCGCACCTGTAGCACGTTTTCTTGTTGCCACTTCCTTCCTGTTTCTTTTGCAATCCAGAGTTGCCCTGCCATTTGTTGGAACCCTTCGACGTAGCACCTCTGTACCTCTGATCCTTGCGGGGTCCCTCTTCCTGTATCCTGTTTACTATGGCTGCGGTTGGCGGTTCTTTCTTGGTTGCGTCAGCGCACCTCCGTGCGAGTTCAGCCCTCTTGACAATGACCATTACGTCCTTGAGTGTGGTATCCCCACTTGCCCATAGCTTGTCCTGGACGTTCGTGCTGGAGGTGTGCATAACTATTTGGTCTTTGATAAACTCTTCCTCCCACAGGCCATACCTGCACGTGGCCGCCAGTTTCTTCAGGGCCGCTACATATTCCTCAATCGACTCTCCGGCGCGTTGTTTCCTCTGCTGGAAGTTGAATCTATCAACCGATACACATACCGTGGGCCGATAGTGTTCATTCAGATCGTCGATCGCATGGGCGTACACATCATCGTCCGAGCCATCTCTCGGTTTGGGTACCAGGCTTTTGTATATTCTAAGTCCTTCTGGCCCTAGATTGAGTAATAATATACGTTTTTTTCTGTTAGGCTTGAAAGTCTCTTCATTCTCATCCTCTAGGACCTCTATGAAGTTGTTTATGTATTCGCGCCAGTCCTCCCACTTCATCAGTGGTTCTCCTGGCTTCGGGAGGAACTGGACTGGTGCAATAGCGTATCCCGCTGGAGCGCTCATTTTTTCCTCCTTGGCCGTCGTCGTTCTGTTTCCTTTCCCTGTGGGGCTCCCTGGGGTGTTATCCGTCTCTTCTTTCTTGGTCTGCTCTTGGGGACCTTCAGTGTCAGCCCCCTCACCCTCCTTTATGGTAGCCAGGTCTGATCTCTCTGTGGATAGCGTGGGCCGGCTGCGACGCGCTGTCTGGCTACTATGGGGTCTCTCTGCTACTTTCTTTTGGTGTGGTAGGTAATGGCTCTGCCGCGCTCTTCAGGGTACAGTACCTCCTGTGGTGGTCGCAGTCCTGGTGGTTCCCCAGTAGCGCTGCACAGGTTTGCTGTTCAGCTGTCTAGTCCCACTTCAGCCTGGGTGGCACAGGTTGCCTGGGGTTCTGCTGGCCCCTCGTGCCTGTGTGGATGGGGTTCTGCTGTGTCTCCCTTGCCACGTGGTGGGTGTGTTGCCCTTCGTTTTTTTCTTTTTTTTTTCGAAGATCTGGTCGAATCCCGACCTCGTCGCCACTGTTGTGATGTGCCTTGTAATAAAACCGCTGACCCAATGTGGCTAGTTAACAGCTCTTTATTAATTTACATCAATCCCTGAAGAGCGCCGAGCCAGCGCTCCGTTTCCCCCGCCTGCCGCGCTTCCTAATGCGCTGCGCGCGCAGTCCCTCAAAATGGCCGCCGCACGTCACGCAGCTACGTGACGTGCATAGACTAGAGCGCGCCACTACAAAATGTATGTTTAAGATTCTTTCAAAAGCGAGTAGAGAGGCAATGCTGCCCTCTGGTGGCCTTATTAGCAATGGTGCTCTAACTCAAGAATATCGAGTTCGAAAATGTCCTTTGGTCATAGTGTGATGAAAGGTCAAGAGATTATTATAAATTAAAAGTCTCGGCATAGAGGATTACGCTCAAAGGCCACGCTAATAGGCTTAGACACGGCATCGCAGGTTCAAGGTGGAGCAAGGGGTTATCACACCTGTGTAGTTGGGTCAGTTGAAGGCTTTACTATGGAATTATCAAAGCTAGAGAAGTGATTTATTGTGCTACAGAACGAATGAAAATAAGCATTTGAAGTACTGTCTTTAACTATTCTTATTGCTCGAAATTGCGTGGGATGTAGTCACCAGGTTAAAATGGTGTTCACTGTTAAGATGTTTGAAAACTTGTATTTATACCATTTCAAAGAGCCTTTGAGTCCAGCGAGTGTAACAAACAGCTGGAGACCACGCAGTGGGTGCAGTATCGGAATACTTTCCTTGCCCTCTGTTTCCAGCCGTCCCATTGTAGAGGCCGGGTCTGGTGGCTCAGTGGATCCCTGCATCCATTGCCGGGGCCTGTGTTTGACCTCATGGTCACAGGTTCAAATCCCGGCGGGTTCACCCAGCCTTTCATTCATCTGGGGTCGATAAAATGAGTACGAGTTGGGTAACAAGAAACAGCTGTTATTCAGCACCAAGGTGAACGTGCGTTTTAAAAGTACATATGTTCGGGTGAATGAATCTGAACAACCGGAACCCCTAAGCAGTTTAGTGCGGGAAGATCGTGTATCACAGAGACAAACTAAGGGTGTTTTCCTTGTCTAGATAGGGAATGGTGCCAACCAGCGCTCATAGGTTGGATTCGCGGCCCTTTAAGTGGGACCGGTTTAGTGGACTGGTTTACGGTTACCCCAAAGCCTGTTAGGCTCCTGTGGCGCCCCCCCCCCCCCAAACTGGCGGAGAAATGCCCTTTCTAACCTGTTGCCCACAAGGCGTGGCGGCGGCGATGGAGGCAGGCGCTGCAGCCGCGCACAGACACAGGGTGGCGCAGGCGGTTAAATTCAAGTTTATACGGCGTCCACTGTAAGGCGCGAGGGCCTGCTGAGGGGCAGTGCCTTTTCTCTAGGTAGAGCGGCAAAAATGTCCGCGTGGATGCAGCGAAGCGGCATCGATTCAACAAACACCCAAGTTTTTCATATCGGCTCATGTTGTGCTGCCAGCTGGGGTGCGACAGTCTCTCGCAGCCCTTCCAAGGCACTTGGGAAGCAGGTTAGTTTAGGAGAAGCCGGTATATTCGCACCCCAGGGCTGCCTTTATCCATATAGGCTTTCTGCTCAGCGGAAACACAAGAGTATCGATTATGTTTGGGTTGCATGCTTTGGCAGGGAAACAAATGAGAAGTGAAGAGGAGGCGGAGAATTAATGCAACAGTTTTTTCACCAGTAGCTTTGACTCCGCGCCAGCTGACAGTTTTAATGGCAGGACATGTGTTTAGTGTCCGTATTGCGTGGTGGGAATTTTGCGAGGCTGGGGGTTAGAATACCAGCCGCGAAGGCATAGCAAACTCAAGCCGGCACGCTGAAAGTGCTGGATAGCCACACACAATCGCTGTGCTCCGCACACAGCTTAATACCGGACTACACAAGCAGAGAATAGGGTTACGACGCCATCACACGTAATGTTTATAGTAATTCTCTGTGCTCATCTCTACACATTATGGCTGATATATGGCAGCTTGCTGAGGCAGAGCTAGGGAACTAACCACAGGGTGCACGAGCAGCACGCTAAAGTATTGGCGTCCCCTTAATCCTCCCGTGGTTGCGGCATGTTCGGAGTGATCACGTGACCAATCCTAGTATACGCCCAGTGCTTTATAATTGAGAACGCATACGGGAAAAGGGGGGACCCAGGGAGAGCTAGGCGCGAGCCGGTCTCTTCCTGGGTATGTTCGCGCGAGAGGCATGACAACAGGTGGAGGCTGATTAGGGGAGGAGATATAAGGGAGGCAGGCTGGCGGTTGGGAACTGCGTGGCGGGAAGCTAGAAGGGAGGTTTTGTTTTGCGGCGCGCGTGTGTTTCTTTTTCCCTGGCTCCATGGAGGAAGCAGCGGAGGTTCGGCGGGCCGTGCAGATACTCTGCGAGGCAGGGCGTGAGGACCTGCTGCGGCCGGGTGTCCCGGCGGAGGCGTGGGTCGGAATGGCCCGCCCCCCTCGCAGGGCTGCGGAGGGTGTGTCCAGGGCGGTGATGGCGTGTCTGTCCCCAGGCCCGGCGGAGGAGGAAGACGGCGAGGCGGCCATGCCGGCGGAAGGGCCTATGCCTGTCCTGCCCCCCGCAGCTGTGGAGCCCCCGCCGTGTGCCCCGGGCGCCCTCCAGCAGGTATGTGCTTTACCGTTATTCAGTGCTGGTCCACGTGGGGCGCCCGGGGGGAGGCGGGGGCGTTCTGTGGGCCGGCTGGCTCCGCGCTCAGGCGGCCTTGCCCCGGGGAAGCCTGGGAAGCCACAGGCGGGTCCCAAACCTAAGCGGGGCGGAGCCTGGATTTGCACGGGCACACGCAGCCCCCTCTCCCTGCTGCAGAGCATGTAGACTCACTAACTCCAGTGCCCCCCCTCCCGGAGGGGGTTTCCCCGTACCTCTGGTTGAATGGGCAATGTTTCCTGCTCTCCCCCGCCACGCCGGTGCCTGGTCCTGCCCCCCCCCCACACTTTTGGCCCCCCACCACTGGGCGGTGCGGATTTTGGGCCCCATACTGCCGCGCTGCCTGCATACCCCCCCACTGAGGCTCCTACCCATGCTTCTGTTTTAGTCCCTGCGGGTGCTGCACCTCGCACGCTGCCCCCCCCCGGCCACCACGTCTTCGGCCCTCGGTGCGCCTGGCCCCCATTCTGCCCCCCCCCCCGCCCTTGGCTCCTGGTGGGATGGGTTTGGTACTCAGGGGGGCGCCTCCGGTTTCTGGGCAAGCTCTTTTCCCGGTCCCCAGGGGTCGGCCAGGTGGCCTTCAGGGAGGTCCTGCGACTGGGTCGGGTGGTGCCAATGGTCTGGCGTCGGTGTGTCGTCCATCGGGGGGGGATTGCGAGTCCGCTCCAAGGGAGGATGGTTTTGCGACCTCTTCCTCGTCTGGCTTGAGCGGCCGCAGTTTTCAATCTGCGCCTCCGGCTGGGCGGCTGTTGGCTGTTTCTACGGGCCCGGGAACTGTCCACACGGCTGTTTCCAGTGGTGGGCTTCCAGGGGAGTTATCTGGAGCGGATATCTCTTCTACAGCTTTCAGTGCACACAGCTTTCAGAACATTGACTGGCAGTTTTATGATGGGGGTATTGGTGATGGGGCTATGCCCAGTGGCAGTGCGCAAGTTGCATTTTCTGACGAAGCTTTCGGTGGGAATTTTCATGGTGATGATTTGGAAGAAGGGGAATTGAGAGACAATGATGTTGGGCTTTTGGCAGCACGGGCCCTGGGGGGTGGGTTGGGGCAACCCACTGTTTCTCGTGTTTTGCAGGCGTCTCGTGCGGACCATGCAACAGTACGAGGGGCGGTGAGGTCTGGACCTTATCAAGGGGATCGTGTGGCTGTTCAATCACAGTCGGAGCAGTTGCCAAGAGGTAAGGATGGGTGGTGGTCTGTGTGGCAACCCAGGGAGAGTCTCCCTGTTAAGAGTACAAGATCTGTTGGTACGGGTGATGGGGTTGTTGTTGAGCGAGTCGCTCTGGCACCGAGGCTTGAGCGGCCGGTGATTTCGAATGTTTCTAATGTGCAAATTGCAAGGGATGTTTCTACAGCAGGGACTGGGGGGGCGGCTGCCACACATGTTACGGAGGATAGTATCCTACCTAAGAAACTGCCTTATTCTGGGGTGGGGATTCCTTTGGGGTCCCATTTGTCCGAAAAAACAAAGAATCTCATATGGTCTGGTGCATTTGTGGATGTTTTTCGGCTTCTGCATAGAGATGTCCAAGCTAAAGAAGGGTCAAAGGAGGAGGAATTAGAATTGGCTCGGAGGCCTCGTGTTCTGAAGTCGATAGAGAATTGGACTTCGGCCTTTCTTATCTATGCCAGCGTTTATTGCCAACGTCATCCGGGCAAGGCGATAGACATGTTTAAATATGCCGATGTCATTCGCAAAGCTCACAGTTATTTTGGAGGCTTTGCCTGGTTGTCCTATGATGACGAATTCAGGGCGCGCATGAGTGCTTTTCCTGAGCGTTCGTGGGGTGAGGTTGATTCCGAATTGTGGCTACAGTGGATGGCGTCGGCTCACCCGCCTGCTATGACCCACACGGCTAGCGGGCAGCCAGTGTATTATCGGCCCTTTCCAGCTCGCCCCGCTCAGTCTGGGGCGGGGGTTTGGGGCAGAGGTCAATCATCCTCCTCTGGCACATGCTGGCATTTTAACAGGGGTTCCTGTAACCGACCAGCTTGCAGGTATAAGCATGAGTGTTCACAGTGTGGGGGAAAGCATGCGCTCACCCAGTGTTTTCCCGGCCAGCGCTTTGGTGATCAAGGACGGGGTTCCGGGGGTAGGGGACAGCCTGAGCACGCTGTTTACAAGGGCTCCTACTCCTATTAAGCAAGATGTTCTGGATCTCTGGTTGGTGGAGTATCCTGATTTTGAGGCTGCTAAGATTTTGTCTTGGGGTTTCAGAATTGGGTTTCGGATTGGGTATCAGGGACCCAGGGTGGGTAGGTGGTCTGACAATTTGAAGTCTGCGAAAGAGAGTCCCCATGTTGTACGGAAAAAGCTGGATGCCGAGCTTGCAGCGGGTCGGATTGCTGGTCCTTTCTTGAATTGTCCTCTTCCTGACTTGATCGTCTCGCCTCTGGGTGTGGTACCCAAGAAGGCGGAGGGGGAGTTTCGCCTTATCCATCACCTGTCATGGCCCGAGGGTGCATCCATTAACGATTTTATTGATCCAGCTGACTCAACTGTCAATTATGCTTCAGTGGACGATGCCTTACGGCTCGTGCGCACGGCTGGTGTTGGGGCTTTGCTGGCAAAGAGCGACATTCAGTCGGCTTTCCGGCTATTGCCCATCCATCCTTGGGATTTCAGTCTTCTGGGCATGCATTTTGATGGTAGTTTCTACGTTGATAGGGTGTTGCCCATGGGCTGTTCAGTGTCATGCTCCCTTTTCGAGACATTCAGTACATTTCTGCAGTGGCGCTTCACTTTTGTCAGTGGCCACGTCCTGGTCTGTCATTACCTTGATGATTTTCTTTTCATTGGTGAGGGTCACTCTGGGCAGTGTCAGTCGGCTTTGACCATCTTTCAAGCTCTGGCGGAGGAATTGGGCGTTCCATTGGTGCCGGATAAGACAGAAGGTCCCTGTACATCCCTGACTTTCTTAGGGATTGAAATTGATACCTTGTCTATGGTGACGAGATTGCCTGTGGCTAAAGTGCGGGAAATGTCTGCCTTCATACATCTGGTGTTGGGGGAGCGGAAAGTTGTTTTGAGGACCGTCCAGAAGCTTTTGGGGTACCTCAATTTTGCTTGCCGGGTTGTTCGGGCGGGCAGGACGTTCTGTAGACGTCTGGGTCTTTCAATGTCCGGCGCAAGCCTTCCCCATCATCGGGTGCGCATTACCACAGCTGTGCGTGCCGATTTGACTGTATGGCTTCGTTTCCTGCAGGAGTTCAATGGCGTGTCCTTGTTTTTTGCGGATGAGGACATGGTGTGGCAAGTCCAGTTGTTCACGGATGCGTCGGGAGCTCACGGATTCGGTGTATTTTGGGTAGGTCGATGGTGCGCGGCCGGCTGGCCGGTGCATTGGAAGGAACAAGGTCGCAGCATAGCGTTTCTGGAGCTTTTCCCGCTGCTGGTTGCTTTGTATCTCTGGGGGGAGGAGTTTCAGAATCGCTCCGTCTTGTTTCATGTGGACAATATGGCAGTAGTCCACCTTGTCAATCACCAGAAGGCTCGTGACTTGCGTGTTTTGCGGCTCCTGCGCGCATTCATGCTGCGGTGTCTGCAATTAAATATTGTCTTTAAAGCACGGCATGTTCCTGGTACTTCTAATTGCATCGCTGACTCTTTGTCTCGCTTTCAGTGGTCCGAATTCCGCAAATTGGCTCCTGGGGCGGACCTGGAACCAACGGCGATCCCACAGTACGTATGGGACCTGGGGGATTGAGGGTACACCAATTGGTCGAAAATTCAGTGGCTGACTCCACAAGGCGGGGTTATGTGAAGGCCTGGCATGAGTTTCTGCAGTTTGGTAAGGATTTGATGGGGCCAATCAGGGCCGGGTTATCAGATGAACAATGCATCTTACAGTTTGTTTTACATTTGGCGGACAAGGGCCTATCGCCCACAACCATTTCTGGCAAGTTGGCTGGGGTTTTCTTTTTATGGGCAGCTTTGGTGGGGGAGGGATCCTGTTGGGGGGGTGTTGGTTCGTAAAGTGTTGAAAGGTTTGTCTAGGCTTCGGGCTGGTGGTCAACAGCTCCGGCAGCCGGTGACTTTTGATTTGCTCCAGTTGATGTTGACGGAATTGGAGGTGTGTTGCCATGATGCTTTTGAGCGTGCCAAATTTCGTTTATGGTTTGTTTGGTTGTTCTTTGGGGCATTTCGGGCATCAGAGTTGTTGGGGCTGCGGGGTAGGGTGGGTATGACCAGCAGTGAGGTGGTGTTGGAAAGTGACAGAGTGCGGCTGTGGCTGCGGGCGTCCAAAACCGACCAGATGGGGAGGGGTAAGTGGGTGTTCCTGGGCAGGAGTGGTGTCTCTGCATGTTGCCCGGTAGGAGAATGGGTAGTTTTTGTGTCCTCCCAGCATTTTTTCCAGGGGCCCATTTTTTGTCATGCTGATGGTAGTCCCATAGTTGCATCTCAATTGTTGGCTGTATTACGCAAGATTTTGTTGCGCCTGGGGAGGGATCCTGTTCAATTTGGTACCCATTCATTTAGAATCGGTGCGGCGACGGAGGCCGCTAGGTTGGGGTGGGATTGGTCACAAATTCGTCGTATTGGACGGTGGCGTTCCAAGTGCTGTGAAAAATATGTGAGAAAATAGTACATTTTTGCTTGCCTAACATTTCTTTTTCTCCTAGGTCCTTGGCCCTCAGTCGCCGGATCCAAGAGACGGGTGTGGATATTGGGGCACTCTTTTGTTAAACGGGCAGCTTTAGCCGCTGCCAGTCAGCTTTGTGGGAGATCACTTGGTTTAAACAGCATGACGCACGAAGTCTCCTGGCATGGAACGGGGGGTATGCGCTGGGGTGGGCTTTTTCCCGCCTTGGCTGCTTTGGTTTCACAGTGTTTGGGGGGCCCTCCGGATCTCCTGGTGCTGCATTTGGGCGAAAACGACTTAGTTTCACTCTCTGGTTTGACTTTGTTGAAATTAATGAAGCAAGACCTGGAAATCATCAAGACCACATGGGTGAGCACCATGCTGATATGGACTGAGTTTGTGCCTCGTTTGCAATGGCGTGGGGCGAGGAACCATTCCGCCCTGGAAAAGGCTCGACGGAAAGTTAATAGAACAATGCGACTTTTTTGTCACTATTTGGGTATCTACAGTTTGGATCATTACCATTTAAAAGTCTCTGAACAGCATTTATTCTGTGAGGATGGTGTACATCTGTTTTCATTGGGCATTTCTTTTTACCTTTTGGAGCTCAGGGAGTTGATTAGCAAAGTTCTTCAGGTGCAGTTGTGGTGTGCTCCTTCCTTTCCAATTTTAGGTGGGGCAGGAAAACGCTAAAGGTTTTCCTGGGTGGCGGGTTTTTGCTAGTGGGGTGGGCAGCCTGGAGCGGGTTGGCCATCCTGAAGGGTAGCTCTTTGGGTAGTACTAGGGGTAGTAGGCAAGAGTTAGTTCGGGGTTTTGGTTTCGTAGGCTCACTGTAGAGTTGAATTATGGTAAATAAATAAATAATGAATGTGTTTACGAAATTTATGATGCACCTGTCTTAAAATAAAGTGGCCTTTCTTGCTCCTAAAGAGGTGTGGACAGTGAATTCTTGCGCGAGGGGGGACCCAGGGAGAACTAGGCGCGAGCCGGTCTCTTCCTGGGTATGTTCGCGCGAGAGGCATGACAACAGGTGGAGGCTGATTAGGGGAGGAGATATAAGGGAGGCAGGCTGGCGGTTGGGAACTGCGTGGCGGGAAGCTAGAAGGGAGGTTTTGTTTTGCCCCACCCACCCTCCCTCTTTTTATTTTTTTATTTATTTATTTATTTTTTTAATCTTTTTTATTTTTTTTTCTGGGTTTTTATTTTTGCGGTGCTCTAGGTGCTGCTTTGTTTTGTAGGTTTGCCACTGTTAGGGCAGGTGTCTTTGTTCTTTTAGGAGGCGGGTTATTGCTAGTGGGGTGGGCAGCCTGGAGCGGGTTGGCCATCCTGAAGGGTAGCTCTTTGGGTAGTACTAGGGGTAGTAGGCAAGAGTTAGTTCGGGGTTTTGGGATTTAGGTTTCGTAGGCTCACTGTAGAGTTGAATTATGGTAAATAAATAAATAATGAATGTGTTTACGAAATTTATGATGCACCTGTCTTAAAATAAAGTGGCCTTTCTTGCTCCTAAAGAGGTGTGGACAGTGAATTCTTGCGCGAATGCCTGTTCCCAAGGGTGTTGGAAACATGTTTTATGACAACCATTCCGTGTCATCCAATTTGGCATGAGCAGGACACATGGTCCACGGGCTCTTAATTGCGAGAATTTGCATTGCTATAAGCAGGAACCAGTAACAGTGAGACAGTTATAAATAAGCAAAGGGAACAGGGGCATGGTTATCAATAACTTTTCCTTCTTTGAAGCACTTTCGCGTAGAGTGTAAGTTATAAAAAAAAATAATAATTAGGTTTTAAACCTACTCAGAAATATTCTACTTTCAAAAAAAAAAAATCTTTAGTATTGGCCCACCATTTGCATAACAAGGACGTTATCACTTAAGCGGTCAAAGCACAAGATGGTTTACCTTCAGAAATGAGATAGCTGACCTAATTAGCATATACAGGTAGGGAGAGGTTCAATAACTCTCTGATTCAGGCAATTCGTACAGCCTGTCCATCTCTTAATCAGGCTTCCTAATTTTTTTTAAAAAAAAGACGACATTTGTTTCTTGCGAGGATATGGCAAAAAAAAAAAAATGGGGTAATGGAGGTGCTTTTCTTGCCATGCACCTTTCAAAGGTTCCTACAGCCTTGTTGCAGAGCTACTCGGGAAGGGAGCATTAATTTGCCAGAGAATGGCGAACCCATTTATTCACCATACCTCACATTATAAAGGTGTATTTCAAAGGTGCAGCTGTGATACGCAAGGTTATTTAACGTTGGGTGCTGTATCAAGACACCATATGCTGCAGCTGACTGTCTCCCAATTTTATTTTCATGTATGGCCCATGGCGAGCTGAGACGAAGCTGAGGAAGCCGAACGGTGAACCAGTGTACAAATATGTAACGGCAAGGATGGAGCTGAGCACGCCATTGACAGCAGGCTGCATATAAGGAGCAACGGAAGTGGAAATAAGAGCGTCGCATGAACGGGGGAGCCGCAGGAAGACGTAAAGCCTCCCTGGCGGCGTGGCGGATAAGAGAGGTACAGCGGATGGTTATGGAGGCACACCGACATGGCGGTGTGTAGAAGGAGGGCCACTCACACTGGGATGCCGAACGGCAGGGTGAGTAGGCCGAACAAAAGGGTATAGCAGACAGAGACGGCGCTCGCAGCCCAGACCCGGCCGGACGGCAGGGCACAAAAATAGACTAGCAAGGTAGCGAGTTGGGGCCTAACTCTGGGGAGAGGCTACTCCCCACATGGAAAGGAGCATGGAAACCAACAGAACAAGTTGGATCACAAAAGTGCCAAGAAAGGAGATACGCCTCCAATTTATGGCGGTCCATCACACAAATGATTTATGGGACACAAATGATTTATGACCCTGTGATATGCAAATAAGTGATGACAGATAATGATTTATGACCGACAGAATGATTTATGACCAACAGTATGATTTATGACAAATGATTTATGACAGGCAACGCTAATCATGTATGACGTCCAAGTTATCATAACACTAAATGATTTATGACATGCAGATGATGTAGGACGCATGATTTATGACATGTAGATGATGTAGGACGCATCATTTATGATATGCCATGATAATGATTTATGACCCTGGCCATAAAGAGATGCCCAGGGGACAAAATGTGTTGGTATACAATGGTAATAAAAACTGCGGCCAACAACGACCACAAAAACTACAACTCGTGTTGGCTGTGATTTTGGTAACATGTCTGTTTCTGGAGTGGGCCCTGTGCGGGGTTATGTACAGAGCTGTGTGCGTGTGCTCTACAAAATAGCATGTCGGGTATACACATCACTATACTGAGGAACAAAGCGGCCATTTTCACACTAAATGCACGTGGGCCTACGCCCCTCATAAATGACTGATTTTCGGGCTTCATCATTTTAAAGGGCACTTGATGTTGAAACAGTGAGCATAAAGGGGCACAGTGGAAGTAAAGCGATGGAGACCGGAAGCAGTTTTAGAGAATGAAGCCATTTCAGGCAAAGGTCTTGTTAAGATTTGAATGTTCACGTGAGCTGGAACTGGAACTGGCAAGTAGGAAAGGTCAGACCAGGTAGCAAATTTATCAGTCGTAGGTGGAAAAGAAACAAGCATTGGCATAGCCAATAGGTCTCGCTTTTGGGTCCTTATAAGTATTTAGTTATGCAGCACAATATCCTTGGTGCAACAACATCAACTGTTGCATGGCTAAACACTTATAAGGTCCCAAAGGGGAGACCTATTGGCTATGCCAATGCTTGTTAATAATGTTGCTATACTAGTGAATCAACAGTTTTTAAAACACTCAGATCACATATGATGACCCTACGAAGGTGCTCTGGGATGCAGACCTGGGAGATGTAATTACGGAAAAAGAGTGGTCCTACTGTTACAGCTACATCAGGAAGCTTTTCCTAACAGTATATTTACACAGGACACACCATACTCTCCTCAAACTGTTCAAACACAAATTATGGCCCATACTAGAGTATAAGATGTAATGCTTCCCGCACCTGCCCGGAGCATGACCACTGATTACTAGGTACTGGTGTCGTGTAGTTCCTATATACCCTATACAGGATCAGCGCGTTTTGGATAACATAAACTGTGGGATTGGTGGCAGACTGATTCTGTGCACCCCCACCAAATACGTTAGCCTGTTGATATCTTCTAGCTCACAGTGTCAATAGAATCTCCTCTTATCTGGGAGAGAATCGTTCTTGGCAATCTCAGAACATGACAAACCTGATCCCCCAGAATCATGGAAACAATATATTACTTTCGGCTCAGTCACTCATGCTCACTTAGGGGCCGATTAGGATGGCGGACGGACTTGCGTCCGTCCGCCACCCCAGAGGTGGAGAGACCGTCCGCAGGGGCAGCGGCGGTCCCTCCGTGCAAATTAGGATGTGACCGCCACCCTGGCGGTCACATCCTGTATGTTTTAACATTGCGGCGGGTGCTGCT
Organism: Lissotriton helveticus; assembly: GCF_964261635.1. Classification (NCBI taxonomy): domain Eukaryota; kingdom Metazoa; phylum Chordata; class Amphibia; order Caudata; family Salamandridae; genus Lissotriton; species Lissotriton helveticus. The sequence continues at coordinate 93,503,648 of NC_136065.1, read as the reverse complement.
TGAAGCAGCACCCGCCGCAATGTTAAAGCTGCATGTGTTACATTTACATGCACAAAGCGGCAGGCACCGCGCGGTGCCTGCCGCTTTGAGCATGTAAATGTTGGGGGGTACCATAGGTACCCCCCATGTGCACCCCCGACACCCTGGGGGCCCACAACGGGCCCCCAAAAGCCAAAGTCCACATGCTTTTCCACGGCGGAAAAGCCGCCGCGGAAAAGCATGTGTTTGTGCAATTCCTAATTTGGTTGACGGTGTCTTGCAGACACCGTCACCAAATTGCCCTCCTCACACCGCGGATCAGCGGCGGACGGACCTGCCGTCCGCCGCTGGTCCAACCGCACTCCCACCGCCATCCTGATCTGGCGGTGGGTCTTCTATGTCACTGCGGCGGATAATCCGCATACTCCGGGCCGGCGGTGGCTTCCGCCGGCCCGGAGTATGCGGATTATCCGCAATCATAATGAGGCACATAGTTTGTCTCAGAAATACACAGAATAAACATACCTGGTGTTTGTCAATAAGGATTTAAAGAACAGATTGTTATTCTAGTGTAGAATAGATGAGCTGCAACAACCATTAGACAGTAGCAGAGATATATGATTAGAAGCACTAACAAAGTAAATGGATGGTATAGTTCTACCATCTTACAATAATCATGAATACATGCACGCATATAAAACACATGATAAAAAGTGCGTACTCCTACGATGTCTCCCTAACTGGATGTACCTAGCATGTGTGTAGGTGTTATGCCAAGAATCCCTCTAGGATCTAGTCAACCCCATTACCTGAGAATGAGAGAATATGGGACCCCGTCCTGGTCTCGAGTTGGACACCCCGAGAGGGATGTTAGACCACAGCTAGCTGGAGCATCTGCATGCAGGAACTTCAGCGTCTCTGGTCAGTGTGTCAGCCGGGAAGTCTCAGTCTCCTCTATCTTCCTAAGCCTGATGTGATGTATTTATACCCATAGGGGTCCTACCTTGCTGTGTTACTGTGTCAACCTAAAGGAAGACGTTGAACTTTATACAGAGATATTATACAGGAGATGTTAATCCTGCTGTTAGGCCTGCTGTGCTTCCAAGAAGCATCATGCATAATGTATGAGAATCGAACTAGGAAATACCTGCGTTCTGAATTCAGTGCCATATCTGGGTAAAAGGTCAGTCCCCAAGAACCGTTATGTATGTAATGTAGGGAAGGATATAGGTGAAAGGTTATAATGTTACCTGCGGCTATATAGGGTACCTATAAGGAATATAACGCTGGGGCAAAGTACTTCATGTTCTAGGGGTTTTACTAAGGGCATGCCATGGACTTGGACCCAGCCCACTTAAAGCCCTAAATGAAGTGTAGTGCTCATAATGTTTGAACATGGCAGAGGCATACGCTATAAATGGAGGAGAAAAGCAGGGCGAAAAAGCCACGAGGACAGCGGATGTAAGAGGAGGAACCTGATGGACAGGAGGGTAGAAGAATGGTTAAACGAGGAAAAAAAGTGATCCACAGAAAGAACGCACAATCAGCACAATTCTGTGATACAATGCTGCCGCTCTGGTTACAGAGGCTAAAATATTTGCCCAGCATATAATCCCACAGAGGAGAGTCTTCAGTTACAGATGTAGGGTGTGATCTCCAAAATAAATAAACAAATGCGTCGTGAGAAACAGATGACACACTGCACGCAATTAAAACAAGTGCAAGCGGAGCGGACGAAAGCTGTAGTTAGGCGCCGCTGCTTCGGGACTACACAGAAGTTACCATAGGATCAAGAGCCAATAGAAAGCAAGATAAGAACAGCAATGCCACAGGTAAACCAATCGTAAGCGGAAAAACAAATTACACGGAGTTTCAGCCAACATACAGATTACTTTATGTCTCGCTGAGGCACCGCATGCATGCGCTGCCAAGGCGAGGCCTAAAAAGGGGAAGGAAAAGAGCAGGAGAAAGAAACATTCTGTTTTTTTTTTTTTAAAGAAACACAACGTTCTACTGAATTCTTTTGCACCCTGCACATTGTAAGGATTGTTATAGGACAAGTTCTCCTTAATGCAGAGACTGTGTGCACAGCTGCCAAGCAGTGCTTTGTTGCATGGATTATCCAGAATTAAATCCTGTTCTCTCTCATGTGCCCTGTCCTGTCCTGCCACCTCTGAGGGGCTCGTGGGGCTCGGGCTGGTGCAGCGCACCCTCCCCCTGGACTCTGGGGCCCCATCCGGAGGAGGCAGTGCTGCCACAGCAGCCATCACGTGAAGTGCAGTGTCCTGGCAGTCAGAGCCCGAGGGAGGGCCTACAAAATGTTTCTCATCTTAAGGCTGGGGTCCGTGGAAAGGATATCAGTGTGGACTCCTGATGGGAGTCAGTCACTTTCCTGTGGCGGGCTCTGGTCGACTGTGCGTGCAGTCGGGTCAGGGCCGGGCCATGACATGCAAGAGTGATGGCCACTTAAAAGTGCGCATGTAAGTTTGGCACGTCTTCTGAGGTCAGCCAATCAGACACGCGCATGTCTATTTCTCCAACCCCACAGCTGGGTTGGAGGAGAGCTGCAGGCTCCCAGGCAGTGTCTGAGCTGTAGACTAGGATGCTCAGACCAATCCGGGCACTGCTCTCATAGCATGAGAGCAGCGTCTGGATTGGGTGGGGAGCCTGTGCCTTCCCAGAGACTGTCGGGAGTGAAGCACTGAGGCAGCTGTCCTCGTCTGGGCAGCAAGAGGTACGTTTTTAAAAAATATTATTTTTACTCTCAATTACCTATCCCATCCTACCCTTCCACTCCCACACACGCACTTTCATTGTGCGGCAGCCTACACTGGGAGTCCGCTTAGATTTTCTCAAGATATGATCAGACTTACCTAGGGTGACCAACCGTCCGTAAATCTCATGGACCATCTGTAATTTGGACCTCATGTCCGTTGTCCGTGAGGATCCCTTTTACGGACGCCTTTTGTTCGTAATTTTGGGCCTTGCAGGGAACAGAGCTGTTCCCCTACGAGAGGCCTCAGCCCCCTGATGGGGCGCCTCGTACTCCTACTCTAAGCACAAGAGCAGCCCCACCCCGTCCATTATCATTCTGTTTGCCGGCTGATTGCAACATACAGAATGATAATGGACCAGTTTGAGCTGTTCCAGCATGTGGTGGCCGCCTTTTGTGTCCTGTCAGGTTGTACTGGACAAGATCAAGGAAATTGTTAGTAAATGAGGCCCCAGCGTGACACTCCCAGCCTCTGCCTCTTGATCAACCTGTGTCGATATGGGAAAATGCATCTTGGCCACTCTACTAATATGAGCAGCTGGATTGCTTTAGGAGTAGAAAGTAAATTTCACACAACAAACTTGTAGCCAGAATTCACTCCCATGCACTGTCCAACCAGCATCATGTAATATTGGTGTGAGAAAGTCTTCTCTCATGACTAGGGAGTGGACATTTGAGTGTGGGGATACCTTGCAAAGTAAGTGAACTCTTGAAAACTCCTGACTTTGCGGATATTTACAAACACTGACTGCTGACAAGTTTCCACCATGCAAAGATATTCAAGTGAAATTGCACTATTGCAAGTTATTTAGACGGAAGTAATTGTACACAAAGCTGCATCCACCACACTGGCCCTAAAGTACTCTGCAATATGTTACCCCTACGTTCCCGCGTAGCATCTTAGATCTGAAAGCCAATGTTTATTTGAGGTTCCATGCTGCATTCGGCTAAATGTGGAAGGGGGTCATTCAAAGTGCCAGATCCCCAGCTTTACAATGCTCTCTCCACATAAAAGCTTGGCTCGTGGTTCCATCAGGACGTCCATCTGAGCTAGAGCCAGGCTTCTGGATGGTGCCTGGGTTGAGCTTTCAGTGGCTCATCCAACTCTACACACTAACAGCCACCGACAACGGGCGATTATGAAGATTGTGCACATGTGTATGGCCTCCTCTTGCCGCAGTCTAGGGCAGGGCATTCTGTTAGGGTTAGATGGAAAAAATGTACAAAACATATGTACACAAACGCCCTTGCTGCTTTGTACCAGTTCATGAAAAGAAGCTGGTGAAAGAAGTTTAAAAGAAGAGGTTATAGTTTCACACAGTCTCATCATTTCAGAGCTGAAGCATATTTAATATTATACACAACAAAGCTATAGTTGCTGCTTTTTTATTTCTTTTATGCAACTAACATCCATTGACAAAGCCAATAGTCATGGCTTGTTGTAGGTCTAATGTTAATGGATGCAATGATAGAAACAGCAACATACCAGTTGGGCGGCACATTATGCTCAGCACATATTTTTAGCTTAGGTGTTTTAATCTACGCCCTTAATTACATCAGACACACCCTTTGAGAGATCCCCAGTTTTATAATCCCACTTAAAGCCCTGGAAACACCACCATGTCAGAGTCACCTCACGTCCTGGCACTGTGCATCATGCATGACTCATGACTTCCAAGTTTTCAGATTGCCTAGGTGCAGGGGCATAGTGAACCCTCCCCCACCCCACTCCACTCCTTGCTTTAGGAACTACAGCGAGGGTGAAGTTCTTTATTGACCTCTTCTGTCTGCAAATCAGTAGACAAAGGCTCAGCGCATATTTAATGTGAAAAGGTGAGTTAGTGAAAAAGTGATAGAATGGGTTAATGGCTGGATGGATTAGTGAAGGATTAATGGATTAGTGAAGGGAGAATGATGGATAATGAGAGAAAGGGTGGATGCATGAATGGAAGGATGGATGAGGGTAAATAGATGGATGTATGGGTGGAAGGTTAGATGGATGGGTGAAAGTGTGGATGGATCAGTAAAAGGATGGATGGATGAGTGAAAGGGTGGATGATGGGCGAGTGAATCAGTGGATGGATGAGAGAAATGATGGACGGATTGATGAATTGATTAGTGAAAGGGTGAATGAATGGATGGATGAGTGAAAGGGTGGATGTAAGGATGGATGAGTGAGTGAAAGGGAGGGTAGATGGACAAGAGGATGGATAGATGAGTGAAAGGGTAGATGGATGAGAGAAAGGAGGGATTAGTGATAAGGTCAATGGATTGATTCATGAGTGGATGAGTGGGTGGATGGGTGAAGGGTGGATAGAAGGATAGGTGTCTAAGTGAAAGGGGAATGGAGAGAGAAAGGGAGGATGGATGGATGGATGAATGATTGGCAGAATGGATGGGCGAATGGGTGCATGGATGAGTGAAAAGAAGAATCTAAAGATGGATGAGTGAAAGAATGCATAATGAGTGAAAGGGAAGGTGGAGAGCTGGAAGAAAGGATGGATGAGTGAAAAGATGAATGGGTGGATGGATGAGTGACTGGGTGGATCCATGAGTAAGTGAAAGGATGGCTGAATGGGTGAAATGGTAAATGGTTGGCTGGATGAGTGAGTGGATGGATGGGTGGAAGAGTGGATGGATGGGTGGAAGAGTGGATGGATGAGTAAAGGATGGCTTGGGTGGAAGGGTAAATGGTTAGATGAATGAGTGAAAGGATGGATGGGTGGAAGAGTGGATGGATGAGTGAAAGGATGGATTGGTTAAAAGGGTGGAAGGATGATAAATGGATGAGTGAAAGGGTGGATGGAGGGATGGATGAGTGAAATGATGGATAGAAGGATAGATGATGGATAGGTTTGCAAAGGTTGAAAAGGTTTGGATCCAGATGGGCATACAGATGGAAGGACAGAATGAACGGTGAAAGACTGAATGATGGATGAAATAATTAATAGATGACAGAATGTAAGTTTGAAATGGTGGATATCAGGGGTTTGAAGGAAGGATGAATGGCTAGATCCTTGGACAAGAGAGCTCTTCTGAGGAGGGTTGTGATGACTTACTTTGCTTTCTTTGTGCCATAAGAGCTTTAGTTCAAAGTGGGAGGTATTACAATTTTCTGGCTACTCCCTTTCCCATATGTTACTATTCTGTATTTGCTGTAGGCCTATGTGTGCGATCTATCCATCATGCATAGAACATTTTGAGTGACACCCAACTGCTACTTGAATGTTACACTAGTAATTGTAAATGTTTGCATGTTTTGTTTTAGGTGTAAGGTTTTAGGGGGAGCCTCATATTGCCATAAGTTGTGCTTAAGGTGGATATTGTGTTTGTAGCAATAGGCAAGGCGTCAAAAATAAACTATGTAATAGTGTATAGACAGTGTCTTCTTTAAGAAGCCTGCAGGGAAAAGCACCTTTGTGACTTCCGTCAGCTAGTTCAACTCTCTGTGAAGCCCCCATTAGCATAGTCAGATTCCATATTTTATGTTCCACTTGCCGAAACACCCACAATACGTTCCCTATAGTGGGCTCATCACAGCAATCCTCACTTTAGTTCACCTATCCGTGCTGCTTTACATCTCACAATGGCACTCAGAATGAGATGCTAGTAACAAAGTCTATACGAGCAGATCTTCCTGACCACTTCTCTCATCAAACATGCCTGCTCAGGACCATGAGTTGTAAACAAAATATCAGACTGGACAACCCAGTGTAGTAACCATAGATTATTATCATATGAAATACCACAAAAAGACCTGAACAGTTGCTCAAAGCTCTGTGCATACCGAAAAAACTTGAAAAGTGCAAGATCATCTCAACCTAATATAAACTTATTTTGACTTGTACTTAAGTGGTTGTCTATTTACTTACTTTTATACTATTGCACAACTTCCTCTGTCGTGTCTGTAAAACTGACCTTTTGTCCTGAAGTTTTGTCCTGAATTTTGACTTTCTGTCCTGAATTTTTGTCCTGAATTTTGACCCTATGTCCTGAATTTTTACACTTACCGTCCTGAATTTGCACCCATGCCAGTTGGTCACCCTAGACTTACCCTTGGCGTGGGAGCTGAGACAATAGCATTGACAGGGTTCACAGCACTCCTGTAGGGCGATCTGCCCACTTTCCTCCTGGGATGGGTTGTACTGGCACAGTATCCTGAGACAGCCGCAGTCGGGCTCCAAAGTTGGGAAAGTGCCCTATTTATTGACTCTTTGAAAGACCTCGATGCAAGTTATAAAACGGCACTTCCCCTTGAATAATCGCCTCATAGGCCCTCATTACAAGTGATCACTTCATTTTAATGAGGTCAGTAACGGCTGTTAACAGCCTCATCACAAGTATGAGATTCACTGAAACACTGCATATCTCTTTATGTTCACACATGTGAAATGCCTTGGGAAAATTAGGAATTGCAGAGGGAAACCAGATCTGGGATTATCCGTCCCCCCAGTAATTTGTAATTTCTTTGTGGACCACCGGAGTCCAAATCATAGTGGTCTAGATTTTACCCACCCCATGAGTTACCTGTACCCTCACTATCAAAAACGCTGGGTAAATACCAGCTCATTTTCTGGGACACTGGTAAAGAGGGCCACAGTGGAAGTATGAGGGACCATGGCTTGGAAAATTAGGAGGGTCATTTTATATACATTTATAATTGAAAAAGATAAGATGGCATAAGATCAGCACATGTACAGAAACACAACGCAGCCCAGTCAAAAACCCCTTAAATGTGGATGTCAGTGCATTAAAAAACCGAAAAATTCCTGTGTTAACAAAAGTGGTACTTTGCCGTGCAGTGACACCGGGAGGCTGTAGGGAGAGCTACTCTGTGTGAAAGACTCAATGTCAAAACAAGCTGGAATATCAGGTGCTTCCTCAGCAAAGCTGAATTCTGATTTCTGCTCCCCATCAGCAATTTCTGCTTAACCTGCAGGAGTATGTGGGACTTGGAGTATGTGGGAGGTGGAGTATGTGGGAGGAGGAGTATGTGGGAGGAGGAGTATGTGGGAGGAGGAGTATGTGGGAGGTGGAGTATGTGGGAGGAGGAGTATGTGGGAGGTGGAGTATGTGGGAGAAGAATTATGAGGGAGGCAGAGTATATAGGAGACTGAGTATGTGGGAGGTGGAGTATGTGGGAGATGGAGTATGTGGGTGGCAGAGAATGTGGGAGGTGGAGTATGTGGGAAGTGGAATATCTGGGATATGGAGTATGCGGGAGAATGAGCATGCAGGAGGGGGAGTATGTTGGAGGGGGAGTAAGCAGGAGGGGTAGTATGCAGGAGGTGAAGCATGCAGGTGGGGGGAGAAAGCAGGAGGTGAGGTATGCGTGGAATGGAGTTTACAGTAGCGTAGAATGTGGAAGGTGGACTATGCGTGAGGAGGAGTATGCACGAGGTGGAGCATGCAGGATGGGTTATGCGGGAGGTGCAGGGGAGATGCAGTATGTGGGAGGCAGAGTATGTGGGAGGTGCAGTATGTGGGAGGTGCCGTATGTGGGAGGTGCAGTATGTGGGAGGAGGAGTATGTGAGAGGGGGAGCATGCGGAAGATAGAGTATGTTGGAGGCAGAGTATGTGAAGGTGCAGTATGTAGAAGGTAGTGTATGTGGGGGGTGCATTATGTGGGAGGTGAGTATGTGGGAGGAGGAGTTGGCAGGGAAATGTCATGCAGCCGGTACAGTGTGTAAACATACTAATCTAGCATTAGCTGAGTCTAAAGTGATCAATATGAGGTGAGCTCCGCATAAAAGAGGGTTCACATCCAGCCGTCACATTAAATGGTGGCCTCGCGATGAAATATAAATGGAAGCGCCTGTCTGCTCTTGTGAAGATGTTAGCCGGTTTCTACAAAATGGCCACTTAGCTAAAGGGCCTTAAGAGCCCCCAGAGCCACCCCAAGAGCAACCCACCAGCCACGCCTACAACCCACCAGCCAGCCCTTGTGAACCCCCATCAAGACCTGAAGACATACAAGCAAGTCATAAGGAACCATCAGCCAGACATAAATGACGACTATTCAAACAACACCACTTATGAACCATGCCCTGCCTCCCATTAGCCAAGCCTCAGAAAGCGAGTCCACATTTAGGTACACATGGTCGTAGTTCAGGACCCACAACCCAAACTTTAAGTCCCACCATTCAGGTAATTATTTGGATTTCGAGTACCCCAGATGAACCTCCTAATCTGCAATCTGAGCATCCGGTCCCTTCAGCCAAACATGAGCTCTGACCAACCTAAAACCATGACTCAACAGAAAAAGCTAATCTCTAACAATCCAGAACATTGCTACTACCTGCTAGAAC